>NC_071511.1:6316250-7577500 GCF_027887155.1 Malaclemys terrapin pileata | reverse complement strand
ATTCCAGAAAGATAAAATGCTGTTTGTGTGCAGTTATACATAATGTCATGCTCTGTTTGTCAACTTAATAGCTCTCCCGGGATCACAAGAAACATTTAAATGCTACAATGCCATCTTTCACAAAAATAGCCTACTAAACCTAATTAATAGTGCACCCTAGTTAACACATGCAGACTTGGCATTATTAGTCTAATTAAAAGGACTTTAACAATCCAGGTCCCCTTTTGCCTCCCTCCTCAAACATTCAGACATATGCAAGTTAGGTAAATGAAACCATTAATCACCATTGGTGCATATGGCATAGGTTCCTGTAATGCAGGATCGGCTCTGAAAAAAGAAACTAACCGGCCTCATTATGTTTAATTTCATTGCCCAGCAAAGGGTAATAAATACAAATTGTAACATCACAATAAAACATTTAATTATTCAAGAGTAGGCTTAGAAACATTATAATTAGCTTACTGGTATGTGTCTTCATTTGTGTGGTAATGGATGCAATTTAGGAGCTTAACCATTTCTGACTAATGGTTTGAAATCAAAGTCTCCAGGAACATTATTGCTCAAACCCTTAACGAAGTGAGAGCTGTCCTGTAACCTCTAGGTTATGCTTCGATTTGAGGTGTGTCCCTGTGTGAACAGAGCGGTGTGGTGTCAGCAATGGGAGATATGATTGATGAATGATTTGGATGATGATTCAGATCAGGCAGAATTGGTCTCTGCTGTGGGGTAGGTTGTACCTGCAAAAGGCAATTTAAGCATAAATCTTTGGCTACCTCGACACTAGAAAAGGTTTGCTATAGCTATAGAAACATAGATGGCTCATGCCTGCTGATACGGGAGGGATGGGGGGCACAATATAAAGGGGAGGACACGTGACCGCCCCACATGTTTCCTCTGGGAGGAACCTTTAAGCCCCACGTCTCTGGGCCAGGGCAGCCAATCCCACCAGCTTCTGGGGGGCTGGGGCCACAGGAGTGGGGAGCACGTGCCTCTGAGCCTGACTGGGGCCAGCCCTATCCCCAGCTGAACAGAGACCAGGGAACCTGGTCCCAGCATCTTCCCAGCAACCCCCCAACTCTGTGCCCAACCCGAGGACTGCCGCACTCTCCCCACTCCACCAGAGTTACCTGCTCTGTCTTCTCTCTCCATCTCCCCCCTGGCACATTCGGACCCTGTCCCCGCCCAGGCCCAGCTGCCAGGGTCAGGGGCCGGGCATGCTGGAGGGCAGACTCAACAGGAAAAGGACAGAGCCCCTCTTCCTCCCGGCCACCCACGGCAGGGCAAACAGAAATCTGGGGGGCACTTGACCCTACATTCCCCCGCTACACATTGCCTATGTATAAAAATGATATCACTATAGCAACAAACCCTCCTAGTATAGACACCGCTTACACCAGCAAAAAAGCCCTTTTGCCAGTACAGTATAGTTTACATCAGTTTGGTGAGCGAATAACCTATACCAGCCAAGGCACTTTAATATCAGTATAAATAAGTCTACACTAGCGATGTTGCTGGTATAGAAATGTTGTAAAAAAATCACCCCCGTAACCAACAATTCTGTACCATCAAAGTCTCCAGTGTAGACCTGAGCTTAGCTTTACTGGGCTATTGTAACTTATGACCTGATTTCCAGAAATACCAACCACTCACAACTCCACCTAAAGTCAGTGGGACTGGGGATACCCTTGAAAATCAAGCCCTCAGAATGAGCCTTTCAGTCAATGAAGAGATACAGGAAACCAAAGGTGGGTGGTACATGGAAGTGGGAATACTCTCTAAATGGACTAAAAGAATAGTTAATTGCTATTTTTTTGTTTAATTGCACAAATCTTTTTTTTGCCAGATATACATAAGCCCTTCTCGATTTTACAAGTTGTGTGCTAGGGAATGCAGTCATGTGCGGTTTATTTGCCAGCCGCTTATTATGTGAGACTAAGGGATTTCATATTAGTTACTGTCTGGTTTGGAGAGGGAGGGAAGGAATCCTAGTTAAAGACCTCTAAAAGTTCTCCCTTCAGTTTGCTCGTGGTGACAAGTGGAGCTGAAAGCATTTGCTAGGAGCAACGCCAAATCGAAACCTTGTGTTTTTAGCTCAGACGCTCTGCATTGTTTAATTACTGCTGTCGGCAAAATTTAATTCACCCTCCGTGACACCCGGGGGCAGTGCAGGCAGAATGACCATGCCAGTGTGCCAGTGCATACCCTAGATGCTGTGGAAAGATTATTAGAGGCTGGCACAGAAGCTACTGTTCCCTTTTTGATAAATTGCTGCTGCTTTTAATATCTTTTTAACCATTTGCCAATGCAAAAGTTAACTCGCTGATGTTGCTCCAGTAATTCAGCCATATATAGGAGGAGGATTTTATTTCTTTAACATGTTTATTATTGCACATATTTATTGTAGATGAGGTGACAGGCAGGTATGATCTTAATCTCTTACTGGTTACTCTATGAGGTTACAGCAGGATTTTGACAGCATTCAGAAAGTTCTGAGCTGCCAAAGGGTGATAAACTTCAAACATATGGAAATCTGGAGAGACCCAGGATTGACTCCTGGAAGGGAGATCACTGAACACTTCGTTAAAGGAATTAGTTAAGACTGGTGGCCTTTGACGAGTTCATAATGTCTGAATGCAGATGTAAGGGTGCTCAGCATTGTTCAACAAGTCACGTTCCCAGCCTTCGATTGTTATGTATCATATGGGAGCTCGGGAAGCTTAAGAGTGGATTAATGCTCTGAACAGCAGAATTTAAAAATGTATTTCCGACGCACATGCCAGATACCCAGTGTAACCTTTGGTTTTTTGTTGGGTTTTTTTTTTAGACTTGGATGGCTCATACATGGGTTAAGCACTTGAATAAAGATATCAATAGCACAATTCGAACATACTTTGTTAGATAGCTAATACAAGGGAGATTGACTGCTTGGCAAAATATATTGTTTTACAGACCACAGAAAGAAACACAAGATTTGTCCCAAGGTTAAGAAGGACATTAAGCATTGTGTTTTTGCTTAGATTGGCGTTATTGGAATTATTTTCCATAACATATGGATGATTTTTTACACCATGCCCACTACTGAATAGTTTTTCAAAGTTCATTTCTCTACAGCATAAATTATCTTGTCTTTTCTAAACTGGCAGTTGAATTACTATAAGAAAGTGTGAATATGAATGTGCAATCAACATTATGAATGTGGGGTGAGTGTTATTTTTTCCTCCACTAACTCTTCTCAGTAAGATTTACTGTCACAGTGAGTTTTTTAAATAAATTAAATATAACATGAACATAGTTGCTCACATGGACCTAGTAGTTTAAAGGATCATTAATCACTACTTTAATCCCAAAGTCTCCAGTCATCCTAATTAATGGTACTGTGCTGAACTGTAGTCTTGTAGTGTCAACAAAAACAAGCTATTACCGATCTCAGCCGATAGTGACCATGAATGCAAAAACTCAGGAAGGCACTTTAAGTGTAGTAAAATTCATAAATGTTCAAGAAAGAAGGGCCCAGTCCTGCAGCCCTTTTTCATCCGAGGAATTTACCCCAGGATGAGGAGCACTTGTGCAAATAGTCCGTCAGTGTTCAACTTGAGTTGGGTTCAGTGGGACTACTTGCACCAGTAAATAATATTCATTGCGATGAACAGCCCCATTGGCCTCAATTAGACTACTCACTTGAGTAAGTCATACTTGCATTGGAATAGATTGTGCAAGCCTTGGGCACGCTCACTTGTGTGCTTGCCAGCATGAGGTAACTGTTGCACAATCAAGCGCAAAATCAAGGGTGGCAGAATTGGAGCCCATACTTGTAACTGAAAATCATAAATCATAACCATTTATTATTCAAACTCATTAAACTGATCATCAGGGTAGTTTGAAATTTTATTTTACTTCTGTTTCCAAGGCAAACAACATACAGGATTGTATGGCTTTCTGTGTGAAGTATTTTAACAGGCAAATTGTTGTTTTCCTTGGTAAAATCAAAGAATATGAGAGAAACTTTCATTTTTGCTTTAGCTTAGTGTGTTTATTAAATGTTAGCAACACATTCCACTAGCAAAATGTAGCATTGTTTCTCATTCTGTAATGCACACAGATGCAGGATCCTAGAACAGCACAGGACCACATTGCAGATTTCTTTGCCCCACTCGGTCTCTGCCAGCTGGAAATTAATTAATTAGATGGTCTTGAAAGTTTGAACTTAACTGTTTTCAGGGAGCAACTACCTTATGGTGATGGAAAAAGAAAGCTATCTAGAGCATAATCTCATTGCATGGCTTTTCTAAGTAAAGTAGCAAATTGTGATTGTGTCATTAATTTCTGCTTTTTACATTTGTTAATTATGATTATAATTAAATTCAGTGGTGCACCATATGGGCTCAGTGGTTCTGCCTGTGGTCCTTTATGCAGAATTGGGGCTTAGGCCATCTCTACACTAGGAGCGGTTTACCAGTAAAGGAGAACTGCTACATTCTACTTGGCAAAGCGCTCTTAGCAGAGATGCCACTGTCCCGGCAAAGGATTGGTCCTGCTTTGAGCAGGGGGTTGGACTAGATATCTCCTGAGGTCCCTTCCAACCCTGGCATTCTATGATTCTATGAAAGCTGCACTTGGTACCAGTGTAGTAAAACCACTCCTCATGAGTGAAATAAGATACCAGTAAAAGCACAGTTTTGCTGCACCTACACTAGGGATTTGTGCTGGCACAGCTATATCTGTCAGCAATCACACTTCTTCACACTGATGACTGATGCAGCTGTTTCAGCAGAAGTCTGTAGTGTAGACAGGAATACGTTTTGCTCTTAATGTTGATTGTTCTTTTTAATCTGAGGGTACGAGGGGATTTTTAGGCTATATAATTTGAATTATTTCATGAAACATTTAACAAGGGCCTATTTCATTCTTCACTATGTTAAATTGGTGTAAGATGACCATGTTATGGTTAATGTAAATGATAATTATCACCAGGTGCATCAGTGAACTGAGAAATTGTGTAAAAAAATAAGAGTTTTGTTCTATTTCTTATTGAAAAACTATTCTGCAGTCTGACAGCTGGTAATCTCTGTTACAGGAATGCTTTTCTTTGTGTTGGTAAGTTACAGCAATAAAACATAACCAGATGTGTGTTAGCAAGCGAAGGGGGCTGGGATGGCCAAGGTTAATGGCTGAGGCCCAGGTCCACCTACCTCCCACTGAAAGTGATGGCAGTTTAGATACCCGAGTGCATTCAACTACTTCAGCAGGCACTAAAAATGGGTTTTCATTTTAGAGAAGAGAAGAAAGACGGTTTGAGGTTAAGGCACTGGACTGGGATTCAGGAGAGTTAGGTCCAGCTCTGCCACAGACTTCTTACGTGACCTTGGGCAAATCACTTAGGGCTTGCCTACAAGGCATGTTGCTGCATGTCAAGCCAAGGTGCAAATCTATAGCTGTAGCAGTGTCCCTAGTGAGCATTACTGTGAGGCAAACTGGTGCATGGTAGATTCACTCCCTGACTTGCTGTGCAATCATTTGCTGTGTAGACAAGCCCTTAAGCTCTGTGTGCCTCAGTTCCTCATTTGTAAAATGGCATTGATAATACTTCCTCTCTCCTGTCATTAATAGCCTGGTCTATTTAGATTTTAAGCTCCATGAGGATCCTTTCCCAGAGTCTGGGCCTGGCATGGCATTGTCCTGGCTTCCCCATCCCATGGAATGGGTCACAGAACATGCCCTAAAATCCTGTGGATCCTTCAGGTAAATTTTATCCTTGGGCCCCAACCCTACAAAAAGCTCCATGAGAGCCCCAGAGATTTCAATGCAAGGGTCTACCTGTGCAGAGCTCATTGCATGATCAGGGCCTTAATTAGCAAGGGTGTGTCATGAATTCCTTGCACAGCTGTTAGCCTGAGAGGGATCATTTGAATTGTACCATGGGAGGCTTTTTAATGGCCATTATGAATAAGAAAAATTCCTAAGAAAACAAATAAAGTAGGTAAATGGTTTATTCCTCATGAATAAGTGGTCACTTTTTTCTCCATGATGACATTTTTAGCATTTTTTTTATATATATATTCTTCTGGAAAAGGTGGGCTAAAAGCCAAACCCAGCATCCAAACAGCCTTACATTTTGGGGAAGTTCATCTCTCATCTCCAGATCTAAACGCGGTGGCCCATCACTATCTCTGCCATCTCTAGTTTCTAGACTTGCTGATTGCACACATAGAAATGAGGATACTGATGATGATAAACTGCACAACCCAGTGCCTCCTGGTACATATGGATATCGTCCCAAAACTCTACCTCCCTATCTCAGGTATTTACGCCAAATCAATGCAACCATTTAATTCTCCAGAATTACAGCTTACAGAGGACATCATGCTTGGTTAGTTATGCATTGCATTGATTAATATGTAAATCCTGGACACATTAAGTATCCTTAACTCCTATTGCGGAAGATGCTCAGCACCTCAGATGAGGTGGTTAGCCCTTGATAAGATGAGCCCTTTTCCTTGCATGGGCTATGTGGTGGAATAGCCACACTTGAGGATGAAGGATACAGGTCCATTTACGCCAAAGTAGGTCATTCCATTGACTTCAGTGTGCTTTGGATTGGGCCCCACTGTGCTATATAACTACATACTCCCTAACCCAGAGCAGAGATATCCGAATGCTCCTTATTTAATCCACCCACACATTTGTAAACTTTCCAGCTCATCTGCGACACCTTCCAGAAAAAGCTCAAGTGGCTTTGACAAATGCAGCTGGATAGCAATGTAACTGCCTTGGTGGCCATTTTATTTTCATTATCCTGTCATGGGGATTGCTTGGAAGTAGGCCGGAGCGAACGTGTCTGTGCCTTGGCAGCACGGGTCTCTTCACTTGTAAGAAGCAATATTGAAACCGGTAGAAGTGCACAGCAAAGCTGAAAACCTACCTTGCGAAAATGATGATAACAGCAAACGGGAAAACATTTAACGCGGGAAGTGATGGCCAACTTGACAGTCTTGCGATCATTTTGCCAGCCCTGAAATATAGTCCTTGACAGCCCAGAGTGGGCAGGAAAAGCTGAGGCTGCAGAATGGCTCTACTCTGGTTCAAAGAAATTGCAATAACAGAAGAGTGTCTCGGGAATTTGCTACAAGTATACGAGAATGATATTTAACTGTTCTTTGGCTAACCAGTGTAGGGAAATCAAATTAAATATATTTCCTGAAACTGATCCTTAATTTGGTGGCTCAATCCAAACAGGGCTTGAAGGGCTCGTTAGTGCGGTACCTGGTCCACTATGCTTTGCGGTGGAGATCTCATTGATTACTAAGTGACCATTGGCACTGTCCACCACTTTGACATCTGGCACATTACTAAATATACACCTTATTTTTCCTAGGAAAGTACTATATTTAAAGCTGTTTTACCAGGATCATCATCATTTGATAGCAATAGATACTGTGGCACGACTGTTTCTCTAGGTGCCGTTTTCTAGGCACCTAAAAGGAAGCTACTATCTCTGCCAGAAAGAACAGATGTGAGAAAATTGCAAAATGGTTGCCAAGCATTGTGAATTAACTCTGTTGGTCAGATGTTCAACTCCCCCTGTTGATCGTGAGCTAATCTAAGTGAAGAGTAAATCAATCATTATCTACATTCATGCTATCCAGCAAGACCATAGGAAGCCCTTTGATTAATGCACACATTCTGACCTAGAGGATGCTCAGTCTTGCAACTCATGGTTACAATGAGGTAAGGAATAATTGGTTTTTAATAACCTTGATAATAACCTTCTGATGGCTCCATTTAGGATGCTTTATTAAACTACAGCTTTTGCATGTCATCAACTCAAGTCACTATGACATTATTTTGGAGTATTTAGAACTATTCTGGCCCTGCTGTTGATCACGAAGAGGAGCACTAGGTCTTCAGCTGGTGTAAATTAATTGACATTGACTTTAAGGAGCTGGGCTGAAATTTTTGAACAGCACTTGGCGTATGAGTCAAAAACCAGGCATAAAATATTAATATATACTCTATGTATATACATAGAACGTCATTAAACAGTGATCAAAACTGAAAAACACCCAGTTTACCCCTTATCTCATACACCATCTAAAGCCATATCCTCCTGAATGTGCTACAGTAAATCGTACAACCAGATGAGCAAACTAGACTCCTAACAGCTGATCTTCAGTCATGTGCTGAGCTCCTTACTCAGTTCTTATGCAATCTTCCACACTTACAGTGACTCCCAGTTTGATGGGCGTTCTCTGTGAGTGAGGACCAGGTGACAACTGAATGAGTATCTCAGAGTTTGACCCAGTGAGATGAGGCCAGGCACATGGGAGAGCTGCAGACCTGATGCAAGATCTCAAACCCAGAAGTTAGAGCATGGTGGAGACTGCTGACCTTGCGAGGTAGTGCTGATGGATGGTGAGTAAAGATGCCAAGCAGATGAGTCATCGCTGAGGGTATGGGATGTGGGGAGGTTAACAAGTTGTCTTTAAGGTGTAGATGAACCAACAATGGTTGGGTATGGCGGTTTCCAGTAATTAATCACGTCTGCTGCTGCTAAGGAATGCACGTCTGGAGAGCTTGTTGGCACAAACAGTTAAATATGAAAAGAAACCCACAGCCCTGACCATTGTGGTATACAAGGCTGGAAATCTATAATTTCATAATTACAAACTATATAACTCAGCATAGACCCACTGAAGTCAATAGAGCTACGTTGATTTACACCAACTAAAGGGTTGGCACTGAAAGATTCCAGATTTATAATGGTCTTGTAAATATTGACACACTAGCATGAAATGACTCCTCTTTTCTGATCCTGCTCCCACTGGACATTGGGATATTTCCACTGACGTAAGTGAGACTGCATCCAGAACGAGGGTAGCTAACCACATGCACAAAACTGTCACAAAGCAACAGTAGGCCATGCAATACATAGGAAATATTAGTTTCATGGAGAAAAGACTTTCTTTACCTTTTTCTCCATTAAACCAATTAACAGCTAATCATTTTATATGAAATAACACAATGTACCATGCGATCTGATGCAGCTATCCCTTTATGTATAATCATCTGAGTTTAATTGCATTTGGACAGCACAGAAGTAGGATTGACAAACAAATCTAACAGCGAAGCTGACATTAATAAAAATCAAAGGAATGCGAATAAGCGTTTCCCAGATTGGGTGAGAAGTGTTAAGTGTTGTTAATTGTTGTCAACCACCTGGATTGGTGGGGTGAGGTGGGGGGCTAAAAGGAATCTCCATGCCTAGCACTCAAGGAGTTATACCAAGGGTCGGCAACCTATGGCACGCGTGCCAAAGGCAGCACGCGAGCTGATTTACTGTGGCACACTGCTACCAGCCTGGGGTCCCCACTACTGGCCCCACTCAGCGCACTGCCGACCTGGATAGACGGAACCCCGGGCCGGCAGCAGGCTGAGTGGGGCCGACAGCCAGGACCCTGGCTGGCAGGGGCCGACGGACGGAACCCCAGACTGGCGGCGGGCTGAGCCGCTCAGCCTGCTGCCGACCTAGGGTCCCAGCCACCAGTCCGCTCAGCCCACTGCCAGTCTGGGGTTCCAACTGCCAGCCCCTGTAAATGTAAAATGTATTACTGGCACACAAAACCTTAAATTACCGCGAATAAATGAAGACTTGGTACAACACTTCTGAAAGGTTGCCGACCCCTGAATTATACAATTGTATAGATTCATAGATTCTAGGACTGGAAGGGACCTCGAGAGGTCATCGAGTCCAGTCCCCTGCCATCATGGCAGGACCAAATACTGTCTAGACCGTCCCTGATAGACATTTATCTAACCTACTCTTAAATATCTCCAGAGATGGAGATTCCACAATCTCCCTAGGCAATTTATTCCAGTGTTTAACCACCCTGAGAGTTAGGAACTTTTTCCTAATGTCCAACCTAGACCTCCCTTGCTGCAGTTTAAACCCATTGCTTCTGGTTCTATCCTTAGAGACTAAGGTGAACAAGTTTTCTCCCTCCTCCTTATGACACCCTTTTAAATACCTGAAAACTGCTATCATGTCCCCTCTCAGTCTTCTCTTTTCCAAACTAAACAAACCCAATTCTTTCAGCCTTCCTTCATAGGTCATGTTCTCAAGACCTTTAATCATTCTTGTTGCTCTTCTCTGGATCCTTTCCAATTTCTCCACATCTTTTTTAAAATGCAGTGCCCAGAACTGGACACAATACTCCAGCTGAGGCCTAACCAGAGCAGAGTAGAGCGGAAGAATGACTTCTCGTATCTTGCTCACAACACACCTGTTAATGCATCCCAGAATCATGTTTGCTTTTTTTGCAACAGCATCACACTGTTGACTCATACAGTCAACAGTGTGATGCTGTTGACTGTATAACTACAGTATAGTTATATTATTATTTATTTCTATTATGACAGCAGCTAATGACACAAGTTGGGATCAGGGCCCTATTCTATTCTGCACAGTCTCTTATGCCACTCTCATTGTGTTGGGCACCACACATACACATTGTACAAATTCAGTCCCTGCCCAAAAGAGCTTATAATCTACACATATGATAAGACAACAACAGGTGGATACAACAAATCAAAGGGAGGGAGGGCAAGGTAAATAGTGAAACAATCCCAATGAGCATAATAAGTAGGAGAGACAGCACACTGGCTGCCTGATTGCATATGAAACAAGCCCTAATTAAGACCCATATAAAATCAAAATTGCTTGATGAAACTGCACCTTTGTACCAAGTCCTATATCCAGTCTGACACTGTGGCCAGGAAGGCGCAATAAATTCTCTCATAGACAATTTTAGATTAACCTGCTGTGATGGGGTGTCCACTCCACACAAGGATGAAGGAAGAGGTTAAGGTGGCTAGGTGGGCCAATTAACAATCTGGGCTGCACCTGGAGGGGGAGCCAGGGATTAAGGAGGACTAAATAGAGATGACGTTCAGCTGGAGAGGAACAGGAGGGACCTGTGTAAAGCCGAGTAGCTGAGAGTACAGGGGGATGGGCAGAGAGGGTGTATCTGCAGTCACTCTCAGGATGAGAGAAGACAAGGTAGGAGGTAGCTCAGGGATACAGCAGTAAGGTTTAGGACTCTGCAGACCTTGGCTGCTGGTTGTGGGGTCCCTAGTCTGGAACCCAGTGTAGATGGCAGACCTGGGTTCCCCTACTAGCCACTGGGGAAGTGGCCCCATTAAGGGGCACTGAATGGGAAGACTGCCTGGGACAGTGGGTCTCTAAAGAGACTTTGATACACGCACACACACCTGGAAGGGGGAACAACTATGGTGACCTGGCTGGAGGGCCAAGCCATGAAGCAGGAGCAGACAAGTCCTGAGAGAGAGAGAGAGATGTCTGGATGTAGAGATGCTTCACCTGCATTAAGCATGGCATAGAAGAACTTGCCCCTCATACCTGCCTAGCATCAGTAGAGCTCAAAGCACTTTACAAAAGAGGTCAGTATCATCCCCATTATACACCTGGGAAAACTGAGTCACAGGGAGGCAAAGGCGCTTGGTCACCCAACAAAGCCAGGAATTGAACCAGATCTTCTGCACTCCCGTCCACTGCTCTGTCTACTCCATGATGCTGAATAGAATAGAGGGGGGATGGAGAGTTCAGAGATGCTCAGATGCAAAGAAGACAGTATTTGAGCCCCATTGTCACTGTCCAGATTCACTGAAAGTATGGAATGTGTGTCTTTTTCCTGATTTAAAAATTTAAACAAATATATTGCTGGCAGTGATGGCTCTGCAGTTTCACAGGATAAGTATGCCATGGAACTATGATGACAGCAATACCGCAAAATCAATATCTATGATATGGGATTTTAAAGAGGCTTTTGTTGGGCAAACTTTTCTTACATTCTAGTTCTGAGAGTTCTGCATCTGTTAGGGAAGTTGAATAGCAGTCAAATAGAAACCATTCTTTGTCCCTCACAACCTTCTCCAGTGCGTTGCTTGTACAGTAAAAAGGAGCAAAGCTAACGAAAAGCACCTTAGATGTCTGGCTTGCTAAAGCAGAAGTCTTAAAATGGAAGAGGCCTATAAATCACTGTGATTTCAATATGTGAACAACATATTAGAGTGTCCATGTTAAGCAATAATGTTGTGCAGAACAATCGTGTATTAAATGTCAAGGAAATGTGAGTTTTGCATACCAGAAAAACTAACATGGACTCCCTGCTGGCTTTTTTTTCTTCTTCTTCCCAGTACTCACAGCAAGAGAATATGTATTTGAGCTAATGAGTCAATTAGCTTTGAATTAGCTGATTGAGGATCTCATTGCTACACCAAACAGCCAAATAAATCGTCACATTCCTGGGTTCACAAACAGATTTTTTTTAACACATAAATCTTCCTGCCTTGTTTTTCCCTCACTGTAGAAGTTCATTTATTAAAATGGAAGTTATTTCTGTGCAAAAAAAAAAAAACTATTTTGTTTTCCTAGGGCTTTGTGTAGATAGTTTTGTTGATTTTTTTTTCCCCATTCTGGTGGATTCAGAAACCCCAAACTTTTCTCTAAGTTTTGGCCTTGTGCAATTTCAAAATCCTAGAGTGAAATTCATTTGAAAGTTCTGAGTTTATTTTGGGTGCATGAGGAAGCAAGAGATGGGTCTGATTTCAATACAAAACCGTCCTGGTCTGCTTATTATTTATTGATAATGCTTTTGTTTATTTATGGTAGCATCCACTCTTTTGCGGGATGCTTTCCTATTATTGCCAACCCTAAGCATTCACACATCATGAAGCAGGCTGCAGAAAATCATGAGATTTTAATATAATATATATTTGGGTTCTTTTTATTTGACCTTCCGTCTTTTGAGGCTTTAGGGTGCACTCAGGTCATGTTTACTAGTTTCTCTCCTCAGCCATATGAACTAAAAACTTACTCCCCCTTTCTTTTTTTAATGAAAGTTGAGATTCTCATATACTCATTTGAATCCAGGAGCTGGGATGTGAGGAAAAAATACCAAATATCATGAAACTTGGTATAATATTGCGAGAACTGGCAACCTTGCTTTCCGGATAGACAAAGTATTGCTGCTGGGAGTTTAAGGGTGGACAGAAAAACAGGTTAGAGGGAAGGGAAGCCAATAAGTAAAGTGGTCTATGGTCCTTAACCTTATTTTTGCCAAAACATGGCCAAGATAATTTAGATTCAGATGAGCACAGGTTCTGTCAAAACTCAACCCAAGTTCACTCAAAAGGCTTAATAGACCCGGTCGGTTTCTAGTTTATAACAAACCTCAAGCTGACATATTTCATGTGTTGCGGAGTTTTGCAGCAAACATTCTACATTACATTTTTAAATTATTTGCAATTAAATACCTCTTCAGGATCAGGAATAAACACTGTCATGGTCCCTCTTCGTGAAAAGATGGGACTAAGTTAAGAGAATCTGTGATAAGCACAAAAGGGACTATAATCAAGATGGAAGTATTATAATATAATGCCGTCTTCTCTGTGAGAAGGTGAGATTTAAATCTGCCCCATTTTATTAGTAAAAATGGTTTTCTGACAGCCAGGAAAGAAGTCATCAGTAGTAACTGATGAAGTGGCTGCTTGCCTGCAGAGAGAGAAAACAGGCTAGAATCAAAGCAAGGGACCAAAAAGTTTAATACATTTCAAGGCAAGGGAAGCAGCAAACCTACCATCATTATTCACAGGCTTACCTTAGGGAGGAAATCCTGGTTATAATGGCTGAGACTGCAGCTTTGGATAGCTAATAATCCTCAATATTCTCATAATTTCCAGAGAAAAGAGGGAAAGTCACAAGAGGTTGGTAGTGTTGTCTCATTCCTGAACCAATGAGCCCATCACAGCTTGCAGGGACAGACCGGGGCATGCCAAGAGGTTAGCCAAAATCCTGCAGGGGGTATCTGGGTAAGGTAGGAAGGATGTGGTTCTGTCAAAACTCAACCCAAGTTCACTCAAAAGGCTTAATAGACCCGGTCGGTTTCTAGTTTATAACAAACCTCAAGCTGACATATTTCATGTGTTGCGGAGTTTTGCAGCAAACATTCTACATTACATTTTTAAATTATTTGCAATTAAATACCTCTTCAGGATCAGGAATAAACACTGTCATGGTCCCTCTTCGTGAAAAGATGGGACTAAGTTAAGAGAATCTGTGATAAGCACAAAAGGGACTATAATCAAGATGGAAGTATTATAATATAATGCCGTCTTCTCTGTGAGAAGGTGAGATTTAAATCTGCCCCATTTTATTAGTAAAAATGGTTTTCTGACAGCCAGGAAAGAAGTCATCAGTAGTAACTGATGAAGTGGCTGCTTGCCTGCAGAGAGAGAAAACAGGCTAGAATCAAAGCAAGGGACCAAAAAGTTTAATACATTTCAAGGCAAGGGAAGCAGCAAACCTACCATCATTATTCACAGGCTTACCTTAGGGAGGAAATCCTGGTTATAATGGCTGAGACTGCAGCTTTGGATAGCTAATAATCCTCAATATTCTCATAATTTCCAGAGAAAAGAGGGAAAGTCACAAGAGGTTGGTAGTGTTGTCTCATTCCTGAACCAATGAGCCCATCACAGCTTGCAGGGACAGACCGGGGCATGCCAAGAGGTTAGCCAAAATCCTGCAGGGGGTATCTGGGTAAGGTAGGAAGGATGGTCTAATAAAGTCAAAAGGAGATGGTCTAGATCAGTGTGTCTCAGGCTTGTCAGCTTGGAGATCTTATTTAAGGTCAAAATTTCATGATCCCCTTACTTTTATAATCAATGTAAGAGTAAAATGTCTGAGTGGTAAATCTATATAATTTGGGTGTGTGTGTTTCTCAAGAGGTTGACAGAGAATATTTGACCTTCAAGTTCAAGTGGGAATGTTGTTTTTCTCTTGGATTGGAATGTGATTCTTATTTGAAGAGCAATGCAGATTGGAGGGGCGCTAAAGTAATATTTTGTTTGATTTCCTATGATGATCATGATTCACACTGGTATCGTTGTCTTGTTTTGTATATAAAGCTGTGGCCTTTTCATTCCTGTATTAGATTCATGGATGACGATTCAGTTACGTTTGGGAAGGGAGGGAGATTGCAAACCTGCCAAAGCTAGTAGCAGAGGACCAAAAGAGGCAACTGAATTTCTTCGCACCTGGTAGCTGCAGGAGGCTCTATTGCTTCATGCAGGATCCTTTCTTCCATTTCACTGGTGACATGATGTAAATGTAACACAGATGCTCAGGATAAATAATTGAATGAGAAACAAGGGATATAAAATTAGTGAGCTGTAAACGTGCAGTCAAGACAACTACTGAGGTTGCATTTTTGCATCATTGTGCCGGCAATATCAGCATTTGAACTTCTTATCCTGATGTTAATCCCTAATGGGGGCCAAACTGTATAGTTTTTCTTGGAGCTTTGCTACAGCCATGACATTTGTACAATAACAGCAGTGCATTCCCATTCTCCAGCTCCCTGTTTTTATAGCACAGAATACACCATTTAATTCCACCCTTTGGTTTTCTCAGGGCTTGTCTTCACTACCCACCTGGATTGGCGGGCAGAAATCGATCTCTCGGGGATCGAATTATCACATCTCATCCGGACGCGACAATCGATCCCCGAATCGACACGTGTACTCCCATCTCGTCAGGAGGAGTAAGCGCCGTCGACTGGGAAGCCGCGGTGGTCGATTTGCCGCCGTCCTCACAACGGGGTAAGTCGGCTCGGATACGTCGAATTCAGCTACGCTATTCCCGTAGCTGAATTTGCGTATCTTAAATCGATTTCCCCCCCCCCCCCAGTGTAGACCTAGCCTCAGATACAGATTTCCCATTTGAAAGAGTTAAGCAATGGCTTTTGCTCCTAATACAAGAATAAGCTGCATTGTTGACAATGGGCTAAATTTTCTTCAGAGGCTCAACCTGCCCTCAGTCTTTGTGCCATCTAATTGTGGGTAAAAATGTTATACTTTTGACATCCTGGGTCCAGATCTGCAGCTAGTATAATTAGTGTAACTCCATTACTTTCAGTGAAACCACACTGTTTATTCTGGCTGGGGATCTGGACCCTATCTGTTACATCCGACCTATGGTCACAAATAGTTAACTTCTATCACTGGCACCTACACTTAATTGTTCCCACACAACTGAAGTCAATTAAACACACAGTCAAAAAAGATATATTAGAATTGGAAAAAGTACAGAGGAAGGCAACAAAAATGATTAGGGGTGTGGAACAGCTTCCGTATGAGGAGAGATTAAAAAGACTGGGTCTGTTCAGCTTAGAAAAGATACAACTAAGTGGGATATGATAGAGGTCTAAGAAATCATGAATGGTGTAGAGAAAGTGAAAAAGTAAGTGTTACTTACCTCTTCACGTAACACAAGAACCAGAGGTCACCCAATGAAATGAATATGCAGAAGGTTTAAAACAAACATAAGGAAGTACTTCTTCACACAATGCACGGTCAACCTGCAGAACTCATTGCCAAAGGATGTTGTGAAGGACAAAAGTATAGCAGGGCTGAAAAAAGAATTGGATAAATTCATGGAGGATAGGTCCATCAGTGGCTATTAGCCAAGATGGTCAGGGATGTAGCCCCATGCTCTGGCTGTCCCTAAACCTCTGATGGTGAGAAGTTGGGTCTGGACAACAGGGGATGGATCGCTCAAAATTGCCCTGTTTCATTCATTCCCTCAAAAGCATCTGACACTGACCACAGTCGGAAGACAGGATACTGGGCTAGATGGACCATTTGTTACCACACAAATATGGGGAAGTCTCAGGCCTATGCATTGGTCTGACCCAGTATGGCTATTCTTGTGTATTTTGTCCATTTTTGAGGGTTTCATTCCAGTATCTCCGTAGTATGCAACTTGTCCTCTGAACGGGGCTTTTGAGTTACCAGTTTGTGCGGGATATGACAATTGATTAGTATACCTGCTCCTGCTTAACACTGAGCATGGAGGTGTCCAAAGTTCAGCTCTTTCATTGCCTTGTGTGTACATGGAGAAAACTGCTTTACACTCCTACTGGAGGACGTTGAATGAGAGGGAAAGAGGATTAATAAAAAAGCAGTATGTGTGAGGTGTTTGGAGACTAATCAAGGTCACATGGGGTTTAAGGGAAAATGATTCACATTTGATTAGTGAGCTCACTTTTTTGAGAAAAGCAGCCATGCAAAAGAACAGTCTCAAGCCTGTAATAAGGACCTGTTAAGTAGTTGATACTCCGAGGGGCTGGCAATAAGATAGTCCGTGTTGGCAATGTTTTTTTGCCATAAGTGATCTGTTTGGCTCTTTCCAATACCCAGTAGTAAGTATGCCATGCTGGGACTGTTGAGGTGGTTGGAGAGATTGTAGAAAAGTCTCCCCATCCCATTCAGTTACATTTCCTTTAGTTAAGAGTCTTTCTTTCCCTACTTTGTGCAGGGCTGGAGAAGTTCCAGGTAATCATACAGGGAATCCGCATCTGGGCACATCTGGAATGATGCAACAGAATAAAAATGCCTACTACATTCAGGGGATTGTGGTAGCCTGCTGGACTATGTTGACCTTTTCAGTATTCCATATTTTGATTGATTGGCCATTTTTCCTCTTTGCCAGGTTGTAAACAGGGGAGCAGTGAAATAGCTGGCCAAAATGAATGCTGCAAGTTGCATAGGCTAAAGCAGCATTTATATAGAATTTATGAGAGATGAAATTCTGCTACCGTGTTCTCATAAAAATTATAAAGAGAACAGAAAGTGACATAAAATCAATCAATTTTCATCACAAAGATCATTATGAGAAGAGAAAGTAGTGTCCTGTTTTAACTCATTCTCATTACAGTTATAAGATTATCATCTCAAGTTGACACATGAAGGGGCTGAGTGGAAATTCTTCCTTATCTCGGCACTGGAAAAAACAAACAAGCCAAATTACCCTCATCTTGTCCTATGTGCGATCTTGTCATATTTCACAAGCCATGTAGGCATCAAGACAGATCAAAACTTCGATAGAAACCTCCCCACTACAAACACCTAGATGTTTTGGTGCTGTAGATGACACTCCTCCTCCTGAGTCCATAATAAACCAACTCTCCAGCGTGGTCTTGGGAGGTATTGGATGTTGGTGGTGTCATTTGTTTAAGTATATGCAAAACCAAGGTCTTCTCACTTGTGTTTGCTAAAGAACCCAAGGCACTATTAGCTAAATAATATCAACTTTGATGAACTGCCTCTTGGCCAGCTCCCCCACATCCCTCAGTCTAGCCGTTAAGCGTTGGCTGACATCTTATAGGTGTTGCCTACCAGATTTTTCTTTTGGTTAATTGATATTATTGTTTGTTCTTGAATTCCTTTTTTGTAGACTAATCAACACCATGCAAATCAAAACACTGACTACCAGACATTGTGTGCAGCCTAAACCTGTCTTGCATGCCTACAAGGTTATCTAAGTCCTCCTAGGCAAGGTGAAAGAAGTCTGCAGTTAGGTATGTATCATCTCATCTTGCGTCAAGGTCAGTAATAGACATTCTGCATAAGTACTTCCTGCTTGTGGGGATGCATTTAAGTATCCTAATGTACAATAATGTGCCACACTAAAATGGAGAATATATTGCTTTATTGCTATACTCTTTTAAATGTAATTTTAAATGCCCATAATGTGTGGTGATTGCATTTTTTTATAGCCGTTTACTGCATATGGAGATGTTGAGAACATATAGATGCCCAGGGTTCTTTCAAGGGTGCTATTAGGTCTTGCAAGTTTACTGTAAAACATTTAATTGGGGGCAGCAGCTGTTTGCCAAGGCACAGGGCTGTGGAGGTCAAAGTGGCTGCAACTTTAACATCCTGATCCTTCTCCCGTTGACTTAAATGAAAATAGGATCAGGTCCTTGTTGAATAACCCAATGAACCTCTTCAACCAAACTTAAACCAGGTTGCATGTTCTTGCAAAATTCAGTTCAGATCCATGTGCTATCACAGTAACCTGAGAGCTTGTTACTGGGCCCTGTCCATGCGATAATTCCAAATGCACACTGTGCTAGCAGCAAATGAGATTTTTACCCTTCTGATTGGATTATAGATGAGGCCTAGATTAACAATCAGAGGCTAGTTGATTTAAGACCTCCAGTATGTTTCTACTAGGCAGGTACAGATCCAGTTGCTATTCTGAATCATGCTCTGTTGGCAAGGACTGACTAGCAGAATATGAAGTAAGAAGCAGGCAGGTGAATGGTATGTAAACAAGGGGCACCGGGGTACACAGAACCAGAAAGGCCAGTCACTCCTGGACCAACCCACTAGCTCAGCTGTTTGAACTGACAGCCGTAAATTCCAATCAGTCCCTGCAGCTCTGGTTCTCAGTACTACTAATGCAGAATAATAAGCCCAAAGTGGAAAGCCCAAGCCTTTCACTTTGCAGAGAGGATGGTTGCACCATTTGTGATGCAAGTCCACAGCACTGGATCTTGTCGGGTACATTCAAAAATCTAGTCTTGTTCTCCGCATGTATTGTTCCTCGTATACTGCCGAACAGCTGTAGTTCGTTTTGGAGTTGACATCGGGCACTGTCAGACTGTATAACTGGTACTGACTTGTAATGAGAGCTGAACATTTTGATCTTTATAATATATTTATGAGATATGATCGTCCTTATTCATAACATAGATACACCAGTCATTGCACAGCATATGTAATCCAGGAATTTTGCATGCATTATGTTGAGAAAAAAAGTAAGTTTATGAGAAAGAAGTCTTCCAAATTTGGCCAACATAAAACTTCACCAACTTGCTGAAGACAGGATGAGCTGACATGATAAATGTAGGGCATAATGCCCTGATCAAAGTAGGCATTTCCTCATAGCAGGATTACAAATGCAGCTTCTCAGTTCACCCAGCCTCTTCGCACTCATGCAGATAAAGTTCCCAGACTTCACCCTGGACCTGCAGAGCATGCAATGTGATGCCTTAATTCTCTCCAGATGGCTGCACGCAGCCTCTGAATATATAGGACTCTACACACTTTGCTTCCAAAGAACACATGGGTATTAATTGTAGTCTAGAGATGGAGCAGTTAGGGAGGTATGCTGAAATCTCTCAGCTTTACTCAGAGTGATGTTATTTTAGGGCATGCTAAATTTCCTTTGCATTTGATGATACCATACCTGCCTGTGGGGAGGCTGGGGTGCTGTTATGTATTTGGAATCCTTGGGGTACTTTACAATACCCACGTGATGTAGGAAGTGATATTACCCCATTTTTCAGAGGGAGACCTTAGGCCAGTTACTCTCTGTGGCTCAGATCACATGGGAAATCTTTTTTTTTTTTTTTTTTTGGCAGCGGGTGGGGAGGGGAGGACTGCAGGGAATTGAACCCAGGTGTCTCAAGTCCCAGGCTGGTGCCCTCACCACTGGACCATCCTTCCTCTGCATAGACTGCTATATTGAGTCCTGAATATAGAGCGGTGTGGACTCATACTGCGACAGGCGTGGGGGAGACCTAACAGGCCAGATTCTCTACAGATGGAGCTCTGCCTCACTAAGGGTCTAGCCCAGTGTCTCCCAAAGGGCCCCAATGCAGATGTCAGTAGCCTAGTGCATCATCGGTAAATATGCCCAGTGGCTTGTGATGGGATGTTAGAGGGGGTGGGATCTGAGTTACTACAGAGAATTCTTTCCTGGGTGTCTGGCTGGTGAGTCTGCGCCCACATGCTCAGGGTTTAGCTGATCCCCATATTTGGGGTCGGAAAGTAATTTCCCCCAGGGCAGATTGGCAGAGGCCCTGGGGGTTTTCGCCTATCTCTGCAGCGTGGGGCACGGGTCACTTGCTGGAGGATTCTCTGCATCTTGAAGTCTTTAAACCACGATTTGAGGACTTCAGTGGCTCAGATATAGGTTAGGGGTTTGTTACAGGAGTGAGTGGGTGAGATTCTGTGGCCTGCGTTGTGCAGGAGGTCGGACTAGACGATCATAATGGTCTCTTCTGACCTTAAAGTCTATGAGCCTGAGTCTATGATCCTTAGGAGGGTGAAGGATGCAGCAGGACAAAAGCATGTTGCTACCTCTTTCCCAGCCCTGGGTGTGTTCGCAGCTTGTGGTCCCTGCGTGCATGACTGCACGGGAAGTGCTGTTGTTGCTGGGACCTTTCTCCCCTACTTCCGCTTCTTAGGCAGATAGAACTCCTCCTGGTACTCCCTAGGACATAGTGAGGGTGTGGCCACTGCTCCACTCCGTCAGAGAGTGCAGCATGATTTTCCCTGTGCACCTGGCCCATAAAAATACTTGGCCTGCGTTTGTGCAGGAGCTCGGACCAGACGAACATAAAGGTCCATCTGAATGACAACTAAATACGAGATCTGATTTTCCTTTACCAACATTTGCTTTTTTTCAAATACAGCTTTTCAAAGCAAACTCCAAAGGAAAAGTCCAGTGAGAACCGGGGCGGAGTATTCCTTTCGGACAGATTTCTTCTTGCTGTGAATTCACTCCTGGTTTTATTCATTTTCAGTATTATGGCCGTTGAGTCTTAGCACTGACCTTTTCTGTGCCAGACGCTATAAAATTATTGCCATTCCTCATTTAGAGATCTGCCGGAACATGTCTTCTAAAAGCATGGGATGTTTCTTCTAATGGATCTTCGTTTTTTAGGGAGCAATGGAGAATTATGTTGCTGACCTTTCTTTGTGCTTAATAGGATTCTTTTTCATGTTCAGAATCATGCGATTGCTTATAATCAGGACAAAGAGCAGTATTTTCATGTTTGTGTGTGTGCTGGCATGTGTTTAAATGTTTATTAAGTAATGTTACAAGAGCACTTACAGCAGAGCGTATTTGATAGGAAATCTCCCTTTATCATCACTTATAGAACACTAATGGCTAAGAAATCTTAAAAGGAATGGGTAGGTAAAAAAAAATGGTTCAAGCTGTCTTCTTCCTCATGTTGATGTTCAAGTCATGCTGATAAAGCAAAACATACTGTGTGGTAAAGCATCTAAGTTTTCGGTAATTTCCATGCACAATTAGCTTTGTATGTATGCAAGGTGAATTTTGTTTGACCTCTCCAGTTCAGCGGAAGTTGGACTTGAGTTTTGCATTTGTGTGGAATGTCTATTCTATTCTCCTAAGTGGGGCCGGTAGCTCTGCCTACTATTAAAGTTACCCAACACTTCCTTTTATAAGAGCCTGGTTTCAGTTGCTTAAAACTTTTGCCAATCGCTAACCATTTAGTATGACATTTTGCATGCTGGGCGTCTGCTTCACACTGAATTTGTCTGGACAGTTGGAGCCAAAATGGTTGTCTTGTTTCTGAAAGTGACGGTAGGGAAAAAAAATGCTGTTTTGCCAATGTTTAAAAAAAATTCTGGTGACTTTTCTTTTTTCTTTTTTAACAGCTCTACCACCCGCATGCTTTGGAGCAGGGATTTGAAATGTGGTCTTTGTCAGAGATGTGCCTTTGGCCATCCCTGTGAAACTGCCTACATTTGGCTGGATGATAAGCCGTTCTAAAAAGGCAATTTGCGCATGTTCAGTAGCGGCTTCTTCAATTTTTAGCATCTAAAATCTCCAAAGAGTTATCCTCGCTGAGCATACTCGAGCCGCTGAGAGCTTGTCATGCGGATGAGACTGAGCAGGTACCAACCCCACAGGCAACCTTAATTCTGGGGTTTCCAAACTTGTGACTGCTTGACATTACAAGTGTAATAATGGTCTCTTAATGTTGTGTGTGTAAAATATGTCAGTTCGGGTACCTCCTTCCTCATCGTAGTGTCTGAGAACCTTCCAGTAGTGCATTAAGTGGCCTGATTAGAACCTCATGTGTCGTTTTTCTCCCGTCCTATCCCCAGCAGAAGAATTGTGTGTGCACTGGCCATGGTTTTGTTGTGGTACGGTTTGGTTTTGGTTTGTTTTTATTAGAGAAAGCAAGATGGAAGGTGTGCGCTTTGCACTTGGAACAGAAGGTGGGGGAGGTTTGCGATGGTGCTTAGTTCTTGTCAGAGTTCGTTATGCACTTTCAGACCAGCCCTTCAGAAACCTTCATCTCCTGCACAGAAAGGCTTTACCTCTGTGGCACGGTGCAGGATCAGGCCCTTCGTGTGAAACAGATTTATCCTGTTTGGGTCAATTTCAAGTCTTGTTTCTTGCTGCAAACAGACCAGTCTTAACAACTTGGAATGTGAGGTTGTGTTTTGGAGAGGTCTCCGTACAACAATAATAAGAAAACTTTGCACTTGCAGGGACAGATCCGCAGCTGGTGTAAATCAGCACATGCCACTTGAACGTCACACAGTTAATACAAGACAGAGCTGCTTTCTGCATCCCAGTTCTCTGTGCTAAACGCTACTCCATGCAGCTCTGTATTCAGATGCACAAGTTCTTCTTGTGTTCGCTTAGGAGCTGCAACTCAATTTGGGGATCTCATTTTATGGAGAAAGTGAGAAATCAAACACGTCCAAGGCAAAGTGATTGAAATACATGGCCCCAACTCAGTCCCACAATGGGACTTCTGAGGCACATGCTTAAGCATCTTGCTGAATTGGGGCCTAACTGACCTATAAGCATTCCATTTGTACTCCCCCAGGCAAACTTCAGGAGCCAAACTGTATCTTCGGATGCAGGTGTCTGGAGTTCCTTTGCCAATGGGATTTGTGCAAATGCTCCTTCAGAAGCAGAATTTGGCCTTAATCAAGCTGCTTGACAAATAAGTGGGGACTGGATTTGAATTTGCCGTGATGGACCATAATGCTCAGCTCCTCCATGCATAAAGCCTGCTGGAAGGGCTTCTCGCCTCTGCCCGTCTTTGTAGTTAGCAGTGCCGGAGCAGAAGACCAAGGGCTTTTCCAGTAGTACCAGTAACTGGTTTTCTACATCACCACCATGCTGTACCTCCAGCTGTCCTGCACTGCAATCCTGTGACAATAGATCTAAATAGCAGCGGTAAAGGAAATCGTATCATCATGCTGTCACCAAGAATGTTAGTTGACATTCTAGAATCCGTATTGAGCCTGTACGAGTGGGTCATAAAACAGAGCCTCCTCCAGCAGATGGTTCACATGTAAAATTTCCATTGATTTCAATGCAACACCGGGCCCATGCTGTCTGTGTTTCAACTGACTTTCTGCTCTTTGATTCACACTGTGAATAAAATGAATCCCCCAGAACTGAAGCATTTAAACTTAGTGTATTTCTTGTTTGGTCATAGCATATAAATCTGTCATTCTTCCTGCCTAATTAGATAGAGTACAAACTAAAACAATCTCAATTTGCTGTTATAGTTTATTCTATACTTCATCAGTGCTTCTTGTTTGTCTCTAAATTGCCACATAAATACAAATTAAATGCCATGACATCTCTTTTTGGGACTCGGTCAAATACTTTCCGGTTAGTTTCTCTCTTACAGAAAGATTAGGATCTTGGATATATGATTGCATATTTGTCACACTTCATGTAAAATCATCTACAGCGTCTGCACGCGCAGATTCAGCAGCTAATATTCTAATGCACTCCTCCTCTCCTATGTAGTGATAAGCACTTTTTCAAGACTAAGCAAAGACATGATGATGATATGTCTCCACCTGCTGTTTGTGAGATCAGAATCAAGTTCTAAGCCTGGGAAATAAGGCCATTTTGGAGGGATACTACATGTGTGATTCCCCATTCTCTCCTTTTTCCGCCTCTCTTTCTCCACCTCCTAGGGATCCTTTCTGAGCAGTATCTTCTAGTTCCAGCAGAACAGCTGGCTCCTGCATTCATTGTAATTTCCACTCCCTGGCAGATGCATACTGTGATTTTTGGCAATTCAGAGATGCTTGCGGTTCATCACAAGACTAATGGGTGAACATCAACTATTTAGGCTTTCAGGGTGGAGGGAGACAGTGTTTCCAGGATCTGAATATCTGACAAGCAGATGCCTCTTCTGCTCATCAGAAAATAACCATATGATGCCATATTGGCCAACAGTCAACTCTAGAAATAGACAAATGCTAAAAGCAATCTCTGTCGATGTTCACTTGAGTTTGTAAACGTATTCGTGTCTCCTTTGTGCTCATTGTCCACAGAGATTGAAGGTTACTGGCGCAAATGTTTGTAAAAAGTGGATTTCTGCACAAGAGTTTGCAGAAATGGAATTTTAAGTTTGCACACTCTGGAAGGAGCAACAGAGGGTCCTGTGGCACCTTTGAGACTAACAGACTCTGGAAGGAATTGGGCATTCATTCAATCAGGTGACAAAAATAATACCATGTGACTTTTGTGACTGCTCACAGCTCACTGGTCCAGCTCAAGTGATGAACAATGAATATTAGATACCCAGTGATAATCAAGATTTTTAAAAAAAATTCAAAAATGTTCTTGAATAACTTAATCACAATTTGCTCATAGCTGGTTTGCAAGAAAACAGGATGAATATAAGAGCTTATTTGCTCAGCTCTAGTTACTTCTCAGGGCTGTAGCCCCATCTCCTTTATGAAGAAAGCAGACTAGGTCAAGCACTTCTGCAGATTTCAGCTGTGGCAGTACAGCACAGGCAGTCTCTCATATATGAAAGTTCTAAGCCCTTTAGGACTTTAGCAATCAACATCAACACGTCAAATTCCACCCAGAACCCCACAAGTGGCCTGTGCAGATCATGGAGTACAAGTAATATGCTTACAGCAAAGCACTTTGCTTACTAAGTGGACTGATACATTCCGCACTAGCTTCACTTCCTAAATGGATTTAAAGTATAGCTCCATGGAGAGCACATTCCACTAGACCAGTCTTGAGATGGCAAGGGCATGGATCGCAGTGGCAAGGTGTGTATCAGAAAGCGATGGTTGCAAAAGCTGCTTTGGCTACCGCTGAAAGGTGACTATCCAGCAATAATTGGAATTGTAACCAAACTCCTAGGCAGCAAACATGAACCACACAAGCCCTGAATTAGCAGCAGATAAACAGGGGCTCACTTTGGGAAGTGGGACCTATGAAGAATAGATTAAAGCCCAAGAAAGGGGGAACATGACTTTAAAGACATTGTTGTGAGTGGATTATTTTTGGAAACCTCAGGGAAACTGAGGCAGGGTGTCTGCAGGGCCACCTCAAGCCACAAGAGAGTGCCCTGGGATGGCACAGATGTACAGCGAGCATTAGCAAATGTTGACTTTCTACAGGTGACCGCAGTCTGTAGTAGAGACGTAGCTATTAATCCTTGATAACAATGTTTCCCTAAATACATTATTCTGTTCACTCTAACATTCCAGATTTAAGGAGACCTGTTCAATGCCAGATGTTTCCTAAAACATTCAGACGAATTCTGCACTCTTTGCTGAGTTTGCACGCAGTCACTGAGGCAGACTCACATGGCATAGCAGTGGTGTGACAGAAATCCAGAGTTGGAGCACACTTTTCAGCATGCCGCTTTTTTTTTTTTTTTCCCCTTATTCCCTGTGCTTTTCAGTTCTCCGTGATAATTCGTCATGGCTGGTTACATTGGCACATCATGTTCAATTTATCGCTGAGAAGCAAAATGAGAGATGATTAGACAACTTTGTGAAATATTTGAAACTGAACTAATGGCTAAGACACAACACTGAGCTAGAGAGGTCAGACGGGACAGCTCTGTTTGAAGGCAGTCCAGCTGCTGGGTCACTGCTCAAAAAGGTCAAGTGTGTGCTCCTCTCTATAGTGCGGGTCAGGAGTTGCCACACAGCCTGGGGTCAGCTTCCACCAACTCCAGTGGCTTCAGCTGTGCTATCTACAACCCTGAGGGCCAGTGTGGAGGAGTGGGGGGGAAGAGCCTCCCTCCCACCCAGCATCAGAGCTAGTCCCTAAATACAACAGCTCCCATTATGCCTCTCCCCTACTTTGGCCAAGAAAAGTCTTGATGAATACTGGGCACTCCAAAAAACAGAGTTAAAACCTATTATCATTTGGACTTCAGTGAGGCTCTGAGGCACAAGGGTCTGCCTGCATGGTTCGGCTTGCAGGACCAGGGCCAATGTCATCAGAGCTTTGACCAAAGTAGATGGCAGCTTTGCTTCTGGTCAGAAAATATAGCTGAGCTGACCTAGCAATGTCCGGCTCCTAATCTCAATGTCAGCATTCAGGCCTGGGAAGTTACCGGAGCCAGGCAGCACTCTGGATCCAGAATCCAAACCAAACCAAAATGAGGAAAGTGTCACCAAAATAGCTGTTCTCTTGAAACTTCTACTGTTTCGGCCTCCCCCAGGGTCTCCACTCACCCAGTCTGGGTTGCATTCAACCCGGCCAGCTGGCAGGCTCCACCAAGGGGGTACAGACTGTCCACTCACTTTTTGGTGGGGATTGCCCATGGCAGGCTGCCCAATCCCCAGACCAACAAATATTTCTTGGGGATTGGATGGGAGTTGTGCTTAGGGTGACCAGATAGCAACTGTGAAAAAATGAGACGGGCGGTAGGAGGTAATAGGCACCTATATAGGAAAAAGTCCCAAAAAACGGGACTGTCCCTATAAAAATGGGACATCTGGTCACCCTAGTTGTGCTAGAAGGTCAAACACATACATACATGGGGCAGCAGGCAGCGGCACCGTGTATTCCTTCAGTGAAAATATGCATTCTAGGAAGAACTGCTCCTTTCCCCTTTAGGTTTTTTGAGATTTTTTTTTTGTATAAATAGGAAATTAAAACACAAATCGTTTGCTACAGGAAGATGTGGCACTTATGAGACATACTGAAAACAGGCAGGAATGTAATAGAAAAATAATTTCCGCATAAAAATCTTACCCCCAAACTGAAACATTCTGAGAGGAGAGTGCATATGTCCTGTGCGGCCATGGTTAGAATGTATGTGTATCATACACATGTGCACACACACACATTGTGTGGATGCCAAGCACTGATCCTCTTGACCCTTCAAAACGCATACACATAAAGCAAGTGATTACTGATCGAGACCATACTTACAGAGAAACAAAACCTATCTTAAAGAAAAATACATGTCACTCATCTATAAATTGCCTGTAATTAATTAACCCAAACCAAGCCTAAAGAAGGGATGTGAATATCCTCTAGGCAAACCTTACGATCCCTGGGGAGAACAGGTACATTCTGAAAAGCAGATGTTAAAGCCAAAAGGCATGCTCTAAATGAAACCCTTTCTTTCCAGCAAGGCACCGAATGCAGAGTGAGACTGATCTCTAGTGGTTAAATCCAAACACTGCATTCAGCTTGAGAAACCTCTTTACAGCATATTCTAAAAGCCAGAGCAGTTGCTATAAGACAAAAATAACCCCTCTTCTCCTTAATAGAATACGTGTTCAGCACTTTAGCTTGTGTGCCATTCCTTGCGTTGTGCAGATAACTAATTAAAACAGAAAATGGGCTGTTTAAAAAAAATAAGCATTAAAAGGGAGAGGTTTAGGTTCTTACATGTTGGCTGCTGTTTTGCAAGCACAAATACCAGGTACATGTAACGGGGTGGTGCAGTTTTCCACTGATTACAATCGAGACCAGGTTCAGAGCAGACTGAAAATTTGCCTCTTAGTATCTTTAACATACCACACAAACGTGCCAATATATATTTTACCTTCAACAGAAGTAACACCTTTCCTATGACTTAATGTATTTCTTGGAACATAGCTGATGATAGAACATCAGGGTTGGCTGAAAATAAGTATTTGGCATGAAAAGTTTTGGAATAATAAATGAAAAACATATTTTGATTTAAGTCATTTTCCTGGAAATCTATTTTTTGTAAAAATGAAATCTTGTTTCTATTCAAAATGAAATAAATGCTTTTCAGGTGGTGTTTTTTCTTTTTTCTCTAAATTTTCCCTTCTCTCATTACCCTCCCCCCCCCCCCCCGAATAAAGGAGTGGAAAAAGGAAAGAAGAAACCCAAAACTGAAAACCAAAATATTTTCATTTTGGTTTTGAAACAGAATTTTTTCTTTCACTTTGAATAAAAATAACCAAACAATACAAACATTTCCCACAAGAAATGCTTATATTGTTTGAAAAGGGCATTTTTATTGGAAAAAAGTGCCACTAAAGAGAAACAGAACCAGCTCTTTAAAGCGTGCATGTTTTCAGTCCTATCCAAACCATTCCTAATGAGATATGCACCAAAATGCTAAGGCCAGAAGGGACAAATAATGACCCTCTAGTTTGCTCTCATGCATAACACAGCCACAGAATGACACTAAATGGTTCTTGTATCAGGTGGATCCTGCATAACTCCTAGTTGAACTACTAAAGCATATCTTTTGGAAAGTCATCCAATCTTGACTCAAAGACTTTAAGTGAAGGAAAATCCACCATGTCTCAGGCAAACTGTGACAGTGGTTAAGTACCTTCCTGTTAAAAATGTGAGCCTTATTTCTAGTTCGAATTTGTCTAAATTCTGCTTTCATCCATTGCATCTTGTTATGCCTTGACTGCTAGATTAAAGAGCTCTCTATCAGAAATTTTCTCCACATGTGGTTAATTACAGACTGTGAGCACATTATCCGTTAACCTTTTCTTTTCTTTTTTCTTTTCTTCTTTCTAATGAAGTGGTCAAACCCACTCACCTGTTGTTTCAATTCTTGAACTACCCTGGCCCAAATTTTCAAAAGTGACTTAGGATGTTTGGACACTGAGTTTGAGACTCCATAGTCCAGATTTTCAGTGGGTGGGTGATCAGCACTTTATGAAAATCAGTCCCCTTTCCTGTGCCTCTGCCTTGACACCAGAAAAAAAAATGGAGGACCCCAAAATCACTAGTGGCTTTTGAAAACTTTTGAACTCTTTGGCTTGATCTCTTTGGTGTGACTCAGATTTCTGCCTTCATATATAGGTCACACGCATTGAAAATGGCTGCATTCTCTGGGGTTCACTTGCAACATGCGTCATTACCCCAGTGTACTTCTGAATATTCCCTTTTTTTTTAAATGCTCACATTAAAAAAATTGCGAGTTGTAATTTTGTCCTTTTTTAAAGTTTACTTTGACATGCATAAATAAGTACTTTACGGGCGGCACATAAGACCCAATGGAGTCGCTGGGAGAAATCAGTTCTGTCTCATAGTTCTGGCCCTGGGTAGAATTTTTTAGGAGAACTTACAACAACAACAACAAAATAAAAGGAATTAGTATCAACTTAAAAGAAATATTGGAAGTCTCAAGAGAAATGGATTCCCATGGAGTTGTGATGTATAAAACACAAAAATATAAAAACACCACTTTGTCCACATGCTGTAAGTGACTGTAACTTACCTGGCTATAGTTCTGTTGACAAGTGCTTGAAAATGAACAAACTCTTAGAAGTGAATCCTGACACTGATTTAGTACGCAGCTATCTTTAATCGAGTGGGGTTTTTAATTAGCTGATAAAATAACAATAGTGGTATCATGTATATTTGTATGTGATTCATTAGCAGCCATTACTTAATGTTGATTGATGAACTTTTGCACAACTCAGGAAAAAAGACTGGAAAGAGTTCAGAAAAATGCCTTCATCTATAGCTATCATATGAAATAGCAAACCAATTTCCCCCAAATGATTAGAGAAGAAATGTATTCAGCCTTTATAGTGTTGTTGTACACTTCATTCCACAGTGCTTTGCACCCAACCTTCATACCATATAAGCCAATCTAAGTACGTAAGTGCCTTGGGGCAGGGACTATGTTTTTATTCTGTGTTTGTATAGGCCCTAGCACTATAGGGTTCTGGCCCATAACTGGAACTTCTAAGTGCTACCGTATACAAAACATAAATTAAGATCACTGAAAAAGCCGCCATTTCTGTGAATTCTTACAAAAGACTGGATTGGTCCAACTCTACTCCCATTGAAGTCAATGGTAAGCTTCCCATCAACTTCAGAGTTAGGCTCAACGTTGAGCATTTTTGAAAATCCTATCCTCAGTGTACATCTAGAGCAGACAGCATGTCTGGGGCCAGATTCCAGGCAGGCCAATTGGGCATGTAAATGCCTTAACATATGGTATCTAAATGGTAGATTACAGTCTTTTATGGTCTGTAAGTATAGCAGAGCAAAGTATGACAAATTTAAATTTTGCCTGAGTAGGCAGATATACAGTAGGCTATGCCATTACATGGTCGGATGAAAGCTCCTGGAGTTCTCATGGGAAATGCACTGGAATTTATAGCATAGACTCCCTTATATTAAAACGCTGCAATCATTGTTTTGGTGTAAGTGGTTGTGGAAAGCTTCCATCTTCTGCAAAATGAGAGCACAAAACTACATAGAAACACCCCATCAATTTTATTGCCTCTTATGCCACTTTTTGAAGAGTGCTGTCTCTCTCACACACACACACACACGCACGCCTGGGGAAATACCTCCCCAAAGTCTCATTTGGATTAGGAAAGTGCTATTTTCCCAATCCCCTGCAGTGAGAGAGACTGTGTGTATGCGTGAGAGAGATGGCACTTGCTGCAGGTGAACTCAGAGGCATCTTAAACTGGCCTGATGCCCGCGGCATTTTAAAAACAACCCTGCATGTTTGCTGTCTGCTTCAAAGCAGGGCTGCACATTTTGCTGCTGGCTGTCGCTATTGTGTCTCCGACAGCCAACACCGAAGGCATTTGCTGCCTTGTGACAAAGGAGCATCTCAACACGCATCAGGCCATAAAACTCCTTAGGCAAGCGCCCTACCGTTTGTCGGAATTCTGCAGGCCAGTTCCTGCCTCTCTCTGCAAATACTCGCTCACCAGTGTAAATGAAGAATAACTCTGTGCTATTACACTGGCAGGAAACCCTTTTTCTCGCAAGTTGCTGAACTGAATCCTCTGATTTGGGGACTAATTCTTCTGACCCTGATATGTCTGAAGAATAATTGAGTATGCAAAGATGGCAGGTTAAGGTCAGGGTGTATAAGGTGGGCAAAGATGTGTTATTAGAGGTCAGTGACGTTCAACCTTTCCATAACAAGGACCCGCCTCCCCCGCCCCCTCTCCCAGGAGTCTCCTCCCATGGAACAATTCAGGAGAGACCGGCTCAGTCATAGCTTCATTGCCATAGTTAAAGTAGAGATGGCACTTTCTATTCGACTCTCACCCAGACTAGAGGGCTAGGTTTAGGGCTATTCTTGTGCCTATTTAAAATGGTTTCTTGTTCTAATCTGACGGTGATGCAGACTAACTAGAAATCTCTTATTTACTTCTTTGGCTGTTACCATGACATCAAAATTAATTTTATGGGCTAGATTTTCACTACTTAAATAGTGAGGTCATTTCTACAAAAGGCCCTATTGCATACACGCCTCTGCTGTAAAAATGGTCTCTGGGGACTCTAAGCCTAGGAACGCAACAGATCTGATTCACTCGCTCACACCAGTGTAAATCCAGATAACTCCACTGAAGCTAAAGGGAGGTACACCAGTGTACAAGTGACGTGAGATCCGAATCAAGTGTCTGCGTGAGCTGGTGTTGGACATTTGCGCTTGCACAAAGCCATATTTTGATTAAATAATATAAGCTAATAGCAGAAAGAACAATGAGAAATGGAAACAATGTCATATACAGAGGGCATGTGATGGGAGAGAAATGGGTAGGGAAGAGTGAGTCTAAAGCTATTGGGACAGATTTTCCCGTAACTCCCACCACAGGTTTTCCTATCGTGTAACACCGCTGACTTCCGTCGAGTTGCTTCTGAGCACACCAGGGTAGCTGGCACTTCCATGAAAGATCATGAGGCTCGAGCCATCTCTCTGGTGCTTCCACAAACGTGACGCAGCTTAGCCCCACACCCTCCTCGAGGCCTCTCTGTTTGCAGGCACATTCTGCACTCACACTGAACTTCTGCTCACACTCTGCCACACTGAATTGTCAGAGCAAATCCAATAACTTATGCCCCCTGCTACCCGATCTGGGCTTGCAAATTGTGCCTGCAAAGAGGGAGGTTCTGGCCCAGTTTATAGTCACTGGCATTTCTGAGAGGCAGGTTCTTTTGCTGAATGAACCCTCACCCATTTCTTCAAATGGTGCTTATAATGCCTACATGCTTGGGAGTAAAGCAAAACAGTTGGCTTTAACTTTTCTGTCTTTATAAGATCAATTTCACAAACTTTTCTAGGTAGGCTGATTGCCAGCAGCGGGAAGAGTGTAGTAAATTAATTATAGATGTATGTTAAATTACTTTCATTACCACCTTCCATTCTGGGATGGGCTCCCGCAAGCAGGAAGACTGATGAAACAGCATTTTTATAGAGCCCCCTGGTACTGGATATTTTTACTCGACTGGCACTGTCGTTTCTGAATTCACAAAAGCTGGAATTGTGTTTCAGGAAGCCCCTGGCCAATCTAACATAAATCCCAACCATTGTAAGCGGATTGTGGCTAAAACATACACACTAGAATTTGAGCTAGCCATCTTGATTCTAATATGGCACCACTTAATGGAGTATATGGCTACAAACCCCTAAACTTATACATCAGATACAAAATATTAGACTGTAAATAGTGTTTACAAGTTGACTAGAATATTTAGACATCATTCAACAGGGCCGCCCGGGTGGGGGAGGGCAAGTGGAGCAATTTGCCCCGGACCCCACAGGGGTCCCCATGAGAATATAGTATTCTATAGTATTGCAACTTTTTTTATGGAAGGGGCCCCCAAAATTGCTTTGCCCCAGGCACCCTGAATCCTCTGGGCGGCCATGTCATTGAAGAAACCTGGTTAGCTAACTGGGCATTATATCTATAGACATGCGCAAGACATAGCAGCTGAAACTGAATCAGCTATGAAGGAAATCCATGTACATTTTTCCTTTGTTCCCCTTTATATCAAACTTGGCAAAGGGTATTTTCTAGGGAGCCATGACCAGATGGAGTTAAGAACCCTCAGCTGAACTTCAGGCTATCAGCTCTTCACGGCAGTCATTAATCCCCAGGAACTATCCTCTTCCATGATTTGTTATTAAAATCAGTACATTACATTATCACCAACCCTAATTACTAGCTTTAGCTACACTTCACAAGGCAAGTAAATTAACTACAGTGTAGTTAGGTTGCAATTACAATCCAGTTACAGTACTGTCCTAATCCTTGTTACATGTGATTACCACTGACTCCTATAACTGGAAGCGGTATTTAATGGCTGAATTACTTAGTATTATCTCTCCAGTCGCATACCCTAATGTAGCTATACTGTACTCAATGTACCTGCATTTAGTTTATCCAAACTTGTAAATGACTGAGCTAATTTTACATTGAGCAAATTACTTAAATAGTCAAGTATTATAATTGATTATTTATAAATGTTTTAAAATAAACCGAATAGAAATATTTTACTTGCAGAAAAGTTAATATGTTATGAAGAATTTAGGACAAGAGTGGAGGACATCATAGAAAAATGTGAGAGATGGGGCTACCTAGCAGTGTCGACATTGAGCACTGCATGGTGTCTTCCTCAGAAGACGTAGATGTTTAAACGAAGATTAAATGGTAAGTCAGCTGCGTAATGAACACCTAACAAAGATTAGGCAAATCAGTCTTGCCACATTCAGTGCATATTTCAAGATCCTCCTCTTCAGTAATCCATCCTTATGTGTATATACATCTCTACCTTGATATTACGTTGTCCTCAGGCGCCAAAAAATCTTACCGCGTTATAGGTGAAACCGCATTATATCGAACTTGCTTTGATCCACCGGAGTGCGCAGCCCCGCCCCCCCGAAGCGCTGCTTTACCGTGTTATATCCGAATTCGTGTTATATCGGGTCGCATTATATCGGAGTAGAGGTGTACTACTAATCTAAGTCATGATACATTAATAGTAAATATTGGCTAAGAGTCTAGCAAAGAGCTAGTGAGTTATAACACTGCACACCTCTTGTATGGCTAAACACTAGTGGCCAGATTGACCCAGATAGATGTGATGTAGACCCAGAAATAAGGGTACCCAGAATTAGAGGCCACTTTAGCAAAAGTGTGGCTCAGTGAACAAGAGCATGCACCCTGTGAAAAAAAGGCTCCTAAAGATAGTCCATGTTGGGTACCATAAATGGAGGTACCCCAAATCACGCTAGGTAAGTGGCATTATAACTCACTAGGTCGTGGAATACGCCACTGTTTGACGATGGTAAAATGGATAACTTGTTTGCACGTCATTCAGAAGCCCCACAAAGCTTTATCCCACTCACAACACAACAGGGAGGTCTCGCTCCTGGTCTTCATTTATCACCACAAGTAATTAAGAGAAAATGTATCTTCTTTATTAGCTTCTTGAATGAAACGCAAAGACTCATTCATCTTAAACGTATCAACTTGCTAACACTATTGCCAGATAGAATAATGACACACATTGTGGAGAACACAATCTGTCAGGAAGGAATATATTTTCTCCTAAGTCATTCTGCATCAATATACACCCCCCTTTACTCTTACCAGACTGGCTTGTGAGAATAATGCTGGGGGAGCTACAAAAACTCAGTCACAGAGCAGAAGAAGACTGTGCCATCCTAAATCTCATCCCTCAGAAACGAGGGATTGATATTAAAAAGCTCAGCTCATGATCTGGAAACAAACCCTACATTTTTGAGGGGGGCCACAGCCATAGGGCAGTCCCTTCAGTCCCCTACTGCTCTATGCTCGTGAGAATAAATACTCAGAGGTGTTCCCCACTCTCCTTGGAGTGCAGTCATTGTTTGGATTTCTCTGTACCCCAAGATGCTGTCAGAATCCACATCAGTGGGATGTAGCTATCCACCTGAAGGACATGTATGGGCCTCTGACCATAGTATCTGAGCACCTCACAGTTTTTCATACATTTATCCTGACATTCCTGTGAGGTAGGGTTGCCAACTTAAGAACCGGACACTCCAGCAGGAGAGCCAGAAGCACCCTGCCTCACCTCTTCCCAGTGAGGCCCCACCCTGCCCCGCCTCTTTCCCCAAGACCCCACCTCTTGCCCCATGGCCCCATTCACTCCTCTTCGTCCTACCTCCCTGTCACTTGCTGCTTTTTCCCTCCTCTCCCCACTCCCCTACTAGGGTCAGAAACCGGGCTGGGAGATGCAGCTGCCTGTTGCAGGTAGGAGGTGGCCCTGGCTGACTAGGAGCTGGCACAGGTCGTGACCCAGCACGTGACCCAGCACCTCCCCACCTCCTCCACCTGCAGTAACCGGACTTTGGGTGTCCGGTTTATATACTGACCGGACACTGTCAGGTCCCCTTTTTGACCGAAATTTCCATTCAAAAACTGGCCACCTGGCCACCCTCCTGTTGGCAGGGCAGTGCTGTTGTCCCCATTTTATAGATGGGGAGCTGAGGCACAGAGAGGCTTAAGGTCACGCAGGACGTCTGAGGTACAACTCTGGTCTCTCAAGTCCCAGGCTAGCTTTCTAGCTTCTGGACCATCTTTCAGGAGACAAGGACAAGGGGTTCCTTCAGGGATGGCCATCAGCTGCGAAAGCTCTGTCAGCATGGCTCCTTCAGAGATGCATTCCTGTAGGAAGGGGTGCCAGTGGAAACCAAGAGTTGGCTCAGAGATGGGGCTTCGGCACGTGTGGATCTAACCACCTGCTGTTCCTCCATGATCCACTGGGGATTGGGTGAGGGGGAGGAGTCAGCCAACCACCCCTGATGAAATAATGGGGAGAATTTTGCAAATTTCTTCCTCCGTCACTCCTCTTCCGTGATTGGGCCTTCAATAGTTCCCTCCAGAGCTGTAGAACGTGCAGAAAAGTTTTCCAAGCGCTGATTACACATGCTGGGTTGTAAGGAGGATGTGGGGAAGGCCATCGTGGACAGTCTGAGAACCTTTGGAGTTGTGTTGATACAAAGGATGGTCGGCATTGATTATCAGCCTTGATACTGAGTTACACACAGATTAAAAATGTGAGAGGGTCATCTGTTCGGAAAGAGAATGCAAGCCCTGCCACGACTAGTAGGAAAATTCCCCCCCCTCACTTTTTCATTTCAGCTGTTGCAGCACATCCACCCCCTGATAGCAGCTACTAGCTATCATTTCGCATTGCATGAGAAAGAGAAGGCAATATATAATACAGCTTTAATATGTGCCAGTTTTAATCAGAATTAGATCCAGAAGATAAAGCTCACTGATGCGTGCATGATTGTCTTTTCTCATAAATATACGGAATGTGATGATAAAAGAATGAAAAGTATGTTAATTGTGGGTGAATAGCCTATCAAAAAGAGCGATACTCCCCTATCTTCTGGTAGAGAGACAAACGTTTCCGTAGCAGAATGTTTTGGCTTGAAGTCTTTGTGCTGACCACCTGCAAGTGCAAAAAGTAGGGCTGTCGATTAATCGCAGTTAGCTCACACAATTAACTCAAAAAAATTAATAAAACTAATCGTTCAGGCGTTCACATGGCACTATTGTAGCCGGCATTGCTAGGTATTTATGTGCCAGATATGCTAACCATTTGTATGCGCCTTCATGCTTTGGCCACCATTCCAGAAGACATGCTTCCATGCTGATGACACTCGTTAAAAAACTAATGTGTTAATTACATTTGGGACTGAACTCCTTGGGGGAGAATTGTATGTGTCCTGCTCTGTTTTATCTGCATTCTCCCTATATTTCGTGTTACGGCAGTCTCGAATGACGACCTAGCACATGTTGTTTAAGAACACTTTCACTGCGGATTTGACAAAATGCAAAAAAGATAGATATCAATGTGAGATTTCTAAAGATATCTACAGCACTTGACCCAAGGTTTAGAATCTGCAGTGCCTTCCAAAATCTGAAAGACAAGGTGTGGAGCATGTTTTCAGAAGTCTTAAAAGAGCAAGACTCCAATACGGAAACTACAGAACCTGAGCCACCAAAAAAGAAAATCAACCTTTTGTTGGTGGCATCTGACTCAGATGATGAAAATGAACATGCATTGGTCTGCACTGTTTTGGATTGTTATTTTGCAGAACCCTTCATCAGCATGGAAGCATGTATTCTGGCATGGTGGGTGAAGCATGAATCTTTACTCAATCTGCATGTAAATATCTTGCGACGCAGTGCCATGCAAATGCCTGTACTCTCTTTCAGATAACATTGTAAATAAGAAGTGGGCAGCATTATCTCCAGCAAATGTAAACAAACTTGTTTGTCTGAGCGATTGGCTGAACAAGAAGTAGGCCTGAATGGACTTGTAGGCTCTAAAGTTTTACATTGTTTTATTTTTGAATGCAGGGTTTTTTTTACATAATTCTACATTTTTAAGTTCAACTTTCATGATAAAGAGAGTGCACTACAGGGTTAGCGCCATCAGTACTAATAGCAACTTTGTGAGGTTTTTTAACCAGTGAAATTACACTGAGGCATATAACAAAGGCCATATATACTCTACAGGGACTATAGTAGCATACCTAGGGCATCTTAGCAATGCCAGCACAGTCTCATAGTGTAGATGCAGCCTTCAGTGACAGGAGGGGTTTATCCGTTGCTGTAGGAAACCGCCTCCCTGAGAGATGGTAGCTAGGTCTTCTTCCATCAACAAGGTCCGATAGTTACAGTGCTCAAAGCGGTTGGTTTTTCACACACTGAGCACCATAGCTATGCCAACCTAAATTTTAAGGGTAGGCCAGGCCAAAACCAAATTCCCAGGGTAGAAAAGGGCCTTAGTCTTGGCACAGGGGCCTGATTCTCCATTGCACAATGGGAGTGCAAAGGGGGAGTGGATCTGCCACTATCTATCCTCTCTGACTTACAAGGGGATTCTGTCCTGTTCTAGCAAATGATGCCCGTGCCTCAATCATTCACACCTGCATCACCTCGTGGCTGGACTACAGCAAAGCGATGTATCTGGGCATGAAGCCTTCACGTGGAGGAAACTCCAACTGGTACAGAACACTGCAGTGTGTCTCCTCAGCATATAGGCTACTGCAAATGCATCAGACCCGTACTCTCTATACTGGCTTCCTATAGAATATCAAATCACATTCAAGGCCTCACTCCTTATCTTCAAAGTGCTCAAAGACCAGGATATCTCATAGAGCCCAAAGCTCCAGGCTGGGGACCGTGGTCACCAGCTTCACTACTTTGGCACAAAAGGAATTGCTACAATTAGGATAAAGGTAGTAGACTACGTTTTCTCAGGGGGCCAATTTGACATTGTGGAATGAACTCCCACAGGAACGAGGGACCATCACAAACCTCACCACTTTCCACTTCAAGTGCAAGGTGCATTTCTTTGACCTGCCTTCACTAACAAGGGTGTGTGTGTGTTTAAAAAAAACTTACCAAAACACAACACTCCACACTTCCTCCCCCCTGGGAGATGATGAAAAAACAAACTATGTGACAGTCATAGCACTTAATGCATGACTGAAACACCCTTAGGTCAGGGGTGGGCAAACTTTTTGGCCTGAGGACCACATCTGGGTATGGAAATTGTATGGCAGACCATGACTGCTCATGAAATTGGGGACTGGGGTGTGGGAGGGGGTGAGGGCTCCGGCTGGGGGTGACGGGTTTGGGGTGCAGGAGGGTGCTCCGGGCTGGGACAAAGGGGTTTGGAGCGCGGGAGGGGGATCGGGGCTGGGGCAGGGGGTTGGGGCACAGGAGGCGGTCAGGGGTGCAGGCTCCAGATGGCGCTTACCTCAAGCAGCTCCCAGAAGCAGCGGCACGTCCCCCTCTGGCTCCTACATGGAGCCACAGCCAGGCGGCTCTGCCCACTGCCGTCTGGAGGTGCCGTCCCTGCAGCTCCCATTGTCTGTGGTTCCCGGCCAATGGGAGCTGCAGAGCTGGCGCTTGGGGTGGGGGCAGCATGCGGCATCCCCTGGCTGCCCCTATATGTAGGAGCCGGAGGGGGGACATACTGCTGCTTCCGGGAGACACGCAGAGCCATGGCACACATGGAGCAGCCCAAGCCCCCAACCCCACTCCCCGGTGGGAGCTCGAGGGCCGGATTAAAAGGTCTGATGGGCCATACGTGGTCCGAATTTTCCCACCCCCGTCTTAGATCTATGGTGATGAGCATGGTATATGAAGCTATATAGAATAGAATATGTAAAGGCAAGACAGCAGGGCATCAGGAACAGGGCTGGCTTGGAAAAGCATTAATCTGAACTTCACTTAAAACGGCATGTGGAAAAATGTGTCATCATCCCATTGCTCATAAATGTAACATAAAATGTTGACACCTGCCAATAATGTGATATCACACGACATGCCAAGTATGATTTTGGTGTCATTTGTATCCACTTTGATGCCATAAAATATAAATAGTAATTAAATTATACCCATTATAAATGCCAAGGCAGATAGATAGGTAGCAGTATATGGCAAATATGGCCTTTATTCCTGAGATATACTGCCATTACGGAAGGCTATGTTGACATTGATGTATACTATACATTTAAACACTCACACTGGTTTCTGTGTGTCTAACTCTGCCTGCTCATATTTTATAATCAATGTTAATGTCACTGCTGCGTGGCATGACAGTCCTATCTTAGCTAATTCTTGTAAACCTGCATTTTCTGAATGCAGCCAAAGAAATCGGTGTCAACTGCCAAAAAATGGCCTTGTTGGACAGTTTCTCGTACAACGGCTACATAGTACTATGCAAAATGACTGTATATTGCAACTAAACATTTGGTTAGGCTATGGAGGTACATAGAAGAAGCTGTTTAACATAACTAATATCTCTTCCATTCAGCTTTGTTATGGAACTTTTGGATTTGAGTCACCCAACGGTTGCCTACATTAAAAGGAGCGCAAACAGATTTATTTTTGTTTGTGCGTGGGCTGCTAAAAAGCCTCTTCCCCTTCCTCGTCTTTAATTTAGCTCTGTCACATTCACAGGTGTGCATAGCCAGTGGTAAACATACACTCTTTTTATTTACAAAACCAGAAGCTAGCTGAATGGACACTGCTACCAAAGTTCTCCGATCAGCAGCTCAGGAAAAGCACGTGCACCTACAGCGAAGCACCCAGAGGGACGGTACTCGAAGAAGAATCAGAAACTGCAGCCGCCTGTGCTTTCTTAACAAGTCTTGCTTAACCATTTTCTTAACTATCGACCATTGACTCCATCTTGGCTGGCATTTTGCTTAGGACAGGTTTCCCTAGCAACAGAAAACATAAAAAAACTAGGAAGTAAAATACTTATAAACACTGGCTTCCTTTGTGGAAGATATGGTTTAGCTCCGTTAACGGGCTCAATACACGTGTCACTGGATGAAATTTGAGGCCCTGTGACATGCAGGAGGTAAGACTAGTTGATCTAACACTCCTTCTTGCCGTTAAGTCTGTGGGTCCAATCCTGCATCTCTGGCTACTCATGTGAGGGTTAGGCCCTGTCCCTCTGGTGCTCACCAAACCACATTAGCAGATATAGGCCTGGGCTACACTTCAATGTTAGGTTGACATAGCTGTGGCACTCAGGGGTGTGAAAGATTCAGCTGCCACATCATCACTGCTATTTTAAACAAGTTAGCTAGATGGCAGCTCGCCTGGATACGGTCTACATGAGTTTCAGTCACAGTTTTGATTACAGTGTAAACAAAGCCTGAGCGAAGCAGGGCCAAATTCAGAGGTGGTGTGTCCATTTGAGTAAATTAGGCTCCATCACACTAATTTACACTCTCACTCCGTCAAACATACACTTCCTTAGACTTTCTCAATCCCCCCATATACTGCTGGGAAAATGAAGAACCCAAGTCAGTGCAGCTCATAGATTAAGGAACAGGAAGAAAGTATAATCAAGTGTAAACATAGAATTTAGCCTACTCTCACTAAGGCAATTTTATACTCTGCTGTTAGTTGCTTATCCTGTTACGTTCCTTCATTTTGGCCCATCAGTGTAGAATTCAGCCAGCTGGGGTCCCTTCCATTGCATTAGATTCAGTAGGTCAAATTCAGAGGCAATGTGTAAGGACATGGGGAGGGGAACTGTAAATTACAAAGTAATACGTGGAATGAGTCTAAGTCGAAGAGCATCTCTAAAGTGTTATAAATTACACTAAATTAGCCCGCATTACTTGTGCTGTGGTTCTCTCTTAGGCTGCGATAAAGAATAGAATTGTTAATGGAGAAAAGGGATCGATCAGGCATCCTCTTGCATCTACCGAGGTGTAGTTGATTGGAGAGGAAATTCTGAGATATTGAACTTTTGTACATCTCCGTTTGTGTGAGGAGCTCTCTTTGACGCAGTTGGAGTGACAAGGTGGGTGAGGTAATATCTTGTGTTGACCAACTTCTGTTGGTGAGAGAGCAAAGCTTTTGAGCGTACACAGAGCTCTTCTTCGGCTCTGGGCCAACTGAAGCAAATCTGAAAGTAATTGCACAGCTTCATCCAGCTCTGTCTCAAACCCATAGCTGGTGCAGGTCGGGCCTCCCTGTGAAACAGCTGCCATTTTTAAAAAAAGACCGAGCAGGTTGCAGAGTAGAGCTAGTGACACCTCATGGTCTCAGCTTGCATGGCTTCTGTGACCTAAAACAAACGGGAGTGAACCCCATGAGAGTCACCTGGGAGTCCTTGACAGGGCCATTGCAGTAGCAGAGGGAGAGGAAAAATCTTTCACAGTCCTTCCTTTGCTTCTGTTTCTTCAAGAACTGTTTAGTTTCATGGATATGGTTTTGCCACCTGGCCTGGATTTTTGCTACATAAAAGGGACTTTTTGGCTAAACAACAAAATAAAGATTCTTTTCAAACCCCAAGCTAGCCGTGAGTGTCTGAGCGACACACTTTCCATACAGTTACAAGTTAATTTAATGCAAAATGTATGTCTAGTACTTGAACTCAATTGAAATGGGTTGAAAGCTGTCCCTGCACATCTAAAATATCAATCATGCTCCCATGTGCCTGTTATGTATGTTTATTAACCAACATTCGTTCCTCTTGACTTGCATTCACAGATGTTTTCCAGACTTGAGCACGCATGTAAATATGATTTGTGTGTCCGAGTTGCCATGCAAATCACCAAATTAGATGCACACTCAAAGTGCATTGCTTCTCAAGAGCACACTCCAAAGGATGGTTCTCATTACCTCACTTTCATTTTCAACAAATGCAAAATGAGCCGATGGAAGTTTACTTGCGGCGATTGTCTTTGGAAGCCCAATTTAAGGATTGAGCCTGCCAGGTGCTGAACACTCTAGCCCCAATTCAGCAAAGCACTTATGCATGGTTAACTTTAAACACATGAGTAGATATCACTGGGGCTACTCATATGCTTGAAAGCTTTGCTGGGTTAAAGTCAGCATGTTCCGCACTTTGTAGCATCAAATCCTTATAGAGCCGGGGACCAGTCATTCAGAAAGTGACTTTAGAGCTGATGACTATATTAAAACATGCTGGCCTCTCGGATGATAGAAATGGTGTCATAATCTTACAGAAACAACATAAATATGGACTAAGGAGCAGCCCAAGTAATAAAGAAAGAATATAGCTTGAAGGAAATTATGAGAGAACTGGTGGTTTAACCTAAGGAGCGTTATTAAGACATAAGGAACTTGTTATTAAACATACTGACAGCCTGTTCTGCACGTGTGCTGTGCTAACATTAAGATTTATACGTTTATTTATGCTTTCCACGTATGGATACGTTTATTTATCTGCATTAGAAATGTTACTGTCTGGGGTAGTGTTCTTTTTATTTACAACACATTTATTAAGCTTCTTTTGGAGTCCCGTTAAATCATGGCGCCGATCCTCAGCTGGGGTAAATCAGTATTACGTCCATTGACTTCAGTGGAGCTATGCTGCATTATGCCAGCTGAGGAGCTAACCAATCGTTTCTAGAGTGAACAGACTGATGGGTAAGAGTCTGAGATATGAAAGCACCCCTGTTGTAGTGGAGCCCTCGTTATCAGACTCCCGGAGATCGTTCTCAGCTGCTTTCAACGACATCAAGGAGACAGCATGCAATTGGGAGTGCGAGGCTAGCGCGGTAAATGGAACGACTCATGCTGGCACCGGCAGACTTTGAATTCTGTCCCAGAAGAACTAGATTAATGAGAAGGAGGATGGATCCTCATCTTTCCCCAGTTCTTCATCAAGGAAAATTTGGATGCTGTATCTGCTGGAGCTGATATTTGGTGTGGTAGAGGGAGTAGGTATCCTAGGGTTGGTGTTGGTTCAGGCTGACAAGTGAGAGATAAGCAGGAGGCATCCGTGAGTTGCTGGCCTACGAGGAACTTTTATTTAACTGCAGAAGCTTTTAGAGGAAGAGAAGGCACAACTGGTGAGATCCTGCCACTATTGAAGTCAATGAGAATTTTGCCCCTGACTTCACTGGGACTAAGATTCCACCTAATATCTTGCAAAGAATTGTATTCCAGAAGCTCTGCTCTTCAACACAACTACTGCGTCAGCTTAAATTTAGACCATGCCACTTCAGATACCCAGACTGTCTGTCTTGAGGATGGAGACATGTCCGTTCTTTCCCCTACCTCCAGCTGCATGTACAAAAGGGGGTGGGGGAGGAATCAGCAGGGCAAAACTGAAAATTATGCCAATAAAATGTGCTTGAATTAGAATCTCCTTATGTCATAGGCTTGCAGGGTCATGTGCACTGACCCAGCTAAGGAGGAGAGAGAGCAGATGGCTCTCTTGGTAACTGATGTGTATTTGGTATGTTAGCTTAACATACCGCAGAATATTTGTTACTGAATTGTGCTGGGTCATCTAACATTTAAAATAGTTACAGCAGCATAATATAATGTAAAAACACCTTACAAGCGACAGAAAATTATTAGAAGAATGGGCTGACCTTGTTCAAGACAAGCAGTATCAAAAGAAAAATACAGCGACTATTATGCTTTGGATATTTCTGTGAAGGCCAATAGAGTGTTCCAGGCCTTGGTAGGAGAGATGATGGTTCTACTTTTTTTTCATACTTAAGTATTAATCTGATTGTATTAAGCCATTCTGTAAATGACCTTTCCAATATGTCATAATGTTTCGCTGGGCAGCTTTTTATGAAGCGGTTGAGACATTATTTAACCTGTTGGGTTGTAGCTATTAATGGAAGATAAAACATGTGATGGTCCAGAAGGATGACAGTGAATGCTTGATTTCGATTCGGAAATCCTGGCCCACATGATATATATATAGCAGAGAACACGTGCAAAAATATGGAGTTGTGGGTTTTTTTTTGACATGTCCACTGCATGTGTTTTGATAACTATCTTGGTTTAGTCTGTCTGGCATATGAGTGACATCAGAGTTGAAAAGCAGGAGCAAAGGACAGCTGTAATATTCCAGATTAGGTATATTTTTTAAGGCACAACCAAAACCATACAATCCCCTGTGCTCTGAGTGGAGTTCTGCAGGGCCAAACTGTTACTAATAAATACTTAGTCCTTATACAGTAAATTAAGGTTTATTTCCTGCCCATTATTAAATCATGATATAGATGCTGGGCAACTGACGTAGATTGCTGGCCTACCTGCGTCAGTTGCACAGCGCCCATATTGTGATTGGCAGGTACATGGCAAGCACGTTCATAATAATCTTGTTAGGACATTACCTGAATTGCATATGGGTTTGGTTTAATTAACATTCCACCAAGAGCTGAGCAACAGGCATGGTGACAAGAAAGTCTTTTGTCCTGTTTGTTTAGCTGCCATTAACACTAACAAGAGTTATGCACCTGCATCAAAAGGAGATTAAAGACCCCAAGGTTTCTAAATACATCAGGGATCACAGCTAGCAAGAAGCAAGCCAGTGTTAGACCCAGTGAGGCTTGCAGAAACAAATGGAAAAGGTTGCCTAGTCTGGAGAAGCTGTATCCCTTAAACCAGGAGTAAAATATTTCCTCTTCAAAAAAGCTACAGTAAAAGAGCCTTGTGGCTGCTATAAAGCCCGTTGAAGTCCAGGGAAATCTTTTCATTCGATTCAGTGGGCTAGGAACAGGTTCACAATCCTGTTCCCATTGAGGGCAAAGGCAAATCTATCAGGTGTTCGTGCAATATCAAATGGAACTCACCCCCACCCCACCCAGCTACATTAAAAAAAAAACCATTCATTTTAAAAACTAGGGGTGCACTTAGGAACAGCCAGACTGCATCAGACCAAGGGTCTCTCTAGAGCACTAGCTTCTCCCTGATAATGTCCCATACCAGCTGTTTCAGAAGGTGGCCCATTAAACCCAGCTGTATAAAAGTATGGAATAACCTGCTGACCCTCAGTAATTAGTGAGGCAAGAAGGTTTATATCCCTGCTCAAACTCTTGTTTAATCTTAATATTTACTGCTATAACGCTCTATATTCTGGTTATCCATATAAACATCCAATCCTCTATGAATCCTGCTTTGCTCTTCGCCTCGGTGTTACCCTGAGTTCCACTGGCTTTTGGAGTGGAGAGGGATGAGGCTTATTCTCCCCCTCTGTTTGCGGCAATCTATACTCCCATTTATATGTAGCTGGAATGGATACCACTGTATGTGATGCTATCACCAGACTCTTCACAAAGCGAAAGCACAACATTATCCTCACAAACAGACATTGAATCAATTGCAATTGTTTTTTTTTTTTTAAAGAGCTTTATTGAATAGCTTAAAGCTTCCAAATGACATGTGCTGTCAGGAAATGTTCTGGCATCTCCATCAACACCATTAGTTTGGAATAGTTTTGTTCATATTTACATGACTGTGATAAAGAATATTTAAAAAAAAAATCCAGTGTTACTGGGATGTGCTGTCCACAACAAACACAAGATGGTGTCTAAGGATGAAATCTTAGCCTCACTGACTTCAATGGAAACAGCATTTCAACCCCACTGCACATCCCCAAGTCCTGTGGAGGAAACTACACGTCTGACCTACGTTTAAAGGGCAGCAGAATACACAGAAAAGATTCATTTTTAAAAAGCCATCGTTCACAGCTAAGGTGTACTCAGTCTGTACATTGGGTTTAATTAAATACTGTGCTCAGATGACAGAGCTACGGAATATGATTTTTCTCCAATATTTGCAGTGAGCTGGGAAGTCATTAATAATACTTAGGCCCAGGTTCTCAACGGTGTTTAGGTCCCTAATGCCACGTGAAAGGAATAGGAGTTAGGTGCCTAAATACCGCTCAGGACCTGGGTGCTGGTGTTTATACAAACCTTAACAGGTTTAACTAATGAGCCCTCACAACTCCCTGTTGTTATTATCTGCAGTTTATTGATAGGGAAACAGATACATAGGACCGTTGATGGTGAGTGAAACTCTATGGAAGCCAGTGGCCTTGATCCTGCAAACCCACGGGCTTATCTTTATTCACGTGAATCGTCTCATTGAAGTCAACGGGACTAGCCAGGAGTAAAGCGAAGCATATGTGTAAGCATAGGTGCTGCCACACCCTGTGGCTTGAAGTGGTTTCCACTATACACAGGGTTTTCAGTTTGGTTCCATGGCTCCCAACGCCCCTGCATGTAAGTCGTTGCAGGACTCCCGTTGGTCCCACTTAGTTTTCCCTGCTGATTGATGTCGATGGAATTAACTTTCGCCCTTTTCTTGAAGGCTTAAGTGGTGCACAGGCGCACCCTGGTCCTCTACACAGGGTGAATTTCACTTTTGTTAAGTTACTCTGCTCATGGCACCCGGGGATGTGGCTCAGAGCCGTTTCCCCACGGCCCTACAGCAAGTCGTTGGTCAAGCTGGCACTAGAGCTGGTGACTGCCTGGCTCCAGATGCTGTGCTCAGTCCACAAGACCACGTGGCCTATCACACACAACCACGTACCGGTGCATACTGTCGTTAGAAGCCAAGGCTTTAATTCAAGCTGAATCTTTAAACCGAGCATGGCTTCAAAATGAAGGTGATTGGTATTAAGCCTAGTTACTTTTCCCTGTGATGAAGGTGCATTAGTAAAAGTGCAGCGGCTAAATGAGGGTGGCATTTAAGCCTTCCCGATAGGTCCTTGAGCCCTGATCCAATACACACTGATGTCAACGGGAGCCTTGCTGTTGGTTTCCCTGGACACTGATCAGGCCCATAATGACAGTACTTAAATGGTTCCATAGCAGTGGAAGATTCCTCTCTAATATCAGCTAATTCAAAGCTCACTGCAGCCAGTGGAAGGTTTTGCATTGACTTTGGCTACATCTACACTACGAGCGAGTGGTGTGATTCCCTCGCTCGTGTACATATCCTTCCGCTAGCTGTCATTGGGTTAGCACGAGCATTAATAGCTGTGTAGCCGCGTCAGCCTGGGTGGGGGCAGTGGAGTTATGGCTGAGCCATGTTGATTACAAACCTGTCTGAAACGGTGGGTGCGTACTCCGTTCAGCTTACCCCGGCCTCTGCTGCTGCTCCCCGTGCTACCACAGCTACACGGCTACTTAGACTCTTGCTAGCTCAATGAGAGCCAGCCCAAGTCTGCGTACGCAAGCAGGGAAATCACACTTCTAGCTCCTAGCCTTTCATAGACATTGGAGCAGGCCTAAGAGCAGAATAGGGGTTAGATGCTTTTAAGATCCCTATTGGCAACAGGAAATAGCTAAAGAAAAATGATGCAGCCCTCCAACAATATAGGAACAGGTATTGCACTGTATGTGCCAGCACTTCGTAAGACGCTAGACTTTTTTTTCTTTCCTTTAGGCTTTTCCTAGACAAAGCAAAGTGTAGAAATAGAGCAGTATCAATGCAGAAGTAGACATCTAAAGTCATGTCATTGTTACAGTCAATTTAAGAAACACAAAAAGCAATTTCCCAATCAACCTGTTAAAACAAGCTTAGACTTCACTTTTGCCATTCACTTCTTTTTTTAGTCCCTCTTTTTCGTCTGTCAAAGGTTCCACCTCCGGACCATCCTGCATCTTTTCTTTGGCCCAGATATTTCCGTCCTCTGTTTCTGTCCTTATATGTTTGTTGTCCTTCGTTGTCTCTTCTGTCGCTTTTCTTTCCCTCTCCTCTTTCGCCAGCATACGATAATTGTAGTAATTCATGATGAACAGGAATGTTCCTGCTAAGACCATCACAGCTCCACATTTAATGAACATGTATTTGTAATCTCCAAAAGTATCTATAAGCGTTCCTGTGAATTGCAAAACAGAAACGTAGTTTAGACGTGAAAGCAAAAATCAAAATATCTATGGCGGCTTCCGTTTCTGAACACCACAGCTGCTATTGTGATTGTAGCGCAGAATAGGATATTTTCTGTACTTTCTAATAACTTAGGCTCTGATCCTGCAAAGGCTTAGTATATGCTTAACTTCTCGTCCTGTGAGTATCATATTGAAGTCAATGAAACTATTCATACTGCGTAACGTTAACCAGGTGCTTAAGTCTTTGAGTGATGGAGGCCTTGTACTGTAGTTTCCAGATTTCTTATGCACATGAAAAATAGAACTATAGAATAAAATATTAGAATTCTTTATTAAGGGATGTTTTTGTGCTATTGAGTGAATTTAGGGCTTGTGCAAAGTACCAAATTGGCAGCACCAGCTTCTCTCCATCGCCTTGCCGTCATATGCCTCTGCCTTCAACTGCAAGAATCACCTGATCCAAAAGCCACTGAAGTCAACGGGAGTCTTTCCATTGATTTCAATGGGCTCTGGATCAAGCACGGGGTGAATAAGAGCCACCTCGCTGAGTCAGTCCCCAGCCTCGCTGTTGGGGCTGTAGATAAGTGTAAAAGTGGCCTGTCTGATGGGACACCTGGCCATTAAGAAATGGGACAGATTCACTAAACAGCAATCAAGTGGCAATGACATTCAGTCATTACCAGCCTTGCCTGGGCTTGAACTGGTGAACTAGAGATGAAAGGGCTTTCCATAGAACTTGAAACATTAGTTGCAGGGAAAGCAAAGAGGGTGCTGTCAATGTTAACCATGTTCAATTAGAGAGGCAAAGTGTGTGAGGTAATATCTTTTATTGGTGAGAGAGACAAGCTTTCAAGCTTACACAGTGCTCTTCTTCGGGTCACCTGTATAAGTTCGAAAACTTGTCTCTTTCACCAACAGAAGCTGGTTCAATAAAAGCTATTACCTCACCCACTTTGCGTCTCTAGTATCCTGGGATCAACACAGCTACAACAACGCTGCCTACAGCTATTTTCAGTGGCAGGAAAAATGTGACAGTTTCATCTCAAAGGTTAATGCCTTGGCAATGGAGTTATGGAAACATTGAAAAGATTTGGTTTAATTGACCTGTCAATGTTCTCCATTATGTCAAATGTAACATAATGCAAACCTTGTTGAGACTGTGATGCTGAGTATTAATGCCCGTGTATTGGAGCAATATGGACTGAATTTAACATCCCAAATCCTAATTAAAATAAGATTGACCTCAAGCATAGCCTTTTTAGTTCTTTTTTGCAATTAACAGGCTGTATATAAGCTCTGACTTTTTGAAACCATTTTTTCCTCTTTGAGAAGGGGAACCTTTAATTACTTCCTGAGTGACAACTAATCTGTTGAAAGTCTGATGATTAATTATCCCAAAGTATGCTTACACTAGCTAGGTATTTTTTGGCCACTAAACGTATTTACTGATTGCAGAAATTATTATTTCAACTGGTTTTGGTCACCAATCTGCTTTCTTCTACAGGTAGCCTGGTACACAGCTTTCAATATATTGTCTTATGGATGTTACTCATGAAACATCAACCAAAGACTAATTACAGCAATTCTTCCTTCTTGGTAATCAGGATGATCTGGAAGTCTGTTAAATAGGTTTCAATGAGGGTTTTAATGAGTAGAGTATTGGAAAATTCAACAGTAGGATAGTCTTGCCTCTTTTCCTTTGAGAATAAGAAAAGCCATAAAACACACAGGGAACAATTTGCTTAGTTCATTAAAGCAGAACCCTGCAGTGGGTTATTAAATGCCAAAGAACCAATAAATTTGTTGCTTATTAAAATGATGAAAAAAATACTCCAAAACTAATATCACTAACTATTACACAGCACTGTTTTGGCCTCATTAGCAGTCTTTGGCAATTAGCTTAATCTCTTGCGTAAAAATTACAGAATTTAGAAAACAGTCACCTTAAAACCTTCAATTTGCTATGAACTATATAATGACTGTGTGAAAAGAAGAGGCTGCATCTGCTTCTGCCACACAGTGAAAGGAAGAATTAAATTGCTCTGTAAAATGTGAGAGAACGAAGCTTAGGCAGCTCTTAGTTTTTTATCTTATGAAATTCAAAACCATATTAACTCTACCTTTCCCTAGTGAGTTCCGGGGCTTTACTATTACATAAAGTTGTGTTGTGAGCTGCTATCCCAGTTTAACAGGGTTATATACAAATACCTGCAGAACACCAAGCCTAGTTAAAAGTTGACGGCCATTCAGCGCACGTAAAGGTGACAAATTAACAGTCCTAGCAGCAGACAGTTACCCTACCCAGCATGCGGGTGCGGGGCAAGCCGCTCCTCCGCGCCTGCACCACCCTCTGCGATTCCACCGATATGTGCAGAATAAATGGCAGCTGGGTGTCACATACAAACTCGTTTAACTCATGGCCACATGAGGTTTGATGAAAGGCCCAGAGAGGTGAAAAGTGTGTTAAATAATTATATTATGTAGATATTGTTTGCTCCTTGATGGGAAAGGACTTTACAGTATATGCTACATAATGACCCAATATAAGGTAATTTTATTCACGGGAGAATCCTTCTACTGCCTGCCAAATGACTCTGGGCATTGCTGCAGGTTTGAACACGTATTGTTAGTAGGGAGCCTTGAGAATGAACTTAAAGCTAGAGGTTATAAAGTAGGCTGTGGTCAGTAGTACCGCTCCCGTGTTTCGTTACAGGTGTGTTCAAGTACTGGGCTGGGGCCGGTGAGAGCTGATAAAGGGGAGTGCCGCTCTGTTTCCTTTACCAGATGGAGCACACACAGTGACTGCAACCAACTTGCAAGCTGTGCAGAAGTGGGACTTTTTGGTTCTTTCAAAGCCAAAAGGTACTGAAGGTGCAATGAGAGGACAGACTATTGGAGACTGGGTTCTCAGGGTGTAGGTGAAAGGGAGGGTGATAATCATAAAAGAGGTCCCCAGATGCCCTTCTACTGACAGCAAATGGCCTCGTTTTTGTTTGATGTCATATTAAATTATCAATCCTTTATCAGAGTAACACTTTAGGGTGACCAGATGTCCCGATATTACCCCCCATCCTGTGTCCCGATTTTTCACATTTGCTGTCTGGTCACCCTAGAGTGGCACTTAGAGCTGTGAACGATTTAGGACTCTTACTCTGAATACTAGCTAACATCTAGGGCCCTCATCCTCAATGATATTTAGGTGCTTAATTCCCATTATTTCACTGGGAGGTAGACCCACAGCTTAGCTCCCTTTCCAAGAGTGCTATCACATTCACAGAGATGCTGCATAACTTTCCTGCAGTATTGATCCCGGGTTGTTACAGGTTGTTTTTGTATCATCATCTTGTAGTGCAATAAATTGTAATATGGCGCTTGATAACAGAGGGAAAGCGGAATCTGAGGAAACCCTGTGACAAAGCTGGTCAGTGCTGACAATTTTGCCCCATATATCTAGCTCTTAGCAGTATGCTAGGCACTTTACAATAACATAGGTCCCTGCTCTGAACTGCTTGCAGTCTAAGCTAAGACACAAACTGAAGTTTTTCATGTGACAGATGAGAAAAGAATAAAGGCACCCAGATCGCGTTCATATTTATTTTCTATTTTGTCAAATATTTTAGGAATATATTATATATTTTTAAAAAACTGTAAGAAGGGGAAGCAAAAATTCTCAAATCTATTCAAAATAAATGATTTTTCCTTTAAAAAAACAGCCCGTTTTCTTCATTACAGTCTTTACAGCTGGAATGCTATTGGCCAAGCTGAGAGAATGAAAATCTATAAATGGAAGCGTGCCGAGTTTAAGGCCAGAATGCACAGCTGCATAGAAATTAAAAGCATACACATCTGTGGCTATTTGGATCTATTGTGTCCTTACAGACAAATAAAAAACATCAGCTAAGATCCAGGGGGCTCAATTCAGCAAAGGGATTTCAATGGAATTATTATCATGTTTAAAATTAACCATGTGCTGGATGATGGCCTTAATGCCACCTCAATGCTCTGCAAGATAGAGACCCTAGCCTGTTAACGCTTATGCATGTGAATAAGTTTACATATATGGGTAGTCGCATTGCGTAAAGCCACTTACACACCTACATGTTTGACGGATGAGGCCTAAAAACCTCCAGCATCCATGTCACACACACAACTGTTGGTTTCAATGGGAATTTTTACATATGGGACATATGCAGGTTCAGGTCCAAGGAACAAATACATGAGAGATGATCTTTTGTTTTTAATGTTGCTAAATCCTCACTAAGAGAAATCATGGAGGACAAATCTATTACCTTTATTACTCTACACATAATTACTTGCAAAAAACCCCAAACCAAGTGGGATTGAAATGGAGAAGATGAAGTTAGACGCACCCCTCTGCAACCTGTATTTATCTCAGTATCAATCTAGGAATTAGATCAAAAGCTGACATGTCACTAGAGTTATAGTATAGAAACATGCTCACCTCCAATAGGTGGTCCAAGAAGTATCGTGCAACACTCCACTATGGTGACAAGGCCAACAGCACTTGTGAATCGCGCAGCTCCCACGAGGTCCATGAGGGTTTCAAAGAGCATGGCACAAACCATACCAAAGGCCAAGCCAAAAAAGACGGAGTATATGACTAGACCCGTGTAGCCTGTGGCTAAGGGGCACAGGAGATGGCAGGCACCATTAAAAGCAATTGAAAAGCTGAAAAAATACTGGATCTTTGGCCTCACCCATTTACTGTTGGCAATAATTCCAGTGGTGGGTCTGGCGATCATATCAACTATTGCAAGGATAGAAAGGAGGAAGGCTGATGAGTATTCATCAATGCCAAGGTGCTTTGCGTAAGGGGCCAAAAAAACAATAGGGGCAAAAAATCCCAGAAACATGAGCACGTTTCCAATCAGGTAAATCAGGAAACCTCTGTGCTTAAAAAGGGAAAAATCAAGGTACTTATTAAACTTCTCACAGCAGTCTTTGTCCTCCTCGTCTTCGGTTCCGCTCAACGAACTGACAGTTTTGGGAGAGAGCATTTCAACTGAGCTTTTATTGGTCTGCTCTTTTACAGTCTTTTCAGCTTGCTTGATGGTTGGTTTCCGAACAGGGTCAGCTGCCATTCCAATGGGCCTGAAGAGAGCACCAGCCACACAGCAGTTCAGTAAAATTGCCCCAAGAATAAAGAAACTGCCCCTCCAGCCAAAATTGTCAAAAAGGAACTGGTTCAAAGGAGCAAGGGTAGAAAGCATGACGGGGCTGCCAGCCATGGCAAGGCCATTGGCGATTGGTCTCCTTTTCAGAAAGTATTTCCCGATGATTATCACCGAAGGCTGAAGGTTAAGAGCAAGGCCAAATCCTGTAATGGAGAGAGAAAAACAATGACAAAAGGTGTAAATGATACTGCCAATTCCTCCATTCGGAATATGGCTCTGTCTAAATCAAGGGTGAGATCCTCACTGCCACTCTGGCCCCCTTTATACCCGGTGCAAGGGCTGGACTGGCATGAAGTGGCCCTAAAATCCCCAGCTCTGACCAGGGGAAGGCTTCACCCAACGCAGGACCTGAGGAAGACAGCCCTAAAGCTGCTTCCAAGGACCCCTTTGCAAGCCTTGACAAAGAGGGCATGCTGGGGGCAGAAGGCTCAAGTGAGGCAGAGACCTTGTTTTTGTTCTGTGTTTGAACAGCACCTAGCACAGTGGAGCCATGACTAGGCTCCTAGGTGCTTATGATAATATAACTAATAAGAAGTCAGGGCAGCGGGCAGTGCTGAGGAGATTCCAGACGGCGCTGTGGCCCATAGAGTAACCTGGAGACGCTGCTGTAACTTTGCAAGGCCCCTGGCGCTGTCCAATTTATACCTGGTGCCTCTTCAGCTCTCTTCATTCTGGCAATGAGCAACAGAGAATGGTATTTAGTAACCACAGTAGCTCCATCAGAAGTCCTGGAGACCACTGACCATCAAGTGTTGGGGAAGATGGTGTGGTCTCTGCCTCAGAGCTGTAGAGCAGCTTTCAAGTGGCCGTGATCATTCCTGAATAGAAGAACTACTGGGGGTGCTTATGGGGACTTGCCTTTTTCACTGAGAGGCCAAATGGGTTTGATTAGTCTGGAAAAGAGAAGACTGAGAAGGGACATGATAACAGTTTTCAAGAATGTAAAAGGTTGTTACAAGGAGGAAGGAAAACTGTTTTTCTTAACCTTTGAGGCTAAGACAAGAAGCAATGGGCTTAAATTGCAGCAAGGGAGGTTTAGGTTGGACATAAGAAAAACTTCCTAACTGTCATGGTGGTTAAGCACTGGAATAAATTGCCTAGGGAGATTGTGGAATCTCCATCATTGAAGATTTTTAAGAGTAGGGTTAGACAAACACCTGTCAGGAATGGTCTAGATAATTAGTTCTGCCACGAGTGCAGGGGACTGGACTAGATGACCTCTCGAAGTCCCTTCCAGTCCTATGAGTCTATGCTCAGATACCAAGGTGACAGGCAACCTTATGAAAACTTGACCAGATGAATCAACCCTTTCCACTCACATGCAGGTCTCTCCCTGGTCATCGAAGCTTTTGCTACATCCAGGCTACTTGATAATATACTCCTAGATGGGCTTAGATCAATGCCTAGACATTGCCCAATAAATAAATGAATAAATATGGTGATGTCAGCATTATGCCATACATAGCATTTGGTATTTAACCACTAGAGGGCAATGTGCTCACATGCTTGATTAGGACTCACATCCCAACCACTGGAGGGCTGCGGCGTCCCTGCCCACTGCAGAAGGGCAAGCAGACCTAGGAATCAAGTGCAGTAGCACCCATCCCTTCCACTGTTAGTTAATGTGCTGATGTGAGGAACTTAGCCAAGAGATTAAAAGGCCTGAGAGGTCCAGAGCACAAGTACATTGTAATAGCAAAAGTGACAGCCACTGCAGCTCCTACTAATGTAGACGGTCCCTAGAGCTAGAGATGTTTAAATTAAAATACCCTTTTTATTGTATTTAAACAAAATAGCAATAGTAATAGTAGTATAAATCTCCATAAGTAATTCAACCACCTAACTGACCATTAGCTCTCCTATTGCATGAGCTGGAATCCGTTTTCTACCCCAACAGATGTTAAATGTTGAGTGTTGGACGGTCAGAGCATTCTTGGGTTCTTTAGGATACCAGTAAGGAATCTGTTCTACTTAAAAGATCTTTTTAAGCATCTGTGTGCTGCTTTCTCTTACAAAATAAAATTATGTAAGTAATGTATATTGGTCTTAAAGTTATATTTAGAAATATAACACACATTTTCCACCCTAGCCCTTAGCCTAAGAATGATCCCCTGTAAAACAAAATTGAAATTTCATCCTTGAATTGGAAAATGTGAATCTTGAAAACAGCGCCATGCTGATTTTTTCCAGTTCGTTAATTTATATAATTAGTTTGTTTAATTGTGCAGTACCTGATTAAGCATATCACTTTACAGAACAAAATGCAGGAATGTCAAGGTCCTTCAAATTAATGAAGGAAAACTATCGTTAATAAGTAATATTAGCTACACAGAATTCCAACGGTGTTGTGCGACTCAAATTCCACATATGCTATGATAACCCAATGGTGTTAAACAACTGCTTTCCAACTGTCAAGCTTCCATTTTAAATTTTAAATTTTAAAATTAACCTAATGTTTTGAAAATTCAAAAGAAATTACAAAACAAATACATGTTAAAATAACCTCAGGGCTATATCCTTGGTAGGAAATTCAGACATAAGGACTGTGATTCATACCTAACTTGACCTGATGGATCTAGGTACTCCATAAATGTGGTGGGACAGATCCTGAGTTGGTATAGATTGCACACTATACACAATCGGTGAAATTCCCCACTATGCAGAAGGATAGCTGAAGGCCTCTAGCACTAAAGGCCAGATTTTTCAAAGTATTTAGGAATCCATCTTGCACGGAGTTAGGCACCTCGATACCTTTAAAAATCTGGCCTAAGTTCTCCAAAAAAAAAGCATAAGTGAGACTTACAGGGTATATAGTTCTTCTGCTGGCTCTCAGCAATAGCTGAGATAACCCAGTGATCATAGAGACCTGCACAAATGTTGGGTTAAGGAAGTAATTGCAGTTTAAACTTTTCCAGCCTCTCTCAGATGAGTCAGATAATTTTAATGGACTGTCTTTCATAGGAATCTACAATATGCATTGGCCAAAAGAGTCACTTTGAGGAGAATAAAAATTAGGTAAGAAGCCAACTATCCATTTAACCAAATCAATCACAATCCTGTATTATCTGACCATTAATTTACAAGTGATGCAAATGAATTTAATATAACCTCATTCTGTTCCTGCTCATTAGGATCCGACAGTTTCAAACTTACTGACTGGATGTTCTAATTACTTTAATCTTTTTGCTAATTTTATTCTAAAATATTTATATCCGTTTTCTTCTCATTTGCTATCACAGCAAGAGGGATCCCAGACCTTAAATTGATCCCAGCAGATGGCATTTTGTTCCAAATAAATTAGAGAGGCTGTATCCTCATGACCTAAAAGAGGAGGTTCGAGATGAAGAGAAGTAATTTGAGCAAGATGGAAACCATCCTTTCACCCCATTAAATATCTTCCAATTATTATGAGAATTAGTGCATAAAATGGTTTTATAAGGTGCCTTGCTCAATAACTACTGTTCTCTGTTACATATCAGTAAGGCTATGTATGTCTGTGCTGTAATCACACCCTGTGAGTGCAGCTCAAGACAATATACCCAACCAAGCTCTAATCTCATTAGCACAGGTCCTGGCAGCATGTGTTTCAGCACAGGCTAGCCTACGACTAATACTCAGGGCTCTGGGTGGGTTTGTACAGCCAGGGCTGCAGCTCATACTGCCGCGGCTTCGTTGTTCCAGGACCCGAGCTAGCAAGATTAGAGCTAGCTGGAGTAGTAGGTTGGTTCAAGCTGCAATCACACCCTGTGATTACAGCATAGACATAACCTAATGGACTCAATTTCAATGGCCTCAGAGGAGGTGTGATTTTCCAAAGAGCACAGGGCCAGATTTTCAAGCGCCCAGCACCCACATCCAGAGCCAGATTTCCAAAAAAAGCTCAATACGCAGCATGCTGCGATCTTCTGACCTCTCCTCAGTGTCTGATTCAACGGTCATTAAAATCAAGGTCTTTCCACTGATTTCCATGGGCTTTGGATCAGTCCCTTAGGCCCAAATCCTCAAACCCTCTTGTTGAAATCAATAGGAGTTAGGCACTTAAGTACCCCAGGCCCTTAGTCTTTACTCAAGCAAAACTCCCATTGACATCAACAAGAACAAGGGTTGGCTCCTGAGAGGGGAAGAGCTCTCTCAATGCCAGGAATAATAATAATTAATAAACCAATATTTGCATTTCTATGGGGGTCTTGCCTCAGAGGATCTCAAAGTGCTGTGTAAATAAGGGTTGGCCATAAAATTTCCACAAAAACAGTATTTTGACAAAAAACAGAAATAAACAGTTTTGACAATGTTTGTGAATTGTTTCCGTTTCCTGCCAGCTTTCTCTGACCGCGTTAACCAACGATCAAAACTACCCCATGAGTTTGTAGCAGAGATACTGGGATGACATCACACCACCTGAAAAGCTGCAGCCTCTGGGGCGGAACACAGCACAATTGCAAAACTGTTTTGGAAAAGAAGAGAAGATTACAACCTTGCCCTACTGAAACTGCAAAGGCAATTAGAGTTAGGCAGAATGTATGTATCTGAATTGGCATTGGCCAGAAAAACAGGGCAGCCACCACTCACCTTATTATAAGTGCTAGGGAATATTTAATGACCACGGATGGTCAGGTATTTGGTTTTATGTCTCATTCAAAAGATAAGGTGGACGAGGTAATATGGCTTCTCTAATATCCTGGGACAGACACGGCTACAACAACACTGCATACATCATCCAAAAGATGGCAGCTCCCACAGTGTAGTGCTCCCTTGCAGCAGGCAGGGTACTACTTCCCTGACTCAATGACTACATGAATTTGCATCTGACCTACATATAAATGAGGTGTGGCCAAACTGTGACTCATGAACTGCATGCGGTTCTTTTACAGTTAAACTGTGGCTCTCGGAGCCCCCCCACACCCATCATTCTCTGCCTACCAGATTGTTTGGGGCAGGTCAGGGCTTCTGCCCTGTGAGGAAGTGGTGGGACTAGGAGCTTCTGCTAGCAGGGAGGGGAGTCTCAGGGCTTCAGCCCCGCAGGAGGCACCTTCCAGGGCTCGGGGCTTCAGCAGGAGCAGAGCTCACGTCTTGAGACTCCCTGACCCTGCAGGGCAGAAGCCCCTAGCCCATCACTTTGCCACACGGTGGAAGCCCCGAGCCCCGGCAGGTGCTCTCCGTCTCTCAAACTTCTGAAGATTGTGGTATGCGGCTTGGAGGGTCAGTAAGTTTAGCCACCCCTGATATGAATAGAAAAAAGACATACCTCAATAGAGAGAGCCATTGAGAACGGTGTGTCTATCTAGACAGTGTGAACTGATACATTCATGTTTCTAACTTCTACCTCTGAAGAGATGCTATTAGCATGCCAAAGGCAAGGGAGGCGAGCAGAGATCTCTTGCTGGTGGGGTTCTCGTTTTAACTCTGTGCCTTGGAAGTACACAGGGATGCTCTTCCCAGTCAACGTGTGTCTCCTTGTCAGACTAAGCAGGAGCCTTGTAGAAGTGTAGTTCACTGTAAATTGCTGTATATGTATCTCTCAGGTAGTTACTTTCCCACAGTCATGTGATCAGGAGGCTGGCTTTATAATTACCCTTAAATGCTCCCACGTCAGATCTGACCAAACTAGGTGAAAAAACATTTCAAATATAACTAGGAGCATCAAGCTAATTAGGAGCATTGAAAGCATTTTCTTCAATCCTGAGAGGATTCTCATTCACTCCTGAGCACACCAGCAGCAGACCCAGGAAATTATAGGTGTGTCTAAGGCCTTGTGCACTTGGGGGAGTTTTACCAGTTATACCAGCACAGTTATACAACAAATAAGGAGGAGGGGGGGTGAGTTCTGCGCTTGCACTATCAGATAACACCACGCCCTTATTTTCTTTGGATAGATGGATCTTGTGAGGCAACTTGCAACTGCGTCATTTTGCCTTTCCAATACAGTAATGTAAACCTCTTCCAAGAGACTCAATTCCGGTGGTAAATTCTTTGGGGCAGGACCTAGTGGGATTTTTAAAAGCATGTAGGCCCATTGGGAGTTAGGCCCTTTGCACACTAGTTACTTAGCAACATCTTTGGGTGCAAAAATTTGGACCTGCAGCTTCTTGGGTGTTTGTACAGCACCTAGACCAACAGGGACATGATTCTGATTGGGGCCTTTGTGTGTTAGCCCAATACAAATAATAAATAATTATAGTTTGAAGGAGACGCTTCCCCGAGGGGCAGCTTATTCCATAATTGTCCATTATGGGGAGGAGTCTAGTACCTTCCTGTGGTCTGATCCATTGTGGCAATTTACTGCAGCTCAGTATTTACTCCAAGGCATGCACTGATCCATACTGGTGCACTTCTATTCACGGTTGATAGTGTGAAGTGCTTATATAGTCTATAACAAAGGATTTGTGTTTTACATTAACTATTATGTTAATGGGGGGAGAGATAGCTCAGTGGTTTGAGCACTGGCCTGCTAAACCCAGGGTTGTGAGTTCAATCCTTGAGGGGGCCATTTAGGGATCTGGGGCAAAAATCTGTCTGGGGATTGGTCCTGCTTTGAGCAGGGGGATTGACTAGATGACCTCCTGGGGTCTCTTCCAACTGTGCAATTCTGTGATCTCTCTTAGAGGGCATTTGTTTGTAAGGGAATGTTGCAATCAAGTGTTCAGCAATGGTATATAGCTGGATCCATTGCTCCTTTGACTAGCACACAAGGTTAAGAATTGCAGGTTATTTTTGTTTCTGGAATCTCCTTCCAAGAAGCTGTGTGAATTGCTGCTCAGTCCGTGACAACAGGGTGTCACCTAAATGTGGTGGCACAATCAGAGCAGCGTAAGAAATAAAAAAAAAAAACAAGCTACTTAGGTGCATGAAGTAACATTTCACAACCAGATTTAATGAGACGGTCTGGGCGCAGGGGAACATGGTCACAAGTTTTCTGTCCCAATTAATGTTTTTCCCCTTGCCAGTAAACTGTGTTATTAATCTTACAAGTTTAGTCCCTGGAGTTCATTATCAGACGTCAGGCTATCTGGTGCAGCCACAGTGACACGGAGTATATTAATTCCACATCTCAGATGCTGTAAAGTCAGTATTTTAGCGTAACGTGTCATGCTTTCAAACAGATGTCCTAGTTGCACTGGAGGCAGCATTATAAACATCTATTCTAAAACGATCAAATGGATGCTGAAAATTAGGCACCTAGAGAAGTGGCCTGATTTTCAACGCCCCCACCCCTGGTGCCTAGTTATGAATTTCAGAGTCTAATTTTAGGCATTCAAGCTAGAAAATGCCATTGGCTCTAGTGCAGAGCCAGCCTTAACCTAACTATGAACTGCTGGGTTTGGCTCACTCTGAGGGTTTAACAGAAAGAAGCTGTATAAACTGGAGAGGGAACAGATTTCACCAGCAATCGGTGGATTATTTTTCTGAGGGGGGGAGAGGGGGAGGATGAGAGGAGGAGGATTCAGAAAACACAGAGGATGCCTGTAGCTGGACTTGGTTGCTTCCTCCCTGCCACACTTACTTCTCCCCAGAGGCAGTTGGAGAACCCAGGCAGGGCTGTTTCTCTGTAGCTCTTCGAAGTGGCTAAAGTGAAATGTAACAGGAACACAGAGGAGCACTCATGGTACCAACCAAGGAGAAGGGGGAATTGTAGGGAAGCAATTCATCCGAGCCAGGGAAATAAGTAGGAGCGTGTAGGGGTTCGGCCGGGGCTCGTCCCCCTCCGGGGTGGCTGGGAACCAGGCCGTCTCACTACTTAGGTCCGCTGAGTCGGGGAATTAGCCTGGCTGGGTGGCAAACAGTCAGTAGCTCAGGCCCTCAGGCAGGGGCTGAGCGAACAGTTCAATAACAGGTCCAGGTCCTGGGTCAGGGCAGGGCAGCAAACAGTCAGGAGCTCAGGCCCTCAGGCAGGGGCTGAGCGAACAGTTCAATAACAGGTCCAGGTCCTGGGTCAGGGCAGGGCAGCAAACAGTCAGGAGCTCAGGCCCTCAAGCAGGGGCTGAGCAGACAAATAAGTTTAGGAGGCCCAGGTCCTGGCTCCGAAGGACCTGGGAGAGGGGGAGATGGCCACCCGCACGTTGGGTGGCAGGGGGGACGCAGGCCCTCCCACTCCACTGCGTCCCAGCCCGGGGCCCTAGTAGCGGCAGGCAGCCTGCTGCTGCATCAGTGGGGATCCTGACCGCAACACACTGACATGGGCTTTGGGTGTGCTGCAGCTGGATTAGGGTCGGCTGCCCCCGGGCTACTTCCTACCTCCCCCTCTAGAGGTACCTGCGTCTGGACAGAGTCTTCCAAGGAGTCAAGCACAATGGGCTCCTCTGGGTACCCGGCGAGCGGTGGGCTTGGCAGCTCCTCTGGGTAACTTGCCACAGGCAGGTTTACCAGCTTCTCCGGGGTCTGGTCAGCGTCTGGCCAGTCCTCGGGTCGGCCGCAAGCTGCAGGAGTCTCCCAACCAGGAGCTAGGCCACAGGCGGCTGACTTCTCCGGCGGCCGGGCCCCTAGTGAGCTCTGGGGTTGGGCTTTTGTACTTCCTGTCCTGCGCCCTGACCTCTGGGGGGCGGGCGCAGGCTCCACTGGCTCCGCCCACTTTGGCGTCCGTAGGGGCTCATCCCCCTCCGGGGCAGCTGGGAACCAGGCCGCCTCACTACAGAGCGCCTCTCGGCAAACCTTTCCTATAATCCTGGACTCTTCCTGCCTCCCAGAATTCTTGCTCTAGCACACACAACCTGACTTCTTCCTCCTGGTGAACTCTGCCCACGGGTGCTTTGAGCTGTGATGTACCAGCCCAGCTATATGTGGATACTACTGTCCCCACACACAGACGGGCAGACGGAGGGCTGTACCCAACCCTCACTGAAGTCAACAGCAAAATCCCTGCTGACTTTAGCCATGCAGAACCGAGCCAGCCGTTGAACTCCAGGAAAGGAAAACTTCTTGGCTTAAAGGGTTATTAGAATTCCAACTTTTCAATGAAAAAAGGGAACGAAATTTTAGGAAAATTTTAAAGGAAAAATTTCTTGCTTTCCAATCAACTCTAGTTTTTATTATTTTTATATGAAGAACCCCTCTCACCAAAATGAGGATCAACAAAACCTGAACTCTCGTAGCTCCACTATTTTTGTACTAATCGCCATCTTCAGAGAGAGAAAAATTTTAACAGCTAGGGCTATCTGATCATGCAAGCTGCCGCGTAATCCATTGATTTCAGCAGGAGTTGAGGGCACTAATAACCATCTCCATTATTGTCCCGGAGCAGCACCCATCTGCAAAGAGCCTGTCGCACGTTAGATTCACACCAAGTAAGCTGAAAACACAGTTATGAAGAAGTGTAGGCCCATGCCATGCAAACATTTAAGCAACTTTACTTGGGTGAGTAGCCCTGGTTGTGGGACTACTCAGATGCGTAAAGTTATGCACATGCTTAAGTATCCGCAGGAGGACAGGGGCTTGCCTTAGAAAAGATATCACAAGAGATAGTACAAAAGGAAAGCTTGTTTGTTACCTGAAACGACTCCAACGCAGATGTAAAGCTGTAAAATGCTCGTGCAGAACGCCGCCGAAATCATCCCAATTCCACACAGCAGGCCTCCAAATATAACCACTGGTCGGCTGCCAAAACGATTCACTAAAATACTGCTAATAGGACCTGAACAAAACAGGCAGAAGAAGAATCCCAGTGTTAAATAGCTTCCGAACACCCTGCCTTTTGAAAATAAGGTGGTTAAAGCTCACTGTAGTTTCATTAATACTTAAGCTGTTGGTAACAGCTGCTTGAATTTCCTCATGCTAAGAAGTGAAGAAGACTGCAAGATGATTTGTATTATGGTGGCATGTAGAGGCCCCAACCGAGACAGCACAAGGCACTCTAAACACACATAAAATGTGCAGGGCTGGTGCAGCGAGCACGGTGATCAATTGTTCTCCATAGCCACTGAAAGTAGGACAAGAAGTAATGGGGCTTAGTCTGCAGCATGGGAGATTTAGGTTAGATATTAGGGGAAAGCTTTCTAATTATAATGTAGTGAAACTCTGAAACAGGCTTCCCAGGGAGGGTGTGGACTCCATCATTGGAGATTTTTAAGAACAGGTTGGACAAACCCCCATCAGGGATGGTCTAGGTTTACTTGGTCCTGCGTCAGTGCAGTGGGCTGCATTTGATGACCTCTCGAAGTCCCTTCTTGCCTGACATTTCTATGAGTCTATGATAATGACAGACAGTCCCTGCACCAAGGAGATTACAACAGAAACAGACAAAGAGTGGGAGGGGAACTAGAGCCACAGATTGGTTGTCCAAGGTCAGACAGCAGGTTGGGGGCAGAGTTGGGAACAGAATCCAGGTTTCCTGGGTTCCAAATCAAGCATTGCACCACACTGCCTATCTAGCATTTAGGATCTAGTGATCCCAACTGTCAGTGTCAACAGGATGAGAAAATAAAGGGCTATCAAGAACATTGGTCCATTTGGGCAAAGCAAGTCCCCCCCGCCATCCATAAGACCTTAATGTGTCTTTTACTCAGAGCCTGTCTAGACACAAAAGTGGTACCGTGTTAGTTAAACCAGTATAGTTAAACCAGTACAACTCCACTAGTGTGGCTGCAGCTATACTGGTATAAGATGCTATGGTGGCATAGTTAGTCCCACACAGGAGGGGGAATAAGCTATAGTGACATGATGGTATATTTACACCAGTATAACCGCATTCACACTAGGGGTTGCATAGGTATAACTATTTTGGCTACAAAAGCGCCCGCACACACACACACACACACACACACACACACACACACACACACACACAAAAATAAATATGATAGACTGGTACAAAACCTATGTGTAGACCAGCCCTGCCGCCTGACACAATCTGCACTAACAACAGTTGTAAAAGCAGCAAAGAGCTAGACAAAAGGTCTGTGTTTCTGTTTAATAAGGGACAAGGGAGCAACACTGTAGAGCACATCTTGGTTTTGTAGCCCCACCCCTCCCCCCCCCCATGCCCCTAGTCCTGTGACAAAGCTGGCAGCCCTCAATGGCCCTGCACACACAGGGCTGAGGCGATTATATCAAGTCTTACACCAGACCCCCAGAGCAGGAGGGGAAACAGACACAGAAAGGCTGTCCAAGGTCACACTCGGCTGTTTTCTCTGCCTGCCCAGCACAGGAATCCCCAGAGGAACAGCCAAAACCCCTCCCTTGTCTGACTGTCAGGTAGCTCCAACCACTTCAGGCAGATTATTTTGATATTTCTCCTATGTCTTCTGCTTTGCGCATCCTCACTAAGAGCAGGGCCGGCTCCAGGCACCAGCTTAATGGGGCGGCACCTGCGGCAATTCGGGGGCAGCAGGTCCCTCGCTCCCTCTAGGAGCGAAGGTCCTGCCACTGAACTGCCGCCGCCGATCGCGGCTTCTTTCTTTTTTTTTTTTTTTTCCCCCATTGCCGCCGCCGGCAGAAATGCTGGAGCCGGCCCTGGGTGGGGTGTGCGTGATTTCAATTCGTGCATCAGATTCTTCCGTTCACAGATCTTTAGCATCACACGGTGCATTCCTCTGCTGCACACAGCTCTGCTTATCGTCTATTATGGGAGAACTGCTCAGGTACATAGAATTGAAGGCACGGGCAGGAAGAATCACCATAGTGCCTGGTTATGACTCTTCTGTCAGCTCAGCATTCCTTTGCAATATTGTATCTCCTCCAGGTACAATGGTGCAATTACTGTGTCAGATGCAGGGCTATTGTCAGCAGGGCCGGCTCCAGGCACCAGCTTAACAAGCAGGTGCTTGGGGCGGCCAAGGGAGAGGGGTGGCACCTGCAGCAATTCGGGGGCGGCAGGTCCCTTGCTCCCTCTAGGAGCGAAGGACCTGCCGCTGAACTGCCACCGCCGATCACGGCTTTTTTTTTTTTTCCCCAACTGCTGCCGCCAATCGCGTCGCGGCTTTTTTTTCTTTTTTTTTTTGCTTGGAGCGGCAGAAATGCTGGAGCCGGCCCTGAGTAAGAGTCTCTAGGTACATCAAGTCCCCCCACATTCCCCCAGCTTAAGAGCCTATGGTCCAGTCCGAGTTCCAATGTCCAAGCACCATCTACACTGCTCTTCTTAGCGTGCTAGTGAGAAAGCTCCGCTAGCACGGGTCAGTGGACTCAGTTGCTTGTTCCCAGATGCAGTGTAGACACCACCGCTGAGGCTGCCCTGTGCGTGACAATGCCGGTGAGTGTTCTTGGCATGAGGTGATACTGAATTGGGCCCTCTGATTATAGCAGAGCCGTCATACTCAATAACGCTACCGTCTGCCTAAAAGGATGTGCTTAGTTTGCAAGAACTGTCCGCAAAGGGGAAAATGAAAACACAATAACAAATAAAGACTAAGGGCCTTGATCCAATGCCCATTGAAGTCATTGGAAGGACAGTCATTGACAAACTGGTTTGGATCAAGCCCTAGATGGATAACTGGGCTTGGAGATAAGAGTTGAAAGCAGGGCTACAGTTATTCCCAACACAGATACACACCTCATCTCTTCAAGCCAGGTCATCTGCATCAGAAAGAAAGAAGAGATTCATTCTGCCCTTCATACTGGACCAGAATCTGCCCCCTCCCCCATACACAGCCCCATTTGCTTCAATGCTTTGCAGAGTCTTCACAGAAACGAATCCACTGTTTTTAAGTGACTTCAAAGGAGAGAGCACTTGAAGTCTCAATATAAACCATCTCTATGGACGGTCAAGTTAAGAGTCCCAGCAAAACATAATGAATCATGTTTCTGTTGTACAAGCTGCCTTCACAATCTGAAAATTATTAACCGTATCTTCATTATAGTAAAATATGCTATGTGAGATTAGTAGGTACACATCAAAAAATATGTAATACATCCTTTAAAACAAAATATACAATGGTAAGAATTTCATTGTTAAGAGCTGCAAAGATAGGAGTCACACACTACTAACCATTGCTTCAAAACCTGAATGAAATCACAACTATAACAAAGATTAACCAAGTCTGGTTATAAGATGCAAATAGTGAAGGAGCCTATGGAATCCCTTTATACAGCCTTTGATCAGTTCCTAAATATTCCTACATTATTTCTTGCCAAAGCAGTTTTCATCCTCGTGGATCAAAGGGAAAAATAGCCCAATACATGACTGATTTCCACCCCCAAACAATTCTCAGCACCTTTGTTAAATTCACACCATAAAAAGTACCTATCTACCTTCTTTCTAGCTAGATGCATATGTCTAAGATTTCCACGGGGGCCCGCACCTCTATTTGAAAATTTTTAGGGGGTCCGCAAATGAAAAAAGGTGAAAACCACTGTCTTAGATACAAGTAACCATTTCCAATGTGTTTCTAGTGTTTATTGGATGAACACTGATTTCATTTTTTGTGTAATGAGGATGTTTTATTCATGTTTACTGATTAAAAGCTAAAATCAGTACCCTGTATACAATGTATACGTCATATAATTTTTCTTCTTCTTTTTCCTTTATTCTGCTTTTCCTGGTGAGGATCGCGGCGGCAGCATGGAGAGTAGGAAGGACCAGATCTCCTTTTCCTCCACAACAGGTTCCAGAGCTCCCAGGCCAGCCGGGAGATATATCCCTCTATTATTATTAATCTCTCTCTGTTACAGTCCCTTTAACTGAATGATGTGTTATATGGACTCCACTTCATGTATTATTCAGTTAAAGGAACCGTGTGTAGATAATTAAGGCTTCTAGCTTTATGCCCTAATCCTGCAGTAGGATCCGTGTAAGCAGCCCTTTGTGCTCCACTGAAATTAATGAGTGGACCTGGGATAAGAGAGAGACACTGGAGCTAATTCAGCCCTGATGTAAGCAGACACAACTCTTACTGAAGCACCATTGACGAGCTGTTTTGCTTACATCAGTGTTGAATTTGTCCCAAAGCGTCGTGCAATTCAGTAGAGAGAGTGAGCCACTGTCAAAGATCCTGCGAAAGGCACCAACCCTTTGAAACTGGTCTGCAGCCACAGAGGACATGAGCCTTAAATTTTTCAATTTTACAAAATGTTCATGTCTCATCATGCAAACCTAATTATGCAACTGGGAAAAACGTGGCTCCAATTACACTCTCCTGCAAGCTTACATTAGGGCTTTGTAAAAGAGTTGACTGTTCCAAAGAGTACTAGGGCTCATAAAGGCCTTTATGGCTTCTCCTATGCCTTATATCAATCTGTTAACTCTGTCTTCCGTTAGAATAATAATAGAAGTCCTGGGATGGGAAGACAGTATTATGTCATAGCAAGAATACCCTCCCATATTTTCTATTCTATTCTGATTTCTATCGTCGGTAGCAGCGATCCCTCGAGGTTGAGGAAGATCTTTCACAGGTTTTATTTTTCATGGGTCCTTTAGTGACTGAGGAGTCTGATTCTTGAGCACAGGCTTGATGGCAGACATTTCAGGTGGTGTTGGAAGACAGGGTTGGGCTGCGATTGCTGCATGACAGTTGCCTTTCCTTTCTTTTCTGGCATTTTTCTGCGATTTTCCTCAGAAGTGGACATTCCCTCTCTGATGCATCGTCACCAGTTATCCCTATCCTGGGCTGCTGTCTCCCAGTGTGTGCTGTCGATGCCACATCTGATGATGTTTATCTTGAAGGTGTCTTTAAAGCATTTCTTTTGGCCTCCCCGTTTCCTTTCTCCTTTGGTGAGTTGGGCGTACAGCAGTTGTTTTGCTAAGCGTACATCAGGCATGTGCTCACAGTGCTTGTTCTACCTCAGCTGGTGCTGGATAATCAGGGCCTCAACACTGAAGATGTTGGTCTCTGTGAGGACACTGACATTAGTGCGATGATCCTCCCACTTTATGTTGAGGACCTTCCGAAGAAAATGCTGGTGCTGGCATTCCAGGTTTTTCAGGTGTTTTCTGCAGGTCACCCAAGTCTCTCAGCCATTGAGGAGAGTTGGGATTACCACCGCTTTATATACTAAACGTCTAGTGTGTGTTCTGATGTTGTGATTCTTGAACACCCAGTGAGACAGTCTGCCAAAGGCAAGGCTGGCCCAGCAAATTCTGTGCTGAATCTCGACGTCTATGTCTGCTCTCTGTGAGAGAAGGCTGCCAAGATAGGCAAAAAATTCTACATTTTCCAGTTCTTCTTTGTCGATATAGATCTTCCTTGCTGGGTCTGACGATTGACTGGAGACTGGCAGGTGGAGAACTTTTGTTTTGATGATGTTCAGAGTTAGCCCTAGGCTTTTGTAAACTTCAGAGAAGCAATTAAGGGCTGTTCGAAGATCCTCCTTTGACCGTGCAACTACAACACTGTCATCTGTGCACTGGAGTTCAGTTATTGTTGCCAATATTACTTTAGTTCTGGCACGGAGATGAGAAAGGTTGAAGAGGTTGCCATCAGTCTGAAATTGGATGCCAATGCCCTGTGGTAGACAGTCTTGGGTTAATGTTTTCATAGCTGCTAAGAAAATGGAGAAAAGGGTGGGTGCCTGTACACAGCCTTGTTTTACACCAGTTCGGATGACAAAGGGCTCAGAGATAGAGCCACTGCACAGGATGGAGGCAGTCATCTGGTCATGGAGAAGTCTTACAATGGTGATGAATCTGCTTGGGCAGCCAAACTTTGACATGATTTTAAACAGAGCCTCACGGTTGACAGAGTTGAGGGCTTTGGTCAGATCGATAAAGGCCATATTCAGCTCCTGGGGTCCTCATACCTCTGAGATCCGAAGATGGTAGTATCCTTCCTAAAGATAACAAATCCATCAAAGAGCGCTGGAAGGAACGTGACCAAAAGCTTCTAAATCGAGAAACTGTGACTGACGATACCATCGACTCCATCCCTCAGCACCCAATCTGGGAAACTCTTGCCAACCCACCAACACCTGAAGAGGTCTGCAAGGCAATTAAACAAATGAAGAACAATAAAGCACCAGGTCCTGATGGCATACCAGCTGAGGTACTGAAAGTGGGGGGAGAAACACTAACGAGTATCAGAGAGGTAGCCGTGTTAGTCTGGATCTGTAAAAAGCGACAAAGGCTAGGTCCACACTACCCGCCTGATTCGGCGGGTAGAGATCGATCTTCTGCGATCGATTTATCGCGTCTCATCTGGACGCAATAAATCGATCCCAGAAGCGCTTCCCCTTCGACTGCGGAACTCCTGCTCACCGAGAGGAGGAAGCGCTGTCGACGGGGGAGCTTGCCTGCGCCGTGTGGACCCACAGTAAGTAAACTTAGTTCGATCTAGGAAACGTCGACTTCAGTTATGCTATTCTCGTAGCTGAAGTTGCGTTTCCTACATCAATCCCCCGCCCCAGTGTGGACCAAGCCAAAGAGTCCTGTGGCACCTTAGAGACTAACAGACGTATTGGAGCATAAGCTTTCTAATGAGTTTCACTTGCTGCTCCTCAAAATCTGCCGCACTGAAGAAATTCCTGCTGACTTACGTAATGCTAACATCGTCACCATTTTCAAAAAGGGAGACAGGCCGACTGTGGCAACTATCGAGGCATTGTCCTTCTCTCCATCGCTGGGAAGATTCTTGCTAGAATTTTACTGAATCGTCTGCTCCCTCTTGCAGAGGAAGTACTGCCAGAGTCCCAGTGTGGCTTCAGACCATCACGAGGCACCACCGACATGATCTTCACAGCCAGGCATATTTTGTCTGGTTTCTATACTACCAATGTACCTAAGTGCCTTCTGTTAAGTGACATGATTAGCATCTTTAATTCTGGTTTTTCCTTCTGTCTCTCTTCCACTTCCCAAGGGGAAAATTGTGTGTAGATTTTTTGAAAATAGCTGATTTCTGTGTGCTGTGCTGTGAGTTTTTCTTAGGCTGGGTCTACACTTACCGGATGTTTGACACACTGCGATTGATTAATCAGTGGTCAATTTAGCGGGTCTTCGACCGCCGATTGCTCTCCCCTCGACGGGAGAGCATCTCCAGTCAACATCGCATAGTGTGGACTCTGTGGTAAGTAGATCTAAGTACAATAACTTCAGCTACATTCTTCGCATAGCTGAAGTTGCGTATCCTAGATCGATCTCCCCCCATAGTGTAGACCAGGCCTGAGTGAAGGCAGGTCAAAATGTACCTTCTACGGAAATACAAGGAGAGGGGTTTGTGGTGGTTCCCACATCCTTTGAGAGTTCATTCCAGCCCCCAAGAAAGCTCTGTCTCCTGTCCAAGCAAATTATGAGTTACTATCAGGAGCCTTGTTCTTAATCTTATTTCCATCTATTGATGCATGCCACAAGATTTCATCTTCAGTGAATGGCTTTATAGCAGGCCTATGTGACCTTCAACGATCTGGCTTCATCTTTATGATCAGTGTTATCATAACCAGATGAATTTGTGTATTTGTACTGCTATCTGAGCCGCAATCTCAGTGGTGACACAGGTCACGCAGAAAGCACCACTGAGATTCTGGCACGTTAGCATTAATTACCATTACTGTTTGTAGCAGCCATGGGCTGGGATTTCCAAAGGCACCTAAGCAAGTTGAAAATCCCATACAAATTATTTCTGCTTGAACAGTTAGGGCCTCGTCCTGCACCCACTGAAGCCAGTCAGAGATCTGCCATCGACTTGAATGGAGCAGGCTTGAGAAAGCTGTGAGGGAAGATGGTATTTCATACACTATCATCACGCTCCAGAAACACCCATGCGCCGTGGCTAGCACATCTCTGTCACGTGCTGCAGATTACACGTCTGTGCTCAGCGTAGCACACAAACCCAGCTGATTTTTGCAACTATGAAAAGCACAGAAAAATACACCCCCACCCACTCCAATGTCTTTTCATGAGCAATGTTGCACCCACCGGCCCGAATGCACCTCACTAGTTCCAATATACCTACATTTCCCCCCGCTACCTTCCAGATGGGGTCACTTACATGCTGGCAATCCAAAAAATGTTACATACGTAAATCTTCCCCTGAAATATTCTGGGGCGCTTCAGAAAACATCACACAGCTCAAAACAGTGGAATGGAATTAGGAGCAGCTGACAAAGGAGCCAGAAAAAGGCAACACGATTATTGCTTCGCTTGAGGCTACAGCAAAAATTAAATCTGTGACAACATCTCTGGGAACTGCTGGAGTTGAAAGGCAGGACCTGTCATTTACAAGCTATTTAGAGTGCCTGGATGGAATAAAGATACGGACTATTACCACGCGGAAACCAATTACAACAGCAGTGTGCATCGTTCAGACCCCAAGCCCATATTCCTTGCGGATACCTGCGTGGCCAAATGTGCAGGAGCCGTAGGCTTCCTGTCTTGCAGTCTGTACTAAATCATCCCAATTTCTTGTAAGTAGGAAAGAATGTGGGGCTAAAATGAGCCTCTGTGATTTTTGCCTCTTAATTAATAGAACTGGGGAGGACAGGGCACGAGAAACAGCTGGCATATCTCTACAATACACTCATAAAGCTGCCACTTACTTGCCTTGACCTTGCAGAAGAAACAATGCAAGCACTGACAGATCCTCTGAAAAGTCTCAGAAATGAGGAAAAAGCCTTTGAGGTCTATTCAGCAGCTGTTGAGTGTCTCACCAATAAAGTGCATAGCTTTCAAAACCAAAACCACCTGAGATCCATCATTTTTAGCTCAGTGCCTAACAAAGAAAGGGTGATCACCTGGTATCTTCTAATGAGGAAATAGGAGATAAAGCTGAATACTGTAGCTTCTTATTAGACCAAAATATATTACGTGCTGTAGATTGCCTGACATGGGGAATAGACATCAAGATTTTTGCAATGGATATTTTGCTGATAAAAATGAATGAACATTTCTCCCCCGCCCCCAGCTTAGTGAGCGAGGCAGCCAATTGTCTGACCCAGGAAAGAGCTTCCTTCTTGATGAGCTTTCAGTCTCTGTGAATTTCATTAATCATCTGTCACCTGGGAAAAGAAATGGGCCAGTAGAGGACATTCAGAGATGGACCTGCTTCCCCTCTCTCTTCTGTTGGAATTACCCCAGTATTACTCCATTATATTCAGCGGGGCTTCTCCTGGTTTGTCCCCATGTAAGTGAGAGGGGAACTGGATCTGGACACTGCACAGTATTCCCTATGTTAAACCATTCAGAGCAATCATTATTGTAGCTCCAACATGTAGTGGTCAGAGCATTTAGTGCTGCTGGCGGATACTGGAAAGTGATCCAAGTACCACCACTTGGGTCTGTTCTTTGCTGGTTCCTTCCTGTGAAACAACGGAGAAAAGGATCCAGTTGAGGTGATTAGTTTTTCCTGTAAATCTTGCAAATCTCTTAATGTGAAGGCTCAGAAATGGAGATATGCGTTAACTGTTTTCCATTCCAGAGTCCTTCTGCCATGGGGGGGAGGGGTGTGCACTAGCAAGATGTCCTGTCCTCCAGAAAACCTTATGGACGGGGAACAGTGGTCTATACTAAGCATTCCCTAAAGGACTATGGGAATAATGTCCACCCACCACTCCTGGAAGACCGACAGAATGTAAAGCACTATACTTAGCCCATATAAATCACACCAGTTTAATGCCTTAAAAGATCTATTTTCTCATATCTGTGTCAGGCTTCCATTCATCGCTTGTTTGTACATAAAAGGCCGTGTCAAAGAATCAGATTTCAGTGGCAGAAAAATACAGTAACTTGCCTACGGGAAATAAACGCAGGCACCTTCTCATTCGTTATGCTGTCCAATTACTTTTCACCTTGAGCTTTGAGTTTTCAAAAATGAAAGTGACTCTTTAAAAGGAGTCTGTAAAAATCCACATAAAAGAACTAAAAGACCTGGAAGCCCAAAATCCAGGCTACTCCTGAGAAGGAAGAAGACCCAAATTATAGTTATACTCCTTTGGTGTTATCCACCACTGTGCAAAGGGCTTACTCAAGATCTGTCCCTTGTCAACACTGGATTAATTAGCATGTATGAATATTTATTGTTAAATAAATGAGCAGAAGAGTGACACACGTGGTGGCAGCTCTGACAATTAATAAGACACTGGTGTCAGCCACCATTCACTCTGGGTAAGAAAGGTGTTCGTGTGATAAACCTGGATTGAGACAATAAAATCATCTCTTTTAAAAGCTGGAGCAAATGTTATGGAGCTGGTAAATTTTAATGACATTAACATTATCCAGTGTTGTGATGCTAATTTGTGTGCCATACTTGTGAGATATAGAAGGGTGGAGTCTCTCACCCCTTATCAGTCTGCCACTCAATGTAAAAAAGAGGAGCCAACTTTGAAGCAACAAAGGATCCAACTCTGATCTACTGGATTTATGGTTTTACATTTTAATTTTCAGGATACACGTCCTACGTGCACAGGTTCAGATGGCATGTTGAAAAGCTTTGGGCCCAGATTTTTTTGCAAAAAATGTCTAAAGTTAGGCTCCTAAATTCATGTTTAGGCACCCCAATAAGTGCCCCTCAATACTTGCAGGGACACCGAACATGCAACAGTTTTAACTGACTTCAGTGAGAGCTGCTTAGCAATTCTGAAAAATCAGACGTCTCATTAGGATGCTCACATATTGACATGACAGCCTAGCTTTAGACTCCCAGTTTTAGAAAATCTTGGCCTGGCTTTTTTGTGAATTCCCCCCCCCCCCCCCCCCGCAATCTTTGCTGAAATTTTGACATAAATATATCCCTCTCATAATCTGTCTCCGTCCAATGTCTAAATGCAGAAAGCTAGTTTGCTAAACCACTGTGACACCCATTTCCTGACCTCAGAAGGCTTTGGTTTACATCCTGCTTGAGTCTACAAGGAAGCTAGTTTTCTTCATGCATGTTTATAAGGGTTCTTTGTCTACAGTCACAGGACTATATAATTTGGCCTGAATAAGCAGAGGCTGGTAAGTCCTGTTCAAGACACACCTAGGGCTAGAATAGTTGTAATATGGCCAGTCACCACAAATTGGGGGGGGCATGGATCAGCATTCACGTCACACTCCCCGTCAATACCCGGCCCAAGCCAGGAAAGCTAATGATCCAACCAGCGGATCAAATTTGGTGATGAATCCCGGTCATGTGCCACCTGAGGCACATTGTGCATATGCTAAGAAGACCACTAATTGTATTAGTAAAGCTTTGGGATCTTTAGCAGATCTTTCTTGTCCACATTTAGCACCACCTGTCTAATGGCAACCCATGTGCCTACAATTGCATCACCAGGATGAAATTCATACTGTACAGATTTAATGCAATAAGATTTAATACATTGGCTTTAAAATTTACTTTTTTGAACAGATTGTAATTTACCACAATACCTAATCCGTCACTCCAAAGGGTTAACAAAAAACCCTTTAATTTTTTTCTTACTAGCACATAGTATTCTCCTTTTTTGTTAAGTCTGTCACAACTCTGTTCCTCCTGTCTGGAACCTTGCTAGCTGCACTGAAGGACAAAATGATAAAGCTTTGTGACGACGGAAGACCAAAACCACCAAAATATTTCACCTGAATCCATGGTGCTATTATTTGCTGTTAACTAGAATGGGGCTATTTAAAAAAAAATAAAAAATGAAGTACACAGGTGGTGACCTTGTAGGGCTTGAGTGGTTTGTGATGTTCAATAGACGTGTATGAATTTACTCAGCTCCATCAATGACAAAGCCAAAATCATTATTTGCATGGATTCTCAGTATAAATCAGCATTATAATGAAAATCCTTTCCTGGGATCCTTTCCCACCTCGACTTGGTGGGAAGGCTTATGAAGCCCAACAATCCAGAGAGCTATGCTGCTGGGAGTTTTAGTTCCTGGTAGGGCCACCCATGCCAGACAGGGTAAAAGGCAGGGACCAAAGGAATCAGGTCCTCCACACTTCCCACGACCTAGCCTTGTCACAGCGTCATAGGGTACGTCTACACAGCAAAGTGAGTGTCAGATCCTGGGTCAACTGACTTGGGCTTGTGCTGGGAATCTAAAAATGGCAGTGTAGCTGTTCCTGCTCAGGCTGGAGTCGGGTGACCAGATGCCAAAGATGAAATATCTGGACGCCCGGGGGGGGAGCAAAAAAAAAAAAAAAGCCACCAGAGCGCACCCCCCGCCCTGCTGCAACCCTCTGCAGCCGCTGGCTGGGCCCCCGGCTCTGCAATCAGAGATGCAGCGCTCGGCTGCTCCTCTGCCCTAAAAACCAGCCTCCCTCCCGGCACGGGCTTGTCCCTCCTCCGCACACAAAGGCTGGTGCAGGAGGCAAAGTCCCGGGGGGTGGGGCCGGGAAGGCGGCAGGAGCAGCGAGAACCCACCCGGGCAGAGAGAGCCCCGCAAAGGAGACACAGACCCCCCCTTCCCCACCCTGTAGCTGCCATAAGCTCCAGTGAACAAACCGGAGCGCTCCCCCCTTGGTGTGTGTGGGACTGCCGAGCCAAGCCGCTTCCTTCTTCCCCCGCCGCCTCTGCTCCCCTCACAGGGGGAGGTTTCGGGTTACAGCGCCCGCACCCCAGACTCCCCACAGCCGCCGCGCCAAGAGAGAGGCGCGGACTCGGAACAACTGCCCGACCCTCCACACATCCCTCCACCGCTGGCCTCCCGGCGCAGTTGCTGCACCGCACCACCTTCTTAATCTTCATGGCGGCCGCACCACACACGCTGGTGTCCGGCCTCCCTCCAGCGCTTGCGCCGCCGCCATACTGCTGATCAGCGCGCAAGCGGCGTGCGTGGGGAAGAGGCGGGGCCAGGGCGGGGATTTGGGGAGCTATCCAATGGGGAAGGAGGGGGTGGAGTCGGAGCGAGGAGGGGGGCGCGAGCCGGCACTGAGGGCAAAAATTGCTTCTTTGTCCAGTGTCCCGACCAAACATCGGTCGGGACGCAGGACAAACAAGTAAATATCGGGACAGTCCCGATAAAATCGGGACGTCTGGTCACCCTAGGCTGGAGCCTGGGCTCTGAGACTCAACCCCTCCCTGAGTTTTAGAGCCCGAGCTCCAGCCTAAGCCTGAACATTTACACTGCTATTTTTCACCCTGCAGCACCAGCCCGTGAGCCCAAGTCAGTTGAGCCGGGCACTGAGACTTGCTTCCGCTGGTCTTTTTTTCCTGTGTAGACGTACCCATTGGGTTTAAGGCCAGAAGGGATACTACATCATCTAGTCTGACCTCTTGTATATCACAGGCTGCTAAATGCCACCCAGTCATCCCCATTCCAGGCTCAACAACCAGATTTAGACCAAAGTATTACAGCCCTCGGGAGACTAAACCATTGTCTGCTACAGGCAGAGAAAAAAGTGAACACAACAAGGGAGCCTTTCCAGCATACAGCACAATAGACAGGGATGACAAAGCCTTGGTCATTCCCTACAGGCCATCTGATGCCACAGGAGGGATTCAGATTATAATGAGGCTATATATTTAACAGTCAGGGTTCTTGTTCTTACAGCAAGTTAAGGACTTGGTGCTAGATTTTTAAAGTATCTACGTGTCTAATTCCCAATGAAATCAATGGGAGTTAGTTAGGTGTCTAAATGCCTTTAAAATCTGTCCCTTAGTGCCTCATCCTTACAACACTTACATACATGCTTCTCTTTATTTATGGGAGTAGAGCCATTCAACTCAATGGGTGTAAAGTGAAGTGCGTATTTAAGTGCTGGCAGGATTAGGACCTTCCCTGGGAAGTAAAACATGACCTATAAATGCTAAATGGCATCAAGGTCCAGAAAAAACTACTCAGTACGAAAAGGCAACAGAATTAAAAGTCATGAGAACAATACTGTATAATGATTATTTATAATTATTTCTATTGCTGTGGGACTTAGGAGCCCCAGTTACGGACCAGGACCCTGTTGCGATAGGTGCTGTACAAACACTGAACAAAAAGATCATCCCTGATCCGGACAGTTTACATCTCAGTAGAACTACATGCTTTTTTCCCCAGCAACTGGCATTTGAGGCTGGCCTGCAGCTACCTTCTCATCATTCCAGTCCCTCCCTAGACATCGCATCTTCAGAGATGGCCACAAGAAGCGAGGCGATAATTACCGTTATTTTTACATATACGATACCAAAAAATCTGTCATTGAACCAGCACTATGTAATTGAACACATCTCTAGTGAGTCACCAGGTGATGATATTCCTGTAAATACTGACCTTTCTTCTCTCAGCCACTCCCCACTCCGCGCTGTTGTTACCCTCAACTTGATACTAAATGTCTAAACCTAGTGCTTGATTCTCCATCACGTCCCTCTTTTGCCAGAATTTACAACTGCCCGAAGTGAGTGCAAATTATTAGTAGTATTACGGTGGCGCCAAGAGACTCCGTAACTCACTGTGCTAAACCTGTGGTGAGGCAGTCCCTGCAAACACACAGACATGGCAGACACAGGGCACCAGGGGAAACAGAGGCACAAAGTGGCAGGGCCAGGAACAGAAGCCAGGTGCAGGACCATGGAGAATCAATCCCATTGATTATAAACTGCTCAGCGCAGGGGCCATGCATTTCTTTTTGCTGATGTAGAGCACTGGGTCTGGCTTAATCGTAATTAGACTTGGCAGAATTTGATTTTTGTTTGTTTATGACAAAGAATATCAATGTTTATTGTTAAGCATTTTTTCCAATTTTTAGCAATTTCAAGTTTCATGGTTGTGCAAAATTGTGGATTTTAAGCATTTTTTTAATTATCAATTTAAAAAATTTCACACTTGTAGGAAATTATAGGCAGGGTGAAACAGTAACTATTTAATGACAGTAGGCATTCAGTTTCAAAAAGTTTTAGCCTTATAATCATTCAAACACAGATTGTCAACATCCCATGTCAAAATATATAGTAAATATTCTTAAATCAAACTCTAATAAATTCTCAAACAGCATTTTTCTTACCCTTTGCCTGTCTGTAAATTTCTATGATCATGGATGGAAATATTTTTTCCATCAATTTGTATGTGCTAGGTGAAATTGACATTTACCAACATTTACTGATTTCACAAACAACTCTAATTCACGTCTATCAGTGACAGTACTGGGGGGGGGAGGGGAAAGATTGGCACTAGGCCAGATAAGAAATAGGCATTACAAGCATGTAACAGTGAGTACCAAACAGCTGAGGGCTAATGCTGCCCAGGGATTAGAGTCATCGATATACTCTAAAGTGGTGGTTTTGGCCAAGATCCTCAAAGGTATTAACTGCCTAATTCATAGGCACTTTGTCTCTATTTAGACTAAGTTATATAGAACCCTGGGCCCCAATCCTGAACCCACTAGTATCTTTACTAAAATGAATGGTCCCATTGGTTTCCCATGAGTAGAATTTCTGGGGATTGGTCCTGCTTTGAGCAGGGGGTTGGACTAGATGACCTCCTGAGGTCCCTTCCAACCCTGATATTCTATGATCTATGATCTAATTACACGCATAAGCGTTTGCAGAATTAGCGCAGTGAACTGTTTCTGGGAAAGGCAATGCAAGAGTTGCAGCACTTACTGCTGCAGCTGTCCGACCTCAATGACACTAGACTAAACATGCTGGTAACAGACCCCCGCCTGAGCAGAATGCCTGCTAAAATAATTGCAGTTTGGAGGAACTATTTCTTGAACTGGACCACGTACCATGTGTTTCTCCCTTTGAACAGATCTGCATTTAAGTGGGGAGTTGAAAAGAGAGATGAAAATACCCATATGCAGTAGGGTCATTGTAAAATGTTACCAAGCAGCGTGATCTAATGGATAAGCTTGGGACCTTCGGAGTTGTAACCTGATGTGCTGAGTGTCCCTGAGCAAGTAACATACCCTTTCTGGTTTTCCATCGGTAATGAGGAAAATACTATTTACCTTTGGCATAGGGGTGTCCTGTGGATTGATATTTGTACAGTGATTTGAAAGGTCTACCGCCCACTGAAGCCGACGGAATGATTTCAATGACTCTTGAATCAGGCCTAAAGTTACCTTTGTGCCTGATCCCACAGCCCTCATTTCATCGGGAGTTCCGTCTGAGTTTGCAGAATCAGGCCCATTATCCATAATGCCTTATGTAGTTGCATGTCCTTTCTATACCCATCATTGTAATTTATAGTATTAGCAGCATAATACAATGGAACTATAAAATTCTGGATTAAAATGTGCAAGGTCAATTGTTGACTTTCAACTTCCCAAGTCCAATACAAGCCCAGCCTTGCTGTTGGTAGCAGATGCTGTATTAAGCGTTTACAAGCTTTGTGAGAGAAAAAAAATCAATAGAGGGGATCTCCAGAATTAGATCCTCTGGCTTTTTCATCCAATTTCAAATTGATAAATAATAAATAATGACAGTAATAAACACTGTCTGGCTCAGGGATCACAGTTTTATTCAAAAACAAATCACAATTTCTTTGGAGTTTTCAGATGCTGGCTTGTATGTTCCTGTACATCAAAACATTCAGACAGTGATTCTCAAAACAGTAGCATAAATATTAGTATGTGGACATTGCCTTGATTGTCCTTCAGTTTATTTATTAATTGTAGTACACTAGCAGCAAAAGGCTCTAACAGAGACCAAGATCTCATTGTGCAAGATGCTGTACAAACACACAGTAAAGCCCTATTGTGTTTTTGCTCTCTACTCACCATTAAGAGTATGAGGAAACCACACAGACACAGCTAGGGTCCAAATAATTGTAATTAAAAACGTACAAGGCCTACCTACGTATACCCCCTGCTGCTCTCTTAGGTTCTGGTGGCTTCTGCAATAGAAGACAGAGAGGAATCCCTAACTATTTAAAGGGATACCACCTAATTCCTATAAACTACAGAGACACAGTGTACAATCCAAACAGACAAAGGAATGAGTAGTATTCCCATTTTACAGATGGGGAGACTAGGGCACACAGAGATTAAACAGCCTCCCAAGGATTTTGCAGCAGAGCTAGGAATCAAATCCAAGTCTCTTAAGTGGCCCCTCTGTGTCTTAACCCCACAACCAACCTTCCTGTCATGGCATCCCTGAAGACACTGGTTCCATTAAGAGCCATATCCTATCACTTTGCTCATATGTTTCATCACATTCGTATCTGTGCTTCGCAGGTGCAAACACCTGCACAAATTCTAATGTATTCTAACAGTGAGCCCCAACAGGTGTGGCAGATGCAAATAGTTATACTTTGCATACATATAATACCTAGATGTTATATATTGCTTTTCATCTATAGATCTCATAGTGACACTGACCTACCTTGTGAAATAAATTCATGGATCCATTAATGGCTATTAGCCAGGATGGGTAAGGAATGGTGTCCCTAGCCTCTGTTTGTCAGAGGGTTGGGATGGATGGCAGGAGAGAGATCACTTTATCATTACCTGTTAGGTTCACTCCCTCTGGGGCACCTGGCATTGGCCACTGTCAATAGACAGGATACTGGGCTAGATGGACCACTGGTCTGATCCAGTACGGCTGTTCTTATGTTATGTTCTTATGAAGTGCTTGCTCCATTTCGAAGATGAGGAAACTGAGACATAGCGAGGGGAAGTGACTTGCCCAAGATCACTCAGCAGGCCTGTGACAGAGCCAGGAACTGAACCCAGGTCTAGTGACTCCCAATCCAGTGCTCTCAATTGGTTTAAAAGACAAGTGGAAGTGCTAGTGGGCATGCCGTACAAGCCTTCAAGTTTCAGCGGAGAGTGCATTTTGTCCCTTCTGCACGCTTTGCCTACGGGCACGATGAGCATATTTAGTGGGAAACTTCACCAACTGCCTCAACAGGTATTTTTAACAGACTGTTTGGCCAGTGGGACCCAGACTCCTCATGTGATTTTGGCTGAGAATGGCTACTCTGATAGACCCCCGCGTTGCAGAGCAATGGCCTCTCTCAAATGTAACAGCGAGGATCGTCAGGTTTGTTAGAAACCACATTGCTTGACGTAAGGCTTCCAAAACAGCTTTAATCCTCAAGAGGGAGGATGGTCCAGTGATAGGCAGGCCATTTGTCTGGTTTGAAGCTGGACAGTCCTGTTTTGGAGTGGTTTGTTCCTTGTGTGGCACCGAGAGAAAACCAGGTATGGTTTTGTCCAGTATTCTGCATGGAGGACACACTGTATCATGCACAGAGGTCACGCAGACAGGGGCAATGCAGCACACTCTTCAAAATGGCATCCTCCATGTGGCTTGACTTTGCCCCTTCCCACATGGACCAGAATGTCCGGTATTCTGGGGATGCGTCAGTGGCCACCCTACCCAGTGGTTAGGCTGCTAGCCTGGGACTCTGGAGACCCCCATTCAGTTCCTTCTTCTTCTGCAGACCTCTGTGTGACTTTGGACAAGTAACCAAGGCCCAGATCCTCAAAGGCATTTAGGCACCTCAGTTTTCCATCTGTAAAACAGGGCTAAGACTTGGCCTGTGCTATGCAGGAGGTCAGACCAGATGTTCATAATGGTCTCTTCTGGCCTTAAAAATCTATGAAAAAATACCAGCAGTTGGTTAACGAGTAGTGTTAGAAAGGTGCCATGGGAGGAACAGGTATGGAGACTGAACTACCTACTCTCTGGATCAGGCCAGTGGAGGGACAACTCCCTGTTTGGTGCCTGTTCTTGTGGCTAGAAAAGAGGTCTGCGAAGGACAGACCAAATTCTACACTCTCTAGGCCTGTCAATCCAGAACCAGCAGTACAATGGGCACAATTATGCAGTATATTGAGTGCCCTCAACTCCAACTGACCGCAGGGTGTTCAGAACCTGCTCGGCACTTTGCAGCCTTCAACCCCGGACTCAGGACTAAAAGGCCCCTCCTAGTCTTTGAGTCCAGGCCCTGCTATTGCAGGCAATCCCTTCACAGAATCCCATTCATAAGCATATCGAGTTCCATCTTAAAACAAGGTAGGTTGTTTGCCTCCCTGAATACACGTTAAGGAAAATGTAAATTGTTTATAGTGATTAAACACAGGTATTCCATTGCTTCAATCTTATTTCCCAAAACCAGAGCTGCTTTGATATTGTGGGCCAGCCCGTCAGCTGCTATAAATCAGCAATGCTCCACCGAAGTCAACAGATCTACACCGATTTCCACCAGCTGCAGGTCTGGCTTGGTGTATGAAAGAAGTACCAGAAAACAAGTTCTTTCTGACTCATTTGTGAAATGCAGACGGAGGGCATGGCACAATGTTAGCAGTGAAAGAACATCCTTATAATGAGGATCATGTCAAGGCAATGAGGGACAGCAGGCTGACGATGTCTGAAAATAAAGGCTATTATTAATCAGAACATCGGAGTCTCCATATTTTGTGGAAACATACAGGGTTAGTTCCTCAACTGGTGGAGAACTGATTTCAATGGAGCTATGCTGGTTTCCAGCATCCTACCCCAATGCCTTTCAATCTGCTGTACAGTTATTTTGCGCTCTCAGACTTAGAAATCCCATTTAAAGAAGTCTTTCTCAAGCAGTGCTGCCACTTCCTTCTTCATCAGCCCCCGAGCAGGCAGTTAGTCAAGCCAGTAATCAAGGATATTCTTCTGTTATCTACCAGCCCTGCAGGATAAAGAGTAATCCCATGAAGGAAAGTTGCCCAGAAAAGGTGCCAGAGGAGGACAGTGACCTGTCAATGAACTGAGATGAACAAACAGCACCAACTGTTGACTTTGAACAAAGCTTTTGACCTACATGGCTGGATCCCAAATAACTGCATTTGGCCCTTTTGCTGCTGTACAACAGAGCCAACTTGGCTGCACTGGTGCGGGGGTTGGAATAGAGCCCTACAGCTCCAGGTGAGGTTGGGCAAGTCTTGTGCCTTGATTTCATTGCTAAATGGCTGGTTGTTGAGGTGTGAAACCAGTCACTTGTCTCACTTCCCTCAAGGCACAGGATGGACATACACTCTTTTTCATGCTAACGCCAGCTGGATAATCTAGTTTAATTCAGTTTCACACTGGTCAGTTACAACGTATTTACACTGGCATCCAGGCAAGGTTACTCCCTATCTATTTGAGACTGTTTTGTTTTACAACGCCACATCCAGACACCCCACATTCTCTCCATGTTTCAAGCAGGATGAATATATGACCACGGCTTGCAAAAGGGACCAATGATTTTGGGTTCCCAACTTGAGACACTGTGAAGGGGCCTGATTTTCAGAAAGTGCTAAGCACCCGCCCTCTGAAAACCAGGCCTCTTAAAAAGGATCTCAAGTTGGGTGCCCAAATATACAGGTTTGATTTTGTTGGTGGTGGTTTTTTTGTGGGGGAGGGGTCTTCTTTCAGCATATTGAAGATATAAGAGGGGGCAAATGAAGATCAGATGTTGAACCGTCAGCCAGCTGAGCAGTCCCTGTCAGGAGGTTGAAGCCACTGGTAGATCTTTGGGTCAGACGGGCCAGGGCCACTGTGCTGGAAAGGCCGTGGCAAGGAATGCCCTTGAACCTTGGCGTTCTGTCAAAGGAGCGTTATTGGCTTTCACTTCTGTTTCTTGGTCTGAGTCAACCACACCGACTCGATGAGGTGAAAGGAGCAGGTCATAAAAAGATATTAAAGTTTCATGAATCTTCATTTAGGCTAAATGAATATTTGGAGACCAGTTACTTCTTCCTACAGTGCATATTAGTATGGCACAGGCTCGATTATAGAAATTACAGCAAGATAGATTTGATTATCTATAGTATAACGTGACCCAATGGCTGGAAGCTAAAAATAGACAAATTCAGACTGGAAATAAGGCATAAATTTTTAACACAAAAGTAATTAAACAACTGAAAAACTGACTAAGGGTTGTGGTGGATTCTCCATCACTAACAATTTTTAAATTGAGATTGACTGTTTTTCTAAAAAATCTGCTCTAGGAATTATTTCTGGGAAGTTCTCTGGCCTGTGTTATACAGGGGTGGGACTAGATGATCACAATGGGCTTGGAATCTGGGCTTGGAATCTATGAATTTATTATTCCATTTGAGTTCGTTTTTCATGCCCATCAGTGCAATATCTAGTCACCTGTGATGGCTTGGTTTTCTCCTGGTTTGGAAATAGCATTACTTAAAGTTCTCCAGTGAGGACTGGATACCGTTATTGGTCAGAAAAATAATAAGCACTGATGCCATCATTTGGTATTATTTAGAGAAGACCCTGAACCACAGAGCACTGATCGAAATCCAGACACAAACTTCTCCAAAGCTCAGGGCAGTTGCAGTCTGGAGCTCTGCTTTTTGAGGCGTTGCTAGCCACGCCAGCTTGAGAATCTAGCTCTGGGTTCCATCTCTTGCATCAGTAACTACAGCACAGGTTACAAGATTTTTGTTCTGTTTGCTGGTTGAAACATATTGAAATTAGAAATTCTGATGACATTTTCATCAACATTTTAACAAGACCAAAAAACAATAGGTTTCATTTTTGTGAAAATTATATTTTTTAAACCAGCTCTAGTAAACAGCATATATAAAAAAGCTTATGTTCTTACTTTATTATTTCAATTAAAAAAACAAAGTTACAAAACCTGATGTCAAACTATTAACTACCTTGCATAGTAAAACAGGTTTTATTATATTGGCTTGCAGACAATTGCAATAGCTGCTTTAGCAGAACAAAACTCTGAAAACTTATATAAACTGGTGCCCTGTTCCTTTAATGACATCTTCTAAATCACTCAAGCTGTTTATGTCAGCCCGCTCTAATGTTAAATGCCCAGTCAATCACATTAGATGTGTTAAATACACTCTGGGGCAAGTGTGTTTCCAGTGTTTAATGTTCTGTAAACTCCCACGGCTACCTTGTCTGCAGTCACTAAGCAATTTGGCATCACCAACTTGAGGAAAACTGAAGCAAAATAAACCCAATGCAGGAATGGAGAAGGGGAGCAGAGGACAAATAAATGTACATAATTCTAAAGGATTGCAGGGCAAAGGTGATGGCCTTGATCATACAGCTGCTCCAAAGATGGATCTCTATGCATTCACTGACCCGCTGTTACAATTGTGGTAGCAATTCATATGTGGTAACATTTAAGATCCTTTCAAAGGGACAGTTAGCTAATTAGGATAAAATGCCTTCCATTCCAATGTCCTATTTAAAAGCATGCACCATACACTGTATTTTAGCCCTATTGTTTTGAACAATGTAAAAGCCAGAAGAAATGAATTGCAACGTAGGAACATGGGAATTGCCAGACTGTATCTAACCCAGCATCTTTTCTGCAACAGTTGCCAATACCATGGGTCAGAGGAAGGTGCAAGAAATCGTGAATTAAGCAGTTATGGAATAATCTACCCTGAAGGAAAGTTCCTTTCTGATACCCAATTGTTAGAGGTTAGATTGACCCCTGAAGCATGAGGGTTTATATCCCTCCCAGAACTTGTTTCTGGTTTAATACTTATGATTCTAACTGGGTATTTTCATTACCCAAATACATATACATGCCCTTTTTAATCCTGCTAAACTCTTGCCCTCATTGATATCTTGTGGCAGTGAGTTCCACAGCTAACCACATACCTAACATTCCCCAACCACCTAATCTAGCCTCCATCTCCACAGTGTGGAGGTCCCCACAGTAGCACTTCCACTGGATGTATGGTGATGTCAGGGCCTGAAACATGGGCTGCCTAACCTAGTGGTTGGAATCAGGAGCAACATCAGAATAGTGGTCACACCAAGGGTGAAGGCTGGAATCAGCAACTGGGCTCATGGCGTGGTGACAGGAACAGAGACAAGGTATGGTGGGAGGAACAAAGAACAGGGCGAGACAGCAAGAACAAGGAGCAGAAACCAGGCGAGGAACTTGGTCTCAGAGGTCCAGGCAGCAACAGGCCTAGTGACTAGTTGCTCAGACAGGGAATGGGACAGGAACAGGAAGCTTTGCACCCGGTGATGCCCAATCAGCAGTCTGCTGTTAGTCATCTGACCCGGCTGAGTCAGCCTGTGCGCTTCTGGTAGTGGGATATCAGCAGCAGTTTGTTCAGTGGCAGAGAGGATAAGGGTCCCATTCGGCGGGTTCCAGATGTGTGCTACCTGACAGAAGATTTTTGTGCAGGAGGCCAGCTTCCCACTAAAGCCAATGGAAAGGCTCTCACTGAATTCAGTGAGCCGTGGATTTCCCTCCACTTTCCCTAAGGGGTGGTGTACACTCCGCCTGAATTCCCCCTTCATAGCCCTAGTGGTCAAACCAACCAAAATGAAGAACATTCCAAGAACCAAGAATATACCAACATGACATCTGAAGTTTCAAGTGGAGAATCTATATTTGAACAGCCCGAAGCACAAATACAGCTACCCACTGAAGAAACAGTGTCTCCACAACCTAAAGGCAATTCTCGATGTTTGTCAGTCAAATTTTTCCCATTTATTGGAGTTAGAAAACAGGGCTACGTCCGCACCTCTTGCAAAAAAGTTTAAGAAGAAGGAAAGCTTCCCACTGCTACAGCTGGTAAAACTGGAGGAGCCTGGTTTGCCAGACTGATCAGCAAAACCAGTGCTGACAAACTATGTGAAAAAGCTGCAAAACACCAAGCCTCTGGACTGCATTGAGATGCACAAAGCCTTATAAGCCAGTCACTTTCCAAGCCAATTTTAGAAGTACTTAATGAGGCTGTTAAGAATGCTGGAGACACAAGACAGTTTATGTGAATAAACGGCTGTCGCATCACACTTTCTATTTAAGCAAGAGATACTACACACTACAAATTGGAGGCCAACATTAAGTGCATTGTCACTTGTTAACCCAGTGCGTTCATCTTTGGTGGCTTCTCATGTGTTCTTGTTAAACTCGGAGGATAGGACAAGAAGCAATGGGCTTAAATTGCGAGCGGGAAGCGGCGCAGGGCTGAAGTACTGAGCCCCGGCACCCCTCTCTGCGGGGCTGAAGCAGGGAGCGGCAAGGTGCTGATGCCCTGAGCTTTCCCCCTGCCCCTCGTCCCACCGCCCCCCGCCTCGCTACAGTGGGAAGTAGCACAAAGTTGGAACTCCAAGCCCTCCTGCCTCTTTTCCCCCTCTCCCCCAGCCAGAGAAGCATGGGGCTGAAACCTGGAGCTTCTTCTCTCCCCGCCCACTGCAGCCAAGAGCAGCACAGTGTTGAAACCCCAAGCTCTCCCCCATCCACCACTGAAACCAGGAGCAGTGCAGGACTGAAACCCCGAGCTTCCCCCCTGTCCCTGGCCCCTGGAATTTTTCTAGTATGTTTAGGGGGCATCAGAAAGAAAAAGGTTGAGAGCCCCTTGTCTAGATAATACTTAGTCCTGCCTTGAGTGCAGGGGACTGGACTAGATGACCTCTCAAGGTCCCTTCCAGTTCTATGATTCTATGATCTACTCATCTAGCACTAGTATGAACTGCAGAATCTTCAAAAGACATTTAAAGAGTCATAAATGTAAGGTCTTTGTTATATTCTTTTTTCAAGAAGAGTCCAAAAAGATTGAACATCTTGGAAAAAATAGAAGATTCTCTGAGATTGAAGTTCAAATTAATCCAAACCGGGAAAACCTGCTGGCTTTCTCATACACAATCCTTGGCTGTTTTCTTAAAATTACTGCAACAATTATTACTGGCTTTGGAAAGTATCTACCAAGATGGGACAGATCTAAGAATTGAGGCTGGTGGACTATTGCTACTACTTTCAGAGAATACAATCATCTTTCTCTCTTATAAGGCTACTGTTGAAACCACTTGGGTCATTAAACAATGTCATTAGGCATCTGGTACAACAGTAATAGATCTTTCTCCAGCACTAAAAGCTACACTTGGATCAATCAGAAAGATATCTACTGAAAACATACTGGAAGAAGCAAAGACTTCAGTCCAGAAGCTGACTAATGAAGGCCCTTATATTGACTCCTTAAGTGACGAGGACAAGAAGTGTTTGCTAAGCCATCTGAAAAAGTACACAGACTTGATTCTTATAAATCTACAACAGCGACTTCTGGATTCTACTCAACCTCTATGTAGCTTTTACAGATACCTGTCTTATAAAACACCAACAGTTGCGTCAGGGGTGCTGGAACAATACTGAGAGTGCTGAGAGCCATTGAACCAAACTGAACCCTGTATATAATGGAATCCACTTCAAGACAGCACCTCTAGTTCCACCTCTAATTCCAGCACCTATGAGTTGAGTGGAATAAGGCACAATCAGCAATGGGGCTGCCAAGTGATCAGGATAACACAGAGAATCTGATCATAGAGTGGAATATCATATGATGAATGAATGAAGATTTGACTTCAACTTCTTTTTTACCATCGCTAGTGGCTCGAACTGATCTTTGTGCTGTGTTTCCTGGGATGAAAGAAATAGGAACTCATCTCTGGCTACTCTCAGTCACAACAGCTACAGTTTCATGTTCTTTTTCGACACTGAATAGAATTTTGTGTTCTGAAAGAAGTCGCCTTCTGCCTGATCATGTGAATGAACTAATGAGCATATCAATTGAAGGACTGGAAGTACCAGACACATGAGAAGCCACCAAAGATGAACGCACTGCATCCGAGTAGTTCGTTAACAGAGTTGTGCAAAAGTACAAGAAACCAAGAAGAATGTAGATGTAGTGCTTCATAGAAGGCTTGAGTAGCAAACTTTAATTTGTGTGATTTTAAAACATGAGTTAAATCTAATAAAATGGTCATGAAATATTTTTCAGTTACTATGCTGCCATACAGCTTCACATTCGCCCTCACGATCTCACTCCTTGGCCCTCACCCCACATAACACATTGTGGGCCACATATGCATCCCACAATGGTAAATAGGTTAAGAACCACTGAGTTAGAGAGCTTGTTTTTAGCCTCTAAGATGCCTGATTATGATTACACTGTCTGATAGTCAAGCTGGAAGGGCATATCAAGTGGGGTCCAACAGAGATTTGTCCAGGGTGCGGTTCTATTCAACATCTTCATAAATGGTTTGGATAATGGCATAAAGAGTACACTTTTAAAGTTTGCGGTGATGATACCAAGCTGGGAGGGGTTGCAAGTGCTTTGGAGACAGGATTAGAATTCATAATGATCTTGACAAAGTAGAGAAATGGTCTAAAATACATAGGATGAAATTCAACAAGAACAAATGCAAAGTACTACATTTAAGAAGGAATAATCAATTGCACAAATACAAAATTGGAAATGACTGCCTAGGAAGGAGTACTGCAGAAAAGGATCTGGGGGTTATAAAGGGTTACAAACTAAATATGAGTCAACAATTTAATACCATTGCAAAAATAAGCAGACATCATTCTGGGATGTGTTAGTAGGAGTGTTGTAAGCACGATATGAGAAGTAATTCTTTCGCTCTACTCTGTGCTGATAACTGGAGTATTGTGTCCAGTTCTGGGCACCAAACCTTAGGAAAGATGTGGACAAACTGGACAAAGTCCAGAGGAGAACCATAAAAATGATTAAAGGTCTAGAAAACGTGATCCATGAGGAAAGAATGAATGAAAAAAATTGGGTTTGTTTAATCTGGAGAAGAGATGACTGAGGAGGGACTTGATAACAGTCTTCAAGTACGTAAAAGGTTGTTATAAAGAGAAGAGTGAGAAATTGTGCTCCTTATCTACTGACAATGGGACAAGAAGCAATGGGCTTAAATTGCAGCAAGGACGATTTAGGTTACACATTAGAAAAAACTTCCAAACTGTCAGGGTAGTCAAGCAATGGAATAAATTACCTAGGGAAGTTGTGGAATCTCCATCACCAAAGGTTTTTTAAAAATAGGTTAGACAAACACCTGTCAGGAATGGTCTGGATAATACCTTGTCCTGCCTCAGTGCAGGGGACTGGACCAGATAACCTAGCGACATCTCTTCCAGTCGTACATTTCTATGATTATTTATCAATATCAATGCAAAAGGATTAAATGCACAGCAAATAATGAGCTTCAAGGGGAGCAAAGGAACCTCTCACAGCACTCCCCAGTCCCTGCCAAGCCATGCATTTCATGTATGGGGAGACTACTGTGATGTGGGAGAAGGGGGTTGGGTAGGGTAGCTATGCCTGGGGTTGGTGGGACAGAGCTTGTGTTGCCAAACTACTGCATGAACATCACCCCGAGCACTGACCTTTCAAAAATTATACATCCTTCCTGTGGGTTGGCGCTAAAGGGCCTGTGTGTTTCTGAGCACTCCTCTGAGGTGAGAAGAGCCCTACATGCCCATGGAAGGATGAGCTCAGGTCCTTGCAAGGCTGGGCTCTACGGGACTGACCCACTGGAGTCCATTGAAAGACTCTCATTGATTTCAATGGGTTTTTGAATCAAGCACTAGGTCAACAAATACAAACCCCAGAGCATTCAGCATGTGTATGCCTTTAACCTTTCCAGAGTGCATTACTCCACGAGGTAGGAAAACTGTATTCATTTTATTTTAAAAGCATGCAAAAAAAAAAGGGAGTAACCTCTTGTAACACCGATTCAGGATTCAGTATTGACATGCCATTACATTAGTTTAATCAAAGACTTCCCAGGTTGTTCACGGCCTGTTACAATGGAAGTAGCAAAAAGTAAGAGCTACCCAATATGCTCTGTTTTGTGAGCTGACGAGGGTGACTAGCTATTGCTATTGTATTACAGAACTTACAACCTGTCACAACAAACGATAAGCTACAATTCAGAGGACTGCTTCATTTATTGCTCTGTTCGGCTTTGCCTGAACACCATAGCCAGTTATCTGGTACTCAGCCAGCTACTCCGGTTGACTTCCCATGGGCATTAGATCAAGGCCTTAGACATTTGGCAAAGCTACTCCCAAAGACATTAATGCCCTTGCTGTACAGGCCAAATTGCTTCACAGCTGCCATCTTGATTGGGAGAAGTTACCTGCCGAGGCCAAAACAAGGAAAAACATTTCCAGCACGCTGTCAAAGCAGGCATCCTGTGTCTCCTTCACGCTTGGGAAATAAAGTGGGCCAGGCTTTCATTGGCTCCTATTGAGGGAACTCAGCAGGTGCGTCAAGTCCAAGTTCCTGCCAATAAAGGGCCAGAAGTGATGTAAAATTTGCTCTGGGTCTCTGAAGCTAGACAAAACATGAGGTCAAACAGGTTGTTCCCATAGCATGTAGCAAGCAGAAAACGACCTCGGTATCATGTACACCGCAAATCGGGGCAAAGGTGAACAACCGGGTAATGATAAAGGATGACATCCAAAACATCACCCGCGCCAGGAAAACCCTGCACGTTCCATCAGACTGAGCAGAAAACGGGCCAGACTGCACTGCCATAGAACAGAAGAGCGCAGTTTCAAGGGTGCATTGAGCAATGCTGCTAAACCCAACACATCCTGCGCCCGCTAACAGCAGTACGGTCACTCAGACCAGTCACCTGCAGACACCCGAGGCTGCTGGGCATGGCAGGAACTTGGTGCCTGGAGCTAATATTTTTTAGGGCCAGGTTTGAGTCCCACATCCCATGTCCCTCGACTCAGTTTGATATTTTCCAGCATTGACATACTTGGTTTTTGCCCATTTCTTTCAGCCCTTCTGCACTTCTAGCATTATAGCCCCACTTTTTCCCATCCCTGCCCACGCAGCCCAAATCCCCTTACAGCCGCACTCCCCTCTCACTATCCCACTCCACCTATGTTCTCACACACACACACACACAACCATGCTACACGCATGGTCTCTCCTGCCTCGGCCGCCCTGAGCCCCCAAATACTGCACCTGTTCACACAGGCAATAGGATGTTGAGGATGAGAGCTCTGAATGGAGGCCATGGGGGACAATGGGAAGATAATGGACATTAATGTTGCTAAGTGGCCATGTGACTTACCTATCCATACTGATATCTACTTATTTAACAAAACAGGGAATTTCCCTCAAACAAACACTTGGCTGGGTCAGAGTTACGGTTGCTCAACTGCAAATTCTACAAAGACAATCACTAAAGGTCAAGCAGATCTATAATCACCATAGCTAAGCTCCTAAACATACTGCAACATTTCAAAGTCTTAGAACAAGACATAAAATAAATACCACAACGCTTTATAAAAGGGTAACATTTTCAAAAGCACCTACCTGACTTCAAAGGCGAAGGCCTATTTTCAAGAGGGACTGAATCACTTCTGAGCATAGGTGCTGACTCCGTGGGTACTCCAGAGCTGGAGCACCCACGGAAAAAAACTGGTGGGTGCTCAGCACCCACCGGCAGCGCCCCACTTCTCCACCCCCCGCTCCAGCTTACCTCCGCTTCCTCCTCCGCGAGCGCGCCGCTGCATCCTGCTTCTCCCCCCTCCCTCCCAGCGCATGTGCCGCGAAACAGCTGATTCGCGGGGCAGGGAGGGAGGGGGAATGTGGCGCGCTGGGGGAAGAAGCAGAGCTGGGGCAGGGATTTGGGGAAGCGATCCAATAGGGGCAGGGAAGGGGCGGAGTTACGGTGGGGACTTTGGGGATGGGGATGGAATGGGGGCAGGGCCAAGGGCGGGGAAAGGGTGGAGTCGGGGCGGGCCCAGTGGCGGGGGCGCGCAGGCATCCACCGGCACCGGAGAAAGTTGGCGCCTATGCTTCCGAGCCCATTTGAAAGTGAATGGGATTCAGGCTCCGAAGTACCCAATGGCCAGAATTTCAAAGGTTACTTAGGCACCTAAAGATGCAGAAAGGCACCTAGCAAGATTTTCAAAGCTGCCCAATTAGATTAGGTGCCTGACTTCCACTGAAATCAGAGTTAGGTGCCTAATATTAGTGCGTATAAACCCCATTAAGCACTTATCTGCATCTTTAGGCACCTAAATACCTTTGAAAATTTGTCCCTAAATCACTTTTGATACTGGCGTTTAGGCTCCCAAGTCACATTTTGAAATTTTTACTCGAAGCAACATCTTAAACATGATCTGTGCAACACAAGATTTTTGATTTTATTATCCAAGCACAGCTTTCTAAAAGATGCATGATACTCCAATACACACATGAATAGAGTGCAATCAGTTGAATGCAATCAGAATCTACAGTTTCTTTAATCTGTAGATACCTGTCCTCCCTCATTAGAAGAAAACAAAAACAACTGGGTATTTCTGATGTACTCACCTCCACCATAGGTAGTGGCCAACATAATTGAAGACACCCATGCAATCTCACTGTAGGATGTGCCAAAGAAATCCTGGATTTCTTTGAAGAAGATTGCTATGGCTTTAGGAAAAGCATATGAAAATCCAATGGAAATGAACGCTCCAAATACTACTGCCCAGCCCCAGCCCCCATCAGGAGGGGTGTAGGCTAGGTGTGTGTTAGCTGGAGGCGACATGGCCAGGCTAAATTAAAGCCCAGAAAGCACTCCTCTGGAAGCCCTGAAAAACAAAGTATACACACGCAAAGTTAGTCCTTGGGCAAGTTCTCCACGCCCAGTTCTCTCTCGCTCGCTCACTATCTCTCAGTGGTAAGGGTTTGGAAAATTTGCAGCTGCTGGAGCAGAGTCAACAGAAATTTCAAACACTATTTTAGAAAAACACAGTTCCTAGGTAAATCTCATGGTAGGTTATGGTGCGTCAGTGCAATGGATAGAAGCTAATTCTAAATCTACTTACACCCTGGCCTAGTGACTCTGCCTGCCCTACTCGCTTTTATCGACCAACGATGAGATACCAGGGATCTCCATAATTATTCTTTTGAGGTGGCTATTACTCAAGAATAAGGCCAAGATTTTGTCACGGAGGTTATAGAAGTCATGGAATCCATGACTTCCAGAGACTCTGTGACATTTTCCAAGGCAGCTGCCCTGTTGCCACAGGCAGATTCCAGAGCTCCCAGCCGAGGGCCCGCATCTCTGAGCTGCCACAGGCAGCGCGGGAGCAGGGGGAGGGAGGAAGAAATCCTTGTGCTCTCAGCCACTGTGGGTAGCCCCTGGACCCTCCTCCCTCCCCATTTTGTCAGTTATTTTTAGTAAAAGTCAGGGACAGGTCACGGGCTTCCATGAATTTTTGTTTATTGCCCGTGAACTGTCCGTGACTTTTACTAAAAATGTCTATGACAAAATCTTAGCTTTACTTAAGAATAACAGCCCAAATTTTGGCCATTTCCACACCCCTTTGCAACTCCAGTGGCTTCAATTGTCTCACTCTGGGATACAAATCCAGGAAAAATGTGTTCCGTGTGTAACGCTCCACTCTTTTGGAGAGAACAGAATTCTATCACTGTATCTCCCTCCTACTGCTGTGTGTGTTCAAGGAAAACCTGAACCCCCCTATCACCACCACCACACACATAAGCAGGAAAAAGGCAGAAAGTGGCTGCTTGAAAATGCAGCCAGGAGCAAAAAGACAGCGTGACTGCTACCATCTGTGGGAACATGCACTCAATACATACATGCACGATCATGCACACAGACTACATGTAAGACATGTGCATACACACAGAACACACCAGGGGAAAATCAGATCAAAGGATTCTTAATCAAAGACCCTGTTATGTGCAATGCACATGCCTGAAGAACACAATATGGATCCACAGAGAATACACTTGCATATGCAAAGAATACCTCTGCATCCAAAGAATGAACATGCACCTAGAACACACAGCACATGCATATGGAATACACACAGCCCGAGTACATGGGAATCACATACACACCCAGCACACAGGCTGGCATTGTGAATGCACATGGATACACAGAAACAATACAAGAAATATGCACATATAGTATGCAGATGATACATGACATAGGCACATGGCACACAGATTACATCAGATTCACTGGCTTACGGCATACACAGGACTCATATGCATATGGCACAGCAATAACACATGAAGCACACGGGCATATGGAACACAGACGGTACACAGGCTACATAGATATGTGGCAAACACACGGGGCTCACACACACGGCACTGTACATAGAGTGTACACACACAGGAACATCCATAAGGCACCATGATAATACATGAAGCTCACATGCATGTGGCACACACATGATACACATGAAACAAGCACGTTACTGCACCTAGCACACACAAGTAGGCAGATGCATGCAGCACACAGGCTGCACATAGGGTGCGCACACTGGCACATGCATATGGCACACAGGTGGCGCAGCGCGCACACGCAGGTACATGCATGTAGCCTACAGGCTGCACACAGAGTGCACATGCATGTGGCACACAGACTGTGCAGGCAAGACACAGACAGGCACATGCCTGATACAGAGGCTGCACGTAGGGTGTGCACACTGGCACATGCCTGTGGCACACAGACAGGCACATGCCTGGGTACAGAGGCTGCACGTAGGGGGTGCACACTAGAACATGCCTGTGGCACACAGGCGGTGCAGAGGGCACACGCAGACACACATGCATGTGCCACGTGGCACACAGACTAGGCAGGCCACAGACAGGCACATGCACCTGGCACCCCGGCTACCAGCTCAGCTCCCTAGCAAGCTCCCAGCGCCCCCCGGCTGGAAATACCCCGCAAGTCCCTTCCCCGAGACGGCCGATGCCCGGGGCCCCGCGCCGGCTGCCACTCACCTGCGCGCTGAGCCTGGCACTGCGCGGGCAGCGGCGGCGGGAAAGCGCCAGAGTTGGCGGAAAATCTCACTGCCACCAGCGCGAGGGGGGCGGGGAGCAGGTCCGCTCCTCCAGCCTGCCCGGCCCAGACCCGGGGCGAGCCCAGGCAGGAGGGGGGTTAATAGTCCCTCCCAGTCCCACCCCAGCCCCCACGGGCCCGCCCTGCCTGTGCATGGGGCTGCCAGTCGCACCCCCAGCCAGAGAGCGCCTCTTGCAGCCACGCAGGGGGGCAGGCCGGGGGGGGGGGGGGGGGGGTAGCTGGCTTTGGAGAGGCGGTGCAAAGTAACCTACCAGCTGTTGCATCAGGTTTGTTGCACGAGCTAAAAGTGACCCTGGCTGCTCCTTTGCTCCCGGGCAGGACGGGCACTGAAGGGAAAGACGCTCAAGAAAACCCCCCGAGCCTTCAAAGGGCTTTGCAGAACCGCCAACAAACTTCGTTTGAAACTTCCACCCAACAGCCGGATGCGCCCCCGCGCAGGTCTCTGCAGGGCGAACCAGGCAGATGCTGTTTGTGCGTGGGGGCTGGTGCATTGTAAAAATAAAACACTGATCTGCTCTGAAAAGCACTGCCCAGTTCCATTCACACGAAATCGCCTTATCCGGGTTACCAAATACCGCCCCCCCCCCCCCCCCAGTATTAGAATTGTGACGGGGGCGGGGAACAGCAGATGCTTTTTGTTATTGTGATGCTTGTTTCCTTTCGGTGTGTTTCCAGGATTGGGTTCATGCAATTGGGTCGGGGTCAGTTGCACTCGTGTGCGTCCTATCCGAGCCCAAGGCTGCAGTGTACCGACTGCAGAAACTGCAAGGCCACTTCCAAATTCAAACTAAAAGCTGTTTATTCCATTTTTTTTGTTAAAGTAATGGCATTTATATTACTAGTGGAGTGGGGGCCACACAACTTTAAAAAAAAAGTCTACAAACGTTTTGAAAATGTTGCCAAAGAAAAGATTTGAAGCACAAAATAGTAGGCCTTTGAATATGAGCTATTTTCCACTTATTTTTAATATATTCTATATAGCAATTTAAGTTCTTTTATGTATAAAAGCAAACCTAAATGCCTAAACGGTGGGCCAAAACCTGGCTGATCATGTTCTTTTAAGGTTCAGTCCCATTTTCCCCCCACCCCATAGGTGCTGGAACTAGGGGGGCTGCCGCACCCCCTGGCTCAAAGTAGTTTCCATTATATACAGGGTTTACAATTTGGTTTAATGGCCTCCCCACTATAAAAATTGTTCCAGCAGCCTTGCTCCACCCCAGTTTCTAGGACACCCAAGCCATATCTCCACTCACCTCACACACCCTAAATTGCCCTAATAAACATTGTAACATGCAAAACAGTCATGAACCAAAGAGCATTTGGGTCTTTTGTGTTGTTTGTTTAATATTCTTTTATGCCCTCTGCTCTGCATAATCTTTAAAGCATACAAATAAATGTTATTTCTGAATGATTATGAAATCTGAGATTAAACTGAAAACCGTGGAAGCTATGAGAATTTATAGAAAGTTTAAAATATTTATCACAAAATCCTGGATATTATTTTCTATGCACAAAAAAGTGTTTGTAGATTTGAAAAATACCACATAAGGGAGAATTGCCTAATATTAAGTACAAACAATGTATCTTAACGTTTAACAGTTTGGTTAAAATAGATCTGATAAGGTGAACGTAGAAATGGTTTTGTAGGTTTTGTTAAATAGTATCTCTTCACTTGTGTAGCCTATAGGACTAACCTGCTTGCTTGTGTGTGTGTATATATATATATACTTAAACTATAAGAAAAGTTATAGTTTAAGTATTTGGTTTATCATAATAGGTTTATAGATTTATATTAAAGTAAGTTTGGCTGTAATGCAAGAGACCTACAGGCCATATCCTGCATGTTAAGCTAAAGCAAAGTTAGCATATCTAGCTCCAGTGCCCTTTTACCAAGAAAAGCAAAGTTGACCTTTTATCTTGTTTTTCCTATACCCAAATAAAGTGCTTATGCCTAGGTCTAAGCCCTTTACCTAGCCCGATAGAAGAACGGCATAGGGGGGTTTTCAATGTTGTACCCACAGACTTAATAAGTACACCACAAAAGATTGATGTGCGTACATACCTGCCATCAATACGAACATACATATTCGCCTATGGGGTAAGTGACCCTAACATTTCTGTGAGTGAGGAATGAAATTTGGGCATAAGAGGAAGGATTTCTGGCATTTGCCCTATAAAAGAGGTGACCCACCTCAATAGAGCTCTCTCCATTCTTACTGACTTCAGTTCTATTCTTACTTACTCTATTTCTACTCCATTTCTCTCTATCTATCTACGATGGCTACTACTATTAGTAGGCTGTACTTGTTCTTCTTAAACTTTAAGTTTCAAGGGAACTAGGTTTCCCTAAGTTTTATTCTTAGCCCTAAATCAGGCTACACTTTTTTGCATAAAAAAATAAAATTTTCTGTTAAGCAGGTAACATCTCCTTTAACACTAATTTCCTTCTCATAAAACTGCATATGTATTGCTTTTAATCTAGAAATCTCGTATTACAAATGCATGTATGTGTAATATAACAGCATATCATTTATATTTTGTTGTATCTCACCATGTTTATGCCTAGCCGTTTGCTGTGCAATACATAATTATATTTAAATTCCTACATATCAAAATTCTCTTTATGAAACTTATTGTTAACAATTTAATTCTTCAGCAGCACAAGTTGCCAGTAAATTACAGTTGCCTTCTCACACCTGTATTTAGTCCAACTTTACCTCTTCAGTTCTGGTTTATATAAGGGCCTGATTCAAAGCCCTTTGGGATCAATAAAAAGCCCTTAAGGCCCCATCTACCACTTTTGGGATAAGGCAGCTATTTCTGAACCACTCCAAACTTTATGGACATTCACATCCAGATCTGAGTTTTGCAACTAGTCCCTCTTTGTATAACACACTGAACCAAAACCCATCTCCAAACCAGACATTTTAATCGGGATTTGGAGACATGCAGATACAGTTATTAATCTGAACTTGGTGACACAAGCCAATCTCTACTCTCAGGAATTCTGAGACCATACACTGTTTATCAGGGTAAACAGAACCCAAAATCATCTTCAGGGCTTGTGGAATAGCATCCTGTTGTGATTATTTTTTGACATAATGTGATGATGTTGTTATGCACTATCATGTTGTGCGGTGACATGCTAACATATCACAACATTGTGGTCTGTTAGATGATACAGACAGGGCAGGTCTCCTTTCTAAGGGTCAGAAGAACCACACAGCCTGGTTGCCATACATGTTTTCATAGCCATAATGCAATATTTTCACTCCATGCATCTCACGAAGGGTTTTTTAGCTTATGCCCAAATAAATCTGTTAGTCTTTAAGGTGCCACCGGACTCCTCATTGTTTTTATAAAGCAATAGGTACGCTGTATTTATGGAACATTTAGTATTATGGAGAATATTTTTCCAGCATGAAAAAAATTCACGTACATAATTTCTTGCATCTAGATTGTGCATGTACCACATCCTGATGGTAACCTGGATAGGCCTAACTTCTTTAGGCACCCCCACTGGGATCTTAATCTGGTTCCCCCGAATGACTAGCACCTCTCATTTGAGAGAAGGTTCCTTTCATACCCTGCTATACGCCTTTCGTTCTTCTGTGTTCTGAGGCTTTGGCCCTTCCATGCAAAAATCAGCCCTGTAGGCTCAGCAGGAAATCAAGCCAGAGTCCTCAGAGCCAATGGTCAGGCATTGTCCCTTAACAACTCTTGTGTTTGCTGCGGGGTGGCTTTATCTTTTCATTCCTGGTTGTTTTTCCAGACAGCCTTATATTGAGGTAACCTAATATCTTCATATAGTAAACATCCTGATAACCAGGCCAACATACCACATCGATAAATGATCACAGGGCAGCTCCAAATCCATCACAGTTATAACTTGCCTTTTCAAGAGAACCTGGTGATTTTGATTTTAAAAAGGTATCTCATTTAAAGGGGCCTGATTGTCAAAAAAGGCTAAGAACCCACGCTCTGGAAATCTGAACTCTTTAGGTGTCTCAAGCTGAGCACCCAAAACCACTACTTTTGAAACTGTAGCTCTATACTTGCATTAATATCTTATAATTCATCCACATAATGTGCATTGTTTTGTTGCATTCAAGCAGATTTACAGCTGTTTAAAACAGTAAAAAATTCCATTTAAAAAGATTTCTTTTGGCCTGAGTATGTACATCTTTAAAATGCCGCTAATCAATCAAAGAAAGCTTTTATTTTCTTTTAGTTACATTAGTAAAGTTATGGGGAGGAATGCTGTCCATGCATTTCACAGGAAGCATGGTCATTAGAGTCCAAAGGGAAAACCCAACCATACAAGAGTACAAGAACTAATGTGAATCAATAGAGTCAATGTTTCCTTAGACCAGTATTTAAGCCAGAGCTTTAATGTGCCACTGAATTCTCATGAGGGTCGAAGGTTATCTGACAATTAGAAAATTACCATAGATAAACCTTAAATCCCTGAACAGTCCAAGTTCTTTACCCACCGATCTCCACAGAAACCATTTATTATCCTTACGTAACAAATCAGGTTTTTTTTATTGGTTTTACTCTATAGAGCCAATATGCAAGATGGCAAGATAGATTAGACTATGCTGAGTAATCACTTACATCTGAGATATCAACTTCAGTTCAAAGCAAATGTTTGGTAGTTCAACCTGGCCAATAGTGTGAAATTCCCCATAAACTAACATCAGTGGAATCCAGATCCTTTTTCGCATACAACAATTCCATTAATGTCCTCAGTGTGACCTCATTTTGGGAAAGAGATTACCTGGTATATTTGAAAATGGTCATGTGTGTTTAGAGTTCTTACAATATTCTTAATTTCGCTCAAGGGATCAGTACGTATCCTCTTTTGACCAGGACTTTGGATTTCCTCATCACTGAGCATGACTAAACAAAGTTAACACAAAATGCCTTCCAAGAGCCTCCAGCCCCTAGGGATTTATTAGCACTAATCATTGCAAGTTAGGAGTTTTAATTAAATGAAAACTTACTTATTCAGTTCCCAGTGCTGTGATCTAGTGAGAAGCCAGCAATAAAGAGGACTGCAAATGAATGAGCCGCCACTTGTTATAGCCATGCTCTGAATATGAGAGGCAGTTGTACCACAACATCTGCCTCACCCATCTAAATCAAGCTGAGATTCTTGGTGGGGCAAAAACTTCGAGTGTCATCAGCTTTATCAGATATCAGGGTCAACCACTCATTTTGGGTGTTCACCTCATGCACTGAATTTCAGTTTCGGGTGTTATCCCACCAGTTAGATACTAGCCCTCACAGGGTGAAGTTCTGTAATCTGTACAATTGCTCAGATTCCCCATTAACTAGAACTGGGTGGACATTTCACAGGGAAATCTGAAAGCAAACAAAGCTCTCTCAGTCCAAAATTCTGGCTCAGTTCCCCAGAAGACTCACATTTTCAGATGAAATTGGGCTGGAGACCCCAGGTTCCATTAACCTGCTTAGCATTTGTACATTTGGTGAGTGAGATGTGGGTGGCCTGAAGTCCTCCCAGATGTCAGAGACACTATCACTGGAGATATGTTTGGGGGCCTGGGCAGCTGGTTCACTCTCCTCACTTTCTGAGTTTCTGTTTAGCAGAGCAGTAATTAAACAATGCGAATAGAGACTATAGGTATAAACCAGGGTGAATCATAGAATATCAGGGTTGGAAGGGACCTCAGGAGGTCATCTAGTCCAAGCCCCTGCTCAAAGCAGGATCAATTCTAGGGTTACCATATGTCCGTATTTCCCTGGACATGTCCGGCTTTTTGGTGCTCAAATCCCCGTCCGGGAGGAATTTTCAAAAAGCCCGGACATGTCCAGGGAAATAGGGAGGCATAAGCCAGGGTCCGCCCGGCCCCAGCACGATCCGCCGGGTCCGTAGCGCAGCCCAGTCGCCCGGCTACATTGTAGCGAACTCGGGCGGGGAGGGGAGCGCAGCCGCAGAAGGCAGCGGAGGGGCCGCTGCTGCTCCCGAAGGCCGGGCGGACCGCGTGCCCCAGCTGAGCCCACAGGAGCACAGGGAGGCCGGGCCCAGCCAGCGGCTCGGGCTTCCCTCGCAGGAGGGGACCCCCTGGCCACTGGGGGACCCTTCCTGCGGCCCTGGTGCTGCAGGAGCTGTTCCAGTGGGGACAGGCAGGGGAACGTGCGAGGTGGCGGGGAGTGCGGCGTGTACCGGGGCTGCAGGGACCTGCGCCGCCCCGGTCGCCGCTGAGCCTCCGAAGCCCCCGCCAGGCAGAGGCTGCCGGGTGAGCGGGGGAGTAGGGCAGGCGGGGAGGTACAGAGGCTGCAGGGCGAGGAGGAGCAGGGCAGGCGGGGGGCGCAGAGGCTGCAGGGGTAGGGGGACGCAGGGGCAAGGCAGGTGGGGGGGCGAGTGGGGAGCAGGGGTCACAGAGGCTGCAGGGGCAGGGGGTGCAGGGGCTGCAGGGTGAGTGGGGAGCAGGGGTCACAGAGGCTGCAGGGCAAGGGGATGCAGAGGCTGCAGGGTGAGTGGGGAGCAGGGGTCACAGAGGCTGCAGGGGCGGGGCGGGTGCAGGGGCTGCAGGGGCAGCGGGCGCAGAGGCGGGAGTCACAGAGGCTGCAGGGGTGGTGGGGGGGTGAGTGGGGAGCAGGGGTCACAGAGGCTGCAGGGGCATGGGGGGTGCAGGGGCTGCAGGGCGAGTGGGGAGCAGGGAAGCACTTAGCAACCCCCAACCAAGATCAGAGCGGGAGGGAGGAAGGGGAATGCAGGGTGCTCAGAGGAGGGGGCAGGGACTTTGGGGAAGGGGTTGGAATGGGGGTGGGGAAAGGGCGGAGCCCGGGGCGGGGAAGGGGAGGAGTTGGGACGGGGACGGGGCCCCCATGGAGTGTCCTCTTTTTTCAGTGTTGAAATATGGTAACCCTAACCAATTCCCAACTAAATCATCCCAGCCAGGGCTTTGTCAAGCCTGACCTTAAAAACCAATAAGGAAGGAGATTCCACCACCTCCCTAGGTAGCCCTGGTGCTAGATATTTACAAGAGCTACGAGGAACAGACAATGATCCCAAATTTGGGATGGCATCCACAGTCACTGACATAGATGAGAAAAAGAAACCTATCCAATAAAGCAAAATATGCGGCAATATGGGACATTGCATCCCCTGAACTCTGCATTTGCCATCCACTAACTAAATTAATTCTAGGGATGGTTAGGTCCCAATTCAGAAAGAGGGATGTGGGGAGCTGCAGAGGTGGAAGAGTGTGGAGAATTTATGCAAATAAGTGTGCCAGAAGCAATCCAAAACCCACTGTGGGGATTTTATGATAAAAGCCTAAGAACAGATCTTGGGAATCCAAAGATTGGGCTCGTTGGAATTGTGAAATATACAGCTGGCTATTTTATTAAACTTTCTCACTTAGAGGGTCATGTCTGGGAAAGACTGAGACATAACATTGGGGTAGGTTTGTGGATAGGCCCATTATTAGGAAATGCTTTAGGGTCAGATCCTTCTGTCCATTCCATGGCGTGGAGAAGCGCAAAGGTGCATCACTACCAGCAAGGAGGAATAGCTACCAGCAGACCGACTTAATAAGAAACATGGGCTTGAAGCTACATGGGAATTAAGGGTGCATAGATGACCAGAGAGGGGCAACCAACCTCGACAGCACGCTCTCCTCGCAACCCAATGGGTATTTTGGCAGAAATCCTAGTCCCCCCAACACATACGCCCCTCTCGAAATCCCTTGTTCCTTCTGCAGGTGAATGGGACTAGCTGCCACAAATCAGGGATGCGTGGCAATTGGGGTGCAGAGTCCACTCTGCAATTAGACAACTGCGGCTGGCCTGTTCCAGCTGACTTGGGCTCACGGGGCTCAGGGCAAGGGGCTGTTAAATTGTGGTGCAGATCTTTGCGTTCGGGCTGCAGCCCGAGGTCTGGGACACTCCCAGCTCGCCGGATCCTAGAGCCCAGGCCCCAGCCCAAGCCTGAATGTCTACATTGTAATTAAACAGCGCTGCAAGCAGAGCCCCACGAACCCAAGTGAGTTGGCATAGGCCAGCCGTGGGTGTCTAATTTCAATGTAGACATGCCCACAGGCACCCTGCTGCCTAGGCAGTCTGCAGAGTTCAATTGCACTGATCCTGCTACATTTCCGTCCTCACATGCTTCATGCAGGATTGGCAGGGGCAGCAACCGGCCCTGGAAGAGAGTTCTAGTGTATTGGTATGAACTGAGAACCGCACAGCAAGTAGCTAGGGACATGGCAATCTTCTCCAGATCATCATGTCCCTTTCCATTTAGTAATGTTTTACAAGGGGTCAAGGAGAGGTCAAAACAGAAACTTGGTGTTTGCTAAGCTCCAGTATTAATAGCAGAGAAGAGGCCAAACTGCCGGAGGAATTCCTACAACAAGAAATAATTCATTTGTTATCCAGGGAAATGCTTAAGTAGCTCTAGTCCCAGGTCTATGTGGTAACAGCAGACGGGTACATACACCATCACTGCTGGAAAGAATGGTTTCCTATAAACCAGAAACTAGACATAGCAGTGAGATTTTTTTTTTATTTAGCAAGTATTTCAATCAGAATAACCTGAAGAGAGTGTTATTATAGCCGTGTTGATCCCCAGATATTAGAGACAGGGTAGTTGAGATAATATCTCCACTAACTAATAAAAGATATTACTTCACCCATCTTGTCTTTCTAATAACCCAAATTATGTAGAGAAACCAGATATGATTCCTTTAAATCTAATAACCAGAATGTGTTCACTTGGGAATTATTCCCTGGCTACTACATTGCAAATATCCTTGCTTACCTTTTAATCCTGGAGTGGACCCTATTCTGTTACATTTGGGAAATGGTTACATAAGAAGAGGGAAATAACATGGTTGAGGTTTTCAAAGCAGTGAAGGGGACTTAACTATTCATTTTAAAAGAGGATGTGTGGGTAACTCCCCTCCACAGCTTAGAAAATCTCAGCCTCTGTATTTAATTCTATCATGACTGTGGGTAAAATCTGGCAGTATTTAAAATTATGTACATACATGGCCAAATGCATGGCTTGTGCAGAAAGATGTATAAATAAAAGGTTAATCAGAGGGTGTTGCAGTGTCCCTCCGGACAGAGAAGAAACAGGAGTCAGTTGTTTGCAACGAATATAAAGGGGCTTGTTTATTGAGGCCACTGGACATTGACATTCTCTGTACCATGAAGCCTTTAAATCATGATTTGAGGACTTCAGTAACTAAGCCAGAGGTTAGGGGTCTATTACAGGAGTGGGTGTGAGAGTGCCTGTGACCTGCATCGTGCAGAAGGTCAGACTAGACCAGAGGTGGGCAAACTACAGCCAACGGGCCACATCCAGCCTGCGGGACCGTCCTGCCCAGCCGCTGAGCTCCCAGCTGGGGAGGCTAGCCCCCAGCCCATCCACCACTGTCCCACCTCCTCCGCAGCTGCTGCGCACCGCGCCGCCAGCACTCTGGCCCGCTGCTTCTGCCGGGCAGCGTGGGCAGTGTAGCTGGCTTCGGCTGGGTGGCGGGGCTGCGAACTCCTGCTGCTCTGAGCAGCATGGGCGGGCAGGGGGTGGGGAGATTGGATAAGGGCAGCAGGCCCCAGGGGAAAGTTAGGGGCAGGGCCAGCGCCAGACACCAGTGCAGCAAGCAGGTGCTTGGGGCAGCCAATAGGAAGGGGTGGCACGTATTCAGTGGCAATTCGGCGGCGGGTCCCTCGGTCCCTCTCAGAGGGAAGGACCTGCCACCGAATTGCCTCTGAACAATGAAGCGGCACCGGTAGAGCTTTTTTTCACTGCTTGGGGCGGCAAAAACGCTGGAGCCGGCCCTGGTCAGGGGACAGGGAGCAGAGGCTGGTTGGATGAGGCAGATGTTCTGGGGGGGGGCGATATGGGGACAGGGAACAGTAGGGGTTAGGTAGGTGTGGGAATCCCGGGGGAGCTCGCAGGGGGAGGAGGTGTGGATGGGGTCGGGGCAGTCAGGGGACAGGGAGCAGGGGGCTTGGATAGGGGGTGTGGCCCCGGGGGGCAGTTAGGGGTCAGGGCAGTCAGGGGATAGGGAGCAGGGGGGTTGGATGGGGTGGGAGTCTGGGGGGCAGTTAAGGGCAGAGGTCCCGGGAGGGGGCAGTCAGGGGACAAGGAGCAGGGGGGGTTGGATGGGTTGGGCATTCTGAGGGGGGCAGTAAGGGGGCGGGAAGTGGGAGGGGGCAGATAGAGATAGGGGGCCAGGGCCAGACTGTTTGGGAAGGCACAGCCTTCCCTACCCGGCCCTCCATACAGTTTCGTAATGCTGACTTGGCCCTTGGGCCAAAATGTTTGCCCAACCCTGGACTAGATGATGCTGATGGTCCCTTCTGGCTTAAATTCTATGAATCTATGATATCCCTGTCATTCCCAGTCCATGGTTTTTTGCTCCCAGACTAAGGCCTTCTCTTCACTACCAAGAAAAGTTATGTTTTTACCTCTGGGTAGCGAACACATGTGAGCTAGTCTGAGTTAAAAACACGTGAAGACAAGGCACTTCAGTGTTACCATGAGGTAAACGAGGTGAGATCAGGCATTTTTGTTTTATTGCGAGGTAAACTAGGGCAGGATTAGAGTGCTGACCTTGCCTAGTTTACCCTATGGTAAAACTAAGTGCCTTGTCATCACTCTGTTTTTACCTCAGAATAGCTTGCACAGGTCAGTTACCCTAAGGCAAAAGCCATGCCATTTTTAGTAGTGAAGACTATGCCTAACTAAACACAGCTTGTGTTGCATAGTGTCACCACACAGGGTGTCCCTAAGTCCTGGACCAGCCAGTAGTGGAAGAAACAGGTGCAAAGGATTCTAAAGATCTTGTCGACATAAGAGAAAGTTGTACCAGTTTAACTTAAATTGTGAGTCAATATCTTGCTCTTTCTCTAGCTCAATTAATGTCTACAAAGTGGAAATCCTTCAACTGGAGAAACTGAAAAAGAGACAGATTGACTTTATAACCTGGTGGCTCGGGGCACTCAGCTGGGACATGGGGTACCAGGTTCAAGTCCCTCTTCTGGCTGTTTTAGAGCCAGGACTTAAGCCTGGGTCCCCCATACCCAGCTGAGTAGCCTGATGGTCAGGACACTGACGATTCTAGGTGTCTTTACCTTGAAAAATTTCTGAAGGGCTTGGTTTCAGCTCAGTGCAGAACAGGAAAAATCTTTGAAAGAGCAAAGGGAGGGAAGGGAAAACTTTTCCCACCCAGCTCTAGTCACTTGTTCTAAATAATTGAGGAAGGAAGCAGAGATCCTTTATTGCATTTATCTTTAGGACACAGTAAAGGCTCAGATAGGACAGTGATGATCGCGGCATTAAATGCCTAGAGACTGCACATCAGCCATGGCCTGGTTTGCTTTGGACTAGCGCTGTGCAGAAAAGACATGGCTGTCTGAAAGGGGATCGGACCCCTGAGCTCTGGTACAGAATGCGGTAGCTTGATGTTACCGAGGGTAGAGATGGTCTGTTTGCTTACGTTTTCCCCACTGCTTTGCTCTTTGTACTCATTGGATGTTGTCCGCCAGATCAAGCATAAGGTTTTACTATTAACTTTCAAGGTCCTACCTGGATTGCTCTTCAGTGTCATTGAACTGTCTTTTGACACTTTTGTTCCTTCCATTGTACCCTGTTCGAACAGAAAAGATGAGGATTTTGGTCCCGAGGGTAGTGCTAGTTCAAGCTCTCTGCAGCCTTGGGTCAATGGAATAACCTCTCAAATAGCCCTAAAAATGCCACAGTCTTTTAAAGAAGGGGTTTGTCTATTCTTGAGTCCACCAGATCTTCTGGCTCTAAGTTCAGGGGGCTAACTCGAGTCTCAGCTCGAGCAGTTCAGACTGCTAAATTGAGGCAAGCTAGTGCAATTCCACCTTAGCAGGCTGGGATGCTCACTCCAAGCTGCGGGATAGACATACCCTTTCTTTCAAGCACCTTTTGCCAGGCACTCCCTTAACATGGTTGGAAGCTACTATGACAACATTCTTATTGTAGTGATCACAGGCACGGAACTGGTTTCTAAAAATTACATTAGGCTCTTAGCCTCTGCTTCATCTCTTTGGGATGACACTTTCTATGCTGCTAGCACTCATGTTAAAGGCGAATGTTTGAGAAGAGAGGAGGAACTATGATTTCAATTGAAGTCAATGTCAGAACGCCCACTGACTTCAGTAGAGCCTGGCTTTCATCCAGAAAATTTGAGCCATGTCTGTTAAGCCATTTTGGAATTAGCCAAGTGTGAAAAAAATATTTAACTTTTCCTTCTAAAAATAATTAAGGTGTTTTTCTGTGCATAGTTAGCTCAGAATTTGCTGTGTTAAAAACTGAAGTTGTGATTTCCAAAGGAGATTTTCCCACACAATTCTCACTGTAAGTAATGAAAGTTGTGTGTCTACACCCACATGGAAACTTTTATAATCTCAGTAGGGTGACCAGATGTCCCGATTTTATAGGGACAGTCCCAATATTTGGGGATTTTTCTTATATAGGCTCCTATAACCCCCAACCTCTGTCCTGATTTTTCATACCTGCTGTCTAGTCACCCTAAATTTCAGTCTGAACTTTCCTATGACTTAAGCAAGAAATACTCTGATAGAGCTGGTCAAAATTTTCCATTGAAAAATAGTTTATGAAAAATGGCCTTTCAAAATTGAAACTTGTGAAAAAGTTTCCTTAAAAAATGTTTGACCAAAAAATTAAACTCCATAAGACCCCCAAATTTTGGACGTTTGGTATTTTGAAATTTGTTTTCACCCTTTGCTTTCTTCTTTATCCTCCCCACCCCTTTGCTATTAGATACAGTAGAATGAACACTAGTGAGCACCAATCTCCCCCCCCCCTTTCTCATTTTCTTTTTTGCCCCTCTAACTTTTCCAAAGTTGAGGACATTTTGAAAAGTTTGAGGAGCAGAGAGTAAAGAAGAGAAAACCCACCCTGCAGATTATATGGGGTTCCTAGGTGCTAGACTAATACAAATAATAAAAATAGTGTATGTGGTGTAAAAAAAGAGGAAAAACAAAATTGCAGTAATGACAATTTGAAATGTATCTAAAATTTCAATTTTTAAAAAAAGTTTTACAATTTTAAAACACAAAAATAAGCCCGTTTGAGACAAAAATGACTGAAATTTTTCCAGTTTCTTTTTTCAATCAGTTGTATTCATTGTTAAATACAAAACAATAGCAACAGAAATTACCCATGTGCAGTGATTGCACACACCTTTCCCTTGATATGATCCTGCTTTATTTTTATTAAATTTTTTAAAAATAAACATAGAATCATAGAATATGAGGGTTGGAAGGGACCTCAGGAGGTCATCTAGTCCAACCCCCTGCTCAAAGCAGGACCGATCCCCAACTAAATCATCCCAGCCAGGGCTTTGTCAATAATAATTCAACCATTTTGAAGATCTACTTTCATTTTTTAAAACTCAATTTTCCCAGTCACTGATCTGAGTGGAACTTGAGGGGTGCACAGCACTTCACAGGATCTAGTCCCAAATGAATAAAATGGATTTTACATAAAAACACATTTAGGTGTTCATAATAAATGCCAGGAAAATATGGTGCAGAAAACTTCCCCTTGTGAAAATACAGTCATTCAATCAAGATGTTTGAGTAAAGGCTTGCAAAAAAGTCATTTCACCCTTTCCCATTTAAAATGGTACTTTTATTAAACTTGCTGGTTGAGAAATCCTACTGACTTCAATGAGGCCAGGATTTCACCCTAAATATAACAAGACTTGGAATAAAACCATGTGAACCGGCAATATCATTTATATATTGATGTCATCACCAAAACATTTCCTAATGTAAACGTTTATCAATATTCTCTAAAGTGTCATGGTAACATTTTATGTTGTTAAAGGACAGCCTCTAGGAAACCAGAGTTTCTGTTTAAACCTCCCCAAAACTTTTTAGAGGATAACATTTTTCCCCACCCAGTTTTTAAGCAGAGAGATTCCCTTCCTGACCCAAAGAAAGCCAGCACTCTAGTTTCACTCACCTCCCCCGTAGGTAGTTGCACACATGATGGAAGTCACCCATGCAATCTGGCTGTAGGATACATTAAAAACCATCCGGAGTTCTTTGAAATAGACTGTGAAAGCTTTAGGGAAGGAATATGCAAATCCGACAGAGATGGAAGCTCCAAATACCACTGCCCATCCCCATCCACCATCAGGAGGGGTATAGCCTAGGTCTGTGTTAGCTGGGGGAGACATAGCTAACCTAGATTCCAGCCAAGAAAGCGGGTCTCTGGGAGTCCTGAAAAACAAAGTGCATACCTACAAATTAGCAGTTCATATTTAGCCCTAAACTTTATGGACTTGTGTACTAAGTGCAATCAGAACACACATAAAACTGATAGTTCATATGTAATAAATGCCAGAGTCTCTCAAGTCACCCATGCCATAACCCTGCCACAACCGCCTCTTAAAACATCAAGACACTATTCCAATGTGATGGCCTGAGAGTTTCTAACTTTTTACAGTCAGCTAGTGGTAAGGTGTATACAGATATTCAGAGCTAAGTGGTGGAATGACATCAGTCTTCAGTGCAGGAGGCAAATTCCCCATTGAGAATAATCGATCATCTGATTCTGAGGACTAAGATTACTTTTCCATTAGTTTGCAATAATCACCATTTATGTGATCTAGCTTGCAAAATGCTTCCTAAGGAGCACAGATATTTTATTTAGTTAACATCTTATCTTAAAGAATAATATCTATTTTGTCCCTTCAAAATGTTTGTGATAAAAATTTGAGGAAAAACAAATCTGTCACTTAAAATAATGTAGGTCTTCTGATTTTAGGTTTTATCCAATAAACACTGATAAGACACTCCCGATACAAAATTTAAAAAATGAAATCCAGGTTTATCCAATGAACACCAGAAAAACACTGGAAATAGTTACTTACATGTAAGTACTTGTCTAAATGGAGCAGTAATACATAAGAACACAAGAATGGCCACACTGGGTCAGACCAACAATCCAGCTAGCCCAATATCCTGTTTTCTCACAGCAGCCAATGCCAGGTGCCCCAGAGGGAATGAACAGAACAGGTAATCATCAAGTGATCCATCCCCTGTTGCTCATTCCCACCTTGGCAAACAGACACTTAGGGACACCTACCCTACCCATCCTGGCTAATAGCCATGGATGGACCTATCCTCCATGAACTTATCTAGTTCTTTCTTGAACCCTGTTATAGTCTTGGCCTTCACAACATTCTCTTGCTCATATGCTCAGAGTCTAACTGATCATAATATATGGGATCATGAAGGAATTTTCTTCCATGTCTGACTGGCAGTGACCTTGGGGTTTTTTCCAGTTTCCTCTGCAGTGTGTGGGTGATGGCCATCGCCATTGTGGGAACGTTGGACATTGGGACCCCTCAGTCCCTCCTATTCTCTGTCTCTGGCGCACAATAGTCTAGTCTCCTTAAGGCTGTAATACTTTAATCTCATTTTGATTATTGGGTTTAGTGTGGCCTGTGATGTACAGAAGGTCAGACTAGATGATCTGGTGATCCTTTCTGGCCTTAAACTATATGACTCTATTCCAGAATGCAAATTTGTGTCCCAACATCACTCTCTCTCTTGCTGCTTCCGTTGCCTGTGTTAAAAGGCCATTGCTTAGCCATACCCACACTGCCATTTCATTTCACTCTCCTATGAAGTGTGTCTCCTGCATTTGTCTGGAAGCATCTCTTTCACGCAGTGACAATCCAGGAGTCTTTTGTAGTGCAATGCTAGAACCCTGATGGGGTTTGTATCACGCTGTGGGTGGGGAGGGGTGCTGATGCAGATCCCTGACTTGGGGAGAGGATCTCAGGAGGGAAGAAAGTGATGGTGTGGGTCTCTGAGGAGACTGGAGAGTGATGCTGAACCTTGGAGGTTCTCTGCACTTTATACCTATCGCAGCACCAGCCAGGCTGCTGGCTCTTGGGGACAGAAGCTCAAAAATGGGAGGTGTATGAGGAAAGGCTTGGAAATGAGAACTACCTGGGAAAGGGCTAGAGGAGCAAGTCTGGTGGGAAGGGGATCAGATGTCAGGCCTGAGGAGTAAGGTATGGGGTCCCTAAAGCTTAGCAGTGTTATAAATAAATACCCCTGAGTTTGAGGGTCTCAGGGATCAGTATGCACCACAATTCGGGAATGGGAAGTTGGGTCATCTGAGACTTGGAGGGGCTAGGAGCTGGTGGCCCCTCTTTGATGTCAGGGCCCCCATTTATGTCCACAGAAGTTTGAGAGTCTCAGATAGGTGGTCTCTAAAGTTTTTGGCAGCAAAGAGATGGGGGCTGTCATTTAACAATGGCACAGAATCACAGAACAGGGAGTCTTAGGGGTAGTCCTGTTTTTCTTCTTCTCATACAGCATCTCTGCCTCCCCACTCCAATGTACAGATTCTCCCAAGAACCTTCCCCAGTCCCCTACCTGATTTCATTCTATAGATTTAAAGACCCACCTCCTCAAAGGTCTCTTGGGCTAAATAATGGGCACTCCTGGGGGGTTGGGTCTTGAAAATGGGGCTCAAAGCCCCAGGAAAGTTTGGCAGCTCAGAGATACATGGGCATGGAGTTGAAGGATAAGGGGAGCCCAGAACTTCTTCCTACACTAAGCGGTGCTGGAAACGTTACGGAGGTGACTTACCTTAGAAGCTGGTTTCTAGGAGCTGTTCTTACTGCAGTCGAGCTTCCCCTCCAGAGAGGGAAAAAAACAAAGCTTGCCCTCTCGTTAGGGTAAATGCTTCATTGTACGGTTTTCAGATGGGAGGGGAAAGCCTCATGATTTCAGGTTATCCCAGCTTAAAAGAATAATTCCATTGCATAAGCAGCAGGTGATTGGCCCCGCAGGGTGCCCGTCTCCCCAACGCCGCATGGGAGTGAGGATCTGACTCTCCCAGCTACTGACTTCCACAGGATCTCCAGCAAACAGCTGACAATTTCTGGAGAGCTGACTGAAAGTTCCTGGTGGCCAGCCCTTGGCATATGCCTGACTCTTGCCAGAATATCAGATTATGTCCAGGAGCGAGGCAAACCAGAGGGGATATTGCATCGTTAACATTCTTACCACGCTCCCCAATCACTCAAATAAAATAAGAGTTAGAAGAAAATCACCTCCCTGTGCCTTTTAGGAGCCACTCCAGTCGCCTTCTCTTGAGATAAAGGTATTTAATTGATGGGAAAGACCAGTTCCCCAGTAAGGAGGGAGAATGAAGGTGGACTGCCATTTCTTGCCTCAGCACAGCTGTATGTTTTTCTTATGTTTGCAACAAAGGGAGTAAAACTAAAGGAAAATTGTGTCTTCAGAGGAAGTAGATCAGAACGTCATCCTGTATCTAACTGAGAGCTGACCACCCTGCAGAACGGGAGAGTAAACGGTGTTCAGTAAAGTGGCAAGAAAAAAGAATTGGGGAAGTTTAGCTTATCCCTCAAAGAAAAAAATGTCAGGGAGAATACAGCTAGGTCAATTTATACCAGCTGAGGGTCTTTCCCGTCAATTAAATATCTTTCTCTCTCGAGAGAGAAGGGGACTGGATTGGCTCCTAAAAGGCACAGCAAGCTGGTTTTCGTCTAACTCTTATTTTAATGACATTTTGATTCATAGGATTCAAAACAAATATGAAAAAAAATCAATTCTTTTTCAATAAGAATTTCTGTGGCACTAGTATTTACAAACAGTCTGCTATAAATGCTCCACTTCCCTTTCACTTAAGTTTTCCTAACAGCAGAATTATTGCTTCTAGCCTGGTAATGAGAACACACAGCTCCTGATGTGGTATGCCTTGTTCCACCCCATCTCACACTAAAAGCTATGCCTAAGCAGACGTTGTCTGAGCAGACCCTAAGGATGGGCACATGTCAGGTTGGGATAGTGTCAGTCACACCATAGATATATTATCTGGTATGAGGCTGGCTGGCTGAGAGATGGTACCAGCATAACCCAACATCCTGAGAGTGTGTTATAGTTATAAGATATCTAGCAATTAAAGGATGTGAAAGGTACATGCTCTTGATAAAGTAGTTTCAATGTGTTATTTTTAAGACTATAATCAGTGATAATGCAGAAATGAATCAATACTATATATGCAATACATACATCATCCATGTTACGTACTGTCCCTCCTGTTTTATAGTGCAAAATTGGATGTTCTCCTGCTCTGAACAGTCACCGCTATTGTTGCTTCACCCCTCAGTGTATTGTTCCTCACAGACCTTCCTTTGATAAGAGCCTGATCCTGGGAGGTGCTAAGCACTTTCAACTCTTGTAAGTTGAGGTTCCAATTCAGCAAAGCATTTGCACACGTGTTGAACTTCAATGGGACTTAAAGTTAAGCATATGCTTAAGTGTTCTGCAGCATCAAGGCGCATATGGGTTTTCAGGATCGTTTGTACTTCAGTATTGCTGAAAAACAAAATGCTGAAAAAACTCATGTAGGGCCCCCCTGGGAGAGTGAATATTTTGTCTGACAATAACAATTAAATCATTTTCACACTCACCTGGAATTACTGAATAGGTCTAGGCCAGGGGTCGGCAACCTTTCAGAAGTAGTGTGCCAAGTCTTCATTTATTCACTCTCATTTAAGGTTTCGCGTGCCAGTAACACATTTTAATGTTTTTAGAAGGTCTCTTTCTATAAGTCTATAATAGATAACTAAACTGTTGTTGTATGTAAAGTAAATAAGGTTTTTAAAATGTTTAAGAAGCTTCCTTTAAAATTAAATTAAAATGCAGAACCCCCGGACCGGTGGCCAGGACCCGGGCAGCGTGAGTGCCACTGAAATATCAGCTCGCGTGCCGCCTTCGGCACCCGTGCCATAGGTTGCCTACCCCTGGTCTAGGGCAACCTGCGTTCTGTAATAGATTAACAGCCTACATGCCTCCTCCCTCTTCCCAGTGAATGACTGCAACCTCCCACCTCTGCTGTCTGCAAACACTCTTCCCAACGAGTGACTGTCCTTTCCCAGCAGCAGCCCTCTCTGTTGCCAGCTTCCTGGCTTTACAGGCCAGCTTCTGACCAATTCCCTGCTCCCTGGCTCTTCCTACAGGTGCAGCCTGTGGAGTTAATAGGCCTACCTGACTAGTGTGACCAGATAGCAAGCGTGGAAAATCGGGACGGGGGTGGGGGTAATTGGCACCTATATAAGAAAAATCCCCAAATATCGGGACTGTCCCTATAAAATTGGGACATCTGGTCACCCTTACCTGACCACCTTAACCCCTTCCAGTCCTGTGTGGACACCCCATCACAAGGCCATGTTCAGAACACACTTCCTTAGAGATCTTTAAGCTGCCCCAACCTGATCATAACCAGAAAAAAAGTGCTAGCATACACAGCTGGCATTTTATTTGTTGGAATTAGTACTAGAGAATTTGGTGTTCTGCCTAAGTAATAATCATGGGTCAGTGGTTCATCACCACACCAAAGCAGCACTAACTTATGGTCTTCTGACAAAAATTGTCACAGTCACACAATGCAGGATTTTCAATGGTGCGTTATAATTTCAAGGTCTGGGAGACTAGCATTTGCAAACCCACAGTCTCTTACCATGGCCAGGTCTGATCACTGTGGCACAAAGTATTCTGGGAAGAATTGGTGAAACCATGCTTGCGTCATGTGTTCTTGATCCAAAAATAAACAAATTACTCTGATACAGAAAATTTTCTCTAGTCAAAACTTCCCATTCTCCTGATTTTTCACCTAAGGGGGGAATTTTGCACATTGTCTTTTCTGATCATTATTTTTCACTAAATTTTAGTACTCTTGGCATGTCTTTCTTTCTGAAATCCAGCTCCAAGGCCAGAGGTTTGGAATGACTGTGATCTCTCCCACAGTGAAATCTCTTAAGGGTTTTGCTAGCTGTGGCATTATGGTATGTGCATTTCTTATTGCATGTCCCCATATTATAGTATGGTGCCAATGGCTATTCTTCACAATTCAAGCCAAATTAGAATAAGGCATTGGTTATTATAAACATCACCATATTCATAAATGTATCCCAAAGGTTATATAATCCGAGAGAAGCAAAGTGATAATGGTAATGGTGCTCATTTTCAACAATGGGTAATTATTCCAGGATAGGTTGCCTTTAGCAGGCATCTTGCTTAATTTTTAAAGGTTATAATAAAGGTGTGGACACTTGACCAACATTCCAATGCCCATGGACATATCTGCTGGCCCCTGCCATTCAGAAGGGCTAGCTTTGAATTGTAAACATAGTTTTGAGAATTAACTAGAAGAAAACATTTTAGTACAGCCAAATCATTGACCTTGTAAAGTTATAGTTAAAATACCTTTAGTCTCATGTTTATGAGTGGTTTCAGAGTATGCATCCGAAGAAGTGGGCTGTAGCCCACGAAAGCTTATGCTCTAATAAATTTGTTAGTCTCTAAGGTGCCACAAGTACTCCTGTTCTTTTTATGTTTATGAGTGTATTTATTGTTAATTTAAGTACATATCTTTTGTTAAACAGCACCTATATAATTTGACTAAATAAGGTCAAGTACTGTATATTGCTGTGTTGTAGCTGTGTTGGTCCCAGAATAGTAGAGACAAGGTACATGAGGACCGAGAGGTCAGATATGAGCATTTTGTGAAAAGTGTTCACCCATAGGTGATATGGTGTTTTTGTCTTTTTACCATTTTTCTGTGTGAGGTCATTTGAGAGGCTCATGATTGTCTGGTTTGACCCACACAGTTGTTAACTTCGTGCACTGGCTGAGGTACATCACCTATTGTGATAGGCATGTGTAGGACCCACAGATCTTGAAAGATGTGTTGAGGTGGGCATCGATCATCATAGCAGTGGAGGCCTGCAAGGGGTTGCATCTATTGTTATGGCAGGGTCTGGTGCTGCTTTGATCTGATGTCTCTTGGTCTGTGCGGAGCTTGCCTCTGATGATGAGGTTGGGGATTTGTTTGAAGGCCAGAAGAGGGGGCTTAGGAAAAATGTCTTTCAGGCTATGGTCCCTATCGAGTATGGGTTGTAACTATTTAATGATAGCCCATATGCATTCCACTGTGGGATAGTAGGAGACAGTTTGGGGTATGCAGTTGGAAGGTTTTGTTTTGTTTTTTCCAGTACTGAAGCAGGTTCTCTCATGGTATTTGAGTGGCCCATTCCATAATACAATCTACTTCTCTGGGGAGTGCCCCTGTTTGGTTTTGAGTGTGTTAAAGTGTGTATTCTCGACTTTCTCCTCAGAACATATTCTGTGGTATCTGAGTGTCTGGCTGTAGATAACTGATTTCTTTGGCTATTTGGGGTGGCTACTGGATCTGTGAAGGGGAATGTGGTGATCCAGGGATTTCTTGTATATAGATGTTTGTAGAGTTCCATTGTTGAAACTGATCATGGTGTCCAGGAAGCTGATGCTGGTTCAGGCATGTTCTAGAGAGAGTTTGATGGCTGGATAGTGGTTGTGGTGGAAATGTAGGCAGGAATTTAGATCATCTGTCCAATGGATGAAAATATCATTGATGCATCTCAGGTATATCATTGGTTATGTGGTACATTTGTCCAGAAATTCTTCCTCAAGATGGTCCATGAAAATGTTTGCATAGTAGGGATCCATCTTAGTACCCCTGACTATTTCCATAGTTTGGACAAAGTATTTGCTGTTGGATGTAAAACTGTTATGGGTGAGGATGAAATGGATGAGTTTAGCGATGTGTTTGGGGTGAGTAGCTCAGTGTTGTCCATTGTCTTGTAGATGTAAGGTCACGTATGTAATATGCGTCATTAACCAAATTTAATACACAAAGACCAGAATACACTTAATATAGCAAAGAGAAAAGAGAAACTGATTGAAGTTAAATGAGAATGTACTTTACACTAAAAACGTGATCACACAGCTTTTCGCCTACACACATTGGCAGTGGTTCCAATAGCTAAAATGGAAAAGTAAAAAAAATATATATTTTTAGATTCTTTTAATTCAGTTTAATAGCTGGAAAGGAGAAAGAGCTAGTACCACATCACAAGACAGCTCTCTGTGATCCATCAGCAAGCGCTCTACAGTCAGTGAACTACTGACCACGGTTCAGAAACATTAGGGGAAGTGATCATAAACGTCACATTTCAGAATTTTGGGTTGCCCACAGACAGCCTAACAAACTAGTCTCAACATATAACATAAGGAGTAGCTGGAACAGCGAGGTGGGATCTGTCCTAAAGGCCTGGAACCATTGACATAGTTCTAGATTTATTATTAAATGTGTGTACTTGATAGCTAGGTGAATTTCCTCAACAGTCTACGGCATCTACAAATCCTTTGGGTTAGAAAACTGAGCATCAAGTTTATTGGAAAAAAATAAGGGTGATATTTTGAAAAGCATTCAGGCCATATCTGCAGGGACTATAGCAGCATAACTACAGCACCATAGTTCTGCCAGCATAATCCCATAGTGTAGATGAAGCCTAGACGAGGAAGGCCATTTGGATCTCAATTCACATAAGTACTCTGTATCATTATATGTCTATCTCTGATTCCACTGAAATCTATGGTAAAGTGCCTACAGGCTTCAATAGAAGCAAAGTTTGGCCAATGTTGGGTTGTTGTTTTTTAAATCCCACCCTTAGTTGATTCTCCCAGGAGTCGTGCGTAGTGATCAAAACTCCACCCAATGTCCACTGAAACACCTTTAGAGGAGCTCTTTCTTTTTCTGTTTGTCTTGGCTCAGCCAGCTGTCTGTGGTCCTCACACACTGTTTCCACATGAGTAAAACTAGAGCTGGTTGGGAATTTTCCATCACAGTGATTTGCTGATGGAAAATGCACAATTTGCACCAAATCAAAATTTTCCATGGGGAAATATCAGTTTTGCCCCCCCAAATTTGATTTTCCGAATATTTCACTTTGGGTTGGTTCAATCAGACTATTTTGCTTGGTTGAACAGATCTGCAACATATTGTTTTGAATCAGTTCAACAAAACAGTGAACTGCATTTCCCTATCAGTGCTTTTCCTTATGGGATTTGTCATTCAGGCTCCCATTTTCTCCAATGGGTTGAGGTCCCTGGAGGTCTACAGCTCCCATAATGCAACGTAGATTGCCTTATGACCAAGCTCTGTGTGGTGCATCATGGGAGATGTATTCCAGTCAGGGAGTCAGGCCCAAAAGAGAGAAAGAGGGCATCAGGCTCCTGAACTAAAATTCCATAAGGCCCAACAGGAAAATGCAGTTTAATGTTGAAATGATTTGAATGAAGTCCTCTGGGTCATTTCAACCAACCAGACCAAAACATTTACATTTTCAGGAATGTCAACATTTTACTTTGATCAAAAATGCCAAAATGAAAAATGTAAACATTTCCAAACCAAAAGCTTTCCAAATTTCCTTTCTGTGAGAAATTTTGAAATGTCAACGTTTTGTCCCAAGTTGGGATAAAACAAATGTTGAAATGCTAGATTTTCCCATCAGATGGAAGTGCTGAATTTGCTCAGTTCTACTCCAAACATTTTCCTTTTGAGCTGAAACTTTCCTTCTTGCTCATAACTACCTTCAGGCATAGAATCATAGGAGTGGAAGGGAACTCAGTAGGTCATTTAATCCAGTCCCCTGCACTCAGGGCAGGACTATGAAATAACTAGACCATTCCTGACAGGTGTTTTCTAACCTGTTCTTAAAAACCTCCAATGACGGAGATTCCACAACATGCCTAGGCAATTTGTTCCAGTGCTGAACCATCCTGACAGTTAGGAAGTTAGGATATTCATGTTAAGATGCAAGTTTGGTCCAGAAAAAGGGGGCACTGGTAGAAGATCCAGACACAAGGAACAAAATGTTTTCTAGCCGTTTGCAGGAGGGCAATAAATAACCTGATAAACAAAAAAGACAGATGGTGAAAGTTGCCAGCATATTGATAGTATTACAATTACAATTATATGATGTAGAAAAGAGCTACAAAACTTGAGTGGATCTAGTGAATCTGGGTCCAGCTAGGTACCTAAAACACTACAGTGGGCCAATAAACTCCATACAGAGGCACCAATCGAACAGAAAGAAGCAGTATTCCACAAAAACGACATGGGACCTCAGTTATTTCACACTCTCACCTCCTTGGATGTTAATAGATTAGCTAGACTGTCTTTCTGTTGTTCCCCCTCTACACATATCAGTGTACCTCTCTCTTTCTTCCGGATTTGTTTCTTAACATTCTTTTCTCCTTCTGCTTCCCCCCCCCAGCCTGCAAGCAAAATTCACCCTTTAGAGGACCCATAGAAATGTAGGGCTGGAAGGGACCTCAAGAGGTCATCTAGTCCCGCCACATGCTGATATTCAATCCCTCTGCATAGCTAAGCCTTCTTCAAGCCTTTATGGTGAATTTCACTCCTGGGTAGAGGGCCAGCACAAGATCTATGCATCACTTTTATCCTATGTAAACAGTGCTTTAATGGTTTAAGGAGGACTGAAGAGGGTCATAGGCTTGGTGCAGGCTCTTTGCTCAGGGATGAATTTCACCCTTAATATGGGGATAGTGATGCAGAGAGCCCACATGTTGGGGAGAATTTAACACACACACACACACACACACAAATAGCTTGTTTAGGAGTATTTAAAGATCAATGTCAGGTAATGCAGGCGCACACTTTCATAGAAGAGTTCTGTACAACCCAATTTTAGTAGGAATGTTTCCATGCTATTTATCTTGTAAAACTCCATTTTGGGTATTTAAAACATTCCCCTGAAGTGTTTGTAATCCAAACACTGCAGCAGGGTAGTGAGGCCCAAGAAAATAAAGCTGATGATAGGCAGGTCAATATGATTTCATTGTCCAAGCTGGTGAGAATTAAACTGCACCAAATATGAATATTCCATTTAAGTTGGACACTTAAGAAATTCTACAGAGATCTGACACCATCCGTAATGCATCGAGACGCTATGTTTCAGCATTGAAGAAGAAATACTCCTCTATTTGGTTGATTCCCAACATTTGCCTTCCAAAGTTCTAGTATCTCCCTTTTTGACTGGACCAGCTATCATGAAGGAACTTAAAGGAACATTCAAGTAGTTCAAGCCAAAATCTGACCTAATTTAAGATTATAAACATTCTGGCCAGTAATGATTTCTATATCCATCCAAAACAACATAGGAACAAAACACCGCACACTGGAGATTAAAAGCCATTAGCCACCTTTCCCTTTACAACCTAGTTTTAATAAATTCTTCTTGTTCTTTTCCCCCAACAACTACAGAAGAGCTTTGTAGAGGCAAAATGCCAACTAATATTATTCCTGTTAGCATGGAAACAAATCTTCCACTGGTTAAAAGTTAGGCCAAACTATTTGTTTTTTTAAAGGCATCTCTTTGAAGTACTGTAGTAGAGTATATAGACAGAGGGAAAGGGGCTTAGGGTGCACCACCACAGATCTCCTGTTTGACCTTGAACAATCCAGTTAGCCTATCTGTGTCTCAGTTCCCCATCTATAGAACACAGATAATATTTCCTACCTCACAAGGGTACCACAAAGGTAAATACATTAAAGTCGGTGAGACACCAAGATGCTGTGGTAACAGAGGGTCACACAAGCACTTTAGATAGATATGGAGGCAAAAAATTCAAGGTGCAAACCACATTGCTAATAGCCGGTGCACAACTGTGCCTGGCCCTATACAAACACACAGTGAGAGTCAGTCCCTGCCCTGAAAAGCATGCAGTCTAAACTGGCAAGACAGACAATGGGTGGGAAGAGAAAAAGAGGAAATGATTTGCCCACAGTCACACAACTAGTCAGTGGGAATAGAACCAGGTCTCCTGAATCCCAGCCCCATGCACTAGCCCATGCTACTTCCCATCATCCCAGCAATAGCTCGTTTCTGGGTGGATCACAATAAGTGTGTAAACCTACCTGTTACCTTCCAATTTGCATCTGCTACAGGAACCTTACTAGCACTCTGGAAGTTGGACTGGATGCCCAACTCTGTTTTAAAATATTGGCAGCTGGCATACAACATCTGAACATTTATCCCTGTGTATTAGTTGTAAATTAAATGGTATCTCCAAGAGCAATTCATCCTACTTTAGAATTTCCCATCTTATTTATTTATTTATAGCTAGTGTTCCAAAGCTGGATTTACAAAGCCTCCTGGACTGACAGACTGGATGGGCAGATGACCTGGAGAACTGGCTCTCTCTTTCATAGTGCTAATCCCAGAATGTTGTGCTGTGATAAGTAGCAAGTGACAATTTGAGATGGTGCACAACACACATTTTGTCCCGTGTATTTTTGACTGTATTGAAATCTGTCTGCTCAAGGGATTGTGGGCACAGGGGAAAGAGTTCATAGGATCTGTTTCTCCTGAGATTAAACCCTTTAGAAATAATGTTTTTGTAAATCTTACTGGCCTAGCGAAAGGTGAAATTCCTTTAGACTTTTAGAATTAAGCAGCTTCTGCATTGCTGGCCTTTTGCTGCCAAAAATGTTGTTTCTTCTTTGCTCACACACACCAGGTTTAAAGCGTCTTTGGCTCTGTGCCATTCCAGGCTGGTGCCTTACAACTTGTACCAGCTAGGATCTTTCATTTATTAAATATAAATATTTGTACTATTTTTCTAATGTGTGTATATAACACATGGGTAAAGTGGAGTTAAATTCTCTTCTAGTGGCTATTATTGCCATCAGCTAATGAAGTTGCTCAGTGAGCTTATGCGTTAGAAGCTTGTATTTTTGCATCCAAATGTTCCAGGTTCAAACTTTGCAGAGCACCCATGAAGGAGTGCTTTACACATACATATTGGATACAATCTGCATTACTTGGCTACACAAGATATTTTGAGTGATTGCTGAAAGGAGCATAATGGTAAGAAAAGGTTAGACAAGAAGAGTAGCCAGAGACTTATATGTCTGCTTTTATCTGGCTCTCTCATTTAGAGTCCTCCAAAGAAGGTGCATTACTTAGTTTGGTTTTTGGATGCATATTCTAAACAGAACTGAGCAAATAATTTATAATGATTAGACACATTCTTCCTGTTTCTGTACACAAAATGTTGAAGCAGAATGTATTTCTATGTTTGTTATATGCATTTCTTTTAAATTATTCAGATTTTCCACAAGCAGTTCTTGTACTCTGGCTTGTTGGCATGCAGTTCATTGAGAACAGTGTTCAGGAAAAAAAAAAAAGTTTGTTTTTTTTTAAATTCACAAAGCAAAAAAGTTAGATCAGCTTTACAGTCGGTTGACAAATATAGAGGGTGAAAATTTGCAAAACTGACATTGAAATATTTCCCCTTTTCATTATTTCAAATTTCACGATTTCATTGAAATTCCAACACTGGAAATATTTCTACTTTGAATATTTGAAATTGGAGCTGTATTGGTTAGTTTTGCTATGACGTACTTCCCACCCCGCCTATGTGGAGGAAAGTAACTCTGAAAATCAGGGTTTTGGAGTACATACAACATAAAATGTATTTTACCGTAACATTCTCTCAAGATTAATGCACAATTTTCTGTTCATGACACATTCCTGCCAGTAAACTTGTGCATTAGCATATTTGCAGAAATCCATCACTAACACAGCATGAATAGAGACCATCTGAATTAGTTGAAAAATTTAAAAATATTTATTAAAAGCTTTATTGCAGAAGTTATCCAACCCTAATTCAATATATGAACATATTTCTTTGATAATGTAATTGTTCTGCTGTGTCAGTTTAGGTTAGACTGTCAGTTCTTTGGTAAAATCTAGCAAATTAATCCTATCAATATGCATGAAGTTTCTGGAAAACTCAGTCTTGGGATTTTCTTTGTTAATTGGGTAGGTCCAGTTTGTTTAGAATGTGCACTGACAGCATTCGGCAAAAGTAAATGAGTTGGAGAGCAGAGAGAACAAATTGTCGCTATAAACCAGAAATATTCCTTCCTGGATTTAGTTGGTACTATTCTGGTGGGTGGATTCTAAGTACTATGTTATCTTTGCTGGGCTGCTCTAACTGGCACTAAATGAGCCCTTGTCCTTTTATCAGTTCAGAGTCCATTCATCAGATTAAATGATGAGAAGAAGGTCTAGCTAGGTGCCTGCTTTTCCCCTTTGCTCTACTCAGATTATGAGATTAGGGCCAAACTACATACTGCTCTTAGCTGTGGAAGGATGTACAAGAAGCTTCCTATCTTCTGGAGCATTTCCTCCAGGGCAGGACACAATAGCAGTCCCAGTACTGTGGGCACTGCTCACTTCTGCTTTGGGTGGGGGTGGAGAAAGAGACCATGGCCCAACCTCCCCTGCTGCACCAGCTCAAAAAGCAGGCCTGAGCCACAATCAATCTTCCCTGTACTTCTCCTCTGAGAGAGCCATACCATCTTCTGCTCAAGGTTTGACATAAGGGACACAATCTAGCCCTTAATGTTTGAACCATGTGAAACATTTCAGGAGTGTTACATTTTCAAAACGCAGCCTGACTGTGTAAAGTTAGCTGAACTTTCATAAGTCCATCCATAGCGGATTGTTCCAATGCAACTTTGTCAACTGGGTAATTTTTATTTATTTGTAACAAGAAATGTGTTAGGTCCTACATGTTGTGTGGCAGGTTTTCTAACTGGATTTTAAAAAGCTTGAGGATAGTAGCACTAGCCTAACCCTGCTCCCCTTGAAACTTGTGGCAAGGAGGATATTCTTCAGTGCTACAGGAAATAGAATAACCTGCTCTCATTGCTTGAAAGCTCTCAGAGAGATGGACATGGGCGAGCCACTAAAGAATCCCTTTTCTGAGATTGGGCACTCAACCCATGTTCTGCTCACTTTTCCTCTTTTGAATCTCATCCAGAGTTGAGATATTTTATTTGGGGGTGGATGAGGAAGGTCCTTTCTCTGATATTCTGTTTTTCCATAAAGACTAAAGGAACATCTGGGACTCATCGTGAAAATTCAGTTTTCCTCTAGGGAGTTTTGTCTTGTCTCTTTTGGGGAGGGAACAAGAAAACCAAATAATGTGCATTTTTTTGAGGGAAGGGGTTGGTCCATTGCAGGAGCGTCTTGCCACAGTTTCACCGGGGTATCTCCTTTACTATTCTTAACCAAAAGTGCCTCTAGATACCCAATTAGTGACCACTGCACTGGCTGAAAGTTTACAGGCATTTATAGAAACCTCTCCTCTGAATGACCCTATAGCCAATTTTGTTCATAGCTCCTTTGATATCCTTTGGAAATAGCCATGAACTCCACAGCCAAGCAAGTACAGAGAACAAAAAACATTCAGATAAAACTGATGACTATAGGGCACTGGTAGATATATCTACATTTCTGTGCAATGGTGCTTCAGTTCTATTGTCTCTTTGGTTAAAAATCCCCTGCTGTGAAAAGAATAGGTTTTAGTAAGCTTTTGAAGATTCAGCTTTGTCCATATTGAAGACTGGGACTTAATCTGATCTCCCTATTGCAATCTGTCCCTCTTTGGCATGGATAATTTCCTCACTTAGCTTTCTGGACGTGCATTAGTCCAAGGGGTTTATACCATCATACCAGAGAAGTCATCCTTATGAGTAACCCGAGTTTGGGGGCTTTCTCCTCTTTTCTATCAACCAATGGAAAGAGTGGAGGGGAGAAGTCCAGTTAATTCTCCCTTAGCACAGGATTCTCACACACTGGACAGAAGTTGTATGTGAAATAAATCAGCTGCTATTTCAAACCCTCCTGGGACCAATTTGAACACCCATCTACCTCCACGGTGGGTTGTATGTTAGTTCACACTTGCTCGGGCTGGCTGTATTCTGCCCTGTCTGCCTAGTGCAAGTCATCACTCCATGCCCGTCTCTGGCGGGGACACTGGAAGTGGAGACTGAAGCGGAGGAATAACGATTGGAGAGGAGAGTAATTTAATGAATGTTTACTCTTAATGTAGTCAGTCCTATACAAAACACACAGGACAGAGACTGACACTTCACTGACCTCCTCCTTGCTGGTTCGATCAGCCTTTTAGCTTGGACTTCAATAGGAAGCATTCCTGGGTTTTGGCAGAAGCCTTTCAGGCATGGCCAGAACTGCCTGCAATATAGCTTGAGCCACACAGGGCAAAAAGAGGCTTTCCCCTTCCTACGGCTCCCGCCCAAGCACGAGTCTCTTACAACCATTGGCGAGTTTGTGAGCAGAAAAGGCATTAACATCCCTGAGTACCTGTGAGCAGGGAGGGTGAAAGGGAGGAAGGTACCTCGACTGTCAGAGGAAGGACACGCCAACCATTAATTAAAGGCAAGTGACTAAATCCCGCCAAGAGTCACTAAAAAATGCCCAGAAACGTAGGACACGTTGCAAGGGTGCCAAAGCTAGAACAGGTTTCATGTGGGAGCTGCAGAGTACTACTCAATATTGCTGAGGGGGGCAGAACATTCTAAACTGAATGGGTGGGCTCCAGTCAGCACATGGTCACGTTCACCCAGGATTGACAGCTTCACACTGCCTTCCCAGGAAGCAATGGAGCCAGCCCATCAGCGCTAGGTCAGCTGTCTTTCCTTGAACGAGAATGCAAGACTCACAACCAAACCATGTAACATACAAGCAGAGATTCTCCCGATGTGGCTTTAAGTGCTGTGAAATTGGTTACAAGGAGAGAAATCTTGGAGAATGCACTATGCTGATAAGGGTGCTACAACCCCTTCTGTTTTTGCAAGTTAACTAGTTACTTAGAAGGTGGACTTGTGGTTAAAGTCAAAGAGCAGGTGGTCTCAGTTATATTCCCAGTTCTGTCCAGGCTTCCTATGTGACCTCAACCACATTGCTTAACCACTCTGTGCCTCCCTTTCACCACCTATGAAATATGTCCCTACTACATAGGGATGCTGGAAAGATCAATACAAGGTTTGTAAAGTACTCAGTGACCCTAGGATAGGGAGTGCTATGCAAAAAAAGCAAACAGGACAATTTGAACAAAATTATAAACAGCCTTGCAAAACTGGCACAAGTCTTAACAGCCCAAGAAAGGGGGGCGGGGAAGAAATGAGGGGAGACCTTCAAGCTGGTCCTGCCTGCATTGGCAAATGTGGTAACTGGCTGCTCTACATTCCTACATGTGTAGGGAGCAGAGATATATCAGAGGCCCCAGCAGCTTCCTCACCACAGGATGCCTCAAAGTGCAGGGATGGCAAGTATTTGGGATGTAGAACTGCAGAGCTGGGAAGAGAGCACATGGATGAATTTCTACTTGCTCGCTCTACCAACTTCATTTTAAAGACATTTATCATCATTAAAACCTGTTGAAGTCCATTGTATTTCAACAATAGGTTTATTTTATTATAAGAAACGTAACATGACATTAAGTAAAAATGCAAAAATTGTGCAATTATGGCAAAATGTTTAAAAATCCACACATTTGCCCTCATAGGACTACAGTACTTCTTACTAACATACCTGAGCACTGAACATTGGATGCCATTTCTAAACAGCAACAGGGAGCTCTTCGATTTCTTGCAGTTCATACTCACTACACACGTCTGATGCACCAAGATCAGTTTTAGTGATTTAATCAACATCAAAATTTAGAAGAAAATGGAGAATACAAATGATTTTGTATTTTTATAAGATTGGGAGAGGGAACGTTTAAATTTAAAGTATCAGCATAAGAGTAAGTGGCAATTTAATAAGGGCAGTCTAAACAAGAGGAGAAAAAACGATACATGGGCAGAGAGAGGATGCAGCAAACCATATGTAAATTACAAGTACCTTTGGTGCAGTTTTAATCAATTGTTCTCAAACTGTGCAAGTTGATTTTGAAAGTCTGATGCTGCAGCAAGACTTTACCAGTTATCTGACTTTTAAAGAATTTAAAAGCATTTAAGAAGTGGCAAAATGTCTCAGCTATATTTCTGTTTAAACAAAATTATTCATGCATAAGATTCAGTATTTTCTACTCCTATGCAAGTTCCAGGATTTAGCTTTTAAGCACATTACAGTCTTGGATCACAATCTTATTTTGAATGGTTAAAGAAAATGGAGATCTTCGTACTTTAGTGCAGATAAACAAAATTAACAAAACCTACTGCAGAATTAACCACAGCATATTGTACTTCTATACATCACATGACCAGTCAATTGTTAACTCAAAATTCTATTTCATCTTTTCAAGTAATATATTGAAATTTGTTCTACTAAATAAATATAGAAGATTGTCAAAAAGCAGCAAGAAATCTTGTAAATAGTCAACCAAGCTTTTAAAAAAAACAACAAAAAGTTACATAACACTTTTTGGAAGAAAAAAAAGTTTTACACACTAATGCAATACTGTAAGGGAGGGTGCTTCAGAAAGCTTGCAGCTAGAGTCCTACAATAGCACAAATAGAGCTAGCCAAGGACTATGGAAAATGTAAAAAAACCCCCATGGAAATAGCCTTATAAGAAAAATTCTTATTGTTGGCTGTGGATAACAATAGTATCTTGAAGGAACTAAACAAAAAGGAACACATACCTTAACATTGTTTAAAAATGCAATCTTAGCAACTATGCATATGCTCTCGATCTTAAACAGTTTCAGGGATGTTCCAGCACCCACACCTAAAAGAAGCAGTCTGGTCAATCTCTGGACAATGAGGTATGTAAATGCAAAGAGGCTTTTTTTTTTTTCCCTTTTAGTTTTCACAGTTGGTTTATTTGATATTTTGTGCAAGATTTAAAAAACAAAACCAAGTGAGTTTGTTTCTTTAAAAAAGAAACCCTACTTTGTGACAACAAGGCCATACACCGAGTCAATGTTATCCAAAATCTCTCAACAGCTATGCCAGGGTGTTAAACTATTACTGAGTGACACATTTGGCTTATGGAAACAGCTGTTAATCCAGATAATGGCCATCCTTTGCTACAATGCTTACCATTATCAATTTAAAATAAAACAGCTTTCCTTTACCTCAATTTGAGAAGTTAGGAAGATACAACATGCCTCGTTCGGGAGAGAATAAGATTTGTAACAAATTACACACCTGGCAAAGTAGAGCTGATATGAGCTCTAGGATTAAACTTTTCCCTTTTACATCCCGTTTTAATGATTGAAGAAGAAGCTAAACTTTAAACTTACTTTGTCATTAGAAAAATAAGTTAGATGTTCAATTCACAGAGAAAGTGTTATAATATATTGGATCCTTATTCTACACCTGCATTTAAAATTCTTTAAACCATGGATTTCTGTGGACAACTTTGTTTTAATAAATTGGATCATGAAGACAGCTCAGTAGTGCAAAATTTTTCACATTATAGGTCAGAATAGAATAGTAAAAGGTAATTGGGGGGTTGGAAAAAGGAGAATAATCAAGTTAAGCCACATTCTTCAGTATTCCTTGAGCACATGCAAACACTTTATGAGAAGCAGCATGAGCTCTCCACAAAATTAATAGCCACTAAGTCCATATCCTGTCATCATTCTGTGCAGGAACTCCTACTGCAGTAAAAATATGGTAAAAAACAACAACCCCACAATGGCAGGATAGGGTCCTAAGAAGACAGACTCTATTAATAATAGCAGTCTGTTTTAAATAGTGGTGTAGGGTTGGCCCATTCATTTCAGACATACAAGTATTAAAAATGTACTAGCACCATCAACTTTTGGGTTTAAGCCCTTTATGGGATGGAAAATGTTTTTAAGCAGTGTCAAAACTGCTTTTCAAGCACTACATTTAATTGGCAGAAAATAGCTATTTATACTGTTAGCTTGATTTTAACAAAGCCCACAGATAGAAAATGATAGTATGCCTTCTCTGTTTCGGACAAATATACTTCATGTTCTGCTTCCAACTTCAATATTTCTCCCAAACTAAGGTAGTGCACAAACAACATTATGAACATTTTAGTAGACATCAAAACAGTACAAAAAAAATAATCAGGAGCTAGCATTCCTCTATGTACTTTCAGTTGCTCTAAAATAAAGACCTAGTGATATTGCCTCAGGATTTTACCCGTATAAAAAAAAAAAAGTCACTTCAAACTAGCTTGGATGTCCTTAGCTATTAATGCTAATTTTCTTTCATTGTAGTGCATAGTTATCCTGGCTCTTCTATTCTTCATTTACTTTTATCACAAAAACACTCCTCAAGAATGACATGATTAAGTGTTTACCAGAAAAAAATGCTGATAATTGCACTTGTAACCTCCTCCTTCTTGCTCACCTGGAAAATATCAGCAATTTTAAAATGAACCAGTAATTCCCTCACCAGCCTGCAACCTTTAAAGAGCACCCATCCCCATGTACAAAAAACTGTCTCTTTCAGCTTACATTAAATACTGACAATTTCTTTGTTTTCTTTTAAGACATGTTTTCTCTAACATCAGATACCACTGAAATCACTAAGGCTTGTTACCGAATAAAATTAAATAACTTTCTGAAGACACTGCGGATACAACTTAGCTACAGCACATTCAAAATGCCGGCCTAAATCCCAAAGCCTATCTGGAGTCTCATACACTTTTTGCCACTGGTCAGTAACCTCATCATACTGATACAGTGAATTCTTCCTGCTGGTTCTGAAAACATGTTCTTCAACAGTGACTTGAGTGGCTCTGACAAACAAATGGAGTTTGTTTTTGAAGAGTACCAGTTTAATATAGGGATTAATGGACTGATCGCATGGGAAGTCCTTTTTTCTAGTCCACTTATTTAGCTCGATGTCATAGGCCTCTACGGTAAACATACGCTGATGATTTCCACAGGTTCCAGCGATGTAGTAGATGGAGTCATTGTATACAGCTGCCAAGCCTTGGATTCTAGGCACAGTCATTGGGGTTAAAAAACCCCAGTAATCTTTCTGTGGATCATAGCAGAGGAAAAATTCTCCTACAGAGACAAAAACAAAAAATACCACAAGTGTAAGATGGAAGTTATGAGTTATTGTTCTGAATGCAGTTCCACGTGGCTGTCAGACTCTGAAATCAGGTTGAAAAAGGGGGAGCCTGAAGGCCATCAACAGTGCAATGCTTTATTTATGTACATGTTAGCTATCCTTTACTACTTCTAAACCATGTTTGAGGTTCTGGGGAAAGTCCTTCAAGGCTCTAAAGCTTAAGGTGTTTCAAGTATTCGCTTGGTTCTTTTATTTCCTGGTAAAATAAACACTATTTAATCATCTATGGATTATAAAGAACTTCTGAATGAATTGCATGAAAGATGCTAAACCTGGGAAACTGTGCATCTTAGACCTATAAATCTTTTGTGTTGTCTTCCCTGCAAGCAGGGAAATGGATGGATTAGTCACTTGCAATGGTTTGTTTAAAAGGATACCAAATGGAGTCCTTGCATGATTTAGTTGGGGACTGGTCCTGCTTTGAGCAGGGCGTTGGACTAGGTGACCTCCTGAGGTCCCTTCCAACCCTGATATTCTATGATTCTATGAACCTGCTAACTAATTCACTATTACTTCTTTTTGGTTTGGACAATAATGAGCTTCATATATTGACTGCATAGATTACTAGCTGAAAGTTGAAAATGACAGAAGTTCAGACACAGAGAAACTAAAGCTGGTGCTCTTTCAATTGGGTAAGGCTGGTGTGGATTATAAAACATTCTTGGTGAAGCTGTCTTTTAGGGCTTTGAAGAAAAATCATAGTTTCCTCAAAGGGTGCGGAATATAGTATAACAAAGTTATTTTTCCCCTCACACGAGGGCATGTACTTAAAATTATATTTAATAGCATCTTCCATATACATATTTTAAGACGTCTTGCCAAGCAACAGTGTAGATAAGTATTCTTCCACCCAATTATAGGAATAAGGAAAGTCTGCAAGAATGGTAGGAAATTAAAATGGGTGGAGTTTAGTTTAAAAGATTAAGCTACATGGGTACCGGTAGATTTCTCTACACTGAGATACAAAATTAAATAATTAACAGTTGCATTCCAATGGGTCTTTTAAAGCCAAAGTCAGCCCCCATACTTGAATCATATGAACTTGTTTGGTGGACGTGTGTGTGGCAAGGGCACAAGACTACTTACTTGTCAACAGTAGCAATTGACATGCTGCTTCTTTCTAGGTAAGGAAAGTTGCAGAACGCAGTTTTTGCACCAATAACACAGTGGAAATTAATAGTGTTTTGCCCGTAAGGCTTAGTGTAAGGAAAACAATCTACAGTTACACTGGGTAGCACAATGGATTAGCTTCTTTATTTGTGTAAGCATCAAGTTAGCCCACACAACCATCCAACAGCAAAAGTTGCACAGGTGCATTCTCGTGCCTCCTGTAAGATGTGAGCAATAACACACTTATTCGGAAGTTTCCACTTGGAAGTTACTCTCATATTTCACTAAAAAAATTTCTGTACGTTTTCTATCCATTTGTTATTTCAGAAAAACAGTTAAAGGTGACATACTTGCAGTAACAAGCCTTTAATAAGAGGAGTGTAGATTTTTAAGCAGCAGGCTGAAACAAAACGGATGAACAACATTCTATGCATTGCACCAAATCTACCACTAGCACTCCCTTTCAATAAAACACACCCTAAGGGTCATTTGACTTAAACCCAAATAAAACGATGGTAAACTCCGAATTCTAGCTGAAACTCCAGACTGACATACTGCTACATGCTTTTCGCTAACACAATTTGGCTCTCTCTGCTCACTTAGTCCAGGAACAATAAAAAGAAAAAGCAACCACTCTGCAGAATTCTCTCCAGATCCCACGGAATCCCATCAATCCCACTCAGTGCAGCTGTGGTGTGCAGCTGGGAGGGAATCATGGCACTGATTTGCAATATTGCCTCCTTGCAAACCTACATTGGTTTCTTCTCCCTCTGGAAGTAATGCTGAGCTGTCAGCATCTTTTGTGGTTTGCCCTTCACAAAGATTGGCAAGAACAGAGAGGGGAGCCTGTCAGGAAAAGTAGCCAACAGAAGGCCTAGGACTGACATATTGAGTCCTTAGCCTCTACAGGTGCTTAGAGATGTGTGGGATTTCTCTGCAGATCTTGGGCCTCCCATTCAAATAGTCACCTCAAATTCTACAAAGCCAGTTCTTGGCCGTATCCAGTTCTGGGCACCACACTTCAGCAAAGCTGTGGACAAATTGGAGAAAGTCCAGAGGAGAGCAACAAAAATGATTAAAAGGTCTAGAAAATATGACCAACAAGAAAAGATTGAAAAAACTGGGTTTGTTTAGTCTGGAGAAGAGAAGTCAGAGTAGGGACATAACAGTCTTCAAGTACGTAAAAGGTTCTTACAGAAGAGGAAAGTGATCTCCTTAATCACTGAGGAGAGGACAAGAAGTAATGGGCTTAAATTGCAGCAAGGAGATTTAGGTTAGACATTAGAAAAACACTTCCTAACTGTAAAGGTAGTTAAGCACTGGAACAAATTACCTGGGAAGATTGTAGAAACTCCCTCATTGAAGGTTTTTAAGAACAGGTTAGACAAACACTTATCAGGGATGGTCAACATAAGAACATAAGAATGGCTGTACTGGGTCAGACCAAAGGTCCATCTAGCCCAGTATCCTGTCTACCGACAGTGGCCAATGCCAGGTGCCCCAGAGGGAGTGAACCTAACAGGTAATGATCAAGTGATCTCTCTCCTGCCATCCATCTCCACCCTCTGACAAACAAACAGAGTCTAGGGACACCATTCCTTACCCATCGTGGCTAATAGCCATTAATGGACTTAACCTCCATGAATTTATCCAGTTCTCTTTTAAACGCTGTTATAGTCCTAGCCTTCACAACCTCCTCAGGTAAGGAGTTCCACAAGTTGACTGTGCACTGTGTGAAGAAGAACTTCCTTTTATTTGTTTTAAACCTGCTGCCTATTAATTTCATTTGGTGACCCCTAGTTCTTGTATTATGGAAATAAGTAAATAACTTTTCCTTATCTACTTTCTCTACATCACTCATGATTTTATATACCTCTATCATATCCCCCCTTAGTCTCCTCTTTTCCAAGCTGAAAAGTCCTAGCCTCTTTAATCTTTCCTCATATGGGACCCCCTCCAAACCCCTAATCATTTTAGTTGCCCTTCTCTAAACCTTTTCTAGTGCCAGTATATCTTTTTTGAGTTGAGGCGACCACATCTGTACGCAGTACTCAAGATGTGGGCGTACCATTGATCTATATAAGGGCAATAATATATTTGCCATCTTATTCTCTATCCCCTTTTTAATGATTCCTAACATCCTGTTTGCTTTTTTGACCACCTCTGCACACTGCATGGACATCTTCAGAGAACTATCCACGATGACTCCAAGATCTTTTTCCTGATTTGTTGTAGCTAAATTAGCCCCCATCATATTGTATGTATAGTTGGGGTTATTTTTTTCAAATGTGCATTACTTTACATTTATCCACATTAAATTTCATTTGCCTTTTGTTGCCCAATCGCTTAGTTTTGTGAGATCTTTTTGAAGTTCTTCACAGTCTGCTTTGGTCTTAACAATCTTGAGCAGTTTAGTATCATCTGCAAACTTTGCCACCTCACTTTTTACCCCTTTCTCCAGATCATTTATGAATAAGTTGAATAGGATTGGTCCTAGGACTGACCCTTGGGGAACACCACTAGTTACCCCTCTCCATTCTGAGAATTTACCATTAATTCCCACCCTTTGTTCCCTGTCTTTTAACCAGTTCTCAATCCATGAAAGGACCTTCCCTTTTATCCCATGACAACTTAATTTACATAAGAGCCTTTGATGAGGGACCTTGTCAAAGGCTTTCTGGAAATTTAAATCCACTATGTCTACTGGATCCCCCTTGTCCACATGTTTGTTGACCCCTTCAAAGAACTCTAATAGATTAGTACTTACTCCTGCCTCAGTGCAGGGGACTGGACTAGATGACCTATTAAGGTCCCTGCCAGTGCTACATTTCTATGAAGTATGTTACAATTAGGTCTGCATATATTCTTACAGCAGAATGATATAATTCCATTGGTAATGGTTTAATAACAAAATAACTGAGGCCTTTCATTATGGCACAGTAATTGACATCACTATAATGAATTCAGGATCTCAGAACAGACCGCTGCGTATCCTACTGGTAAACTCAGTCAAGTTCTTCAGCATTTCCCCTTCACTGTAAAATCTATTGCTCCTTGGGCTTACTTGTAGACTCCATTTTAGACAACACATCCCTAGTGTTTGTAAACAATCACAATTTCATGAAGTCTATTTAATCTACTCCAATTCTCCTTCACCTTGTATAACCTTGTACTAAAATAGGAGGCTCATTGTCAGAGGTGGTCAAAAACTGGATTTTTTCCCCTCCATGGATGAAAGTTTTCTGACCAGCTGTACTGAGCTTACTAAGCTTCTCAGGAAGTGAGGAGAGATTGTAAAAGTCCCCAATAAGCCTACAGATTACATGAGGTGTGGAGGCAAAAAGGAGGATAAGTTCCCCCTCACAATGAGCCTCTTAAAGTATACAAGAGGTGGAATTGCTGCCCCCACTTTAAGCAGCAATGTCATGTTTCCATTCTCCACTGCCCCTCCCATCTCCCCTCTGTTCTCCCCCACCCCCATTTTCTCAGTTCCCTACTCCTCTGGCACTCTTAAAATCTGCAGGAAGTGACCAATTTAGGAAGTTCAAAGGAGTAGAAGCACTGGAACTAGACAACTCCCTTCCCTACTGATAAAACAATATTGATTACACAGTTAAAGCACCTTACCCTGTAAAACATAGATGTTCTCTTTATATTCCACAGCACTATGAAATTCCATTGCTACAGGCATTGGACAGACAGCTGTCCAACAGTTCTCTCTGCTGTCGTAACACTCCACAGATTTTAGTGAATTTCGGCCATCTCCTTCATAAACACGACCACCTATTGCATACAGTTTACCACAGCAGTGAACCAGTTTGCAGCCTATTCTGGCACGTAGCAAAGGAGCCTTAGGTAGCCATCTATTACCAGAGTGATCATACATCCAAAAGTCACTCTCTGCTCTGTGGTCTATGGAGACCTCACTGCTGCTTGGCCTGTAGCCTCCTGCAATGTAAATATCATTATCAGGTGATACAAGAATTCCAACTTCCCTCAAATCATTTGGTGGTTTGCATAGTTTAAACACTCTCCCTGTGACTGAATCAAAACAAGGCACTGTTTGCTTCTTTCCTGAGTGTTTGTGGGCAGCATCAAAGCATATGATCATTTCAGAAGCAGTCATTCCAAGCCGTTGTGTATACCCATTGGCACTAGGTTGTCCCTTTTGTACACAGCTTTTGGCTATGGCCTGTGCAAACATGGGAGGGATTCTCTCTAAAAATGTTTCTTCCAACAGAGGCATTCGGATGCATTTGGCAAATATTTCTGGAAGGTGCACTTCTCTTTTATTTTGTTCATGTTCAAACCACCTTATAACGCTGTCGTAAACATGCTCTTCTTTGTCTACGTTTAAGTCATCACTGTCCAGTATACTTATGAGTTGGTCTTTTCTCAACTGGAGAAACTCTTGCTCTTTGGTGACACTCAGAAACTTTTTACGAATGTAGTCTTGTGATCTGTCTTTGAGTTCCTGATGACCATAGTGATCAGCAAAGATAAACACCCCAATAGAGTTTTGTGGGTCCAAATGACTGATCATATATTTAGCACACTGGTCCTGTATGGAAGGGATCTGGAAGATACTAGCTGCAGTGAACAAAGCTTGGACATTGGCCTCTGTCAGCATTACTCTGGAGGTATATGCATAGTTCAATACTAAATGCATTGACTCTGCTTCAACACCAACTATACGAACTTCTTTCTGGGTACTTTCTGTAAGGCCGCTAGTGAACATAGATCTACAAAAGAAAAATATTTAGCAGTTTATTTTCAATTCCCTTCTATCTACAGGTCTAAAGATAACTGTAATATAGTTTATCATAACGTTCATGCCATTCTAACAGCTAGCGCTGTCGATTAATTGCAGTTAACTCACGTGATTAACTAAAAAAAAATCGCAATTAATCGCAGTTTTAATCGCACTGTTAAACAATGGAATACTAATTGAAATTTACTAAACATTTGGGATTTTTTCTACATTTTCGAATATATTGATTTCAATTACAACAAAGAATACAAAGTGTACTGTGCTCACTTTATATTATTTTTATTACGAATACTTACACTGTAAAAATGATAAAAAATAGTATTTTCAATTCACCTCATACAAGTACTGTAGTGCGATCTCATTATCGTGAAAGCACAACTTACAAATGTAGATTTTTTTGTTACATAACTGCATTAAAAAATAAAACCATGTAAAACTTTAGAGCCTATAAGTCCACTCGGTCCTACTTCTTGTTCAGCCAATCACTAAGAGAAACAAGTTTGTTTATATTTACGGGAGATAATGCTGCCCACTTCTTATTTACATCACCTGAAAGTGAGAACAGACGTTCACATGGCACTTTTGTAGCCAGCCAGATATACTAAACATATACATGCCAGATATACTAAACATTCGTATGCCTCTTCATGCTTCGGCAACCGTTCCAGAGGACGTGCTTCCATGCTGATGACGCTCGTTAAAAAAAAATATAATAAGTTAATTACATTTGTGACTGAACTCCTTGGGGGAGAATTGTATGTTTCCTGCTCCGTGTTTTACCTGCATTCTCCCATACATTTCATGTTATAGCAGTCTCAGATGACGACCCAGTGCATGCTGTTTGTTTTAAGAATACTTTCACTGCAGATTTGACAAAATGCAAAGAAGGTACCAACGTGAGAGTTCTAAAGATAGCTACAGCACTAGGCCCAAAGTTTAAGAAACTGAAGTGTCTTCCAAAATCTGAGAGCGACGGGGTCTGGCGCAAGCTTTCAGAAGTCTTAAAAGAGCAACACTTCGATGCAGAAACTACAGAACCCGAACCACCAAAAAAAGAAAATCAACCGTCTGCTGGTGGCATCTGCCTCAGCTGATGAAAATGAACATGTATTAGTCTGCACACCTTGGGATCATTATCGAGCGGAACCCATCAGCATGGACTCATGTCCTCTGGAATGGTGGTTGAAGCATGAAGGGACATATGAATCTTTAGTGCATCTGGCATGTAAATATCTTGTGATGCTGGCTACAACAGTACCATGTGAATGCCTGTTCTCAGTTTCAGGTGACATTGTACAAAAGAAGTGGGCAGCATTATCTCCTGCAAATGTAAACAAACTTGTTTGCCTGAGCAATTGGCTGAACAAGAAATAGGACTGAGTGGACTTGTAGGCTCTAAAGTTTTACATGGTTTTATTTTTTAATGCAGTTATTTTTTGTACATAACTCTACATTTTAAGTTCAACTTTCATGATAAAAAGATTGTTCTACAGTACTTGTATTAAGTTAATTGAAAAATATTTTTTATTTTTACAGTTCAAATATTTATAATAAAAAATAATTATAAAGTGAGCACTGTACATTTTGTATTCTGTGTGGAAATTGAAATCAATATATTTGAAAATGTGGAAAACATCCACAAATATTGATATAAATGGTATTCTATTATTGCTTAGCAGCGCGATTAATCGCAATCAATTTTTTTAATTGCTTGATAACCCTACTAACAGCACATATCTGATCATCATTCATATAATGCTGTCACGGTCAGTTACCTAAATATAAAGTGCACTTGTACTCTTACAAGTGACACAGAAATGACAGTCTGGAGTTTCATGTTTGTGTCTCATTAATTCCATATTAAGTTTGCTCAATTTACATATATAATAGGTTCTCTCGAATTTCTAGTCTGCACACTCAAACCAGGATCATAAGTTGTAATGCACTGCATGTCAGTATGCTAAAATGCATGCATGATGTTAAGAAGGTAAGATAAATAAATTTTGAATGATATGATAAAAAACATGGAATGGATCTCCCACAGAGAAGAGGTTTTTTGTTTTTTTTTAAAAAGACAACATTAAGATGAAATCATTTCCAAAGTAAGTTTCCTTAAAAATACAGGTACTGCCAATTCATTCATTTTAAAAGGAAATTGGAAGAGATCATTAAAAAAAAAAGAGATGTTTATTAAATCTGAAGTGTCATCACTAGCAGAAGTTAAACAGAATACAGCTGCAGATGGGTATAAGTTTTATAATTGCTATCAATAATTAAAATATTATTTAATAAGTTATAGAAGTGATTTTGCACTTGGTAAATACTAGTGCAGGGACCTACATACTATACCTGAAATAAGGACTGATTGCAGCAAGAACATTCCTATGACAGGAAAATGTCTTCCCATGATCAACTTCCACTACAATATCTGTCAGCTGTCCTTCATCGTACATTGTTTTAAGTTGTTGGAGAATACTGCAAGCATGAAAGGGATCCATTCCACTGCTGACTGTGTTTGAAGAAGGAATTCCATTCAGTGTTTGTGAAAACTTACTTAGTTCTATTTTAAAAAACAAAAACAAAATAGTCTTACTGGTATTGCAATAAAGAAAAAGCAACAGAGCACACTATCAAGAATGTACCCATATTAACACAAATATACCATATATCAGCATTAAGAATGATTACTGATTTGAGATTCTTCATTTCTCTAAATTCCACAATCTCCTATGTGGATAAATCTGTAAATTACACCTATGATAAATATTTTGCACTTATATATTATATAACTTTTCACCCAGTTATCCCAATCCTTATTGATCTATATGAAGTATTTTATTATCCCATTTTTACAAAAAAAATGAAACAAGTCAGTGACTCAGGTCCTGATTCTCCAAACACTTATGCTTAACAATGAAATGGGAAATAAACATTGGCTACTGTTTTTTCCAAATAACTGGCAAGATTACAATCCTAAAGTACAGTTTACATTTTCAATAGCAAGTACGCACAGCCATAAATATTAAATAACATTGTATGTAAATATGTATGTATTTTACAAAAATTACTTGGTTAGCACTTAAAATTATTACTCAAATGTGAAAGGACTAGACGTCCATTGTGAAAAGAAATGAAAAACTGTACATTTCTGAAAATATCTGATGGTTCCTAATAAGGTAAAGCCCAAAATGAAAATGTTTCCAGCGCAACAACCTGTTTCGTAAGGGAAACAAGTCTTCTGCTCAACAACAACAAAGGAAAGCTCAACAGGAAAAATTAAGTGTTGAAAACTGCAAGTCGGAAAATGCTGCTGACTGCACAGAAAATGGTCATAATCCATTCAGGGCTAAACACATTTTAAAAAGACATGATGGATGGGAGATTTAAATCCTGTCTTGTGCTAATGTGCTGCAATGTTTCCCTATTCAAAAGTCAGACACAACCCTGCTCCCACAAGTTCCAGTGAAATCAATAGGGCTCTGATGTGCACAAGAATCTGCTGGCAGGCTTGGGGCCTAAGATTTTCAGTATCTCATTGAATCACTCTCAGAGCAATTCTCAAAAAATACTCCTTTTTCCAGAGAGAACTTTAAGCACTTCCCTTAAAATGAGTATTCAGTAAAAGAGTCTCTCCACAGCACTGAGTAAGACATGACAACCCTGATATTCTAAACTAGAGTGCATGTTCCTCAGTACAGGTGAGTCACCTGTCCTCGTTTAGTATTGAGAACAGTCAGTGATGCTACTCAATAAAAAATAGCAACACTTTTCTAAGGGTATGTCTATACTACCCGCCGGATCAGCGGGCAGCGATTGATCCAGTGGGGGTTGATTTATCATGTCTAGTCTAGACTCGATAAATCGACCACCGAGTGTGCTCCCGTCGATTCCGGTACTCCACTGGAGTGAGAGGCACAGGCAGAGTCGACGGGGAGTGGCAGCGGTCGACTCACCACATTGAACACACCGCGGTGAGTAGATCTAAGTACGTCAACTTCAGCTACATTATTCACATAGCTGAAGTTGTGTAACTTAGATTGATTCCCGACCTCTCCCTCCCCCACCCTGTGGACCAGGCCTTGTTCAACTCCAACCCTTCCTCATGCCTCAAGACACAGCACAAACTCAGAGAGCTGCAAGAAACATACACTTCCTTCTGTAGGTGTGAGACAGGAACTCCCGCACACCCAAAACAACTCTCCCACCTGCCAGTCGCCTAACCAACATGCAAAACCAAAGGAGCTCCCGATACAAATGGAATTGGCAACCTATAGCTTCCCACCCCTGCATCCCAGCTTCTTTATTTGCAGGATTTGACACCACTGACCTGGAAACTCCTCCCACCAGCTCTCTCCCTAATCTAATTTTTCAATCAGTTCCATGACTGCTCACCTCTGCTCCCATCCTCACTCTGTTCTCCCCAACATATATTCCCCTCATGTAGCACCCCACACACTCAGACCCCCCCACATTACTCCTTCTGCCTCATTCTCCCTTCAATTAGACCCCCAAATCTGCACCCCCAACCAGACACTCTCCCCCACATATTACTCCCCAGACACCCCACCCACAATTCTCTTCCCCACTCACTCTGCCGTCAGACACCCTTCCCCCCGGGGCAACCCCAGCTCTGCCCCCTGTTCAGACACGCTTCCCCCCAGACATCCCCAGCCCTGGCCCCCCCTCTGCCACCCTCCCCCCAGCTCTGCCCCCTGACACCCTCCCCCAGGCACCCCCAGTTCTGCCCCCCTCAGATACCCTTCCCCCCAGGCACCCCCAGTTCTGCCCCCCTCAGATACCCTTCCCCCCAAGCATCCCCAGTTCTGGCCCCCCCTCAGACACCCTTCCCCCCACGCACCCCCAACTCTGCCCCCCTCAGACACCCTCCCCCCAGGCACCCTCCCCCCAGGCACCCCCCAGCTCTGCCCCCCCATGACACCCACCCCCAGGCACCCCCAACTCTGCTCCCCCTCAGACACGCTTCCCCCCCAGACATCCCCAGCTCTGCCCCCCCCCGCGCCACCCTCCCCCCAGCTCTGCCCCCTGCTCAGACACGCTTCCCCCAGACATCCCCAGCCCTGGCCCCCCCTCTGCCACCCTCCCCCCAGCTCTGCCCCCCGACACCCTCCCCCAGGCACCCCCAGTTCTGCCCCCCCAGACATCCTCCCCCCAAGCATCCCCAGTTCTGGCCCCCCCTCAGACACCCTCCCCCCAGGCACCGCCCTCTGACACCCACCCCCAACTCTGCTCCTTCCCAGACACCCTCCCCCCAGGCACCCCCTAGCTCTGCCCCTCCCGACACCCTCCCCCCAGGCACCCCCTAGCTCTGCCTCTCCCGACACCCTCCCCCAGGCACCCCAGCTCTGCCCGCCCCCTCCGCCACCCTCCCCCTAGCTCTGCCCCCCCGACACCCTCCCCCAGGCACCCCAGCTCTGCCCGCCCCCTCCGCCACCCTGCCCCCCAGGGACCCCCACAGACACTCCTCCCCCCAGCTCTGCCCGCCCCCTCCGCCACCCTGCCCCCCAGGGACCCCCACAGACACTCCTCCCCCCAGTTCTGGCCCCCCCTCCGCCACCCTGCCCCCCAGGGACCCCCACAGACACTCCTCCCCCCAGCTCTGGTCCCCCCTCCGCCACCCTGCCCCCCAGGGATCCCCACAGACACTCCTCCCCCCAGCTCTGGTCCCCCCTCCGCCACCCTGCCCCCCAGGGACCCCCACAGACACTCCTCCCCCCAGCTCTGCCCGCCCCCTCCGCCACCCTGCCCCCCAGGGACCCCCACAGACACTCCTCCCCCCAGCTCTGCCCCCCCCACCGCCACCCTGCCCCCCAGGGACCCCCACAGACACTCCTCCCCCCAGCTCTGGTCCCCCCTCCGCCACCCTGCCCCCCAGGGACCCCCACAGACACTCCTCCCCCCAGCTCTGCCCGCCCCCTCCGCCACCCTGCCCCCCAGGGACCCCCACAGACACTCCTCCCCCCAGCTCTGCCCCCCCCACCGCCACCCTGCCCCCCAGGGACCCCCACAGACACTCCTCCCCCCAGCTCTGGCCCCCAGACACCCACCCCCCAGCTCTGCTTCCCCGCTCACTCTGCCCCCTCCGCCGGCCCGGCGCACCGACCTCCCAGCGCTGCCATTCTCGGGGTCCGGGCTGCGAGCGAAGGAAATGTCACGGCCGGGGCCGCTTCCCCTTCCCCCTGCTCCTCTCCGGGGTGCGGATACTGCCTCGCCAGCCAACCAGCCTCCCCCCACCGGCCAACTTACAACGCGCTGATTGGCCGGGGCTCGCCGGGCATGCCGGGAAACGTAGTCTTTCCCCCTCCCCCGGCGCCGGGACGGGTGGGTTGGGCCTTTCGCGCGCGGTGCATGCTGGGATCCGTAGTTCCTCAGGCCCGCCGCGGGGGTACCTCTGGGAATTGTAGTTCGCAGCGGGTGGCTGAGGCGCGGGGCCTGGGCCTGACCCCCTGTCACCCCGACCCCGGGGGGAGCTGGCCCCAAGGCCTTGGGGGGCTGGCAGGGCCACCAGATCCCCCGCGCCCGGCCCGGGCACATGGACGAGGGCTAGGAGGGTTGCCAATTGGGGTGGGATGTATTCCTGGAGATTTCATCACATGACATAATCTTTCATTGGCGATTAATCTTTCTTTCCTGGAGGGTTGGCAACCATGCGTCTGAGGGCGCCTGCGCACGGGGAAGCGACTGCGTGACTCGCTGGGGTGGGAACCGAACGCAGGGGCCGCTGTCCCGCACCGGCCTCCTGCCCCGGCGCGCTTGTCCTGCACCAGCTCCTGGGACGGGAGCACCCACGCCAGCTCCCCGGCCAGGCACGCTCCTCCCACGCCAGCTCCTGGGACGGGAGCACCCACGCCAGCTCCCCGCCCCGGCACGCTCCTCCCACGCGAGCTCCTGGGACGGGAGCATCCACGCCAGCTCCCCGCCCCGGCACGCTCCTCCCACGCCAGCTCCTGGGACGGGAGCACCCACGCCAGCTCCCCGCCCCGGCACGCTCCTCCCACGCCAGCTCCTGGGACGGGAGCACCCACGCCAGCTCCCCGCCCCGGCACGCTCCTCCCACGCCAGCTCCTGGGACGGGAGCACCCACGCCAGCTCCCCGCCCCGGCACGCTCCTCCCACGCCAGCTCCTGGGACGGGAGCACCCACGCCAGCTCCCCGCCCCGGCACGCTTCTCCCACACCAGCTTCTGGGACGGGAGCACCCACGCCAGCTCCCCGCCCCGGCACGCTTCTCCCACACCAGCTTCTGGGACGGGAGCACCCACGCCAGCTCCCCGCCCCGGCATGCTCTTCCCACACCAGCTCCTGGGCCCCGCTTAGCTGCCATTCTGAGCAATTTACCGTATAGACAAGCCGTGACTGCGCTACATACCTTCCACACCTCCTCCTTCTCAAATTCGATCCGAGGCTTCCCTTTCCATGGCCCCCCAGCTCCTTTCCCCTGTGCAGAAAACAGAGGCCGTGGGAGCCTAAATGCCTGAGGACAGACTCCACAGCTACAGACAGGGCCAGTTTTACGCCGATTCCCCCGATTCCCCGAAATCAGGCCCCGCGCCAAAGAGGGCCCCGCGCCTAAGGGGGCCCCACTCCAGGGGTCTTCAGTGGCATTTCGGCGTCGGGGGGTCCACTCCGGGAGTCTTTGGCGGCATTTCGGCGGCGGGGGGTCCGCTCCGGGGGTCTTCGGCGGCGGGGGGTCCTTCAGTGCCGCGGAAGACCTGGAGCGGATCCCCCGCCGCCGAAATGCTGCCGAAGCCTCGGATCACCGCCAGCTATTCCAATCGGGCCCCGTGGGTCATAAAGCCGGCCCTGGCTACAGACTCAGTAAGGGGGAAAGCCTCCACTTGCCAGCTCATGATTTTCTGTGCTTTTTGACAAGACTACTCACAGTAGTAAAGTTAAGCATATGCCCAAGTGTTTGCAAGATTGTGGCCAAATTACAAAGCAGGATTGAGAGGTTTCAGAGTAGCAGCCGTGTTAGTCTGTATCCGCAAAAAGAACAGGAGTACTTGTGGCACCTTAGAGACTAACAAATTTATTAGAGCATAAGCTTTCATGGACTACAGCCCACTTCTTTGGATGCATATAGAGTGGAATAAATATTGAGGAGATATATATACACACATACAGAGAGCATGAACAGGTGGGAGTTGTCTTACCAACTCTGAGCGGCCAATTAAGTAAGAGAAAAAAAACTTTTGAAGTGATAATCAAGCTAGCCCAGTACAGACAGTTTGATAAGAAGTGTGAGAGTACTTACAAGGGGAGATAGATTCAATGTTTGTAATGGCTCAGCCATTCCCAGTCCTTATTCAAACCGGAGTTGATTGTGTCTAGTTTGCATATCAATTCTAGCTCAGCAGTCTCTCGTTGGAGTCTGTTTTTGAAGTTTTTCTGCTGTAAGATAGCCACCCGCAGGTCTGACATGGAATGACCAGACAGGTTAAAGTGTTGGGCTCTGGTCCAGATATCTGTGCCCACCCTGAGACTGGCTGATTTCAGTGAGGCTTCACAAGGCACAGTCTTCCTGCATGTGGTTGCAGTTCCAGACTTGGGGCCTTGGAGGGATTAGTTTTAATAAGAAAGTTTGTTTCCAAGTTATTTAGCCCTGCAAAAATTGCTACATTTACTGGAGAAGAACACAAGGAGCATGAAACAGAAATAGAAACAATGGCAATATTCCCAACACTATTTATAGGGGATATGGTCAGTAGTATAATACTAATTGGATAATACAATTGGTAAGGACTTCATTCCATTATGTTGATTTTTCAGTAAAAAACAGCTAAAAAGGTTTAATTAGATTGTAAGTGCTTTGGGGCAAAGACCATCTTTTCTATGTTTGTATAGTCCCTAACACAATGGGATCTTGGTCCATGACTGGGGTTCCTAGGTGCTATGATAGTAACTAGTAAAGAAGCAACCAAACTAATTTAAAAAAACTGTTTTGTTGTCAATGACCTAGAACAGTACAAAGCACAATCTCCTTTTCAGAATAGAGATTCGTGGTTGGAGGCTAGTGGTTTTGTTCGGCGTTATTTGCAATGACCAAATGATAGCCCAGTTGGAGAAAACAACAATGAACCAACTTTCACATTTGTGACTTGAATGGTTATCAGAAGGAAGGTACAGAACTGTTTTCCTTTTGTGAACAGCAGGGTAAATGAAAGGAGAAGCCACTAAATTCTAAAACATTTGGGATGCTGATAGTTTTTTCTCTTTCCTTGATTTAACAAGATCTGCAGTTCTATGGTAAGCAGAGAAGTGTAATGCTTTGTAATTTAAAATTTTTTTTTGTATAAACAAGAAAAGCAAAGAAAGGCACCATTAATTTAAATTAAGATCTTAGATAATAAAATCTTTACCTTTACATCTCAGAAATAGTTAAACAAGTGCATTACTGATGTCCTGCAGAAGCATACATTGAAGGTAAAAATAGTACTGTTCTATGTCATGACTGCTGCTTATATGGTTCTACTTTCTCTTGCCGGGAATGGCTTTACCCTCTGTTAGCAATTATCAGCAGTGCCCAGGCTGCTGTCGATAATCATACCACGCAACACAGGAATGATAGTGACTCTGATGAAAGAGGTGTAAAAGAAAATAGAACTTCATTCCTGCAAATCGATTCTGCAGTTTTCCAATTTCCCCATTCAGTACTAGTAAAGGCTGTGAAATTGACCAGAGCTATATAAAATGAAAGTGAAGGGAGAATAGCTACAACTCTTACCTTTTAGCAAATGACATCCTCATATATTTGTCCTTCTCTGACTGCAGATATCACCTGCATTATGTCCTCAGTGTGTCATTTCTTTTGGTGTGGAGACTCTGGCTTGTCTGGATTAGTGTACAAAATGAAGGAATGCAATGGAGAGTGTTTTTAACATAGATATAGCATTTAACCGGATACTTTACAGAGGAAACAGTTCTTCTTGCAATAGCTCATCTTTATGATGTTTTTGGTGGATAAAAAATTTGCCACACACATAGCTTTAAATATTTGTTAAATAGCACTAGTATCATATAGCACAGCAAGAAAACATACCAGACGGAAACATTTTATGGGAAAAGTGTGATGTACCATTCAGTAGTCCCACAATCCAAAAATAGGGCTGATACGGTTATGGCTCAGAAGTGACTTTAATTCTAAGCCCTTTATTTTACAAGTGATTACAACTTTATTTTTTTTTAAATAAAAGTATCATATTTAAACTTAGAGCCTGATCCTCCTTGTGCACTCAGAACTCCCACTGACTTCACCAGGAGTCTTGCCTGCAAAAGAAACGTAGGCTAAGGTCATTGACTTCTCTCTCATTCTTGTGAGGAAGCCAAGTGGGTTAGGATGCCAAGTGGCAGAAGGAGTAAGAAGGGAGCAGAGGAGTTTTAAAGGAAGAGGAAGAACATTTTTTCATATATTTGGGAATAAGCTGATCGTGTGTGGGGGGACACTTTGCATACATAGTTTGATCACTTACATTTTTCAGTACCTGGCTGAACCAACAAATAAGTACAGTATTTGGTACATCCACCACAGAAATAGGGGCTGGCTGCAAAATTCAGATCATGGTTTAGATTCTGAAACAACCTCTCTTTCTTCAAATTGTTCAGATCCAGTGCTTTGGGTTGAACTGATCACCAGAAAAGATGCCGTTTTTAATGAGCAGAACTGGTTTCCTTGAAAACCACACAAGTATTCAAAATTCAAGACTGACTGTTCTGCCTGAAGAAAGAACAGGAGTACTTGTGGCACCTTAGAGACTAACAAATTTATTTGAGCATAAGCTTTCGTGGGCTACAGCCTACTTCATCGGATGCAAGTAGTGGAAAATACAGTAGGAAGATATATATATATACACACAGAGAACATGAAACAATGGGTGTTCCTATACACACTATAATGGTGTCCAATGTACATGGCCAAACCGGACAGTCTCTACGTAAAAGAATAAATGGACACAAATCAGACGTCAAGAATTATAACATTCAAAAACCAGTTGGAGAACACTTCAGTGTCCCTGGCCACTCGATTACAGACCTAAAAGTCGCAATATTACAACAAAAAAACTTCAAAAACAGACTCCAATGAGAGACTGCTGAATTGGAATTAATTTGCAAATTGGACACCATTAAATTAGGCTTGAACAAAGACTGGGAGTGGATGGGCCATTACACAAAGTAAAACTATTTCCCCATGCTTATCTCCCCCCCCCCAGTTCCTCATATCTCCTTGTCAATTGCTGGAAATGGGCCATTTTCATTACCACTACAAACAGTTTTTTTCTCTCCTGCTGATAAAAGCTCACCTTAACTGATCGCTCTCCTTATAGTGTGTATAGTAACACCCATTGTTTCATGTTCTCTGTGTATATATATATATATCTTCCTACTGTATTTTTCATTACATGCATCCGATGAAGTGGGCTGTAGCCCACGAAAGCTTATGCTCAAATAAATTTGTTAGTCTCTAAGGTGCCAAAAGTACTCCTGTTCTTTTTGTGGATACAGACTAACACGGCCGCTACTCTGAAACCTGTTCTGCCTGAGCAAATGGAATCAGACAGTGATGGAAAGTTCTTTGGTAATTGATTAACTCAGATCTGGGATATCATTCTTCCTGGAGGAAGTACTGAAATTATTTCAGAAAGAAATATGCTTGCCAGAAAGGATGTTTGACTAACCAGCTCTCAGAATTGCAGTGGGGATGTGAAACAGTAGAATTAAGAAATGACAATCTTGCTACTGCAAGCACCAAGGATCAGTTAGAAGTTAAAGAGAATTTTATTAATGGAGATATCCCATCTCCTAGAATGGACCTTGAAAGGTCATCAAGTCCAGCCCCCTGCCTTCACTAGCAGGACCAAGTACTGATTTTGCCCTAGATCCCCAAGTGGCCCCCTCAAGGATTGAACTCACAACCCTGGGTTTAGCAGGCTAATGCTCAAACCACTGAGCTCTCCCTCCCCTCTAGATTACACAGGAATCTCTCCATATTATGCCCTACAGATGATTAAGAGGCGGAAAATCTTTGCTGATGTGAAAATTCTAAGTGCTCGGTATGTTCTCAATGGTTCTGTACCCAGTCCATCTACTATTTGAATGTATAGGAAACATTCATTGTTAGAACATCTGGTAGATTTCAAGACTTTGTCTCAACCACACAAAGTGAAACTGTAAAGGAAAATGCTTGAAGAGTCCTTCCTTGTCCCAGTTACCAGGGAAACAAAATGGAAGAGAATATTGACAGGGCACTGTGGCTTAAAGCCATCTTTTCCACTAGCCCCCTCTGCAGGATTAGAGCAACCTAGAATCAAAACCTCTGGGTGGCAACAGTAGGTTGGGCCTCTGTCTCTGTTCTTGCACTTTAAGAAGGATTGGAGCAGAAGGGTGTTGGCAAAGGGACTTAAAGTCACCTTTGTGCTTCCTGTATTCTCAGGCAACCTCAGAGCAGCTCTCACTTACGCTTAGGCTACAACAGTATTCTTGCATGTGTGGACAGCTGAGAATAGCTAGCGTCCACGTGCTCTGACAATGCCCCTTCCTCTCCCTTCCTACACCAAGAGGGTTCACGTGGAGTTGTTCCATCACCTGGGGGGTGAGCCCCCTTACCAACAGATTATAAAGGCAGAAGGGACCATTGGGATCATCTAGTCTGACCTCCTATACAACAGAAGCCATACGACTTCCCTGAAACTAAAGCACAGCTTTAAGAGCAACACCCAGTTTTGATTTAAACATTCCCAGTGATGAGAATCCACCATGATGCTTGAGAAGTTGGTCCAGTAGTAAATTACCCTCATTGTTAAAAATTCACACCTTCTTTCCAGTTTGAATTTGCCTAGCTTCAACTTCCAGTCATTGCAACTTGTCTCTTAGATCAAAGAACACTCTATTATCAAGTTTGCCATATGGGCACCTACAGACTGTGATCAATCACCCCTTAACCTTCTCTTTGTTAAAATAAACAGATTGAGATCCTTATGTCCCTCATTTCATGTTTTCCAGTCCTTTTATCATTTTCATGGCTCTTCTCAGAGCCACAGCAATGGGGTAGGTATGTCCTGAGAGCTGTTTCCATCCTTTGATTGGCCCCTTCAAGACACAAAACCAGCATGAAGGGCCAGCGGGGAACAAACAATAAGGACTGCTATGTTTAAGTAATCTGGGATCTAGAGAGCCAGAGGGAACTGCCAGGTTCTGTCTGTATCTAGCAGCCTCAGTAAAAATTGGGGCTGATATTATTTGCAAGCAGGTCCTATCTTTTTTCTACTTAGAGGGACGTTATGCCGGTCAGTCAGGTATTCGGAGGACATGATTGTATTGTTGAATTGGCTATAGCCATTCGGAATGATGTTGCTCCTGGAGATGCTGCTCCTCTTAATTATTCTGACGGTGACGTAAAGGCATAGCAGCCCCATAGTAACTGATTCCCTGGGTCGTGTGGGGATTCAGCAGGGACTCCAGCTCTGTGTCTCTGATTTCCATAGCTGGCAGATTGCATCAATGCAGGAACACAAGAAACAGAGGCTGTTGATGGCAGCATCACACAGACTCCAAATTCCAGTCCCCTGGGACTTTTTTTTAAGCTGCACTTAGCTCGTGGAAGGTTTTCCAACTTAATAAAAGAGTGGAACCGCTCCAGTTCAAATCAGAGTCAGAGCTGCATTGGACACTGTGGTGAAAAAGGGAAGACAGGAGAGAAGGTGTAAATCTTGGGAGGAAAATCAGCTTCACTAAGGCTTAGTCTACACAACCTACACTACAGAGTTAGGTTGCCGTAAGGCAGTTTATGTCAACCTAATTATGTCAGTGTCTTCACTAGAATGCTGCTTCCACCGAAGTAAGTGGCCCGGTACACTGACATCATAATTCCATCTCCACGAGAGGTGTAGCACTTATGTCAGTGTAGTTAGGGCGACGAGTGTCATAGCTAGGGTCATAGAACAGTGACACTACAGCACAGCGAGCATCAGCTGTACTAACCCACTCAGAACCCTGGGTAATTATGAAGTTAGCTCATGATGACACTCATGCTGCCACAGCTTCACAGTTCTGTGACCTGAGCTAGTGAGATTAAAACCTGCTTGGGTATGTCGGCTCAAACTGCAACCACACCCAGTGATTGCAGTCTAGATGTACTCTAAGGAGGAGAGGGAGTTACAAATCTAAACTACCTCTTCCCTGTGCATCTGTGAATTAGAGGCCAAATGCTTCTTGATGGTCAGAATCCTCTCTCCACTAAGGACCAGATCTAGGAACAGAGACAGCCCGATTTCTAATCCTAGCTCTACTACGGATTTGTGGCTCAGTGCCGGAGAACTCTGAGAAACCTTCCCTTAGTTCCAATGACTTCAAAGGGAGGTAAGGGGCACTTAACACTCATGGCATCTGGCAGCTGCTGTGTAGCATTCAGCCAAGTCACTTCACTGCCTCAGTTTCCCTGTGTGTAACATGAAAATAATAATTCCAGCTCATTAACAAATGGGGTAAAATTCAAAATAATTTCCACTCAACAGGTTTAGAATACGAACAATTTTTCATTTATTTGAAAATATTTAATTTAGAAAATGTGGGGGGTTCATTTTCCCCCCTCTTTCCTCTCATTTCGACAGTTTACCACTGGAAAAAAAACAGGTGAGGGGGTGAAATGTTGGATGGAAAACCCAAAAATGAAAAGCGAGAAAACATGTTTTTTTGTTTTAGGGTTTGTCTTAAAAAATGGAAAATTTTGAAAAAGTTAATTTTTTCATAAAAAATTTCACTTAAAAAGGCCATTTTTTGACCAAAGAAGATTTTGTTCAAACAATTTTGACCAATTCTAATAATAAAAATAAAATAATAATACCAAAGGTGTTGTAATGACTAATTAGTTAATGTATGTAAAGTGATTTGAATAAGTAAAGTCCTACTGTATATGAAAGATAAGAAGTAGCAGTATTAATACTGTTGCATTCTGAAACAAACCTAATATTTTAACTGGAAAAAACCCTGGCATTCACTTTGAACAATCTAACCTTGGGAAATAATCCCTTTGCAATTGTCTTTTATACATAAGGCATACTGTGTCATTGACTGCAGTACTATCACAAGCAGACACATTAATTTAGTTGCACTACAATAATTTAATACATTGATACATTGATTTAATTAGAGTGTTTTATATTTAATGATTCCAAGAAATAACACATTTTGCTGGAGGAATCTTTTAAAAGACACTACTCATTGTAGTTTAAACTGGGGGGGATAGAAGATCATTAGGGGAAGTTGCCCTTGAAAGTCGATTAATCTTATCATACTGAGCACAGTGGGCATTACATTAGAATAGAGCAAAGACTGGCAGGGGGCAATTAATGGGGCAGATATTGGAGTGCCTTTCTTGATCACCCCATACTGTACAGTGGATTAGGCCTTGCTGAGACAGGCTGGTGGAAACAAGAACCCTGATGAGATATGACTCTGCTAATTTCAAGAAGTGCCACCTCCTAGCTGCAGGGGTAACTTTATTGAAACCATCTGTTGTTTTGGAAAAACACACACACCAAACTCTCCTCCCCTCAAAGCATTTAACCTTTGTTTTAAGGCAATCCAAAACCACACTGCAAATCCCTCCTTAATCTGAGAATGACAGGCCCTACTGTTTCCAACAAGTCTCAACAGCTACCAAAAATCTGACAGACTGTTTTGGATCAGACGATTTTAATCTGTGGCAGCAGTGTATTTGGGAGCAAGTCTTTTAGAACAAAGTATACATTTATACATTTGACCTTACACCCTCCTAGAGTGTAATAATATATTTATAAACACACTGATAACGCTATATGTAAGTGAGAATCCTACAATGCATAATCACAGGGCACCCTGTGATTTAAGGACTGCCTGAAATACTTGTTCTACACAGAGACACATAAGGAGAAAAGCTTTGGTTCATGTAGCCCCAGTGAAAGCTGTTTTTCAGGAGCTATTCCCGGTGGCGCTATTGAAGGAGAGACTCCCATTTGGGCTTTGTAGCTGGTCTATGGATCTGGTTCAGCAACGTATTGAATCATGTGCTTAAGAAGTCCAGCCCTTTAAGTTCCTGGGACATAAAGCAGTATGTGATTACAGCAAAGCACATGGTTAAGTGCCTTGCTGAATCTAAGCCTCAGACTCCAATAGCACCATTGGTCACAGCAGGACATTCACTGGGTCTAAATGAACCAAAGCTTTTTCACTGGTAAATTTCCATTAGGTACTGATGTGAACTCACTCAACTCCATTATCTCATTAAGGGGTAGACTGCCATAGCATGTAGTCAGCCACCCAGGGGAGTAAGCTCCCTAAACACATACACACAGTCTTCTGCTCCGCCCAGCTCAGATTGGGATTCCACCTCTTGGAGGGAAACCAGTCCTGCTATTGTGCGCAAGTGGCCAGGATGGGAGGGGACGGAGAGAGAGAGGGAATGGGAGGACCTCTGGTTCCACCCCTCCATCCTCTCCCCATTCACTGAGTGGGGACACAGTGGGCATTAAACTGCTCCATATGAAGGGGTGAAGTAATTCTGCACGTGTATGTGCGCACACACAAGCACACATGACCTGATGTAAAGAGCAACCAGAGAAAGCCATGTGTGGTGCATAACAAGTCTTATTGGTTGGTCACACAAAACCCAGGAACTGTGCTCCATATTCTTGAGTGCCATCTACTGGCATTTTTATCTATCTACTATTTACATTTCTTCAGCTACAGCACTCCTGGAACAGGGAGGAATTGGTTACACTCCAGAGATACCTGCTGCCCCTTCGAGCAGACTGTAAAATTACAGCAATCTAATTGGCATTGGTCATATATGCAAAAAAAAATTTTTTTCATGACGTTTGGATTGCTCAGTGCCTTTTTACAGTATGTTTTTCTTACTTGCTTTCTCTGCACCTTGTGTTTTTAGGAGTCTTGAATAGGAAAAAGACAGTCCCTGGGGCCAGAACAGAAAGACAAACCTTCACATTTTTGACTTGCATAAAATCTCTGGCTAAATGCAGTGGGTTTATTTTTCACCTCTCAGAAAACGTTGTAAATTAAAGACATTCGTTTTACAAGTTATTTTTGAATCCATGCTAAGCAAAAAGCAAAAGCTGAAATAATTTGGTTTTACCAACCTACTTGCTGAATTTTATAAAATAGGAAGGTAATGTTGACATGAAAATCTTGACAGGCTAATGCACAATGTGTTGTGTTTTTAAAAGCTCCCCGGCGTGTGCTTTTTATATATACTAGAAAGCAATGTGTCAGTATTCATTAAAAAAGCTGTGTACTACCTGGTATTGAGTTTGCTAAATAAGATGATGTCAGAGTAATGCTTCATTATACATAAATATATGCAAAGTGCAAATTCAACTGCATAGTTTGTATGCCATGAATTCACTCAGAGTATTTTACTGTCTGTATGTTAGTACTTCAATTTATTTGTTTATTTATTTTTGGAGCTGGTAATTTTTATTTTCTATTCTGCATGGTTGGTCCAATCCATGTCTAACTGTAATCTATGGAAGTTTTGCCATTGACTTAAATGATAGCAGCATCAGGCCCCGTGAGCATGTATAAAAGTTGGTTACCAATTTTTAAAGTAAGGTTTAGGTTAGGTATATGTACTAAGGACAATTTGATATTATTTCTCTCTGAAATCTCTACTGCAACAAAAATCAAAGCAAATTGTTGAGATCCTGGAGATTATGTGCAAATACTCTTTCAGAATACTCTTCAAAAAGAAGACTCCATGTCCTGGAATCTCGATAACATAACTTTCTCAAATTTGATTGGATCATATTTTCTCACTGTGTTAATTTCATTAGCATGATTTTCCCCAAGAAAGAAGGAACCCAAATTGTATAGACAAAAAGTCTTTATTTCTCCCCTATAACTGCTGTCTTCCTAAAGACATCTGGATGGTAAATTAGTAGTTTAAGAAAGCCACTCTCACAAATGCCTTCTTTTCAAAACTCTAACACATGGCATTATCTCAGAGCCTGAAACTGTGTTCTTTATACAAAAGGCCTTGAACTCTCTTTGGGTAGAACACTTTCATATCCTCTTGGATGGAACACTTTCATATCCTCTAAGCTCATACATTTTATGGTAATAAACTGTGGGATTTAGCACTTCTGTGACAACATGCATGCTTTGTGCATAGCAGAGAGAAGGGTTTTCCAAGCAAAAAATCGTTGGATAAAATGGATATAAACCAACAACACCTAGTCTGATGCTGTATTTACTTCTTACTGTACTTATTATTAGAATATTAACAAAGATCTCAAAGCTGAACTTCTGGCAGGACCTGTGCGTAGTGTTTATCCACGATGGGTCAAGTTCACATCTCCAGCAGAGATGGGGAGGGATCCACCCACTACTTCCTATCAATCAAGGGATGTGCCACGCTATTGAATTCTTTGTATAAGGCTACTTGCTAGAGTGACAGCACTCCAGCAATTTAGCAATCTTCAGTATACTTTCCCAATAGCGAAAACACTCCTTTAAAACAATCTTGTACTAATTAGTGTTTTGGATCCGATAATACCACTTCTTCCTAATTGGCATGACACAGATTAAGGTGGCAAAGCCAAAGGATTGTGTCACAGTTTAGAAACAGAAAAACAACCTTCTTGCAGGGAGAAGCACTGATACGCCATCCAAATTAGCTGGTTAATATAATCCCGCTAGTTCAGCAGTTTAAAATGCTGGCATTTTAATATTCTCTTCAATATTCCATCTCATCTAAAAAATAGAGGGAATTTTCAAGAAATTACAGGCACATTTCATTAATTGTTTGTATTGTGATAGTGCCTAGGAACCCGATTGTGCTAGCACACGGTACCAGCAAAGGAAGTCTATTGATGACATAGTATCAATAAACATCATATCTGTGTATTTTACGGTGCTCCATCCTGCAGCTCTTTCCCCTTTTTCAGTCAATGGGATTACTCACATTGGTAAGGATTGCATGTTCAGGCCTATGTAGAGTGCTCTACTGGGCCTTTAAGACCATGTGGAGGTGTCCCATCCCTGTCTGAGCTCCAGGGCACTGTGCCTGGAAAGCCCCATCCCTGCTGAGGCTCCATGGTGCACTCTTAAAGTAGGCGCTCTTCCCTCGGCAACCCAGCAGCTTTGCCTTGCCTTACTCATCCCCAACTTTGTTGAAGACGCTAAAAGCTGGGAATGTAATTGTTCCTGGTCTGGATATGTCTACAGCAGAGGTAGGCAACCTATGGCACGCGTGCCGAAGGTGGCACATGAACTGATTTTCAGTGGCACTCACACTGCCCGGGTCCTGGCCACTGGTCCGGCGGGGCTCTGCATTTTAATTTAATTTTAAATGAAGCTTCTTAAAATTTTTAAAAACCTTATTTACTTTACATATAACAATAGTTTAGTTATATAGTATAGACTTATAGAAAGAGACCTTCTAAAAACATTAAAATGTATTACTGGCACGCGAAACCTTAAGTTAGAGTGAATAAATGAAGACTCGGCATATCACTTCTGAAAGGATGCCAACCCCTGGTCTACTCTGTGAGGGGAGAGGGTCCTAGAGCCTGGCCCACAGCCTGGCCTGAACATCTACACTGCAATTTTATAGCCCCAGTGCCCAGATCAGCTGACCCAGGCTGAGAGACTCAGTGCTGCAGGGTTTTTTATCGCAGTGTAGACAGACCCTGTGTGGGACTGAAAAGGGCTTCCTGGCTTTCTGTCCCCTTTGCACACTCATGCAGGGTCAGGCTCAATCTTTCCCAAACCCCCATAGGGCACCACAGATATAGCTACAGAGCAAAATAGATATAAGCAGATCTCAATAGACAGATATACACAGAGCAAGAGTTACATTACTCTGTTGTAACACCCCTCCAGTGACAAATAAATTCAAGTCAAGAATTTGGGGTTGTTTAATTATTCTTTTTATTCTCTGTAAAAAAAAAAAGTGAACTTTAAACGAACTGCCAATAACAGTGAGAACATGAGGGAATTCACTAGACTCTGATGTTTATTATTTTATTACTATGGAACCCAGAGACCTTGATCAGGAGTGGGGCCCCACTGTTCCAGGATAATGTGTGTGTGTTAGTTTTTGTGAGTCTCCTCGGACTCCTGTACTGCAGGCAATGCTCAATCCGAATTCACATTGCTATGTTGTTGTGGCAACCATATGAGTTTCCCTGCTGTCTTTGTTCTCCTCTCTGAGCAGTGTAAGAAACAAAAGGGAGGTCAACAGTTTGAAAGTAGCTGCCTTGTGTGCTGAGTGCTGCCAGTTTCACTTCCTGGGGGTTGCACACAGTGGAAAAGGCTTGCAAAATCCCTCAATTGATATTGACTAAAGAAAGGAAATTGGCAAGATCTGCTGTGTGAGCGCACAGCCAATGACCCAAGAAGACTGATCTGACAAGTGTGGGGAAAAGTGAAGCTGTAGCTCGTCAATCCACCTTTCAGGACGGATCTCAAGGGACCCCATTTATAAATTTTTAAAGTGGCACTTTGGTGCTAAGAGGTCAGATGCTGAACTCAGGAAGTTCATTTCCCTTAATTGATGCTCTTTGTCGCTGTTGCTGTTTTGTTTGGGGGGGAGGGTTGGTAATACAGTGGGGTTACTTGATTCTTAGTATTTATTTATTGTATTTAAAATTACGGTAGTGCTAGAGGCTCCACTCAAAGATTGGAGCCCCATTGTGGTAGGCCCTGTGGGCAAACAACGAAAAACCAGTCCCTGCCCTAAAGAGCTGATTTGGGCTTTCTTGTTTCTTTTTTTTTTGGCTGCTCCGATTGAAAAGCAAATGGCATTGGCCTGAGCCAGACACAATGCAAGCAGAGGCTGTGCAAATGTCTACATCACCACAGACCCGGAATGATGTCCCCAGGAACTATGGACCATCACAAATTTCACCACCTTCTGCTCCAAGTGCAAGGCCCACTTCTTCTACCTGGCTTCTCTAATCAGAGAGCAGTGTGTTCATTTAAAAAAAAAAGCCAGACAAACACTACCTAAACAAAACACTTCACTACACACACTATTTTCTCCCTGGGGAGAGGGTGGGGGGAAAAAAAGAAAAAGCCTCCTGTGACACATGTTAATCATGACACAAGGCACCTATAGGAGGAAGGGATAGCTCAGTGCTTTGAGCATTGGCCTGCTAAACCCAGGGATGTGAGTTCAATACTTGAGAGGGCCCCTTAGGAATCTAGGGCAAAATCAGTACTTGGTCCTGCTAGTGAAGGCAGGGGGCTGGACTCAATGACATTTCAGGGTCCCTTACAGTTCTATGAGATAGGTATATCTCCATAATTTAATTTAATATATAAAAGACAGAATAGAACAGCTCTGCCATCCACAGTCATGTCGACCAACAAACTCTCTTATTCTAGCCCTGGCCTCTCTGAAACGTTGTGCTGTGAATTTGTTTTTAATGTGACTTTGTGGGGACTCAGATATTACCTCCAAACTTGTAACTTAACCTAGGATCTAAATCCAGTTCTTCTGAAGTGAAAAGCAAGTGCATTAATTTAGTACATTACCTTGCACTCTTTGTGTCAGAGCTTTGGGCCAAGTTCACCCCTGGCTTACCCCTATGGGATTGGGGAGGAATGTAGACCAGACGGCACAAGTTGAACATTGTGGGCAAAGTTAATGAACTCTGTTGCTGAACAGACATTTTATATCATTGTGAATTGTTTCAAAGTGGTAAAATTTACAGCTCAATATTGTTAGCAACATAAGCTGTGGCAACATCTCGTTCTAAATCAAAGAAAAATCAATATTTATATGCTTTATCACTGTTGCATGCATCATCGTAGGTGTCCAAAATGGTTTCCCGACACTGGACTGATTCTTCTCTCACTTGCACCAGGTAAAGTCCACTGAAGCCAATGACATTATAGTGGTGAAAAGTGTTAGTAGTAGTATTTATTATTTTTATTCCAACAGCACCTAAAACCCCAACTGAGTTGAGTGTACCACTGTGCTAGGCATTGGATGCATATTAAGAGAACACAACATAAGAATGGCCATACTAGGTCAGATCAATGGTCCATCTAGCCCAGTATCTTGTCTTCTGACAGTGGCCAATGCCAGACACTTCAGAGAGAATGAACAGAGCAAGGCAATTATTGAGTGATCCATCTCCTGTCATCAGTGTGGCAGTCAGAAGCTTAAGAAGTCCATTGAGTTTACAATCTCTAAACCTCTAGTCTGACCACTACTGGAATCCTGTGTCCAGTTCTGGTATCCACAATTCAGGGATGTTGATAAATTGGAGAGGGTTCAGAGAACAGCCACAAAAATTATTACAAGTTTATAAAATATGCCTTAGAGTGACAGACTATCAAAGAGCTCAATCTATTTAGAGTAACAGAAAGACGGTTAAGGGGTGACATAATTACAGTCACCCCTTAACTTACATGGGGAACAAATATTTAATAATGGACTCTTCAATCTAGCAGGAAGAAGTCTAACATGATTCAATGGCTGGAAGCTGAAATTAGACAACTTCAGACTGGAAATAAGGTGTAAATTTTTAACATACCAGGGCTCATGGTGGCTTCTCCGTCCCTGACAATTTTTAAATCAAGCTTGACTGTTTTTCTAAAAGATCTGCTATAGGAATCATATTGGGAAGGTTCTGTGACCTATGTTATATAGGAGGTCAGGATAGATGATCACAGTGGTCCCTTCTGGCCTTGAAATCTATAAACAGACAAGAGAGGGGAGAAAGGATAGATTATTATCCCCATTTAATGGACCAACTGAGCAAAGAGAAATTAAATGACTGGGCCAAGGTTACACGGAGCCTGGCTGTGACAGAGCTGGGACTTGAACCCAGAAGCCAAGACCAGTGGCAAGCACAAAACCATCCTTCCGCCCAGAAAGGTTTAAGTGAGACCAGAATTAAGCCCATGGTGTTGCAGGCAAAGAATAAAATGTGAAGAGTTTTATTTGAACCCAGAAGTCTTACTGCACAGCTCAACAGACTTCGGAGAAATAAGTAGGCTCAGAAAAGGAATGCCTAAAGGACACAGATAAGAAGCAGAAGTGGCTCAGTGTCCATAAGGAACAGAGCGTGGAAGAGAATCTTACAAATAGACAGATGCAAAGAATGTTTCCTCTGTAGTCATTTGAAGGAAATTCCTAAATTCTTCTCAGCCAGAACTTTCTATTTGGCCTTTGCCTTTCCTTTAACCTTTGGATCACCTTACCACTGCTTGTCTTGGCAACCTCTTTACTTATCCTCATCATGAAACTTTACCTTGACAGCTTCCTTTGTCTTGTTATTCCCCAATGGTTTCATACTTCAATCCATGCCAGTAGTGTACTTTCACCAATTTTCCGACACCTCATGGATCCTCCCTTTTATGAAATGTAAAGTATTGTTGGATGCTAAAGATAGTTGTATGTCAAAAATATAATAATTGGTTTGACAGAGAGGGAGAGGAAAAAGGAAAAATCACAACCCTAACAAGATTTTAAGTTGGTAGCTTTGAATTTAAGGCCTATAAATCAGGCCAAATTTTGGCCCTTGCTTCAGTACCAGCAGCTTATGCAGAATAAATACGTGATCTTATAGGAGATGAATTAACCACCCAATGTTGGTTTCTACAATATAATAGAAGCATATATTTTCTCAAACAAGCTTAATGTAATAAGTTCTGCTTGGGTATGTCTATACTGCAGTGTAAGCCCAGGGTTAGCAGAACTCAAGTTAGTAAACTCTGGGTTTGTTAACCTATTTGCCAGAAGCTGGAAATGGGCGACAGGAGATGGATAACTTGACGACTACCTGTTCTGTTCATTCCTTCTGAAGCACCTGGCATTGGCCCCTGTGAGAAGACAGGACTGGGCTAGATGGACCTTTGGTCTGACCCAATATGGCTGTTCTTATGTTCTTATCTGAAAACTGTAACTAGTGAAGAATGCCTGCTTGGTAAGTGGCATATCTTGCCACAAGCATAGCCAACCAACTCTGTGATCTGCACCGGCTGCCTGTGGGTTTCTGGATGGAGTTAATAAAGCTCTAAATGGTTAGGACCTTCCTACTGAGGAAACCACCTCTCCCCAGGCCAAGTGCCACAACTGAGATCAGCAGAAGTGCTAAAGATGGACCACAGAAAAGCATTCTCTGGGAAGACCCCTTTCCTTTGGAATGTTGGACTTCAACTGGGTAGAAATAGCCTGATTTTATTGACCTTCAGGACATGCTACAACGCACATCTTTTCAGGCAAATAATGTTGGGGGTGATGGATGGGGAACTGGAGAATTTAGTTTATTTTTCTTTTTTTTTGACTTACATTTTTAAGCAACTATCAGAGGTGCCTAGAGTGTTCTAAATGGAGCCTTTCGTTGTCTTACAAATCTCAGTAAAGAAAAATATAATTCCCATAGGGAAAAAGAATAATGAAAATGAATATTAATGGCACTTATTTCTTACAAAGTATGGAATTCTGACATGAGCTGTGCACGCAAGATTTCATGCTAGTCACACTTCATCCACTGAAACAGGGGAAAAACACAAGTCTTCAAGCATTTGGGACTTCTTAAGGTTATACACCTTACTAGGCAAGTAGCCTACCTGACCACAAAGGTACCACTCGGAAAAATTCTGAGCAACAAAAATCACTAAGGGCAACTAATTTGCTCTCTGATGCATAGAGGTGGTCACAAATATTCAGCTCAGAAAAGAATCTGGCCCTCAAAGAATAAAGTATCAATGCCCGGGGGACGGAAGTCCAGATTCCTCCTCAAATTTGCGCATATGTTAATGGTAATGCCTTTTTTCTCACTTTGGGTGGATTTACTGCTGTCACTGTTATACATGTGCCGGTGATCCCAGCTTTAGAAGTGCTCAGTTGGCACCAATGTATCAATATACACCTCTACCCCGATATAACACGAATTCGGATATCACACGTAAAGCAGCGCTCCAGGAGGGCGGGGCTGCGCTCCGGCGGATGAAAGCAAGTTCGATATAACACGGTTTCACCTATAACGTGGTAAGATTTTTTGGCTCCCGAGGACAGCGTTATATTGGGGTAGAGGTGTATCTTGTAAGTTATCAAAATTACATCGATCTGAAAGTTAGCTAAACAGATACAGAGACGGAAATAGACACAGTACGGGGGCTTAAAATGGTTTAGGTATCTTTGGTTTTCAAAAATCTTACCTCTTAGAGAGACCTGGCTTAGTTCTCAACCACATTGTTCTCCTCTATCTAATGCTGAACTCTGGGATTAGTTCCACTCTGTGAGCTCAATTCACAGCTAAGCTTACCTGATGTGACATGAGGACAGCTACTCAGCAGGGAGGTTTGAAACCTAATAGTGGAACAGGAATATAGAAACTCCCCAGCGATTACAGTGCACCAGCGTGTGAAAGCCTTAGCCGTCATTTCATCAGCATGTCAATATGAGAACAGTAGACTAGCTTTTGGCGACTGTGCACAATAGAATGAGCTGCAGTTCTAGAAGATGATGCTTAAACAATACAAAAGGAGGCTGGATAACACTCAACTGTCAAGTATCAGAGGGGTAGCCGTGTTAGTCTGAATCTGTAAAAAGCAACAGAGGGTCCTGTGGCACGTCTTGCATCTGAAGAAGTGAGGTTCTTACCCATGAAAGCTTATGCTCCCAATACTTCTGTTAGTCTTAAAGGTGCCACAGGACCCTCTGTTGCTCTTTACTCAACTGTAAGATACACGGCATTTGATGTGCCAGTTCATTGGAAAGTTAAACATTTTAAAGTTTTGGGTTTAACACTGACATTTTAAAAAATTTGAATACATTAAAATTAGCACTTGGGAAATTTGAATTGCTGACATTCTGATTTTTAAAAATTGATTGTTATCATACAAAAGAGAAAAAAGGCCTAACAATGCCAATATAATGAGACAAATTCAAAGGCTGAGTGTAATAGGAAACCATACTCACCGCATCCTAAAATGATATTTTACATGTGTTCAGAGCTCTGTTATAAGAAAATCTGGAGTGAAAAAAAACAAAAGCAAGAGAAAACGAAAAATGAAGGAAAGACAACACATAACATAGCATGTCAGAAAGAGGAAACACCATCCAGAGACAGGAAATTGGCATCATACAGAAGTGACCTCATCCATAAGTGTCTCTGGCTCTGTTTCCTAAATCTGTCAATAAAGCGGTCCCATACACATCACCATCCATAGCTTATCTGTCCACAGAAAAACTCACATGCGCTTTGCTTCTGCTCTATGCACTATGTAAACAGGAGTTCACTTCTGCTATCTGCTACTGATTTTTTTCTAGTCAGAAAGCAAGGGGCCTGATCTGGATCCTTAGGGAGTTTTATCTATGACTTTTTTATCAAGTGATCAATCTCGTCATCCACTCCCAGCTTCTGGCAATCAGAGGCTAAGGACACCCAGAGCATGTGGTTGCGTCCCTGACCATCTTAACTAATAGCGATTGATGGACCTATTCTCCAGGAACTGCAGCCCAATAAAATACATGTGACTTTGGGGGTTATTGTTCCCCCTTCACAGAGCCCTGGGCTATTACTTTCCCATTGACTTCAGTGAGATTTATACTTGGATAGAGCCTGCAGACCCCCAGCTAGTGTAAATCTGTAGAGTTCCACTGCTGGTTTACACCCCCGGAGGATCTAGCCCTGACGATGCAGCCCATGAGAGCACAGAACACCATGAACGCAAAGCCCATTTCCAACTAACAATACCCATTTTGAGGCTGGGATCTTTCAGCTTCCCAGCGCTGCCACTTATTCCCTGCCAAACTGTCCCACACTCTCAGAAGCGCTGATTTGAGTTAGTCAGTAAAGAACAGGTGATGAAAACAAAATTAGGTAGTAAAAGGGCCCAGGAAAAATTAGAAAATAGCTTTCCAAGCTTTCAACTTATTCACGATTTACTTGAAAGCTGTATAAGATAGCGGGCCCCAGAACTAGCTAAAATGCTTCCAAGGGCCAAAAATCCCAGTCGGAATAATCAACATGTACCTTGAAAGCATGGGGAATCGTTAAAAGTCGAAACCCCCACTAGCCTTTGATTAAGAAAGCAACAAAAAATGCTAATCTTCTGTGGTTTCGCAGAAAGGCTTAAAAAGTGACTCGCAAACAGCATGAATTATTCAGGCTAAAGCCTATTGTTGTTTGTCTATCATACACATATGATTCAAGTGTCTGAGCTTAAACTCAGTGCAAGTAAACTGATTTATATTGGCAATGTAACAGTCAAATAGATAGCTACAAGGATTCACTTCCCTTGTGTTAACTATGGTCTGTAATAAATACGTTGTAGCCTCTTTCAATTTGCAAGCATTTTCATAACCAGCTTTATGAACATGATGGGTCTGATCCTGCTCTAATTTACTTGGTTTTTAGCACCATGGTAATCCACTGATTTCAATGGAGCTAGTCCTAATTTATACGGGTGTGCAGCAAAATCAGACTCAAGCCTGCCATTTAGACTCAAGCCATTTAATTTTTGTTGACTAAATTCAGTACATGTGAAAAGGAAGATCCACGCACAGGCCAGAAGGATTCGAAGCATCCGTTGGAACCAACCCCAAATCTGACTAGCTGCAAATTGACATTTATGGATGTCATGCACTTACTCTGGGGAGCTGTCCTGGGAATTGTGGGAGAGGTACAATACTCCACTGGCCCTGCAGTGCCTCCATAGAGCGCAGGTGGTGGACACGGTGCCTGAAACAGGATGGCTAGATGTGGACTCTCATCACTAGAGTTTGCACTGGATCAAGCTGCAAATGGTACAAGTCTCCACTGTAGACAGGTACTTTCCATGAATATTTGCCATAAGTAAGGCTAGGATTTAGTCACGGGTATTTTTAGTGGAGCTGCCGCCGAAGTGCCGAAGATCGCGGCCTTTTCTTTTTTTTTTTTTTCCGCTGCTTGGGGCGGCAGAAACGCTGGAGCCGGCTCTCTGTGTGGGGCCACTGCTGGAGAGGAAGCCGGGGAGGTTGCTGTTGGGGGTCAGGGCCAGCCACAGCACAGCACCAGCTGCTGGGGGCCGCCACCAGCGTCTGCACCGGCCACCCAGGGACCGCCCCCGGGGGCTGCCTGGGGAAGCAGCTACTCTGGCCACCCGGAGGGGTACAGTTAAAAAAAAAAAAAAAAAAAAAAAATGATGGGCTGATTGTTCAGAAAGACCTGCAGCTGTCGATGAGCTAACAAGTGGGCAAGATGGAAACAAGAGGACACCATATTTAGTGCATTTAGTTTAACCCATCACTATGAAAAATACTTGGCTAAGGTCTCAAGGTCAGATGACAGGGGGACTCCAGCTTCTCAAAGCTCCTTCTGGCTATTGCCAGCAGTTGTCATCAGCATCCATAACCTTAATTGCTGAGGTGGGTGGCAGGTCAGTTGTATATATATTGAAAAGCACCAGAGTACAGATTCCTGGGGAAGTCTGTTGTTCATATGACGTGGGCGTGATGGCAGGACTAGCGAGCACAGTGGCTGCAGTAAGTGCGTGGAAGAGATGAAGTTTTCAGCATGGCAATTGGGACTGCTTCAGAGATGAAACAGATTCCTCCTAGTCATGGAGTCACGGCATGTGGCTGATGATGTGAACTTAGCTTACAAGGTCTTTTCTGATTCCTTGTTAAGTGTGGCTAGAAAGTCAGTTCCTCGTAGTTTTCATAGGGTATATATCCCCTGACAGGACGATCTCTGTGACAATCTCTACCAAAAAGAGAGAAAGAATCTGCTTTGCCTGAGGGGAAAAACAAGCTGCCAGTATGTTAATGGAACTTCTTAGTGTTAAGAGATAGGAAAGGTGGCATGAATGTGTTGAAAGTCTGGACTTCACACCCTCAAGCTATATGGTCAGGGCCTTCTTTGTCACCTTCAGGAATAGAAGCAAGGGCACCAGAACCTATGCAGAAGTGTGTGTGTGGGGGGGAGGACAAAGCGGTGGGGGAATTATAATACTACTTAAATATCCCGCAGAGTACACCTGTAACAAATAACCAGAATACAAAAGATAGCCAGTTTATAATATTTAAGGTACAATTATAGTACGAACAAACACAAAATAATAAAACAAATTTAGTTCTAAGCATCGGGACTGCATTTTATTTTTGCGCTTCATGTATTGTACTTCACGGGCATTTATCATTTTACTGTGTATACTCCACTATTCATATTGCACTATTATTGCTGACCTGTAACTTGCAGTTTTGTAACATTACAATCGAATCATCCTTGTTAAAATATGCATTATATATAAACAATTGTAACCCTAAAGTGTAAATCTCCTGGGAAAAAGGCATCAGCAAAATAAATAGTAGTAACAACAAACAACTTTGAAGGGAGGCAAACGTGTCCCCGTATCAGAGCTACCGTATAAAATGATTTTTTTTCTAATGTTTCATAAAAAAATAAAGTAAAATCAAAAATATATTATATATTTTTAGAAAACCTAACACACACACTCAACAGGCTGTAGCAAACAGAAGCAATACGACAACTACTGCCAATTTTTTTTAAACGTAATGCAATTTTGATCATGCGAGTATCTAGGATTGCAGTGAATATCTAGGAATGCATCTGATCCGATCTCATAGTGCATCTTCATCTTTAGCAGTACGATCATGTTTTTCCCACAGCACGTTTTTGTTTTTTGTTAAAAAGTGAGGGGGCCAGGACCCTTACCCCTCACCCCAGTTCTGGTGTTGGTGAATAGGAGACCCCTAACAGCCTGCACATGTGTCAGCAAATGCTGTGGCAGCCCACCTTGAGCCAACAACTGACCAGTAAACCCAAACTGAGATCATGAATGGAAGGTATTGTCTGCACTCAGGAAGATTTGGTCAACCCCCCTCCACTGACTCCAGCTTATCACAGCTATTCACTAGGAAGACACTGGAATCAGCCATTTCTTTCCTAAAAATTTTGCAAGGCTCCTGGGTTTGACAAAATCCATAGGGGGTTACTGCATCACGTGGCATCATCCTTTTTCGACTTTCAGCTAAGACTCTATATTACTTGTCTGGAATACTGTACCATTCCAAAGTTTGGTGAAGGTCACACATAGTGGCACTTCTCAAGCCTAGAGGGAAGGCAGATGTCCCAAAGAACTATCACCCAATTGCTCTGATCAACCTCACTTTTAAGCTACTTGAGAAACTTAAACCTCCCCTGGCAAGGAGTTCCACAAGTTGACTGTGTGTTTTGTGAAGAAATACTTCCTTATGTTTGTTTTAAACCTGCACAGCCCGTAATTTCATCAGGTGCCCCTAGTTCACAGTATTGAGGACATGTCCAGAAGCACCACCTTCTTCAAATATATTTTGGAATTAAGGACCAGGGGCCAGATTTACCAAGGTATTTAGGTGCCTAAAGATACAGATGGGTGCCTAGTGGCGTTTACAAAAGTGCCTGGACAGGGTAGGCGCCTAACTCCCATTGAAAGTTAATGAGAGTCAGGTACCTATCTGCATCTTTAGGTGTCAAAATACCCTTATAAATCTGGCCCCAGATCCTCATCTAGTGTAAACTGGCATTGCTCCATTAACGTCAATGGAGCTGTGGGGATTTGCTTCAGCTGACCATCTAGTCTTCTGCAATATAGCAGTGCATTTGCTGATGCACTGCTGTTGAAAGTCATCTCGTACTACAGCACATCAGGCTGGTAAGGAAGCCAAGGGGGTACCAAGCAATAATGTTGTTAACTGCACATCTGTGTTTGTTGATTTGTTTTCAGCTGATGTGTTTTGCAAAAAAAAAAAAAAAAAAAAAAAGAAAAGAAAAAGAAAAGGAGAGAGAGAGAGAGAGAAGCTCAGTGACAAAGAATCCCCTGGTAAAGCTTCTGATTCAACACATAGCAGTCAAGTTAAAATTATAGGTGACAATTACTGTAACTCGATTAAGCACAATAGCAAAGTCACTTCCCTAAATCACTTTCACAACTCTCCTAGGAGGTCTGAAAGTTGTAGTATATGAGGTTCATTTAATTTCTAATGTAGTAATTATCACTACCAAATAAAAAAAAGAAAGGCAAAAGAAACCAAGGAAATAAATTTAGCACTTGAGGTTTTAATAAAAATTTTATGTGCAACCCAGTTGGATAAAAATTGTTTAATCAATCTCATCTGGTTTGCAGACTTTCCACTGAGCTCCTGCTTCATGATCTTATAAGGCAATATGCCGTACCTTCCTCTGAACAGCCTGAGTTACAGGTAACATCCTGCATGCCAGTGCTCTTGGGAGGTTCATTTTAAATTCCCAAGTTTCAGGTTTTGTTTACACTCGGTTCAGTGGTTTGGGGGTTTTCCTGACATGCTTCAGGATTAGTCGCTTGGGGTAGTGACCAGAATTGACATTTGATTTCAAAAATGTTTATTCAAAACAAAATGTTTCACTGTTTCATTCTGAAAGTGTCAAAACAAACAGTTTCGACGTTTCAGAATATTTTTTCCCCAAGTATTTTTTTCTTTCTGACCAAAACTATTCTCCAAATACGACCCAAATTTATGAATAGTTTTGGTGCCCAAAAAAATGCACTTTGTGTGTGTGTGTGTGTGTGTGTGTGTGAACTAACTGTCAGTCAGATTTAGGCTCCCAAGTCTCTTTTGAAAAGGGAATATAGACAGACTTGAAAATTTAACCCTTAAACAATATGCAACAGGTGAACAAACAGACAAGATGGGTGTGGTCTGGAGATTTGTATAAACAAAGGAGGATGAAGGACAAATTAGTAACAGTGAAAGATTAAGCCACACACATTAGCGGTCACACTTGGGTCACAAGGGGCACAGCGTAAAGGTTTTACTGGCATGAGTTTGGGATGATCTGCATTATTCACACAAGTGGCAAAGCCATGCATAAGGCAGGCATCCCAAAACCATAAATGCCACCCATCGGCATAATGTAGTCTAAGTGGGACTGTCTAATCCCATCAGACGGGGAGTGACAGAATTACTTATGATGCAAAGCTCTAGACTTTGAGCAATAAAATAAAGAATGGAATTTTTAAAAAATTTAAGCCGACTTCAAGAGCCGCTGAATTATTGAAGATACAGGTCCCAAAGCTAGATCCCCAACAGGACCTGGGAGCGGCACATGTTCTACTGGCCTTTCCACAATGTGTCCCAGCCTGGCCGCCACTCCCTGGCTGCTCATCTTCTTTGGAGTTCCTCTGCCAGCACCTCCATCCTAGAGCCCTCTCCAGGGAGGGTGCATGAATGGAATTGAAGTTAGCACTACAAGGAGCATCAGTGGAGGAAACCGAAGGACAGCCTGCCGTATATATCAGCTGCTCCGACGCCAAACGGCTGCAGACTCCTGACCTCGGCGACTTTGCATAGTTGGGCTTTCATGGACTCAGGGGAAGGGAGCAAGCATGCCGTACTGGCACCATTTCCTCGCCCTGCAATTTCGGGGGCCACTCCACTCTCATTTTCTTCACTCTGAACTTGACAGCCCACGGGGACAGCAAGCCAGAGGTGTTCACTTGGTGGGCCATGTTGAAGTACATGTTCGATTATTATTTACATTTGCACCATCTACATCAGGGCCCAATTGATTTTGGATGCACTGTGCAAAAAACAGTGTGAGAGAAAGAGACTGCCCTGAAAACTTAAAACCTAATAGCCAAGAGGAACCGGGGGGGGGGGGGGGGGGAACGATGACAAGCTCTGTTTTGCACATGAGTAGCTGAAACACAGCAAGATAGGAGTCTGATCCAAACCCCACTGCAGTCAACAAGAGTCATTCTACTGACTTAAGTGGACTTTGGATCAGGGCTTCAGTGACTTGCCCATGGTCACTCTGTGGCAGCGTGAGGAACTGAACCCAGATAACCTGGCCAAAGCCTTGCCAACAAAACCAGTCTTCCTCTACAACACTGCACGTATTTAGTCCTGCATTTTTCAATTTCTATTTGCAAAAATTGCAACTATATTAGCAGAAAGATTGTTAGAATACATTAGTGGAAATCCTATTTTGTTTCATTAGATTTCGCCCCCCTCCACACACACACACACACATTTAACAACAGAACAGAAATACCTTCTTTGCCAACAATAAAAGTAAAAGAAGCTGCTTAAAATGCTTACTTAAAAAAAATTACTTAGTGCCAGTTTAACTGAGCACTTGTGAAACTGAAATAAACAACAATGAAAAGGTTTGCCCAACACTACATTTATTTATACTATAGAATATATTGCAACAATCACTTTCATTCCTCCTTTTTTCAATATACAACTACAAAGGGATTTAGATTTTGGTCCGTTTTCTTTGCGGGAACACATTGCACAAACATGCAAACCAATCAATCATTAGAGTTTTTATTGCTTTTTGTTCACAGCTACTGTGCTAATAATTTCTGAAGTGACCCAATGCCTAACAGATAAATTGATGGCCCCAAAATCAATATGAAACTCATAAATACTTAGACATCATCGTAAACAAAACTTATTCATGAGATTAAAACACTACCAACATGGCAATTTGAAGTAACAGAATAAACTGCTGACCAGAGAATTAATGGAACTTGCTTCAATTGATTTATTTTGGACGAAAGCTGATTAAGTAATATTTCACCCCGGTGCACATTAGTATGGTTCATAAGCTGTCCTGAAGATCTTTTGAAACACAAGCAGCCAAATTAAACCATTTTTTGGTCAACTCTCAGGATTTTTCATTAACTTCCTTCCTTTAGGCCATGCCAGTTATCTTCTGTAGCTCACACACATGGGGCCAGACTCTTCACTTTCTTAATAGTGGACTTAAACTGGCCAGTAGAGAATTTCCGCTGTTCAGGGAAACTCTCTGCTGGTGGAAGTGGTGAAGGGAATTTCTGTATCAGTTGCCCTCCTACCTTGGCAGCAGAGAGAGAGATGGAGCAAGGCAGAGTAGAGTTACACCCACTTCTCCACATGCTTATAGTCACTGAGGGGCGTTACACCAGTGACGTAAGTTAGGGATTACAGGGCCAGGCAACACGGTCTCCTTCTCTCCACTGCATCTGCATGGAGGTCAAGCAGGGGGGAGAATCCAGCCAGGAGCAGCTAGGGATACATTTCCTGAAATAACTGCACTGGAAGCTTCATCAAGCAAAGTCTTTGACACTCACTCATATTCTATATATATGCAGCTGCAATCAGATCCATGTGGGTATCACACTCACCCCACATGGGTACAGCCTTGCATGGGTCTGATTTCAGGATTGGAGACAAAGACTGGTGCTCCACGGTAATGGTCCAAAGCCCTGTACTTTCTTTATTTTAAACTATAGTGCTTTGAACCTTCCCTGTGTAACACGGTTTCGGTTTCAGTAAGGGGATTTCTATTTTACAGATCCATTGTACAGAGCCATTTCTTAAAAAGAAAAGAAATGTGAGGGGGTTTGCAATTACACCGTTTTTAAAAAGAGTTGGGATTTATATTTTGTGTTTCCTAGGAAAGGAGAGAGGAATGCCCTGGAACACAGCAAGGGCCACGAGAACCTCATGTTCTGATCCTTGACATAGATCCTGATTCTCCTCCCATTTACACCGACATTGAGGAGGGGAAATTCCAGTGAGGTATAGAGTTATGCAGCTGTAAAAATGGTGTAAAAAAAAAAAAAAGGAGGAAAAACAGCCCAGAATATTTTTCTAACCTCCTTCCATTCTATTCTTCTTCTGTCACTTTTGATAACTTGAGATGATTTTAATATTCGTGGTTGATGCTGGGTATCAGAAATGGTATCTTGTCTGATTGCCTAATTTTGAATGGAACTGTCAGAACCTTTGGGGTTTACTGACCATGGGCCTGATTCTGGCTCTGAGCAATGATTCTCCTCCAAGCCTTAAGGCCCCCATCCTCCAAGAAGGTTTTCCCAGGACAGAAGGGTCGGCAGAAAAATTAATGCAGCCTCTGGCCTCCCTAGCCCAGCCTTTGTTGCTTCTGCACCTTCCAAGCTTTGGAACCTTAACCTCAAGAAGGGCTTCCCATGGAGTCCAGTGTAGATAAGAGAGTGCCATGGTGGCAGCTAACTCACCCTCCATGGGGCTGGGAAGAGTCATGTGGTGGGTTCCCTTTGCCTGGCTAATATTAGGGAAATTATTGGGCTCGATCTGTAGTACAATCAGCTTCTCAGGGCAAGGATAACAGCTGAGATTTCCTCAAATGACTAGTGATTTGGGATCCCAACTTGAGACACCTTACAGGGCCTGATGTTCAGAGGGTGGGTGCTCAGTGCTTTATGGAAATCAGGCCCCTTTAAGGTGTCTCAAATTGGGGGCCCCTCAAATCAATAGTCTCTTTGGAAGACCTTAGCCTTTGGCTTTAACCTGTAGGTACAGCATCTGTGCACTTCATACCAAAGTGTACTACTAACAGCAGCGGGAGCAACACAAAAATGAATTAAGCACAGCCAGAACTATGAATTCTCTGGCTTGTCTCTGCAAGTTATATTCGGTGTGTCGTTTCTGACATTTTTAGGCAAATATTTAGTGCAATTAAGTTTAGAACCGACCACGGGAACATCATACTAAGATGTGTTCCAAAAATGAAAGCAGGGATGGATACTGCCCCGAACAACATTTAGGGCATGAAAAGGAAACTTTGCTCCGCATTTTACTTTTCTATGTTGATGTGGCTGTAACAGCTGTTTAAATTGACAGTGCACTGCTGCCCTCTGCTGTCCTTGAAGCTTGCTCAAGGAGGAAAAAAGTGCACAGAAACCTTTGACATAGAAGCAGCTGAGACTGTTTGATCAGTCTAAAGTTTAGGCCCTAAACAAATGAGAGGAGACTTGGCCCTGGACAGTGAAAGGACAAAGTGGTTTAAGCAAGTCTTCCTCAATAAAAGACAAGCATGTGTGGACACTTGAGAAGCATTACATCTTGCACACTTGGCGGTAACATGGGGAGACAAGAGAAAAGAGGGGATACATTGCTTTAAGGGCTTTGCCCAGAAGGAAAAGGAATCTGGCTGTTGTGAATTACAGGATCACAGAATTACTTCTGATCATTCTGCTGTGAGAGAGCCAAGTGCAAACACTTATGTAAGGGGGAGATTTGCAAGGGCTCAAAAGGTAGTCACTCAGTTCCCTTGGACTCCCAATTGAAGTTGATGGTCCAGACCAATTTGTGCCCTTGAAAACCTTCCCCTAAGTATATTTTAATGTAAAAGTAGCATTCACTAAATACTGGAATGTGTGTTCCTTTCCCTGGTATCTTCTCAGTAAACTACTGAGCAGGACGATGGCCCCAATTCAAAGGAAACACACAGTAGTTGCATTGACTTCCAGATAAGAAGGGAGATCTGACAGGTCAGAGAGCTCTTCAGCAGCTTTGACCTTCCTTCTTACCAGGTTCTATACATGATTTTACTGATGCATTTGTTTATTATCACCTAAGACCTCTTACCAAGGCAAGCCTGCATCACACCATGGGTAACGGTGCACACACTGGCTCTGAGACATGTTCCTTTTCCTTCAATAATACGATGCATCCACTTGATGCAAATGTGGCTCCGCGGGTAATTTGGACACCTGTGGTTTTCATGCTTTTATAAAACAAACAAAGTAAAAGTTCTGCCCCTGTTGATGTTAATGGTGAAACACCCATTGGCTAACGAGCTCAGAATTTGGTGGCCTCTGGCTATTTCACAGATATTTGCGGGTTTCAAACACAAATTGTCCCCCCCCCCTTTTTTTTTTTTAAACTTTTCTGCTGTAAATATCAAAGATTGTCGTAATGACACTAAGGGGACTCTAGAGATGGCATTACTCAGGCACACACAAGAGGACAAATCCTCAGCGGGTGTAAGCCGTGGTTGGGTCCACTGGGTTCAAGAGATCTATGCAGAACCTAAGGTGAGGATCTGATGCAGAAGCAGGAAGCTGAAGCATTAATGGAGTGCCCAATCCTGCAGAGATCAGATGGAGAGCAATCTCCTACTGACTTCTGTGGCCATCCAGCAAGCCCCCACAGACCTAACAGATCATACCCAAAGATTGTGTACGTCCCAATCAGCACAGCGTGTTTGCCTCCCATTAAAGGGAGGGAAAATCAGTGAAGCCACAGCCAGATTGTACAGGTCTAGGTTGTCAGAGGTGCCTTCATTGAACCCCAGGTTAGCTACAGTGTTTTGGGGCTTTCAGAGGAACAATGAATTATTCAGTGCCTTCAGGGGACTGGTGCAGGAGGCGTCATCTCAGACCTAATAATTGGGGAGCTGGGAAGTAACACCAGGTACAGTCACGCTGCTCCAGTCCATTAAAAAACAAACTCATCGCTGCATTGTGTGCACCGCTAGATCATTTCAGTGGCTGCCAGGGGACATTAGTGGCATTAATTAGGTGACCATCTCCAGATGTATCCTGCAATTTCTCATGACTGTGATGCATCACGGCACGTATTTTCATTAACTTAACGCCACAAAATCAAAATAAGGTGGGACAGTTATGGTGCGCTGGGACCAGATTCCTTTACATTCAACAGGCCCGGTCCTTCCACCTTTCCTCATGGGATCAGTCCCATTGTCTTCACTGGGTGTGAGGGCGGGGGTCAAACCACTGACCACGTGCACTTGAACCTATTCCAATAAGAAAAGAGATTGGAATAAACCCCCTCTAAGTCCAGTGCCCCAGTCCTTGGAAAAGGCTCAGGATGTGTTCAATGCCCAGTTATTACAACTCAGTTGGGTGCTGTATTACAAACTGTAGCCTGATTGCACCTGGTTGATTGGTTGATCAAGGCTCAAACTAGTCAACAGAGCTGTATCCAGCACAAATAGAAACTAGCATGGAACAAGGATTGTTATTCTAGAAAGTCACTGGAATGCCAATTCCAAGCTAACACATATACCGGTATAGCAAGCAGCTCACAGAGTATAGAAGGGAGGATGGAGACATCCATGCATCATGTCAGCACCGGGGCTTGGTTCACAGCATACATACCCCTGCAGGGGTGCTCTGCTGGTGTGGGATACTGATTAAGTATAGCTCTGGAACTAGAGCTTGGGAAACCTGTTTTACATACAGAGACAGTACGTTTGATCCTTGCTTGGGATTGACTATTTTGTCGGTCTGTAGCAAATTACATCTGATACTGTACAGAAAATGTCACGTATCAGGGGGTAGCCGTGTTAGTCTGCATCCACAAAAATAACAAGGAGTCCGGTGGCACATTAAAGACTAACAGATTTATCTGGGCATAAGCTTTCATGGGTAAAAAAACAGACTCCTTGTTGGTTTTGTACAGAAAATTTAAAACCTCAGCTATAGTTTTTAAAACAATATTGATTAAAAGGCTTAAACACTTGGTTTCTTTTGCTATTTATAAGTTCAAACACAGGCAAGACATCTCACTTCACTACATAGCATAAAAATAGTCTACGTCATCAGTTAACCAGCAATTATATATATGGCGTATCTTTTCACCTATACAGATGATTCAAGGCCTGCCTTCTGAAAGAGTCAATATTTGCTCAAGATTAATTTCTGTACAAATGTTAGGGAACTAGTTTAAAAGCATATGGTTACTTTCCCCCACAAAACATACACGTGTGACCAATATTACTCAAAAATAAATTAAAACTAGATTAGGTTCATCTTGTTGCCTGAATAGTTCTGAATTTTGTTTAGTGAAAACGTTGAGAAGAAAAATGTCTGGAAAAAAGACCACCATCCTTGGTTCTCACTTCTATTTCTCTACAATTGTTATTGGCATTTATTTGTATTGTGGTAGCACATTGGGGTCCTAATCAGAGCCCATCTTGCTAGGGGTTGTACACGCAGAACAAAAACTCATTTCCATCTCCAACGAGTTTATAAGCTAAGTATAAATGAGAAACGGGTGGGATACAAACAGACTGAGGGAGCACCAGTAAACAACGAGATGGATCTGATTAGCACAATAAACCATAGGCACAGCAAACTCATTGCCTGGCTATTGTGAAGCCATGTTATCTTCCTATTATCAGGCATCACCACCCCTCGCTTCCAACACTTGTCGCTGTCCCTGACTATGCTGCTTCCAAGAAGTCCCTGAAAGGACTAAGGGACTGACAACGATGTCTGGGTTATGCACACTCCCCACTATCTCTGGTGAGAGCATCAGGAATACTGCCAACATGGCGTCATGAATATGGATTTGGTCTTTGCCTACTCATATTTCATGTCAACATTTTTCAATTGCTTATTTATTTATTTGGATGTAAAATGTTAAACAGACGCCTTTCCAATGCCTTTGGCACCCTGACTTCACTGCTAACACACTAAAAATTCCCAGCAATCATTTCAAACAGGAACTCAGCCAGCCAGCCACCTACATAAATTCCTTTCTGCCCCTTCATAGTCAAGGTAGCATGCCCTCGGCCCTCTCCAAAAATCCTGCCAGGATTGCAAGGGGGGAATCCAGCTTGGGCAGCCCTGTTGACCACAGCTATGGCAATATGGCCTGGGGAGAGAACGGGGCCCGCAGGTAAGCCGACACCAGGCTATTTTAGGGCTTTACAGGTCACAACCATTTGTCTAAAAACGTTTTCTTCTGATGTAGTGATACAGAAAGACTCTGGGTTACTCAAAGTAATATATTGTAGAGGCTCCCCTACGTCTTTGTATTACTTTGTAGCCATGCTTTGGAAGCAATAAGCCACACCAAGGTGTGCATTAGGAAAGCTGCTGGCATGCTTCTGTAGGAGCAGAATTTTATAATTGTACTATGAGAATTAAAGTATGATTTGATTTCATCCTGCCAGCCACCCTTTTTGAATAGCAGAAAGGAATGACCCTCTGGGACTCTGGGATTCTGTTTCCCATATGCATCACAAATTGGGCCCTTTTAGTTCTTTGTTTTAAGGTTTAGTTAGTAAGAGACAGGATCCTGTATTGTGTCTTTGCTAAGTAAATTAGAGGAACCTTGAAGGCCTGGGCCTCAGTGTGAATTGTTTTGGTTATAAAACTTAGCAAGGTTTAATTTACAATGTCTTTTTGCTCGATATAAAATACTGCCGTTTGTATTCTCAAAGGTCTCTGTAAAAGACTGTGTGAATGAGGAATGCGTGCATCAGGAAAAGATAAGGTGTGAAGGCCATTGTTAACCAGATGGTCAAGAAAGGAGGAGCGAAGACACTTACCCAAGACTTATTGACGCCAGAGAACCATCAACAAGCATCCATGATTGAGGAAGGGCAGATTGATGACCCTGAGGTAGAGGCTGGCACCCCTAAAGACAATTGATTAAATCAAATCCGGGGCCGAATGACCCTCTCAGAGGTGTTTTGGAATGTTTACATCAAAAAATAACACCAATTAAGGAGTAACCAGTTAGCATATGCTAACTGCTGTATTCTCAATAAATGCAGCATGTTGCCTTCTCCCCTATAAAAGATCTCGTGTGCTTTGTTTAAGCATAACATTTTCTAGATGGGACCAACCACTGATCTCAGTTAGACCCAGGTAAATATGGCATGGCTCCAGATTTAGATAGGGGGATGGTGACGGAGCTCAGAATCTGCCTTTTGGTCTTCAACCACATATCTCACACAGCACCTCAGACAAGTCCCCGTAGCCAAGTAACACACCACCCCGCTGTGGCTTACCGTTGCAATGGTTTGCCTCCTCCGTTTCATTGGCATGACTTGCACTGTATGCCAGTCTATTCATAACAGGTATGATTTAGCTTGCAAGCATGACAGTATTTGCCACTGGGTAGGCCTTTGTCATCTCAATACTGTGTTCCTGCTTCTGATCAAGGAACTGATCTTTCAGTCGCTCAAAATGAGACATATCTTGAATACAGGTTTTAAATGTCAAATAGGCAATGTGCAAAGCATTGATTTCTAAAGCAATTCATGACAGAGGCCTGCAAAGTTAACATCAGTGGAAGTCGTGTCATTGACTTCAATGAGAGGAAGCACCCTCATTGGGAAGCACCCAAACCCCTCATCCCCAGCCCCACCCAGACCCCTCACACAGCCCTGCACCCCAACCCCCTGCCCCAGCCCGGAGCCCCCTCCTGCAACCTGAACCCCTCATTTCTGGCCCCACCCCAAAACCCACACCCCCCAGCCCAGAGCCTGTACCCCCTCCCACACCCCTACCTCAGCTCAGAACCCTGTCCCATACTCTGAACCCCTCAGCTCCACCCCCCAGCCCGGACCCCTTCCTGCACTCCAAACCCCTCATACCTGGCCCCACCCGAAAGTCCCCAAAGTAGATGCTTGATTTTAAGCACATGTTTAAATCCCATGAGACTTAAAGGTAATTAAGCATGTACTTAAGTGCTTTTCTGAACTGAAGCCATAATGGACAATGGTAGTGAATTGGCAAAATATAAGAGTCATATTTTGACTTAGGCATTCTATATTTTATTGTCTCACTAATGTTCTATATTTTAACAGTGAAACAGAAACAAGAGGTTATAAAAAGATACAAGTCACCAAACCCAAGATTTCAACTAGATTCAAAATAGTATTTTAATTTTCTGCTTAGATATATAAACAGATACACACACACACAAAGGGCTTAATCCTGCAAAGACTTAAACCTATGCTTAACTTTATGCACTGTGAGTAGTTCTAGAACACAGAAGAGGAATGAAGGCTGGTCCAATGGTTTGGGTGCTAGCCTCCAACTTGGAAAATCTGAGATCAACTCCCTGCTTTGCTATGGGCCTCCCGTGTTACCTTGAGCAAGTCATGGGATTTCTCTGTGCCTCAATTCCCCCCATTTATAAAATGGTAACAATAGCTCTTCACAGGGATGTTGTGAAGCCAAATACATTAAAGGGGTGCAGATACTATGGTAATGGGGACCCTATAAGTGGAGAGAGAGATGTATAGAAGTCTTTGTGGGATCAGGGCTTCACTACTGAACTTAGGGTCTGATCCGGCAGTCACTGATGCAGGAGTGGGCTGTTAGTATATGCATGCAGGGACAGGTCTGATGTAAGAATTTCCATTAGAATCCGTTCTTATGTATCACTAGTCAAGCGGTCTTTAAAAATAAATAAGCCACCCCCCCAAAAATTTATTTACTGCCATTTCCATGCTTTAGACACTGCCACATAAAACAAGCTGTACGAGTTAAGCATGAAGTAAAGCCACCGCTAAAAGAATGATAATTATTTTATCAGCTCCCAGGGTATCATCTCCAGTAAACTGAGCTTGAGTTAATAAGCAGACAATGTTCAGTATCACACTGCTGCACTCTGAAAACTAATTTAACTATTCCATTAAAAATGAAAACATATTCAAATTAAAACACCCATAAGATATGAAGAGGGAGGGGGGAAAGAACTTCCAAGAGAGGACATGAAATGCATGAGTCATTTCCCATCAGGTTGCAGTTCCCTTAACTGACCATGACAGGCAGAGATGAAATAGAAATTTCTATCTCAAATAGGAACACAAAGGAGAGATGACCTTTGATCAAATATCTGTTTGTAGTTTTGACATGGAAATTTGCATTAAAAGAATTTATGCTGGACACTTACATGAAGAGCGAAGTCAAAGCATGTAGAGGAAGTGAGAGGCCAAACCATCTTACACAGCCTGTCAGATGAAAGCTGCATTCTCTTTGCAGAGATGTTTGCAAGCAATTTAGACTCCTTAGCACAGTGCAAAGGTTTTTGTTGTGCACTCTTTCAAAGCAGTGTTATTCATAGCCTGGGAAGTTTGTTTTCAAATCTAGCACCAAGCAAATAATTATTCACAGAATGGAGCTTTTAGGGTGAGGACCACACCATACTTAAAATAGCAAACAACAAAACCTTGTTCAAACCCTATCTTTTTAGTGCTCTGAACTGTTTTCCAGGATAGAAAAATTATGCTAAGAACAAAGGGCCAGATGGTTAGCGGGTGTATATCTGCTCCATATCTGCAGTCCTATGACTCTGGCCTTGTCCCAAGTCTGCAAACTTAGTGTGACTACCCTTGTGCATAAAGTTAAAGCAGGGGTCAAAGTTTATCAGATTGGGACCTATATGACAAATTTTCTAACGCCAGTGCTTTAATGTGTTCTTCCATTCAGATAACAGGTGTTAGTGTTCAAAATCAGTTGATTAAGGTATTTGCAAATGATTATATTAATAGTTGGATATACAAGCAGATATTCTGTTATGAAATCACACAATTCCATAAGAGCAAGGAGATTTACCCCCCCGCCCCCTTATCTGTAACACTCACTGTTTTCCTCCAGTTGTGGGCTGAATATAATGATTTTGCTGGTGCAAGATTTTGCAAATGATCCCAGATTTCATGGCTATGAGACTCACCTGATTTATGAGGTGAAAGTGTCCCTCAATTCGTGTAGATCTTCTCTTTACTCCCCCTCTTTCTTACCTCTGTATTTCCAGATTTCTCACTATCCCAAGCCTCTTTATGGGCCTGACTATGAAGTACACACAGCCCTCCATTTCTCTGAGTAAGGACTGCAGGATCAGGACCAATGTTCCAATTCCGCCACCTCTCTTCCTTCATCAGTCACCCCACTGTGGCTTATTGTTGCAAATGACTCTTCTCCACCATTAAATAGCATGCTGGGTTCTAGCCACAAAGCTAGCTGTAATTGTGGACAGCTGTGATTTAGTTTGTTAATTAAATGACAATACCAGTGAATAGCTTTTGTGTTTTCCAAAGTGTTGTCACTATGTCCTGTAGTCTCCTACCTTCTTTCTCTCTCAAAGTAACACTTTCAACACTTAATACTGTGTGCCAACTGGAAAAAATTGGACAACAGTAAGAAAGTGTTTCAAAACCACTTCCCCTTATTTTTTTAAATTTCTTACGGGAAAATTGGAAAATCCCAATTTGAAAATATATATTTAAAAAAAAAAAAAAAAGGATTTTCCCCATGAAACTTTTCCTGGGGAAAATCCCAGTTTTGTGGCAAGCTTTAATTATGTCCTATGAAACATGGTTGAGAAGTTCTGAGTCTATCCAGTAGAGGTCAGTGTGCATACATATATACCCCACATATACTCTAACTACTGTATATGTGGAGGCATGCAATTTTGTCAATATTTTAAGTGTTCAGCCTTTTGAGTCTTAGAATTGGCAGCCTTTGCACTCTTGAAATATAAGCCTTGAGAAAGTTACATTGAAGAATTATATCCCAACAGCATCGAACACTGAATAGACAATAACACAGCTTCATTCTTGCAAGTGCTCTCTTTTAGAGGAGTGTTCCAATTTCCATGGTACCCATAATCAAGGAAGATGTCTTGGAGTACCAACCCATAGCTAGGATGGTGGTGGGACTACACGAACTTTCAGCTCACATCTATTGCTAGTGCTGCCACCAGTGATCATTGAGCTAGGAGGGTGAATTCTCCTTCAAATTCTCTAGCGGCCAGCGACCCAAAGAGAAAAGCACTAAATGAATTTGAAAATGCTTTGGCTTGACCTGAAACGTTTCAAACTCACAAAACTTGAAATTTTTCATCGTGCATTCTTTCATCTTCTGCCTCTGCCTAGTGGATAATTCTGACTCACAGGAGACCTAATGCTTGACACAGTACTAAATCTACATCACAACCATGAACTGGGCAATAAATCAAGAAATCTGCCCAGTTATAGGGGTGAATTTACGTGGCAGTGGAGAAAGTTGTCTGGAATTTTATAGAAAGGCTAAATGGCCAAGATTGTCTTGTTTCCTCTGCTCCTTGGAGGTATCTGTGATACACTTACCGAAGTTCATCCAAATTTTATGAAATTTGAGGATTGGCTTTGGCACTGAAATATTGAGTTTCCTGAATCTATTACCCAGTTCTCTGTTTATTTCAGATACCTACTGTATTGTTAATTCATTTTAACATTGTTTAAGCTGTGGAAATGGATTTCTTCTATGGGTCAGTACTGACCTGATCTAAAGCCCATTGAAATAAGTGGGAGTCTTATTTCATAGAATCATAGAATATCAGAGTTGGAAGGGACCTCAAGAGGTCATCTAGTCCAACCCCCTGCTCAGTCCAACCCCCTTTCAATGGAGTACAATCAGGAATTCCATTGTTTAGTGCAATGACAGTTAATAAGAGCAAACTTACCAATACGTTGCTTCTATTTCCAGTCTCTGCCCCTTTGCAGTCCAGGGTCATAAATATCAGTCTGACTTCTACACCATATTTGGAAACTGGATAAACTCTAGCTATCTCCTGATAACTGGAAGACATGTACATTTAGTTTCTGTACAGGTTGGACTAAAATGCTGCTGGACTTTTATAAAAGCTGGACTATAAAATGCTTGCTTGAAAACTCTTATGCTGGGGATAGGTGTATATTGCAAATTCTTATAACCGGTCTGCAATCAGACAAGAAAAATCTTTCCAAAAAGATCATGCAAGGGGACAATTTACAGCACACAGCAGAGTGGGGTTCTTTTGTATTATGTCACAGTGGGACAGTTTCTTGGCTGGCCCTCCAGAAAGCAGAAGAAAACAGAGTAAATATTTCTCTCTCTCCTCTCCCTCCGTAGCGACAGTGGTCAAAAGAATGGCTTCCAATGATTACCATGATGGGCTTTCACTTCTTGGAATTTATTTCTTGGAATTTCCAAGAAGAACATTTCAAGCCAAGGCAGCCATTTTCCATTCCCAGTTGTGAGACATTTTTGTTCGTGTTTGCCTAACAAAATGGGATTCAGGTCTACGACCAGGGCTCCTATGTACTACAATAATGGAAATGATAAATAATTATAATTATTTTTCTCCAAAGCCCACTGATTTCCCATTGACTTCAATGGCCATCTTGCAGAATCTATTCAATAGTAGACAGGTAGGCTCCAGTCCTCTATTCCTTACTCACACCCCGAGACACTATTGATAGAGTTGTATTAACAGTAGGAAGTTCAAATGAACTCAGCCACCTCAGGAAAGGCACAAAACTAGCTAACTTGAGGAGATCTATCTCTGTATAGGAAGAAGACGACTCAGAAAAAGAAATTGGTTTTAAAGTTGCTAACCTTGTGTGGTGCAGTCCTGGCAGTTCTGCACAATACAGTGTAGTTAAAAAAAAATAATAATAACACCCATCCTGAGCCTTAAGAAGCAAGTCTAGGTTTTATTAAATTAGGAGACTGATCAACTTTTGAAAATATAACTTTAATATTCTCTTTGTAAATGCTACTGATTCCAGTGTGGTACTAGCCACAATCTCCTTTCAAAGTACAATGATAACAACCAACCATATCCATGCATAACAAACGATCAGACTTCCATACACCATGCACTCAAACCAACCTGTGATGATTTACCAGCTCTCTGAAATTGGTAAGTCATTGGAAGTGTTATTGTTACCTGCCCTAGTACGTGTAATTGCAAAAATCATTAAGTCTCTTAAAAAGTGATCAAGGGTATGCCTCTGATGTGAAGCCAACATCTTCAACGGAGAGACAATCTACTGAACAAGAAGGTAAAGCAGAAATGAATGAAATTGAGTTATTCTTACTAGCAGTGAAGGTTCTTAATGTAGGAAAAGTACAAAGGTGGGGGAGAAAGTAATGAAAAAATGACTAGAAAGGAAGTGATCCTGAATTTCCATTGCAAATGTGACAAATCTGGGGTGACTGAACAGATAACATCTTGAGAAACTTCTTAACAGTGAAATTCTGTAAGAAAAGTGTTAGTTTCAAAGGAGACAGAACATAATTTGAACTGTTAACGTCTTGGGGCCAGATTCTCAGCAGGTGTAAATCAACATCACTCCATTGACTTCCTTTGAACGATACCTGTTTATGCCAGCTCAGAAACTGGCTATTGGACTCCGATTATCAAAGCTGTTAAGAAAGAATGCAAAATGTGCTCTAGCCGGCCTGCCTCCTTTTCTCTAGGGTGCTCATCACTGCTGTATCCAGGAGCCAATGAATAAACGAAATAAAGGATATTAGAGCAATAAGGAACAAAGCAGGGTATTTGGAGTAATCAAAGGTGGTCGAGGGCACCTGGGACTGGATCTGGTACAGAACGTCGTTACTGATCTGTGGGTGTTGCCCATTGAGGGCCTTGATTCCTCCTCACATCTACATGCTGGCCAGGCACCGGGGTGGAGATGCAAGCAGCACTTTTTCCAAGACTGGTCTTGCTGACTTCCTACCAAGAGCGAGAGGGGAGGTACTAGAACACATTCTTACTATGGGGGAGAAGTTACCACAGCCTTTGAGAAGTACAAGCCTGTCTAAAGGCTCAGTCTCGCCCCTAATCAATGTGTTCCCCCATCCAAGAGCAGCCAAAGTGGCTTATAACTCATTGCTTGCTAGCCACTATGACCAAAGATTTCAGCCAGTTGCAGAAAGGCAAAACCGTCTGGAGCAGAAGGCTGGACAGCGTAAAGTGACACATGCTTATGCCTGGTTTCTGAAAGGAACAATAACTACACCCGTGGGAAGTAACAAAATTGCTCTACTTAAAAAAATAATTAAAAAACAACAAAGCATTAAGCAGTAAACGAGCAATGTAACAAGTGCGTCATCGTACTAGATAAACGGAATCTAGTAGGTAGGTTTAACCTGATATGCTTTAGGACACCATCTGCAATAAGTAATGTCATGAGCATTAGGGGATGGTGACTCTTGCGGCCAGCAGTTAAACTTTACCATGGTTCCTGCACAGAATATATTACATTGTTGATCATTAGAGAGCAGAATGCCAATATCATAAAATCCAAGTGTTCATGTAATTCTGCATACAGGGTAGTTTAAGCCACCAATTTTTTAAACAGAGTGTGGTACATGTGTCAAGAGCAGTTGATTTAAAATCCTAACGCAAATCACTCAGACAATACACTGAAGTTAAAAAGCTAAGTCAACTCAATCAAACTTTAGATCACAGCACTAGAAGAATGGCCTTTGTCACTCCAAATACGATGGAAGGAGCTGATTGAGAAGTGAAGAAAAATGCTTGTGCATATGTCACAGAATGAGAAAGAGGGGAGGAAGGAGATTTGTTCATAATTTAAAAAAGTCTCTTCAAAAAACCTGCTCTATTCTGGGGAGCAGGAGGACACTGAAGTTGTATCATTTACCTGCTGCCTGAGAAGGGAACAATGGATTTGAGATTAGATTCAGATCAGTATCCCACTCCAAGAATAGATGTGAAAAGGGACGAGGAAGGAACCTTTAGAGCTGAGAGGTCAACAGGCTGAATTCAAACCCACCCTCACCAGAGCTTGAATCAATGGGTATGTTCACACTGCAATCACCGTAGGTGATCGCAGCTCATGTAGACACACCCGAACTAGCTTTAATTTAACCACCTCAGGTACTGGAGCAATGAAGCCGCCGCAGCATGGCACACAGCATGGAACCCAGGGTCACAGGGCTAGTCCAGGCCGAAGTTGGTGCTGCTTCAGTGCCCAAGCTAGCTAGATGTCCACACTCACTGCCTGCTTCCTGGGCTCTGGCCTTAGCTGTAATTCAAAAGCAATAACACAACAGAAGCCTCTGTCCATGCTTCCGCCTCCACTTAGCTGTTGAAGGTTTTATAGCTCAGGAATTATTGCATCTATCTATCATAGTTCCCGCTCCCTGAGAGAGCTACTCCTACCTCCCTTACATGCAGGGGGGATTTATCATGCTACACTTGGATACAATGAGCCAGTGGGAACTAATCAGCATCTCCCCGCAGGGTTCCAATACATGTTGGGTAAACAGCAGAGTCCTACCACCCTACATGAGTCCATCTATGCAGGAGACGGAGGACCAGTCTGAGATTATGGAACAAGCGCCCATAAAAACTAAGGCCCATTGCAAACGTCACCACCTTCCACTCAAAGTGCAAGGAGCATTTCTTCAGCTCAACAAACACAGAGCAGCCTGTACTGTTTCCCCTGCCTTTCCTTGTACATCTTCAGTGGAAGGATTTCATTCATTCAAACTTGGGTTTCAATCATATTCAAACTGCAATTTTATTTTTCAATGGCATGCTAAATCACAGGCTGTGAAGCCGGCAGGCATAACTCAGCTAATATACTAGCTCCTTAGAGCTTCCATCTAAGTCCCGGGACAAGTGGGAGTTTTAATCCCTTTCAGGGCCTGGGCTGGCATCTAAACAGACAGTGTGAAATGCTACTGCAAAGTGGGGGAAGTAAAAACGATTTGACACCGTTCAAGATCTTTTCCTCATTTCTCCATAATGAAACCTGAACAGAGACAAAATAAATTATTTCACCGGTGTTTAAAATGGTCAGAAATCAACTGTCCCGTTCGAGAAAGGAAAGAATGGAGTTCCTATGGACAAGAACCCACCCTCTCTATTAAAGTTTACCGGGATAAACTACACCAACATGTTTCATTGCTCTCGGCTATGGTGTATCCTGCCCACCAATTTCACTAACCTTTCCTAACAGCCTTCCCTAGTCAATAGGTGGGTAGGGTCATTCATTGAAGTGATTACTCCATGCCTCAAACACAGCATCTGGAAGGATTTTTTGCAGAGAATGGTCATTACAAATGATACATTATTATGGAGATGCAAATTCTGATTATCTGGAGCTCCTTAATTTCATCTGGCATCTATCCCACAGCCAGCTTTGAGTGAAAAATTGAAATCTGCTGCAACACCTGCCAGCGCTGCTGTTTGGTGCTACGGTCTCAACACCTGCCATTGTGGAGTCATGTTCTCCAAACAAAGAATTATTGCTTTGATAAAAAGAATGAAGCGTGTCAAGAGCAAGCACATCTGACGTCTACCGCCAATTGGCTCATGACAAATTCCTGGGAGAGAGTATATGTCCAGTTCTCATGTATGGATCATACTAATGCTGTTGGACTATTCAACTCTAGCTGGTGCTCTGCAACAAAGAGAAAAGTGGCCCGATCTAGAACATACGGTATTGTTTCCTTGCTCTAGGGTGACCAGACAGCAAGTGTGAAAAATCGGGACAGAGGGGTGGGGTGGTGGGTAAGAGGAGCCTATATAAGAAAAAGACCCGAAAATCGGGACTGTTCCTATAAAATCGGGACATCTGATCACCCTACCTTGCTCTGACTTCATCACATCACAGAGTGACTGGCCCTTTAAGAGGCACCAGGCCCAACCACACCTGTGATCTACTTAGCTCACTTCCCCAGGTGGACAAAATGAACAATGTCACATGACAGGACGGTCATGTGACTAAACCAGCCTTTCTGGGGTGTAGATAAAAGCAGAAGCCCGTGGAGAATCAAAGGGAGAGAGAAGAAAACTCTACAGGTAGGAAGCTGTGGGAGTGGCTGCTGGATAGCAAGCGGGGAGACACTGAAAGCAGCAGCGGGGCTGCATTAGCTGCTCTAAACAGCAAACCATTTACTTTCTCTCGCGCTCTCTCTAGCCATAACAGTTTATTTATAATCCATGAAACAATTGTGACTATAGTCAAAAACAACTCTTTAAAAGACAACACCTTGGGGGGGGTTCCTCCCAGTTTTAGTGCTTGCTGCTACCACAAGTTCAGTGCAAAATACAATTATGTTCATGCACATACATATTTACACTGCCTTAGGACTCTGCTCTGGGGGATTTACCCTTCCCAGGCTCTGCGGAATGGTGTCCAAGCCCTCTGTAGGGTATACCAGCTCCTTAACATCTGGGAGACAAGTGATAGTCCCTCAATCTCCTTCAACTCCCCTCCGACCCCCATCACAGCAAATTCTAGTCATCATCTTCTCCAGCAGGAGAGAGAGCCTGCCGTCTAATCAAACAAACAGGCAAAATCCTTGGAATACAGTCCTCTCAGCAGACCCTTCTGGTCCACGTCCTGCTTCCCTGCTGAATTCTTCAGTCCGTCCGTCACTCCTCCTATTTATAAACCCACCCCTCGCCCCTTGAGTTCCCATTGGTTGCACTCTCAGAGAGTGACTCTGGGTGTGTCCTGCCCACAATGGAAATCACCCAATCAGCACCAGACAGGTAATGGACATGCCTGCCACACCCAATCTCTCGATGGATTCTGGATCATCCAGCAGAACCCTTCACCCCACGCTGGCACGTCTTTAGGCACACAGAGACCTCCCCTCCGCCCCCCAAAGAACTATATATCTTCCCAGGTGTTTCTTACTTTATTTACACTCCTAAATGCTGCAATGCCAGCAAATGGGTCACACACCCACTGAGGCCGTGATTCAGGACAGCATCCCTATTCAGGAAAGTACTTAAGGTTGTGCTTAAATCCCACTGAAGTCAATGCTGTCCTGAATAAAGATGAACACCCGCCCATGCTTAAGTGCTTTCTTGAATCAGGACCTCCGAAATTATTTCAGCTGGTTTGTAAGCGATGACTGGAAGAAATCCACCTGTTTTTCCCCTCACTATGTTTCTATTATCTCAAGTCCAAACTAATATTAAACCAGCATTCTCAGTTTCTTATCCTCTGCCATATGGCTCAAACTCCTTGCTCGGAGCAGGGTGAATTAACCACGGGGCAGCAAGAAGCTGTAACTTAAGCTTCAAGAGGAGTTAATCTGAGAAGAGGCAAAAAAAAGCTGGTGGCATTCCTAAAACTTTTGGGTTTGAGCAGATACACGAGTTCAAAGGAATCCAATTAAAAGGGGGGGAATTATTGAAGAAAAAAAAAACATTTTAAAAAGTAAATGAATGGGGGGGGGTGTTTGTTTTATAAAATGCTTGTTGCCTTGAGGACTGCAAAAACTGAATGCCTGCCAGAACACTAAGCTAATAAATTTTATGATAAATAGTCCTGGAACACAAAGTCTCTTTGTGGATTTAAATTAATCTAAAACGTATTTATTAATTCATAACTAAGGATTAAATTATATTTTGTTGATGACCTCGGTGTTGTTTGTCTAGAACCAGATTTCTCCTAAAAGATAGCAACGCTATTTAATCATAATGCCAACCTTTGATTCCACTTGAACACAATTACCCTGCATTTTGACTTCGATATATCATAAATAGCTTTCCTTTCTCCTGTGAATGTGTGTGCACGTGTTGTATGTGTATATACCAACACATGAAAATATGGATTGTTACATATTTAATCTACGCAGTGTGTGTATCTGTTGATACATACAAACACGTTGAGTCTACATGTTGGGACCAGTTTAATGTCTTCCTCCTGGCCACAAGTTATGGCTAAAGTATCCACATAGGCTAGAGTTGATGGAAAAAATGGTGAACATTTTTCCTTGAAAAAAGGTCACATTTCTCAGTGAAAATATTTAACGTAATTTTTAAAAATTAAAGAAAACATTCTACCACTGGCAGAGCCATCAGGATGTTGTTCAGGTTTTCCCAAATAAATGAAACTTTATTTATAGGCGCTACGTGAAGCACTTATCTCTCTGGAGCTTCGAGATGAGTCATACAAAGCAGTGGGATCTGCCCATAGCAACAGCTATGCCCAATTTCAATGACAACTACGTGAAATGTCTCCACATTTGATTTGTTTTTTCCAATGAAAACTGGCTGAAATTTTGAAACAATAAAACAATGTTTCAGTTGAATTTACATACTCCCCCCTCCCCGCCACACCCAGACACACACTTTTCGACCATCTCTAGTTCCAAGTGCCAGGAGGGAAGTGGCCCCAGGGCATCCACACAGGGGGCTCTGTGCCCGGGACACTCACCAGAGGAGGTTGTTGGCAGAAAGTGAATGTGGGAATAGCTAATAGGCCTGTTCAGAGGTTGTCTTCAGACCAGGTGCAGGTGAAAGCAACAGTCTGTATTTACCACTCATCAAGACCCAGGAGTGGTACCATGACTTGGCCATGCCAACATCCCAGGGCCTATTTGTAGTTTGAGGGTGGGGGAATAATCCTTCCCTCACACACTTCCCATGGACAAAGAGGGGGGCAAATACTGGTCCTGCAGTTAAAGCCTGAATGATAGATCTTTGTCCCCCTGTTTAGCAGACGCTGCTTACTGGCCCTTTATAAAAGCTCCCTCTGCTTTTTCTACCTGTGAAATATAGTAGTTACTATGGAAACTAATTGGCATGGAGTATGCAGGCCTCTATGTGCCCACTGTAAAGTCACTGTATATACACACCTTGGCTTGAGAAACAGGTGATTGCAATGGTTTTGATGACTACTGTATATGTATATAAGGGGTCATTTTCATCCCTGGTGTACCTCCGTTGACCCCAGTGGAGGGAGGTACACAAGGGATGGAGTTGGTTCAGTACACCTGTACAGACATTCTATGTGCAGCTGGGAGTACAGAGCTTTATTAAGGAAATGCAACACCCAGAGTTATTCTTCTACTTTCTGCCACTTCAGAAGTCATGGGAAAGTGAATGCGAGAGACTCTGTGATTCATCATTGCCTGAAAAAAACACGAGACATCTAGATCTAGATAGACCTCATTGACTGATGTCTCTTATACCCCATGTCAATCTGTGAAATGATCTGGTAACAAGCAGAGCTAGCAATTACTTTTAGCAGGACAGGTAATACATGACTGCATCTGCTGTTTCACTGCATTGCCCAGCAAGTAAAATACATTGCTGTACGACCGCTCCTCTAAGCAACTTTATCAGTATGTTGTTGTTCTGTCATTCCAAATTACACAACCAAGCTTATCCTCCATTCTGCTTCTCCGCTACATTGTTCATAATGGCTTACAGAAACTTACACCATTCCACAACACGATCCCAGAGCAAAGGACGGTGTTTTTCCAATTGCCTGTCTCCTTGAGTATAAAGGCATCTCAGGTAGAGCTGGTCAAATATTTTCCATCAAAATGTTGTTTGTTGTAGGTTTTCATTTTATGCAAAATGGCTTTTCACAGACAAAAAAATAATCTGTTGTAAAAACAAAACCAAACATTTGGGGTTTTGTCAAAAAAAAAAAAACCCAAATATTGTTGTTTTAATCTAAACATTTTCATTTGACCCAAAGCCCCAAAACTGAATCAGAAAAATCTTAGGGGAAAAAAAAATCATTCTCCGATCACCTCTAATCCCAGTGTTTCTATAGAGAGTTTGTGTGTGTGACTGACAGGACTCAAAACACAGGACTGCCAGCCTCAGTGTATATTGGTGGGTGAAACTTTCTTTTTTTCTTTCTTTCCTGACTTAGCCTCCTTCTCTAACTGGTTATCTGTAGGTGAGCCTGGACCTCCCCAGGTAATACAAAGCCAGCATAGCCAGCTCTATGCCATGCTGACAAACCTGGCCAGAGGGCTGAGTGGCGAGGAGAAAGCAGGAGCTGCTGGAGTGAGAGAGGGGCTCTGGACTGAGAGAGAGATAGACAGAGATATGATGTGCAACTGCAGGAAGGGGCATTGGCCTCACAGAGCTAATCCCCAGAAACAACAGGAGGTGGCGCGGACCAGCGGTGAGAAAGGCAGCATGTTTTGGTGCATGGAACTGCCATGGGAATCAGAAGACACGCTTCCCTCTGCTATTGACTCACTGTGTGATCTAGAGCAAGTCCTTTCACTTTTTTCTGCCTCAGTTTCTTCAGCTATAAAATGGGGATATTATCCATCTAGGGAAAGTGCTTTTAAGGTGTGCAGCTGAGAAGTGCCAAATATTAGAATTACTGCATGCTCTTTCTGAATTACTAACATGTTACATCTCCCTAGCATCTGAATCATGTTTGAAATTACTGGTGGCACGCCCTTAAACAGAAACAAGTAACTCCAAATTTTAGCAGTCTGTTCTTAGTGGTGTCAAGTCATCTGATCACGTTAGTTAACCAGGATATTTTCCACAGCAAAATGTCAAGCACGCACTGTTCAGCTCCATATCAAATTCAGGTTTAACTTAGGATTCAGGACGTAAGTCTGGGACTGACCCAAGGTTAGGGTCCGGATTCTGATGGGGCCAGAGTCTTGTGAACTGTCCTCATGAGAGTTTAGCCCCAAATGGTGGATATCTCATGAGATCAAGTGCTATCATGAAATCCCTGCTATATTAGGTTGCAATGGGTCTGATCTGGTCCTGTAAAGCAGTTTTGTATCCTATTTAAACCCCAAACCATAGTGGCTGGCAGCCCTTTCTTGGAGCAACTTACCAAGGGTTATGGTGGATTCTCCATCACTGACAATTTTTAAATCAAGATTGGCTGTTTGTCTAAAAGATCTGCTCTAAGCGTTGTTTTGGAGGAGTTCTCTGGCCTGTGTTATGCAGGAGGCAGACTAGACGATCACAGTGGTCTATGACTCTTCATTGAAATTCAGAGAAGGATTCAAATCAGAGGTCTCAGTTTGGGCCGTTCTCTAATTTTCAGTCTGGTACAAGCAGTCCAGCGCTGATATAAAAACACCTATTCACGTGCAAATTGTTTTAGCTCCTTTACAAATCCTTGCTTCTGCCAAACAGATGCGACACAACTGCTGAGAAGGGCATAGTGGCCTCATGCCTCAGCCGCTGTCAACTGAGCTGAGAAACAACACTGGAAATAGAGAGACAATGAGCGGGAAAGACCAGAGCACCGCTGACAGACACATTTCAATACAACGCACTCTCACCAATGAACTAGTGCAAATAACACATGTTGCAGCCAGCAGGCTCTGTTCAGACCCAGGGAAGGGTTTAGCATTAAGGCCAGAGCTACACCACAAATGATGCTACTCCAAATAGCCCATGTTGGTCTTTTATTATCCCCACCGAAACGCTCCTTCTGTCAGCATACGCTGAATCTACACTAGGGAGCTCTACTGATATATCTATAGCTGTATCAGCAGAACTTGCGTAGCATAGACTAGCTCTCAGGGAAAAGAACAGAGAAATTGCAATACACATTAGGTCAGACTGTGCTCCTTCCGTCTGCTGGAAAGAGGAGTCCTCTAAAATCAACGAGGTCCTGGGATATACATTTTGTCTGCCAAGGGTGGCGTGGAGGTTGACAGGGAAAGCGTCCCCAGGAAGTTTCAGCCCACAGTTAGATCACTCAGACCTTCCCAGAAGTAATGACTTGTTTGTTGTTATTTAGTTAATTATTCAAGAGAAGAAAGCAGAGTTTGGCCAAATAGGATGTCAGATTTTGTTAAACAGTATAATTGATATCGTTAGGTATAAACTAGAATAAAAGACACAAGCCCCCCAAAAAAACCTTCTAGGCACCCTAACCATTAAATTATACCACTGTTCATCAGTGATGACCACCCAGCAGCAAATATAATAAATAAATATTGCTCAAACTCAGCCAGCCAGTAACTCAAAACAGCTCCTTTAGCTCCCCCACCAGGAACAGCTCCTCAGCCTTCTCCAAAGAAAACCTCTTAATTAAATAGCTTTTGCAGCACGTCTGTTTTGGACCAAGGGAGGTGAGAGGAATGATGGTTCAGTGATTAGGGCCCTGGCCTAGGTAACATCCTATTATGCTTTACATATGTTATATAGCCACAGGGCACCGTAAGTGTTAAACTCAAAAGGCACGCTATAAATCTGAATGATTAATTAACTACTTTAATGATCTAATACAAAAATCAAAGCTGCACTGACCCCAGAAAAGCCATTTCGATGTTTGTCACAAAAGGTAAAATCCAACTGCTTGGTTCAAATGCTGCTTTTTATCCACTTTTGGACTTATGAATCCCAGGTGGGAGGGGGACCATCCAGCAATGAAACAGGCATGCCTGAAAACATAACCCACATTTTAATTTTAATAGGACAGAAAAATCCTGGCAAAATGTTATGTTGCTCCTTTTGCAAGAGAGATGAACTGGAGCCTGGGAGGGACTGGAATCACATTGAGGTGGCCTTCATTACAATCCAACCATTTTTCACGGCACCTGCATCTGTTTTGCACGGAGACCAGGTGCTCCCAGAAATAAACTGCCCGTTACTAGCTTTGATTATAACCAGTTCATATCACAGATTCACAGGTTCCAAGGCTAAAAGGGACCGTTATGATCATCGAGTCTGACCTCCTGCATAACACAGGCTGTAGGCCTTGACTCAGCCATTCCCGCCTCAAAACCAAGAACTTGTGGTAGAACTGAAACATGTCTTTAAGAAAGGCAGCCAGTCACAGGCGCTGACTTTCCAATGTGCCAGGGGCAAAGGGGCGAGTGGTCTACCCCTGGCTCTGCCCCAGGCTCTGCTCCACCCCTTCCCCCAAGGCTCCACCCCAACCCTTCCTACCCTCGCTCCACCCCTGCCCTGCCTCTTCCCACCCTGTTTGCCCTCTCCCCCGAGCATGCTCTGCCTTCACTTCTCCCTCTCACCCCCAGAGCCTCCTGCACACCATGAAACAGCTGATCACAGCAGGTGGGAGGTGTGGGGAGGCACTGATCAGTGGGGCCCACTGATGGGTGGAAGGCACTGGGGGTGTTGGGGGAGCTGATGGGGAGCTCTGATGGGTGTCAGCACCCACCATTTTTTCCCTGGGGGTGCTTCAGCCCTGGAGTATCTACAGAGTTGATGCCTATGCAGCCTAAGACTCCACGTGGTGGGCTCTTCCAGTGATTATTTATGCTTCCTGTTAAAAATGCGCCCCTTTGTCCCAGTTTGAATGTCGCCTACTTCAACTTCCAGCCATCAGGCTACAACTGCCGCTATCACATTTGCCACTCCTTGGAGCACATATAGGACCGTATGACCATTGTTAACACAACCGGACTGCACTGATAATAGACTGGTGGATACTCACAGCTGGCATGCAAGTCCGCTGCTTGGTAATTCTTCACTCCAGCTCTCACCAGAAAGTCTTTGAGCAAAGTAACAACCTATATTTGTTTTCCACCTGATTAACCTATGGTGGGACCCTTATGAGTGAAGTACCAATAGGAGACAGTGGCCATGGCTCATAAATTTAATTACTAACCTTTAATTCATAGATGGCAGACTCAATTCTTCAAGCATCTAAATTAATCCGGCTTTACTGACAGCGGTAATCAATTGTTCAGCGCTCTACTTTTTGCTTAATTACTGTTGCACTACATTACATTTTCAAAATGTCAAGCATCCACTTCTGAAAATGCAATAAATCACTTCTCCATAGTGCCAGTAGTAAGGCTAAGGTAGGAGACTGTTATTCTCTCACACCTGACCTTGGCTACACGGAGCAGAAATTGATCATTTACTATAACAGTGAAATATCATTTAGAGAGACGTGAGTCTCAGCTAAGAAGAAGGGCGATGACTTTCTGAGCTTAGCCGGCACATGCCGAAACGAAGCATGTGATGGAGTGCTCTCAAAACTGGCTCACTAATGAGAAGCAGCGTAAACTGGAGAACACATAGGTCGAATATAAACGGCAGCATGAGCAACAACAAAATAACAAGATCAAATCCCATTTGTCCTAGATTTCCATCATGACAGCACACTAAAATATCACGCCTCTCCAAACGTTTGTTTTAATTATGGGGTGTAGGGTTTGCATGCATGAAGCTCATTCATGTGAATGGAAGTCGTTGTACCTGGATGAAAAGAAGGAGCACTTATGACACCTCTGAAAAGCCAAAATTCAGATGTAGGATCCAACCCATCAATTGAGGGGCTTCTTGCAGCCTGAGCAGTATAAATATCATCTCGCAGCCAACATCTCCTCTCATCACTTGGAGACTCTGGTGGACTCCCGCACAGTCCAAGATCTTGTTTGCAATTCCTTTCTAATGAAGTAGCCAGCTGATCCCAACCACATTTCCTATCCCCTATCCCCAATGCCTGGGCTCCCTGGCAAGCCCTACCGTGAGGGCAAGCAGCTGAAGAAGATATTTTCTTCAGGGAGAGAGTTTTAACCCTTTCCTTGCCACCCACAGGCCAGGATCTGTACACTCCAGCACGAGAGCCCTCGTGGTTTCAAAGATGCTCTTTTGGCTAAAGGAGGCTTCACAAGACAGCGTAGGCTGAAGGTCTTCGCTTACCAGGCAAAACTGGAGAAATGGGAATTTTCTTAAAATGTATGACATTTTATTAGGAAAGAAATTGCAGCCCCAGTTTCCTCTAATACCAGACTTTCATTAGCTCCACTCTGTTCTCCATGTCCCTTGAGCTAACACCCTTACTCAAGAACATGGCTGAAGTACACGTTTACAAGACGCATGCTTTGGTTAGCTATTAAAGACCTCTGTCTTTCCAAGCACATGCCTAACTTTAAGCATGTGCTTAAATTTCATTGACTTCAATGGGGTTTAAGCATGTGTTCAAGTGTTCCGAATGATTTGGAAATGAAAATTATCTGATTTAATTCCCAAACTTGCCTTCTTTAACTACTATACATAACTTCCTCCGGGGGGGCTGTGTGACCTAGAGGATAGAGCACTGGACTCAGGAGACCAGAGTTTTATTCCCCACTCTGCCACTGGCACGTCTCTGTGCCTCAGTTTCCCCATTTTCTAAAACTCTAAGATCTACTGATGAAAAGTGCTATCTAAGAGCAAGGTGATTATTATTATTATTATCACTTTTGTAACACACATCTTTCCAGGATGCAGATTTGGATCATAGACAGGCCAGTTATGCCCCACTCTACCCTTCCTATCAGGTGAAGCAAAATGCTCTCATTAAATAAAGAGAAATGGTGAAGCTTTGGAGCATATATTTTGCAGAGTGGCTAAGCTCTGTCTAAAGCAGATTTGTTAGTCTGCCTCAGTATCTTATTGCTCCAGGCACACTTCTCTTCTCAACTGCATCCTACATCTAAACTGAGGCAGACTAGCTGCAGCAAATATCTGATTCCATTTTATGTCAGCCACAGATACTAACCCGAACAATGCCAATTGAAAGGCACAACATACGGGGGACTGATGCCAATTTGGACTTCGCCCTTTGGAATCTAAACTGCAGTGCAGATTAAGTGTCCAGATGTTGGAATAATCGCTGTTGCAAAGTCTGGTCCCAGGTGTTCAAAACAGCAGAGCCTAATAAGGCAACTAAATAAGATACTAGTCAATCGATTTCCACTTTTTGGAGCAATAACTTCCCAGGCTCCTTTCCAGATGGAGGGATGAATTTGCTACATCTTTACTGAAGATTCTGTTTTCTTCTGGTATTGTGTAATAACAGTGCAACACTGGGACTCATTAATGATTCACCATCGTCTCAGCAGCCTGACATACTCCCTACACCTCACACACTGTCGTCAGAATCTGTATCTAAAAAATGTCATGTAAGGCGTCATATACAAATTGGTAATGTGCTGGTCCTGGAAAATCATTGCCCGGTGTACATCCAAGCTGTGTACAAAGAGTTATAACTATGTGCTGGAAAAAAGGTACATAAGGTATCCCAACTAGGACAGAAGGTATCCCGCCCTAAACAAAGGAATGTGGTTCCACCTGCTTGAATGTGTCTTCCCGGCAAATCATGAGACATTGTAAATGTTTACATAAAAGGTAAACAAAGCCATTAAGCTAACAAGGGGAGGAGGTAACAACTCAGCTATCACTAGCGGGGATTGGAACCAGCATGAAGTTTTCACCAGGTGTCTCTTCCCAGCAGGAGAAAAAGAACTTTATCTGAGAATACACATCAGTGGGTTACTGGGCTATAAAGACAAAGGGTCTGAACCTCAAATGATAAGCAATTGAATCAGCAGGATGTATACAATATTATTGTATTATAAAAGTGTATCAATATGGTCTATTATGAAAGCCTGTGACACACTGGTGATTATCATCATTGTGAAATGTATTAACATTTATGAGAAATTATTGGGATTCACTGATGATATGCTTTAAAGTCTGTGACCAAACCCAGGGAGAAACAGGTTTTCTCCCAGACAGGAGGGAAGGCAGCTATCTACTGGCCTCCAATGTAAATTAAGCATCATGGAATCAAAACAATGGAAGCCCCATTTACACACAAATCAGCAGGGGGGTAGGAAGCCCACAGGAAGCCTTCCTGCCTCTTGTAACAAGGGTAATGAACTTTGGGAGATGTAAGGAGAAACAAAAAACCATTTTGGTATTCATCACTTGAGGGATTCAAGGGCCCAGAGCTCTTGAAATCACAGAACATCAGATCCTTCAGCCAAGGGGGCTGAAGTCTTTGGGGACCAACTATAGGTGAGAAACCTGCTTAGGCAAAGATTGTAACTTGCTGGAGTAAATTTTTAATCTTAGAAGCATCTTTTTACTTTTCTTTGCTTGTAACCCTTTCTATCTTTATTCCTTACACTTGATATCACTTAAACCTGTGACCTTTGTTTTCCTTTTAATTTAAATCAGCACAGTGCTGTGATTGAAATGAGTTTGTCAAACCCCAGTTGAATTAACGAGCTGCAGTGTATTGTCTCTTTGAAGGAGCAAGGCACTTCATAACTTCTGCAAGTGTTTCCCTGAGAGGGCTGAACACTGCAGGGAGATGGTTTTGGGGAAATTTGGGACTGGGGGGGAGGGGTAATTCTGCAAAAAGTAACTGGGGGGTGGAAGCCAGGGTGGGACCTGCATGCTCGTCTGCTGGCTGTTGGTGTCAGGGCTGAGAGTCACAGCAGCATAGCATGGAAGGCACCCGTTGTTGCAGGGCATATGGTGACCATCCTCTTACTGGTCTGGGATGAATTCCAAAGTGTCACAAACATATTACTAGGAGAACCTGCCACACAGGGCCGGCTTTAAGATGATTCCCATGATTCCCCAGAATCAGGCCCCGTGCCTTAGGCGTCTTTTTAATTTTTTAATTTTTTTTTTACTCACCTGGCGGAGAGGGGGGATCCGCTCCGGGTCTTCGGCGGCATTTCGGTGCCGGCGGGTCCTTCGGTGCCGCGGAAGACACGGAGTGGACACACACACACCCAGACGCCGAAGTGCCGCTGAAGCCCTGGAGCGCCGCCGGGTATTCAAATCAGGCCCTGCCCTTCATAAAGCCGGCCCTGCTGCCATGGATCAGGGTTATAAAAGTTTACGGACAGGGCTCAGTCTCTGCTGATTCTAGTGGTTACTGTTACACATCCTAAGAAACGTTGCAGCCAAGTAATGAAAGCCTGCCTATATTCCTGGTGCACTTCATGAGCATAGCAAACTCTTCTGACTCCAATGGCCTCATTTGCTTTCATCAGCAGAAACCGGGATCATCCTCAGCTCATGGCAACATACAAGCATGCAGCACTTCTCCATCCCGGCACCTCCCCCGCAATCAAGAGATTACCTGGTGTCTCACCAAACTCACCCACGGTGGTTTGAGTAGATTGAAAGAAAATGGGGTGCTCTCACCACACCGGCCAACCTATTAGTGGGTGCTGCTTTCCCATGTCAGGGAGAAGAGTAGGAACTGTCCCTTTGCACTTCCCCCGTGTCAATCCTTGCTTGCTCCACGTGTATCAGTGCAGGCAAGACACTGATAGGCAACTCTCTCTCCCAGGAAGCTTAGCCCCCTGGTTCATCCAGTCTGAGACATTAACAATAAATGCTTTAACAGTGCATGGGATACTCCTTGTCTGTCATATTGCCACTGGAGAGGGACTCAAGCCAACACCTCAACCACAACATGGTTCAAACATTGGAGGAAATTCACTTTCAAGCTTGGGCTCATCTCTAATTTGTAGCAATCTGCAGGTGAAACAAGAGTCTCCCTCTGAGCCCAGATCCTGCCTTCATCTGTACCCTAATAAATGGAGATATCCTATCTCCTAGAAGGAAAGGTCATTGAGTCCAGCCCCCTGCCTTCACTAGCAGGACCAAGTACTGATTTTGCCCCAGATCCCTAAGTGGCCCCCTCAAGGATTGAACTCCCAACCCCAGGTTTAGCAGGCCAAAGCTCAAACCACTGAGCTATCCCTCCCTCCTAATGTGTTGGGTATTATTGTTGTTTATTATTTGTATCACCGTAGAGCCTAGAAGTCCCAGTCATGGATAGGATCCCATTGTGCTAGGCACTGTAAAAACACAGAACAGAAAGGGGAAAGAATTATCCTTCTACTTTTTGGATTAAACCCCACTTTTTCTTTTAACTCTGTATTTAATGGAGTCTGCTCTTTGATCAGTACCAAAGGCTTCCGGAATAAAAATAATAAATGAGATCTTTCTTGCTAAAATACAAAGATATTTTTCAGCAATGAGACTGTGCTCAAATATGTCTTGAGAGTTTAACATGCATTGTATCTAGTGTCAGTCAAGATGATAAGATAAATGCCATCCTAGGAGGATACTGCCAGAAATGATGAGGAGGGGAATGTTACAGATCAAATCTCCTCTCATTGTGTTTTAATAGAAAAGCTTTTCACCTCGTCGCAAGGGTACAAATGAAAATCTTCAAAACAGACGTGGGATTTGGGGGTGGGGGTGTTACCCAGACATGCATCTGGATAAAAGCACTTTTCTCTTATGGAAAGCAGAGCTGATTAGAACAGAGTGGACCACTGGCAAAGCAAAAGCAATCAGAAAAAAAATCCTAGTAAAATCTTTAGAGCTTGCAAAGCTATAAAATCACTTTTGGAAGCAAAATAGTCTTGACCAAAAAACATCCTCTCTCTATATTAATTAATATGCACTTCCACCTGACTTAAATGGCTTGAACCTTGCTTCTCATTTATGCTAATGGCATTTACTTCATTGGAGGCAAAAATGTATATTTATGGCATCACCTTTTGGTTGAAAGGGATCATTTTAAAGGAGCTGTAAAGCTTAGAGGAGTCTATTATAGATTCCCAACTGAAATTTATCTACATCTCATGGAGAATATAAATAGGGTGGAAGGATAATGAATGAGCCACTATCTACAAGGGACTGGGCATTTGAGCAGATAAATATTAGTGTCTCCAAGCAGCGTGGGAGAAGGCATCCCAGCAGAGTGACCATGAACGATTTTCTGTGCTGGCAAGAGGGTGTACCCGTTAAGGACCCAGTTCTGCTGTCTTTACTCAGCAAATAGACCCAATAAATCCAGGAAAGATACAACATGTGTTGGATCTCCCATTGTTTCCTCCCCCAGCTCACCCTCCCCACCTTGCAATGGCAAAGTAGCTCACTACAGGTTTCCTACTTCTCCTCTGTGCTGGCCTGGAACACAGGCTCCTCAATAAGCTACAAGAATTCAGCCTTCCCATATAGAAGAACCAAAGTGATGTCCCTGCCACTAGGGAGCAGGGTCTGGGGCTTGCCTTGCTCCGGTGCTCCAGCCGGGAAGCAGGGTCGGGGGCCACTCCACGCAGCTCCCAGAAGCAGTGGCATGGCCCCTCTCCAGCTTCTACACGTAGAGGAAGCCAGGGGGCTCCACTCTACATGCTGCCCCTGCCCCGAGCACCGCCCCCACAGCTCCCGTTGACTGGGAACGGTAGCCAATGGGAGCTGCAGGGGCGGTGCCTGTGGATGGGGCAGCGTGCAGAGCCGCCTGACCGCACCGCCACGAGAAGCCAGAGAAGGGACGTACCGCTGCTTCCAGGAGCTGCCTGAGGTAAGGCCTGCACCTTTGAGCCCCTCCTGTGCGCCAACCCCCTCCCCCAGTCCTGATTCCCCTTCCGCCCTCCAAGCACCTCGGTCCCAGTCTGGACAACTCTCCTACACCCCAAACTCCTCATCCCCAGCCCCACCCCAGAGTTCACACACCCAGCTGGAGCCCTCACCCCCTACACTCCACTACCCCATCCCAGCCCAGAGCCCCCTCCCGCACCCTGAACTCCTCATTTCTGGCCCCAGCCCAGAGCCTGCACCCCCAACCAGAACCCTCACCCCCTCCTGCACTCCAACCCCAATTTTGTGAGCATTCATGGCCCGCCATACAATTTCTATTCCTAGATATGGCCCTCGGGCCAAAAAGTTTGCCCATCCCTGTAATAGAGGCATCAATGTAGAGACCACTGCTGGAAAGAATACTTTCCATTCAATGGGTAGAGTGGTATTTCAAGAACAGTCTGCAGATAGTCCAGAATCAGAAGAAATATCATTGAAGCATGGGAAAGAGAAGTCACTTACTCTCCCCAGGCAATCAGAGTCCATTATGGAGTGTGCAGCATTTGAAAAACCTAGACCACACCCAGAACTAACTCACCATGAAAAAGTACTTGAGAAACTCAACTGTCTGTAGTCAGAACAATTTTCCTTACACAGAACTGTGTTTATGCCAGGGCAATGAAGACTGGGGTAACCCACTCTCGACAGAGATCATAATGATGAACAAGATGACGATAGTGACGTTGACTAGAAATGTTACAGTGCTTTTACATGTCAATTACACCTGTACTAATTTATTACTAGATTTTGTTTTACCCTTTAGATTGTTGTGCGATCATCTGAGGTCACAAAGAAATCCAATTTTATGTCTTGAAATAATTCACAGAGTCATTAAAACTCACAGAAACAAATGCAAATATTTCAAAGTGGTCATTTTAATGTGCTGATGGTGTCGTTGTTTAGCCTCGTTTCTATGGTAACGTCACCTCCACGTCACTTTAAAGTAGACATAATAAGCTTTCGAATGATGCATGATGGGCGTGCCTGTAGAAAGGATACATTAAGTCAACCAAATCAGTGGTGTCTGCCACTCACTTACAATCTGTCCAAAATCAGAACCCCTCAACTTCTGTTCCACACAGTTAAACTGGTGACAATTCCAGGATTCAACTGAATTCAGCTCAACCAGTGCCTTGCCCTTCTGGAGTCATAGTTACTAGCTCTTCACCTGCTAGTACAAATGACATTTGAACAAAGAAAGCACAAGAGGGCAGTGTCGGCACATTCTGAAGGGAAAGGGGTTAACATGACAGTCTCTATCACTGCTGTCCTGGAGAGGATGTAAACACTTTTGGCGCAAGCCGCTTTTATACAGAGCTGCTCCTGTTCATACTGTTTAGGTTAGTTTCCATTATACAATGCACTTTATGGGCTTTCAAGCCAGGGATATCTTTTTGTTGAAAGAACTGAACTAGTTTGACCAGCACAATCAGCAGAACTGGTTGCTCAACACTTCTCATTATACCCTGTTTTCCGTCACTTATAACTTTGCCAATCTTTATCTGTTTGGGCTGCAATCTCCCACGCCAAGTGTCTGCTTCAGGCTGAATTTGTCTCGAACCTTTCAGCTAAAACAGTTCATTCATGTCTAAGAATGACATTGTGTAAGAATACATTTTTTGCCCATATTAGAAAAAAAACCAAGCTTACTAATTTGAAATTTGGCAGAGAGGTCTCCTTTGTGGCAAAGATGTGCCTTTTGCCATCCCTGTGAAAATCCAGCTAAATCTGGCCAAATTACAAGCCTCAGGAAAAACTCACGTGCTCATTAGAGCCTTGTTAGCATCGGGCAAATAAATTCTCCAAAGAGCGCGTTCCCACTGAGCATGCTCCATCCCCTCACAGCTCCTGTGTTGCCCACGGAGCAACTGAGTCTATGTCAGAGAGAGCCCAGGGATGCAGGGGCCGAGCAGGACTTTGCCTGAAATTCCCCCCCCCCCACACACATACCTGCCACATGCTGCTATGGTAGCAGGCGTCAGGACAGTCTCTCCTTGTGCTGTCAATGCTCCTGGTCCTAGGACCAGGCAGCACAGAGGGAAAGGATGGAACAGGAAAGGGAATTGCAGGAGCCAAGGGGTGAGGAGAGCAAAGAGGAAGGGAAGCAGGTGTCAGGGTGGGTAGGAGGAGGCAGCAGGAGATGGGGGGTTGGATAGATATAGCAGGGGAAGAGGGCAGGTGTCAGGGTTGGGAGGAGCAGAGGAGGAGGGCTTGGATAGGAACAGCATGGGAGGGGACAGGTGCTGGGTGGGAGTGGATAGGAGCACGCCCCATGGGAGGGAAGGTAAGAAGGACTAATTAGGGTGTTGGGGGGAGGGGTTGCAGAGAGACCTCACAATTATTCTCCAGAGTCTGTTTTCATTTTTGTTTGAATGTTAGTCCCCAGTTCTCATGGTTGCAAGGAAATTAGAACGAGACCCAAGTGTAGCGGATGTAGCAATGTCTGCCTGAATTTGCAGAGAGGCTGAACCCATAGTTCTGAGGTGTGACCTGCCCCATTCATTTCAATGAGTGCTAACTCAGATGCCAACGGTGATAGTTTAAGGGTGAACATTGCTAACTGCGCATCAAAGCAGGTAGGAACAAAGAGGAAGGCTCAACATTAAAGCTGGAGCGTGCAATCTGTATTAATTCTGATAGCCAGGCCTTTGACACCACATGACAGGACTAAAGAAGGGGGTGATTGGTTTCATTTTCCTGAAAAGGTGTGGTGGGACTTCGCTTTCAAAACTCTAGGAAATGCTGCTATAATCCTTACATGGGTAAAACTTCCATAGAGTTTAGTGGACGTTCTAACCTTTGTATTGACTGTGGAAGCAGATCTTACATTTGGATTTAGCTAATTTTTTTGAATAGCTTGTTTTCCATTCTCTCTTCATAGAATATCAGGGTTGGAAGGGCCATCAGGAGATCATCTAGTGCAACCTCCTACTCAAAGCAGGACCAATTCCCAGACAGATTTTTACCCCAGTTCCCTAAATGGTCCCTCAAGGATTGAACTCACAATGCTGGGTTTAACAAGCCAATGCTCAAACCACTGAGCTATCCCTCCCCTCTTTTTCAATATTAAATCATTTCACACTGAATACCAGATACTTTAGGAATCATCTAGGAGATTCACTGACCACTCCTTCAGTACCAAGTAAAATCATTACAATTCAACCTGCTACCATTTAAGATGAAGCCCAGATTCAGTCAAGCTTCCCATAGCTCTTGCATGCTGACTCGACATTCCGGCAAATGATTTCTTTTGACCTAAAGTACTTCCCCAGATAATCTGCTTTACTGGCAAAACAGCTTTTCTCCCTTTCAAATATCAGAGGGGTAGCCGTGTTAGTCTGAATCTGTAAAAAGCAACAGAGGGTCCTGTGGCACCTTTAAGACTAACAGAAGTATTGGGAGCATAAGCTTTCGTGGGTAAGAACCTCACTTCTTCAGACTTCTTGCATCTGAAGAAGTGAGGTTCTTACCCACGAAAGCTTATGCTCCCAATACTTCTGTTAGTCTTAAAGGTGCCACAGGACCCTCTGTTCCCTTTCAAATGTGACCAAGATAAAAAATACCTTCCTGCCTCAAAACACATGTAGAACCAGTGCCAGAGAAAATGCACATTAATAATATATTCTTTGCATGAAAAGACAGCACTGAAATCTTAAAGTGATTTCCCCAGAATATAAACAAAGCCCAGAGTATCGCATGGAGATTAAAATAATCCTTCAGATTCCCTACAATTTTCATGCCATTTTTAAAAACAAAAACAAAAAAAACATTAGTACTGTATCATAATCTTTTGAAAACTGTTGTTTACATCCCCTAGGATTTCTGTTCAACAGTTAATAAAAATAGTTGCCTAGATAAGAGGTCCCTGAGGCAAAGGAGTTATTTCTAAAATAAATTGCTTATTTGAAAAATTGCAGTAAAATTAATATGTTTAGAAAATATGAAACCTTTTGTATTTAATCTGGGAACAAGGGGAAAAGACAAATCTCTCCTCATATCTCATATTCTTAAAGTATTTCCACACACTGGTGGTATTGATACGACATGAGGGAGAGCCTGTAATAATTGTTTGTTCTATGTTAACATTGTTGTCTATGTTAATGTATGTTCATTCATTTCAAGTTAAGATGACTTGGTATGATATTAAACTACTTTCTCACAAACCGGATAATAGACCTACTTTGTCATTTCACTCTCCTATGATAAATTAGCATCATTATTAGGAAGGTACTGTACTAAAATGGACTTCCAGTGCATGTACTGCTGCTCTCTACTGGATGCTATTGGAATAGCATGACTGTCCCAGATAGATTGCTAAATGAGGGCTGGTCTACACTACGGGGTTAGGTCAAATTTAGCTGTGTTAGGTCAATTTAAAAATGACTGCTCCACACAACCAACCCCATTCCATCGACCTAAAGGGCTCTTAAAATCGACTTCTGTACTCCTCCCCAATGAGGGGAGTAGCACTAAAATCAACCTTGTTGGGTCGAATTTGGGGTAGTGCAGACGCAAATCGATGGTATTGGCCTCCGGGAGCTATCCCAGAGTGCTCCATTGTGACCGCTCCCAAGGCGGGATCCCCGACCCTGAAGCCGGAGAAGGCACTTCTGGTGAGTGCACATTTGTAACTACAGCACAAGGTTTAAAAGCAATAGTGTTTAATGTTTAATGTTTTATTTGCCCTGAAGAACTGGGATGCATTCGTGGCCCGTACAGCTACTGGAAAGGTCTGTTCACATGTCTGGGGATGGAGGAGGAATCCTCCAGCGACATCTCCATGAAGCTCTCCTAGAGATACTCTGAAAGTCTTTGCAGAAGGTTTCTGGGGAGGGCTGCCTTATTTCGTCCTCCACGGTAGGACACTTTACCATGCCAAGCCAGTAGCAAGTAGTCTGGAATCATTGCAGCACAAAGCATGGCAGCGCATAGTCCTGGGTTTTGGTCGCATTCAAGCAACATTCGATCTATATCTTTCTGTGTTAGCCTCAGGAGAGTGATATCATTCATGGTCACCTGGTTGAAATAGGGGAATTTTTGTAAGGGAACAGTAAAAGGACCCCCTTCATGCTGGGCTGTTTGCGCTTGGCTAAAAGAGAATAGCCACGTGGCAGGGTGGGGGTAGGTGTGTGCTGCACATCCACCCGAAAACCACAGCCCCTCCTTTTAAATGTGAAACCCAACCCATTGCTTGCTCTGGGAAAGGAGGGCGCTGCAGTTTGAAAACATTCCCACATGTTATGAAGGCATAAGAAGCCAACCCCGTGTACCCAAAGGCTTACCATGGCTGCCTGGAAACCGAATTCTGTTGCCCAGCCGTGTGTGATGTGTCACCATACCGGCAGGTGCTCAATATAAAAGGCAAAATGCGACCTTGTACCTAAAGCACATGTGCTGTCTGCTGTGAATTGGTTGATTCACTGTGAAAGAGTCTCCCTTTTGTTCTCAGAAATATATCTGTCACGTTATTGATTTGAACTGGGACCATATAGAACATGGTTGCAACCAAAATCCTGTAATGGCACCAAATTTTGTATAAAGGGGGGTCAAATGAGGTATCTAAGACAAGGTTATGGTTTGCTGGTTATGTGTATCAATTTTGTAGTTGAAGTTATGAATATTGGCTCTATTCTGTCTGTATTTCAAACTTATGCTATGCTTCTGGGAGACATCCCTGACAAGTTGGTGTTAGCTCTGCCTAGCCTGCTTGATGGCCCATTAAGGACCATCAGCTATACAACTGACCCATTGAGAGAAGGCAAATACGCCTTGCAAATACTCAGCAAAGTATGCAGGAACTGGCCCATGTGACTCCAGATTCTATTTTGCTGTAATTTTCCACAGTAAGGACAAAGAGATGTTCTTACACCTGGAAAAGACTATAAAAAGGTGAGGCCTCTCATCCATCTTGTCTTCAATCCTGCTTCTTACCTCTGGAGGGACTTTGCTACAAATTGAAGCTCTGAACAAAGGATTGAGGACCCATCCCAGCTGGGGATGTATTCCAGAGACTTGATTTTGAACCTGTAGTTTATTTCATCACTGCTACAAGCCTGAACCAAGAACTTTGCCATTACTGTATGTAATTGATTCCATTTAACCAATTCTAGCTCTCATCTCTATCTTTTTCCTTTTATGAATAAACCTTTAGATTTTAGATTCTAAAGGATTGGCAACAGCATGATTTGTGGGTAAGATCTGATTTGTATATTGACCTGGGTCTGGGGCTTGGTCCTTTGGGATCAAGAGAACCTTTTTTCTTTTATTGGGGTATTGGTTTTCATAACCATTTGTCCACATAACGAGTGGCACTGGTGGTGATACTGGGAAACTGGAGTGTCTAAGGGAATTGCTTGTGTGACTTGTGGTTAGCCAGTGGGGTGAGACCAAAGTCCTCTTTGTCTGGCTGGTTTGGTTTGCCTTAGAGGTGGAAAAAAACCTAGCCTTGGGCTGTAACTGCTCTGTTTTAAGTGATTTGTCCTGAATTGGCACTCTCAGTTGGGTCCCGACAGAACTGCATCATTACAGTATCATCTTAAATTTTTTACTCTCCCTTTTTATCTCCCCCCAGGTGCAAATGTTTTTACGCTTCCCCTATCATCTCCATCCCTGAGGTTATCGCAGATTAGAAGGCGAAAAAACCACACTCGCGATGACATGTTTTCCAAACTCATGCAGTCCTCCCACACTGATAGGGCACAGCTGAATGCATGGAGGCATTCAGTGGCAAAGGCCAGGAAAGAATTAAGTGAGTGCGAAGAGCGGAGGCAGGACGTGATGCTGAGGCTAATGGGGGAGCAAACAGACATGTTGAAGTGTCTGTTGGGGAAGCAAATGGACATGATGAAGCGTCTGCTGGAGCTGCATAAAAGCCAACAAGAGCACAGACCCCCGCTGTATCCACTGTATAACTGCATGCCCTCCTCCCCAAGTTCCATATCCGCCTCACCCAGACACTCAAGAAAGCGGGGGGAGGAGGCTCCGGGCACCCAGCCACTCCACTCCAGAGGATGGCCCAAGCAACAGAAGGCTGTCATTCAAACAGTTTGATTTTTAGTGTGGCTACAATAAACAATATGGCCTTGTCCTTTCCTCCTCCCCCACTCCACATGGGCTACCTTGTCTGTTATCTCTCTCTTTTTTTTTAATTAATAAAGAAAGAATGCATGGTTTCAAAACAATAGTTACTTTATTTCAAAGTGGACGGTGGTTGGCTTACAGGGAATTAAAATCAACAAAGGGGGCGGGTTTGCATCAAGGAGAAACAAATGCAACTGTCACACCGAAGCCTGGCCAGTCATGAAACTGGTTTTCAAAGCCTCTCTGATGCGCAGCGCGCCTTGCTCTGCTCTTCTAATCGCCCTGGGGTCTGGCTGCTCAAAATTGGACACCAGGCGATTTTCCTCAACTTCCTACCCCACCATAAATGTCTTCACCTTACTCTCACAGATATAATGGAGCACACAGCAAGCAGCAATAACAACAGGAATGTTGGTTGCACTGAGGTCTGACCTACTCAGCAAACAGCGGCAGTGTGCTTTTAAACATCCAAAGGCACATTCTACCACCATTCCGCACTTGCTCAGCCTATAGTTGAACTGCTCCTTACTACTGTCCAGGCTGCCTGTGTAAGGCTTCATGAGCCATGGGAGCAAGGGGTAGGCTGGGTCTCCAAGGATAACTACTGTATTGGCATTTCAACATCCCCAATGGTAATTTTCTGGTCTGGGAAGTAAATCCCTTCTTGCAGCTGCTCAAACAGCCCAGAGTTCCTAAATATGTAAGCGTCATGCACCTTTCCTGGCCATCCCACATTGATGTCAGTGAAGCATCCCTTGTGATCCACCAGTGCTTGCAGCACCATTGAGAAATACCCTTGTGGTTCACGTACTGGTTGGCAAGGTGGTCTGGTGCCAAGATGGGGATATGTGTTCCGTCTATCGCCCCACCACAGTTAGGGAACCCCATTGCAGCAAAGCCATCCAGTATGACCTGCACATTTCCCAGAGTCACTACCTTGATAACGGAATGTCAATGATTGCATTGGCTACTTGGATCACAGCAGCCCCCACAGTAGACTTAGAATCATAGAATATTAGGGTTGGAAGGGACCTCAGGAGGTCATCTTAGTCCAACCCCCTACTCAAACCAGGACCAATTCCCAGGCAGATTTTTACCTCAGTTCCCTAAATGGCCCCCTCAGGGATTAAGCTCACAACCCTGGATTTAGCAGGCCAATGCTCAAACCACTGAGCTATCCCTCCCCCCTTTGCCCACTCTAAATTGATTCCGACTGACTGGTAGCAGTCGGGTGTTGCAAGCTTCCACAGGGTTATCGCCACTCACTTCTCAACTGTCAGGGTAGCTCTCATCTTGGTATTCCTGTGCTTCAGGGTGGGGGGAAAGCAACTAACAGAATTCCAGGAAAGTGGCCTTATGCGAAAGTTTCACAGCCACTGTGAATCATCCCATACCTGAAACACTATGCGGTCCCACCAGTCTGTGCTTGTTTGCCTGGCCCAGAATCGGCATTCCACTGTATCAACCAGCCCCACTGCCACCATGATGTCCCAATTGCCACAGCCCGTGCTTTCAGGAACGTCTATGTCCATGCCCTCATCAAAATCCTCCTCGTGCTGGCGTCTCTTAGCCCGGTTCTGCATATACTCCAGGATAATGCACTAGGTGTTTACAATGCTCACAACAGCAGTGGTGACGGTGAGCTGAGCAGGCTCAATGCTTGCAGTGGTATGGCATCTGCATGGGTAACCCAGGAAAAAAGGCGCGAAATGATTGCCGTTGCTTTCATGGAGGGAGGGGTGACTGATGACATGTACCCAAAACCACCCGTGACAATGTTTTTGCCCCATTAGGCATTGGGAGCTTAACCCAGAATTCCAATGAGCGGCAGAGACTGCAGGAACTGTGGGATAGCTACCCATAGTGCACCGCTCCATAAGTCGATGCTAGCCATAGTAGTGAGGACGCACTCCGCCGACTTAATGCGCTTAGTGTGGACATACACAATTGACTGTATAAAATCGATTTCTAAAAATATACTTCTATAAAATCGACCTAATTTTGTAGTGTAGACCTACCCTGAGATTTTCCTGTAGCTCAAGAGATAGGGCTCTTAGCTTTTATAGCAAGAGAATATAGGTTCAAGCCCTGCTGACACCCTGAAATTTGGTGTGACCACAGTACGTAGCATAGTGACACTCTCCAAAAGAGATGCCCTTCTTTTATTAAGACACCTGGAAGAAAAATGAAATAGATTTGTATGCATGCAGCAGTTCCAGAACAGAATAGAAAGTTGAAATTTTGAAGTTTTCTGTTAAATGGAAATTCCCCCAACTTTTGGATTTGAAAATTTTGTAATGTTTCATTTTGACATTTTCAATCAAAATGAAACATTTTAACATTCCATAAATTGAAATATTTCATTTCAAATTGTTGAAATGACCTGACATGCATCACTCTTAGTCACTTCAATAACAAACCACATCGGCCTAGGGAATATTGTCTTATCGGAGTAGTAGCTCTTGCTCACATTCTCTCCAATGGGCCAGGCTCCCTGGAGGGACAATGTGTCCCATAATTCACCCAGAATCATGTGACTCCCACAATGCACCCTGCAGCTCAGACCGATGGAAATCAGTACATTGTCTTATGGGCAATGTAGTCTTCCAGGGAGCACAATCCATAGGAGAGAATGGGGTCTAAAACTACAATTCCTACAAGACAATCACCACAGGGAAATGCAACAATGTTTTTTCTGAACTGATTCAAAACAAAATGTTTCAGGTCAGCTCAAAAACTGAAATATTCCAATTCAGATCAAACCAACCTGAAAGTAAGTATTTCATTTTGATCGTCCTGATGGAAAATTGAAAAACTTCTGCAACATCAAAATTTTCCCCTCGAAAATTTCAGTTTTTGCAGAAACTGCCTTTTCCATTGGAAAATCATGCTGGCAGAAACCCCCCCAGCTAGTTCTAGCTTCTACACACCTTTTGGCAGCGATAACAGAGTGGGTTGATGGTGGGGCACAAGTTGCTATATTGTGGGCTGTTTCTAAAGGTATCCACTGTGGAAGAGGCTGTTGACAATCCTAAGAGAAGAAAATGAACCAACAGTAATATTCAGAGGCACTGGGAATAACCAGGAGAATAATCACGTAGTAGAATTAAGGTCTTCTTTGGTCTGACTCTCAGATTAATTGACGAGACAAACCATCAGGTCATTGTCTACTGCTATGAGGTTGGGCTGGGTTTTTTGGGCCCCAGTTAGGTAGATGTGTCTGGCCATGCAGATATAAAGGCTCAGCTCACTAAAGTCCATTTAAGGCATTGGGAGTATTTCCATCAACTTCAAAGGCATTCAGATTCAGGCACTGAACTGCTGTCCCCATGGAGGGTTAAAATTACTGAGGAAAACCTCTGTCCTTTAGCATGTTTTCAACATACCACTGTAAGGCTTGTTCCTGTGCTCACTGAAGCCAATGACAAAACTGACGTTTCAGAGTGTCAGAGGATAAGGTCTGCGCTGAATATTAAACAGTGCAAGATATTTTCCATTCTAAGCCTAATTTATCTCCTTTCCTGTCACACTCATTTGTGTCCAGCTCAGAGGCACACACGATTATAGCAAAGTGTGAAATTTACCTATCAGCACCTCTCCCTCCCTCACCGCACCTCCCTCCCGCCTGCCACAATCAGTTGTTTAGCAGCATGCAGAAAGCTGGGGGTGAGGCGTGAAGACATGGTGTGCTCAGGGGAGTGGGTGGAACGGGGCGGGAAGAGGCGGTATGGGGTGGAGCGAGGGTGGGAAGAGGTGGGGTGTGGCCTTGAGGGAAGGGGTAGAGTGGGGGCTGGCCTGGAGCAGAGCTGGGGCTCGAGCACGCCCCGGCACAACGGAAAGTTAGCGACTGTGCCCCTGAGCGGCGTTGTTAAGCCGACTTAAGTCCCCATGTAGACTGCACTAGGTTAACAGAAGAATTCTCCCGTTGACCTACCCACAGCCTCTCAGGCAGGTGGATTAACTACCCTGATGGGCGAACCCCTCCTGTTGGCATATGTAGCGTCTACACTGAGGCCACGTCTGCACCAGCACTTATATCAGCAAAACTTTTGTCGCTCAGGGGTGTGGAAAAAAACCACACCCCGAGTGACATAAGTTTTGCCGGCATAAGCACATGTGTGCACAGTACTATGTCAGTGGGAGATGCTCTCCTGTTGACATAGCTACTGCCGCTCGTTGAGCTGGTTTGAGGATGCTGATGGGAGAGCTCTCTCCTGTCAGCATAATGCAGGTACACGAACACTTTTACAGCAATACAGCCGTATCAGTACAGTATGCAGCTGTAAACTGGTAAGTATGGACATGGTCTGAAGACTACAGTGGTGCACCTGCTAAAGGAACCAAAAGGAAAGTAATATATTACAAGGAGAGCTGGTCAAACCTTTGACATGCACGGGGGGGAAATTGCTTTTCAATAGCAATAAAATGGCCTTTTTTCAGTAATGAAACTTCCTGTGAAAGGATCAGCACTTTCTGGTTTTTGTGAATCTCTCCACACTATTTTTAACTGATTTTTTTTCTCAATTTTTTGTTTATTTGTTTGACAAAACCTGCCTTTTCTGACTGAAAACTGTTAAGTGAGAAATTACAAAAACAGTTTTGGTAAAAAATTCAATTAGAAATATGGAAAAGTTAGCAACCCCACCCCCCTTTCCCCCAAAAAACCTGACAAATTTTGAATCTTATGAAATGGAAACTACTTGGAAATTTCAATTTTTTTTCATGACCCCATTTTCCTAGTTTTCAGCCACCTCTAATAAAAAGCCAAACAAAATTGAATGAATCTATCCTGGCTTTGAGAACATTTTGGTGTTTCATCTTCTCAGAAATGTTTTGCTGAGAGTAGGGTGAGGACAGCTTTTAACAGGGTTCCTTTAGTAAGGTGCCTAGCATACACTTTCTATTTAAATTTAAAATGTATTTAGAGTAAAAAAAACACCACCCAAGGCCCTAGGTGCCCTAAGACATCATTAACAATACAATAAATGCAATAAAATCCCTGTAGCATTAAACTAATCCTTCCAACAGGAACTTAGCCAGCCATTCACTTACAGAAATTCCTTTCAACTTCTTCATTGTTATAGGGAGGAAGCATATCCTCTGCCTTCGTCAAAAAGCCTACTGAACAGATGTCTTTGAATGTGAGAACATAAACTGATGGCAGCTCCATGGGGTGCTAGGCTAGACCACTTTGGACAACACATAGGCCTTTATTTTTAAAATCTTGGCCACAAGAGTTCTGCATGTAAAAACACGTGCACAATTAGAGCCCTGTGCTTTCAAACACAGGGCCGGATTCTCAACGCCAGTTTTAGCTGCCTGGCATTGCTCGCTGCCATGACATAGCAGCTGGGTAGTCCCCTGATAGAGGAATTGACAGGTGGTGTAAAGGCAGCAGATCTGGCTTTATGCCCATCCCTCCTGCCCACCACCACCCTAGGTGTGTCAGCGGGGGGAATGTCATGTGCTCCAGCAAGCAGTAGCTGGGGACTTAGGAGGCCTATTCTGGCTGACCTAATTTAAAGCAGCCCCTAGGGTGCTCTAAGTTACACCAGGAACTGAACCAATCCTCCACCCATTCCTGAGATTTTGGAAGCAGAAAGGTGGCTCAGAACTTTTTCCCCTTCTCCCATCAGGACCTCTCCAATGTCTTTAACCTACCAACCAATCTGACACTGTGCAGCTACTCTGACTAGTTCACATCAGAATTTTTCTTCAAAAAGCACCTATTTTCATTAGAGCACCTAAAAAATGGGAAACCAGCTCAAATTGATCAGTTCTTAGTACCCATTTCACACTCTCCAAATCAAAGCTGAACACTGTAATTCACAACAGACAAAGGACAACAGGATTTGGTTTTCATCTTGCCCTTAACTCAGTCTTCATATGCATGTGGGTTTGTACACACCCGCCCCGCCCCGTGCACATCTTGTGCATGATCACTTGTGAGGTGCCCATGTCACTGTGAGCATACACTGTGAGCATTTTGTTGAAGAGCTGGGTGCACTTCAACAAAAACATGGTCAATTTCACCTATATGTTCCCATGCTTGAAAAATCCTGCCATGTCCGCTGGACTGTTCAAGCATTAATACAATGGAGGGGCGGATAGATATAGAGGACTCTTCGTTCCTATGCACCGTCACAAAGAAACAGCATGGGAGGGAGTCAGGATGGACAGACAACCTCAGGAATATCAGAAATGCCTTTGTTAAATTGGAATAATGGTAGTTTGTCCTTTTATGTTCCATGCCAAGATCTGAAGGCTGTTTGCTGTTGTCCTTTTCCCAGCTGGCTAGACTGAGAGGCAGACAAAACAAGTAGTTAAACGGTCAGATTTAATGCTGTCACAATTCCAGTGATTGTATTTGCATTTTGCAAAATGTTTAAAATAAAATATATAGGAGACCAGATGTGCACTGCTGAGAAAACCCTGGTCTCCTTTGCTGAACGGCCCTGGGCAGCTGAATTGGGCAGCACCACATATTTTTACTCATTAAAACAAAGTGGCTTCTCTTCACCCTTCAAGTCCCTGAAGAGCAACTATTTTTGATAATGGCCAGTCCCCACGAGGCTCATTAAACTTTCTGGTAGCTGTTTGCAGAGGCAGGGTGCTAATCTCTGAAGATAAGAAGTCAAACCTTTCACTATGCAGACTTTTTACTACTCTCCCTTGTATTTCATCAAAGGCCAAGACTAAAAACCTATCTAATCTGTCAGAGGGGCCAATCTAACTGTGATTGTTAAATGCTTTTATGGAGAAAAATGGATTGCAACATTATAGATCTTGTGATTTAGCACATAAAACAGATGGAAAAAATGCTTCTGAAATTGTTAACGATAAGAAATCTGGTCGCCTAACTAAATAGATTAGCTTGTGACACAAAAATAAATACAATTAAGACATCTGAGATTTATAGCACGAGGTGTAGGAAATGCTTGGGATTTGATGGTGTGAATATTTTGTGGCAAAAGCAAAATTCAGTGGTGATTTTAATTTCATCCACACTTTGCAAGCTTACAAACTTTGCAGTCCTTTGACCAAGGTTCTGGGACTATTACAAACCCTATTAACAGTTCCTTGGAAACAGTCTGTCATTTTTGTTGTTGTTTTGGTGTACTGAGAAAATAGCTGTCTGCACGAGCGTCACAGTCTCAGGTATTCAAAAGTTAGAGTTAAAAGGCAAGAAAGAGTTAAAAGGCACAAAATCTTGCTCCTCGCGACACACACTCAACACTGTCCAGCCTCTGGTACTTACCTTCTCCTTGTGCCAAAACACAGCCTCTGCTAATGTGTGTGTTGGAGTACAGCCACCTAGCACTGTACCAAAACTTAGAGGATCAAGGCCCTAGTGGGTACAGTGGTCAAAGCGAGGGACTGGCAATCAGAATTTATGGGTTACATTTCAGGCTCTGCTTCTGCTTTACTGTGCAAGTCACTCAATCAACCCACGCCTCCGTTTATCCCCTTGTAAAACAGGTACCATAATATGGCACGGCAACTGTGTCACAAGTTCTGGGGCACGAGTCATTCCCATCTCCTGACTACAGAGCAAATCACCATGAGATGCCCTCTCCGAGTAGTGAAAAGATGCACTTCCTAAAGCCCCGGCGAGGGATTGTAACATTTCCTGGAGCGGAGATGAGTGTACCCAACAGCCGAATGTCAAACCCCAAATCCTTCACTGATGTTTAGGCTAGAATGCTGATGTTTAAACACACTGAACACTTCCAGATTTCCAGGATTTCAAGAGACACTAATTTGGCAGAGCTCGCGTGTGTGATTTTATTTCAGATGCCATAACATTGGCTTTTCTGTGAAGTGTTTGGCTTGTGTTTAAGCAATTTCTGTCTCTGTTCCTTATTTTCACTTTTTCTTTTCTTTTGCCATCCATAGTGAAGAACTGACAGGACTCAATGACTCATTCCCAGGAAGAGCATGGAAATTGTGCTTACAGGGAGGAAGGAGAGGAGAACAAAAGAGGAGGTTGAAGAAAGAAAAAGGAAAAGGACTACACTATGGGGAATTAAAAAGGAGGCTAATAAATACTCTAATTCAAATATCAGAGGGTGAGTGAGAGTGAGAAGATCCAACAGGTGGGTGAACTGTCTCCTGGGATTGGGCAAAGGAGAATTTGGACATTTACGCATCCAGAATACATGGACAACAAATGGACTCCCCACAGACCTTAAGGCAATGCTTTAAAAGGACGGTACTGGACAGACTCATGGGATGTGGATTCAGGTCCCAGCACTGCCACAGGCTTCTGGTGAGACCCTGGGCAAGTCACTTCATCTCTCAGTGGCTTGGTTACCCAACAATAAAATGGGGGAAATAATTCATCTCCTTCCCTTTGTCAGCCTCGTCTGTTTAGACTGTGCACTTTGGGGGGGAACTGATTGTGTCTTATGGGTCAGTACACCCCCTAGCACTATGGGGCCTGGGCACTCAGGTCCAGTGGTTAGAACTGTAGGGAGTCAGGCCTCCAGGGCCAAGCCAGAGTGGGTAGTTGGGGTCTGGAGCCAGAGGTCACACCCAGGTCAAGAGCTAGGAACTGTAGCAGAGGGGTAAGCCAGGGTCAATAGCCAGGAACTGGATCCAAGGGTCAAGCTGGTGTCAATCGCTAGGAACCAGAGTACAGGATAAGGAGGCAGCAACCAGGAACAAGGCAGGGTCTGTCTCAGCAACAGGTCAGGGATCTGCCTTGTTGAACAGACAACTGCCTGGTACACCCTCCAGGCTTCAATAGTAGGTCTGGGGCAATCACAGGTCATAGGAGAAGTTGCCAGTCATCTCTATCATGAGTGGGCACCTCCCGCCATGCCTGGTCTCCCAGGCAGTATGGTGCATTGACATTACCTCCACACAGGCTGCCTGCTGGTGGCATGGAAGCACCACTTGCCTAGAGCCCTGCAGAGCTGGTTTCAAGTGCCACAAATCCGCACAGAGCCCTGCTTTCAGCTGTAGTTTCTAGAAACTTCCATAATCCTAATAATAAAGGCAAGATACCGCCAAATCCACAGATACTGGGGCTCTGACAAGTAAAACTATGAAATTGCTTCAGTCCCTTAAAGGGACATGCTTTTTAAGCTAGTGGGGCTGTGGGTATTAATATATCCAACGTCTACCCTAACATAGCAAGCACTGAAGAGATCAAAGATTTTCCATGTTCTTCTTGATGTGTATATGCAACCAAACAGACAAAAAAGATTGTTAAGGAACAATCTATCATTTTTATGTTGTGACACCCTCCCCGCAATGCCTCCTTGTATCTGGAAAAAAGAACAATTGCCCCATTGTACTGCCTACGCATTTTTCTTCACACTGTGATGCTTGGAAAGGCTCCGTCCATTCTAAAGAGCTGTTGTCTTTTATCTACCACAACACTAGTGCAACATATCTCACACTTATACGGCAGTCTACTCGGTTCCCATTCACAATTCCTCAGCTAAATAATGCCAAAGAGTTAAGTCTTTGTCAAAAGACTTAGTTACTGGAAACGCAAGAAGTGAAAAAAATCTCTCAGTGCCATGTGAACACGGACAATCATGGTTTGTAACTGCTTTGTTTGATGTGTAATGACAGAAATTAATCATTTTATTTAACAGAATTACTCTTTGTTATGTAAACTTTGTAAAGTCGGCCTCATCTGACCTTTTTCAATTAGGGACAAATTGTTTAAAACGGTCGTCTTTCTGGAGGCCACAGTATTCCTATAGCAATCTCCGGGATTTGGTTGTAATTTCAGCCCAGAGTACTTACAGCTGTGGAGTTATATGCTGAATGAAGATAGAAATGTGCAGAAATGTGCGGAAATGCGCTTCTTTCTATTTAGTAACCATCCTGTCAACACATGTTGGTCCTGCCACACGGATACTGATTTTCTCACCATATTTTTTCAGTACTGGCTGGTTTTATAATTTTTTTCAATGCTATGCATCACCTTGGGTCTGGGAGCCCCTCATAAATGTTCATGGACATTTACCCATGGGCATCATGAGAATAAGGGAAGTATTATTATTGTCTCCATTTTACAGATGGGGAACTGAGGCAAAATCAAACTAAGGTCCAGGTTCTCAAGTGATGCAAGTTAACGTCACTCCACTGATGTCAATAGGACTATGTCAGTTTACGCTAGCTGAGGTCACAGAGGAAGTATGTGGCAGACTTGGGGATAAAACCCAGGTTTCCACTGCCTTAATCCTCCTCTCATCAATGTTAATTTGTGTAGTCCAGGCACATACAGCTAGGCCTTATTCTGCTGTCAGACTGTTGTTACACTGGTGTAATTCCATTGGCTTCAATAGAGTTGCTACTTATTTACCCTGACATAAAGGAGGGAAAAACTAACCTTATACATAAAGAGTTCCTAAGATCTACAGGCCAAATTCATCCCTAGAGCAGCTTCGCTGAAGACAGTGCATGCATTTTGTATTTGTTTTTTCAATTGGGTGAGTTTGGCGAGCATGAGGCACTGACACTATTAGAACAACCAGTCTGCAGCCAGGCTTCATATCAGCTTCCCCAGACAGCTGTGCCAGTGCATCTCGGTCCCAACTTGTGTTATTCCACACGTGCTGTTCCAGGCCTGGCCCTCTCAGGGGCCAGTTATGATGAATAGCATGGTGGTTTTCCAATGTGAACAAACATGCAGTTGGGATTTGCCCATGGCCACCAGCCTCTCCCTCTTAACTCCTACTCTTCAGGAAGTAAAACGCCTAGCTCTCCTAAAATCCACTTTGAAAATTAAAAAGTCGAGCACCATTCATAGCTGGTTGTGGTTATTCTCAGTTTTAATGGCATTTCTTCTTCACTCTAATAGTTTTGGGGCACGTGACACAACAGTAACGCGCCAATCTGCATGTTTTCCAAAACGTAAATATGTGGCTTTCGATTCAACCACCAATCAGATGACAGGCTAGCGTTGGTTCGGAAAAGTTTTGGGGCTGACCCTGGTCTCACTGCATTGAGCACACTCATTGGCTTCGTTGGGATCCAAATTTGGTCCTTGGATCGTCTTCTGCTGTGGATTAAGTTGTATTGACTGGATTCAACATTCTGGAATCTCTCTCCTACTGTAAGTATGAGTGAAAGATTAAAGATTTTACACGAATGTTATCTTAAGTCGAGATGAACCAGACTATGGAGCCACCCGTTAAAATCAAACACAACTGAAGTTTTCTGAAAATACAATAACAGAGCTATGTTTGTTAAGCTCAGTACTCCCTTGTCACAGTATCACGTTCTTCCATGTTTTTCCAACCTTATCAAATGGCTAATAGTGAATACCGTACAGTTATTCTCCAGATACACTAATTGGTTCCCATAATAATAATAAAAAAGACAAAGCTTCTGGATCTGAGAAGCCAGAACTAAAAAATCAGCAGCTGATCCCTCAAATACTATCACTTGACACTGCTCTGTGATTGCTGACTGAGGAGCACTTCAACAGATATTAACTCACTCTAATTTTTACTCTGTCGCTCTTTAAGATCCAGATTTATTGCTGTATGTAATGGATAATTGTCCTTGCTAATCTAAACATGCAAAGCCCAATACAAATATTTCTAAGAGTAAATTCAGTTTTAGCACCAATGTGCTAAAGTCATTGATAAACTGCAAAAAAAAAGGAAAAGAAATCCAGTGCATTCCTCCTCATAAACAGATAAGGAGTACACCACCAAAACAAATCATCAATTCATAAATTCCAAGGCCAGAAGGGACCATCTAGTCTGACCTCCTGTATTACACAGGCCATAGAACTTCCTCAAAATAATCCCTAGAGCAGAGCTTTTAGGAAAACATCCCAGCTTGATTTAAAAATGGTCAGTGGTGCGGATTCCTGTGCATTCCAAAGCAGACAACACTACAGGAGAAACTCATTCTTAAATGAAACCACCCTCACGTTTTCGTGGAGTTTCACCAACTCCTATTGCATCATCACTGAGCACCAGTGTAACACACAAAAAAAGTGTGAATCTTCACCCACTCTCACTTACTCACTCAAGCCTCAGGGACTAGAGAGGTCAGGAAAGCAGTGAAGAGAGAACCATGTTCCTGAACAGCATTGATTTTCCCCATTGTGTTAAATAGAGCTCCCTCCAACACAACCCAGCTAATTTGAGGGCAGCAACACAAACGCTGTATTGGCCAAGCCTGATTCCTTGGGGAGATCGCTCACAATTGCTTAATAGGAAGCAAGAAAATGTAGTATAACGTAGATTGAGTTACTAAGGCCTAGACTGTGCCTCAAGGCATATCCTTGACCAAGTGGTAGAGTGTAAACTGCACCATCCCAGAAATAGCCCTGGGAGACATTGTGTCTCAGGGCTTGTCTCCACTGTAGATTTAAGTTGAGATATAACTCGAGTATTGCCCATAATATGAGCCCTGTAACACACACAAAACCCTTTAACTTGAGTGTGGTGGTTCTTCTAACTGAGGTTGGCTGTTCCAACAGCTAACGGCTCAAGTTAGTATAACTCATCAGCTGCTAACATAACCACTCCAGAGTGCCAACACAGGCTCGCACCACTCAAGTGCCACTCAACCGCCAGCGTCTTGCCATAATTCCCCCTCCGTGCCCAGAAAGGACAGACACGTTCTCCTACGAATCACTGGGAAAGAATTTATAGAGCAACTCAACTTACTGCAGTGCTAAGAAGAACACTGGGTCGTGCCCCCAGAAGTCCTAGAGCCACATGTGAATGACAAGTTTCAGAGTAACAGCCGTGTTAGTCTGTATCCGCAAAAAGAAGAACAGGAGTACTTTGTTAGTCTCTAAGGTGCCACAAGTACTCCTGTTCTTCTTTTTACATGTGAATGAGTGCAGTGCCAATGTGGACTCAGCAACCTGAGTGTTATTTCACAATGTGGCTGCTCTCACTGGAGCTAGGCTGACTTGAGTGAACGCTGCAGTGAAGACAGACCTTCAGGCACCATTCTGAGGCACAATACCTGGGGGAAGATAACTCACTGCCAAAACTCCACCCACTCCCCTGCCCCACCTGAGCAGAAGGTGGAGCAGCCCCATGGAGGCTGCTCTGCTGTCTTCTACTGGGAACAAATAATCTGCACAAGAGGGTGCCTTACGCCTCCTAAATGCCCTGCGTAGGGCCAGGGACTATTTTGGTCTCAGTCATATTCGTAGAATCACAGAGTTTAAGGCCAGACGAGACTACCAGATCATCCTGTATACCACAGGCCACCACCACCCGCACACTAAACCCAACAAGCCAAGTTAACCCAAAGTATTACAGCCCGCTGTGTACCACGGGCAGAGAATAGGAGGGACCAAGGTGCACCAGTGCCCAACGCCCCTGCACTATCAGGGAAATGATTACGTGAGCTATATCCAGGGGAGGGATAGCTCAGTGGTTTGAGCATTGGCCTGCTAAACCCAGCGTTGACCGTTCAATCCTTGAGGGGGCCATTTAGGGATCTGGGGCAAAAATCTGTCTGGGGATTGGTCCTGCTTTGAGCAGGGGGTTGGACTAGATGACTTCCTGAGGTCCCTTCCAACCCTGATATTCTATGATAATACTGGAAAATAGCCTGCACCTATAGGCAGAGAAAGACAAGGACATTGCCAATCTGAGCTGGGGGGGAAATTCCTTACTGACCCCACATATGGTGATCACTTAGACCCTGAGTATGTGAGCAAGAAGTAGCCAGCCGACTCAGAGCCCTGGCCCTCCCCATTCAGGGTACCATCTCCAGCGATGACCAACCCTGATGCTTCAGAGTTGATAGGAGATAAAAGCAAAAAACAAACCATAAAAACCCAGAATACATGGGTGAGGTAAATTCATGGAGGTTAAGTCATTAATGGCTATTAGCCAGGATGGGTAAGGAATGGTGTCCCTAGCCTCTGTCTGTCAGAGGGTGGAGATGGATGGCAGGAGAGAGATCACTTGATCATTGCCTGTTAGGTTCACTCCCTCTGGGGCACCTGGCATTGGCCACTGTCGGTAGACAGTATACTGGGCTGGATGGACCTTTGGTCTGACCCGGTATGGCTGTTCTTATGAGGGGAAATTCCCTCCCGGATCCCTCTTGGTGGCAGGCAGAAATCCTGAAGGATGAACTTTTAGGAACATAAGACATAAATTAGAAGTGAGCTCTGACCCCCCCACCATCACAAGCAACCCTGCCATACAATCACACTCATGATTTCGTCCATCTCTCTCTTAAAACTAAGTAAGTTGTTTGCCCCCATCACTTCTATTGGAAAACTGTTCCAGAACCTCACCCTCTGATGGTTAGAAACCTTCTAATGTCCAGCCTGAATTTATTCGGGGCCAGTTTATATCCATTTCTTCTTACGCCAACATTGTCCTTTAGCACAACTGATATTGGGCCAGATTCTGCCACCCTTTGTCACACTAAGTAGAACCTTATGCCACACAGCTAGTTCCACCGAGATCACGGGGTCTGCTAACAGAGTAAATTAGTTTGGAACATGAGGATCACTGAGCCTTATTACTTCAGTCATCCGCAATATATTTCTGTTGCATTAGTAGAAAAATATGGTTGCTATCCACTGGCGTAAATAATGCCTCTGTATTTCTGTGTATGGTACTGTACCCCACTGGAAATAATGTCTCTCTTCTGTCTTCCCAGTAATGAGTTCCATTCCTCCAGGGGTTTATTTTCACTAAACATTCTTCATAACTTATTTCTTTGCTCAGGGTTACTGAGATCTCTGCCTTTTCAGCCTGTAACTATCTTTAGCTCCCAGAAATATTCTACATTTAAGGAGAGCATTTAAGCCACTTCGTGTGGAAGAAATAAAACAGAACATTTTGAGGCACAGGGTCCAATTTTCATAACATTTTGCATGTCATAGACTTCGGTATGATCACACTTCAAGGGATCACACTTCAAAAGCTTTATAGCCTTTATATTTTACATGGTCTATTTTACCCAGTCCAAAACTCCTGTGTTTGAGTTTAAGAACCTTATTATTAATATTTGCATTATAGTAACACCTAAGATAAGGGCCCCATTCTGCTAGGTGTTGTACATACATAGAGTAAGATACAAAAAAAAGCTTACTGTCAAAATAGACAAGACAAGCAAAGGATAGGAAAGGAAACTGAGGTAGAGAGGTGCCCAAGGTCGCCCAGTAGGCCTGTGGATGCACTGAATCCTGCCATACAGTATCCTGCCATACAGTCCAATGTCCTATCTATCATACCAGTAGAACCAAATTTGTTTCAATTGTGCCTTTTGAAATGTGAAAATCTGAGCAGCTAACATTTTTCTAAGGATACTTTTTTTTTTAATATACCGTAATTATCACATCTATATGGCAAAAAAAATCTATTTTTAAACTTTGCTTTGCCCTCTCTTGTTCTAGTCTGCTAAATATTTTGGATCGGTTAGAACTCTGAAATGACAGCACATGTACCACTGCTATGATTGCTCAAAAATATGATGACATCTTAAAACTGGGCTTATTCATTTGATATCAGGCCCAAACTTTCAAACTCAGATGCCCAAAGGTAGGCATGTAAATCCATATTTGGGCATCTATTAAAAATGGCTTGCCTTTCACAGGCTCCAAGCTCCCATTGACTTCAGGTCTAACTTTCAAACAATCATGCAGTTTTCAGTGTTCAGTTCACATCCAATAGTTGTCTTAAGTGCTTGTCAGAATGACACAGCTTTATAAAACAAGCACACAAATGGAGGATTTAAAAAGTTAATTTGACAATTTCTTAATCTGAAATATATATAGATTTTTACTTCAACCATCAACATTTATTCACCAAAATCATCATGCATTCATTCCATATTTCGGCTCAGTTTAGCTAAAATAGATAATCTTGTTCATACGGAAAAAGAGGTCTTATATCCAATAGGTGGCACCATAGTGTTTACATAAATTTGGTAACTGACCCATGAACATCAATACTGTATAAATAATAGCCAAACAGCCTGCAGCACAAAATGTGTCTATTCCCCACTTTGATAGTTTGAGATGTGGTTTTTAATTCATAAAGACTTCCAATGCTTGCCTGAGGCTGGGATGTGGGCATAGGATTTATCTTGTATTCCGACTATAACACCCCCAAACGTTTAACTTATTTGCTCATCGAGGCTCCTCAATTTTGATCCACATGCTAAATGCTCCAACTTCTATAAGAAACATTTCAAAAAGGCTTCTTAAAAATGGGTGCCTACAATTTTCAGCTCATGATTGTTTGCATGTGTAACCCCCCTACATGCATACAATTTATAGATATTTAGTTGCCTGATTGATATACGATTAGCATGCCGGATTTTTATACCTGCACTTGTAAAATTGCAAGTACAAATGTATAGGTTGCTTTTGAAAATGTCATGGTTACAAGGGGTCCGATGTGACAGCTACTAGTGTAAATGGAAAGATTCCCATTGACATCCATGAGCACTAAACCAAACCCATTTGCACTCTAGCACTTGGACATAAGGAAATGCTTCCTTACCATACTACACCGTGAAGGAATAATTCAGATAATAGCATCATGCATGGCTCTTACCAACAGTGGTAATTTTACAGCGAAATTTCAACATACTCCTTTGGAAAGGTTTGTGAGCATGTGGTATTGTTCCCTATTACAGATGACAAGCGACAGATAAAGCATCAGGGGAACAGCCACAAGGCTTAGCTAGCTCTATGTTCCTTGGACCTTGTCCTACAAATACTGCCTACTGGACATAGTCAATGTGACTGCCTACCACACTGCACTCTGCGGCTGTAGCGAGTGCTTGCAGAGACCCAGTTTTTTCCATGCTTCAGAGAGACATAGGTAGGAGAGGCAACCGTCAGTGATGAAGTTCACGCTGCTCACTCATACTGTTGGATTCAAAGGGACTTACTCATGGGAGAAAGGCAAACAGGATTAAGCCTTTGTGGTGGAGAGTCAGGCTCATTTATGTCAAAGCCTAGCTTTGGGCTCACTTTGATGCAGGTATAAAGACTGATATTAGAGTAGTGCCCAGAATATACTAGGGACTGTCTACACATGTATGAAGACATAGTCCCCCCCAAAAAAGCTTACAAATGTAACATGGTCTCATGAGTCCATTGACCCCAATGGAGTTGCATTGTTGCACACCAGCGGAGGATCTGTTCAGTGTCCACGTGGAGTGCCATCATCACTTGGTAGATTATCATCGTGACTGGCTGTGAAACAAACCCACGGCTTTCTCTGCTTCCCAAGGACTGATGGTCATGTCTACGGAGCAGGAGAAAGCACCACTAGCGCTCATCATTGTTAATGAGATTATGCTGTCCTAATCTCACACGGAATCGGATTTTCATGCTCTGTGTGGTTATCACAGGCAGCGAGTGAGAAGGCAAGTGCAGCCCAGAGCAAGTGATCCTGGCCCTTTCAATTACATTTAACAAACACTGGCCAGAAATCAAAGGATATTAATGTGAAGATTTTAAGTGCTGATTTGTAGATAAGTGCTGAGACTAGACAAGCCAGGACTAGTGAATTTGACCGAAATTCCAGGACAAGAAGACAATATAGTTGTCCCTATTGGGATTTGGGGAAAGGAATGTTAATCCATACTATATACACCTCTTGCAGGGGGAGAAGGATATAGCTATTGGCATGCTATAAAAGTGAACAGCTGTGCTATTTTTCACAGTGTTATGCAACTGTTGTGCTCCCAAATACTATAACTAGTGTTAGGTTTAAATTCTTACCAAATCCTCTTTATCTTGTTTCAGTTTCACAGAGAAATCGTGTGAAATTTTAACAGAGTCTGACAATTGCTGACTGCAGTTCCAAGCATGTTTACTTTTAGACACAGGTTGGAAAGGAAGAGAGTTTGCAACTTTATGCTAAAGAGCTGTGTCAAACTATATATATATAGTAAGTGCAATTCATTTCAAATCACTGGTCCTGATTAGGGAGAGACTGTTGGGTGAGAACTGAAGTCGAACTGAATAAGGCCTTGCCTACACTAGAAAGTTGTACACTGGTTTAGTTAAAGTGGTACAAGCCCCATAGTTATATCAGTAGAAAGGTGCAGGGGAAGGAATCCACCACCCCACCCAATCCTTGTGCCAGGCTTTCCCCAATTCCCTTTTACTGTGCCTGGGCAACCGGGATTTCATCTTGGATTCTGACCTGGGCTCCCTGACTTAGGGATCCACATTTGAGGCCTGGGCTTGTAATGCTGTTACAGTATTTCTGTAAGTTACTTAGAGACAGGCCTGGACTAGGATCTCAGATCCAAACCCACCCTGAATTTTGCATATGCTCAGAGATGAATCCCCAGATCTGAACCCATCACCAAGGTCTTAGCTCTGGATCAGGTCCGGAATTGGAAAGTGACCTTATTCCAGATCATTTGGATACAGCCCCGCTTAGAGAAAAATGTCACAAGAGCAGCTGGTCTGAGTCCCACCATTTCTACCATTTGGGGTTAAAATGCCCAGAGAACAGATCACAAGAGTTTGATTCCATTGAATCTAAACAAGAGCCTTCCGCTTAGCTGAGTTGCTAACTTGAACTTCCCACCCTCTACGGTCATGATGTGGCTCTCGCTGACATCTTTCATATTAGCTTTAGGATGACATTTTCAGAAGAGCTTAGCTCCCATTGTGGTACCTAAATAAAGCAGCCATTTTCAAAAGTGCTTCTCCCCCTCCTCCAGCAGCTCCCGCTGGGGACAACAGGAGCTGTTGGATGCTGAATATTTTTGAAAACTGGTCCTTAATGTCATCCACCAGAAACACCATTTTTTTCCAGTAAGATACAAAATTTCATTTAAAAAAAATAGGATTCCGATGCAACATTCACCGGGAGCCTGTCTGTTCCTCATCCAAGAATAGCCAGGGGAAATGTTGAGGGGAAAACCAAAATGTCAAAAGTGAGTAACCCCAATCATTTATATAAAATTAATCTGCAGTGCTGCAGGTTTCTTTGCATTCCATAGAAAGAGTTTAGTAAGCTCGTCATTGCAGATTTCACATTAAATTCCTTCGGTGAGAAGAGAGAAAGATGAAACTCATACAACTCTTACACAATGGAACAAACTCTTCATGTCTAAAGGGACAAACAACAACCTCTTTACAGCCCAGCTGAGGTTGACTTATTGTAATGGGCAACTGATATCATATGAACAGATTTTCTAGCATTCTCATTGTGGCGGAATAGCCATTCCCCGGCAATATTCCTTGAGCAGCAGTGTGACCCTGTGTTGAATAAATACAAAGTATGTTTCTGGTTCAGACTTATTAATAGGAGGACAGTGATTTTATGGCTATGAAGAGGGAGGGATAGCTCAGTGGTTTGAGCATTGGCCTGCTAAACCCAGGGTTGTGAGGTCAATCCTTGAAGGGGTCACATAGGGATCTGGGGCAAAATCAGTACTTGGTCCTGCTAGTGAGGGCGGGGGGCTGGACTTGATGACCTTTCAAGGTTCCATCCTATCTCCTAGAACTGGAAATCTCCATAAATTTAAGGCTACAAAATAAAAGAAGAGATGGCCTACCTATTTCCTGTTCCATAAGAAAGATGCCCTTTTTATAATTAAAGGAGGCCTATCTTATCATGTCTTTTCTTTGTGCTTACAATATTTGGCTCTATTGATTCTTGATGCAAAAATCTTAAACATCTGTTTCATATTACCGGCCATTTGAAACATGGTTTGCCACTGTTGTACTGACATCAGTCAGGGACAGCCATTAAATCCTCAGTTTTGTTTAGAATAAAGTTGCCAAATAAAATTATTCATTATGATAACCAGCTTCCCGATCATTGATGTCGGTCTGTTGGCTGGTGTCCCTTTATTAGACACTTTTGGCCAAGAGTCTTCAGCAGTCATTGTTGATATTGCTAGCAATTTGTGGCCACTTCCTGCCTAATGATATCATCTTTTCACCTATGCCATTCTTTGTTGATTAGAAGTTCTCTGATATCTGAATGACTCCTGGACTATTGTCGCATTTTTAATCCCCAGGGGTCAACAAGATTTACAACCGAACCAATTGCTGGACATGACAGTACACTTATTTATATACCAGAACTTTTAATAGCCTATGGTTGCAACATGAGTGTCATTCATATGCTGGTACACTACAGAACCATTCCTGATCTTGCAGTCCTTACTCATTCCTTATTTTGGCAACAAGACAATGGGTAAGCGCTACACGGTTTAGCTAGTTGTGTGCAAACCAAGCTCCTCTTCGGTGAAGCAGCTGGAAATCTACAATGGAGTTTGAATGAGAACTCCAGTATCCCATCTGCATCTTGGCCTAAAGTGAAAGGTTAGGGTGAAATCCTGGCCCCAGTGAATTCAATGGGAGTTCTCATCCTAGGACTTAAGCAACACACCACAGATTGAAGCTGCGTTTTCCCTGCACTGGTGGTAGCAGGTGCTTCTCAAAGCTTAGTTATTACTATTTAGGAATCACGGCTATCCTTGAAAACCACCTGCCTTTTTGGGTTGGAATTGGTGGTGCTACTGGCTTTTCTGTGGGAACATTTGGAATCCTGACCTTTTCCCTTTCAGGGGAGGGATAGCTCAGTGGTTTGAGCATTCCCCCCCCACCCCAACCCAGGGTTGTGAGTTCAATCCTTGAGGGAGCCATTTAGGGAACTGGGGTAAAAATCTGTCTGGGGATTAGTCCTGCTTTGAGCAGGGGGTTGGACTAGATGACCTCCTGAGGTCCCTTCTAACCCTGATATTCTATGACCAGAGAGGTTTCCATTCCCATTACAGCAGAGCAAAGGTTGTAAAAGACATCTGGAATGATTTTTTTCCTCAGTTGTATTGGGCATAAGTAATGAGCACCCATCCCTTTATATTTCACATGATATATTTGCAGGTAGGTTCAAAGCAGCAGGATTGTTTGGGCTTTTTAGTACAATCTTGTTCTTTTCTATATTATAAAGCACAAGACAAGATTCAGCAGAGAGGCCTTCAGCATGTGCTTAAATCCATCCGTATTCCTCAAGGCACTGATGCATTTTCCTAACTTTAAGCACATGCTTAAGTGCTTTCATGGGAAGGGATGATGTGAATTGGGACCTATGTGATGACACAGTTAATTGATTCCTTTAAGAACAGTCTGCATTTCCCCCTAAAAGGCTAATACTGTAAGCTCTCTTATTCATCTCAAAAGCTCTTCTGAAGCTGCAGCAAGTTTGATGGGGTTGGCATTTCTTAGAAGCTATTTATTCACCCATGACCAAAGTATTAAAGAAGCTCTCTCTGCAGTAAATATGCACAAATGGACACACACACTAGGAAATTCTTTGTCTTGTCCCCTGCTCTGCCGCTGAAGGAAGGCACGTGGTTTCAATGATGTCTTTGTTATCTGATCAACCATCCAGTCCAATTTGCAATTTTAATGAAAATCAGACACCTGCACTGCAACTGATCGGCACTCACAGGATTAGCAACAACAAAAAAAGAGAAGCATTCCCCTCTTATCGGAGGAACTGAAGCTACTAGTATCCTGTTACAGAAGGCCAGACTGTGATTTCAGATGTTACTAGGAAGAAAGGGACCCTTTATCCACATTTGGACAGAGATCTTCTCAGATGGAGAACAAATCAAAATTACTAGTTTGCTGTAACGTTAGCTTTAGCACTGAGTACACTCTAGGGAGTTCTGACCTATCCATGATCTCCCTATGAGCTCCAGATGCCCTGTCTCAGTGCCCCAGCTTAAGTTATAACCTTTAACAGCCAGCAAAGAAAGTCATCTAACAATTACACTGATCTCTCCTACTAGTCCTTAAATTTATAGGACTAGACTCCTGGAATACCAGAGGAGTATCTTTTTAGGTGCTGTTTTTAGCTGTTTCTTGTTTTGTCCATGATGGTCATGTTTACCCTGCTCCTGGGTGGTTGGATTTGGAAAAGATTAAAAGCATCCAGACTACTCTATTTTCCTAAGTCAGAAAGTGTCTTCTAAGATCATGCCTCTTGACTATGTGTGGAGGAATGCGATGACACTTTAACCAAAGAGATCTGAGGACACCTCTCAAATGTGGCCAGGTCCTACCTTACCCAGCATAACTGAGTAAAACTCAGAAGAGATGTAGGAACTATGTAGGCAGAGAAGGAAAAGCATAGGAAAAGTACAGGGTTCTCTAGGAAAAGACCCAGGGACAGTAAATGGAAATAGTTTAGTCTGATGGATCCTCATGACTAAGGGAACATCTGATAGAAGTAACCTCTCTACTCAATGGCAGAAAAAGGCATTGCGTGCTACTGCTGCAACACGAGTACCCATGAGCAGCAATGAGTCCAGTAGGATCCGGAGGTTCGACATTACCAACAACTGGAAAATAGATGCAGTTTCCATTCTAAGCACACGCACAGAGCGCCATTTCTCTAAGTGTCACCATAACTGGACATTTTCAATGAAGCTGACAGTTTTTCCACCAAGTTTTGTTTTCAAAGAAAGGGTATTTTCCCAATTAAAATATTTTTATTGTGAAAAATTTCAAGCAGCTCTATCCAGAACACAGTAGGATCAACTTCCATGTAAATGGCCAGTGGGCACCTGGGGAGGGGCTAACATCTTTCCTTCTTCTTGAGGGAAAGCCTTATTTAATGCCTATTCTGTCCTCTTACAGTAGCGTAACTCTAACAGTGCACCATGCAACTCGAAAGAAAGGGCTTGTTGTAAAGAGGAACCTATAAAGCTTAGCTCAGGCTCTCCACCCCTCTTCCCACCCTATTACAAGTAAAACACATACAGATCCTGGGTCACTGATGCATATATATATATATATATATATACACACATACACACACACACACACACACACTGAATAAGGCTCCTTATGTTTCTGTGCTTGTGGATTGCAGAAATGCAACAATGCTTTTATAACAGGACTATTTTCTACTAACTCTGAGTCGACCTCGTTTTTCCTAATATCGATTTTTTTCTTTTCAAAAACGCGTCTATTTCACAACTACCTTTAGCAGAGCTGGCATCGCAGAAGCTGTTGAAAGACACTTACTGCAGAGTGAAGCTCTAGCCCATAAAACAATGGGAGGTGGTTTTCAAACGGATGATTTTACTACTTTTCATTCTGCTTTACTTTAGAAATGACCTTTCCACAATGTTGTCAGTGAGTCTGGACATCATGAAGGGTAGTAAAAAAAATACTAATTCCAGGGGTGGGCTGTGGCTATCCTACCACACACACAACCACAGGGCCTGATCCAAAGCCCAGTGAAGTCAATGGGAAAACTCCAGCTGAGCTTCAGATTGGGACCATTTTGAGCAGCACTGCAAGACATTTAGAGACACACCTGCAAGTGCATTTATCTTTGTTTATTTTTTTTTTTTTTTAAGTACTGCAGTAATTTCAAAGCGGAGCAAATCCTTAGGGATCCATTTGATATGCCTGGCTGTTCAGCTGAACAACATTCACTACACGTCTCTGTTTCCTCCTTTATCTTTTTTCCCTACCCCCCTCATAAACACCAAGTCTGACAAAGCTGTAAAATGACTTAGACAAATGTTTTGACTTCATTTTAATACTCAGGCTGAAAGTTCCGTGGCACGGTAAGACTTTGATCACGGCTATGGATTGAGGACTAAGTATTGCAGAAATGCCTTGAGATCTGTGCACAGGGGGCTGATTCGCAGTCCTGTTAAGGGGTAAAATATTCAAAAGCATCTACATCACTTAGGAGCTTATGTCCAGTTGAAAGACAACTTGGACTCCTAAGTCACGTAAGAAAATGGGATTTAGATGCTTTTGAAAATTATGCCAAAGAACATTTTAGGTGCCTCTGGTAGCATGAAGGGCGGTTTTAAAACGGGTTGACACAGCACTGAGGGCCTCCCAACTGGCACAGAACTTCCCTAAAGGATGCTGCATAAGCCCTACCCCCACACCCTGCCACAAGGGGTGAATTGGGACCTGGCCAGAATACACTTCACTATGGTTGTCCTCCCAATGCTGCTAAGACCAAAGCAGGGTCCAATGTTAGCGTGTGCTCTAAACCACACCGAGAGTGAGGCAAGCCACCTGCATGCCCCAGCTTGGTTGGGGTCTCTGGGCCATAATACAAAGACCACCCAGCAACAACTTTGTTATTACATCCAAGGTTTTTAGCATCTGTGGTATAACAGCCATTAAGAAAAATTAAAAGCTTAAAAATCCGGCCAACATCTGCAAAAAGCTTTAGGACAACCATAGCAACTGCACGATGATCACTGTCTGTGCTCATCAGTTGTTGGTTGCAATTAATTGGTGTAGTGTGGAGAGGAATATCCAAGGAGTCAAACAAGGAGGGAACCTCTTCACATTTGACCTTGCCCCGGGGTCAAAGATAGAGCAGATGAGCTCTGAATTGGAGCAGAATGGATGGAATGAAGGTATCAAGGGAGTTTGAATGGAAATCACAGGTGCGGTCTTCCCTGCATCCTCCCTACAAAGAGGCCCCTCTCTTTTTTTTGGCAGTGATCTTGCTCTACTTTTCTTGTCTGTTTGTGAGTTATGTTTGGTTTCTGCTAAGACAACAGAAACATCACAGAGCTTTAAAAAAAAAAAACCCTCCGGAAAGGGTCATTTGGAAGCACATCTGATTCTCTAGCAAAACTTTACAGATGGATTAGTGGATGTTTTGGATCAGCAGGGTCCAAAGGTCCAAATTTCACAGGTCAAATGGCTTATCCTCAAGACAGGTGAGAAGATGAGATTAACAGCTATGTAGCTAGACCTTCAAAAAACTATACAATTAGAAAAGACTGTAATAGACTGTGATACATACATGGCACTGAGAGATGTATCTAGGATAAGGCACTGGATGCTAATACTTACTACTCGAGGGATGTCAACAAATTGGAAGAAATTCAGATAAAAACAACAAAAGTTATTAAGGTCTGCAGTAGTGCCCAACCTTGTTACACAGGAGGGCCACGTAAACCTAAGCACAACCCTGGGTGGGCCAAACAGATGCTACATATTTTAATATGATTTAAAATCACCTGCACTGATTTCTATTTTAAGTTCAGCTTGTTTGGTATGCATTTAGATAGGGTTTAGATAGGTTGTTTCTACGTACAGTATCGTTTATTTACACACTTGTGTAAACTAAAATGATGTAAACATGACAACAAAATGCTAATGATTTAGCCATTAGTATTTTGTGTGGGAGCAGGTCATGGGCCTTATGAAATGCGCTGGTGGCCATGTACTGGACCCTAGGTTGGGCACTCTTGGTCTACAGAGATTGACTGAGGAAGGAAGACTAGAAGGAATAAGTATGTATAGGCTGGCTAAATGAGGTCTAAGGGGGAAATCGAAAATGGTTTGAAGATCTTTGAAGCATGAAGAAACCAGAGGAAGAGTACTCTTCTATGTGGCCCAGGAGGGTATAACTAAGGGCACGTCTTCACTACCCGCCGGATCGGCAGGTAGCGATCGATCTATCGGGGATCGATTTATCTTGTCTAGTGTAGACGCGATAAAATCGATCCCCAATCACTCTGCCATCGACTCCGGAACTCCACTGCAGCGAGAGGCGGAAGCGGAATCGACGGGTGAGTGGCAGCGGTCGACTTGCCGCTGTCCTCACAGCCAGGAAAGTCGACCTAAAATAATAGCATAGCTGAAGTTGCGTATCTTAGATCAACTCCCCCCACCCCATAGTGTAGACCTAGCCTAGGAGAAAGTAAGCCCAGGAGAACTGAGAATGACTGACTATCTTGATGATGTCCCTTTCCAATGTCAGGTCACTCACACTCCATCCAGCAGCATATAGGGCCTGATCCATTACCAACCCTTTTAAAATTTGATCCCTACCGTCCATAGCCTTCCCCACCACTGTTGCTGTTCACAATCCATTCGGTACTTTAACATTCACTGAATTTCAAAACACATCTATGGGGTTGGATATTGTATTGTAATAGACTCACTGCCATCTAGGAACTTCCTGGCTGTCACAACGGTGTCCATCACAGCTACGTAGACCTTCTGTGACACCAGGGAAGGGGCCAAACTGTTACACTCCTGCCACAAAAGGGTGGGAACCTGCTATTTGATCTAAGGAGCATCTCTGATCGCTGCTCGTCTTAGGTGCTAGCCAGCTCATTCCAAAGTGGACACTGTTAAACATATACACTAGACAGTTTGTTACAGTATTACAGGGAGGAAGCATGGTCCAATGTTAGCGTGCTAACCTGGGACCAAAGAGAGGCAGGTTCAATCCCCTACCCCATTACAAACTTCCTGTGTGACCTAAAGCAAGTTACCTCCTGCCTCAGTTCCCCACCTCCCAGTCGCATTCTGAGGCTCTATATCCAAGATTGTGAGGTGTTCAGATACCACAGTAATGGGGAGCTTGGATAGATTTTTTCCTATCTTTGAAAATAAAACAGATTCTATATTTGTAATGTGGTGCAAGCTTTTTAATGAAGGTCAAGCCAAAGAGCCATCTAAAAATCTTTCTGTGAATGCCCGCTGCTCCTTCCTATTCTCTCTCAGGAACCCCAAGGTTCATTGGTTAAAAGTGAAGACACGCAAGAGATCCAGCATTTAACCAAGAAAATAAATAGTTCAGCTTCAACTTGAAATGCAATGTTATGAAGGCTAATTCATCCAATCAGGGCACAGAAATAATACCATGTGATTTAAGAAACCAGTCACAAAGCTTTTAGAGAAATTTGAAGATGAATCATGCATTAAACTCTCACTATGAATGGTTTGTGGACAGCCCACAGGCTCAAACATATTTGTAGAGACTATTGGAACCATTTGAATTCCAAATAAGTTAGTAAATATTGTGACTGGTTCACAAATTCTCTGCAAAGAGGAGAAAAGGGCTACAATAATTGACTACATTGTTCACAATTAACATCTCTCTCCTGGGTATCTGCAACTAGTTTTAAGGTCAAATGAATCACAGGTTATGGAGGCTGAAGTGACCTCTCAAAGCCTTTCATAGTACAGTTTTATTCTAAGCAAATCACCAGCCAGAGCGACAGCTGCTGTTTCACCACTAGCTCAGCACCATATTGGTGATTTTATACATATTGTCCTTGAATCCAAGTTTGTAGGAATTGTGAGGTTTAGATCACAAGTCATTTTCAATGCACGTGATATAGCCAGCAAAATGTCATTATTTCACTATGAAAATGACAACATTTTGTTTTCTGCAAATTCTGACCAATTTATCCAAGAAACATTCGTTTTTTGCTATCGCCGCTATTTGTTGATGCAAAGGGGAAGTTTCACCGCTGGACAAAATTTTCAAAATTTCTTCATGAAAATTTTGAGGAATGTGAATACTCAAAGCAAAATGCTTTTGCATAGTTCTATGAACTAGCAATAACATGGATGAGGATGATTCTGCTGGAGAGTTAGTGTTCTCTCTTAGGGTCAGCACCCTCAGGAAGTTCTCAACACAACTGGCAAGATCAGGCCATTGACAGTCTTTGGAAGAGGAAGCAGAAAGAATCTGCCCTGAACCTACAGATCTTTTATATCAAAGGTTTAAACCTTGGCCCCCTTTCACTTCCATCTCTGAGAATCTAGATCCATCTAGCCAGATTTTTATACAGCCCCCTTCCCTCCACTATCGGAGCACCATATGGAGTAGCTCCACTTTTTGTCAAAGATGGGGATAAGCCAACCAAAATGGGCAAGAAATGGGTGAAGTTCAGCAACCCATCATTTTCTTTCTGGTTAGGATACTGCAAAGCAACAGGACCTGGGTAGTCATTACCCAACTGATTTTTTGTTCATCTTTGAGGTTAAAAGCTAAGTTTTGGATAACACTATATTTCTAGCAATGTCCAGGAGAATATTCAATGCAGAATGGGTCTAACTGACCACCAGCAATCACAGATGCTTCACAGAAACACAGCTGCAGCCATACTTTTCCAGAGATGAATAAAGGGGCCTATCAAGACTGAAGACTGGTCTCGTTGGCTCACCTCCATCTTGATATTGTCCTCCTTGCAGTACATGTGTGAAATGAATGTGTGTATGAACGGTGAGGGATTCCAAACATTACAAAAGGAAGCACGCATACTATTTAGTGAGATGAGACACCCATGGGCTAGAACTTATCTTGTCAAGTATTTCTCCATTGTGGGCCAAATTCTGCTGTCAGCTACTGGAGCATAGACCCTTCAGCGAATATCTAAGAGGGTACGTTAGCCCAAAAGGAAGGGGTGGGGAGTTACAGTGATTGCCAGTGCACTTCTGTTTTACTGCTGTGACTTCAAGCCTGCCCTCTACACTCTCCCTACTTCTGTATCAAATTGCTCACTCTTCCACTTCTGTCACTTGCTAAACAGCTTTGGGAAGGAGATGCCCTTCAGATTCATCAGGGGAGAAACTAAACACATGGATTGGATTCCAGATATCAAATGCTCAGAGGACCACTCACTACCAACAGTTAGCAAACAACTCATAAGCCCAGGAAATCTGGGAAGTGACGAGTGGCATTGACTTTCATGGGTAAGGAGAAGGGTATAGATGGAAATTTTGAAAGCAGGAGATCAAGGAGGAAACCATATGACCATTGTCTACATGAATGTGTTAAAGGTGAGTGTAGCATAGCCTCCTTAAGGAAAACAGAAAGTACTTCTTTGAACTGGCAACTTCTTTGACCTCTCACATTAAAAATTGGTCAAGATTAACAGATTGGCAACTTTAAAACCCTCTTGGAATGATCAAACCTGCTCACTAGCATTTCAGGGACACAGAAAGTACAGTTGAGTTAGCACCTACCCAATCTAAAAATCTGTTTTTATGATGGCCACAGTGTTTACATATTCCAAGTTTATTGTGCAAAAGTGTCTTAGAAGAGGAGAAAGAATTTAGCCTTTTTTTAACGTATATACAAAAAGTGATTTATTCCAGACCGGGGGTATGAAGGATTTTCTTTTTTAACCTGCCAAAATCCAGATATAAACACCTAAGAAGTATACATTATAATACATGTATATATATTTAATAGCATGGAAGAGTCCCAAGAATTTTTGGAAAGCACTATGAAAATTGGGATTTACCTTGATGTATTTACTTCTTCTCGGTTTGAGATTTATAAAAGGAGAGCAATATAAACCTACATGTGTAATGGAGGTACTAGTCAGACAGCATTGCAACATCCAGGAAGTAATTTATATCCATCTCTTCCACTATAAAATGTGTGTGTGGTTTATCACATTCTTTTCCTTCGTTATACTTTCGCTGGGTTCTCTCATTGGAGAGGTCACTGGATATATGAATAGCCAGTTTGTGAACAGCTAGTAAAATTTGTGTTCTGTTTACTCAGTTATTGTTATACAACTGGGCACCACTAAGACAACTTGATACAAGTTTCATATGTTGTTTATTCCTCGAATATATTGGCCTTACAGTGGTCAGCTCACCTAAAAAAATGGTTAATCCAGCACTACTGGAAGGGACTCAGATACTAGGGTGATGAGCTCGGTATAAAAACCTATATGGACTACAACAGATCCAGTGAACTTCAACCACCACTATGAGGATGATCGGGATCTTGTACATACATTAAATGTTGCTTTTGGGGGCTTTCCCCTTGCTGGATAACAGTATCTTCCTAGATGTCATCGCATCTGAAAATATCTCCATAGAATGTTGCATTTGATAGGTTATCACAGAAGCAGACAAATATGGTTGCCCAGATGGAGTGAATGCTGTGGCAAATTCTAAGAAGTCCTATACAGCCTTCCTCATAGATAGGAAGTTTAAAAGCAGTGTGGTTGGGGTACAACATTTACTAAGAACAGGAGGCAAGATGAATTTCAGGGAACGAATCTTTACTTGAACAAAATTTGGCCATTTTGAATAAACATTAAACCAATAACTGTGCAACTCGTAACGAGGTGTCCATTCAAAGCTGTAACAAAATTTGGATATTTCCAAAAATCAGGCAGGTGAAATTTAGATAAGAAAAATGTTCAGTAACATGAAATTGTATCCCAAATGAAAATCTGCCCTTTGCTCGTAACACCCAAATGCAAGTCTGTGAAAGGCTGTAGAAAGAAGACTTGGCCGATTATCATTTCAACTAAATACTGTCTTCTTCTGTGTTGTGTGATTCTACGAGAGTGTTCTGGAGCAACCTTAACTTCATGAAGTCAGACATTGCCACTCCTAATTCTAAATCAGGATACCGAAGACTGTCAGTGGCCAATGAGCCACTCTATCATCAAATAGTGGCACAGAGCTGCAAAGCAGTTGTGATGTGACACACTGATATTGCACCGCCAGGACTGTGTTGTTGTTATGTCTGCAATATCAGTAGATGACTTTAATGAATACTTTGCACTCTTCCTAGAGCCTTCTATCTAGAGATCTGAAAGTGCTATACAAACATTAATAAAACAGGCTCACTTCTGTGAAGTAGGTAAATAATATATATGTTCTGCAGCCCAGTGGGCCAAAGCATTCAGAAAGCCCAGTCCAGTCATCCCAGTCTGGCTTATTCCAGTTGTGTTCCCTATGGTCCTTTGAGAAATCCCAGTTACTATTATCTTTAGGGGTGTTGTGATCCTCAGTGGCATAAAGGACAAGTCCCCCCCCCCCCATTAATCACTCACTCTGTGATGCAGAGATACCTGCCATTGACCAAAGAATCACCTTTGGTCTTAAACAATCACAGCGACTTGTTTTTATGGAAACCAACTTTTTCTTCTGTACATTTTCCTGTTAAACACACACAATCAGGCAAGAAATACTGTGAAAAATATTGAATGTCAAGTAGATGGGGCCTATTTTTATTTACAAAATGCAATGTGGAAATTATCACACTCTGTTTGCCAGAAGCTGTGAATGGGCGACAGGGGATGGATCACATGATGATTGCCTGTTCTGTTCATTCCCTCTGGGGCACCTGACATTGGCCACTGTTGAAAGACAGGATACTGGGCTAGATGGACCATTCTTATGTTCTTCTGTATGTTCTTATGAGTAAACCAACACATGGTACACATCAGCAATGGCTCAACCGGTATCCAGAAAGAAAAACAACATGTCTAAGCTGCAGGCTACTGAGTAAGGCCAGGAGCACCAAAACTGATCACACGGTTGGGCAGAAAACAAACTTTTGAGTGAATTCATGAGAAACATTATTTCAGCTAAACAAAAATCACCACCATGGACAAAAAACAAGAAATCCCAGTTATCAGCAGAAGTTATCTCAAGCCCAAAGGAGAAGACCTATCTTGAGGACCTTCAAAAGAAAACAAAAAACTTTCTTTGGGCCATAAAAAAATCATCTTTGAGGCTTTACAACCAGCTTTAGGACCTAAAATACATTTTAAAATGTCTAGAAAGTAGAAAAAAAGAGAACTCAGTTAATCAAAAACTCAAAACTAGAACTGGTTGGAAAGTTGATGATGTCTGAAAAAAGAATGGGAAAAATGGAGCCAACATTTTATTAACTTTGCCCCTGCACTATTTTTGACCAACTATAGAATGAAAATGCTTGAATATCAGTGACATTTCAAATTCTGAAATTTGAAGAAAGAAAAGAATTTGGCTGTAAAACAGAGTAAATTTCAATGAGCTGTCTTCAAAACATTTGCCTGTGTACTGAAGCAGAACATGGTGGGTATTGTCTGCAGTGCCTTTGGAACATCTTCACTGCAAAGTGACTGAGGTGTGATGAAAGAAAGGATCAGAGAGGAGAATGGTGGTGCAGTGAAGAGGACCAGGGAGCATCAGAGAGAAATTGCAAAGCATAGTAGTCTATGCGAGATACCCGAGGAGCAGAGCTGATCAGAAAGTGGGGACAAAAACAATTGCAAACGTTTTCACATAATTTTGTTGGTTTTTTTCACAGAAATGTCTTTTTATTTTTTTATGGTTTTCCAGCCAGACCCAGCAAATTGAGATTTCTAGTTAACACAAGCTACCTGGCTTTGGCAGGGAGACGAATTGGATCATCTGACAGGTCTTTTCCATTGCAAGCTTCCATGATTCCATCATCTACCTAGCTAGGTATTTAAAGGGCATTGTCACAGTGCCCTTAGCTGCTTCCAGGCTGAGGGGGGGCGGGACTAAGGGAGTCAGATGATGCTTTGATGGGCACCTGGGCCTTATAAAAAGGGCTGAAAGGGATCAGTCTGGAGCTGAAACCCCAGAGAGCAGGCAGGTTTCTGTGGAAGGCCCTGAGCAAGGGTCTGCAGGAGATTGAGAGCGGACTCCAGGGAAGGAGCCTGGGAGTCAGGGCTCTATCCCAGAGCCAGAGACTGAAATGTAACCCAGAAGGGACTGGGAATTAAACCCAAGGCAGGCTGAGGAGAAACATAAAGTAGTATGTGAAGGTGCATGGACGCTGTACTTCAAAAACCATCCCGCCTGCCAGTGTCAATAACCTTCACCATATAAAAGACATTGAATCCACTTGAAGAGCAGCTATTTAATTCATCCTGATCAAAACCTAAAGGAAAATAGCTTCATTCTGATGCCTTCTTCTGGTGAAAAAATAAAATGGTAAATATGCAGTTAGAGATTCGCATGTTCAAAAATTCTAAACGAGTTTTTTCTAATTCTGTTTCTTATTTCTCCATTCCCTGAAAACTGATGGAGATTTTCTGAACATGCGCTCCAGGAAGATCAAGGCAATTTACAAAAAAAAGCAGAACACCACCGAGCTAGATATTTCTTATCAATCTTGGACTGGGAAAGTAGTGATACTATGTACCAGTGAACATGTCGTTCACAAATAAGATACGCGTAAGCCCCACACAGATGAATTTGAGAGAGGAAGCACACATTAGGCATTTTTGTCTGTCTTGAAAAAGAAACCTTCTAATCAGTCCTTGCATTTTCTTTTTCTGGAAGTTGCTGATTTGTTCCTTTGTTTTTTTTACCTTGGATTGATTAAATGCCTTCCTGTTGAAGCAGAAGCTAGACAAATCACAAAAGCAGAACACAGATATCAAAGTTAAAAAGGTCTGTTTCCCAGGATGCTGTTTTCTTGCACTATAAAATGGAGTTATTCTTCATTTGCGAGAAAAGGATTTTTGTTTATGGCAGTCATTTTCCTGGTACTATTTTATATGCCTGGCTGTGGCCATGCAAGTGTTTGAGACTTGATTCCGTCATGCTTTTCACTGAAAATTAGGCGAACGTCAGCTCCCCTTTTTATACAAGATCTTCTGCTCCTTATCCAGTTTCACATATGAATTCAATGAGACAACTCATGTGAGTAAAGCCATGCGCATACTGTTTGCACAATTGGGGAAAAAAATAATTAAATTTGATACCAACACAGGAATTCTAGGTACTTACAATTGACTAACTGAAACCAAGATGTGTGTCTGAGACCTTTTCCAACAGTAATATTTTTCCATTTTTGCTATTAGAAAGAGAAACCTCCATTTAAACCTATTTGCTCTCACAAACTCAATTTTTCCTTTCATCTCTCGAGCATGTTTTTTTCTCTTTGAAATAACTAAAAAATAAAACAAACTTCCTTTTTAATCTGAATTTCCCTCCCATAAAAAACACAATACAAAGGCGGCTAACATGTAAAGGTAGCATTTATCTTATCGCATTGGTATCAGCTCACTGTGACGTTGCCCTCTAGGAAGAGGAAGATATTGCATGAATGTCAATATTGCAATAAGATAAAGGCTTTTTTTGTAAATGTAAACCACTGTATGTATGCATTCATTCAACTCAGTTCTGAAGTTCAGACTTCCAGATTGCCCTATCTTAAATATTACACATTTCATTAGGGTGGGTTTTTTGTTTTTCTTTTCCCTCCATTATACTTCTCTATGACTTTATAGAGAAAGCAAGACAACTCTTCTTTCTAGATTATTTGTTTTTTAACTTCTGGATCTCAGACTGTCCAGTTTCTATGAATACCCAGAAAGGTAAAAAGCATGTGACATTTACATCTAAGTTATAACGTAAGCAAAGGTATAACTTTGAAGCATGGAGAACAAAATATTCACTGTGTTACAATATTTAGCAGCAGATATCAAAAAAGCTCCCCACATTCTATGACTGATTTTTGCTTCTAACCCTAACCCTCCCCCGCTTTCAAGGAGAGAGAGAGATTGTCAAAAACATTTCCAGCACCTGAGTGTAGGTCCACCCGTTGCTGTACCAGGAAAATAGATTTTCTGAACCCCCCACTGAAAGATGGTAGCTCCTCCTTTGGAAAGGAAAAAAGAATTCTGGGGCAAAAATTTCAAAAACACCTAAGGCCCCTAAATCACTAAGTTCATTTTCAAAAGGGACATTGGCACTTAGGAGTTATGTCTGAGGTTATGTCTACACTGCACCGCAGTTCGGATTAGGAGGATACGAATTGCAGCACCCACCCAAGTGCTGTGCTTAACTCCCCCCTGTGGAATGTGTGGGCATGAATTAAAAGTTACTTAAGTTCTCATTAACATTGTCTCTTCAAGCAGGACTATGTTAATACAAACTAGGTACCTTTTCGTTCGTGCCTGCAGAGTCCGTACAGGAATTGCAATGCAGCACTCTGATGCGCACTGCAGATCACACCCCCATAGTCCGGGACAAGCCCTCAGTCCCATTGACTATCAATGAGAAATAGTCTCCAGATCCTCAAAGGTATTCAAGCCCCTAACTCCCATTGATGAGTTATGCCTACCTCTGAGGATCTAGGCTGTGATTGCCTGCATCATTTTGAAAATGGGACTTGCACTTGCAAGTCACTTAGGCCCTTTTGAAAATTTTACAACCCAATTCTTTTGAGTTAGGCAGTTTAAATTTACTCCACTCCTCCCCAGGTGTACTGTTGCATTTGAGTATCAGAGGGGTAGCCGTGTTAGTCTGAATCTGTAAAAAGCAACAGAATACATCTGCCATGCTAATTCACTACCAGCGTTGACTGTTCTATTTCGCCAGGGATTCATGCACTCTAGTGTAAAAAGCCCACACAAGGCCCAGTGGTCACTTAAGTCCTTGGAGTGGACAGGCACAGAAACTCTCATGTGGAAACTGAACAAAATTTCCACTGCAATGAGGCAGAAACCATCATATCATCTTCTCCTGGTGGCTCCTTACCTCCCTGGACTGGGCTCTCCTCTCTGCATACGACTCTCCCAAAACATTGTTTGCACTGAGCCCAGCATTTGGATTGGGCTTCTCAAACTGCCTGATAGTTTACGCACTCTGGACCCCATCCAACAGCCTATTGGAGACAAGTGACATCATCCTGGGAAGAATGAGTGGGCACAGGGCAGAAAAATTGACCACGGAAGACCAAAGGGAATGAGATGTGGTGAGGGTTGTCAAGAGACAAAAACACCCTTCAACACAACAGTGGAAGTGCTCCTTCGAGGGTTTGATCCGATGCCCGTTGACTTGAGCGGGGAGGGAAAATGAACAGCACCCTCTGATGGCCCAGTTTGGAACTATACCTAATTTGAACTCTCTTTGAATGACTCAATATTGTTTTAAATACACTTCCCCGTTCGATGTCTGAGCCACTCTAGTGGCAGTGGATTGTGGTGAAGTGTGGATGCTCTAACTTCACACGTGCTCTTAGCTGGTATGCTATGCTGTGGCTTCTTGTTCCATGCAAGCTGATCACCAGAGGGCATAAGGCTTCACAAGCAGATGAAGGTAGAGATGTTGCCAAGAGAGCAGTGTCCTAGGTACCTAAAGGTGTGGGCAACTGGACACAGCGGATAAAGAGCTGGATGGGATCCTTAAAAGGTTACCACATATAGATCCCCATAAGATTTAAGCCTGGCCCTGTGTTACATATATTTTCACAGTTCATGTTATGGTAGGTCTTGTGTTCTCAGATGATGCACAGCCATTTCCACTTATGCAAGTTTAAAGCATGAGCATGGCCCAAAGGTTAGTACAACTTTAAGCCTTCCTTATCCATCTAGGTCATTTGACCACTTTATCAGAGTTGTTTATCTTAGGTAGCTTACATCTGAGCCTTTCCCTCGTCAAACATGAAATCTCAATTTATTGCAACTCACCCTCTTTGGACAACATGACATCCAATTACAGCAAACCTGTGCGCTATCAATCTTTCCAAACGCACCGTGCAAATAATTTCTCTGCCATTTCGTAAAGTTCAAAGCCTGTAAAAGAGAAAATTTGAGAAGTATAAAAAATGTGATGAGACTTTCATGCAAAAAAAGATTACATGAATCATCCAAACCGCTAAACAAGGATGGGGACCTAGTGGGGAGCGCGGTGAGCACAGTCATTATCTGCAGAACTTCTATCTATCAGAGACCCCCATTGTAAAATATTAATTAAGATATTTCATGTGTAGAGTGGCAGCTAAATTCCTGTTGAAAATACTAATACATAATATTCTGTCATGCTGACCAAAATTGTCTCATTGTTTTCATCTGTTGTCTCTTGTCTATACTTGGATTGCAAGCTCTTTGGGGAAGGGACAGTCTTTTTATTCTGTGTTTGTACAGCACCTAACGAAATGTGGTCCTGGTCTACCACTGGGACTCCTAGGTTCTACGATAGTACAAATAAGAACAATAATAATAAAGAATATTGATCTTCACCCACCTTCACCTGCTCTCACTATGTGCCCAGTGAAGTCAATGGGAGTATGGATCATGCACGGAATGCAGCCTTGCGCTCTAACTGAGTATGCTATGGTATTGCATTTTCATTGTACAAAGTCTTCAACGGTTACTGCCTTCAGGGCCAGATCTGCATGTATCGTAAAATCAGACCCATAAAAAAAAATGAGATTATCAATGTGCAAGACTACTGTACACCTCACCAGCTGCTCTGTGTGAAATGAAAAGGAGAAAACCCTGTTTGTAACAAATCTCTCTCCAAAATATCACCCAGTATTTATGCACATTTTACATATACCCAAACGATGTGTCCACTCCAAAGCAAGGAGATAGCTGTGAAATGCCCTACCACGGGGGACACTAGATTCAAGAACAAAAAGCTCCATGACAAAATAAGTTCCTTGGTCCAGGATCTACCTACAGCCTTATTGATCATTCTAGCTGCAATTGTAATTAGAATGCAAGTCAGTCTTCTCCAGTGACACACAATGGTGACTATGAGTGCTACAAATTTGACCCTGACAATCTCCATAGGATAGCACGAAATGCACTGCTTTTTGTACCCACCCTAGTGGCAGATTATATAAAGCTACATTATACGTTCTTGAATGAAGTTTGCCTATTATCAGATGGCAGGACCTAAGGCAACTGTAGCACAAAAGCAGGCCTTCGATTTAGCTTCTGAATCAAGTGGGTAACCTGGAATATTCGTATTGAAACGAATCAGTTAAAGGAAATCTGCATCATTTTCTTAAGCACGGTTCAAAGAACTTTCCTTGCTCTTTCTTCACTGATGCATCATGGAAGTGTGTTTTTCATTATGTATATACAATTATCTTTGAAGCCTTTTTAAAAATATGAATATGTACCTCAAATGTCAGTAAATTCAGTCATGGAGTAGTAAAAGGTACGTCTGGCACAAAAGGGCTATAATGTTCAGTGAAAATATGTAAAGAGTAAAAGTAAATATACAATGAACAGAAAGGCAAGGATAAGGAGGAACAGAACAAAATATGGAGGAGCAGACAAAAAAGAGAAGAGTAGAAGTGAAAATATATTTGGTTTGGTCCTGCTGTCATTGAAGTCACTGGGAGCGTTCGACTTCAATGGAATTGGAATCAAGGCCTTTATTTAACAACGTAATTTTAGGAATATAAAAACGAATTAGTTCCCAGTAGTTTCTCATACGGACCTGTTTAGTTAACAATCATGCTTAACAAAAATGTTAATGTTAACAAACATTTCTTTCATGAAAGCCTTCAAGTCCAATTTCCAGCACTTAAAATAATACTTGCACTTGACCATATTAGACACTGGTTGGATAATCCTCCCACGGCCTTGTTCACATGTAATAGGCACAATTCAGAGTTAATGGATATTGCATGACTCAGTAATGTGGCCAATTTGATCTGGTATAGATACCCAATTTTCTTTTTTAAAACAGCGGGATATCCCAAAACAGGTCTGATGGCTACGTTTGAGTAAGTGCATTTTAACATAACTCTGTCACAACTTAAGTCAAAAACTAAAGTAAAAAAGGTGCTAATCGGGAACTTCTTTTCGCTGAGGATGCTGCCCCCATAGCCCACAATGAAGATCTACTACAAGAACTCATGGACTGCCTTTCAAGTGCCTGTCAGGCATTTGCTGTCACCATCAGCATTAAGAAAACGGTTTCATTAGGACAGGGGATTCCAGAAGATCCTTCAATCACCTTAAATGCAAACCAGCTAGAAGTAGTCCAAAGTTCAGCTGTTTAGGTTCTACAGTGACCACCAATGTCTCACTGGATGAAGAACTAAATGTTCGCATTGGAATGGCTGCCGCCACCTTTAGTAGACTAACTAAAAGAGCATGGAACTCGATTTACCATCAAGACCAAAATGCTAGTGTACCAAGCTTGCATCCTGAGCAGTCTGGTGGGGAAATATGGACAACTTATGCTCATCAGGAAAAAAGGTTAAACAGTTTCCACCTATGCTATTTACACCACATACTCAACACCAAATGGCAAGATAAAGTCACCAACACAGAGGTTCTTCAAAGGGCAAACTTACAAAGTGTGACAGCCCTGCTCAAGACGACTGCGCTGGCTGGCCCATCTTAGTAGGTTGGAAGATGGACGCATACTCAAGGACATGCTATACAGGGAGCTATCAGAGGGAACAACAGGATGTCCCAAGCTTTGCTATAAAGACACATGCAAGCGAGATATGAAGGAATTTGGAATTGATCCCGACCGATGGGAAATCTTGACAAGTGATCATAACAAGTAGCGCTATCGTCTCCGTCAGGGTATCAAAGCCCATGACGAGAGCTGGCTCCTACACTTGAAGAGAAAAGGGCCCGCAGGAAGCAGGCACCTCCCAACCAAGATACATACATTTGCAACAACTGACAAAGATCATGCAAATCTCGGATTGGACTATTTAGTCACATGAGACATTTGCAAACCATCGACATCATAGGCTGCAATTCCTACCATGTCTCACAGATGAAAGGATGCCAACAAAAGGTCTGTCTCGGGACAAGGTTACCTATTATATTGGATTTATTTATTTAATATTTAATTTGGTGGTGGACTGCATTGTTACTCCATGTTCCAACAACAGTAGTTTGCAATTGTTCTGGGTACCATCAACCCATAAATCAACGTCTAAGATGGGCTTCCTTGCATAGGGCATATTGATTCACTGCAGCCTACCCCTTATCTTTAACCTCATTTTATTTTACAGAAAGAATTATGTAAAAGCCATAAGCTAGAGGGCTGGATTTCAAAAGCTTTCAACATTAGCTTAACTTTGCTCCCACTGAAGCCAGTGAGAATTTTATAGGCCATTGCTTAGTGCTTTTGAAAACCCAAGCTGTAGGTCTATGAAAGTTCACAGAGCTAGGCTGATTTCTCCAGCTGAGGTTCTGGAGAATGGCTGTTGGTGCTCCAGTGGTGATTTAAAGGGACCGGGACTCCCCACAGCAGCTGGAGCCCTGGGCCATTTAAATCCCCACTGGGGCTCTGGCAGCCAGGCTCGGGCAGTGATTTAAAGGGCCAGAGGCTCCAGCCTCTCCGGGGAGCCCCAGGCCCTTTAAATCCCTGCCCGAGGCCCACTGTCAGAGCCCTGGTGGGGAATTAAAGGGCCCAGGGCTCCCTGCAGCAGCTGGAACCCTGGGCCCTTTAAATCACCACTGCGGAAGCCGGTCCAGTCCGGCACGACTTACTGGCTCTTGCCGGTACACCGTACCTGACCGGACCGGCTTACGTTCACCTCTGGATTCATGCCATTGTGCCTTCTGTCACACAAAACCGTCAGAGCTATGGTTTGCAAAGCCTTTTAAGCCTTCACTTTGGAATCTCATGGCTTTGGTCAATTTGTGCCACAAAATGAGTATTATTTCGACATAGCTTCTTCATATTAAGGTTATAGAAAATATAACAAAACACATCAGAACTTCACCCATGGTTAAGGCAATGGCCATACATGGACTGATAGAGAAAAACAGCATTTTAAGTTGGAGCCAAACACCCCAAATATTGGGTAGGGAATGGGTGATATTCAGAATCCAAGCTTTTATTGGGATTAACATGTCTAGTTTAGCTTCTACCTTTAAAACAGGCCAAACCAGGCCCCTAATCTCAGCACCCACCTCTGAACGTTTGTGTTCAGAATCCATATCCAGAATCAAACTTTGCAGTTCGGATCCATCTCTAGTTTAAAATCCAGATTAGGCAAGGTATTGAAGCACCTGCCTAACTTTAAGCAATAGACTCAAAGTTAGGCCTGTGCTTAAGTACCTTGCTGAACTGGGGCCTAAATGTGGCCTAGCAGACAATGGCAAAACTCCTGTTGATCACAAACGACACAAGAGCAGGCCCTTGAAGTACTGAACAACAAAAGTTCATAGTAGGAGGGCAACAGAACTCCTAAAAGGTATTGAAAAAGTAAGTCTCAGCTGCAAGGTTTATCATTACATATTACAAACCTTTCCTAACAGGGCTAATCCTGCAGTCCTTCTGTACTTGTAACTCACAGTGGCTGCAGTGGAAGTTTTGCATGGGATAGGACTTATAGAAATGTAGGGCTGGAAGACACCTAGAGAGGTCATCAGGCGCAGCCCTCTGCACTGAGACAGGACCAAGAAAATTAGATTATCCCTGACAGGTGTTTGTCCAACCTGGGGATTCCACCACCTACCTTGGAAGCCTATTCCAAAACTAAACTACCCTTAGAGTTAGAAAGTTTTCCCTAATGTCTAACCTAAATCTCCCTTGCTTTAGGTTAAGCCCATTACTTCTTGTCCTACTTTCAGTACCTTGATCACATTCCTTTTTATAAACAGACCTTACCATATTTGGAGACATAACAGGTTCCCCACCTCAGTCTTCTTTTCCCAAGACTAAATATGCCCAGTTTTTGAAACATTTCCTTATAGGTCAGGTTTTCTAAACCGTTTATCATTTTTGTTGCTCTCCTTTGGACTCTCCAATTTGTCCACATCTTTGCTAGAGCGTGGTGCCCAGAATTGGACAGAGTTCTCCAACTGAGACCTCACCAGTGCTGCGTAGAGCGAAACAATTACCTCCCTTGTCTTATATATGACACTCGTCTTAACACACCCCAGAATATTAGTGTTTTTCAAAACTGCAAATTGACTTATATTAAATTTTTGATCTACTAGAATGCCTACATCCTCAGGGTCTTTGTAGTATGTCACTGAAGAAAATCCACCTCCAAGGGCATTATCACATCTTGTTTTTTTTTTTTCTCCCCACCCCCACATCTTCCCTCCCCATCCCCTCAGCTGTCAAATTCTTCCCAAAAAATAAGAGAACCTTGACAGGTAAATTCATCCTGGGTGTAGCTCCATACAAGTCAAGGCTCAGTGTCAATAAATCAGTGCTGTGTCAGAAAAGCAATCGCACAGTTGTTTTTATCTGCTCTTATCTATGAGTTTAATTGGACTACAAAAAGTAACTAAATTTTTAATGATAGCCACATTCCTCCCCATGCCAGTCTGTCTTTTGACCTTCAGAAATTGAAAACAAATGAATAATTGAAAACAAATCTTCGATCATCCAACTTTAGGCCTTTTTTGAAGCTCAGCTAACAGACCTCAATAGAACCTGCATTTTCCCTAGTGGAAAAAAAATGTCATAATTCTATTAATTCACATTTTCATGAAGTATTTAACCTATTTTCTTTAAAATTTACAAAAACATGTTCATCTGTTAACTTCCCCCCTCGCCCCCATTCTTTTCCATTTAAAGTATGGCAAAAACATACGATCTTGAAGGACAAATTCTGCTGTAACTCATACAGATATAAATCTGGATTATGTCAATGAAGTTACTCCACATTTACATTGAGTAAATGAGAACATATTTTGGCCCTTGTGTATGTGGACTTCAATTGAGATACTCTTGAATTAGCCAAATTTTGTGTATCAGTAATGGATTTGTTCAAGAATGATTTCTTATCACAGGAAACTGATTTTCCATACACAAGATAGAGACAAACTTGGAGGTTATGAAGCACCCACTATACTCTGTTAACTAGCCATCTTTGTACTGCGCTCAAGTTAGTTCCTCCTTCCCAAAGAAGGTGTTAGATTGCTCTTTAAACAATGCCATAAATAGTGATATTCAATTTATAGATTTCCTTTTGCAAGGGCCACAGTGCTTTATAATGTAACAAAACACACCACAGACTACAAAATAAAATCCACAAGTACCATAAATCAGAAGGCACCAGGCCAAATCCTGATAGATTTATGTAAATAGTTCCATTGACTTAAAAGCGGGACTAAGCTTGTGAATATGGCAAGCAAGATTTGGCAATAGCCAAGTGTGGCAAGACATCTTCTCAGTTTCACCAGCCTCAGCTGCTTTCAGCCTTGGTGAGACAGGCTTGGGTAAACAGTCCCTCTTGGTTGCACGGGGAAGTCCGATCCTTCTCTCCACCAGTCTTTTGTGCCTCTTTTTCTCCCTTATGGGAGGGAATGCAACCTCCTATCCTAGTGAAGCTCGCTGTCTCGCTGCTTCTAACCTACTGGCAGCATAACTCCTTCTCTTTCTCCCCCTCTTCTCCCAACAGGGGAGGGTTTAAAAAGGTCTCAGGCAGCCCTTAGTTGGAATCAGCTGATCCTAACTGACCTCAGGTAACGCCCTTTCAGCCAATCCTAATTAATTCTCTGGTAACCCCTTCTCAGCTGTCCCTGATTGATCTGTAATTACCCCTCCTCAGTTGATAGGGAGGAGGGCCTTTTAACCTTCTGGGGCTGTTTTCTACCCCCCCGCCCCTTGCAGCTGTCTGTCCTGAGTTTATCACACAAGGTAAAAACGAAAATGGTTGTAGTCAGACCTTGAAAGAACTGAGATAATTCTGTCAAAGTGAGGCCACGTGCCAGTAAGTGCTCGTACCTGCATGCAGTGACTGGTACAGGTGATAAAAGAGTCAAATCCGAAGCTGAATGCATCATGTTGCGGTCAAGTTGTATCAAGAGCCCAGAGCGTGTCTCCAGCAAAAACTAAGTTTCATTTTTGTTGTCAATATCTGAAATCTCTTAGTCCTTTTCAACATTTTCTCCCTCTTTTTTATTTTATTTTACTTTCCAGTAATTGAGACCAGAATCAGGACTGAAGAAAGCTTGGAATAATATTCAGCTACCTGTAAATCCATTCTGTATTGCTGTGATCTGGACAGTGAGTGTATTTGCACCTCTGCCCTATACTGGATGGAATCAAATCTGCTCAGTCATGCGTCAGGCCCTGCACGGTTGACAGGAATTCTCATTTAGCTCAAGTTGGAGAGGCCTGGCTTTTTTGCTTAGAGTTCTAGTCCCGCTGGCATCATGAAGTTCCAGCTGGCCATGGAGCGTTGCATAACGACAACTGTGAAGCTCTACCTTGCTGCCAAGATGTTACAGTATGCTAGGATGACCAGACAGCATTGGCGTGCGCACGGGGTGTGCCGGGTGTGCCCAGGCACACCCTAACGCAGGGGTGGGCAAATGGCTCCACTCCCTGGCGCGGCAAGCCGCGGGGTCTGCGCTCCCGGGCCGGAGCGCCCAGCCAAGCGCAGCAAGCCACCAGCCCCTCCCCCGCCTGCCCTCTCCCCTGGAGCCATGCCACCACACGTGCAGTGCTCTGGGGGCCGGGGCTACGTACTCCCGTGGGGCAGCGTTTGGCTCCGTGGTGAGGCAGACATGCTCCCCCCTCCCCTGGAGCCATGCCGCCATGTGCAGCGCTCTGGGGGCCGGGGCTGTGCACTCCCGCGGGGCAGTGTTTGGCTCCACGGGGGAGGCTAGGAGCCTCATCTCATGGTAAGGGGTCCGGGGCCAGGGGAGTTGGATAAGGGGTGGGGGCAGTCAGGGGACATGGTGGGTTGGATATGGGGTCAGATCCCGGGGGGGTGGTTAGGGGTGGGGGGTCTCTGGAGGGGGCAGTCAGGGAGCAGGGGGGTTGGATGGGGCATGGGAGTCCCGGGGTCTCTCAGGGGGTGGATAGGGGTCAGGGCAGTCAGGGGACAGGGAGCAAGGAGGGCCATGGGGGGTGTCTCTGGAGGGGGTGGTCAGGGGACAAGGAGCTGGGGGGGTTGGATGAGTCAGGAGTTCTGGGGGGGCTGTCAGGAGGCAGGGGTGTGGAGAGGGGTTGAGGGAGGCAGGGAGCGGGCGGGGTTGTATGGGTCGGGAGTTCTGGGGGTCCTGTCAGGGGGTAGGGAGCAGTTGGATAGGTGTGGGAGTCCCGGGGGTCTGTCTGGGGGCGGGGGTGTTGATAAGGGTTGGGGCAGTCAGGGAACAGGTAGAGTCCTAGGGGGGCACTCGGGACAAGGAGCAGAGAGGCTTAGGTAGGGAGTGGAGTCCTGGGGGGGCAGTTAGGGGCAGGGGTCCCAGGCGGGGGTAGTCAGGGGACAAGGAGCAGGGGGGTTTGGAGTTCTTAGGGGGGAAGTCCGGGGGCAGAAAGTAGGAGGGAGTGGATGGGGGCAGGACTAGGGCAGGGGCGGGGCTTCCTGGGTGCACACCCTAATGAAATGGGCTGTGCACGCCTATGCCAGACAGCAAGTGTGAAAAATCGGGACGAGGTGGGGGGTAATAGGAGCCTATATAAGAAAAAGATCCAAAAATCGGGACTGTCCCTATAAAATTGACACATCTGGTCACCCTACAATATGCATAGTCACGTTCCCATGCACCACGCTGTGTGGTCAAGAGCTTTTTCTCTCTCTTCCAGCAGTGCCTATAAACCTAGTCCAATAGGTCTTATTGAGACAAACTCCCACTAAGTTCAATGGGAATTTTGCCTGAATAGGGACTGCAGAAGATCACCCATACAGTTTATACGGCACAGCCTGCTGATTCAATTGATTTCACAACAGATTGCATGCACGTTTTTACATAGCCAATAAAACAGATGAGCAAGCAATAACCACCTAGCTGGCTCTCAACATCCTGTTGACTTTCCAAAGGCTACATTTGCTGCCATCATGTCCTCCTGCAGATCTATGGAAGGCCTGTGTTTAGGCAAGATGCATCAGAAATTGGCTAGAACTGCTATGACACAACCTTTATAGTATGTGCAACCATAACTGTCCGAAGCCTTTTTGTTGTAGGCGTTTTTCCCGCCATCACCGTGGCGAACAATGACATCTCTATGAGAACAAGACATGCAGATACAAAACGCATACGTTTAAAAATCAATCATTAAAACAAAACTCGCTCTTCGGTTTGGATCTGATTTTTGTCAAAGACGAGTGCAGAATGATTTAGCCACACCAATTTCCATCTGCTTTGCAGCTGCTGCCGAGATAAGTTCTGGAACATTTTCTAGCAGCAAGGCTGTGCTGGTGCTAAATGCTACGCTTTGCTGCTTGTGCTACAGTCAGTACCTGGGGGTGTTTTAAAAGAAGCCCCTGGGATTTCTTTACTTTGAATAGAAAATGTTCTCTGAATTCCCTCCTTGGGTTTTGGTCTTGTTTTGGAGGATGGGGGTGGGGGCAGGAAGGGGATAGATTGTCTATCCTTCCTGTTATTTAAGACAGGAACCACTGTCTCTAACTCCTCCACAGAAAGGAGAGTAGCTGTGGACTGCTGTGAGAAGAGAATTTACCTTTGAGGTACCCTGTAACTGATCGCAGTTAGAGGTAACAAGGCAGGAGAACAGACCATCAATAAAAAGTGTATGCACAAACTGAACTCTGAGCGATACTGCTTTTGCAGATCAACAATCCAGCCTAAGTTGGAGGAACCCTCAACTTGTACCTGATACCCTAGCTGCAGAATTTTGCTATCTCTGCACCACTTGGGATAAATAGTCAAGATCACTCATCTAAACAGGCAGGGCCAGCCCACAACATATTGGCACCTGAGGCAGGGAGCTCAAATGACGCCCCGATACCCACTCGCTTGGGCCAAAACTTTGAAAAGTCTCAATTCTGCCTTCTTCCTGTTCTACTCCTCTCATGGTACTGCTCTGCTACCTACCCCAAGAAAGGAGAACGAACAACTTAAAATGCCTTGTTCAAAAATTTTAAGTAACACTTAACTTTCAAACGCCTGAACAGCAAATGTAACTTTTCTTGTCTGCATAATAAACACTGGCACTTTTAATAATCCAAGTGGTGCTTTCCGTGCCTTCTTGGTTGCAAAGATTTGAACTGCTTCCTGCTGAAGATCCACAGTGTGGGTCAGCTCATGCTCTGTTGAAATGGTTGCAAGGCCGACTAGCCTCTCCTGTGTCATCGTGGAGTGTAAATGTGTTTTTATTCACTTCAGCTCGGAGAAGCTGCGTTCTCCACTGGCAACTGTTACAGGAAGTGTTAGAGGTATGCACAGAGCAACAAAAGCATTTGGAAAGAGGGTGGTCATCTTATTTGTGCACATATATTCCTGAACAGCCTTTGGAGTTGATCCTGCTGAAATGTATCTTGAAAGGGCTTTCAGTTCATCACCTAAATCACTCGCATCAATATTGTGCATGTCATCATGTGTCAACACTGTCTCTAGTGCCCTGCGTTGCTGGTGTAGGTTTTCTTCAGGTATAGTGAGGAGTTTTGGAATATCATACAACATCCCAAATATACTGCTGTGTTCCTTGAGCTGCATGAAATGTTTTTCAACTGACTGTATTGCACAATCTAGCACCTGGTTAAAGAATTCAACTTTGAATTGTTTGGGGTCTCTTATGGGATTATCCCGTGCCTCGTAATCAAAATGTCGTCTTCTTCGGTGACTCTTGTATTCTTGAATGGGTTTGTTGCCAGTAACTGTATGATCTCATTTTGAATTGTTTTTCCAAGGTAGTGGTGTGTGTACATTTCTTGAGTGGTGACTCTTCTTAGATGCTCCTGGAGTACAGCATCAAACTCAGCCATCAGCTCCACAATTTTAAGGAAGTTTACATTGTTTGGCACATACAGCTGATCTGAAGGCTACTGCTCAAGTGGTTTTTTTTTTTTTTTCTCTCTGCCCCCCTGGGCGTCCAGATATTTCATCTTTGGCATCTGGTCACCCTACCGGCTATAGTGGCTCTCAACACTCAGTTGAAGGGAACAAATAAACAGGCTGGTAGCAGGGCCTGAGTGAGGGAAGATATCAGCGTGTTAAGGGCCTAACTGGCTCCTACTACTTCAGTTGACTGCCTGTTCTCCTCAAGTGGGTTCAGGGAAGCAGCAGGAAACAGGAAGCTCCCTGAGAATCTGGTGTGAATCAGTCCAGGCTCCTGGGGGTGCTAGCGAGGTACATAAGAGGCTCCTCCTCCTCTCTCTCCCTGCAGCTCCTGCTCTGTTATTCCCTCTCACCTTTTCTCCTGCCTGCCTGTTATGTCTCTTGTGCCCTCCTTCCTCCAGCACAGCACTCCACCATCTCTGCGCATCTAGAGCAGAGAGAATACATAGGCACCAGCAGCAGACACAATTTTCTACACTCTGGGTCCTAGTGGCACCCCTCCCCTCTCCCCCACAGTCTGGCACCTGAGGCGGCCGCCTCAGTTCGCCTCATGGTAAGGTCAGCCCTGTAACAGGCCCTGTCATTGCCAGCATTGCGCTTTGCCTTAAAAGCCCTTCTAGAATGGCTCTGTAACATGTGGTATCGCTAAAAGGCACGGCCCTTTCCATGGCTTTCTAACTGGCAGACAAATGATGTTAGTCTGGAGTCAGAGGCATTTAAAACAGCAGATATTGTCGTGCTTTGAACTGATTTTTTTACTGAGCCGTTTTAGAAGTCAACAGTGCACACAGATTGTGACCTATTTGTAATTTCGGTGTATTAATTTCATTTCCATTGCCCCATTTAGAAATTAAGAGACGGGGGATATAATGCATTATAATAAGTTGATGGGCAGTTTTTACTTCCCAGTGTGGCATATACCATTATTGTTAATCATCATGTGTTAATCATGTTAAACATCATGTGTACCGTGATTTTATTTTTTCCTGTAATTATTTTCACCCAGAAAGCATCAAATTCCTTAAGCAGCTGAGGTCACAAAATTATGCATTCTGGGATGTCTTTAGCAAAGCAGATTTTGGGGGAGGGAAAGAGAAATTAACATGAAGATTTTCTTTCTTGTTCCTTTTGTAGTTTAGTTTTACTCATATTTTTACTGACTATTATAACCCTTTTGTACCACACATAACGTTTACTGCTTCATGGCTCTATTTACTGAAATGTGGTACACATTTTTAAAGACTTCAAAGATAAAAATTACATAAACTATTACTAAACAGAAGGGAAGTAAATAATTGAAAAATCAGTTTACAATAATGAAATATTTCCCCCTGATTTTTAATCTCTAAATAGAGCACTGGAAATGAAGTTAACATCCAAAATTAAAACACATACACACACAGAGCAAGATCTGACCATGAAGGAAATGCCAAATAAAGGATATGGACACTCAGTTGCCTTCAAAATTGATGGGAATTGAATATCTAAATCCCTTCAAGCATCTTTGAAAACCTCAGCCTAAAAACATATTCCTGTGTTTAGTAGATCAGGCCGTCTCAGTGGAGCATCCAGCACATATTTCTGTTCTTAACTCAGTTTTCATTTTAACTTTGCAGTTTACCTTTAAGTAATCAATCTTCTAAATATTAATCGGGCTTCTCAGATGTCTGCTATCATAAAAGGCTCCAGACTCTGCCAAGAATGAGATTACAGTGAAGATTGGTATTTATCATTATCTGCCTCTCTCTTTACAAATTATTTAAAAAACAGCAAGACTCATACAGGCCCTGCATACTGTACATATGTTAATAATATACACACACACATCAATGGGAATAAAAGCAAGTCCTATTTTAAAAAACTACACAAGGAATGCAGCTACCAGAATAGTCATTTTTCACTCTCTTATCTGTTTAGTGGGAAATTGGTCCCCGCTTTATTATAATTTGAAAAGACTTTGAGTCCTTTATTTTGAATTTGTACATAAAGGGCTGAAATGCCTCCTGCCAGTCTCAGGGTTACAGCCTGGTTTGGATAAAGTTTTGCAAAACCATGTATTGCTATTAAAAAACACAAGAAATGGGCAACAGGCAGTAATGGTTCCCATATGTTGTGCATTTAACAGTAATTGCAGCTTGATCTGCACTACAAATTATAGGGCTGATCCTGCCAGCTGCCAAAGGCCCTCAACTTTCGTTGACTTGAACAGGGGGTTGAGGGTGCTCAGCACCTCACACCATCAGGCCCTGTAACAAAGCTGATGACTAATTCCTGTAAATGTCTGTCTTGCTTCCACGGACACCAGTGAGGCAGGATCAAACCCAAAGTCAGTCCTTTGGCTTCGCTGGGAGTTGGATCAGGCCCTAAATGACTTGAAGATAACCTTTATTTTAAATGCAGCCATATAAAGTTACTGGGTGAATATTGCATATAATAGCAATTGTACTAGTGTAGCAGAGTAAACAACGCCTCAATTCCATATGCTGGACCGAAGTTTAGCTTGTGTAGGTTTGTTTGCACTCATTAGGTCTGTTACACATTCACTGTGCTTTATCTTGATTGAATAAAGCATTAATGAGATAATCAAAATGAATGCCTCTCTTTGGCTGTCCCATAAGCATGTCTGGAATTACACAACTAGTTTGAAATGACTGCTGGAAAATGAGACTGGTGTAAAACTGTAAACATGGTGCCATCTGGCTTATATGTAGTTTCATGATCAATCAACATCAAATTAGAACCAGAAATTATTATTAAAGTTGAAATTAAGTGCAGATACCAAATGTGAATGCATACTTACAAATTTTAGGTGAGGTTCTGCAATGAAATGCCAAAAGCTACATTTGATTGTTTTTCAAAAGATCCTTTGATTAGAACTTACAAATTTTGGAGAGGGGAGGAATCAAACTTGTGTCATAAAAGAACATCAGGAAACTCCTTCTGCACATGGCCACTTGATTAATCACAGGCCACAAAGGTGTGAGAGCAAAATTCTGTCTCTGCCACAGAATAGCCATTTAGCCCTTGGCAAGTAACAAACTCCCTCTGCCTTAATTTTCCCATCTATAAAATGGGGTGAGTAGCACTAACCAATTCATAGAGGTGTTTGGAAGGATTCTTTAATATCTGGAAAGCACTTTTTGTTATGTTTATGGCATACACACAGAGAAGTTAGATAAAAACAAAATACTCCTGCAGGAAGGTTGCAACAAAACACTACTTTATTTCATAGAATTTAGAATATTAACACACAAGAATCCAAAACCAGAGAGAGACTCAGCAAGCTCCTCCCTAAAACAGAGGCACAACTCAGCCCACCCTTTCTGTAAGCTGGCCCTTTGCAGTCTGATTGCTGCTAACCCCAACTGCACACTTCCCTACAGAGCCCCCTGGCCCCAAAGCAGGACCCTGGAAATTTAAATGATAGTTCACAATTTTAAGCCAGTTTTCACACTGCTCAGATGGAAGGCTCTCCATTAATGCAGAATATGACAGCTGCTATCATCATTATCGAGCAGTCCACATTCTACAAGAGCTATGTAGGATACTTGTAACTTGAATGGGCCAAGTTGTATCCTTCTGGATGGATGTAGGGGGAAGGAAAACAGCACATATTTCCCCCCAATTATTCTCTTGCATGGGTGGGGTTTGCCCTCAAAACCAGCACGCTGTATTTTATTTATATTATGTTTCAGTCTGCCAAAAATTACATGACAGATTTTCCAGGAAATCTTCATTTTCTTAGATCCACCAGATCTCTGAACACCCTTCCCCACAACTCCCCCCACCCTCACCTCGCATACTAATTCCATTCTCTTTTTGACATCTCCATTATATGCTTTGTTCAATTCCTCATTTTAAAGAAACGATGTTACGCCCCATTTGCAACACCGTGCAGAGCCTGTGAGTAGCCCACTGAATTCCACAGCAGTAGTTCTGGATGTGCCAGGGCCGGCTCTAGGATTTTTGCCGTCCCAAGCAGAAACAGTTTTGGCCGCCCCCCAAACCTCCCGTTTTTTTCTTACCCCACCCCCGGCCCCGCCTCAGCTCCGCCCCTTCCCCAAATCCCCAGCCCTGCCTCCTCCCCCCAGGCTCTCAAGCCTAGGAGGGAGGGGGAGCAGCGGCACGCGAATCAGCTGTTTCACGCACCGCGGCCGCTCGGGATCTCCCCCTCCCTCCCAGGTTTGAGAGCCTGGGAGGTTTGAGAGCCTGGGAGGGAGGGGGAGCAGCGGCGTGCGAGCGGCAGCAGCGGAGGTGAGCTAGGGCAGCCGGGGCACATTTTTAGGGGCGGCATTCTGGCGCTGGCTTGTTTTGCTAGTGCCTAGAGCCGGTCCTGGGGTGTGCAAAGAATGCTGGACTGGGATGGAAGTATCCAAAAAAAAAAAAAAATTGTAAAAACAACTACAGAATTTAGAGGCCCAAACTTACACACTCCCATCGTATCCAGCGCAATGGGAGTTATGCACATCAGGTATGTCTACGCAGCCAAGAAAAACCCGCAGCTGGCCCATGCCAACGGACTCAGGCTCGTGGGGCTCTGGCATTGCTTGTAGACTTCCATGCTTGGGCAGGAGTCTGAGCTCTGGGACCCTCCCGCCTCGCAGGGTCCTAGAGCCTGGGCTCCAGCCCAAGCCTGAAAGTCTGCACAGCAGTGAAACAGCCCCACAGCCCGAGCCCCGAAAGCCTGAGTGGGCTAGCAAGGGCCAGTGGGTGTCTAGTTGCTGTTTAGGCGTACCCATAGAGGGCTTTCAGGGTCAGGCTCATGGTGAAAACAGCTAAACCTAAAGTCGTGACACAAACCTGCAAAAACAAGGGAATTCACAAATCAAGCAGAAATATACCATCTGCAGACTTCTTCCCGGTGATGTCATGGTATCCTCTCACACTTCTTCGGATGCAGAGAATGGAACATATATTGAGGAGAGATATATACATATACAGAGAGCATGAAAAGGTGGGAGTTGTTTTACCAACTCTGAGAGGCCAATTAAGTAAGAGAAAAAACTTTTGAAGTTCTCTTATTTAATTGGCCTCTCAGCGTTGGTAAGACAACTCCCACCTTTTCATGCTCTCTGTATGTGTATATATATCTCCTCAATATATGCTCCATTCTATGCATCCGATGAAGTGGGCTGTAGCCCACGAAAGCTTATGCTCAAATAAATGTGTTAGTCTCTAAGGTGCCACAAGTACTCCCGTTCTTTTTGCGGATACAGACTAACCTGGCTGCTCCTCTGAAACCTAAGAACAAAAGTGAAACTGAGTAGATGGTCCAAACTGAATGAGATATAAAAAGTAAACAAACAGTACTCCTACTTCTGTTCTTAGTCAGTTTTACTTTCTGGTTATCATGCACTAGGATCAGGTTGCAATGTCTGGGGGGCAAGCTGTTCAGGGGAATGTGTAAATCTGGACTTAAAAGCTGGTTTTAAAAATATATATATTTCTGTTAACAAATAACTTTAAAAAAAGTCATTTCTGAGTCATGCTCATTGCTAAAATGAGAATTTTACATGTTGTACTTGGTTTGCAAGTGGAGTACACAACACATTTTAGTATCACAATGGGCAGGCGATTGCACATGTTCAAAACACTGCAGCATCTTGATTTCCAGAGGTAGTATTAGAAAATTTGAAGAATTAATATAATTATGATCTGATAATAAAAATGTATTGAGTATGTTGCTAGGAAGACAAAAATTACTATTTTCTTTAGTAATAGTTTATTCAACTGAAAATTTCTCTTTCAGATCAGTGGGTGGGAGAATAATTGAAGTGTCCCTAGCCTCTGTTTGCCAGAAGCTGGGAATGGGATGGATCACGTGAGGATTACCTGTTCTGTTCTGCTCATTCCTTCTGGGGCACCTGGCATTGGCCACTATTGGAAGACAGGATACTGAGCTAGATGGACCATTGGTCTGACCTAGTATGGCCATTCTTATATTCTTATGAGGTAAACGCATATTAGTTTAGATTATGCTGTAGTTATAGGAGTGGAACCAAATGCTCCTCTTAGGTATACCCCCTATTATTACTCAGTTGAAGTCACTCTACAAGTGTTAGGACTCTGGTCTGATCAAGTGCCCGTTGAAATCCGTGGGAATCTGTCCATTGAATTGAATATACATTGGATATGTCCCTAATGGAGAGGGGAGGGAAATGACCCATTATCTGAAAAAGGAAAGATTCAACCAGGGTGAAGAAAAAGGAATACAAGATGAAAGAGCCAGTCTCGCCTACATTCCAGCATTTATGCACGGGGATAAAATGTATCTATTCCTTTAGCTAGTTCGTAAGTTACACCTTTATTTAATTTTTCCATAAGCTCCTGTCTTGCACTGAAAGGAAGGAGAATGTTAGAAGCTGGTTGTTATATTAGAGCCTGGTTACAGCTTGCATTTTCATTGGAATGTCATTAAGGTCAACAGATGCCAGGATATAGACACTGTTTTGTCTGGGCCAAATCCAGCCCCAGGATAAGTGGGCCCATCATATTGACTTCAGTAGAATTGTGCTCTTTCACGCTGGGGCTGAGTAAAGTCCCTTCAGGGAAAAAAAACCCTGACTCAAGTTGAGATCAAGTAGCTCTTATCGCATACTGGAAAAAGATCTTACAGAAAGACAAGACACAAGAATCCAGAATTAATGCTTTGGGGGCAGGGTAAATTCTTCCCCCCCCCCTTCTCTATCACAGGTGTTAAAATGCTGAGCTGCAAATAGGTCTTGGGGGACTTTAACTGAACATATTTCAAAGGCTTGCAATCCCGAATGGAAAACTCAAGGGGTGACAAAAAGGGCATAAGGTCATTGGTGTAACCAAAAAGACTGTGACAGATTTGTTTTTCCATCGGAAGTTGACAGGTGAACTGTGTACATCACATTTGACAGCAACAAAGAGTTGACAGAATGTCAGGAATCTGCATCACGCTTAGGGTTAGCCATCTCTCACTCCATCACCACTTCAAGCACTAACGTTTGTCTAGTGAGGCCTTTTCCATTCAGATGTGTTTAAGAACATAAATAAATAAGGAGTTAAACAAAGTAGCCAAGGGCACCCAGAGAAAATATTCAGAACATTATGAAATATGCGTAGAATATGGGGAATGCTTTCTTAGCCGTGTTTGGACTATAAACAACCAAAAAAAATATTCACACCTGCACTGGGAATCCTGCCTAAAAAAGTCCAGCCAAATATTTGAAACAAATACATTTTCATACTTTTCTAACCCCAAGGCATTTTAACGTATATTGCCAAGACAAAGTCAAAACACAGGGGAAAAGGCAAGCACAAAGCATTCATAAACCAAATCCGGCTTGCCTTCCATATGTAAACACTGGGCCAAATTCAGTGGTTCTTACCTGAGCATGTCTAGAAAAGTTTGTGTAAATGAGGTAAAAGCAGGCTAGTAGGAAGCACTATAAAATAAGAACGTTGATTTGATTGGCCACTTAAATTCCACTTAAACTCTCAGATTAGGTCTTTAGTGGGATTTAAACCTTGAACTGGACTCTCTGCTCAGTGGTGAGTTTCGCCCAAGGTGAGTGAGATTTGGCCCATCAACATATCTGTGATTTACTGAACAAAGCGGGAACAATAGCAAACTCCACCTGGCTATCATCCTCGATATAATTTGCTTTATTGTATGTTGCTTAAAAGATATTCCTGTGGAAAGTTTCTCCAAGAGGAAATGGAACAGCATTTGGATTTCCCTTAGTGAACCACTCTGAGGGTACGTCTATACTTACCTCCGGGTTCGGCGGTAAGCAATCGATCTTCTGGGATCAATTTATCGCGTCTTGTGTAGATGCGATAAATTGATCCCGGAAGTGCTCACCGTCGACGCCAGTACTCCTGCTCCACGAGAGGAGTACGCGGAGTCGACGGCGGAGCCTGCCTGCTGCGTGTGGGCCTGTGGTAAGTACCTTGTACAGTTCGAACTAAGGTACTTCGACTTCAGCTACGTTATTCATGTAGCTGAAGTTGTGTATCTTAGTTCCAACTGGGGGGTTAGTGTGGACCAGCCCTTAGTTAAATAGCAATACTATTCCCTCAGGCATCTTCATAAAAGATAAAAACGGGCAGAAATAGAAAAGACATGCGAGTTTGGTCGTCTAAGGAATACTACTGTTCACTTTCTGCAGTGAAGTTTGACAGTAGCCTAGTAACTGGGTGTAACCAAAATATTGATTGGGTTTCCAACCTTGCAAAGTCTGCTTACTGCATAGAGACAGTTTGTATCAACAAACAAATCAGCCCCTTGCCACTGCTCTATGTTTAGTTACGTGCATCTTTCTGAAAAGAAATAGGAAGGTAATGACTTAGATATTTATAGAACAATTTAAAAGATGATGCACAGCAAACAATCCATTTGTCCTCTGCAGTTATTTGCAAATGATTGGATTGTGTTTTTAAATTCCTGCTCTCATGAATGCATGGCTGGATTTGTAACTGTTAGATCTGCCAAGTGGTAGCCAGACACCAGAGCAGACATAGACAATTAGCTAGGTCTCTCGTCGCATGGTTGGACTTTCTGTGTGGTCCTGTTCTTCACAGCTGCTGCTATTTGAACCAGGACCCATGTGGTGCACAGGAAACAACTCTAGGTGGTTGGTCAAAATGGAGCTGACCGAGCCACTAGGAACTGGGCTAAGCTGAAAGTTACTCTTTATAGTGGCTATATTTTCTTCCCCTTTTGGGAAATGCATGTTGGAGCCAATCTTGCCCTCACTGCCAGCTCTTAAGCTTGCCAATTGGTGGTCAGACATGAGAGTAGACTCATCCAATTAGCAGCGTTCCTGTCCAATGGCTACGTGTAGGTCTCCTGTTGAGACTTGTGGTATATAAGCCATCAAGCTCTGGCAGGTAAAAACCAAAAGGAAAGCTCCTTTTGGCTAAACCAAAGAGCTGAGCTATGCTAAGATCATCTGAAATATGCAAAGAGTCATGTCCAGTTAACGGGAAGTTGTTGAGTTTTTTAAAGGTTTGTGGTCAACAGCTTTGCAGGTGGCCCTGCATTCTTTTCTAGCAGAACTGCCAGATTTCATACCAGAATTGGCATCACAGAATTGGCTGCATATGTGTGGAAACACACTAGGAAGATGTGTGCCTGGCCAGATTCCTTTAGAGTTTCTAGTTATTGATTCATGGAGTTTAAGGCCAGAAGGGATTTCTGAGATTGTCTAGTCTGACTCTCTGCATAAGACAGGGGAATTGGACATCCCTGAATTAATTCACTCTTCAAGTCCAGTAGCTGTGGTTGAATTAGAACATATTTTTAATGTATCAAAAAAGAGGTCAAAAAGGTGCTTGGATAGTTTCTCAGAACACTTAGGTAGTTTAAAAATGTTACCATCAGTGATTTAGGAGATTAAACCCCATTTTCATCGTGATTTAAGGAATTAGGAGTTTAAGTCCAATTGATTTTCCATGAGATTTAGGCTCCTCGCTGCTGAAAATGGGACTTAAGAGGCTACATCACTCAGACACTTCTGAAAATGTTACCCTTACTGTACAACCTTCCCATTTCTTGGGGATTCCTGATGGACAGCCACCTCTTGATTTTCTAAGATGCTCCCAAAACATCCATTTGAAATGTGTAGTGGCGGTCAATTGGTTCCAGGCCCAAGGTGCCAATTTAAAAGCCAAATATAAAATCTGGTAGTTTTAATGCGAAAGATTTTAGGAACAACTGCAGAGTAGTGGTAAAAAAAAATTAAATGTTGAAACCGTAATATAACTTCTATTAAACAAGGGGCAGATCTGCAGCTGGTGTAAATTGTCAGATTGTGATAGCACTAAGTGACAATTTATGCATACTGAGGCCATGTCTATGCTACAAAATTATGTCAACCTAACTCATGTCGGCATACAAGCACCGCAGTTATTAAATCACTTGTGTCTGTGTGCACTTCACTCCTTGTGTCGGGAGTGCACATCCTCACCAGGAACACTTGTACCCATTGTATTGTCCGCGTGGGGCATCGTGAAACAGCTCCTGAAAGCCAATAGCAGTCGATATAAGCAACGCAGTGTCTGCGCTGACCATGTGTTGACCTAATTACATTGACCGTGACTCTACACCACTCGGGGAATGGTGTTACTAAATTGGCGTAGGGAGGCACTTACATCAGTGGGAGTCAAATTTAAGTGAAGACACTTCCACAACTAGGTCGACGCAAGGCAGCTTATGTTGACCTAACCCTGTACTATAAACCAGGCCTGAAGATCTACCCTAACAATGGTACTTGACAACTTTGATTTGAGTGAATGTAAATGTCTCCTGGAAAATATAGAAAGAGGCAGGAATATCAAGTCTATAGTAGATTGAGCCCATCTATGAATATCTCATTTCCTCCTGGTAATGATTGAGAGCCTTTATTTGGACTAGCCAATTCCACCAGCATCAAGGTCAACAAAAACCCTTTTCTTTAAAACATTAGACACCTCTACCTCTTAAAAATAAAAGCATGCAGAGACAAGTTTGGTTAGGTGCATTTGACATATTGCACAGGTGTACCTAGGAGTCATCACTACCTGCCTTTGTTGGAGCCCGTTATGGATCAGCTGCCCAAAACCAGCAGTCTCGGGCAACGCAAGCACTGCCTTCCAGGCTTCACTCTCTGTGTACAGGCACACACCAGTCCTCGGCATGTTCCCTGCAGAGCCAAGCCCCTCATCCACTCAACACTCTCAGAATTATCAGGCCAGCTGTTCTCAAAGGACAAGGACACACCAGCATTTAAGATTCAGCTCAGGGTCACCACTATGCCAAATACCACTGCACTTAGATATAGTTATAGTGAAAACAATAAAAAGTGTATGATCAGCGAACAGAGATGCCGGTGACAGTGAGTAAGAATGTTAGAGACAAATTGTTACATATAAAACAAAATCAGAACACTCTTTCTAGAGACTAAACTTAACTAACAAGTTATCCTCTTGTCTCTCCCCCAAAAAGTTCTCTTTAGCATTTTCAACAAAGCCTGGTTGAGTCCCCGTTTGCATGAAGCAACTTTGCTGTCCATTTACTTCCTAGGTGAGGGAAGACAGGCTGTCTTCTTTGTCCCCCTGATATAGCAGAGCAAACCACTGATGTGCACCTCAAGATAGGATTCTCACACCTCCCCCTGCTGTTAATGTCTTCCTATTACTTTTCTCTCTCTGCAGTTTTTCACACTCCTTCAGTGGCATTCAGTTCAGAACAGTGCAAGGAGACGCATTGTGAACCAGACAATATTTAATTTACATGTGAACAGCTATGTCTTTTCTGAAAGAAAATGTGTTTTTCACCTTTGTTGGTGATCAGGCCCTAGACGCAGCCTTTAAGAATGCAATTTTCAGTGTCTATACATAATTCCTTACCCAACATCCATACACGTGTTTCATAATGATATCAATAACCAGTGTGACACTGCCTTTTATTTGAGACCTCACTAGACATTCATGGGGAACAAGAGTGTATGTGCCAGGCCTAAGAAATCCCTGTAATCCCTCTGCACCCTCTTGCCAGTTGGCATTAAGAGGCTCCTGGGTCACAGCATTAAATATATAATATCCATAGATGAGCTCAATTGTTTGAGCATTGGCCTGCTAAACCCAGGGTTGTGAGTTCAATCCTTGAGGGGGCCACTTAGGGATCTGGGGCAAAATCAGTACTTGGTCCTGCTAGTGAAGGCAGGGGGCTGGACTCGATGACCTTTCAAGGTCCCTTCCAGTTCTAGGAGATAGGATAGGAATGGTGACAATCCATCGACCCCCTTGACCATGGGATAAAGTTTGAGGAAGAAGGACTGCTAAACAGAGATAGGGTCCACCTATTGAAGAAGGGGAAGAGCATCTTTGGATACAGATTGGCTAACCTAGTGAGGAGGGCTTTAAACTAGGTTCGAAGGTGGCAGGTGACCAAAGCCCACAGGTAAGTCAAGAACATGGAGACCTGGGAGAAGGTTTGGAATTTGGGGGGAGCATGGGCTGTTATAGCAGGGATAAAAGAGAGACAAGTCAGAACTTGGGGTCAGGGGGGACCAAATCAGTATCTTAGATGTCTGTGTACTCATGCAAGAAGCATGGGGAATAAGCAGGAAGAACTTGAAATGCTAGTAAATAAACACAACTATGATATAGTTGGCATCACAGAGACCTGGTAGGATAATACGCATGACTGGAATGTTGGCATAGAAGGGTACAGCTTGCTCAGGAAGGACCAGCAGGGAAAAAAGGGAGGAGGTGTTGCCTTGTATATTAAAAATGTATACACTTGGACTGAGGTTGAGATGGAAATAGGAGACAGACTTGTTGAAAGTATCTGGGTAAGGATAAAAGGGGTAAAAAATAAGGGCGATGTCATGCTAGGGGTCTACTACAGACCACCTAACCAGGAAGAAGAGGTGGATGAGGCTTTTTTTAAACAGCTAACAAAATCATCCAAAGCACGGGATTTGGTGGTGATAGGGACTTCAACTACCCAGACATCTGTTGGGAAAATAACACAGCAGGGCACAGATTATCCAATAAGTTCTTGGAATGTATTGGAGACAATTTTTTATTTCAGAAGGTGGAGACAGCTACCAGGGGAGAGGCTGTTCTAGATTTGATTTTGACAAATAGGGAGGAACTAGTTGGGAATTTGAAAGTGGAAGGCAGCTTGAGGGAAAGTGATCATGGAATGATAGAGTTCATGATTCTAAGAAATGGTAGGAGGGAGAACAGCAAAATAAAGAATGGATTTCAAGAAGGCAGACTTCAGCAAACTCAGGAAGTTGGTAAGTCAGATCCCATGGGAAGCAAGTCTAAGGGGGAAAACAATTGAAGACAGTTGGCAGTTTTTCAAACAGATATTATTCAGGGCCAAGAGCAAACTATCCCACTGCGTAGGAAAGATGGGAAGTATGGCAAGAGACCACCCTGGCTTAACCAGGAGATTTTCAATGATCTAAAAATCAAAAAAAGAGTCCTACAAAAAGTGGAAACTAGGTTAAATTACAAAGGATGAATATAAACAAATAACAAAAGTATGTAGGGACAAAATTAGAAAGGCCAAGGCACAAAACGAGATCAAACTTGCCAGAGACATAAAGGGTAACAAGAAAACATTCTACAAATACATTAGAAGCAAGAGGAAGACCAAAGACAGGGTAGGCCCGTTACTCAATGAGGGGAAGAGGGAATAATAACAGAAAATGTGGAAATGGTAGAGGTGCTTAATGACTTCTTTGTTTCAGTTTTTACCAGAAGGTTGGTGGTGATTGGACGTCTAACATAGTGAATGCCAGTGAAAATGAGGTAGGATCAGAAGAGGCTAAAACAGGGAAAGAACAAGTTAAAAATTACTTAGACAAGTTAGATGTCTTCAAGTCACCAGGGCCTGATGAAATGCAGCCTAGAGTACTCAAGGGGCTGACTGAGGAGATATTAGAGCCATTAGCGATTCTTTGAAAAGTCATGGAAGACGGGAGAGATTCCCGAAGACTGGAAAAGGACAAATATAGTGCCGCTCTATAAAAAGAGAAATAAGGACAACCCAAGGAATTACAGACCAGTCAGCTTAACTTCTGTACCCAGAAAGATAATGGAGCAAATAATTGAGCAATTAATTTGCAAACATCTAGATAATAAGGTGATAAGTAACAGTCAGCATGGATTTGTCAAAAACAAATTGTGTCAAACCAACGTGATAGCTTTCTTTGACAGGGTAACAAGCCTTGTGGATGGGGGAAGTGGTAGATTTGTATATCTTGACTTTAGTAAAGCTTTTGATACTGTCTCGCATGACCTTCTCATAAACAAACTAGGGAAATGCAACCTAGATGGAGCTACTATAAGGTGGGTGCAAAACTGGTTAGAAAATCGTTCCCAGAGAGTAGTTATCAGTGGTTCAGTGTGATGCTGGAAGGGCATAACAAGTGGGGTCTCTTGCAGGGATCAGTTCTGGGTCCGGTTCTATTCAATATCTTCATCAATGATTTAGATAATGGCATAGGGTATGCTTATAAGGTTTGCGGACGATACCAAGCTGGGAGGGGTTGCAAGTGCTTTGGAGGATAGGATTAAAATTCAAAATGATCTGGACAAACTGGAGAAATGATCTGAAGTAAATAGGATGAAATTCAATAAGGGCAAATGCAAAGTACTCCATTCAGGAAGGAACAATCAGTTGCACACATACAAAATGGGAAATGACTGCCTAGAAAGGAGTACTAGAAAGGGATCTGGCGGTCATACTGGACCACAAGCTAAATACGAGTCAACAGTGTAATGCTGTTGCAAAAAAAGTGAACATCATTCTGGGATGTATTAGCAGGAGTGTTGTAAGCAAGACACGAGAAGTCATTCTTCCGCTCTACTCTGCACTGATTAGGCCTCAGCTGGAGTATTGTGTCCAGTTCTGGGTGCCACATTTCAGGAAGAATGTGGACAAATTAGAGAGAGTCCAGAGAAGAGCAACAAAAATTATTAAAGGTCTAGAAAACATGACCTATGAGGGAAGATTGAAAAAATTGGGTTTGTTTAGGCTGGAGAAGAGAAGAGTGGGAGGGGACATGATAACCGTTTTCAAGTATGTAAAAGGTTCTTACAAGGAGGAGGAAGAAAAATTGTCTTATCCTCAGAGGTTAAGAAAAACAAGAAGCAATGGCCTTAAATTGCAGTAATGGAGGTTTAGGTTGGATATGAGGAAAAACTTCCTAACTGTCAGGGTGGTTAAGCACTGGAATAAATTGCCTAGGGAGGTTGTGGAATCTCCATCGTTTTAAGAGCAGGTTAGACAAACACCTGTCAGGAATGGTCTAGATAATTAGTCCTGCCACGAGTGCAGGGGACTGGACTAGATGACCTCTCGAGGTCCCTTCTATGATTCTATGGGATGTACTTAACATTAAGAATTGTATGTTGTTGGGTTTTTTCTTGGTAATAATTCTCACATCAATACTTTCAAAGGATAGATTTGGTTCCTAAACTAGAACCAAACTTTTCCAGGGAAGGAGATGATTTAAGCTCACCCACTGCCAGCAAGTTTCATCCAACTGATTCGATCTTTCCGATGCTGGCATCTCTAACAGCTGCCATGCCACACTCCACACTGTTGGTGGCAACAAAAATAACTGGAGGGATGGTGCTGTCCAACACTCGTATGGAATTTACACCTGTATCAGTAACAGTGCTACAAATGCACCCATGGAGATTCCGCTAAAAGTTACATCTGTTCTTTCTCTCGGTCTACAAAGGGGCTGAAATGGAATGATGTGTTTGCAACAGCTGCACTGCCACTGAAGACTCAACAAATCTGCTAGCGCTAGGCTCCTGGGGAAACAAACAAACAAACAGCCAACCACAGGGGAAACAACTGAGGATACTTGCTGCTGACAAACACTTCCTGCATGTTCAGATAACGCTCTTCTCCTATCCAAAGCGACAGAGAAATGCTACCCCAGTACAGGGGAGCAGACACAAGCACTAGACCTCACTAGCCCCTCAATGAATGCCACGTTTCAAGCTCTAGAGAGGTCAGGTTGGTTCAGATAAATAAGAGCCCCACTGAACATGTATATCATAGGTCAGGTATTTTGTACTTGTGTTTTGTTATCCTTTCCAGAGGTGCTGCTACCAAAGCATGCCTTTAGAGAACGAGCGGTGAACGGTGTTAGATCATCTCCAGAAACACACATGCCTTCCAAGGGTGGTATTTCAAGAACTGCTTTTATAAACAGTCCTTTTTTAAGAGAGCTCTGTCTCCGTATTTCCCAGATTAAACTGTGCTGTCTGTCTCCAAACTACATGGTAAATCAAACCAGCCACACCGTGTTTGCAAAATACATAAACAGGTGCTTGAAACATAGTCTGAGTTTACGAGCATCCTCTTCAATTCACAAGGTTTGTGACCTCCCTTCTGGGGCCTAAACCAAAGCCCACTGAAGTTGTTGGGACCCCTTTGAATGGGCTTTGGATCAGGCCCATAAATAGCTACAGGAGGGACTATTAATAGTACCCATGGTTTTCAAGAGAGGCAGTGTGGTCTAATGGCTAAAGCAATAGATTGAGGGTCAGGAAACATGGGTTCTGTTCTATCCCTAGCTCTGTGACCATTTCTCTCTACTGTAAGCTCTTCAGAGCAGGGATTGTCACTTACTTTGGTCTTGTCTACACAGTCCCCAGTGGGGACTACGGGGGTGTGAACTGCAAGCCACACTAGAGTGTTGCACTGTAACTGCCCCATGCAGATCCTGCTAGCACTACCTAGAAAGTACCTAGGTTGCGTTAACGTAGTCCTGTTAATGCAAACTGGGCCCCTTTTAGTGGGTGCTAGTGGAAGGCAAACCCAAAAGGGAATGCACAGTGGTTGAACTTTTTGGACCACCCCGCACGGTGTTCCACAGAGGTGGTAATTGCTGGCTGGGATGCATGTTTTGTTTGGAGCGCTGTTTTTGCCCAGACCCGAGTCTCTGCTCTGGGTTCCACAGGTATGTGCGTACTGACTGAGATGATAAAGAATCTTGTGTTTTCGAGGGACACAATCATGTTACGCGAGTAGGGTCCACACAGGCCAGACATAGGGCAACATTTTAGTGCGCACTGCAACTCACACCCTAGCAGTCCGCACTGCAAGGCCGTGTAGGCAAGCCCTTTGTGTGTTACAACACCTCGCACAATGGGGACCCCCGATCTCAGTTGTATAAATAATGGCTGTGCTTATGAGGAAAAACAATGTACCCAAAAAAATCCTAGCCACTAGCACAACCCCAATCTGTGTTAGTGGTAGGTAATATTTTATTGGGAGCAGTAATCACCGTAGGAAAGATCTTAAAAAGTACACAGGACTGCTCACTTAATGGTATGTTCCTCTCTCCCTGTTAACATTTAGCAGTGTCCCAGTTAAAACTGTAAGTAGGCCCAAAATTTTGGGTTTGATTCTTTTTAAATAAAAACACTTCATAGGAATAGAAACATTCTCAGGAATTAAACGCAAATTCCATTTAAATGTTATTGAAGACCCAGGCAGCAGCATTGTTAGTTCATAACGTTAAAGTTCACAGCATACACAGAGAGTTAATTCACTGCCCCAAACCTACCTCGGGTTAGTAGTGAATGAAACTGGGCTTGGATGGCTGTTAATCGGTTTAGAGAAGCCAGGACGATCCCAGTCAAGAGTCCGGGGGATACATGTTCAGATGTCAAAATCCACCATTTCAGTAACTTGTATCCATTATTGACAGTGTTAGCAGAAGGCCCTACGGTGCGGACGACTAGGGTGTGAGTTGCAGCATGCACTAAAGTGTTGCCGTGTAGCTGCCCTTTGTGGACCCTGCTCGCATAACATGATTGTGTCCTTCAAAAACACAAGATTCTTTATCATCTCGGTCAGTACGGACGGATTGAATAAACCACCCTCTCTCCTCAAAGGTGGTCCCATGGGGCCAGAGATGAAGCACACCAGCAGGACAATGATGGGGAAGCTTACCGTGCTGTACCTTTCTTTGGACAATAAAGATGCCAGACTGAAGGCTTCAGGTTAACAACAAATTCAAACCCAGCTAGGCCCAGTCAGGCCCTAAACTCACACCAAAGCAAACAACATTTTATTTTTAAGCCTCAGTTTGAGACACAATCTATTTCTGCTGGTAAGAAATGACTTCTAGTCTGACCTGACAAAGTCCTTTTGGGATGTGGTCTGCCTTGGCCAAAGACAAGACAAATGTTCACCACACACAAAGCAAGACAAAGTCACAAAATGTTATCCAACAGCTTTTTGTCATACAAAGGCACTTTCTTTCATCTCCTGACAATTTGAAAGTGCAATTAAATATTATTTGACTTGAATATTATGTCACCAGAAGTAAACATCATCTGTTGTCCTGATGGCTCACTTTGGCTTGGGAAACAATCGATGCGGTCAAAGCACCCAAGAAGTTTTTAAATAAGGCTACTGCCAAAATGCTTGGAATGGAGTTTTTACTGCTTCACGTTCCATCAAACCCTTCGGAAAGCTAACCCTTTGAAGAACGCCATGTTCCCAATGGGTGGACATGCCTCAGAGAGCTTCTAAACAGCCTCAGCTCCCATTAAAGTCACCTGGAGAAGCGGAGGGTGCTTGCACCTAGACTGCAGAGGACTCAAGAGATTCCTGGTTCTGCCAATCTTCATTTCCTACTCCATTTCATAGAATCAGGGTTGGCAGGGACCTCAGGAGATCATCTAGTCCAACCCCCTGCTCAAAGCAGGACCAATCCCCAATTAAATCATCCAACCAATTTTTGCCCCATATCCCTAAGTGGCTCCCTCAAAGGTTGAACTCACAACCCTGGGTTTAGCAGGCCAATGCTCAAACCACTGACACTTTTATACACATCTCTCAGTTCCCCATTTGTAAAGCAGAGACTATACTCTGTTCTGCCCTCTTTTCAGAAACATTCAATCTAATAGCTGAGGCTACAGTCTAGTCAAGCAGTTCTCAACCAGGGGTCCAGGGTCCCCCTAGGGGCCCACGAGCAGGTTTCAGGGGGTCTGCCAAGCAGGGCCAATGTTAGACTCGCTGGGGCCGAGGGCAGAAAGCTGAAGTGCCGCTGTGCATGGCTGAAGCCCGGGATCCTGAACCCTGCCACCTGGAGCTGAAGCTGAAGCCTGAGCAACGTAGCTTTGGGGGGGCCCCTGTGACATGGGGCTCCAGGCAATTGCCCTGCTTTCTATTCGCCAACGCCGGCCCTGGCTTTTGTATGTAGAAAAACAGTTTTGGGGGCACTGGTGGGCCCTGGAGTTTTTATAGCATGTTGGGGGGGGAGGGGCCTAAGAAAGAAAAAGGTTGAGAACCCGTGGTCTAGTCGAGCATTGGCCTAAACTCTCTGCTCCTATTAAAGTCAATGGTGAAACTCTCCTTGTCTCAATGGGAGCAGTTAGGCCAGGGCTGAGTACATTTCTAATCACAAAGGGAATTATTCAAGTGACTTTTGGAAAAATATAGGTACTTCTCACAACATTATGGAAAGAATGCAGCCCAGAAAGACAAAACCCAGGGCTTTCGTTTTCTTGCTGTGCTTTGTGCAAAACAGAACCTGCCCAAGTTACCTTACCTTGATACCTAACTGTGCATCTATAAAGGAGCTGAAGCCTTAAGAAACACACCAAATTCATGAGATTCACTACAAATTGTAAGAATTGTGAGCATCGGGGAAAGTCACCCATAATTCAGCTTCCAAATTTTGTAAAGGGGCATTGAGAGAGCTGAATGTTGTCAATGTAATTATATTAGTAGTCCTATTAATTATCTCATCTCTAGAACATCAATCACAGACCCATATCCCTCCCCACCACCAGGGGAAGTCAGAAATTAGAATTCCTTTTTTCTAAAAAAACATTTAGAAAAACAAAATTGTTTTGTTCAAAATACTCCATGAATATTTGTTGGCTGAAAATATTTTAAATGAAAGTTTTCCTTTCATAGAGGGGGAAAAAATCATTTTGGGTTCCTTCCACTTCCCCCTCACCATGACCCTGTCCCTCCACCCATCCACCCACGTGAAAAGGGAGGAGAAACATGAAAGGGAATTAAAAAGTATCTAAATGAAAAGTTTGAAAAATCAGATGAAGATTGGTTTAAGTTTTTTTTCCGAAAAATAATGATCAAAACTGAAATATTTTGCCAAAATGTTCACTTTGATCAAAAAGTCATTTATTCAAAAATGTTCAAACTACTGCATAAAGAAACATTACACATCTGCCTATATCCCTACCATACACAAAGCCCCATTTTGCAGGTGGCTTGCAAGTATCCCATTGAGTTCAATGGGAATTTTGCTGGTGGATGGAGTAGGACAGTGGTTCCCAAATTTGTTCCACTGCTTGTACAGAGAAAGCCCCTGGTGGGCCGGGCCGGTTTGTTTACCTGCCGCGTCCGCAGGTTCGGCTGATCGCGGCTCCCAGTGGCCGTGGTTCGCTGCTCCAGGCCAATGGGAGCTGCTGGAAGCGGCGGCCACTACATCCGTCAGCCCGCGCCGCTTCCACAAGCCCCCATTGGCCTGGAGCAGCGAACTGCGGCCAGTGGAAGTCACGATCGGCCGAACCTGCGGACGCGGCAGGTAAACAAACCGGCCCGGCCCACCTGGGGCTTTCCCTGCACAAGCGGCGAAACAAGTTTGGGAACCACTGGAGTAGGAGATCTAAATGATAATTTAACAAATAAATTCCTAAATTATAAACGTAATAAAAGATATTCTGATGGTGAGTGGTAAGAAAGCACATGAAAACTGGACAGGAGAAAAGCAGAATAAAAATGAGACTCTCAGGAGCCAATTGAAAAAATTAAAGTAAGTGAGTCACTTCATTGCCCCCAACTGATCAAAATTAAATAAACAATTAGAACATAGAGCTGACCTGTGAGGGGGGAACTGGTTACAAACAAAAATGTCTTTTCACCATAGCATCCTATGTAATAAATGCAATTGAACACTTCAGGAATTCAATGAGAAAGTTGTATATGGGACCTGAATAATAGTGATACAAATCTTCTCTGTTCATCAGATATCCCACAGAAAGGGGCCAGGTTGTTACTACCAGAAAAAGAGGAGGCAAACTGAAAGACAACCGAAGGAAGCCATCTATAGAGGAGTAATGAAACAGCAAAATCCTTTATGGAATTGGCCATACTCCAGCTGCAATTGAACCTTGGACTGGTGCAAAGGCCAGTAAATAGGTAGGTTTGGAATTTCTCATATTGTGGGCTTGCTTAGAGAAATCTTAGGCTACATCTACACTACGGGGGGGGGGGTCGATTTAAGATACACAAATTCAGCTACGCAAATAGCGTAGCTGAATTCGATGTATCGCAGCTGACTTACCCCGCTGTAGGGACAGCGGCAAAATCGACCTCTGCAGCTTCCCGTCGACGGCGCTTATTCCCACCTCCGCTGGTGGAGTAAGAGCGTCGATTCGGGGATCGATTGTCACGTCCCATCGATCCCCGAGAGGTCGATTTCTACCCGCCGATTCAGGCGGGTAGTGTAGACCCAGCCTTAGTGTTCCAAAATATTTTATTGGGTTGCTACTCCCTGTATAGGTTGGGTTGTTTCCAATGCCCTTAATCAAAATAAGTCTTTCCATTGTCTTCAGTAGATGCTGGACCAAGCCTGTCATGGACAACTAGAACCAGCAGAATCTTTTTAAGTGAGCCTATGACGTTGCATCCCATAATGGTTTATAGAAATATGCTTATGAGTGTAAATATGACATAACTGGAATATGTTTTATGATAGATATGCCATGTAACATATCTTTGCAAAGGTTATGTTCTACTGAATGTATTCATATGCATGTATCATTTTTATATCTGAAGTTATGAGCACTGGCTCTATGCTTGTGTTTAAAGTGTTTGCTGTAGGAAGCAATAAGGCAGATTTGGTCAACATAGTGTGAAGGGGTTATTCAAGTAATTGGGAGTGCTTAGCTAACAATGGACCTTGGGAGATGCCAATCCACATCTGAGCTTTCCTGGGAACCTTCAAACTAACATGTAACAATGGCGTCGGCCTGCAAAAATCAGAATCATTCATAGACATGTGACCAGCCCAGGTGACTGCAAAACTCCATCTTGTGGAGGGGATTTTACGCAGGGGGAAAGAGGGGTTTCCACCCACAAGAGAAAGACTATATAAGCCCCTGGGAACCCCTCCATTTTGTCTTCAGCTGGCTCAAGAGAGAGCCTCTCCACCCCAATGAGATGCCTGAAAGAAACTGGAACAAAGGACAGTAACTATGGGGGTGTGAGTGGTTGCTGGACCCAGACTAGGAGGAAGTCTAATCTGTAAAAGAAGCTTATTGGAACATCTCTGAGGGTGAGATTTACCTGCATTTAGTTTCCTACTGTATTAGGCTTAGAAGTGTGTGTTTTATTTTATTTTGCTTGGTAACTTACTTTGTTCTCTCTATTATTACTTGGTACCACTTAAATCCTACTTTTTTTATTTAATAAAATCACTTTTTACTTATTAATTAACCCAGAGCAAGTACTTAATTCCTGGGGGAGCAAACAGCTGTGCATATCTCTCTATCAGTGTTATAGAGGGTGAACAATTTATGAGTTTATCCTGTATGAGCTTTATACAGAGTAAAATGGATTTATTTGGGGTTTGGATCCCATTGGGAACAGGGTATCCGGGTGTTGGAGACAGGAGCACTTCTGAATCTGTTTTAAGTTAAGCCTGCAGCTTTTGGGGGACATGGTTCAGACCCGGGTCTGTGTTTGTAGTAGGCTAGTGTGTCTGGCACAACCAGGCAGGGTACTGAAGTCCCAAGCTTCCAGGGAAAACGAGCTTAGAGGTAGTCTCAGCACAACAGGTGGCAGTCCCAAAGGGGTTTCTGTGACCCAACCCGTCATAGAGCCCACCATATATTCTTACCTACCTGAACTGTGTTTAAATATGGTTTGCTAACGACAATTTCAACCATGGTGGTGACACAATATAAAAGAAGAAAGCAATTCCACAATCCAAACGGAAAAAAAAATTACCTCCTGAAAAAGCAGGAAAAGTTAATATTGTCCAAGTTAAACCAATCTGACATTTATTATATCGCAGTGTGGTCTATTACTTAATGTTGCCCAACACTTCCCATTATAAGATCCTGCTTTCAGTTGCTTCAAAGTTTGCCAAACTTTAACAATTTGGACTGAGCGTGTCTGCCTCCGGCTGAAATTTCTGGGAAAGTTTGAACTGTTTCCTAGTATAACATTAGGGGAAGATAATTATTTTGTCCAGGTTTAAAAAAATAATCTGACCGCCATTTTACTAATCTTTAGCATTTCCACACTTGGGAGAAGAGGCTTGGAGTTTGGCAGCGAAGGTGGGGAGGAGGATGTGCTTTTTGCCATTCCTGTGGAAAAAATATCCTAATATGGCCAATTATAGGCCTCCAAACAAATCCTGTTTCTCACTTGCCCAGTAGGGGCTTGTTTGGCAGCTAAATTCCCCCAAGGTTCCATCTGCACTGAGCATGCTTCATCCCCTCACAGCTCCTACGTGCCAACCAGACTGTGCATGTGCTATCCCTGCAGATGCCACATTCCAGCCCATGACTGCAGGGACTAAGCGGGACTTTCCCATTGACAGCATCTTCCAGCAGCCAGGAGCTACAGTGGCACCAGGAACAGGAAACCAAGAGCAAGGAGGTGGTTTCACCAGTCCAGTCATGCTCCCCCTGCTGGTGCCTGGGCTGTGAAGAGTAGGAGGTGGCATTTCTGGCTCAAATGCAAAGGGACGAGAAACATGGGAGTAGCCTGCTTCATTCGGAACACACGATGCATCTGATCCGGATTTGAATCAATGTTGCCTGGTGAAGGAGGCTGTTATCTGTAGGATCCTCAACCTCATTTGTTGCAGAAGTTGGAAGATGTGTAGTGAACGAGGCAGGAAAAGGAAAGGATGGTAGTCGTGGCTAAATCAGTTGAATGCTGCCATGGAGAATTGGATTCTATCCCTGTATCTGCCCCAGAGTTCTTATGTTATTCTGGGCAAGTGACTTAAACCAGCCTTTTCACAGCTCATCACTAATTGTGTGTTTCCTTTTCTGGGTGACCAACATGAGACACCTGGGGTCTGATCAGCAGAGGTGCAGAGCACTCGTAGTTGCAACTGAAGTTGAATGGAGCTATGCTCGAACATATTAAGTGCTATAAAAATTAGCCCCTTGCTGTCTCAAACTGGGCACCTAAAATTAGGGGATAGTTTTGGATTTAATTTCTCCGTGCCTCGGTTCTGCATCTGTAAAATGGAGATAAGACAACCTGTTCTCACAGGGGTACTGAGAAGATAAATTCATTAATGTTTCTGAAGCACTCTGATGCTATAGGGATAAATGCCACGGAGAGTTTGAATAGTGTGCGCTACATAAGGCCTAAGCCCGCACACAGAATGAGGAGGCTAAAAGTAAATAATGAATAACTTATTCACTCAAGGAGGTAGGTGTCCCATGGAAAAGTAGTACACCTCTACCCTGATATAACGCTGTCCTCGGGAGCCAAAAAATCTTACCACGTTATAGGTGAAACCGCGTTATATCGAACTTGCTTTGATCCACCGGAGTGTGCAGCCCCGCCCCCCCCAGAGCGCTGCTTTACCGTGTTATATCCGAATTCGTGTTATATCGGGTCGCATTATATCGGGGTAGAGGTGTATGTAATTAAAGAGTTTATTCTAATGCATACACACAAGGGGGCCAAATTAAGGTTTCACAGTGAACCTTAATTTTGGCATATCCTAACTTTTGAGTGTTTGAGTTTGCAACTCAAGTGTTCTTTAAATGTAGCGTTTAGGATGTAATAAATATACATATTACACAAGGGTTCATGTATTTGTTGATGTTTCAGCTAAGTATAGTCTCTTTCTGAAGACAAAATACAAATGTAGGAGATCTGTGAATGCTCTAGCAGAGTTATTTTCTAGTCAGGATAACTCAAAGATGCAGCTGTGATTACATCATTCATTTGTGGTAGAGAAAAGTAGCCAATCAATCAAATGAAGCCTAGAGAGATTTCTGGTGCTTTGACATCAGACACTATACAGAAATAAACACACAAGTATAAGTAAATGATCACAAAACACCAAAGGGGGAAAAGCAGTTAAGAACAGCTGAAAGCCAAACTGTTATATTAACCCACATTAAGGATTTAGCAGAAAAAAAGTAAGACCATAAAAACAGCCATAGTGTGTCAGACCAATGGTCCATCTAACCCTGTATCCTGTCTTCCGACAGTGGCCAGTGCCTGATGTTTTGTGGGAATGAACAGAACAGGGCAATTATCAAGTGATCCATCCCCTGTTGTCTAGTCTCAGCTTCTGGCATGGAGGTTTAGGGACATCCAGAGCATGGGGTTTTGTCCCCGACCATCTTGGTTAATAGCCATTGAGAGACATATCCTCATCTATTTCTTTTTTGATCCCAGTTATACTTTTAGCATTCATAACTTCCCCTGGCAACGAGTTCCACAGGTTGACTGTGCATTGTTTGAAGAAGTTCTTCCTTATGTTCATTTTAAACCTTCGGCCTATTCATTTCATTGGGTGACCCCTGGTTCTTGTGTTATGTGAAGGAGTAAATAACACTCCCCTATTCACTTTCTCCACACCAGTCATGATTTTATGGATCGTGGTCATAACCCAGCTTAGTCGTCTCTTTTTTTAAGATGAACAGTCCCAGTCTTTTTCATCTCTCCTCATATGGAAGCTATTCTCTACCCCTAATCATTTTTGTTGCCCTTTTCTGCATCTTTTCCAATTCTAATATATCCTTTTTGAAATGAGGATACCAGAACTGCACATAGTATTCAAGGTGTGAGCATACCATGGATTTATATAGCGGCACTATGCTATTTGCTGTCTTATTATCTATCCTGTTCCTAATGGTTCCTAACATTGTGCTAGCTTTTTTGACTGCCCTAGCAGAGAAGTATAGAAAACTAGGAGACGTTTATAATCTCTGTAGTTTTAAATACATTCTTGCTTTATACAAAGACTGAAGAGCATATAGAGGAAGGGTTATCCACCAATTGCAGTCCATGAAATTGGTGTCAAATTCTAGACTATTGCACCTTAAAAAAAGAACAGGAGTACTTGTGGCACCTTAGAGACTAACAAATTTATTTGAACATAAGCTTTTGTGGGCTACAGCCCACTTCTTCGGATGCATAGAATGGAACACACAGAAAGAAGCTATTTATACATACAGAGAACATGAAAAGGTGGAAGTAGCCATGCCAACGGTAAGAGGCCAATCAATTGAGATGAGCTATCATCAGCAGGAGGAAAAAAAACCTTTTGAAGTGATAATCGAGATGACCCATAGAAGGTGTGAGGATACTTAACATGAGGAAATAGATTCAATTAGTGTAATGACCCAACAACTCCCAGTCTCTGTTTAGACCTAAGTTAATTGTATCTACTTTGCATATTAATTCAAGTTCAGCATGATGGGCAGCGATCGATCCAGTGGGGATCGATCTATTGCATCTAGTCTAGATGCGATAAATCGACGCCGAGCGCTCTCCCATCGACTCTGGTACTCCGCTGGAGCGAGAGGCGCAGGCGGAGTCGACGGGGGAGCGTAAGCTGTCGACTTACCACAGTGAAGACACAGCGGTAAGTAGATCTAAGTACGTCGACTTCAGCTACGTTATTCACGTAGCTGAAATTGCATAACTTAGATTGATCCCCACACCCAGGGTAGACCAGACCTCAGTTACAGCCACACCCCATGTCTCTTTCCCTGCATTACAAGCAGATGCACCATACAGCGATCTATTCAGTGGTTTGGAAAGTAATTAACACGGAACCTTGATGAGATGTGCCAAATGGAAAAAGGTGTGAAAGTCAAATATTTCAGATTGATTTTACTGACTTGGACCTTGATTCAGCAAAGCGCTTTGGCACATGTACAATTTTCAGCACCAGAGGTTCCACTGAACAAACTGGGATTACTCACACGTTTAAAGTTTTAAATACTGTATTGTGCTCAATCACAGCCTTAAAGAGATGAAAATAAGCATGTGCTTTATAAAACATCCATTGTTTGAGGTGTGAGGGATTCAGGTTTTGTATTATTATAAAACAAGTTAATATGTGTGGGGAAATCCTAAAAAAAACTGAAACTTATATGAAAATATGGTCACCACATGAAGAAAGTTGGTAAGAGTTTTTCATACAAAGGTTCTGTTCTATCTGTTCAAGTGAAGATATTTATGATGTCTGCAATATCATTCCAGATTTGTCATGGTCCATTAAATATCCACCTGGACATTGCATCATTTAACTACTGGAATGTGTAAGCATTTCTGCTTTTACTGAAAGAGTAACTATTAGCTACATAAGGTATAAGTATTATATTATACGTTAACAAATAAATCATAAGTGAACCATATAATAAAACCATATTTAATTGTAGCAGAGTGACAGTTACTTGTGGTTTTTTCTGATCACAACAAGAATGTGAGGATAGGCCACATATCACCTTCATTCTGGCCTTCACTTTAATTTATTATTCTTATCTATATTTTAGCAGTGTATAAAGCCTCATCTGAAGTGGAGGCCCTTTTCTGCTAGGTGACATGCAAACCCGTAGCAAGAGACAGCCCTTGACAACTTCACAGTCTTATCGACAAGACAGATATTTATTAAGGACAAAAATAAATTTCCCTTTGAAAACACACAACATTCTTAGTTTTGTACGGTTTTGGTATGAAAGTGATCATTTAGCTGAAATGATATATATGTACACAGCAAGGCTATCCCCAGAACTGGAAACCAAATTATATTTTTTGCACAAAGTGTTAAAAAAGTTTCCACCTCTTACAGCTCTTAGTAAGCATGTGTGTTAGTGACACTCCTTTTTAGATCTCTATAGGTTTGTTTTGTCAGTTTTATGCAATTATTTGACAATACAAAAACAGTCTACTTTTAATATTTATAAATTTGGGTTTGGTGAATGCTTGAGTCAAATTTTAGTTAAAGGCAAGGGGACCTGTCTTGGGGACATACCTGATTCTCTCTCATCTCCACACACCAGTGTACTATTTCAGTGCAAAATGCAATCCAATCCATACCTTTTAAAGGGCTTGATTACTAGTCTTCCACCTCTTACTAATGGTGATGGGAGACCAAAACAATTTATAATCGAACACATAAAACTGCTGTAACAGTGCAAGTACCATCTGTACCATCACATGATACTGGAACATTGCTCTACAAACACTAAAGCACCCGAAATAGCACCAGAACATGCTAAGTCTGAATTTAAAGACTGACAAATGTTATTTCTCCTGAAAACATTTTCATTGTCTGCCTTTTCTTGGCTGACAAATGAGTTAAAGAGCCAGTCACGTTTATTTCCCCCTATTTTAGTTTATCCTCAAATCTGACGATTCTGTACACAAGTTGCAGAAAGGGAAACCACAGTAAATCTTTCCAGGGCCTTGAAAACACTAATTCATTCACCCAGGAGTAACTGACTGAATGGTTGGAGAGGGACTATGAAGACTTCAGATCTTCAAAAAGCCCCTTAGTGATTTAAGAGAACAAGTGATTTATCCACGTCAATGGGATTTATGCATCTAAGCCCCTTTGGCCAGGTCTACACAAGTTTTTGTACCCAACTAGCTATTTTGGATAGGGTTGTGTTTTTCTCCTGAAATAATAAAGTAGTACAACCCCTAGTATGGATGCAGTTACACTGATATAAGAGGTGCCTTAGGCCATGTCTACACAGTGAGTTGTTACATGGCAAGCCAAGATATGAAGCTACTATGCACCATCTTGTCATGTGGTAACATCCCGTGTGGACAAAGCTGCAGCACAGCAAACGTGCGGGAGTGCAGACTGACACACTGCATTTCCAGCTGCACCCTAGGACTTCACTGCTTTATAGCAACGTCCACACCGGACACTACTGCACAGCAAGCTGGTGTGCTATACATTCACACTCTAGCTTGCTGCGCAGTAACTTGGCGTGTAAAACAAGCCCTTATACAGATGATGCTTATTCCCCATACCATGCAGGAACAATTATACCAGTAGAAAGCACCTTTTTATTGATATAACTGTATCCACATTAGGGGGGGATTCACCAATTTAGCTATACTGGTATAGTTAAAGCAGTACGCCTTTTGTGTGTAGACAAGCTGTTAGCCACACCAGTATCAGACACTTTTATACCAGTGTAACTGCAGCCATGCTAGAAGGTTGTACTCCTTTAAGTATACTGGTTTCAAACTAATACAATGTAAGCAGTAACAATAACTGTATGTAGACAAGCCCTTAGGTGACTCGAACATCCCAGCTGTGTCTTTAGGATCAGGTTTTCCCAAACAGATCTGCTCCCATTTAGACACAAAGTGACCAGATTTTTCTGTGCCTGCAATCCAGAACTCTGGAAGTGTTGACGACAGAGGGCGCTGTGAGGGCACTGAGCACTGTTGACAGCCTGGCCCCTAGGAGATAAGTGATCATATGTGCAACCTCTAGCAATGATGATATTTTGCTCCCAAGTGTCTCCTATGTACAGACAAGGTACTTGGGGTGTCTCGCAGATAGTCACTGAAAAGCCACAATTGCAGCACTGATTGGCGCAGGAGGAGGCAATCCTGCACAGGGGCCGACAGGGATTAAACCCAAATCTCTTGTGTGGGGGGAGAAGGGGGAGAGGGGAGTGTTTTCAGTGGGATTTTTACAGTAAAGGGGATTGTGAGAAGATGGATGTTCCCAGAGAGAAAGTTCCTCCTCCTGGGGTGGAGTCATTCCATGAGTTCAATAGCTTTAGGATCAGGCCACTTACAGGCCAGTGTAGGAAAACCGCAGTCACCAGTGAGCAGAGCTGGGCAGAGAGGAGCAATTGTGTTTCACGGAGGATTTGGAGATTTCGAAATGTGTTTTCATTTTTTTTTTTAAATTCACCACGAAACAGAAATAAAAAGCAAACACATCTTGAAAAGAAAAAATCAAAGCCTTTTATTTTGATCGTTTCAAAATGAAATTTCACCAGGTGGGTAAAAGGAAGCCAGGAACTCCTGGCTGAGCCAGGAGCCTTGGTGCATGGGACCCAGCACTCCCAACGCTTCCAGCTCCCAATCAGCCTGCCAGACTGACTGTCCTGGAGCTATGAACAATGGAAGCCCTGCAGTTCCCAGCCTCAGGCAGTCTGCCTGGCAAACTGCCCTAGAGCCACCAGCCCTGCAGTCCCCAGCTCCTGGCAGGGTATCCCAGAGCCATGACCTCCGAAGCCCTGGGGTCCCCACTCTGGGGCAGTCTGGCTAAGGGACTAGCCTGGACCCGAGATCCTGGAAGGCTGAGCGGCTGAGGAGCAGCCAGGTGAGCTGGCAGGAAACCTGCCCTGTTTTGGAAGAAGTTTTGTGGAGATGGTTCAATTTCAATCAACATTTGTATTTTGACAAATAAGCAAATTTTGACAAAAACCTGTTTTGTTAGAATTTTTCCAACCAGCTCTCCCAGTAACGAAAGGTGCAGCCATCTACCTGGGCATTCCTACCACACAGCAGAGTAGCTATTGTTTTCTTTGTGTTGCCACGGGGTTAGCCTCCAAATCTGTACAGAGTACGACGTTGGCACTTTAGAGCGTAGACCACATCTATGGCAGTTACAGTCTTTCGCTCCATGTAAGGGATTGCATCTCAGACCACAGTCTCCAAAAATACCTTCAGGACCTGAGTCTCTTGGTGAGTCGGGCCTTAGATGCGCGTCACAATGAGCCAAGCGGCGAATAGCTGGCTTCATAATGCTTTGCATAGTATCCCTCAGTACTTTTCTTTGGCACTCGGTGCCCCCTTTTCAAGCCCTTTGGCTCCCTTGGCATGACCAGACATATAGGCTAGATCAGAGCTTAAATTCTTAGAGTATTTCCCAGGGCGAGTCTCCCCCAACCCAACATGCTATAAATGGGGTTGAAAATGTTTACCGGATGCGCCGCTCCAGACAGCTTTGGCTGAATCTAAGCCGTGGGCTAGGTTTACAGACAACAGAGTGGCAATCGGAACCAGTGGTGTCCAATCTCAGGTACCCACCAGGCACAAGTAGGTCCTGAACAAGTGAAATGGGGCTTACAAAACACAAAACCCAAGGCAGTTCATAAAGGGCCTGATTCACAGCCCACTGAAGTCAATAGGAGCCTTTCCATTGTATTTGAACAAGCTTTGGGAGCAGGCTTGAAATCAGCTTTGTTTCCTTTGATAAGTCTCTCCTGCTGAAGTCCTCCACCCTCCTTGTCAGAGGCCAGAAGCATTGGGAGTGGTGGGGGGGGGGGGAAGGAAATACAAGATAAAATTCTTCTGTAGAGTTAAACAATTTTATCAAACCATTTCCCGTCAAAGTCATTTCCCCCAAAACAACTAGCTACTCTATTTACTACAAATCATGTGAATAGGGAAAAGCGAAGAGATTTTTACAATAGTGAGACTATTACTAAAAAACAAGGAATTGCTGGAAGTTTTAAAATTCAAGTACTGCGCGTAGGTTACTTTGCACCTGTTTGAGAAGGTTGCAGCAAGCATAGGCTGTGTGCACGTGTTGCGATGCAGCTGTTTATGTTAAGAAAATAGTTTGCATTGTAAACAGCATTGGACTGCATGTAACAAAACTCCACAGTACAGCCCTGCAGATCTGGAAAAGTGCTGAGGTTTTCCTTTTACGAAGATGATGCTCTTGGGACTTGGGAAATCTGTTTTGCTTTTGTCTTTTCAAAACCTTTTGCCCTCAAATTCAGAAGTGAAGTCAAACAAAATGTACCCCTAAGCTTAGCAGGAGGAATACACGGGGGAAAAAAGGACCTACAACAAAACTGAATTTACAACACTTCTCGTTTTGTCAGAGTATCTTGGAATGCTGTACGATCTCAACTATGCAAACTGCAGTTAGGTACAGCTAACCACAGCAAACAGCATTGTAACCCTAGTTTTCAATGGATATTAATCGAAAACTACAAACACTTGCAGGAATAGGTGGGGAAAGCCCAGGTCCGGCACCTCAATCTTATATCAAGGCAAAATAAATATTATTTGTATTACATTAGCCCCTAGAGGCCAGGGCTGGCTCCTGGCACCAGCCGAGCAAGCTGGTGCTTGGGGCGGCAGCTTGTAGGAGGTGGCATTCCGCCCAATCCTAGGGCGGCACGGCCGCTTTTTTGTTGTTGTTGTTGTTGTTCCGCTCTGGCCGCCCTGTAGGGGGCAGCGGCGTGGAGGACGGGAGCGCCCTGCAGCAAGCCCAGCAGGGCAGCCTGCGTCCTTCCCTCCCAGCCAACCGGAGTGGTGCGGAGCCCTCCCGGCAGGGGGCACAGCAGGAGGGGCTGCATGGCAGCGCCCCGCTGAAGCCCTGGCCGCTCCCGCCCCTTCCCCCCGCTAGCCGGGGCACATCTGCAGGGCAGGGAGTCCCCCTGCACCCTGGCTCCGGCCGCGCTGCAGGGTTTTTGGTTTTTTTTTTGGCTTGGGGCGGCCATAAAAGCCAGAGCCGGCCCTGCTAGAAGCCCCCCAGTTAAGAACAGAACTCCATTGTGCAAGCCGCTGTACAAACACATAGCAAGGGGAAGTCCCTGATATGAAGACCACGCAATCTAAATAGACAAGACAAAGGGAAGAAGGGGAAACTGAGTCGCAGAGCAGAGAATTGACTTGTTGGAGGTCCCACAACAGGTTAGCGGCAGAGCTACCAAGTCTCCCGAGGCCCAGTCTAATACTCTATCCGTTAGACCACACTGCCTCTCAAATACTCAGCTGATTCAAAAAGCAAAGAATGGTTGGCAATACAGGGCCTGATCCAATGCCCATTAAAGCCAATGGGAGTGTTTCAGTTGGTTAGCTTACCATTCTAAAGGTGATACAACTAAACACTATCCGACGGTTGACACTGGTGAAGAATTGCTTGAAAAACAGACACTCCTAACAGCTAAGCTTCAGCGAATGGCAACAGGTGAAAGGGATTCTGAAGTTAGCTCCGTTCCTTTCCCCATGTGAGACTTAACTACAAGCTGACAGCTGCATACTTTATGGCCGTCTCCCACTGCTTTATTTTCTTCCCCAAAAAAGAATGGTTAAAATTTATGGCTCGAAGTAGTAACTGATTGCTACTGGCAAGTTAACTGAAGAGATCAATTGTTCCATATGGCAAGAGCCAAAGAACTCAGGGCTCTATTCACAAGGAAAGAGTGATCTGCTAAAGGGCAAAGACATGCCATTTTTATTGTGTGGTAGAGAATTTTCACACTGGAATTCAAATTCCTAAAGAAAGTGTGGTATGCAAGAGACTTCACTACAAGGCCCTGACTGACGGCCTGAGTGAGCAGAGAGCGTATGTATGTGGCAAGAGAAATATCCCTGAGCACAACGGTTCTGTGTTCGCATTCTCTTGTCCTCCGGAATGTCAGATATTTTGCACAATCAGAGGAATTATGTGCAAAATGCCTGTAAGGCAATGCTGAGAGTGATCTGAAGTGGGCAGTGACATTTTGTGCAGTCTAGACTATTAGCCATGTAACTTTCATCCATTGCTTTGATAAACTTGACTACGCGCATGAGAATTCTGCCATTCCTACTGTCCATGCAGTTGACCTGTTCTACAGCATCAGTACAAATGGCAGTGATCCCTGACTGTAGCAGCTTTTACATCACACAATACTTGACTCCTAGAGAAAGATGAATACAGAGAGGGATTATGGCTGGTTGGAGAAAGGCACCAGAGGTGAAAGCCAAAGGAATATCAGACCCTTAGATTGAGGGTATATCTGGCATTGTTATTTTCATTTATTTGTATTTTTGTAGCCCCAGGAGCCTCAGTCAGAGACCAGGACACCATTGTGGTAGGCATTGCACAGACATAATAAAGATGGACCCTCTGTCCCACAGAGCAACATCTGTCAGAGTTTTGCAATCATTGTTAGCATACCAGTTGATTTTCCATGACCCTATTAAAAGCAGTGACCAGGATGCGTTCCTTCCCCCATCTGTGCCTAGCCCAGAAGCTGAAACTAGAGCTGTTTGAAAATTTTCAGATGAAACGTTTTCCCTGGTGGAAAGGGAGGTTTTTGTCCAAAAAAAAAAAAATCAAACTTTTCTACAGGAAAGGATCAATTGCAGTGGAATTGTCCATCTGGAAAACAGAAACAAATAATTCGCTTTGGATGAACATTAATCTCTGCACCATGAGTCACTGTGGATCCTCATGGGAGTTGTAGTTTTGGGGCCCTCATGATTTTCCAAAGGGCATAAGGGAGTTAGGCACCAAATTTTAATCTGCTTGCAGTGGGAGACGGGCATTTAATTTCCTTAAGTGGGTTAAAGCCAGACATGAACTTTATGTTGCAAACAACTAACTCTCAGAGTGGACTTTAGCTTATCTCTCATGTAAAGATTGTACCAAATTTTGATCTGGAACCCACAGCTTCTGGATATCTAAAACGTAGTTCTCCAAAACATGTATGCACTTCGAGTGCTAAATTCGGACCGTGGGCTGGGAAGTGAAAAAAAAAAAAAAGAAATGACTTTAATCTGTGTAATGCAGAACCAAAGATTAGCTCCAGCAGAACAAGTCCCCATCTGGAAAATGTACTCGGGAAGTTTACTTTCATGTGCAGCATCGATAGCGCTTTGGAAAGCTGACAACACAAATGTATTGCAGCTCAGTGTGACTAATTTTAACAAGCTGCTCACACAGTTACAAAAGGCAGATCTGTTGGCATTTCTACTCTCAACCACCTGGTCTGGACAAACATTTTCTACAAACAGCACATATGTCATAGGAGTGGACCCAGGAGGTGGAGCAGGAAGGGAGGAATCTAAACCTCAACAACTTAATGGTGCTTTCAGGCCAAGATCGTAGACATGGGGGCTCAAAGTGTTCAGAACCATTTAAGATAATCCACAGCACAATGCCGTAAGACCTCATACAGAATCCTCTATGCTTCAGCGTACCCACTTGCAGCTATTCACTTTCTTACCTGCAGACAATGAACACGAGCGATTCTATCCTTTAAAAGAAGGTTTGTCAAGCTGTTTATATACTTGCTGCTTAAACAGCTCATATGAATATTAAAAATACTAGATACCGACACACTCCTGAATTCAAAGTTACTCTTGCATCTATTTCAACTCTAAAGGAGAAAGGCATAACAAGAACCACTGGCTGGAAGCTGAAGCCAGACAAAAATCAAAAAGGAATTGGACCAATCCATGTGTTGGTGGATGGGGGTTTTAAGAGACTGTAGACAAGCCAGTCTTTGATTAGCTAGGAGGTAAATTTGAGGGGAGAGGAAAACAGGGACCCATGGGGGGAAGAAGGAGAAGGGAAGTGTAGAGGGGTTATTGAGCTGTTCCTCAGAATGTGTGCAGTCAGGACGGGAGCTTAATAAACATAAGAACTTCCTGGACAATGGGTTCTCTAGCTGCTGCTTAAATCTTCGTTCTTTGTGTCTGTCCTCACACCACATGGTGTCAGAAGTGAGTGACACCATCTCTCTAAAGGAGTGAAGGAAAGACAAGAGACCCCCAGCAGGCTGCCAGAGTGGTGAGTGAATGGGGAAAGTGGGAAAAAAAAATCAGGCAAGAGACCTGTGAAAGCTGCAGCTGGAAGGAGGCAGAGCCCTATCTCGGTAGCAGTGCAAAAACCTCTGTTAGAGAAGTTTCATATGATTAACTCAGGCATGGGGCTGGAGATTTGAGTGATTGTGGATGGCTTCTGGTTTAACAGGGAAAGCAGAAGAATACAGGTAAATGCTTTAATATTTGTCCTGGGTGATGCTGCTGATTATATCCTGTGTGTACTAACTGATGAGGAAAAGAAAAGTTACACCACCAGTGAAAGAGGCTTTTGATGCCCGTTTCATAGACAGACAGACTATTCTATGTGAAAGGGACAAATTTAATAGGAGGTGCCAGGAACAAGGGGAAATCGTTGAGACTTTTACTGCTGCGATTCATACTCTTGCTAAACTTAGTTCCTTTAATGTTTCATATTTGTAAATAAGAGACAGGATAGTTGTTGGCACAAGAACACCAATTTATCAGCACAGCTTCAGTTAGACCCAGATCTCACACTAAGAAAAGTTATAGCAAAAGTGAGGATGCAAGAAATCATAAAGAAACATCAATGTGACTTATATGTTAGTAGTGTAAGAAATTGTGTCAGACAATTTTGACACAGTAAAGGGGAGAGACACAAACGTGAAAGAAACAAACAGTCAGACCAAACTGACAAAAGAAGAACAGGGCACAACTAGAGAGTGGAAGACCAAAGCATCTTAATAGAAGGGAAACTTGGAAAAGTTGTGGAAGATGTGGAGAAGACAGTCCAGCAAAAGAGGCAGAATGTAGGAGATGCCCAAAAAAAATGGGACATTTTGCAATAATATGCAGGTCACCAACAGTAATGGAAACCATCCAAGAGGAAGTGTTAGTATCAGATGATGAGTCCATAGTTCTAGGGACTATATCCTCAACAGAACAGACAACACCTTGGTACACAAGCATGAATCTAAACAAGGACTAATAATTCTACTAGGGTTGCCAGGCAATACAAGGACTACAGCTAGTAGAGAAATGAATGATTTAATGACAAAAAACAAACTATATAAGAGATGTAGCCATAAGTCTTCGAGGGCTACAAACGTTTTCTGGGCTACACAAAATAAGACTCTTTTTGCTCTCACAGCCCCACACCACAACCCTAAAACCTTGCTGGGGAAAGTCAAAGAAGAATGAAAGAAAATGGAATAAATTGGGGTGGCGGGTATTTCCCACATAGAAGAACCCATTGACTGGTGTGAAGGGGTGTCTGTACTACAGAAACCCAATGGCAAAATCTGGATGTGTGTGGACCCTACACTATTTAATAAAAGCATGTGCAGAGAAAAAGACATGGTTCCCACAGCTGACATTAGGTAAACTATCAGAAGCCAAAATCTTTGCAAAGTTAGATGCTAAAGCAAACTTCTGGCAAATCCCCCCCTTGTAAAGAATCTATGCCATTAACTACATTCATCATACCATTTGGAAGTTATTGTTTTAATCTTCTTCCATTTGGCATCTCTTCGGCTCCAGAACATTTCCAAAAGAGAAGCTCTTAGAGTGCGTCAGCTATGTCTCATGTCCTTTGCTGTACAGATGATTGGCGTATGGCAGAGATAAAAATTAACATAAGAGATTACATGAAGTTTTGAGAGTCTTCCAACAAGCTGGCCTCACTCAGAATGAGAAATGTGAATTTGGAAAGGAAATTTGTAAACACATAATTAGCAAACAGGGAATTTAGCCAGATTCAGATAAACTGGAGGCATTACTCACCTTACCTGGACACCATGACATTTCTGCTGTAAGAAGTTTCCTGGACATGACAAATCACTTGGGGAAATTCTTACCAAACATAGTTCATGTAACAAAACCATTAAGAGATCTCCTTATCTGCCACAGTATGTGGATCTGGGAGGGGGAGTTTCACACAACACAATGTATTTAATAAAATACAAGAACTACTGACATCTATACTGGTTTGAGGACGATACTAGGTAAACACTCCAACAACGGTAGCAACATATGCCTCTTCTTATGGTTTAAGAGCAGCCATAAGGAGACTATAGACCTATTGCATTCATATCAAGAAGCCTCGAAGAAGCCAAGCTGGGGTATGCTCAAATGGAAAAAGGAAAATGTAGCATTCACTTGGACCTGTGAATGGCTCAGTGCATATCTGCTCAGCTAGATTTTAACACTGAAACAGACCACAAAACCTCAGTGGCATTATTGGGTTCAAAACCACTGGAAGACCTTCCATGTAGGATTCAAAGATTTTGACTATAGTTGATGTGATTTTCTTTCAACACTCAATACATACCAGGGAAAGCAGCAGACACTATCTAGAGTCCCAATTAAGCAGCCACTAACAGAAGAAAAGATTTTAAAAAGATGTCAAAGTCTACATTGATCTTGTTCTGGCAGCAATTTCACCCTCTGCCAGTCATCTTCAGGAAATTAGAGATGAACAGCTAAAGGATGAGACTTACCTGAAATGTACTCAGTTATGCTAGAGTAGGTGGGGTCAAAGAAATCATCTTCCAATAGACCTAATACTGTATTAGCAGGACCAAGATGACCGTCATGTGGCTGATGGCCTGCTTCTGAAAGGACAGTGCATTCTTATCCCCACAGTACTTCAGAATGAGATGCTCTCCAAAATCCATAAGAGACAAGTATAAAAAAAGTTCAAGGCATAAGCACAACAATCCAGGTGGTGGCCTGGGCTGAGTAGACAAATTCAGCCCTTAGTAGAGGGCTGCCAGGTATGCAACAAGGAAAATAAATCTCCAGGACCATTGCTGTCTACAAAATTACCTGAAAGACCTGGACAGCAGATAGCAACAGATTTGTTTTTCTGGAAAGGTCACACACATGATATTGTAGTCGATTACTTCTCCAGATGTATTGACTTGGCTATATTTACACAGACTTCACTGGCACAGGTCATCCAGGAACCAAAGTCAGTATTTGCAATACATGGAGTTCCTGAAGTTCTCATATCTGATAATGGGCCCAACTTACTTCTGAAACATTCCTAACATTTGTACAGAACTTTGATTTTGAACAGAGTCCACATTATCTCCAAATTAATGGGGAGGCAAGGCAGACTTTTTAGACTTCTACAAAAATCTGTGGACCCACATAAAGAACTCCTGGCAAATTGGTCAACACCAGTTACGTCTGGACTATTTCCAGCAGAACATCTGATGAGAAGATGACTAAGGACAACTTCATCTGTGGCACTGACACAGCTTAAACTGAAGTGTCCCAACCTGAAGTTCTTCTAAAACGGGAGGCTGAAATAAAAATTTGGCAGCAACTAAATTTCCACGTTCGGCACAGAACAAAAGCACTATCTGAACTGAGACCAGGGAACTAAGTATGGATCAAAAGCTCCCCGACTTTCTGAACTGTTCGGAACTTGACAGAAGCACCCAGATCTTAGCTAGCAGAGACTCCAAAAGGACATCTCCAGAGGAATCAGGTTCATCTTCAATATTTCCGAATGTAACAGAGAGAGGATCTGGGACTGGCAGGTACTGTGTCAGGAAGTGAGCCCCTTCCACTGGGAACTCCACATGGAAACTCAACCGACATGAGAACATGGTCTGGAAGATTGATCAGACCCCCTCCTCCCCTCAAGGACAGTGTTTAGAATGCAGATTATTTAAATGAAATTAATAAGGGGACATGGTAATGTAAATAGTTTTAAGGAATTTTAATTTTATTTTGAATTGCTGTGTGTGTATATACATTGATTGATCATTTAAGCTTTTGTTATAAAGAAAGAGAGATGTGGAGCAGTTAAACAGTTCCTGGTTCTCCACAGTTACCAGACAGGACCAGGATGTGTTGTAGCGGGTTCTTAATAAACAGGGGAACTTCCTGGTCAGGGAGTTCTCCAGTTGCTGCTTAAAGCATGGTACTTTGTGCTTATGTCCTCATGCTACAGGAAGTCCTTAGCCAAATCTGGTTTGGTTCTTTCCAGAGAAAGGGGGCTGGTTCTTCCATCTCTATTGAGAACTAATATTTGGAGGCAGGCTTGGGAAAGGGCAAGGATAGCTGAATGGAAATATTTAAGCTCCTACAGTTAATCACGGTTTGGTCTTAGAGTAGGGACAAAACTAAAATGTATTTCGATCATATTTCAAACCATGCTGCAGCCTGGAAAAGTCCAAGGGCCTAGATTCTACTCTTTTCCCCAACATCTCCCATCACTTCCATGTTACTATCTATTTACAGGGTAAGACCAGTTCATTCAGTATCTGTGGTGAATGGACCATTTGCTTCATTGGTGGACCATCATTCTCCACCCTGGATGGTGAGGAGAGGGGACATTAAGCAGTGCTCCGTGCAGCAGGGAGCAGCAAAGAGACATGCCTCAAAGGCTACTGCTGACTGGCTCAGGGAGAGGAAAAGACACAGGCATTCCCTCTAAGAAAATGATACATAAAGGCTTCTGCTAACCCTCCTGACTACATGGACTAACCTCAGCCAATCAGGGGGCCAGACTCAACCCCATGTGACCATTCAAAAACCAGCCAAAGGTCTTTTAATTGCAAAATTTAAAAAAAGCTGGAAACATTTAGATGAAATGGCTATTAAATATGTTCCTAGTTTTCTAGTAAGTTCCCCCCCCCCCCCATCAATTCCCCTCCTCCACTCCCAATAGTGAATTTTAAAACATTTACAAGGAAAAAAAATCTCCCCCCAACCATCTCTACATCCAAACTCATCATTAAAAAATATAATTTGAAAATTTCTCACATTTCCACTTTGTAGAAAAAAGTTCAAGTCAAAAGTTATTTCACAAAATGAAACTGAAAAACAGGCAATTTCTTCACACATACACACCATTCATTTGCTATAAATATTTTGCACAACTCTAATTTTGAACCATTCCTAGAATCTAATGGGTTGGGGCAGGGCTTGAACTACTCACTGTGGTATGTAACCCATCACTTAAACCACACTCTGTACCAGATGACTGGAGGATAGCTAATGTAATGTCCATTTTTAAAAATGGCTCCAGGAGTGATTCTGACAATTACAGGCCAGTAAGCCTAACTTCAGTACCAGGCAAATTGGTTGAAATTATAGTAAAGACCCAAATTATCAGACACACAGATGAACATGATATGTTGGGGAAGAGTCAGCACAGCTTTAGTAAAGAAAAAATCAGGCCTCACCAATCTATTAGAATTCTTTAAGGTTGTCAGCAAGCATATGGACAAGGGGGATCCAGTTGATATAGTGTACATGGACTTTTAGAAAGCCTTTGACAAAGTCCCACACCAAAGGCTTTTGAAGCAAAGTAACTAGTCATGGAATAAAAGGGAAGGTCCTCTCATGGATCAGTAACTGGTTAAAAGATAGGAAACAGAAGGTAGGAATACATTTGGAAAAGAAGGTAAACAGTGAGGTCAGGGTGGCAACGTTTGCAGATTATTCTAAATTGCTAAAGATAGTTAAGTCCAAAGGAGATTGGAAAAAGTTACAAAGGGATCTCAGTAAACTGGATGACAGGGCAACAAAATGGCAGATGAAATTCTATGTTGATAAATGCCAACTAATGCACATTGGGGAAAAATAATCCCAACTATACATACAAAATGATGGGGTGGAAATTCACTGTCAAGAAAAAGATTTTGGAATCATCATAGACAGTTCTCTGAAAACATCTGCTCAATGTGCAGTGGCAGTCAAAAAAGCTAACAGATTGTTAGGAACCATTAGGAAAGGGATAGATAAGACGACAGAAAATATCATAATGCCACTATATAAATCCATGGTATGTCTAAACCGTGAATACTTTTTGCAGTTCTGATCAGTCCATCTCAAAAAAGATATAGTAGAATTGGAAAAAGGACAGAGAAGGGCAATAAACATGATTAGGGGTATGGAACAGCTATACAACGAGAGATTAAAAAGACTTGGACTGTTCAATTTAGAAAAGAGACAATTCAGCGGGGATATGACAGGTCTATAAAATCATGAACGGTTTGGAGAAAGTGAACAGGGAAGTGTTATTTACCACTTCACATAACACAAGAACCAGGGGTCACCGAATGAAATTAATAGGCAGCAGGTTTAACACAAATAAAAGGAACCGATTCTTTGCTCAATAGTCAACCAGTGGAACTCATTGCCAGTGGATGATGTGAAAGCCAAAAGTATAATGGGTTCAAAAGGGAATTAGATAAGCTCATGGAGGATAAGTCCATCAATGGCAATTAGCCAAGCTGCTCAGGGGTGCAACCCCATGCTCTGGATGTCCCTAAACCTCTGACAGCCAGAAACTGGGACTGGACGACAGGGGATGGATCACTCGCTAATTTGGTTTTCTGTTCATTTTCTCTGAAGTGTCAGGCACTGGCTACTGTCAGAAGACAAGATACTGGGGTAGATGGACCATTGGTCTGATACATTATGGCCCTTCTTGTGTTCTTGTCTGGGGCACTTAGAAGTGAAAAGAAGATTTATCGATTGTAATTCACATCCTCCTCAAAACATTAACTGTTGGGCTAAATCCAGCCTGGTTTAGCCACACAGCACTCCTGATAAGAGTTGGGATATGGGGAGCAGGATTTGGCATCTTGCGTTTAGAATATCATCTTGGTATTCTTTTTATCTAAAGGAGTCTAGGTCCCTACCACGAAAATAGCTTTAACAACTCACCCACTTTCTATCCAAGCAAGCACTGTGATTATTCTTCTGCTCAGATCATCTGGCTTCAGTGTGAGCTACATTCATCTTTCTAGCACGGAAAGTGTTTCCAATCGCTGGCAGATGTCTTTCCTCTCTTTGCGCCACCTCTAGCCCTTTCTAAGTAAGTTCTGCAGGAAATACCTTACTAATTGGAAAGATTAAGGAAGTCTCCAACTGAAGTTTGAAGAGAAAGTGGAGTCAGATAGAAAAGAAAGGAAAGTTTTCCCTTTTTAAAGGAAATTAATACGATAGTTTTATTTTAGTATTAAAAAATAAAATATTTTATAGCTAGGGCACCAAAAACTATGTAACAGTGATAGAAGTGCTGTAACAGTTGGCACAGGGAACTTTTCTCTCCCATGGAAGAAGTTCAGTCATGCAACAGACTATAAAAAAAAGTCCAATTTTATACCTCTCACACAGACAAGACTGCCCTTTGATTTCAATGAAACCTTTCCCTGAGTGTATAAAAGTGCATAATTTTTCTGAAGCAGACGGCTTATGTGTGCTCACCTAAATACCACACTTCCATAATAGATATCTAACCTGGAAGCATGACTTGCTCATGCAATGGCATGTGCAAATTTACGTATGCAATTATGCTCATCACCTTTTGCACACAGACCTCAGATTTGGCCATTACTGCCTCTTCAACAAGAGCTGAAGAGAGATCCCCCATGCTGCCAGCATCCCACCAATTTTTAGAATTTGAAAGAACTCTCACTATTCAAAGGAATGTACAGGGCTTGTGGGTAATGCAAATCTCTAGAGATGTGTCTATGGAGATGGAGTTTGGTATATGCTCTCCTTTAAATGGTGCTGAAGACAGTAAAGATAGAAACGAGCCACAGAGTTCTCTAAAAATGGGAGCTGAGATTTAAGCTTTTGTCCTCAGCCCTTTGTGGAGACAAGATAATCAAAGAGTTTGGATCCAAACTTTTTTTGAGGGTGTTTCGATCCAGACTCCAGGTTTAGGCTATTCTCCAATTTAAAGGTAATATTGAGGCACGTTCTTTTCAATCAATTCCAGAGAATTGTCTTCCCCAAAGGAAAGAAGAAACCAGTGTTTCCTGATATTTGCTTTCATCCCTGCCGGCTTCCAACTTGTGGCTAGCCATTAAATTATAACAGAAACAGTCTCCTAACATGTTTGTGCTGCACCCAGCATGATGGACCCCCAATCCTGATATGGGCCTCTAGGCACTACAAAAATAAAAGTACCCCTATTTGGGTTTCTCATGGGCATGTAATTATATTTAATTTAGCATCTACTTGTTGCGTCAGATAATCAGAACACAACAATGAAGGCCTTATTCTGAGTTTTGTGCCTTCTTCTAATGGTTTCTCTACTTGAGCGAAGAGCAATCATCATCTTCTTCAAACAGATTTTAGCGTCCATAAAAATCAAATGGGGCCAACCCTACACCATTCATGTTAACTGGAAAACTCCTAGACTAGCAAAAGTGCAAGGATCATGCAAAGCATGCAAGGATCAGTTATTTGGTATTTAGTACAAAGAACATGAATGGATGTAGGACACTCAGGCATTTCCCATGCACTTTTCCTTGCACAGGTAATAATTTTAAGACAAAGGTTTCTACTCAAGACTGGACTTAGGGCATAGTAAATATACTTATTCAAGATGTTAAGTCACTGACAGTAATAGTTGTGCTCTCCAACATCTAGCCAGGAAACTCCATAATTAAGGCTACCTCCACCACAGCGGCTGGGATAATTTAGGCTAATTTTCAGGCTTGGTATTATTTATGTCACACCAGTCAGCATTTATCCTGAGGGTCAAAACTCTGCACTCATTTAAAATGAATTTCAAAGCCATTACCTGCTAGAGCATCTGGAAACGCTTAGACATACGAATCTGGTTGCTATTTGTGCCCCTAAACTGCTACCACATTAGACTGTGGTGGAAAGTTACTTCACTGTTTTTATTGCAATTGTTATCACACAAAAGGTGCTACACCTGTCCACAAAGGAAAGGCTGCAAGATATGAAATAATCCACTGGCAGGAACATTTGCAGTTTGGTTTCTTCATAACTGATCACTAGCTATTTAGACCCTGTGCCAGGGTGCTTCATAGGTGCAAGCGTGTCCCAGGGTATCTAGTCTAAGACTGGCACTTTAAGGAAGCTGCTTTGCCAGTGACGGGAATGAGAGCCCGGGGGTCAGGTGACAGGCCTGTAAAAGTAAGAGGAGAAACCAGTAGCTCAGTTCAGCAGACTCTTCAAGGAGATCAGGGAGGAGACCAGTGGCGAGCTGGAGCCGGTCCCCACCGGTTCGCAAGAACCGGTTGTTAAATTTAGAAGCCGGTGTAGAACCGGCTGTTAAAGGGGCGGGCGGGTGGGCAAACAACTCCGGTCCGCAGGCCACATTCGGCCCGCGGGACTGTCCTGTCTCCGGCCCGCCTGAGCTCCCAAATGGGGAGGCTTCCCCCCCCGCCCCCACTCGCCCCCCCGCCCCGCAGAGCCACAGTGCGCCACGCCTCCAGCGCTCTGGGCAGCTCTGCAGCTCCTGCCGCTTTGAGTGGCAAGGTAAGGAGGTGGGGCTGTGAGCTCCAGCGGGCCGCGCGGCATCCTTACACACTGCCCTGAGCACTATGGTAAGAGGGCTGGTAGGATAGGTTGGATAAGGGACAGGGAGCAGTTGGAGGGGGCGGAGGTTTTGGGGAGGGCGGTCAGGGAACGGGGGAGAGGGTTGGGAGTTCTGGGGGTATGTCGGGGTGGTAGTGGATGAAGTCAGGGCAGTCAGGGGACAGGGAGAGGGGCGAGTTGGGTAGGGGGTGGGGTCCTGGGGGACAGTTAGGTGGGGGGTCTCAGGAGGGAGTGGTCAGGGGACAAGGAGCAGCGGGGGTTGATGGGTTGCGGGTTCTGAGGGGGGCAGTCGGGGGCAGGACATGGGTGGGGGTTGGATGGGGGAGACAGGCTGTTTTGGGAGGCACAGCCTTCCCTACCCGGCCCCCGATACAATTTTGCAACCCCGATGTGCAGGGCCAGCTTTAGGAAGAGTGGGGCCTGATTTTGACAGGGCCCCAGCAGGGATGACTAAAAAAATAACACACACAAAAACACGTGGGGCTTGTACTCACCGGGTGGCGCTCCAAGTCTTCGGCGTCACTTCGGCGGCGGGTCCTTCACTCGCTCCGGGTCTTCGGCGGCACTGAAGGACCCACCGCTGAAGTGACGCCGAAGACCTGGAGCGAGTGAAGGACCTGCCGCTGAAGTGCCGCCAAAGACCCAGTAGGGAACCGGTTGTTAAGATTTTGGCAGCTCATCACTGGAGGAGACTGTTCTCCATAGTTCCCAGGCACAGACCTAGGGAAAGAAATCTCCTGGAGCCTGCTCTGGAAGCCTCATCTGAGACCCAGGGGAAGGAACCTCAGCTGGAAGTACTATTAAAAAGGCCTGGGAAGCTCTGGAAGGAAGATGAAATCCTGACAACAGGGAGAGAATTGTTGAGGAGTACTGTAAGGATGGGTAAGCCTTGGTAAGGACTACTGAGATCAGAGCAGGAGATTGGAAAATTTTGGTTTTAAGCTAAACTGTTATTTTATGCTAATAAACTCAGGTAAGCATTTCCCTGCCATTGCAGAGGCCTCAAGCACTAGTGCACCTCAGCCCCTCCTAGTCTCTGCCTGTGACACACAATCGTTTAGTCTCCTGTGGGCCATCATACTTTAAATCCCAACAACCAAATCAGATCAGAGTGTGGGCGGTGTTGGTGGCCGGTGATACACAGGACATCAGACTAGATGACTTGATGGTCCCTTCTGGCTTTTTCCTCTTCTAGAGTCAGATCTTAATCATTCAAAAGCACCAGTGGTGATGGTTTGATTGACTGGGCAGCAGACAAACGCCACTGCTATAGACCCCTATTCAGCGAACCGCCAAGCCCAGGACTATGGTCCTACACTAATGGTGGCAGATGAAGATCAGCGTCAATAAATGCAAAATGACCCGCATTGGAGGGAGTAATTAAAACTACTCGGAGCCAGCCCATGGATCAACATTTACTGCATCAATTCAGGTATCCATTTACTGCGGACAGCTCCATGGAAAGCACTGCTCGATATGAGACTGTGGTCAAAAAGGCAAGTAAGCAGTTAGGATGTATAAGGATTGGGATGGAGAAGGACATGAAATTATAATAAATGAAAATTGTTGGTTAATTTAACACTGTGCAGGACTGATCACCCCATCCCATAAAGAACATTGCAGCGTTAGTGGAAGTTCAGAGAAGGGTGATTACATTCATTAGAGGCAGGGCAAAACTCTGATACGAAGTGACAGAAATGACTGGGATTGTCACCTTGGGAAAGGAGGTGAATCAGAGGAGTAAATGAGAAACAAGCAGTATCATACGCAGAAAGGTTTAGTGAAATGCCACACTACAAGTTGCAGCATCCATTTGGAGTCTGGCTCTTCTTTTAGATCAGGATTTATCAGACAATGATGCCAATACAGTATGTAACGGTTGTGGCTGGGTACACCTACCATTGTTTTAACATTGCTTTCACTTGGCCTTAAATGACAAGACTTCCTGTTTGATAACCAAGTTATCTGTTAGGAGTGGCACATTATCTATAGATTTTATTATTATTGTTTTTTTTAAACTTTGCTGACTGTGGAAGCCAAAATATTCCTGACCCGGCCGCAGGAAAGAAAAGTGACAACTCGCCCAGTCATTAGCTTGAAGTAGAGGTTCCAGCTTGTAGAACTCTTAAAATTACATTCTTCAGAGGACAGTCCCCATCTCAAAAACCCTACCAATTGTTTATATTAATTGCAGTTTGTGCAAAGGTTAGTCACCCAAAACTGAAATGTGTTTTCCACCAAGAAATATACCGCCCTACCTGAAATCCAGCCCATCTAAACCCTCAGCCCTTGCAAAAAAGGTGGTCTTTGTAGCATGTGATAACACTCAGCAGATTTGGGATATTCCAGGCCAAAGGGCAAGTTTCAGAGTCAAGGGCACCTCAGAAAAGACACCCTGCCTTTCTTTTTTTTTTAATACTGAGAGGCTCCATTTTGAACACCTCTGCTGACCACAATATGACAGACAGACAGAGACAGATAAAGTAGCAGGCATCCAACTCCATTTAAATCTTTATAGGTCAAAGCCAAACAGCTTACATTCCACCTGGATCGAACAGGTGGCCAGAGCAGATTACAGAGCACTGGTGTCCCATGCTCATCCAATAATAATAATTATTATTAATAAATAAATACCCAGCGCTTATATTGTCACCTTTGAAAAGCACTATAACTACCGCACCCTGCGCCCGCTTCAGCTTGTGAATGGATTTAAGGTGCAGCCAGTTCTACAGAGCATTGCCCTAGTCTGTTCTAAAGGTGACAAAGGCAAAAGATAAAGCATCAAGATGCACATCCAATAGGCCACAACCTCATGACCAGGCCGTTCTGGTCACTGCTATAGCACAGATGTCCAAAAGCAACTGGGGACTCAATGCCACCCCTAGACTGAAAATCTAAGTAACCAAATGGAGCGCAAACACCCTCAGAGGAGCGGATATCTCTGCTGCCGTCTCTGGTTGCTTCCCCTAACCCATGCTCCCCTCAGTCTTGCGTGGATTGAGTTTTAGCCCATTTGTCCTCATCCAAGCCACAGCCTCTACTAGACCTTGCTTACAGAGTTCAACCACATTGGCTCATCCAACTCTGACAGAGACAAACCATGATGAACCTATTTCTACACGCATTCGTTGGAATCCTACTGACATAGTTAGACAATTTCCTTTGGCCCTTTGATATGTTCGTCATGAACTCAGTGGAGATGGCATCACGCGGCTTTAACTATTTGCTGTAGCTTGTATATGCTCTGACTTCTTAGGTGAAAAATGCAAAGTGAATTTGGAAGTGTAGTTAACATGGTTTCAGTAAAGCTAGCAAGGTTTCCTCAGATTTCAAAACCAAGATATGTTCTACCACTTATTGTTGCATATGTCTCTACACTTCTTCGAGACCTTGTATTGCTCTGCTATATGAAAACACCTTGCAGTTATTAGTAATATTACCTATTATTTTCATCTTTCAGAAGAGACAAACACCTCCTAATCTTAATCAGTTCAAATAGGTGACCTGACCTTAATTAAATTCAGTTGTAAACCTTTGGCAATTATACAATTGCAGAGGCTGTAAAATGGTTTCAAATACTCAGGTGTGGTCTGTTTTAAGACTGCGGACCTCTTCCAGTTTATTCCTTGTTTATTGAAACAAGAATAACTTACATTGAAATTAAAAGTATTTAACACCATTTTGATTCAAACCAGTTTTTCCAGGGTACAGATTTCTGTCCGAGATATTTTATAACATCCACGATTTGGTAACACGAACACACACAATGTTGCCTTCCTACTGTGATTTAGTAAAGGCACAATCTGGCTCCAACTGTAATCAATGGAAAGATTCCTATTGACTTCCGTGAGAGTTGGATCAAGCCCCAAATGTTTTGCACCGATGTTTTCTACTCTGTAGTTTGTCCAGATGAAAAGAAGAAAACTCAACGAATAACCCAATGGTAACTGTGACAAGAGCTCTATTCTTTGAGCAAGACAAGAGCCTGGTAAGGGTCAGCCACTGTGTGAAGGGGGGAGAGAGAAAAGTGCTACATGGCACAGAGGAATGTGAAAGAAAATCTTTTATTTTCCATTCCGAGAGCTCCCCCACCCTCTTCCAGTTTCCCACCATCTATCATTTTTGAATTTCATTCATGGAGAATACCCCTTCCACACCACTGCTCTTTCATCCCTATTGAGTGGCCAGCATTCAGGCTCTCTTTTCCTAAACACTCATGCAGAAGCTCTAAGCTTTTAGACCATAGGGACCTGCTCTGTTTAGGAAAAAGTATGCATGCTTGATGTGCAGATGCAAAACTCCAGCTTCTTTTGCTTTCTGTGCTGTTGCAATGTCGTCTTCTTGTTTTGATCCAGTCCTTTCTGACCACTTTGATTGAATTAAGCAGTCAACCATGTTATCATTAACACCAGCAGGGAAGATGCCACAGTTTGCATAGCACATGGGAGTGCTTATCATGTCAATTACAATTTCTGAATAACCCAGCTTCTAACTGTCAGCTTTTATCATCACATGGGGTTGTCTTTTCTTCTGTTCAGAATGCTGGTCCTTTCCTTCTTCATTAAAAAGGCAACTTGCCTTTGCTAGCAATTAAATTATCCAATCATACCAAAGCCATTTAAAATTGATCAAAATAAAGAGTGGATCTGATTTGAATATAGTTGATCTGATTCTGCAGTTCTGATCAAATTAATTGGAGAACGACATTAATCACCAGCTGAATTAAATCACCAGCGGAATTAAATAGAAAGCACTGGGTATTGACTTATCTAGTGTGCTGTTCCTACAGGGTCACAGAAATCAGAATATGCCCAGAGGATGAGCATTCCCAACAAGATTTTACAAGGGCAGAAGACCCTCCCATTCAAAGATTGAACAGATGCCACCTGTAGCACAAAGTAGGGCAATGCCTGGGAGATGGGTTTGAGAAAACCTGACATGGGTTTCGGAGGGCTCAGCGGACTGATGCAGGGATAATGGAATGGGTTTGCATTACTAGTCTGGGAGTCCCTTTTGAGACGACAGAAGCAGAGATAGCACATGCTACTGTGTATTCTAAAAAACACAAAATAAAAGTGATTGACTAAATAACATTGGGCAGCAATGGTGAAGCCTGTCAGATGAGCAGCTAAAGCACGGCATTGCTTATAAGCAGAGCTGGTTCGAAAATAGGGGATAAGGCCAAAAAAATTGCAAAAAAAATCCACCAGTAACAACCTTGCATTTAAAATATTTTCTGAACAGCATTTCTTAAGGGTGAAATGCACCACTGGGCCAGAGGCCAGCATAAAGACCTATGCACTACTTAAGTCAAATGGATACCTACACCAATGATTACAAAAAGAGCAATTTTATGGTATTCTAAATAGTTATGTTTCAAGAGAGACACCATAGGTAAAAACCTCATCATTCCTAAACCACAAAACCCATCTGATCCAAAAGGTCCAACCGGCTATTGAGAATGACAGGAAATTGTGCACTGTCCTTATATTTCTGAAAGAGAAATCTGCTGCCATATTGATATTAAGTGTCCTCTCCCTGCTTCTCATTTACAATGAATTTATATGTCCTAAAATGGTTCTGCTGAAACTTGTATCTAACGATCAAAACCCGGCTACTGTTGCATGCAACATTTCATTTCAGCAAAGTCTGATGGAACAAGTCACATACCGTAGGTGTCTGTATATTCTATTCCCCCAAAAACACACATCTTTAGGATGCATATACATCTTGTATAAAAATACCTTCATTTGAAGAAGTAATTCATGCTGAACACTAGAGGAAAGAGTTACCTAGCCCCAATAGGCTTAACTTTTTAATTTTAAAACGTATTCCTGAAAGGAAGGCAAAATTGCTAGTAACTGTTTGCATACAAGAGAGAGGATTTGGTATCGGCATTTCAGCACTGTGCCTCATCTCATTCCAAAACAAAAATGAGCAGGCAGGTTTTATTTTTCCTTGTTAGCAATACATCCTTGTAAAACACAATTAACCTTGTCATTAAATAATATCTCCTGAAGTGAAAACCTTGCTCTATTTAAAGAAGTGGGCCTGTTTTATGTTAACTGTATGTTTCAAACCTTAAACAAAATATTTGTGCTTACATAAATACTTGGAAAAGGTAAAACTGTCATAACAGCCAGTTTGGTTATTAAATTTTGAGCTTGCCTTCTGCTTACAACAAAATTTAAAACAAAGATTGTATTATGCATGCTTGGTTTATTCAAAATTTCACTGTTTAAAAGTCCCAAGACAATTCCAAGATATAAACAGATTGCAGAATAGGCTACTGTCAGAACTAAGCTCCAATTTAGCATACAGTCTTGCTTTAGTACAGGCAGTATTGCTCAGTGTGAGATTATGCAGTCAAAAATACCAGGGGGTAGCCGTATCCACAAAAACAACAAGGAGTCCGGGAGCACCTTAAAGACTAACAGATTTATTTGGGCATAAGCTTTCGTGGGTAAAAAAACCACTTCTTCAGATGCATGGAGTGAAATACTGTGAGACTACAGCCTTGCTGAATTGAGGGCTACCCACCAAGCCCTCTAGGTAAAGTCTGAAGCATCCATGACATGTTCTAACAGAAGGGATAAAATATTAGTGCATTTTTAAGCAGGCCAGCCTGACTGTAGCTAACTAAGATGTTCCCTAGTATAGGCTACTAAGCAGGGCCGGCTCCAGGCACCAGCCCACCAAGCATGTGCTTGGGGCGGCACCTGGAGGGGGGCGGCGCAGCGCTCCGGCCCGAGAGCGGGGCCGCGACTGGGCTCGCCGCCCTCCCCGCGGTGCTCCGGGGAGAGCGGAGCCACAGCGGGCTCGCCGCCCTCCCCCCGGCGCTCCGGCCAGTCGGGGAGAGCGGGGCCCTGGCCGGGCTCGCCGCCCTCCCCCCGGCGCTCCGGCCGCCGGGGAAAGTGGAGCCGCAGCGGGCTCGCCGCCCTCCCCCTGGCACTCCGGCCAGTCAGGGAGAGCAGGCCCGCAGCTGGGCTCGGCGCCCTCCCCTGCCGCGCTCCCCGCCAGGGGTGGCGGGAGGCTTTTTTGCCTGGGGCGGCAAAAAAGCCAGAGCCGGCCCTGCTACTAAGGATGGCCTCAAATCAAAGCTGTGAATCCAATCACCCCTAACCACTAGCTGCAGTTCTGCAGGAAGCAGAGTTTCTAGATCTGAATCGTACGGCTGGCCTCTATCAATCCATCCAAGGTTCTGAATAGAACTGAACAACCCCCCGGGCTTCAAAATCCAGACAGAAATCCTAACGCTGCTTCGAAGGACAGAGTAGCTTTCCAAATTCTGCTGCTCTCAGAATGAAATGAGCAAGGACTGTACAACCAATGGAATTCGTTGCCAACTGTTCCCTTCCACAGAGCTAGTCCTTGGGGAACTCCTATGCAGTTCAGATTCCGGGGAGGGGGCAGAGGAAAGGACAGGTCATTTGGGAGCTGGTCCGACTCCTCGGGAGGAAAGGCTCCTTTTCTGAACAAGGATAGTCCTGGGAAAAGCCAACTATGGGGGGAATCATAAAAGGCCACACCAGGACCTGGAGGAAAGGCCCTTTTTAGACTCAAAAGATGGTGCTAAATGCTGTCGTAATGATGAGTCGAGCAGGGCCGGCTCCAGCTTTTTTGCCGCCCCAAGCGGCGAAGAGAAGAAAAAAAAAGCCGCGATCGGCGGCACTTCGGCGGCTGCTCTACTGCCGCTTCATTCTTCGGCGGCAATTCAGCAGCCGGTCCTTCCCTCCGAGAGGGACTGAGGGACCTGCTGCCGAAGACCCGGACGTGCCGCCCCTTTCCGTTGGCCGCCCCAAGCACCTGCTTCCTTCACTAGTGCCTGGAGCTGGCCCTGCTTGAAGGCAGGCCTGTGGGAATCAGCAAGGACTTGGCCTCCCCAAGGGTGAGTGGAATTTAAATTAATCTGCTATGGGGAGAAAGTAGCAAAGATACAGACAAGAGCTTTATTTGCTCCCCTCCATGAACACTATTGTCGGGCAAGCACTCTGGGCCCACCTGCTAAAGCAGAACAGTGAGCTTGGCAGGCCTCTGGCACTCGATCCTTTACATTCCATGGAGGGGGTGGGGGAAGGCACACACACACACACACACACACACACACACACACACACACACACACAAAGCCATGATGGGCCTCAGACAAGGACTAGCAGGATTCTGGGGGCACATTTGGGGGATCCTTTGCAGAAAGTCTGCATCCCCTCCGGGAGCTCCCTGTATCCTCCAACAAAGCCGGGGGACAGGAGTCAGGCGGAGAAGAATCAGGGGATACCCGCTGCATTGGTCCCTACACATATCCATTGGCTAGATCCCACCTTTCCAGCAATGGTTTTGGAGCATCGCCTCTGAATCAGCAGCTGAGAAGTGGGTCCCCTATTCCCCTGCCATTCTGTGGCCCGAGGGGACCAAATCCTGCCGCCACTGCCTCTGTGAGCTCCTTGCACTAAACCCAGCCTCTCAAAGCTTGGCAAGCAGCAAAGCAGGATTTAGCCCCAATTGGGATGACACACCAGAGGCAGCACAGTCCAATTGATTGTTTTTCACTCCTTAGCCACTGGAACAGTTCGCCTCGGCGAAGGACTCATTAACCTGGGTGTAGAAGAGGGGAAATAAACTCTCTCCACCTCTACAAGTAACCATAAAAATGTGTGAGAACTAGACTAAACCCAACAACTGGATACCAGCTGCCTTGCCACACAGGCTGTGTCCTAGCAGTCATGCAAAGTAGTTTCCATTGCCCAATAAACCCTACAAGGTATGCACTGGGCGAGAGACCCCTAGGGCCAATCCGTATAATGCAGCAGAATCTGTCTTTAGTTCTGTGTTTCGCTGGTATATTTCCACAGCTGTGAGCAGTCAAGGATGAGGATTAGAGTTCAACATAAACCAGCAGGAATTCTGGGGACAGCTGCAGAAATAAATAGTTACTCTTCCAATTAAATAAGCATCACTATAGCAGCTAGCTGCTTATTTACAAACTCAGTCTTGCAATCAGATCGGCTAGCACGGACTCCTGCATCCACAGCGAGCTCATGGCTACAAAGTTTGGGGCTTCACACAGGCACAGGACTAGAAGACAGATGGTAGGATCAAAGCCAAAACAGACGAAAGAACTGCCTACGGTATGTAGCTTCCAGGTGCAATCCACGGTGTTGGCGATTATCTGTAAACCCTGAATAGCCCAATGCCCACTTATCTGAGAAGCAGCTTCTCACCCTACATCACGTCCTGGTGGAGAAGCTGTTGCTTTCAGACCTGCAAATGCTTACATTTAGGCATGGTGATACTGCCCTGATTAGTCCCCGCTCACCCCAATGGGAGTGCTCGGCTACAGTAGACACTATGCCTAGCGGTTGGTTCACTGAGCCCTCAGTTTGAGCTCTCCATAATTAGTGGCGGGATTTTCTACGTTGAAGTATCCTTCTTCCATTGCGAGTCTGTCAGAGGCTGAGACTGCAGAGCTAGAGGGCAAGAAGTCAGGCATTTATCTGATCAGCACCTGATTAGCCTTTCTTCGTTTGCTCTTGGTTTGGTTCATAATTTTAACCTTCTAGAGTGACTTGCCTGCTGCAATCCTGGGAGCTACTCAATTGCCCAGACGTTCTTTCTGCCTCTTTTTCCAGATCTTATTGGGCCAGATTTTTCAAACGCAGGTACCTTACCTTAGGATCCTAAGTCTGTACTTAAGCACTTCACTAAACAGCCTGATTTTCAAAAGTGCGGGCCATTCAAGCAGCTTTCACTAAAGTCAGAAGAACCACAATGATTTCCAGTCGCAGAGGGTCTGTCTCAATGGGTGGACTTGGCTACACTGCACAAAGTCACTCAGCACGCGGAATACAAGTGTCCACAAGGGGAGTTATTCCAGAAGAGTTCTTGCACTTTAAATTCACACCTTAGCTTATTCTGCACTAATATCCCTTGTAGACAATCCCTAAAGCATAACACCTGCACTGAGCCCCTATTTTTGTAAAGGCTGGTTGGAAAAAAAGGATTCTAATTGGCACATAATTTTCCCATCCATGGCAGAAAAGGATGTTTTTCATCCATCAGCCTGAGCCACACACACACACTACCCTTCCGCTGACCCAAATTCCTTTTATGGGAAAAGCCAAGTTATCGGAATCCTCCGGGTGTTCCTCCTCTGCTAGGGTGACCATTTGTCCCGTCTTGGCTGGGACAGTCCCCTTTTTTAAACCCGTCCCAGCCATCCTGACTTGATCGGTTGGCAAGAGCAAATGGGACAAATGCCCACTTTTGTCAAAAAAGTGGGGTGGGAGGGGAGGACGAGCGGAGATACCAACCCCACGTGTGTGGTGTGGGGGGGGCGGTATTCCAGCATGCAGGGAGCCGGCGGCTGGCAACAGCCTCGCAGAGGGAGGGGCAGTTCAGGCAAGCAGCTGGGCATGTCCCGTTTTCCCTTGGGGAAATATGGTCACCCTATCCTCCGCAAACGCTGTGGATTTGGATAACTAGGACAGCAAAGTGTCTAAATTCACGCTACACCAGTGCCACAATGTATTCACTTACAGGGCTGGAACATTGGGTCCAGTTCAAAGTACAGCCCGTGTAACTACTTGTACCCACAGCGGCATCCTCTCCCATCAGGGAGCCCTGCAGCCGGGACACCACCCCTCCCAGTGACCAGTGGGGCGGGGAGATGGCCGACACCGTGATAAACCCGGGGAGCTGCGTCCAGCTGCAGGCCACGGAGGCAGCCTGGGAATCAGGAGAGTCACAGGGCAGGCAGGGTGTGCAGGGGAGGGACTCCCTGCTGTATCCAGACCTTCACTGCCCCCCAGCCCTCAGCTAGCGCTCAGCTCAGAATAGCACTTCCCTTCTGGATACAGTTCAGGGTGTCCCCAAGGCTGTTCAGATCATTGGGAGTGTACTGTACTACCTTCTAAATCAAGAGCGCCAGCAAATTCTACTTGCCTGGTTTACACAAGCAGTTCTGCAGAAGCCTATTAAACGACTTTTGTGACTACAGCAGGTGGACTGTGGCTTTCTATTACCACACAAACACACAGACCATAAAAGCATCTGGTAGCTGCTGGAGCCTAGAAAACATTTAATACAAACAACTTTTATACCATTATTATTTACTATGTCTCTAGAGCCAAGAACATAGCTGGAGCTGCACAAACATCCTCACTCTTCCCGGGATTTCAAAACTATCTGGCTGATTCTGCCAGGTACTGAGCACTCTCCACAGCTTAAGCCTGGCAGAATCAGGCTCGAAAAAATCAAACACTCACGGGTTCCAATCCTGCCGAGATGTAGAGCATCATGTCTACACTACAGCCACTCCAGTGGCACAGCCCCGGCGCTGCAGATGTGCCGCTGTAGCATAGATGCTTCCCTTATTGACGGAAGGGGTTTTTCTGTTCATGTCATAGGTGCCGACTTCCTCTCTACCCTCCCCCAACTCCATCCCTTCCTCTGAGCCCCTACCCCTGCCCTGCCTCTTCCTGCCCCTGCTCCACCCCTTCCCCCAAGGCCCCACCCTCCCCCGCCTCTTCCCACCCCTGCTCCACCCCCGCCCTGTCTCGTCCCACCCCTTCCCCCGAGCATGCCCCATCCCCGTTCCTCTCCCTCCCTCCCAGCACCTCCTGCACGTCCCTGAACAGCTATTCTGCTGCATGCAGAAGGCACTAGGAGGGAAGGAGAGGAGTTGATTGGCAGGGCCGCTGGGGGGAGGGGGATTTGGCTGCTTGTGGGTGCTAATCACCCACTAATTTTTTTCCATGGGTGCTCCAGCACCACGGAGTCAGCGCCTAGGTTCTTGTAGTTAATCCACCCCTCAAGGAGGTGGTAGCCAGGCTGACAGAAGAATTCTTTCCCCAACCTAGCTTTGTGAAAAATATTATGCTCTGAGTGACATAGCTAGGTTGCTCTAAGTGTAGATCAAGCCTTTGGCATATGAGCAACTGACTTCTATAGGACAGTTTTCAGGATCAGGGTCATACATTTCAAGCATACATCTATGTACCTACAACCTGGTCTACACCTAAAATTTAGGTTGACCTAGTTATGTCGCTCAGGATAGAAAAATGTCATGCCCTGAGCACTGTAGTGAGGGCAACTTAACCCCCAGTGTGGATGTGGCTAGGATTTTTTCCCCTCAACCTAGATAGAGGAGGTGGATTACCAACATTGATGGAAAATCCCTTCCATCGATGTAGGAAGCATCCACCCTATGGCATTACAATTGCAGCTCCATAGACATACCCTAAGGTCCTTCCGCAGCCCCTCATTACTGTAGCATGTGAGCTCCTCACAATCTTTAATGAATTTATGCTCCTATCACCACTGTATTCATAAAATGGGGATAAACAAGAAAGTCTAGGGATACATTTTTCAAACATGCTAGAGGTGCCCAAGAACCATTTTCAAAAGACTTAAGCACTTCTGAAAACGTTATTTATTGTGACTTACCAAAAATCAGATAGGAGCTCTGTGACAGAGCAGGAAATGGAGCCTACGCTTCAATTGAACTCAAGCCCCAGACTAGCACCCTTACTATGGTCCAGCCTTCCTCCAGTATAACAGGCCTTCTGCTGGTTCAACTTGACATGATGCAAAAAATAGAGTTATCACTGTTGCAAGTTCTCACAGGAGATGTGTGTTTCAAGGTAAGGTCAGAAACAAGAGAAGATAGGTCTCAGTTGCACAAGAGTGGGAGACAATTCCATCTCCAAGCACAAGAGGTAGCTTGGGAGAAGCTACAAAGAAGAGACTGAATGCTCTAACATCTCAGGAGTTATTGATCTCCATAGAATCAGCTACATATCAACAGCTATATTCGGACAATTCTTGTATTTGTTTTTAACCCAGGAAGTATATTGCAAGTGCCAATTCCAGCCTGGGTTTTACCAGAGGACTTCCTCCACTAGAGAATTTAAACATATTGCATCTCTTTTGTAACCATTTTAGCATTCCCCATTAGCCTTATATAAGGATTTGGATAGTCTAGTTTTTTTCTAAATGTAAGGTCAAACAACAGCCCTACTAAAGTTTCCACACCAGTGCATTAATACTATAACTCTTTTATCTCAAACCAATGTTTGTTCATAATCTTAACACACCCAGTCTACAGTTATGTGCCCTGTTGTCCTAATTCCAAGCAAAGGCGATAAGTAAAACAACGCACCATTTAGCTGTAGTTCTTCACCTTAAGAAGTAAAGTCAGACCTAGCGTAAGAAGGTGGAATGCTAAGCATTAACCAAGTCTGAATTCAATCCAAACAATAACTGTAGATATTTCCATAGTCAACCAAAGCAACACTGGTCTTCCAGTGTGGGAGGAGTATGTGTATCTTGGCTCAAGATAGAGGCACATAAGACTACCCTCCTTGTCAATCAGCTCACCTTCTCGTTAAAGCTTTAGAACTCGGTTTAAGTCAATGGAGACTTTTAAAATGGGGGAAGCCAGGAACAAAAAAAAGTTAAAGCAAGGATTTCATCAGCTGAACCTGAAGGTGGAAGAAATCTAGGAAAAGCAAGTGTGATAGCTGCCATCTTAGCCTATAGTAGGGATTGAACCAGAATTAAAAGCATTAATCTCTACAGCATGAGCTGAAGGACCAAGCTCTGCAACTGGGGATATAACAGAGGGGCTCACCCACAGTAGGGATACCATGTATCTGTATAGTTTAAAGCTGTAGTTCTCAAACTGTGGGTTGGGACCCCAAAGTGGGTCGCAACCCCATTTTGTGATCGCCAGGGCTGCGGTTAGACTCGCTGGGGTTCGGGGCTGAAGGTAAAGTCTGTGCCCCACTGCCCAGAGCTGAAGCCTTCAAGCTTTGGCGCCTCCCCAGGGTGGTGGGGCTTGGGCTTTGATCCCCCTTCCCGGGGTCGTGTAGTAATTTTGGTTGTCAGAAGGCGGCTGGAGTGCAATGAAGTTTGAGAAACCCTGGTTTAGAGTACTCATGTGGCCTCCATTACTACAGCATCAGAACACCTGACAATCTTTAATGTGTTTGTCCTCAGAATACCACTAGGAGACAGAGGAGTGCTATTATCCCTATTGACAGACGGGGGACTGGGTCACACAGGAAGCTTGTGGCAAGAAAAGGATCTGAAATGAGTCCTCCTTCTCCCCCCACCACCGGGGCCCAGGATAGCAACCTAACCGCTGAGGCTATCCTTTCTCCCAACAGACACTGACCAGTGGGTTACATATGCTCAGCAGCTCGGATTATTTAATTATGATGTAAGCAACAGAGAGTCCTGTGGCCCCTTTAAGACTAACAGATGTATTGGAGCATAAGCTTTGGTGGGTGAATGCCCACTTCGTCAGACGCATGTAATGGAAATTTCCAGAGGCAGGTATAAATATGCAGGCAAGAATCAGTCTGAAGATAACGAGGTTAGTTCAATCAGGGAGGGTGAGGTCCTCTGCTAGCAGTTGAGGTGTGAACACCAAGGGAGGAGAAACTGTTTGGAAAGAAATGAAAATCCATGAAGAAATGTTCTCCTTCAATATTTTCCAGGTTTTCAGCTAACCTGAAATTGTCATCTTGGTTCTAAACAAGAATCCATCGCAGGGTTTGTCTCCTAGCCCTTCCGGGCCCACACTGGGAATGGGCTAGTGACGAGAATGAAAAAGGGAAGAGAGAGGAGAGGAGAAATTAATAGGACAAAAACCAAACTTCAGTTCTGAAAGCCCAAAAGAAACAAGACGTTTCATTTCACTAAACAAAGAAACAAATTCCATTAAAAGTTTTGAATGAAAGAAACTTTGGTTTCCTTGCCAGTTTTTTAAGCACAAAACCACTCACCGTTTCTTAACCTGCTTTGCTCTATAGGTGAGCTGCACAGAGATCGAAGGAAAGGCTCCTGCCTCCATACATGAGGCAGTTTCCACACTACCCGATTCCCTGGGCACCGTGCAAGCTTTGGAGGATAGCCCCAATTGCTACGAGCCTGATTCTGGGCTGAGCCTCTGAGAAAGTGCAGCCAGGAGGAAAGGGGAGCCAAAAATGACACCTGGCAAAATGGACAGACTCTGGCCCAAGTAGGGTGACCAAACAGCAAATGTGAAAAATCGGGACAGGGTTGGGGGGGTAATAGGAGCCTATATAAGAAAAAGACCCAAAAATCGGGACTGTCCCTATAAAATCAGGACATCTGGTCACCCTAGGCCCAAGAAAAGCAGAGCCTTTAGCAAGGTGGAAGTGGTGATGGGGATAATACCAAACTGAGTTAGCATGTGCGGAGGTTGCAATAGGAAAGGTATCCAGGAGGGGGTTAAGTGAAGTGGGAAAAGCTTAGTACAGTGGGACAAAGAGGACCAAGTGGCATCCTGGATAAAATGAGCATGAAGATGAGGCAGAGGAAGGAGAAATGGCTGCCATCGTTAGACAAGATAAACAGGGCCACAGAAATACAATAAGGAACAAGGGCAGGGATGTTGCACCGAGCCTGGAAGGCAAAGACGAGAATCTTAAACTTGAGTCGGTAGCCCAGGGCGAGCCAATGGAGAGGTTCAAATAAGGGAATGCTAAGCAGGAGGAGAGGAGATGGATGCTGGCAGCTATGGTCTGGATGGATCAGAAGGGAGCAAGCTGAGAAACTGCTAAGCTGCAGTGGAAGTTGCTTTAATCAAGGTGTGAGATAGGATAGGATTTTAGCTAAATGGACAACAAGGAAGAGATGGATCTTTATATGGTGCAGAAAAGTAAACAAAGTAGAGGCCATCACTGTAGTGTGTGGACACCTTCCACGTAAAATAGCCCCTCGCGGTCCCCGCTTCGTGTGGTGATTGCATCCATGGAGAGCTCATCACATATTGTTGGCAGCTACACCCACGGAGCCTCTCTCCTGGCAAAGGGTCTCGTGGAGACATTGAGTAGACAAGATTACAGCCTGGATCCTTGCGAGACCCCTCTGCTGAGAAAGGCTGGATTTCAGGAGAACACATTCCTGGAATACATATTTTTAATCTTTCCTCTACACGGTTTAGTGTCATCTGCTCAGGTTTGGAGGCTGCATTGCAAGGTCAGGTTTAATTACCTGGGCTTAAAATATGGACGATGCCTTCCCCTGTTCAGGAGGCACCTCTTAAAAAGCCCTGGATGTGATTAACTCAACTTTTCAACTGTACTTTTTTCCCCCCACATCCATTAAGCAGCACTGAAGGGAACTGGAGTCTGGAGATACATGTTCCTTACTTTGCCCCCTTCTATTCCTCATTGATGAATGGCTAAAACAGACTTGCAGTTGTCTTTGAAGGCTCTGGCAGATGAACATAATAAATCAATGATGGATGGGAGCAAATGAACCACAATGCGGGAGAGCGCACAAGGCAATGATTTCTAAATGGCCCTCACATCTTTGCACTTCAGAACTGGCTTTTAAAAGCCTGTTTCTTCTTTTTATCTGGTTCCAGTTTCTGCAGTGGCTTTGTATATGTTGGATGGGGACGGGGGGGGGGGGGAGAGAATGGGAATCTTTACATATAAACAGAGGGTTCCACTTTCTCAGTCAGACAATAATGAAGCATTGTAATTTGGGGAGTTCAAATAGCTGGGAAACCACTTCAAGGCCATGCAAAACAACTGGGCAGCATCAGAAAGAACAACAGTTGGCAAACTGAGCACCCGAGTTTAAAACTTCAATATAATGAACTAGCAAAACACAGCTGATTCTGTCCGCTCGCTACACTTGATGCCAGTTAAGAGCTATTTTAATAGATTATTCTAAATGTTGTTTAACTAATTTGAACTTCCAAATATTACCAGATTTGAATTCCGCTCTAATCAATCTCATCTGAAACACTGTGCGCTTAATACACACAGTTGAATTGTTAGGGTCCCGATCTGCAAAAGGAAAAGATCTCAGATATCCATTCTTTCCTTATCCTAATTCGTCTTCATTCTTTCCTTTCCAGCTATTAGCCTGTCTCCTTCATTGCTAGGGGGGTGGAACTGTTCTCATTGGAAGGCTAAAGGATAGTAGAAAACTCACATCCAAAGAAAAATTGTTCCTGAAAGTGAGTGGCACTCGTATGCTACAGAGATGAGCGCAGGATAAAAACTTCCATAGAATGGAATAGAACGGAAGCAGGTGTGTTTTGCAAGAATCTGTGTAAACTGCTATGTACATTCCCAAGAGACACACACTCCTGTTCTGCAAACCCTTATGCACATAACTTTACCCAGCAGAGATTCTCCAGGGGATCCACAAAAGGTAACGTTGTGTGTGTACGTGTTTGCAGGATCAGGTCCTATTTGTGCTTTGTGGGAGAGCTCAGTTAGTTCACAGGATTACACACGATTCACGTTTAGCATTGTTCTGCTAACAGAGCGTCTCTGCCAGCTTGCCATCTCCATGTTCCCTGAAGATACTCTGCCACTTTGACTAGAATGTCTTTGGCTTGTGTGAGTTTAATCTAGGGTTTGACTGAACAATTGGCTAGGGGTACTCTGCACAGAATATTAATACTACAAGGACACCTAGAGACCCAACAGAAATCCCAGCCCCATCATGCTAGGTCAGAGGTTCTCAAACTATTGTATTGGTGACCCCTTTCACACAGCAAGCCTCTGAGTGCGACCCCCCCCTTATAAATTAAAAACCCTTTTTAATATACTTAACACCATTATAAATGCTGGAGGTGAAGCGGGGTTTGTGGTGGAGGCTGACAGGTAATAACCTGTGACCCCCCCCCAGGTAATAACCTCATGACCCCCTGAGGAGTCCCGACCCCCAGTTTGAGAGCCCCTGTGCTAGGTGCTGCACAAACCCATCATTAGAGAGAGAAGCCCTGCCCCACAGAACTGCAACCCACATAGACAAGGACTGGAACAGGAAAGACAGGCACAGAGAGGAGACGTTATTACCATTCCACTGACCTCTCAGAAGTTTCTGGAGTCTCAGGTCAGTGGATGTTGCTGGGTCTCCGTCTCCTGGATCATCCTGCCTCTCAGACACCCAACTGCTTCGGTAGCAGAGAAAGGCTCAGTCCAGCCCATGAAGTGAGCTCTCCATGGGACCTCACCTCCAACCTGTTTGCAATCCACGGCTAGTACAGAATGCAGCCGCTCACTTATTCAGCACTGCATCTTGCACAACTCCACGACACCAGTGGCTCTGGAACCTACACTAGGAAGCTCATTCATCTGGTTTTAAGTCCTGCTTTTCTAAGGTTTGTCCCCTGTCCGGTACTGAGACAAAAGCAGATGTGGTTTTGGTGCATGCAAGCTCTTGCCACCAGAGGCAGGGTTGTGCATTCTGTTGAATGGCATCCCCCATGTACAAACATATATATATATGGAGATATACCTATCTCATAGAACTGGAAGGGACCCTGAAAGGTCATCGAGTCCAGCCCCCTGCCTTCACTAGCAGGACCAAGTATTGATTTTGCGCCAAATCCCTAAATGGCCCCCACAGGGATTGAACTGAAAACCCTAGGTTTAGCAGGCCAATACTCAAACCACTGAGCTAGCTCTCCCACCACATTTGAGTTCACCTCAGCAGGGGTAGGGTCATGCAGGCAGGGGTGGGTCCATGCTGGTCCCAGAAGTCCCGGCATTCTAGTGATGCGTGAGTGGCCACCCTACTCTTCACTGGCTGCCTATTGGTTTCTGGGTGACGGTTAGGTGTTTGTTTTGATCTATAAAGCATTAATGGGCTTTCAAAGTGGTCTAAGAGGAGTTAGGCATCCAAACACTTGTTAAAAGTTAATGGGATTTGGGCACCAAACTCCCTTAAGCTCCTTTGAAAAATCTTAGTCTATGGTTTAGATCATGCCTACTTGAGAGATCTACTTCCTCCCATTGCTTCTCAAATTAGAAGTGTGACTATCTGAGTCCCTCACTCCCTTCTGTGCCTTGAGAAATCTTCCCCAGCAGTTGCTTTGCTTTTCCAGAGAGGAATGATAATGTTCAGCAACAAGTATTCAAGAATGTTGGGGTGCCACAAATAAGAATCTGAGCAGTCCCTCACTCTCCCTGCAGCTCACAATAAGTTTCTGGATTTTTTTCCTATTCAGTAACATTCACATCTCGAACATAGTGACCCTTTTTAAAACTGTGTATTTTATACAATGGACATTGCCACTATGGAAAAGCTGAAATAAATGCTTTATCCAAAGCTGGGGTCTAGTGTTTCTCAGAATTTTTTAACCTTCAAATATTTTGAAGGATCTACCTGCAGTCAGCTCCTGGCTGGAAGACGGTATTGCAGATTTTGCTTTGAAGTGAAGGAGTTTGGGACAGAAAGATCACAAGTGCCCCATCAAAAAGATTGCATAACAGAAGGAAAGTTTGCTACTGAACTATTTGTTCTTCCTTCTCCTCTCCACCCACCCATAGAGAGTTTAGAAGGTGGGCAAATCTTGCAAATTTTGGACCTGTGGAAAATTCTCCATTGATTTCACCTGGGCGCTTTATTGATATGAGTATTCCTGTGGGATCCCAGCCCCATTGAATTCAATAGGGCTACTCAAGTGTATAAGGAGAGTGAGATTTGACCTAGTATGGTTGCCTTATTCTTATGACTAGTGTAGTTCAACTGGTCTGAATGGGTTGCGTAAATATGATGAACAAGATCTGGGCTAGTTCTTCTATGATACGAGTGCCCGGGGTACAATACCACTGAGATCACAGACAGCCTGAAGTAACATACAAAATCCCATTCCCAAGGAAACAGTTACAGACACCCCTTATAAGTTTGTCATGAGTCCTCAGTGCTTTCAGATGCACATACTGTAGCACAGCAGGGGAGACCGTCTCTGTTCAAAAAAGTCCCATGCATCTGCTAGGTTACAGGGCAGAAGGGCCTTTGAAGTTTTGTTTGCATTCCACTGCAGCCTCAAATAAGAGTTCTCATCGGTAAGAGAATTCGCATACATATTAGGAGGTGAAGATGATTAATTGCCTCTCCCCGCTCTCAGAAAGGGGAACTGCTCAAAGTTGTCTTGTTGACAGTGATTTTTCAGAGCCATATGGCACTTCCACATCTCATTAGTAACATGCACACTGCATTCATCTCAACTCTGCGCTCGGTTTCTAGTTTCATCCTTCATGCTGATTAAGAATATGAAATACCAACCTCCAGCTGAAAATTTCAGGGTCAAAATATATTAAAGAAATAATATATTTAAATTACTTCCCTTCTGCCATTTAATTCAGCATTTTCAATCAAGGCTGCCATCTTAAGCTAAGGGACTTCGACCACCAAGTCTCATTGAAATTCACAGAGAGAATTAGGCCTCCTCTATACTAGTAGAGACTCAGCCTATATCAGCAAAAGAAATATTTGGACGGTGTCCTTCATACAAGTTCCCCAGATGAAATGAACTATACCGACAAAAGGTGTTTTTTGCTGGTATAACTGCATTCACCCTCAGACTTTTCCCAGCGTGGTGATGTCAAGCAGGAGTATAATTTTCACACCTCTAACTGCCAACAAAACTTTGAAGTGTAGACCAGGTGAAGCCCAACCTTAGTTTTTATTCTACGAACATTTACTCTGCTATATTTGAGATCGGATTGAGAGTACATATCAGTCATTTAAGAGTAAAATCTTTACAGGAATATTGCAATTATCCCCAAAACAAGCCTAGAAATTTCAGAGTTGGTTACACTTAAAAAGAAATCCACACAAGGTCAGGAATTGCACAGCTAAGGCACCTGGGCTTACATCATGCAATAAGCATGCAGTTATAGTAGTTTATAATAGTGGCTGTAGTTCTACATTAAACGACGTGGATTTTTAAAGATGCATTAGGGTATTTTCTCCCCTTCCTGGTAGAACTACAGGACAGAGTCAAGGTTGTTTGGGTGCCTTGAATTGTGCCTGTTTAACTGCATTTAAAATGATAAATGTATGTAGTCAGTTTCTCTGAGAAATTAACGATATAGCAATTTTAAGTAAAAGTAATTCTCCCCCCATCATTAGGCATTTAACGTTGCCAGACACACAAAGGGTACTTCTCCCAGGGCAGCTAACAGAAGAATAAAGAGCCTTTCGCAGTATGGATAGGTTAATCAGAAAGTGCTAACATGGGCAGTCTGTGATCCTGGACACAAGAGTAAGGTACGTAATTAATGCCAAGTTCCACAAGAAAGAACAGCTGCACTAGAAGCTGAACTGAAGCCTGGTGTGAACACCCAGAAGGACTATATTATACACCGTACATTCCCCTTTGGCAGACAGGCTGGAAAATACCAGCGCTCTCATATTATACAGTCCCTAAGAAGGACAATTTCCAAAATATATCAGTGCTGCAAGGGGTCCCTTCTGAATTAAGGCGCAAACCCAGAGTCCCACTGAAGCAGGCGGGCCAATTCTGCCACCCAGACTCATGCCAAGTACTACTTTACTCTAAGAGTAATCCAGCCCATTTCAATGGGGCACCACAGGGGGTAAGATACTACTCAGTATGAGAAAGGTTAGCAGACTCTGTCCCAGTCTGAATGGGCAGACACCAAAGAAGAGCAGCTGCGTCCATGAATGTGTTTCCTGTGTTATTCTGGTTTTTATCTGCTTTTTTTTTTTTTTTTTTTAAATGGTTATTTAAAAACCTGGCTCCCTGGCAAAGATAAAGTGATTTGGAAGCTTGTTTTAATCGGTTGCATTTCATGGCCCATAAAAATAGGGATTTTCAGAAAAAAATTATTTTGGTTTAAAAAAAATCAGTCGCATTCCCATCCCCTAGTCACTAGTGTCTTAACCGGGCTCAGTCTCTGAATCCTGATCCAAAGCCCATGGAAGTCAGTGGAAAAGCTCTACTTGACTCCAGTGCTTTTGGACCAGGCCCCCAGCATGCAGCAGGAAAGTAATCACTTCCACCCAAACCGACGGGAGCTCCTGACCAGTAAAGGTACAGAACCGAGGCGGTATCATTCACAGGTGTGGATTAGGCTTAGAAGAGCAGGGCTGAGCCCCTCCCAGGACTTGCTGCTTTCTAGCAGTCCATAGGGATGAGGGTGCTGCAGACCCATGGGATGGTAAAAATAAGGCACACAGCATATTGCAAGAGCTATTGTGCAGAGGGCCATAAGGGATGGTGGGGCTATGACAGTTAATACCAGCTGAGCATCTACCCCAACCAGCCCTCTGTCAATGCCCAGCCCTCATTGCTCCCCCTGCTGTCGGCTTTGTTCCTAGCGGTGCTGCTCTCCACCACACTGCTCCTAGCTGGCAGGAGAATTAACTGAAAATCCTAAAGATGCCCCCTATGCACACTGCTGCCTTCCGACCAGTGGAACACAGACTGCAGCCCTCTGTGGTAAAGAGCCTGCCAACAGGGGGCACAGCGATACATGCCACCAACTCCCCCTCCACTCTAGGGTCTGTAGGTAGCGGGCAGTGCTTCAAAATGGCGTGATGTTGCCCAGGACGGAGGTGGGACTTGCCAGCTGGGCTCCTGTAGGGAGAGCAGCTATTGGAGTGCCACCAGCTCCAGAAGGGGTTAAATCCCCCCCCCCCCAGTATTGATGCCTACTAGCACCCATTAGAATGCAGCATATGCTAGGTTGTGCTGAAGCACCAGCGTTACACCGCAAACCTTATTGTGCCATGCCAAATACTCTTGCACTCGCCAGCAGGCACCGCAGCCTGCAGGGTCAAACCCTTCGTCATGGAAACACCCTGTTAAATTCTGAGAGCAACATTCCCTAGGGGGGGGAAAGGACATAACCATGTAGGGAGAAGATCCTGAGAAGTGGAAACCAGGTCCCCATGGAAGGGTGGAAGTAACTGTCATTCCTGCTCCTTAAGGCTTTAATAGCCACACGCTACATACCTTCTCAAGTAGTGCTAACATGCCAACAGAGCTTTATGCGCTCCACCTAACATATTCCGTGCAGGGCACTCCTCATAAACATTACTTAATATGGGAATGAGTCCGTCCCTAGCCCCCTGCCAGTCAGATACTGCTTGACTGAACCGGCAAACAAAGAACTTTGTGTTTTGGGGAAAACCCAGAAATAGCATATTGTCATTCTGGGGTATGCAGGGGGGAGGGCAATACACTGTATATACTTGCTGTCAAACCAAGTCCAAAACATTTACTCCTGAGCCCCCCTTTACCGTCACTGACCTGAGTTCTTATGGTACCTTATGGATTTGGTAAACATTTATAACATAAAAGTGACAATATCATATACACTGCCCTAATATAAATCACAGCTACCATTCTTTGTATATACTGGAAACTATAAATGTAATGGAAGAACTAATGGGGTTCTAGGCTGCACAGTGAACAACTATAGATGTTTCTCAGACCGCTCTACAGAATTCTAATGCACACAGAGTAATAGACATCAGCTAGGGCTGAAGTAATAGGTCTGATGAGGGAAAAGCTCTGTACTTCCCTCCCCTCCCCCCCCACACCCCCAGCTTTTCAAGTTTTACACCTGGAGAAAAAAGAATGAACAAGCATTGTTAGACATTTGAGAGGTGAATGCACAGGACATTTAAGAAGTGGAAAAACATCTGCTTAAGCCAGATAGAAACCAGATGGGGAGGAAATAGTCAAGAGGATAAGCAGAAATGTAGTCAGGAAGAAGACTTCAAGAAGAGAAATCTGCTTACAGCAGGTAAAAGCATTTACCCAAAGGCAACCAGTACATTGCATGGTGCCATGTGAACAACCAAACAGCTCAGAGATGGTTCTTCCTGGGGAAGAAGGAAAGAGGCAGACACCAGCAGTCTCAAAAGGACTCTGAGTTGGGAGGTAACTCAAATGAAGTGGCAGCTTTAAGAAACGCAGATGTTCTCCGGGAAGCTTTTTCTCTATATCAATGTGGCACACGTTGACTAACCAATCAGTTATGGGGCCACTGGGCATTCCATGAGAGAATGTTTCTCTAGTGATTAGAGCAGGAAACCAGGAGCACTAAATACCACTGATCACTGAGTAATCTTGGATGGGTCATGTGAGCCTGTGCACTTCAATTTACCCATCTCTAAGATGGGTACAATACTTACTGGTGCCTACATCACAGGGATGTTTTGAAGAATGTATTTAAATACATTGACGTCCTTGGATGAGAAACCTTCCAACTGCAAAATATTTTGTTGCAACTTCATAGAATAAAAACAAAAAACAAAAACAAAGCCATGAGACCCAAGCATTTTTCACTAACCAACACACAGATACAGGTCATCTCTAATTTCAGAGACAACAGGAATCTATTGCTTTTACACATGTCCCATCTACTTCATCCCGCTACCACCTTATTTTTAACTGCAATTTATTTCAAGTGGATGTACAATGGTCTAGGTGCTTTTACAGGGCTAGATTTCTATATTTTACCCTACAGATATTCCCATTGCAGTCAACGGGAATATTGTGGAATAATGGTCTATTCAGTGTGAGTAAGCGTTATCAGAATCTGGCCCAAAGTGATTAAAGAGGTAACAATATCAAAAATAAAACCCACAGACGGCATAAATGAATTTCTCAGACCATGCCACAATAATACCCATATAATTTCCACCTCCAGCCAGCCTGTACCCCTCAACTCACTCCCCCATAACTGCCCAAGAAAGATAAGCCTTACAATAACCTTGAAGGTTGACCAAGAGAAGAGTTGAGCAATGACCGAATTCTACTAGTCAAGGATAATTTGATAGCAGAGGACTGGACTTAGTGACCCAGGAGGTTCCTTCCAGTCCTACGCAACTATAAAATTGATTTTATATAAGACAGTGTTACAGTCATAGCCCTAGTAAGTACTTTCCACAGGAATATCTTCTTGTTTCTCCAATCTTGCTGATTAGCCATTGTCACTAGACAGAGACCCCTTAGAAATCCAAGATTAGGGTTATTCACTTCCTGGCTTACGAAAAACAATGGCAAAGAACATTGAAAAGAAAACACCACTATGAATTGACTGTGAACTGACTGGTGCTGTGTAAATATTAATAAGGTATTGCAATGACATGGAAGATTGCGATACCAGTAGTATATTGCCTGGGGGCAGGGCCGGTGGAAGGATGTTTCACGCCCTAGGCGAAACTTCCACCTTGCACCCCCCCGTCCCAGAACCTCCGCCCTGAGGCACCCCCCCCCCCACCGCGGCAGCTCCCCCCCTCCGCCCTGAGGTGCCCCCCCCGTAGCAGCTCCCCACCCTGATGCACCCCCCCCGCCTCCTCCCCGAGCACGCCATCACTGCTTCACTTCTCCCGCCTCCCAGGCTTGCGGCACCTAAGCTGATTGGCGCCACAAGCCTGGGAGGTGGGAGAAGTGAAGCAGAGATGGCGTGCTCAGGGAGGAGGCAAGGCAGGGGTGAGCTGGGGTGAGGAGTTCCCCTGCGTGCCGCCCCCCTCCTTGCTGCAGGCGGCCCTCCCCGCGCTCCATTGCCCCAGCTCCCTCCGCCTAAATGCCGGTGGGGACCGGGGCGGCCGAAGATCCAGCCGCCGCGGTCGCTGCCAAAGAAAATGGCACCCCCCCAAATCCTAGCGCCCTAGGCAACCACCTAGGTCGCCTACATGGTTGCACCGGTCCTGCCTGGGAGCAGGTCTGCCATACAGATGGACAGGTTTTTAGATTGCTAAAACTGGAGATTTGGGTCCAGAGGTAAAAATGCATCTCTTAATTTGTGCATCTGTTTTTGTGTCACCTGAGCTTGGATTCTATTTGCTGCAGTTGAGTGAATGTAAAAAGAGCCGCACAGTTTTTGAAGCATTGAGAAGCCCATTCTAAAGCATAAATATTAGAGCTGGTCAGAAATTTTTCAACTAAGCTTTTTTTTATTTTTTATTTTTTGGGGGGGAGGCAAAAAATACTGATTTGCTGAAACCCAAACTTTTCACAGGACAGGGTTGGTTTTGACAAATCTCCTGTTTAAGGAAAAAATTGTGGGAAAAAGTTTTGAAATTGTGGTAATGTCCCGTTGTCCTTTCTGGAACAAAAAGTTGCTTTTTAAAAAAATTCTAAACAACATTTTGTTTCAAAACAAGATGAAATTATATTAAAACTAATTTAGAATACAAAATGGTCAAAATCAAAATGACCCATTTCAAAATTATGAAAACAAAATGCTTCTGTTGACCTAGAGCTTTTTTATTATTTGAGGTTCACAACATTTGAGATCTTGTCTTTTTGGCACAATTTAGGATGAGAAGTATTTTTCAAAATCTTGAAAATTTTCCGGGGATGAGAAAACTGTTTCCCACCCACCTCTAAAAATAGCTTCAGAATGGCATCTAATTGTTTATTTTCAGCTTAGGAAAACCCCTTCTATGAAGGGTCCCTTCAGAAGGGATGAGCTTCCCAAAGTGCCCAGCCATCTGCAAGGAGCTACGGATGTCCAACCATAATCCTGATAGACTTCAAGATGCAAGGTAGCAAAGACAGCACAAGAGGGGAGAAAAAATAAGGTCACTGGAAAGTTAGACTTGGGGACAGAGGGAAGCAGTTAAGCTAGAGAACAAGAAAAGAATGAAGAACTATGTCCCGTGGCAGAATAAAACACCCCCAGGCTTTGTTTATATAAAAGTTAGCATACATTTTTGAACTGGAAGCTCCATAGTGATAACCCTAGAAGCGAGGAGAGGGAAAGAAAAATAAACAGAGAGAGGAGCTAGGTGAGGTGAAACGAACTTATCATGGAATGTCTGATCAAAGAATAATGCCTTCAATTTGTTCCTTCGTGTATCTATAAGACAACTCCTTTAAAAAATAAATAAAGAAAGAAAGAAATCTTCTCCCCACTGGCGGAAAAAACCCTCCCCAAGGCAGGAGAGAACGTTTCTGGTTTGTGAGCCAATGGAGCGTCCAGCTACATGTACAAAACTGTTCTTTCTCCAACTTCCCTTCCTGCTGGCTCCCAGACTTGTCTGCAAACCACAAGCTTGATTGGAACTGGCAAGTGTTCCAACCGTACAAATGCATGTAACACCTGGAAGACAACTACTAAAGTTTAAGAAAATGGGGGGGAAAATGGGACGCCGGCCAAACACTGTTGTCACACTCCCCAGCTGCTTGTACTCACCTGCCTGCAAGAGAATGAATCAATAGCTGCAGGGACCAAGCTTTCTCGTTCACGCACAACCAGCTCTCTCATATTCTCCCACTAATTACTGAAAGCTACTTTTTTGGTTGTACGCTTTAACAAATACAAACCACCCACAAAAATAGCTGAACCCTTTGATGTTCCTAGAAAATGAACCCGGGGGACTGGGAAAGAGCAACGATGAACTGACCTTTGCTAGGGAAGTGACAGCCTGGCAGACAACTGCTACACAGCACGCTGCTCGATACAGTTGATGGAGAAGATGAAATGTTAGTCAAGGACTTCAGGGCAAGCCACTAATCTCAGGAAGAGTGCCATGGAATCTTTGATGTCCTTGCAGAACAGACAGTGCCTCTGGGTCAAATTCTCAGCTGTGTTAAGTCCCCAGCACCACTGGCTTCATCTACATAGGTTTTGACTTCACTTATAAAAGGCCTCCTGATTGTAATCAGCAAATACAGCGACATTAAGAGAAAGGTCAGATGTAGGGAGTGAAAAAAATCCATTCGTTGACTTCACTGGAGAGAGGTTATTTTATATCAGCTGAGGATCTGGCCCTCGGTTTTTGGAAACATCATCTAGAAGACCCACCACACACAGGTCCCATGTGTGTTGTCCATTTTATCTACTCCAGAAAGAGGAAGAATTGAGCTGACACCCCCACCTCCCATCCCATCAGAAGCCAAAATCATCTGCCAGGCATCTGGTTTTCAACCGGAACGCCCATTTGAAAAGGGACCCTCGCAGCTCCAGTCAGCACTACTAACCAGGCGGCTAAATGTCCGGTCGGCGGCACAGCAGGGTTAAGGCAGGCTCCCTGCCTGCCCAGGCTTCGCGCAGCTCCTGGAAGCGGCCAGCATGTCCCCGTGGCCCCTAGGCACAGGGGCTGCCAGAGAGGCCCCACACACTGCCCCCACCCCGAGCACCAGCACTGCAACTCCCATTGGCCGGGAACCACAGCCAATGGGAGCTGCAGGGGTGGCACTTGCAGGCAGGGACAGTGTGCGGAGCCACCTGGCCGCCCCCGCACCTAGGAACCGGACATGACAACCCCTTCCAGTAGCTGCCTGAGGTAAGCACTGCCTGGCCGGAGCCCTCACCCTGAATCCTTTCTCACACCCCAACACCCTGCCTCAGGTTGGAACTCCCTCCTGCACCCTAACTCCCTCCCACAGCCTGCACCCCAATCTCCTGCTCCAGCCCTGAGCCCCCTCCCAAATCCCGAACCCCTCATCCCAAGCCTGGAGCCTCATCCTGCTCCCCAAACGGCTCATCCCCAGCCCCACACCAGAGCCCACACCCCCAGCCAGACCCCTCACCCCCTCCCCCGGCCCAGAGCCTCCTCCTACACCCTGAACCTCTCATTTCTGTCCCCAAGCCGGAGCCTGCACCCCTAGCTGGAGCATTCACCCTCTCCCGCACCCTAACCCCTTACCCCAGCCCAGTGAGTGAGGGTGTGGGAGAGCGAGTGATGGAATGAGTGGGGGGCGGTGCCTCGGAGAAGGGGCGGGGCAGGGCAAGGGTGTTCAGTTTTGTGTGATTAGAAAGTTGGCAACCCTATTCTGAGGAGACAATAGACTTGTGAATTTATAGAGTTCTCCTCCCACTTTAGTACTTAGTTACACCAGAAGTATTTACAACTTTGTTTTGCTAAGTCATTTATAAAGTAACCAAGCAGAAGAAATTTATTGCCTCCAGTGTTTTTCCCTAATAGCCAGTGTAACAGAGATTCTTCTCATTATGATTGGCCTCTCTGTCTCAATCCTGATCTGCAAATACGGTCCAAGTTAGCAGTGGCTTCCCTTTACCACAGAGAAACATTCTAGAATGTGAGACTGTTCAGTCCTCTCCCAGTCTGTTTGGGGGTATGAGATAAAATTCACACCAGGACAACCCTGATTCTGAGTAAGGTCTCACTTAAAATTACAGGATGATTTTGCAGACTGGCCATGTTGAATGACATCATGTTATTTAGAATCACTGCAAGCATAAAAGTAAAAATCCCACATTGGGAGCCTGTTGCTGCAGTTAGAGTGGCCTCTACTTCATGAGAAAAATGTTTTGCTGTAATGGGCACATAAGACCAGACGATCTGGTGGTCCCTTCTGGCCCAAACACTATGCCTCTATGGTGGTACACTGGGAAATACAAACAGGCAACTATTTGCCACAGAGTGTTGAGCGCACTCAATTCTATTGCAGACACTCCTGAGTCTGGTTCTTGGAAAATGGCTACAACACACAAAAAATACCCCACATTCAAGCCACCATGTAGCTATCAAGAGCCCTTCCACATTAACACCGTCCTTTTGGAGCACAGTTGTCCACATATATGTCTATCACAGACACCAGAACATCTGAGCACCTCACCTTTAGTGAATTTCTTTTCACAACATCCCTGTGAGGTAGGGAAGTGCTATTATCTCCCATTTTGCAGATGGGCAACTGAGACATAGAAAACATTACTTACCTTGTGCAGGGTCACACAGGAAGTTATGTTAGCCAGGAATGTAACCCCAGATCTCCAGAGTTCCAGTCCAATGCCTTAACCACAAGGTCATACCAAATTACCCCAGAAAGTGATTCAGAAAATAAAGTGAACATTCTCCAGGCACCTCAACTCTAATATGATGTTCTTTTATCTCCATTAGCTGACATGCTATCATTCCCTTTTTAAGAACATAAGAACAACCATACCGGGTCAGACCCAATGGTCCATCTAGCCCAGTGTCCTGTCATTCAACAGAAGCCAGTGACAGATGCTTCGGTAATCCATTGCCTGTCATCCAGTCCCAGTTTCTGGCAATCAGAGGCTTAGGGACACCAGAGCATGGGGTTGCATCCCTGACTGTCTTGGCTAATAGCCACAGATGGACCTAACCTCCATGAACTTATCGAATTATTTTTTCAGCCCAGTTAGAATTTTGGCCTTCACAAGATGCCTTGGCAATGAGTTCAACAGATTGACTGTGTTGGGAGAGAAGTACTGTCTTATGTTCGTTTTAAACCCGCTGCCTGTTATCTTCATTGGGTGACCCCTGGTTCTTGTGTTAGGTGAAGAGGTAAATAACACTTCCCTATTCACTTTCTCCACACGAGTCAGGATTTTATACTCCTCTATCATATCCTTGCTTAGTCATCTCTTTTCTAAGACAACCAGTCCCAGTGTTTTTAATCTCTCCTTGTATGGAAGCTGTTCCATATCCCTATTCATTTTTATTGCCCTTTTCCAATTCTAACATATCTCTTTTGAGTTGGGATGACCAGACCTGCATATAGCATTCAAGGAGTGGGCATGCCATAGATTTATATAGTGGCATTATATTTGCTGTCTTATCCTAATGGTTCTTAACATTCTGTTAGCTTTTTTTCACTGCTGCTGCACGTTGTGCAGATGTTGCCAGAGAACTATCCATGACTACTCCAAGATCATTCTTGACAGATAACAGCTAATTTAAAACCCATTATTTCATATGTATAGTAGGGATTATTTCTTCCTCAACATGCTTTACTTCTTCACTTATCAACATTGAATTTCATCTGTCAATTTGTTGCCCAGTCACCAAGTTTTGTGAAATCATTTTGTAATTCTTCGCAGTCAGTCTTGGGCTTAACTATCTTGAGGAACTTAGTATCATCTGCAAACTTTGCCACCTCACTGTTTACCCCTTTTCCTAGATCATTTATGAATATGTTGAACAGCACTGGTTCCAGTACAGATCTTTGGGGGACCCTGCTATTCAGGGTCGGCTTTAGGACGATTCAGCCGATTCGGCTGAATCGGGCCCTGCACCTAAAAGGGCCCCGCAGCTCTCCACACCCCTCTCCCAGCTCACTTCCCCCTCCTCCCTTCCCCAGAACGGTCCGCTCCCTTGCTCCTCCCCCTCCCCTGCTTCCCGCGAATCAGATGTTCACAGGAAGTCTGAAAACAAGCAGGGGCAGGTGGGCAGCAGCAGGTAAGCTGGTGCGGAGGGGGATGTGAGGAGGAGGGCTCTAGGGAGGCGCAGCGTGGCCCAGTCCGGCCCTGGCCGAGCGGCTCCCTCCGGCCCGGCCAAGTGGCTCCGGCCCCGGCCCGGCTCGGACCCCGGAGCACCGGCCTCGGTTCCAGCTGAGCGCGCCGGCCGAGCATCCCCGGTAGCTCCAGCCCGGCTCGGGCCCCGGGGCCCCGGCCCTGGCCAAGCACCCCCAGCCCCGGCCCCAGCGGATCCGGCCCCAGGGCTCCAGCCCCGGTTCCAGCCGAGCGCACCAGCCCCAGCGACTCCGGCCCGGCTCTGGCGCGCCAGCCCCGGTTCCGGCCAAGCGCGCCGGCCCGGCCCCGGCCGAGCACCCCCAGCCCTGGCAGCTCTGGCCCCGGCCCCAGCGGCTCCGGCCCTGCTCCAACCCCGGGATGCTGGCCCTGGTTCCGGCCGAGCGCACCGGCCCCAGCGGCTCCGGCCCCGGAGCACCGGCCCCGGCTGAGCGCGCCGGCTGCGACCCGGCTCGGGCGCCAGCCCCTGGTCCTGGCCGAGCACCCCCGGCCCCAGCGGCTCCGGCCCAGCCCCAAGCCCCGCTACCCCGGCCGGAGCTCCGGCTGGAACGCAGCCCGATTCCTGGGGGCGGGCCCTGCTCTTGCTAAAGCCAGCCCTGCTTCTATTTACCTCTTTTCATTGTGAAAGCTGGTCATTTATTCCTACTCTTTGCTTCCTATCTTTTAACCCGTTAGTGATCCATGAAAGGGCCTTCCCTCTGATCCCATAACAGCTTACTTTGCTTACAAGCCTTTAGTCTGGGATCTTGATGAAGGCTGTCTGAAAGTCCAAGTACACTAGATCGACTGGATCACCCTTGTCCATATGCTTTTCCACATATATTGTTGTTTGAGCTATTAATTCTTTTTAATTTTTTGTCGCGACTTTATTTGATGAGCATTGAGATAATCAAGTATACCAAGAGTGAAAATCTGGCTGCACCAAAGTCAATAGCAAAACTCCCATTGACTTCAATGGGGACAGGATTTCACCCAAAGCATTCAAGTGTTTAAGAACATCTTTTATTGGACCAACCTCTGCAGCTGAAAGACACAAGCTTTCGAGCTTACACCGAGCTCTTCTTCAGATCTGTGTAGCTCGAAAGCTTGTCTCTTTCACCAACAGAAGTTGATCCAATAAAAGACAGCACCTCACCCACCTTGTCTCTCTAATATCCTGGGACCAACACATCTACAACACTGCAAAACAACGTATAAGAATAGGAGCCTTTAAAGAAGACACATTTTGAATTTCAGTAACTTGGCCATGGATTCCCATGGCGAAGCCAGTGAAAATTGCGGGTGCCAAAGGACGGCAAGAAAAAACTGACATATTCCTTACACAAAGGACGACACTTTGTCATATGAGAAATCAATGGCATGCCAATGTTAGTTTTTTTAAAATGATATTTAGTTACATATGCATCATACATATAATATATTATATTCTATACATATTTTAATTGCTTAAAATTGCTAAAAGAAACACTCTTAAAAATTATACCTGGGAAACATTTTTTCTGCAAAGTTTGGAGCAATTCCTTATCCCTCTGGAATATGGAGAGGATCACTTAACATAGTGACACTTGCTACAGCATGACCGCCATGCGATGCTGTGAACAGGAAGTAAGCATTTGTTTCAAAAAACATTCCTGAGAACTTATGCAAACAATAACAAGTATTTTAAAAAGCATGCACAGAGCTGTCTCCTATTAACAATGCAGATCAAATGATTCAATCCAACTGCTTCTGCTTTGCCTAAATAAACGCCTGGATCATTCATCAAAGTGGGATTGTTTCCTAAAATATACTTCCTTGAACAGCACAGACAGCCTTTTTCTAGGATCCTGCGATGATGTCATGGGAAAAAGTTATAGGCAGTCTGACAAAGCCGTTCAGATGGCTCAAAACGCTATTTCCCAAGGCTCCAGCCACACAGGTGCAGATTCAGCAGCTATCAAAGCTCGCTGTGATTAATGGATTTGTCCACCACATTACCTTCCGCTATCACATTGGGCTCTCATTTGAAGGCTGCTGGTCACCTAAACCCCAATCTTTAAAGCAGCCGTCTCAAGCTATGTAAGTTTGTTAGGCTCTCAGATAGTAGCGATGAGCTTGGCGTACAATAAATACAAAATTAACAGCTTCACTACTAGTGTTAGACCAGCTAGGTAGCTCAAAGCTAGCTCGGGTATGGCTACTCGTGCTGCAGTCACACCTCTCATAGACATACCCTTCTGGCTCACCTGCGGTCACACAGGAAGTCTGTGGCAGGGCTGGGACAAGGTCTACTGGATCCTAGTCCAGTGCCTGCACCAAAAGACTGTTGGACATTCATCTCAGTTTCCCCCCTATTTACCAGTACAGTCAGTGCATTTGTTTTAACCGTCAGGGGCACAATCCCACCATAGGGTTTTGCTGAGAAACTGACAGAGGAAGGCATCTGGAGTAATAGTTCTTCATACTTCAAGACCACAGTCAAACAGCCTCCACTCGAGGTAGAACCGGTTATCTGTCTGAAAGTTCTAAAGGTGGAATTGGCGTTAAACAGGTAACACCTCCTGCCAGTGTTTCTCTGATACTGGGTTATATGCTTCAGCAGAGGAAAGGCTTTGAAGCCCAAAGGAAATACCCAGCAAACACAGCCAGCTGTTAGCTCAAACAGTATAATCGCTCAGCAGTTAGTAATCACAACTGATTAGGGTAGGTTTGGAAAGGTGTTACGTATGGGCAAATAGAATTTAAGTAATGAACGCTTGATCAAAAGGAACAGAATTGAGAAAGGAGCCCAAACTGTATAATACGTCTTTGATAACCAAGAACAAAAAGTTGCAGGGAGGGAGGGAGAGTAGGGAAGGGGCTGAATGAAGAATACCTGATAACTTGTCATTAAAGAGCTTGTGTAAAACTGCCCCTTCTAGACTGAGCATTCCTATTATTATTACTCTGTGGTAGAACCTAGAAGCCCAGTCATGATGGACCCCATGGTGCTATACAACCATGGAAAAAATAGACGGCCTCTGGCCCAAAAAGCTTACAATAGTCACTGTCTTGTGAAGCACAGAGTTCCGGGAACTCGAAGAGTTCCATTTGGTTTCAGCAGAAGCCTTCAGAGACGCTCCCTCTATTTAAATGGGGGAAGAAGAGTGCTAGGACCATGAATCTCTGAAAGCAGAATAAAGTTTAAGCGTTGCCCTGGACTGGATTTGAGAGGTGTGTATACCCCAGAATGTGATCAAGCGAATTGCAACTGTATTATGTGCACTCAGCCACTCTGAATTAATAAAATAGACCGCCACATAGTTAAGGACTGATTTGAAGACCGGCTTTCAGAAGCAAGGTCATAACTACTGGCAGTTTTGCTTATCAGTATGGGAGGAGGGAAGGAAAACATAAATAACTGAGAATTAAAAAAAAATATGTGGATGGACAGCCTTGAGTCTAGACGCCTCTGATAGTAAAAGTTATTGAAAGTTCGGAAAAAAGATGATTTAGTAGGGAGTCATTATGATCTATGTGTTTTGTTGTAAGTTAGTTATAAAAGTTGAGATAATAGAGTGTAATTAGGAGCAGTCTTCGGAAGCTATCCCGAGAGAGACGTTTTCCTGACATCTTTACTCCCCAGCAGGGAGGCGTTTGGCCAGCACTGACCTGTCGTTGATTACTCAATACTGTCTCAGAATATAGGTAAATATCTGGGATGTTCTAACCCTATTGCTTATGTTTCTGTGTGCTTAAATCAAATAAACTGCAGTATTAAACAAAAGCATAGGGGGAAAACGGTAGGTGCTAAACACCCATCGGCAGCCCTCCATCAGCTCCACACCCCCCAGCGCCTCCACCCACCAGCGGGCCCCGTGGATCAGTGCCTCCACCCTCCCTCCCCGCGCCTCTTGCCCGGCGCAATCAGTGGTTTTGCGGCATGCAGGAGGCTGGGGGGAAGGAGTGAGGAGGCGGTGCGCTCGGGGGCGGAAGTGGGTGGGAAGAGGCAGGGTGGGGACAGGACCTTAGGAGAAGGGATGAAGTGGGGGCAGGGCCCAGGGCAGAGCCAGGGGTTGAGCAGCCCCTGGCACTTTGGAAAGTCGGTGCCTGTGAACAAAAGCATGCTGACTTACATTTAATTCTTGATCAGACAGAATCGCTGAGTTCCTGTTGATTTATTCCTTACACCGCCTGAAGTTAAATAGTTAACTTGCCCCTGTTGGGGAGTCAACCCCAGGTAACAGTCCTACTGCTAGAGTGGTTGGCAAATTGACCGCATGAACTAACTTCCAACATAAGCTACTTTAGCGTCTCACAGACAGGCCAGGGTTTTACCAAGTCTTCAGAAAGTGATGTGCGTTTGGAACAATTAATGTGGAGCCGGATCCTGCCAACTCAGAGTCACCGTGAGATGTGTCGTGGCTTTCCGCAGTGCAGGATTGGGCCGAAATGCCTGTCTGTGTGTGGCTAGCGGGAAGCCATGGCAGGTAATATCCCCTCAAGTCCCAAGGTACACCAGTTATGTAGGGAACGGGCTTTTGTTACACATTTAGCAGGCACTGAATGTGTGCACATAAGGCCTGGCTATCTACTGAACCGTGGCAAACCTACTCCAGTTTTCATTGCAAATGTAAACACCCAGTCAGACTTCAAGGGGACTCGAAGGGAGAATGATGAGCAGGATTTGGCCTAGCCTCAGTTCTCCCTCACAGGACAGAATACAAGATTTTTACTCTCATTTTGGACTCCAGGGCAACAGAGAGAGCTATAGAAAATGGATGACTAACTACCCTAATTCCAATGCCCTGGAAGCAGAATACCACGTGGCACTGCCAATTCTAAAGCTCTTGAATAGACCCACATCCTAACTGTGGGCTAGTCCTATTCAGCAGTGCAAGGAAGGATGGATGGTCACCACCCCATTTCTTCATCAGAGTAGGGGGTGGGTTCCTGATCCTCCACATAGCAAGCAAGTGGGCAAAGAGTAGGTGGAGCCTGGCTCTATGCCACCCCACCCACCACAGGCCAGAAAGCAGGGCTGACCAGGTGCAGATGAGGGGAGGAGATCATTTACCCCTCTCTCCACGCAAGTGTGGCACAAAGCAAGAGGAGGAACGGGGACAGAGTTACAATTGTTTCCTGGAGCAGCACAGCTATGTGCCACCCCTTACTCAGTGATGAGGTAAAGGCTCGATGTAGCATCCTTTAATCCAGGCCTGCACAACCCGTAAAGCGGCGAGGGCCATATTACTCCAAAGAAAACAGCTGAGGGCCGTAACCCCCTGAGCGCCACCAAACCCTCCCCCCCCCCCCAGCGCCGCCCGCCCCACTGAAACAACCCCCCCAGTGCTGCCGAAACACATACACACACACCCCGCGCCACCTGCCCCGCGGAACTAACCCTCCTTCCCCAGCGCCGCCCCACCAAAACAGCAGTATTAAACCTCGGTAATATGTTATAGCGGGCCCCTAAGGTAGTATAATTAAGGTACAAGAAAAATGTCTTTTTGCTAGAAGTAGAATAAGATCTTCCCCCCACTTTGTAATCAATTGCCCTGTTGAATGAATGAGGTGTGAATGAGGAAGGCGTGGAAGGCAGGAACCTCCAGACAGCTGCAACCCCTTCAGCTCGCCGGCTCACCTGCCCCCCCGCCACTGCTCGCTCACTCGCCTACTCAGTCCCCCTCCCCCGCCACCGGCTCACCTGCCCCCCCTGCCACTGCCCGCCCACTCACCTCCTCAGCCCTCCACCCGCCCTGCTCGCCTACTCATTCCCCGCCACTGCCCGCCCGCTTGCCTACTCTGCCCGCCTCCCTCACCCACCGCTTGCCTACTCACCCCCCCGCGGGCCGCACAGTGAGCCCATCTACTCAAGCCCCACGGGCCGCACAGGGAGCCCACGCGGGCCCCCGGGCCGCATGTTGCGCAGGCCTGCCTTAATCCAACAAGCAATTTTCACCACAGAGACATTGCATTTGTCTAAGATGCCATATGCCGTTTTCATGCAACAGAGAAGAGAGATGGCGACCAATAAATATATTTCTTTACTTCCATGGGTTGCCGTGTCATGGCATGCTGTATTGACAGCCACCGACAATCTCAGCCAAGAGACATGAGGAATATCATTTACCATTTGCATGGAGCTATAGCCCAAGAGAGAACTTTGGCTGGTTGTTTCCCAGAATGTTTCTGCAAAGGATTCACGTGGAAAGCAAACTGCCACTGGCATATATGTAATGCTTTGAAAGGCCATTTAAAGATGTGTTTGTATAACTATTGTGACCATGATATGGCAATGCTAGAGTCATTGATACTGCATGGCAAACTCTGAAATACTATCGTTCTGAGAGTTCTCCTTCTGCATTTATTTCCCCCCTGCTTCTAATTATTAATGACGCTGGCACAAAAGCAGGATCTGTGTCTATTAAACCTGCATCTGCTTCTGCTTATTCCCATGCAAAGTTATAATCCTTTGTGTCGCCTCAACTGTGTGCGATGGAACTGATTTAGGATGTCCCAACTAGAGGAGTATGACCTCAGGTGGAGAATAAGCAGAACAGATCAACTCTGAAAGAAAACAATGCTAGTTTTGTGTAACATGCCAGAAGTAATAAATAAATTCAGAGATGAGCAGAGGGGAGAAGGGGAAGAAGCTAAGCAGAAAGGAAGGAAATCTGATGTACAGGCAGAAGAACTTTTAATTCAGAGTTTTACATGTGGCGTCATGGTTCTTTACCGGTCTCTAGCGAATTGCCTGAGAAGGGTTAAGCCACAATAGAGCCCAAATACATTTTGTTGTTTGCATCATGGTGTTAGGATGACATTACACCATCTGTATTGCAAAGTAGTTAAATCAGGATGCTGTGCTACACGTCAGAAACATCGCGCTATGCAGGCCTCTTGGAAAGATGGGACCCAGAGGAATCTATCAATGGAGAAGTCACTGAGAATTCACATGTAGCTACAAGGAAATGAATGGGCATTACAGGGAAGGTTGACTGTATAGTGGGTAGAACTTCAGGAATTTGTGTTGACTACACAGTTACAACCTGGATTTGGCCTGTGGAATATGCTAAAACTATGCTTGGTACCTGGGTCCTTTCAGCAATAAGTCAATTAGTTTATTGCAGTGCGCTTCCAATTGGTACCAAAGGGCCATATATTTGGAATATAAGTTTCAAACACAAGCTATCAGCCCCATTCACTTACTGGGCCTGAATGGGGCTTTCCAAGAGCAGTGAAACACAGGAAGAATTTTTTACAAGGCTGTTGCTTCCTTTATAGATGGAAAGACACAAGTTGAATGAAGCATGGCATAAAAAGGTCTATTCCTTCCCACTGCAGCGGTAGCCAGCATGAGAAAGAAGTGAAGAAATGTTGTTCTCTTGCTGCTAGGAAAGGCAATAAGAGGCGTGCAAATAGTCATTTTGATAAGAGTAGGCTATGCTAATCATGGAGGCAGGAATTGCTGAGAAGCACCAGTAAATGCTGCCACAAAGGGTCGTAGCAAGACTCCAGTACAGATGAAGACCAAGCACAGCTGGTGGGCAACAAATCGCATGCAAGCTTTGAGCTGTACGAGAGAACTTGCCCACCAGATCTTCCCAAAGTCTGGACTTTCTAATTCTAATCACTGCAAAATAGTCCTTCCCATCGACTGCTTCCTGTGATCTGATCTCTCTGAAAGCATGCAAGGTGGATCTAAATGAAAATGGAATTGCCTTGAAAATACAGAAAGGCGCCTAATAAATAACTATGACTGATACAGCTCTTAGGCATGAAGCTGTGTCACTACGGCATTAAATACAGACACTGGTTTTGTGGGTTTAGACAGTTTATTGATCACATTCCTTGTTATAGTTTCATTTAGCCCTTTACTTATTCAATATCAAGGGCCTGATCCTGAGAGGTGCTGGACCCACCTGCAAGGTACAGCGTGCCCTCAGCTCCTGCTGAAGTTAATGAGAGCGGAGCATGCTCAGCGCTTTGCAGGATTGGGCCCTCCATCCATGATTAGGCTACCAGGCCTCTCTCCCAAAAGGTGCAGCTGAGCAGGATTTGATATTCCCTGCCTAAATAACTAGAAACAGCATTGCCCGGCTGCAAGGGCTTGGGTTTAAAGATTTTCAAGTGGGGTCATGAGGTCTAGTTCATTCTGTTAGTCGTCCATAAAAGGTGACTTTGACAATAAGAATCATTTCCCTGCTCAGCTTCAAAAAAACTAACACAACAACCTGGAGTTTGTAGTGAAATAAACTCATTTTGCGGATTTCCCACAAGCTGAAAACATATTGCATTTTAAACTATATATGTATGTCACCTATCCTAAGAAGAGCTGTCTGGAACCAAGAAATATTCTTGCTTGGAACCATCTCTATTCAAAAGCCAAGTTAGAAACATCCGAGAAGATTGGCTTTTATGTCCATTATAACTTTTTATAAAATTTCTACTGTGGGGGAAGGTAGTTCATGCTTTAATTATGGCTGAATTCCAGCTTCTCTGCTCACCCTTCATGATTTTTCCTAGCATATTCCTTTTGGGTAAAGAATTCCATGCTTCCATCTCAGCCCAGAGGTGAAAGCAATTAAAGTTACGCAATATAATTTGAGTTATTATACTGTGTAATAGATGTCTTCATATCACAATACCTAGGAACTGATGTTAATGGGGCGCATCTGTCAGTAAGACCCATGGCTATCGTTTTGCTTTTGTAGTCATCATCCTGACATGGGACTGACTGGAAAGCTCACGTCTGAGCAAGCATTTTAACACCTATTCTATATGACTGGAAATCTGGGGAAGGGCCAGTTCTGATTCAGATTTTGAACCCTTGAGTTTGGATCTGGAGTTTTGGCTCATGCCATTTGAGAAATAAACGGATATCTAGGAGGTGCAGCTCCCCTCTGCTGGATGCATTTCTGCTGTTGGAGATAGGGGATGTCTATACTTAAAAATGCTTCAGCAGCTGAGCAGATGTAGCACTTCAGAGTAGATACGACCTACGCTAATGGAGGGGTTCTCCCATTGGCGTAGGTAATCCACCTCCCAGAGAGGCGGTAGGTAGGTTTGTGATGGGGTCCTGCTGGCCATCCTGGGGATTATCTCTGCCACTTGGTTCACCCTCTTCACATGGTGCTTCTCCTGTCATCCCTCTCACACTGCGGACCCACCTCACTCCAGAAATCACAGCATCCTCTTTGTGACTCGGCCCGCCGGTCGGGTCACCAGCCACGTTTCCCCCTTCCGGGATTCCCTAAAATCCTTCTATGGAAACATTCCCAGGCAATCTTCTCCAGTGCTGCCCTGATGGTGCCACTTCCCCAGCGGACAGTAGGGGAACCCGGGACCGCCCTCTACTCTGGGTTCCAGTCCAGGGACCCTCAGCTCAGCAGTTCTGGGCTCTACCCTCTCAGCCCTCACTGCGCCTTCCAGGACTGCTTTCTGCTTTTCCTGGTCCCCCGACCCTCTTCTCTGGAGTACCAGCTGCAAACCAACTCCCTCTTCCCAGGGAGTGACTGCTGCCTGCCTTCCTGCAGCCTTTCCTGTTCTCAGCTCCTGGGCTTCATAAACCACCTATTCCTCCCAGCTGAGCCTCTTTTAATCAGCTCCCTGGCTACTCCTCCAGGTGTAACCTGGGCAGTTAGTTGGCCTGCCTGGCCACTTTAACCCCTTCTAATCCCATGTGGAGTGAACATTCCATCACAAGGTTGACAGAAGATTTCTTCCATCTACTTAGCACTTTCTACACCAGAGATTAGGTCAGCGTAGCTACGTCTTTTGGGGTATGGATTATTCTCACACTGAGAGAAGTAGCTATGCGGATGTAAATTCCCAGTGTAGACCAATTCTTAGACAGTTAAGGTATCATGTACCTGCCATATAATTTGGTCATTGTTTCCTTTCACTCTTAATCCTTTTGTTTTCATCACCATATACGATCATTCTGTTGGGTTGAACGCCCATTGATTCATAATGGACATTTCTAGAGCCAAATACAATGTGAGCTACCTGTTGTAGGCATTATTAGAGCACTCATCACCATAATATGATGGACACACTAGGATAGCTATAGAGATCATATCTTGTACTTACATAGCCCCTTTCATCCAAGAATTACAAAGCACTTTACAAATATTGAGCTCCCACATCATCTGTGTGAGCTAAAAAGCCATTAGACTCATTTTTAAAAGGTGAATAAACTGTGGTGCTGATGGGGTAAATGACTTGACCTGATTCTGGAAGCCTTACATGTGAGCAGTCCCACTGAAGTCAACAGAGCTCTTCAAATGAATAAGAATTATCAGAATAAGAACATAAGAACGGCCGTACTGGGTCAGAGCAAAGGTCCATCTAGCCCAGTATCTTGTCTTCCGACAGTGGCCAGTGCCAGGTGCCCCAGAAGGAATGAACAAAACAGGTAATCATCAAGTGATCCATCCTCTGTCGCCCATTCCCAGCTTCTGACAAATGGAGGCTAGGGACACCATCCCTGCCCATCCTGGCTAATAGCCATTGCTGGACCTATCCTCCATGAATTTATCTAGTTCTTTTTTGAACCCTGTTATGGTCTTAATCTTCACAACATCCTCAGGCAAGGAGTTCCACAGGTTGACTGTGAGTTGTGTGACGAAATACTTCCTTTTATTTGTTTTAAATCTGCTGCCTATTAATTTCTTTGGTGACCCCTAGTTCTTGTGTTATGAGAAGTAGTAAGCAACACTTCCTTATCTACTTTCTCTACACAAGTCATGATTTTATAGATCTCAGTCACATCTCCCCTTAGGAGTCTCTTTTCCAAGCTGAAAAGTCACAGTCTTATTAACAGGTTTCAGAGTAGCAGCCGTGTTAGTCTGTATCCACAAAAAGAAGAACAGGAGTACTTGTGGCACCTTAGAGACTAACAAATTTGTTAGTCTCTAAGGTGCCACAAGTACTCCTGTTCTTCTTTTTACAGTCTTATTAAAATCTCTCCTCATACGGCAGCCGTTCCATACCCCTAATCATTTTTGTTGCCCTTTTCTGAACCTTTTCCAATTCCAATATACTTTTGGAAGTTGGGGCGACCACATCTGCGCACAGTATTCAAGATGTGGGTGTACCATGGATTTATAGAGAGGTAACATGATATTTTCTGTCCTATTATCTATCTCTTTCTTAATTATTCATAGTATTCTGTTAGTTTTTTGACTGCCGCGGCACATTGAGTGGATGTTTTCAGAGAACTATCCCCAATGACTCCAAGATCTCTTTTTTGAGTAGTCACAGCTGATTTAGACCCCAGCATTTCAGCATGAGTTAAGATTTGCAGGATTGGATCCTACATTTCCTTACCCTGACTTTTACCTAGCAGGGGAAGGCCACTGCTTTTAGCCTTTTCTAATGCCCTCAGCTTGTTGTCTGCAGCCATGCCACTAGAGGTGGATTACAGATTTATGGGGTCATGGGCCAGAGCAAGTGGGGGCCCCCTCCCCATCCCTTCCACCTGCAGTCGCCCTCCTCCAGCACTCCTACCGGAGAGCGGGGTCGGGGGGGTGGGGGCTTCCCCCGCTTCCCAGCAGGAGCTCTGGGCGGGCGGAACAGGGTTGGGGCGCCCATTTTTCCAGGACCCTCCAGTTGGCCAGGTCCAGGGGCATGGGCCCTGTTGGCCCAGTGGCTAATCCACCACTGCATGTCACTACCCATGATTGAAACACAATCCCCCATCATATAGAAACAGTTCTCTCTCCCTCCGCCATTGAGAGGCACTTCATCATGAAGCCTTACTATACTGATTTCACCAGCTACAGGTATGCCTACCCAACAAGCGCTACAGTAGAAGCTGAATACAGCTGAATTTTTCACATCCCTGAGCAACCTGGCTAGGTCAACCTAAGTTTTAGGTGTCAAACAGGCAGCAACTCCGCATCCTCCGGTGCCTGAAGAGTTGCCTCAGGCATCACATTTGTCTGGGATCGTTTATAAACTCTTCAAGGCAATGAGGCTGTCATTTGGGTACTTTGTTCTGAAAGCACTGCATCACTTATAACGCATTCCGCATTCCGGCAACTTTTAGGTTAAATGATCTCGTCCATGTGAATGATGGAGTAAAGCAAATGGCCTCCTTGATGAGAATTGCCCAGCTATGGTCCTTTCCAGGTAAATCAATACAACTGCTTTCCCATTGCAACATGTGCTCCCTAATAGAGATAGCTGCCTTTATAAATGCATTAAACAATTTAAACACAATTGTTAGCCTAGAAATTATGGAATATATATATTAGTACATATTTTCAGAGCCTGCAGCAGGTGGGAGAAAGAAAATAATCCATCTTTCATCTAAGGGTATTTCTACACTACCCACCGGATCGGTGGGCAGCAATCAATTCAGCGGGGATCGATTTATCGCATCCAGTCTAGACGCGATAAATCGACCCCCGAGCCCTCTCCCGTCGACTCCTGTACTCCAGCGCCGCGAGAGGCGCAGGCGGAGTTGACGGGGGAGCGGCAGCACTCGACTCACCGCAGCGAAAACACCGTTGTAAGTCAATCTAAGTACGGCGACTATGCACGTAGCTGAAGTTGCGTACCTTAGATCGATTCTCCCCCCCCCCCCCCCCCCCCCCAGTGTAGACCAGGGCTAAGATGAGATTGTGGTTATGGCATGGGACTAGGACCTGGTTCAATTCCCTGTGTGAGCCATTCAGCTCCGGGACTCAGGTCACCATCTGTACATGGTGGGTAATACTTCCATTCTCAATTTCTCCTCGCTGTGTCTTGAACGGAAGAGCAGGCCAAGGTAGCTCAAAAGCGTCTCTCTTTCACCAACAGAATTGGTCCAACAAAAGATATCACCTCATCCAGTCTGTCTCATTAATATCCTGGGACCAACATGGCTATAACAACACTGCAAACACACGTTGTCTTGTGGTTTAGATTTTAAGCCAGTCAAGGCTCACCTCTTCCTACATGTTTGTACAGTGCCGAGCATAATGGGGCCATGATCTAAATTGGGCCCCTTCAGCAGTATTGTGAAATCAATAAAACTGGAATACACAAGGGGTTGCAATTAAATTCCTCACTAGGGCACGGCCACCCAGGAAAGGATCAGAAAACTTTTAAAGTTTGAGGCACATCCTTGTTGAAGTGGAAATAATGGCGCTTTGTCCCAAACGATATAAAATATGTATTACAATTAAATTTTCTATTGGCAAATTGCTCTACAATTGAAAACACAGATGCCCGAGTGAGGCAATTAGAATAATTGTAGTGTGCTAATTATAGTTTGATGGATTCTGCATGCTGTCAGCAATTATCTTTCAAGCACGCATTTTCTGAACGGAGTCCAAACCCATAAAAAGACACTCATATAATAAGCCATATCTTCCTCATTGGCATGCTTGGTCATTTTAAAGCCTTTTCTAAACAAAGACTTTGTAAGATCAAAGATGTAATTAAGTTTAATGAGGTTTTAGGAAGAAACACCCTTTGTATTCGATACACTCATTAGCAAACTCCTTGCATCAAACATTGGGAGAGAAAAAGCTTACATGACCTTGGGCTGTTGGAGGTGAGCTGTCCACCCAGTGCTGGGACCGTGCCACTCGCCCAGTGCTCCGGGGCTGGGGGTGCTTTGGTCACACCGCCCACCCAGTGCCCTGGTCATGCTGCCTGCCCAGTTGGGGTGCTCCAGCCATGCCGCCCGCCCAGCCTGCTGGGTCTGGGGGTGCTCTGGCTGCACCGCACATCCAGTGCTAGGGCGGGGGGGCGCTCCGGCTATGCTGCCTGCTGGGCCCGCTGTGGCCTTGGGTGCACAAGGGGGCCGGGGGGGGGGGGGGACGTGCTCTCGGCTCTGGCAGGGGTGGGGGGATGGAAGGGCAGGGGCAGGGCCTCAAGCAAAGGAGGAGGGGCAGGGGCTAGCCTCCCCCAATAGCATGTTCACCCACCACTCATGGTGCAGTAACTCCGCCATATGGATGCTTTGGACACATGGAAGTACCTAGTTCACATTAACGTCATCCTTTTTCAAAAGGACTACGGGCAAGTCTACACTACCAGATTAAGTCGACTTAACTTACATCGACATACAGCCCCCGCAGTAATTAAATTGCTTTTGCCTGTCTGCCCTATGCTGCTTGTGTCGGCGATGTGCGTCCTCACCAGGAGCGCTTGCCCCTATTTAACTGTCAGGGTGGGGCATGGTGGGACAGCTTCTGACAGGCAGCAACAGTCAGTGTAAGCCATGCAGTGTCCACACCAGGGGTGGCCAAACTGAGCCTGAGAAGGAGCCAGAATTTACCAACGTACAGGGCCAAAGAGCCACAGGAATACGTCAGCAGCCCCCATCAGCGGTCCCAGCGCCTCCCGCCCGCCAGCAGCCCCACCAGTCAGAGCCTCCTGCCTGCCGTAATCAGCTGTTTCACATGCGCAGGAGGCTCTGTGGGGGAGAGGGAGGAGCGAGGGCATGGCAGGCTTGGGGAAGGGGCAGGGGGACTTGGGGGGAAGGTGTGGAGTGGGGGCAGGGCCTGGGGCAGAGCAGGGGGTTGAGCATTGAGCACAATGGGACACTGGAAAGTTGGCATCTGTAGCTCCAGCCCCAGAGTCGGTGCCTATACAAGGAGCCGCATATTAACCTCTGAAGAGCCGCATGTGGCTCCAGAGCCACAGGTTGGTCATCCCTGGTCTACACTGACACTGCATCGACCTAACTACAGCAATTTAAGCTTTATGCCTCTCATGGGGGTGGAGTTATTAAGTCGGGGTAGTGGGTGAGTTACATCTGTGGGAGCTGCATTTTAGTGTAGACTAGGGTTACCATATTTTGTGCCTCCTAATGGAGGACACTCCCAGGGGCCCCGGCCCCGCCCCCAGCCCCGCCCACGCCCCCGCCCCAACTCCGCCCCCTCCCAAAGTCTCCGCCCCCTCCCCTGCTTGAAGCCTGAAGCAGGTAAGGGGGGGGGGAGGAGGCGCGGCCCAGGCTGGCCCCCGGCAGCTCCAGCCTGGGTCGGCTCGGGCCCTGGCCGACCACCCCCGGCGCACCCCCCGGCTCCCCGACCCCGGCCCGGCTCCCGGCCCCGCGGGCCCGGCTCCCGGCTCCCCGACCCCGGCCCGGCTCCCGGCTCCCCGGCCCGGCTCCCGGCTCCCGGCCCCGGCCCCGCGGGCCCGGCCCGGCCCCCGGCCCCGGCTCCCAGCCCCGCGGGCCCGGCCCGGCCCCCGGCTCCCAGCCCCGCGGCTCGGCTCCCAGCCCCGCGGGCCCGGCCCGCCCCCCGGCTCCCAGCCCCGCGGCTCGGCTCCCAGCCCCGCGGGCCCGGCCCGGCTCCCCGGCCCCGCGGGCCCAGACCGGCCCGGCACTGCGACCCCGGCCCGGCTCCCGGCCGGGCACCATGCCCCCGGCCCCGCACAAAGAGGCCCCGGCCGAGCCTCCCGATTTTCCCGGACATGCCCGGCTTTGGGGGATTTCCCCCCGGACGGGGATTTGAGCCCCCAAAAGCCGGACATGTCCGGGAAAATCCGGACATATGGTAACCCTAGTGTAGACACTTAGGCTATGTCTACACTAGAAACTTTAAAGCGCTGCGGCAGGCTCGCCCAGCGCTCCTGGTAATCCACCTCCATGAGGGGAATAGCGCCGAGTGCGGCTCCCAGCGCTTGGAGCCTGTCCACACTAGTGCTCAACTTGCTGCGCTCAGGGGTGTGTGTGTGTCATTCTCCCCCCGAGCCAGCAAGTTAGAGTGCTATAAAATGTAAGTGTTGACAACCCCTTACAGAGCTTGGGCCGTGTAAGCTGCTTTATGTCAGCCTAACTCTGTAGTGTAGACCAGGGCTTAGTTAATGCGAATTAGGTACCTTTTAATTCACACCTACAGCATCCACGTGGGAGAGTTACAGCACCACACGCTAGTGCATGTGAGAGTAAACCCCTATAATCTGAACTGCGGGGCCCTCTAGACAAGTCCTAAATTAGGTACCCTAAATCAGAATTTAAAGCCAGGATTTTCAAATTGGTGAGTAATTTTGGGTGCTCAGCATATTAAAACAACCTGATTTTCAAAAGTGCTGAGTAACCACCCTCTGAGTATTATCCTTCTTTAAAAAGAGTCTCACCTTGGGTAACAAAAACCCACAAGTCGCTTAAAAATGCAGGCCTAGAAGCCTAACTTTACGCTCCTGTTTTTTAAAATCTTTGTATTTTTGCACAATCTCAGTCTTCATTGTAATGAATCTACTCTACTCTCCCTTTTCCAGATTCTCTGGCAGGATCTGTGTGATATGCACTGCTTGCTTTTAACTCAAAGAAAAGTACCTGCAAATGATTAGAGAGGACTAAAACCACAATCTCCTCCCCCACCCCTTTTCTCCAGCACTCACATTTTGCATGAAACCAGACCCGCCCCTGCTTTGGTTTGCATAACAAAAGCTTAGCCAACAAGGTTTTATCTAAACAAAAGCCCTGTCTAGAAATAATGCCTATTGATTCCTCCCAGAGAGATTTAGGGTCTAGTCCACACAATAAATGCAGTGTCTTCAATGAAAGGTCAGCTCGGCATCAAAGCCCGAAAACAAAAACCCCTCACTCTGCAGCAGTGAGTTGTGTGTGAAGCTGCCTTATGGGAAGACAAGAGGCAGCTTGGTCCAAGAAAATATGGTTAGAAGCCAAAAACTCTTGAGGTCTTCCCCTGACGGTGTGACATAGGGCAAGTCACTTCACTGCTCTCTGACTCAGTTTCCCCATCTCTAAACCAGGGTTCAGACTTCCCTGTTAGCAGTCAAAGCTTTGTGCAATTAGTGTACCAATGAGCACCCTACACTGGGTCAGATCAAAGGCCCATATAACCCAGTATCTTGTCTTCTGACAGTGGCCAATGTCAGGTGCTTCAGAGGGAATGAACAGAACAAGTAATCATCAAGTGATCCATCCCCTGTCGCCTATTCCCAGCTTGGAGTCATAGACTTTAAGGTCCCCTAACCTATGTCTGAGCTACTGAAGTCCTCAAATCATGGTTTAAAGCTTCTGGCACCATCCCTGCCCATGCTGGCTAATAGCCATTAATGGACCTATCCTCCATGAATTTATCTGGTTCTTTTGTGAACCCTGTTATAGTCTTGGCCTTCACAACATCCTCCGGCAAAGAGTTCTGCAGGTTGACTGTGCATTGTGTGATGAAATACTTCCTATTGTTTGTTTTAAACCTGCTGCCTATTCATTAGGTGACCCCAAGTTCTTGTGTTATGAGAAGAAGTCAACACCTCCTTACCCCAGCATCCTAGTAGCCCCATTCTCGGGGTCACCCATCCTACCCACCCCACCCAAGAGTTACTGCAGAGTATGGTCCCACTTACAGGGCAGGATTTGCTTGCGGCCCAGGAACATAGGCTACAAAAAATAGCTGTGTGCATGGGACTTGGGAACCTCTTCCCCCTCCCAGTGGGCAGCCTGGTGTGCAGGGGATTGTCGGTATTCATGCCACTTCCACCTCAACACCATTGTGTCTCTGAAGGGAGAGAGGAAAAGCTACCCTTTGGATCCCACCTACAGCCCCTTTCCTGGGATAGCTTTTAGAATGACGCTACGAGCGATACACGAACAAACAGTTGTGCTGCCACTATTTTAATTAAGAGATCCATCCCACCTCCCGTATCCCAGCTGGACGTGCCCTCTAAGGAAGAAGGGAGGGGAATCAAAGAAATTTAGCCATCCGTTCTCCCAAGTAAAGTGTTCTCGCTACCTTAACCCAGGAGGGGGGCAACCCCTCAGTTGGCAAATAGAGCCCATCTCAGCCTGCAGTCAGTCCACAAAGGCAGATGCCATGCAGAGCTCCACAGGCATCTGGCTGCAGTGATCTGCTTGCAGAACGGGAGCCATATCAAGCCGCACAGGGCTGGAAATACTTATACTTTGTTCCTAGCACGCACACACACACACTGGCCAGAATTGTCAAGTGCTGAGCCCCCACTGCTGGGTCCAGTTTGTCCAAAGGGCCCAGCTCCTACGTAGGCGCTGAATAAGTGGCCAGGCTTCAGGATGGCTCCGCGCCCTGCACACTCAGCTCTTTCGAAAACACTGCTCCAGTGGTGGCAACGGAGCACCTGAAAACTCTGGGACTCAGAGCCTAGCCTAGCCTAGGGTTTATATTCTCCAAAGTGGGGACAAAAGCCTGGAGGGATATCTCCCCAGTAGAATCTATTTTGAAAAATCAATGTGATTTGGTGCAGCTGGGTCCATTCCAAAAGGCCAAAGGTTTGCTCTTCAGAAGCTTTTTGATGCAATAGTATTTCCTCTCTGGCAGGGATGGGAGAGGAGTCTAGAGCAGGGGTGGCCAACCTGTGGCTCTGGAGCCACATGCGGCTCTCCAGAAATTAATATGCGTCTCCTTGTATAGGCACCGACTCCGGGGCTAGAGCTACAGGTGCCAACTTTCCAATGTGCCGGGGGGGGGGGGGTGCTCACTGCTCAACCCCTGGCTCTGCCACAGGCCCTGCCCCCACTCCACCCCTTCCCGCCCCCTCCCCTGAGCCTGCCGTGCCCTCGCTCCTTCTCCCTCCCTCCCCCAGAGCCTCCTGCATGCCTCAAAACAGCTGATCGAGAGGAGCGGGGAGGGAGGGGGAGGCGCTGATTGGCAGGGCTGCCAGTGGGCAGGAGGCACTGGGAGTGTGTGTGGGGGGAAGCTGATGTGGGGCTGCTGATATGTTATTGTGGCTCTTTGGCAATGTACATTGGTAAATTCTGGCTCCTTCTCCGGCTCAGGTTGGCCACCCCGGTTTAGAGAAAGGGGAACTCCACCTGAGTCATAGACACATTTCCCTTCAGTCTGGTGTCAGAATTTTAAACTAGAGGCTCCCAATGAATCACCAACTAGTACATCCCTGTACTACAGCCACTGTGATATTGACTCAGAGGTAGGGAAGAGCTCTTTCCTTGTTGGGACATCAACAGTCTCCACGGTGCTATACTTTGTCTAATGTCGCATTTGACAGCTTAAGAAATCAGGGCTCTCCTCTTCAGATTTTCTGGTCCCTGTTCCCTTTTACGCCTCTCTCTCTGGATGTCCCTTTGGCAGGTAGACATTCAGTACCCCATTGATCTTTGAGAACAAAGTAAACAAGGGATATGTGACACCAGTCCTTTCCAGCCCCAACATTTGTTTACTGTCAATGATATATTGGCCCAATAAAGAGATCATGTTACCTACTTCAGCAGAGTCTGTGGATGGGCTCTTCACTCTGCAAATAACCTTCATCCAAATCAGAGAACAAGAGGCTTGGTTTCTCCTGCAAGGTCCCATAATAAGACTGACCCTCCCAGTGCTGTCCTGCTTGGACCCAAAGACTTCCTGAGATAAGTCCAACCTTTTCTATAAACTAGCTACTCCTTTTCCAGCAGTACCAAGCTAGTAGATTAAATTACCCCAGATGCAACTGACCCCAGGCCCTTAACCCCTTCTTTTCTGGTTCCAATCCCCTACAAACACAATAGTTGAAACAGGATTGGGCTTTTTTCGGGGGGTCGGGGGACTCTACATCCTGGTTGTCCTGGAGGAGACTGCAGCATAAGATCACTGACTGTTTGTGGAAGGTGCTATGTTAGCAGTGTGTAATTCTAACATTAGTGTATGCAAGTATTCATTGCTCAGTTTTAACAGCAAGGAATCAGTGCATTTCACTGAATCGCAAGTGAGGATAAACATGTCAAGAAGAGTCAGCTGATATTCTTAAATGCTCTACAGAGTCTTAGGTTTTTGAAAAAAAACAAAACCCATCATCCAAACGTGTTCTAGTGCATTGTAAGAGCATGCTCGAATACCATAGCAATGAGTGTGGTATAAGAATCTGAACAGTCTATTTATCTAATCCTGATGTCTTCAGGTGGTCTAGTGGCTAAGGCATTGGGCTAGGACTCAGAAGATCTGTGTTCAGTTCCCAAGATCTGTAGGGTCTTAAGCAAGTATCTTGAGGCCTTGTATTCAAGAGTTAATGGAAATTGCAGTGCTCAGAACCGGGGGGACACCTAGCCTTTAACCTCAGTTCTTCTCCTGAGAAATATAGATTATAATGCTTCCTCTCCCCCACCCTTTGTCTCTAAGAAATTTGAGGGAGGGACTATCTTTTACTATAACTCTGTATAGCACCAAGCATAATAGGGCCCTGATCTCACTGGAGATATCTAGGGACTACTGTGATACAAATAAAAATGGACAGTATTTGTGGCACTGTAGCAATTTATGCCAATTATGTGACACCCCCCGCTAAGACTGCTATTCCATATTGCTAGAATATAGTAAAAAAAATCTAAGTTTGTCATTAAGTTTATATTTCCACTACAAGTGGCAGACTCTGTTATGTCCACATATCAGCCTTCAACAGCAGGGACTATAGCATTTCTCCAATATACAAAAGAGAAGTTACAGCAGAAGCCCACCTGTGATAATTCCTAGACTGATCTGACCAGATAAGTGGACCTGGGGCAGATCCCAGCCCCCCAGTTCTTTTCACAGAGGACAAGAGACACTTGCTTGGTACATGAAAGGAAAAATAAAACCTCTTTGGGGCCCAATGCTTGGTATTTTATTTTAAAAGTCAGTGCAAAAACTTCCTTAAAGTACTCTGCTTCTCCAGCTGCTTCTGCAGCATAGCACCAAATGTTAAATGACCCAACCAAACTACATACAGTTAGCAGTTCCCCTTCAAGGAGCAGAGAACAGATTTTCCTCCATGCAGTAGTAACAATAACAATCTTATTAACCACCACTGCCCCTTATATGTACTGCAGCAAACTGGCTACAGGTGCCCTGACCTCTTCCCTTGAGCTCTGAAAAGATTCCTTTGGGTCCAAGTGTCCCTCTACCACGTAGATGAATGTAGGTAAAACAAGAAGAATGATCCTGCACCCATTGAAGTAAATGACAAAGTGCTCGTTGACTTTAATGATGCAGCATTAGATGCCAAGAAAACGGAGAGTCCCTAAGATCTATATCAGCTGTCACAGGGTCTCAACTTTGTAGATAATATTAGGTGCATTTTCATGATGACATGTGAACGCCAGTGCTAATGGAAGGGCGTGTTCATGTTTTCCCCTCTAATGTCTGAAAAGTAAACATGAAAATGGAAATTTTATTTTGAAAATTAAGAAAAATAACCACCATTTTATTCTGATTCTGATGATACCAAGTCCCTCTTCTTGCTCCCACTCAAATCGGTGTGAATGTTTTCTTGGGGCCTGATTTTCAGAAGTGCTGAGTACTCACAGCTGCAGCTAAAACCAGTGAGAGTTGCAGTTGCTGAACACTTGTGAAAATCAGACCCTTCATGTCTGAACATGCAGCAACTATACTAACAAATGAACAAGTTTGAAAAAGAGTGAATTTCTGTGTAGACTTGACTTCTAGAGGTGATGGTTTAAAGCTCTCCACCTGGATCTTCTAACTCATTGTGCAGAAATGTGACAACTGCACAATGCCTCATTATTTCAGTTCCATGGGACACTTGGAGAAACCGTATGTGTAGGCTGCAAAACTAGGGCAGACAAAGATGATGGAGCCCTTGCCACAAACAAAAGAATCCCCCATGGTTAGCAACCAAAGGTTCCTAATTCTGACAGGGCAGGAATACAGTGTGGTACCTTTTCACAAGGGCAAAACCAGAGAATTTGCTGTTAGTTTTGGCCAGGAAGCATCTGTGACTGTGTGTGGGCCACAGGTAAAATAACAGTACCAAAAAGAGATTGCTTGATTGGTAGCCAACGTCTTGACATAGAATGGAATTGCTTGACATGGCACCTATAAGCCATCCAAGCCTCTGTTAGCAAAGCACAGACATGTCTAAGTGAGAAAAGTGTATGTTTGCCTTTCGAGTCTATCAGCTGTTAGCATGTTGTCATTTAGCCTCATATAATCCTCCCCTGAGTGTCGACATCACTGTTCTCTCCAAGTACACTCAGACCAATCAGCAAGATGTTGTCAGTTTGGGCAAACTTCCATAAATGGGTATGGAGAGTAGACATGACTTCATGCTCCTTACTAGACTGGGGACATTGCCAAAACACTGAATCCCCTTTCTACTGACACAGTGGAGAGAGATTTTCAGATCTTGACTCATATGCTTTGCACTTCATGGCAAGCAAACCACAGACATCTGTGGTGGCTTTGTGGCCAAAGCCGCAGAGTTCTGATATTTTGTTGAATAAGGCTGTTAGCAGATTTGCAATCACACACAAATTCTTTTTCCGCAGACCTGCTGTTTCCTCAAAATAAGATGAAGCTAGAACAGCAAGATTTCAAGTGGCAGCATTTTTATGTGTCCGGGGCAACCTTTATGAACAAATCTGAATAAAGAATGTTGCCACTATTATATGTTAAAAAAACAAGAACAGGTGTCTCTTAGAAGATAAACTGAGCATTTAAACTTTATGTAGGTATAGTGCCCAATCCCATTAAGTCAATGGGGCTCTGTTCCAGCAATGCTGCAACTGACTGCAAGTTCAAGGGGCTGTCCATGCAGAGTTGACTGCAGGACTGGACCATGGAAATTTTGTTGGAGTCAGTGGAAGCAGAATCAGGCCCATACTAGTTGCTTCTCTTCCAAAAGATAAATTCATCCCTTCACACAGATCTAGCTGCAGGATCAGGGCCCATGTGAGTGGTTATACAGTGTACCCTCATAGCCTGGTGTGTTGAGAAGGCCGACTACTGCCTTCCAACGAAACAGTGTATGGGCCTGATCCAAAGTCAACTGGAGTGTTTCTGTTGACTTTAATGAGCTTTGGTCGGGCCTTAAATGCATGCGTGGAAGTGTATTGCTGCTTTTATCAACTTTTCTGTAACATTTTTGTAACAACTGTCTAATGGGTCATGATTTGACTAATTTTGGAATGCAGGCTCTTTGGAGCATATCATCCATTAGGCATGGACTCCCCTATCTGTCTGTATCCATCTGTCGTCTCTTGTATTATACCCAGATCGTAAACTCTTAGGGCAGGGATCATATTTTTAGTGTATGTTTTTATATTACCCACATGCAAATAGTAGGCATAGCAAAAAATAAAAATAAAAATGTTAAAGCTGCCCTCCTTCTCCAATTATTGCCTTTAGAGTTCAGCACTGGTTTAGGAATTAGATAATTCTTTCCTCTGCTCTTCTCTGTACAATGGGGATTATAATACTTACCCATATTTGCAAGGCACTTTTGATACCTATGCTAAAACCAGTGCTATATATGTGCAAAATCTATAGCATAACTAATTAATTGTAATTATGTATATTGATTATATTATATTGGAGACAAACTCAGGATTCCCTATGTTGGTTTTTGACAAACTTGGTTAGCTGAGTTTGGGCTTTGCAAAACCACAGTTGGTTGGGGGCCTGGTTCTATTTCACTTTACGATACTAACGTATTGAGTAGTGAGAAAGGTGTCCTGAAAGAAAGAATCTGGCCACCCTTTCTCTCAGCTTCCCCTTTAAGAAGCGGTGCTAGCGGTGGGTGTCTCCCGTCCAGCTTTCACACCTTGGGTGGGAAAGGGAGGCGGGACCTCTCACCTCTGATTGACGGGCCGCCAACCTCAATGGAACGTTGTGTAGCCGAACCCGGGGGGGCCGGCTGTCCAATCCCGCGGCGCGCGGGCACGCTCTAGAACGCCGGGCGGCCAATGGGAGCGGAGCGAAAGGCGGGGTGGAGGTGGCGAAAGGGGAATGTTGCGGTGTCTCCAACGTGGGCTTGAGACGAGAGCGGCGCTCGGGGGCCGGGAAAGCGATCGCGGCGGCGGGGGAGGCGCGCGGGGATCGGGGCGGCTGGCAGCGCCCGCTGTGGGTGGCAGGGCTCGTCCCCGGCCCGGGGCCGGCAGGAAGGGGGCCCGGGAGCGCGAGCAGGGGGAGCTGCAGCCGCGGCGGAGGAGGCGGCGCTGCCCGTGCGGGGAAGCTGCCCGAGAGCGCGGCATCGGCCCACGCGGGCAGGGCAGGCGGCGATGCAGCCCCCGGCGGTGGCGGGGCCGCTGCGGGACTGAGCCCCGCGCCCTGGGCTCGAGGAGCGAGAGAGAGCGGGACGTGGCGGCTCTTTAGCGGGGAGAACGTCGGTGCCTTGATTTCCCCACCTCCGCCTCCGGACTCTGCGATGCAAACGCCCCGGGGGGCAGCCGGGCGCTGACAGGCGCCGTCCCGGGGGCGCCCCGTGTGCTGCAGTGACTCCACGCGCGGGGGATGCACGCGTGCCCGGCCGCCTGCCTGCCGTAGCAGCGAGCCCCGGCGACTCCCGGGCACCCCCGGCAGGACTGGCGCAGCGGAGAGGCGAGTCGGCGATGGTGCAACTGGTGGCGCGGGGAGCCTAGCGCCGGGGCCCGCCGATCCCGGACCGCTTGCCGGACACGCTCCGCTTAGCGCTGCCTGGCCGCCGCCTGGTTTCGTGCCGCTCTCTCCGCTTTGGCCCCCGGGGGCCGGGGAACAAAATGGCGCGGCCGGTCGTGGGGGCCCCGCTGCTGCGGTCCGCTCCTTGCTTGACTTTCCTCTTGATGGCCCTGATGCGCCCGGGGTCCGGGTCCGGGTCCGAGCTGCGCTGCGCCTCCAGCTGCGCTTGCACCGGGGAGTTGCTGGACTGCAGCCACCGGGGGCTGACTGAGCTCCCCAGGGACCTCCCCACCTGGCCCGTCTATGTGTAAGTGCATCGATCTCCCCGGCGTGGGAGCTGTCCTCCCCTCTCCAGCTTTCCTGGTTCCTCTGTGGTTTTGGGGGGGAGAGGGAAGGGAGGGTCAAATCATGTTCTCTCTCTTTCTGCCGTGCCTAAGGGTCCTCCCTCCCCCGTGTTCCTGCTCCTTTGCCCGTTCAGCAAGTGATGAATTCATGGGCTCTCCTTTTTCCTTCAGGGTACGGTCCTGCAAAATTAGTGGGAGTCTTGCCATGGACTTCAGCGGGAAGCAGGATCGGGCCCGATCCTGCAAAGTGCTGAGCCCCTCTCGAGAACCCAATAGGAGTTGAGGGTTTGGGGACCTGGCAGTAGGTCCTCAGCAGATCACAGGATCGAGTCCTTCAAGTGTCCCAGTTCATATCCTCCTCTCTCCCCCCTCCCCGCCCCCATCCTTTAGGCCCTCAACTGTAAACAGTTGTACAGGTGCTTTATTTTTTTGTAAGTCTGTTGAAGTCCAGGCTTGAGGTTAAGCACATACTGCAGGATCAGTGTATTAGTTTGGTGCTCTGTGCTGTTTTTGTGCCAGTGATGAATAATAATAATCTTAGAGTTTGCTGTCTGCCATTGACTGTGGCCACTTTTCCCTATCTAGTCATTGTAGTTGTTGTGGGCAGCGTAGTAGTTGTAGCTCTCAGAAGTATTGGGAGCATAAGCTTTCGTGGGTAAGAACCTCACTTCTTCAGATGCAAGTAAGAAGTGAGGTTCTTGCCCACGAAAGCTTATGCTCCCAATACTTCTGATAGTCTTAAAGGTGCCACAGGACCCTCTGTTGCTTTTTACAGATTCAGACTAACACGGCTACCCCTCTGATAATTGTAGCTCTGTTAGTCCCAGGATATTAGAGAGACAAGGTGGGTGAGGTAATATCTTTTATTGGACTGACTTCTGTTGGTGATAGAGAGCTCTGTGTGGTTCGAAAGCCTGTCTCTCACACACACAAGTTGGTCCAACAAATTGTAGTTGTTAGGTATTTTACTTTGAGAATCTGCAACATTTCAACTGCTGATTTTTACAGTCGCTTAAGGCCTGGAAAAAACTTCCTTAGTTAACAGTATTCCTTTTAGTTGATGTGCTTATTTTGCTGCATTGTTACTAGACCGGCTTGTGAAAAAGACAGACTGTGTACTCCCTTTGTGTTGTTTTAAAATCTCTTAGGCATTCCTACAAAGTGTGTTCAAAAACTGGTCAGCGGTGTTTCCTACACATAGGAGTGTGAAGGTGTTAAAGATAAGAGTGACTGTTGTAAAAATGACACAGCACTATCAAGGCAAAGGAGAATAGGGTTTGCACAGGGTAGTTTAGTTATTAAAGACTTTGCACTGTATGAAAGGTATAGCAATAATCTGACTAGGCCATATGGTCTTGAACTCATTTAATTTTTTTTAACTGTTAGTTTAGTATGCTGGATTTAAAAAAAAAAATCTTTTTCTTCCAGTTTAATGACACCGGCCTCTTCCTACCGTACACGTTTAAAATTGGCTCTTGTGCTTTTTTGCTGCACAGTGTGAAGTTACTGTACAGATCTCATGTTTCTCCCTAATTCAAATGGAAAATTGAACAGAGGGATGGAGACAAAGAAAAAGTTGCTGCTTAGTTCTCTCTTTTACAGTGTGCCTGGATAAGAAGTAAAATTCTTCTCAATCTGAACTGCTCCCTCTTCATGTTTTTGTAGCTATAGTTTTAATACTGGATGGAAAAGGTAGGTGAGAGGAATTTTTTTTAAACATTATGACCTGGTGCAGATGAAGGCCAAATTTTCTAATTTGGGTTCTAAACCTAGGGCCTGAATCCATATTTGGGCACCTCAACGAATGGCCTGATTTTCAAAAGTGCTGAACACCTACAGCTCACCTCACTGTTTCTGAAAATCAGTCCACTTACTGGTGTGTGCATACATGGATCTAGGTGCCTGAGTTCACATATTCAGATTAGGAAATTTTGGCTGAAGCTGTTACACTTTAACACTCAACCATTAGATATTTTTAATTGGAAACAAAGTTTCAGGATATAAAAATCACTTTTGTGTATTGGTGGGGGGGTGGATACGTTGCTTTACTAGAGTTCTAGAGTACCTGTTTTATATGTTGATTTCAAGTACAACTTGGAAGTTATGTCATGTTAACTTGAAATCAGAATTTTGCTTCTCTCTCTCAAATCAATCTAGAAGGTTAATGCGTTCAATAATCTGTTATTGGCATATCAACTACATTTACAGTGGAAGAGAGAATAGGTGACAGATAATATGGTGTGTCTGAGTTTTTACTGAAATAGTACTTAAAAGTAAAAAAATGAGTGAAGAATGATATTTCAAATTGGAATAGGTGCCATTTCTTTGCAGCTTATTTTGTAATTTTAGCAATGTCATTATTAACTATCTTAAATCTGAAATGATTAAAAGTACAGGAAACCTAAGGGGAAAATTGGGGTCAACTTTAAAAATTTATTCATTTCATTTGGCTATCAGAATGCAGAAGAACCTAAAGTGTGTGTGTGTGTATACTTACATAAATAAATATCCTTAATTGTTACCTAACCTTTTTCTAATGAAGACTAGGAAGGAGGGGGAGAAAGAGAACCTTGATGCTTCTGTCATTGGGGCTTTTAGGTATCTGAACAGGTGTATAAATTGTTGAATATATAATACTTCTGGTTATGTAGATATACTGTACATCTACCAGGAAAGAAAATGGTCATTGACGTTTCTGTGGCGATCATTCAATTTGTTCTGAAGTAGAATTATTTTGTTAAAGGTTTGTTATCATTATGCACTTTTGGCTATAGTCAAAGTACCTGTTTTATATGAGATTATTGGGAGTTATTCTCAGTTGCCCTAGTCTTACTGAGTGCAGAATTTGGCCTTTTATTTTCAAAAGCAAAATAACTCCTCATGTACACCTGTTATTCGGCGTGCAGTTGTATGGCGAAGAGTTCTCAATTCAGCCGAAAGTGATTACGATGGTTTCTAATCTCCTGAGCATAATTTCAGAATCCCCATGTTTCTTTTTAAACAAGACAGTGACTTGTCCACATAAAAAGTGTATTAATAACTCAGTTTAATTGAATTTACTAGTCTGTTTTTACAGACATGCTAATGCCCAGGAGCGTCATTCATATGGAACAGATTTTTGTGTGTTTTGAGTTCAGTTTAAATTTTATTGGTGAAGTAATCACAGACATAAATCTACTGCTACAGATCTGCGGGTTGTTGATCTTTTAACCATTTACACAAAATCTGATTTGTCAGTTCAGGTAATTCTTTGCTAAATTCCACTTTATAAATTCTAAATTAACCAGTGATTTTTGTATTTAATAACAAATCATTTTTTTTTCTTTTTTGCTGCCCCGGAAACTATGAAAAAGCAGCAAAAACTTAAATGCTTTGCTCTAAAAGTTACTTGGTTTCTAACTAAAAGAATTACATTTATTTACTTATCTAGATTTGTAACAAAACATAGCCACCTTTCCTCTCTTTTATGATTTCTATGATAGGTGCTACTACCATAATACAAATAAACAATAAGGAAAGCTCGGTCCTAAAGTGCTAGTTAATTATCAACTGGTATTTAATCTATATTTGATTTCTTCTTTAAAATAGCACTGAATGTTGGAAACAGTAATTGTATCACATACAAACGTAATACCTCCTTTCATTTGAACACTTTAAAATCTCCCCCCCCCCCTTAATTTTTTTTTAAAAAGCATCTAAGAGATTTAGGAGCACAAATCCTATGGACTTTCAATGGGGCTGGACTCTTAAATCTATGTAGGTACCTTCGGAGATATCCTTCTAAAAGCTTACTCTTTAATTAGTGCCCTTGTGGCTAAACAATCCTTGGAGTTCATTTTCACTGCATTACAGATAGATTTATAACAGTTTAAACAAATAACCTGTCAGGGTTGGCTTGCGATAGTTTTGAAACCAACTTTACTCAGTTGTATATTTGCTCAACAGGACTGTCAGTACTGGAAAAATGCATTGGCATCATTTGAAGGTGCTATTGTTTTTGTTGCCTTTAGCTACTAGAGTATTAAGAGTTTTTGTTCAAAAACAATAACTGATTTGACAGAGTAATAAACTGTGGCCACTTACCATTAGTGTAATATGGTACAGATAAGTGTGTGGTTTAAAAAAAAAAAAAAAGGGGGGGGGGGCAGTGACATTTTGTACACTCGTACATATGAAAGGACCCTGTTCTTTCTCACCACAGTTTTGAGCTTCTAACTGGGAATAGCAATTGAGACCAAGAGTAAGTTGAAACAGTTCAGCATAACCCCTGCAGTCTGTTTAATAAACCACATCAGTGAGCCACCATGCAAACCTTGCAATTAACCAGTTGCAGCTCTGAAAAGTTCAGCAGCTCTGGAAGGAGCTGAAAAAAATCTAAATCCACTGGGTGATCGATTGATATCTCTGCTTACCAGTGTCTTGCTTTGAAGCCTCTCGAGCTGGTTAGACATCAAAAGATGTGAAATAAGTCTGAAGTCTGACTTACATTAGAATATTATCCGTGGCACAAACTTCAGTGCCAGGCTTAGGAACAAAATGCTTCGTGCTCAGAAATGCCAGGTGCAGAGCTCTGAGAACATCAAAATGACTTTGGCGATCAAGCAAAGCGTTATGGCCATTAAAACAAAGTGTTCTCCCTCTTTCTTAAAGAAGTTGATGAAATTTTGTTCATAGATGAGTAAAAGATAACTTTTCTCCTATTGAGGGGTGATGTTTTGGTCCTGGTTCTTATTTGCAGTAGGGCTCTGAGAATGTAAAGGTGCCTTTTAGAATGTGTGTGTGTATAATTTGCTGCCAGATTGGTTTAAAGGGGTCCTGAGTGTAAATGCAAATCTATCTATTTAAGTTGAAATATTGTCACATTTATGACAAACATCAATGATTACTTTTAATAACTTTGTTTTCTTAATTCCCTGATTAGTTACTGCTCTGTTCAGAGACACCCACCATTCTTTTCCCAGTTGAATATGGAGTAACTCCAGTAATTCCAGTGAATTTACTCCATTGCATGAAAGCAGAATTTGGTCCTTTGGTTTTTTACTCCTGGGTGAATTCTTCACCAAAACATTAAACATCCTGTGCACAATATTTTAAAATTCTACATATTTTATTTGTCAAAATAACACAACAGGATCATGCCAGTTTCCATTATTTTGGTAATTTATTTCAAAATACCTGTCAGCAAGTATGTCTGTAACAATACAGACAGACACTAAAAAAAGATTCAGGAAATGTTTTTGACAAATAGATAGACATATCGATACATAACTTTGAGTAATAATTCTTTTAACCTAAAATACAGAACCATATTTCTTGCACCCCTCAGAAGCAATGCAAAGGCTTTGGGGGAGTCAGGGTAATAGAGGAGCTGAGGGAGAGGGAAGTAATTGCTGGGAAGGAACCTGGAAGTGAACCTGGAGGGTTATTGGGTGGGGGTGGGAGAAGTATGGAACAGGTTCTTTTTGGGGGGAAGGGATTGTTAAGGAGTTGGGGAGCCTCCCCCATGCAGACCCTGTCTGACCCCTAGCTTCTCCCATTCAGTCAGGCACATCTGCCCCGTCCCATGTGTCTCTGCACCCCCACTCTGCCACCCTCACCCACCCATCCCCATGTCGTTCTGCATTTCTTTGGTGTTCCTGCACCCCATTTCCATTCAGCCCCTCCCCCGGGCTGCCCCCCATTAGCCCCTCTGAGCCCCAGTCTGAGTGACACCCCTACCCCCCCGCAGCTCTGTCCGCCCTGTCCTTCCCCCCGCCCCCATCTGACCTGCAGGCAAGTCACTGTGAGAAAAGCAGCCTCTGCTCTCTCCGTATCAGCTGCTCACTGCTAAGGTGAACTGGCTGTTCTGGCACTAGCTCACCTTACACAGCAGCCCCTGGTGGGCAAAAGGCATAACTGCAGTGCCACCCCAGCAGAATGTATTTTTTGTGGTGGTGGGGGGAAATCTTCAGGGGACATGAATTCTGCGCATGCGCAGTGGCGCAGAATCCCCCCGGGGTAGTTTATAGGACAGAATATAATAGTCCAGACTTGGTAGTTTATTGAGCCGTTACAACTATATCAATATGTACGTGATCTAGTAGACAGTCTCATGCAGTTTCTTGAGTGTTTAAAAAAACACCACCACCTTTTTATCTCTTCTGTTTGAAATGTGTCAGGGTAACATTATGGTTGTGGTGCAAAGAATGAAATTCAACTTTACAATTGTGCACTGATGCCTGGGTATCCAGGTGTGCATGAATGTTTCATGGATCGCAAGGGCAGAGCATTAGGGAGTGTCAGTTTTGTTGACATCCGTGGAGCTATGACCGGTTACAGTAGTTGAAGATCTACTGCCCATGAATTTCAGGAGTTTAAAAACCCAGATTACATAACTGCATATTTTTATTCCGGTCCAAATTTTCACAGGTTTTTAAAATGGTCGGATTTTGACCAGCTCTACTGAGGCAAGTATATTTTGATCAGTCATGTAATGATGTGTCTAGATTTCAAAGGAACTGTATGGCTCATTTTGGAGCCTTTTATCTCATAGTGTAGCCAAGGATGATTGTAACACAAGTGATGTATCTGCTTAGGAGCCTAACTCTCATTGAAAATCAATGGGACTTAAGTGACCCAGCCATTTAGGCACCTAGGGCCAGATTTTTAAAGGCATTAGGTTCCTAAAGATACAGATAAGTGTTTAGCGGGATTTTCAAAAATGCCTGGCTGCCTGAAATCAAATGTGCTCAAGCATTTGCATATCTTACAGCATGGAGTAATCCCATTCAAGTCAATAGGCACTTAAGCACATGTAAAAAGCAACAGAGGGTCCTGTGGCACCTTTAAGACTAACAGAAGTATTGGAGCATAAGCTTCCAATACTTCTGTTAGTCTTAAAAATGCCACAGGACCCTCTGTTGCTTTTTACAGATTCAGACTAACACGGCTAACTGCTCTGCCATTGCCTGTGTGGTACTTGCTTTCTGGACTTCAGTTGCTCTCAACTAAAATTCTGTCTCCTTTGGAAATGTCAGGAGAGGTGGGGGTGAGGGGAAGAGTTTGTGCTGCTGATTTGACCGAGGGAGAAGAGAGAGATCCTGGCAATTCTTGCCTCCTATATCTAACTCCTGTCCTTGCTGAAATAATGGAGCAAAGATTAAGAAAATCTGTGCTCAGCCCTTATGCAGCTGTATGGGGTCAGGGTAGGCAGTAAGAAAGTCTGTCTCCCCCCACTCCCTCCCTTTGTGTATATCATCCAGAATTGCAGCTTTGGGGTGTGTGGAAATAACTATCTTCTGGGAGCAGAGGGATGGGGGAGTAGGGGCACCTGTAATATAAACCAGTGGGGAATATGCTGCATCCCTTAACAAATTGCCTGAGGCAGAATACTCCATGCTGGGCAGTGTTCACTGACCCCAGTGCAGGCCGGTGGCTAAATTCCACAGTTATGGTCCTAACCGTTCTGGAGAACGAAGGAACTGTAATCAATATACAGCATGGGTTTGTAATGAATAGATCTTACCAGAAAATCTCGATTCTGTTTTATTAACAGAAGTACAAACTCCAGTTGATAAAAGGAATGTGGCAAGACTATACAGACTCCGATTTGAATAAAGCATCTAGTTCCCCTGAAATAGTTTACTCAGAAATTTAACCTCTAAAGGACGGTGTTCTCCACTGACTTGCCATTTTGTGTGTGGGATGTTAAGACTATTGCAGGTGAGATCTGCGCGTTTGCAATTTTCATGACAGTCCCCGTGTTGTGGAATGCCTCTAGCCTAATCCATTCTGTCGATCGGTGTCCTGCAGACTTTGTTTTATAGATGTCACTGCTGCTTCGGTGGTACAGGCCCACTAGAATAACGGAATGACTATCTTAACCAGACTTTCAAAACAATTCCTCCTCTCCTGCCGATAGGTGGATACTTCTGATGCACATCAAAAAAAACACTTAAATTATAGATCTAACCCCCTTGAAAGTTGGGGTTTGCAGTGGAAACCCTTTTATGAGCTTAACTGTATTTAGACTAATGTGATTAGAATGCCCTGTAATCATTTTTGTTTTAATTACCAGTCTCAGGGTTCCTTTGAATGTGTTTGTTGTCTTTTGGATTCATTGACCACACTCAGCATGCTTTGGACGGATTTTGCTATTACTGAGAGACCATGCTTAACATAAGCCTGCTGGTCCTTTCATAGAATATCAGGGTTGGAAGGGACCTTAGGAGGTCATCTAGTCCAACCCCCTGCTCAAAGCACCAAGACAGATTTTTGCCCCAGATCCCTAAACGGCCCCCTCAAGGATTGAACTCGCAACCCGGGGTTTAGCAGGCCAATGCTCAAACCACTGAGCTATCTTTCCCCCGAAGGGCTTAATGCCTACCCTGCACCAATAAGTGGGATACAAAGGAGTTTAAACTCAGTAATACTAGGTTTGGATGTGCGTGGGGAGGGATGTAATATTTTATATATGAGACTAGGAACAAAGCCTAATGACTGGAACACAGCTATTAAAGGGTAATTCTAATCCCAGCTATTGAAGATGTCTCCTGCAAATGCTCTTTTAAATCTATTCAAGTCAAAGGACTTTAGGACCCTGTGAGAAATGTCCAGAGTACTCCTCCCTCTTTCTGAGAAACTTCATGGCCTTTAATCACTCTGGGCTTTTCCTCTCCACAGCCACTGCAATTCAAAAGGCAAGAGTCCCGTACAAAGGGAGCCAGAGCTCAGTGGGCTGTGTTAATATTCACTGCTGTTTACAATGGGTGCAGTTTGAAAGGGGGAGAATGAATGATTTGGGAGATAAGAGGAAGAGGGACTAAGGAAAAATTCCCAGAGCAGGGAAACAAGCATCCCAGTGGCCTCTGGAGAAGTGAATCCGCTGTCAGTTGTTCTCAGAAAAAATATATAATTTTCTTAGCTTGTGCAAACTGTTCTAAGGTTCTGCATCTGGAAAACTGCTGCTTAATCTCAGATGAGTTATTGCTAGAATGACTGAACAGGGAGCAAATCTGGAGGTATGTTGCTGTCTCTCTTAACCTCATGGAAACAAGAGGGGAAAACCATATGCCCTGGTGATTTGTATCGATTGGGATCCTGGGCACCAATTCAGCAAAGCACTTCAGCACATGTTTAACTGTAAGGAAGTGAGTAAAATCCCATCCCTATTCCGGAAGGCATTTAAGCATGTGCTTAAATCCCATAAGAGGCATTTATGGCAGCTGTGGATTTCTGAATGCAGCTATGCCCTTTTCCCTGGACCATGCCTTTCCCTCCCACCCCCCAATATGCCACGGTCCCTGGTAGCAGATTAATTTGGTTTCCAGCTGCTTTGTACCCAGGTGGGGTAGATGATCTTTATTGACGTCCTGGTTCATTTCCTGGGTAGTAGTGAAGAGGACTAAGGGCTTGTCTTCACTGCAGAGTTGACTTGAGATATAACTTGAGTGGTTCCTGAAACTTGGGTCAGATTCACCACCAAACCTCTTAACTCCAGCGTGCTGGTGCTTTTAACGTGAACTAGGTGACCTATCGGGGGGGGGGAGGGGGATATAAACTACAGTGTGAGCTAGCACAACTGGTCAGCTGCTTACACAATCGCTCTGCAGTGCCAGTGTTGTTTCGCAGCATGGCCGCCCTCACACGAGGCCAACGCAAGATGGAGCGTAGCCAAATCGGGCTAACTCTGCAGTGAAGCCCTAGCCTGAGGGAAGTTCACCCTTCTTATTTATCAACCTGATCGGAATGGGGTAGAGAAGACTATTAGCACCTGGCTGGGAATAAGAGGAGGGATTTCATTTTGGCCTTATCTACCCTGGCAAGTTTCTGCGAAATAAAGCAGCTTTCTGTGTGGTAACTCCCGAGGTGTACACACAGCCAAGTCACTTAATGCGCAGAAACTACGCAGTTGCAGCGCTGTAAAAAAAACACTCCGAGAGGCATACAGCTGTCTGTGCCGTGGCTCCAGCGCCGCGGTGCCAGTGTAGACACCCTGGTCAATTACAGCGCTGCGATTGGCCTCCGGGAGGTGTCCTACAATGCCTGGTCTCGCCTCTCTGGTCATCGGTTTGAACTCTACTGCCCTGCCCATAAGTGACCAACTGTCATCCCCACCCCATACATTCCTTGAGAATTTTGAAAGTCCCCTTCCTGTTTGCTCGGTAATGCGTGCAGTGGTCTCAGCACATCTTTCCAGGTGGCCATACCTGCTCCAAGCACCAGGCGATCCCCCACTTGGAGCAATGCCGAGCTGCTGGGGAGCATTTGGGGAGAGGAGGCTGTCCAGTCCTAGTTGCACTCCAGCCATAGGAATTATGATACCTCTGGACAGATTTCACGATATGTGACAGACAGGGGCCGTGACCGGGACACACTGCAGTGCAGGGTCAAAGTGAAGGAGCCGCGGAACGCCTACCACAAGGCACGGGAGGGAATCTGCTGCTCCGGTGCTGTGCCCACGAGCTGCCGGTTCTACAAAGAGCTGGATGCGATATTCGGTGGTGACCCCACATCCACTGCAAAGGTGACTGTGGATACTTCGGTGGCTCGCATGCCAGTTAAGACTGGACCGAGCCAGGAGGAGGAAATCTTGGATGAGGATGTGGAGAGGGAGGGGGACCCAGAGGCAGAGGACGACTTGGAGGTCAGAGCTGCATGCAGCCAGGAACTCTTCTCTACCCCGGAGAAGGCTAGCCAGTCACAGCGGTTGGATCTTTGCGAAGCGCAAACAGGAAAGGAGGCCCCTGGTAAGTGGCTTTGATTTTGGAAATCTCTGAAGTAAGTTGTTGGGGGGCAGGAGGGTTGCAGAAAGCAGGCTTGCGTCTGTATGATGCGTGTACCACCAAATGTCTAGCCTGAGTGGCGGAACAGGGTGTGATGACTCCCTCACTTCACGGGAATCTGCCCAAGAGATCTCCAGGAAACTCTCATGGAGATATTGGGCAATCCGCTGCCACAGGTTCCTTGGCAGAGCTGCTTTGTTTCTTACCCTTAATGGGGCAACGTCACCGCACCACTCTGCTGTCACTGGTGGGTGGCGGAGGGGGGGGAACCATTGCTGTACACAGGCGAGTTGCATAAGGGCCAGGGCGGAAGCCTCAGTCTTGGAGAACACACAGCCTCTGGAAAATGTGGGGATAGGAATGATTATAAGCCCTCCCCCTCCCCCCCCCCAGTGCTGGCTCTCCCCAGGAGCCACGTGCCCAGTGTACAGTATGGTCCTGGAACACTGATTTCCCCTGCCCTTGGGGTTACTCACCATTTTGGGGGTTTTGTGGCACATGTGCTTGCCTGGGGTCAGCCAGTTAGTGACAGGTATGTGAATCGGTGGTCTCTGTGTTGCAAATAATACTGCTTCTGTAAAATGTTGCATTTTGGCTTCACAGATACGACCTGGGGAGCCCAGCCTCCCTCTTTGTTATCGCCAACTGAAAGGCTGCGCAGAATTAGAAAGCGACCACGAAGAACTAAAGAGGACTTTCTGCGTGAGGTCACGATGCGCTCCGCGGCTGAAAAACAAGAATTGAAGGAGTGGTGGGACAGCGAAAAGAGGGACCAGAAGGAGAACGTGGCATAGAGTGACCAGACGTCCTGATTTTATTGGGACTGTCCTGATATTTCCTTGTTTGTCCCGCGTCCCAACCAATGTTAGGTCGGGACACTGGACAAACAAGCAAATACTCTGGAGCCCGGAAGTGCTTGGCCCCTCCCCCCCCCCCCCCCCGCCGCCCCCGACTCCACTCCCTCCTTCCCCCATTGGCTCCCTCCCTGAATCCCCGCCTCTTCCCCAGGCTCGCCATTCCTCCTCCCTCCGGCGCTTGTGGAGGGAGGCCCGGGAGACGCAGGGGGAGCGCGGGGCCGGGTGCGTGAGAGTCCGGCCTGGCCCGAGCGCAGGCAGAACTCAGTTGGGCGGTAGGGAGAGGAGGGGGGCTGCCCGCGGGGCCAGGTGGCAGCGGTTCTCCCCCCCCGGGCAGCGGGACTCGGGAGCAGCCGCTGCTGCAGCTCCCACTGCCGCGGGGGGAGGAAGCGGCCATGGCACTCAGCGGCTGCGGCTCTGGCGCCCCCGAGCCTGGGCCTGCTGTGGGGACTCAGCAGCACGCACGCTGCGCCCAGCCCCTGGCCAGTCGCGTCTGCCCAGCTGGTGCTATCCCGCGGGGGCCCCGGAGTGGGGGCAGCAGGCCCCAGCCCCCCCGTCCCGCTCGGGTCCCGCAGGGGAACGAATGGGGCTGGGCTGCCGATGCCTCCGCTCTGGGATAGCACCAGCTGGGCAGCCAGCCCAGACGCAACTGGCCAGGGGCACTGCAAACCGAGCAGCTCTGCGTCCGCCCTCCCCTGTAGCTGCTGTCAAAAAAATTTTTTCCATGCGCCCCACAGATGCCGCCAACACACTCTTATCAACCTCCTGCCTCCAGTCTGTATCTGCTGCGTTCCACTCCCTCCCTGTCACAGTCCAGCCCTGCGGACTCCCAGTACCCTCTGCACTCAACACCCGTCCCTCTGCTGTTTAGCCTTGCTGAAGTACAGTACCCACTGCACTGTACTCCAAAGGAGAAGGTTGGATATGATACCTGGACATACACAAATCTTTTACAGTCCTGGGACCCCCTCCTCCTCCTCCTCGAACCTTCCCTTCCCCCATCCCCCTCAGTGCTGATGTGTTTTTGTTTGTTTGTTTGTCTCTCTCCTCCGATTGTTCTTTTTTAATAAAAGAATGGTGTTTGGTTTGAAAGCCATCTTTATTCTATTAATTGAAAATAAACAGAGCCCTTTAAAGCAATAGGCAATTTTCTTAAACCTTTATAGTGCATCGTCTGCACCAATCACAATCACCTCCTAGCATTACCAGCACTGCACTCCTGAGCATAGCAACAAATATTAGTGGCTTTCAGCTTCAAATTGCTGCCTCATGGCATCCCTGATCTTTATGGCCCTGTGCTGCACCCCTCTAATAGCCCTGGTCTCTGGCTGTTCAAATTCAGCCTCCAGCCGCTGAACCTCAGCGGTCCAGCCCCGAGTGAAGCTTTTACCCTTCCCTTCACAAATATTATGGAGTGTACAGCACATGGCTATAAGCATAGGAATATTGTCAGTGGCTAGGTCCCGGCTCCCATATAGGCAGCACCAGCGGGCCTTTAAACAGCCAGAAGTACACTCACCAGTCATTCTGCACTTGCTCAGCCTGTTGTTGAACTGCTCCTTGCTGCTGTCAAGGTGTCCCATGTATGGTTTTATAAGCCATGGCATTAAGGGGTACGTGGGGTCTCCCGGGATCACAATTGGCATTTCGACATCCCCGAAGGCGGTGATCTGGTCGGAGAAGAAAGTCCCTGCTTGCAGCTTCCTGAACAGGCCAGCGTTCCAAAAGATGTGAGAGTTATGCACCTTTCCGGACCAGCCTGTGTTAATGTCTGTGAAACGCCCACGATGATCCACAGGCGTCTGGAGAACCATGGAGAAATACCCCATGCGATTAATGTACTCGGTGGCTAGTTGGTCTGGTGCCAGAATTGGAGTATGCGTGCCATCTATCACCCCTCCGCAGTTAAGAAAGCCCATTTGTGCAAAGCCATCCACCGTGTCCTGCACGTTGCCCAGAGTTACAGTCTTTTGGAGCAGGATGCAATTAATGACCCTGCACACTTCTGTCAACACGAGTTCAACGCTCAACTTTCCCACTCTGATGTGGTTGGTGACCGATTGGTAGCAGTCTGGAGTAGCCAGCTTCCACAGCGTAATCACCATGCACTTCTCCAACGGCAGGGCAGCTCTCATTCTCGTGTCCTTGTGCCGCAGGGCTGGGGTGAGCTCTTCGCACATCCCATGAATGTGGCTGTCCTCATCCGAAAGTTCTGCAGCCACTGCTTATCATCCCAGACGTGCATGAGGATGTGATCCCACCACTCACTGCCTGTTTCCCAAGACCAAAAGCGGCGTACCTCTGTGAATGCAACAAGCAATCTTGTGTCATACGCTGGGCGAGATCAATGTTGCCCTCCTCTTGCCTTGGTGGTTTAAGGAATAACTCCACTGCCATTTGTGACGTGTTACAGAGAGTGAAGAGGCAGCACACACAGTACACAAACCGTTGAAAGATATGACAAATGCGAACAGAAGCACAGGGATTGCTGAGATGTGAAGCAAAACATCACAGGGAAGTGGGGCAGGATGCCCCGCAACCCCCTCCACCTTCCCATAACTCTTGGCGGCAGAAGAGGAAGAGATGCTCTGTGCGATAGCTGCCCAGAGTGCACCGCTCCGAATACCGTTGCAAGTGTGAACACGCTATTGTGTAGGCAGCGGCCAGTGTGAACACACAACAGTGGTTTCCCTTCAGTGCTGTCTAAGTGGCGCTGTAACTCTGCCAGTGTAGATATACCCTTAGTGTCACTTTTATAGTGTGACTGAACTGTAAATACACCGAATGCTACTCAGTTTTCATGGAGTTTGGTTTCATACTATAAACTGGATGTAGCATGTGGGATACACTGTGGCCTGAGTGATGACATCATTTTCCTTCTCCCATGCCTGCACTCTTTCTCCCCTTAAAATCCAGCTGTTACGCAAAATGTATCTATATGAAAGGCTCCTCTCCAAATTGGGGGGAGGGGGGCGGAAGGGAAGTGGGGAAATAAAATAGTCAGTGTCCTGCTCGTGATTACATATAAAACAAGGAAGAAACATTTCATGAAGGGCTCAGATCTTGGAGGTTTATCCAGACTAATGAAATGCACTGAGGCTATTTCAGAGGCATGTAGCCTCACATATCCAGGGGCAAACTGCTTCTATTGTGCCCAAGTGTTTCAGGTGACTGGGGCCTTGAGAAATGTGCTTTGGAAAGGGGCAAGATTTCTCCCTGCCTTTAAAGATGGAGCTGCTGTGTAGCTGTTACTTCAGCCTAAGGACTTTGCAGCCTTGCTGCTTCCCCAGACCCCTTAATGGTGGCTTCTCCTTCCCTGATCTGGAGTGTACATTTGCACAGGGGTCCCCTATACATGCACAGCTGGGGTTGCACTCCCCCCTTCATAGCCTGCCTTGCCCTCTCTCCTTAACCGGCAATACCGCACAATCCAGCTGTGGGTGAAAGGGCAGAATTTGCTCCTGAATGCAGCTCTGTAGCCTGGATTGTGCATCATTCTTTATGCATCCAGATCTCCTACTGAGGTCAGTGGGAGTTTTAGGTGCAAAAGGAATGCAAGATCAGGCAATAAGTATTTACATCAGCAGCAAATTTATATACATTAGAAGTTTTTGAATTCACATTCCTGACTGGCAGATCCATTCCGAAATTACTGAATTTTACAGGTTGGCAAGTGACCAAACAAACAGAAAAGCAAGAACAATGTCCTACGTCTTCCTTTGTCATGACTCCTCTCTTAGTAGTTCCCATTATTAAGTCATCCTGCTGAGGGTTAACTGAAGTCTGCATTGCAGTTTGAGCATATCAAGTCCTTCGCCCAAGACTCTTCCAGCTTTGGAGCTGTATGTGATGTTTTTATGTGTGAGGGGTTCCCTCCAGAGTTGTCCCTGGAACTGGGGTACCACTGAGCCCACTGACCCACCAGCCTGGGCTCCCTCTCACACTGTACTGCTGTGACAAACTGCAAACACCTCCAGCCTGCACTTACACGAGCATGCATACAAGTAGGGACACACTCAGCTGCAGTTACAAGCAGGCTCTCTGACCAGACCCTGCATGGGAGGGAAGGCTTCTCCCAGCTCTTCAGGCACACACCACCTCTGGAGTATAAACCCAGAATTATACCGTCTTGCACTGCATAGGGAACTGTACAGTGTAAGCTCATAAAATTTGCCCCCTCCCTCATTGTGGAGAGGAATATGCCACAGCCTTCTGCCCCTGAGTTATGATTCCCACACACTTCACTCCATCCCACTGGTTTAGATAAAGCAAAACCAAGTTTATTAACTACAGAAGATTAGATTTTAAGTGATTACAAGTGGTAACAAACAGATCAAAGTAGATTACCTAGCAAATAAACAAAAAATGCAAACTAAGCTTAATATGCTAAATAGATGGGATATGACTAACAGATTCTCACCCTAAGGGATGATCCAAGCAGGCTGTATATTCTTAAGGGATGTCCCAAGATGGAGCCTAGAGACTCGTGGTCTCATCACATGTCCTTGTGGAGTCATAGCAGACATTCTCAGGAAGGCTCCCTAGGTGGGAGATAAGCTTCTCCTAAGGCCTGTTGTGTTTTTCTAATGGCCCACTGCTATGACTAGGCCCTTCCCTACCCACTATGTAGGTCAGGGTGTCTCAAACTTCATTGCACCGCAACCCCCTTCTGACAAAAAATTACTACATAACCCCAGGAGGGAGGACAGAAGCCTGAGTCTGCCCAAATCTGAACTGGGGTGCCTGCTCTGGGTGTGGCGGGGGGGCCAAGGCTGAAGCCCAAGGCTTCAGCCCCAGGCAGGGGGGCTGTGACCTGAGCTTTGCCCCCTTGTTCTTCGGCTTCAGCTGCGGGTGGTGGGGCTTGGGCTTCAGCCCTGGGCCCCAGCAAGTCTTAGCCAGCTCTGGCGACCCCATTAAAATGGAGTCCCGACCCACAGTTTGAGAACCACTGATCTAAAATGAAAGCATCTCGTCTAGTGGGTGTTACCCAGGTGTAACTACATTTGAAATACAGATACAGTCAATAGTCATAACGTCAGATACAAAAATGATACATGCATAGAAATAGGCTAATCATATTCAGCAATTTGTAACGTTTCCACTGACCCCTCACATGACTTATCTTGCATAAAATATTATAATTATGTCAGTTATATAATAATATCGCTGAAGAATATGGGGTGCAGTGTCACATTATGCGCTCTTTTTTAATATATCTTCAGTAAATTGTCAGCCCATCAGTGTGTAATTTTTGAGAAGTCTACAAGTGTGCTCTAATATTTTTATGGTCCCTCTCTTGTGTTCTGGTGAATGTATCGTATCTAATCCAGGTATTATGATTGCATTTGTATGGTTGTATTCTCAATTTGAGTGGGAATTTGAGAATGTGCCCCTTGAACTGTCGTCATCTGTCTATTTTTTTTTTTTAAGTGTTAATCAAATTGGACTCTTGAGTGAAATTACTGGTTATTTGCACTTGTGCCATGAGCTGCTGTATATGTTGGTGGTTAGCTGAGACAGCTCAGTGAAAATTTCAGTAGAAAAGTTTCAAAGAGATTCTTTATGTACTGAACAGTTTTTACACTGAGTTACAGGTTTTATAAAGCACTCTTTAGTGCCATGCATTGGTTGCATTTATAAAATGCTGTGCTACTAGCAGTGGCTGGCTAAAAATCTGAGCCAGCGTTTTCGCAGTTAGGTTCTTTGTGTCTCAGTTTTTGGGTGGTTAGTTTACTGTTGCTATTTGTAAAGAGATTATGATTTGTTTAATCTACAAATCAAAAGTATTTTGTGCTTCATTGATGTAATAAAACTAAGTTTGGAAGGCTGCCGATCAGCTGTTATAAACAATCTTTTGTTAAATATAATCAGTTTGTAGTAAAGGCTTCACTTTAAATAAAAGAATGTATTTTTATATTAATAATTTCAGATTAGAAAACGTAAATCTTGTCTAAATTTTAGAGTGTATCCCATGTTTTGAGTTCAGGTGGAAACTGTGTTTCAAATGTCAAAGCAAACACCACACCACCTCTGAGACCCCATGCCACCTCTGAGACCCCACTCCACCAGTGCAGTTTTGTTCAGAGAAGAATTGTTGAAGAAGGTCTTTCAGGTGGTAGGAAAAGGGAGTGCAAACTATCTTAAAACATGAAATCCAGATCTGCGCTTCCCCCCAGATTCAAAGGGCCTTAGATCCAGTATTCTGGTTGAGCCCAAATCAAGTACGAGGCAAATAATTTGGGTCCCCCATCTGTTTGTATTTGTTTTATAGGTACCAAATGAGATTGGAGCCCATTGTGTTAGACACTGTATGTACACATCTGCCCTAGAGGGTTTACCATCAAATAGAAATAAAACTCTTAATGAACCTGTTTTGAAATACAGCGCCTGCAATTCTGAACATGTTTTGCCCAGCCATTGTAGATTAGGCCGTTTTATAAAGACGGTTAAAATACCATGTTTTAGGTTGTCTTTGGCCAATATAAACAGAGGTTTGCTGTGTTATCTGTCATCTAGAATATAGATCTAAAAAGTTTTATGCTTGGCCAATTAGACTGTATTTATACAATATTTAAAACCAGTTCAGCTGATGCAGTGAGATCGGTAGCCCAGACAGATATCTAAAGTGAAACTGTATACTTCCTCCGAGAGCAGGAATGGCAGAGAGGTCGAGAACTGTTGTGATAAATTGCATTTGACCAGAAGTTAGGGAAAGTTATTCAGGTTGTGTCTGGCCACGGAGCAGGAAGGCTGTGTTACTGGGGTCACGTCTGAAACATGCTAACCGTTTCTGCCTGCTGGTGATGGATTACTTTTCTCTGCTTGTGTGACGTTTCAGAGTTGACGGGGGTGGGAGGAGGAGGGAGATAGGGGTGACATTACTGATTGAAGGCTTTGCTCCTGTGCTCACGTACCATCTCCTCAGAAGAGGTAATGGATTAGAGGACTGCTGGTCTGTGAATCCTATCATGGATAATAAAATGGAAAGCATAGGAAACTGCCTGGCTGGAAGGCCTGTGAAAAATGGTCCCTTAAATCTATTCCAGTTGTCCAAACACTGCTGACTCTTCCTTCTTTTCTGTGTGTGCACGGAGCTAGTTTGGTTAGTAGGAGATGTAGGAGAAAAGTAGAAGTTAGCTCCCAGCCCCTCAATAGCAGAGAAGCCATGGACCTGTGGGTCGCCGTATTTTCCATGGTTTCATTTAAACTGCCTTAGCCGGGCTGCAGTCTGGTCAGACTTTGGGAGCTGTGAAAGAGCGCAGGTAAGTCTTTCCCAGTGCGCAGTTGTTGGGTAACAGGCATTGTAAGCTGATGCCAAGGTGTCAAGCCTCAGGATGCTTACTTAAAGGCTGCGTTGGCAGTGGAGTAAAAGAGCCCAAGGCAGCTGGGTGTCTAATTGCAGACGGTTTCAGTGGCTCCTGGGTGCCTAGCTCCTTTAGGTTCATCAACCAAGAGAAGTAACATGTTTTGAAGCATAGGGGAGCAAATGCACTTGTGCACGCGTTGAGTTACTGCACCCGCAAGCCAGAGGGGCGGGTCTGCAGTGCACCAGTTTGCTACACAGTAACTTCCCAAGTGGATGCTGCGACAGCTGGTTTGAACTTGTTTGCAAAAGGGAGGATGTCACTAGAAGAGGAACAGAGCAGCATTATGTGTCCTGAAAAATTCTCATCTTCCTCCTTTTCTTCTCCTCCTCCCACAAGCACTTTATCATTCTTGCACCTGTTTTGTGGGGGTAGTTTCATGGGCATGGTCCAGAGCATGAATTTTGACCTCTGCTTACGTGAACGAGTTGGATTATGCTTGTCTCTATTACTTATTGTCTGGCATAACTAGTGAGGCTTGTACATCGTCCAGAATACTATGTTTATGCATGTAAGTCACAATAAACCTTTCTCTCCTTATGAACCAGGATGCAGATTCAGATCAGCCTTGTGTTTCGTTTGTTTTGGCAAAACAGGAAGATTTGGCCCATTTCAGAGGATTTAAACAAACCACATGATACTTCACTTTGAAATATGTGCCATATTTTTTTGTGCTAAGCATATTTTAGTGCTGTTCCTATCTGTATAATCTGTAAACAATGCTGGGATGTTTACGCTCTCTTGACACAGGCAGATATTAACTCAACGAGTGGGTTTAAATCTTTCTGTAAAATGCAGTTGGTTTTTATGATCTTTTAGATCATATCTATTGCAAGGAGCGAACACATGAACTAAACAATAAAGAAGAAAAATAAATTGGTTGGACGCCCTGTGGCTTGGGAATATTATGTACCAGGAGTTGCATGTTTTTTTTTAAATTTACAGTGATGTAAATCCTCTCTTTTTCCATCCAACCTCCCCCCTTTCCAGCAGTTTGGCTCAAGACGTTTGGTTTGTTTCATGCTACCCTGCAAGCTGTAGAAAAGCACAACCCCAGAAAAAAGAGCATCTCATCTTTTCCTCTGTGCAATCGAAAGCCCATGTAAAGACCCTCCATTGACTTCAGTGGGCTTTGGACCAGACCCTGCATTCCAGTGGGGAATGAATGCCTGTTGTTTTTCCCTTTGCTCTGCTAGGTTAGAAGTATTACATTAGGCTGATAAAGCCGAATCCATGGGAACTTCCACTCCTCTGTGCGAGTGGGGAGAGGGAAAAGCCTTTTCTGATTTGGGAGGTGGGCTCTAAAGCTGAGAATCATCACTCCTAGTTTCCCAGCACATGTATCTCAAGTGTTAGCACTTTGGGTCCTATTTAACAAGAAACTGACAAGCTGTCTTTTCAGCCAGCAGAGACCTGTACTGGGCCAATCTCATCTCCTGGTGTTTTGGAGATTACATATGTTTATCTCTGAGAGGCATGATTTGATCCCAGTGAAATCACTGGGAGCTGTTCCATTGATTTCACTGGGAATTGGATCAGGCCCCGTTAAGTAGATCTGATATCATTCTTGCCTAATCGGTTACAAGCCATATTTTGTACTAGTTTGTGATTTAGCTGCCTGGGACAAAAGATTATATGGATTTGTTAGAGTCTGTTCAGATAATAGACTTTAAACAGATTAAAGTAATTGTTTTTCTCATAGGTTTTGTAATGGTACCTGTTGGTATGCTAAGCTGTGTGTGTGTGTGTGTGTGTACAGCGCCTAGTACCATAGAATTGGGCTCTTTGGTGCTACTTCCAATACCAATAATACTAGTAACAGCAGAATGGGATTCAGTGCTTCATGTATTGTCAGTGTAAAGGCATGTTGTTGCACCATCAGCATTTGCATGGAAGGGGCTGCAAGTTTTTGGAGTCTTTTAGATTATGGGACGAGGCATCCACATCCCAAATATTGACTCCATCTGGGACCCCAGATGGGTTCTGTCTGCTTCCATTGCTTCATCCATAAAATAGGGCTAATGATGCTGCTTATCTTGTAGGAGCATTGAGATGGTTAGTTTGTGTAGCACTTCATTGTAAAGTAAATGCTTATTACACCTCTACCCCGATATAACGCTTTCCTCGGGAGCCAAAAAATCTTACCACGTTATAGGTGAAACCACGTTATATCGAACTTGCTTTGATCTGCCAGAGCGCACAGCCCCGCCCCCCCGGAGCACTGCTTTACCGTGTTATATCCGAATTTGTGTTGTATCGGGTCGCGTTATATCGGGGTAGAGGTGTATTAGGATCTCCTTCGATCATATTCACCCATGGGGATGGTTCTGGGGGACCTCCTCAGGATTCCTCCAGCTTTTTCCCATTTGGGAGAGGGGCCTGGAAGAAACAGTGGATCATACTCCAAAGTCCTGTGGATCTAGGGTGATCTGCTGCAGACAGAAGGTGGTCTATGTGGTGGGCACCAGGTCAAGTTCTGTTTGTTGTGTTCTCTCTCCTCCAGCTCTCTGGTAGCATATTGCCATGGATGCCACTGTGCCAGGGAATCCCAGACGGGCGAATGCCCCTGGAAATCCTGGGAAGGGGAAGAGAGTTCTGCAGTAATTCAGCTGGGGGCAGTTCCACCTTTTGTCTCCATGTGGGGTAAGGAGTGGGGAATGATGCATGGCCTCCGGCAACTGTGCACCTCTGGATGTGAGTGGAACCCAGGGCCAGTCCAGAGAGGGCAATGTGGTGGAGAGGCTTCACTACCCCATCTGTAACGAGGCCTTCGCTTGCCCCCACAACAAATCAGCCAGAGACCTCTTCCAAGTGCAATCACCAGTGCCTTTTCATTTTCAGTGTCAGCTCCCACCACTTTCTATTTAGTGTGCTCCAAACCAGCCACCTGTGGGACAACTAGCTTCTCCAGCCAGCAGGGATACACAGCCTTTAGCTCTCCCCTCCCTCCTGCCTGCCTTATATGGCCTCCCCCGGCCCGCAGGTGCTTCTCTTCTAACAATTAGGAGTGGCCTATTCAGTCAGCCCCAATTAATACTTCTTAATTGGAGCTGGGCTAACAGGGGCCTGGCTCAGGGCCTCCTGGCCAGCACCCTGTTACACATCCCACCCAAATCCTAGGTGTGAGACAGGGAGATCCATGCACCTAAGGGACCTGTTGCATGTGGAACTGTGGGTAATTCCTCCCCCCCCCCCCCCCCCCCGCCTCCGAAAACCCGACCCCATAATTACATCCCAGGCCACCTCTCTTTCTCCTCAGGTATTTTTTCCCCTAACACAATCATTGGGCTGATAATTAGCCGTGGTTTGTAGCAGGCTCCCAGACCGAATCTGGTTACCATTGTTTACTTTGTTTGGTTCACCCTCCAGCTGTGAATACTTGAGCCGGCTGGAAGGCACCCTGTGTGCATATCAGCTAACACCGGGACCAACGCTTACCCAGGAACAGACTGTGCTTGATTAAGCCATTTAGACTTGTCGTAAATGTCCAAAAAAAAAAAAAAAATACATTTTTTGACAGCAGTTGAACTTTTCAAGGCTGCATGTGAATTAAACCACAAGTCTATTGGTTTCTGAGTGAGACACACAGTTAAAATAAAAAGAGGAATTCAGCGCAGACTGCAGTCCTGGATGTTTGGAAACACAATGTGGAAGTTTCCCTGTCCAACAATTTCCAATTGCTTCCTCTATGGGTTTCCTGAATAATTCCGGCCAAGGGTTATAAAACTGTCTCCTTTATAGCATAAGAACAAATACAGTCCCCATCAGATTTTTTCCATCTTTCTCACCCCCAATCCCCAAATATTCCCATCCTTCCCAAAATGGGCTACTTGTCCCTCTTAGATCAGGCCTCCTGCATAATTGCAACATTTGTCAACAGCAAAAAGTGATTGTCTTTTTTTTAATATATAAATGGAGATATCCTATCTCCTAGAACTGGAAAGGATGAGGTCAGCCCCCTGCCTTCACTAACAGGACCAAGTACTGATTTTGCCCCAGATCCTTAAGTGGCCCCCTTCAAGGATTGGGCTCACAACCCTGGGTTTAACAGGCCAATGCTCAAACCACTGAGCTATCCCTCCCGTCCTCTCCAGGAAATTGGTATTCTAGCCAGAAAAAACAGCAGTGCTTGTTAGATTGTTTTTTTAATTGGAAAATGTGCTCTGAAATGTTTTGTAAATGTTATGGTCAGCGGCAAATGAAATTCTTCCTAACTTTTCTTGGGGGGGTGGAGGAATTGTTTTCTAATGCAGGATTCTTTTGCTTCCACTTATTTCCTCCAATGTAGAGGAGGAAAGTTATTACTTTGCATGCAATTCGTGTCTTTTGGAAGTGTGATATAAAGGATTCCTTGTTAGATCTTGGTCCGTTGAGAACAAAGACTAAGAACAGGAAAGGAATAAGCACTCCATATTGGTGGGGGCACTGCCCTAAATTGCTCTACCATTTAATTCTTTGTCCCTTTTTTGTAATTCACATTCCATAATTTTCTGCACTTCCTGTTCCTGATCTGAGCTGCAGGCTGAATTTAGGACTTGTAATTCAAGGTGAATGAACCGTGTCAACTTTTTGTGTGGAAGGGAAGAAACATGCAGAGGGGCGGACTTTCTTGTCCAATACCTGAATACTTAAGCCATGTTTTTTAACTGCGGAATCTATTGGTTTCCATCCATTGCCCTTATTTAGCACAGTTTTGTGTTATGTATGTTCCAGGAGAACAGGAAGGAAACATTTTCTCTCGTGTGCTGTTCATGTAGAATCAACCTGTGATTCACTGAAAAGTGCTTGTAATAAGTTACAAAATAACATGACAGCAGGGGCTACTAGTTGCATCTGGCAGAAGACTGGGAGTCAGGCTTAGGTTCTGTTCTTGGCCCTTCCACTAACTGCCTGTTAGGTGCAAGTCACTTAAGCCTACACTTTACAAAAAATCTACTGGTTTTGGGCCAGCTTGAGACACCAAAATCTGACTTTTCAGAAGTGCTGAACGCTGGCGGCTCCCATTCATTTTAACTGGAATTGAGGATGCTAAGCAATTTTTGAAGATAAGATCCCAGCTACCTCAAGTTGGGCACCCAGAAACAGAAGCACACAAACCAAGTGGACGCAGAGGTTAACCTTGCCCTTCCTCAGTTTTCTCACCTGTAAAGCAGGGATAATAATCCCTATCCACTATAGCAAAACTGTAGGTAAGTGTTGAATATTAGTATGACTGAAAAACTTAAAATATAGGGAACGTTCCTTTTTTTCTATCCACTCGTCAAAACGGTCTGGGTGCAACAATAGTAAACCTATATCTGGAGAGTTTAAGTAGCTTAAGAAGTTAGTCATGCAAGCCAGCTGGTGCTTGTGAAGGGTTTGAACGGTGTGGGGAACACTCATACACCTCTCAAAGACCTGTGTATTATTTGCTTTGCAGTAGACCCTAGGAGTCCCAGGCCTGAACCAGGATCTATTGTGTTAGGTGCGGTACAAAGACAGACCCTACCCCAGAGAGCTTAAAGAGGAGTTTTGGACACTCAGAGGGAGATGTACCCCAACTGAGAGACGCGCGCTCTTCTTAAAGGTTTGTCGAGTAAGCACTTTCAGAACACCATTGACATCCATCTTAAAGGCCAAGAAAATTGGAGCTGCAAGTATATTTTATTCATTTTTTTCCTAGCTCTTCCCTCTAGGGAACATCCAAGCCCACCAGCCTTGATAGGAACACAGACTTTCCTGGTCTGGCACAAAACAAAACAAAACAAAAACCCCATAATCAAACCCCAGCTGGAAAAGTATGTTTTGAGTGATATTTGAGGTTCTAGCTACTTGTGAAGCCATCTTACTAAACAGAAAAGCCTAACTTCTTTCGCATCATGTCTTTAAAGCCTGTCCAGATGAAAATAATCAAGTTTTCTGTAGTGTTCAAGGAAAATGTTTGGTTTTCTTTTGCCCACATTCTGAACATTCCTTAATAAAAGAGTGAGAGACTAGAAATGTCAAGCAAATTCTTGAAATTCTGTGAATGTCTCTAGCTATGAGATGCTTCCAGAAACTGCCTGACACAACAGAAGTTATCGGTACAACTTGTCCATAGTGCAAGAAGAATGAAGAAGACCTTTATTTTAAGGGATGCACCCACCCATGTACTTATTCGCAACACTGATACTGACTTGGACTCTTTATACATTCCATGAGTGGCGTACCCAAGCCCACTTATCCACTGACGCTTTAAAAAACCACACACCCCAATCTGGGTCCATGCTGGTTATGTGATATGTATGTATCTCGTGATCCTTGTAACTGATACCTGTAATCCCTCATAACACAAGCCGGACCCCAGATGTACAGTATCTTCCCTCTTGTGTATATTTAATTTTAAACATTAACTTTAATAAAATGTTTGTATCTTACAGATTTGAAATAGCCATATGTTGGACTTATGTGCCAACTCAATTATAAACAGAACAGCCAGAACCTTTGCAAAAAGGGAGAGGGGTCTGAATTAAAACCCTGTCCTATTTGCTTAACCCTGGGAGCAGTTGTGTCCTGATATACTATTAATGTTAAAGCACAAATGTGTTGGTACAAACAAGTTATATACTAGACGAAGGAAGAGGAGAGGAAGGATGACCCAGTGGTTAGGGTGCTAGCCAGGGCTTGGAAAACCCAGGTCCAATTTCCTGGTCTGCTACTGACTTCCTGTATGACCTCGGACAAGTCACTTAGTCGTTCTATGCCTCAGTTCCCATTTGCAAAATGGAAATAATAGCACTTCCCTCCATCTCCAGGGAGTGTTGTGAGGATATATATATTACATATTGTTAGGTGCCCAGATACTGTAGTAATTAGGGCCATGTAAGTACCTGAGAGAGAATGCAGATTACAGCTAAATTGGCCAGGGGGGAGTCAACCACTTGGGTGGAAATCTTTATTTTAAAAAGTAAGATCACCCTTAATGCTTTGGGAGATCCAAGTACATAAATGCTGTAAAAATGATAACAAACATGTCTGTATGGACAAAGAAAACAAGCAAAAGGACTTTGGTAGCCTAACTGAAATGTTTGTCATATACTAGCTTCATCTGCCGAGAAATACTGTGGGAACCTTTTCAGGTGTGAATTGCACAGATAAACTTGAATTTTCCCACTGGTGGAAAACTTGCCACCAGTGCAGGTTAGAGAGACAAGGTGATTGAGGTAATGTCTTTTATTGGACCAACTTCTGTTGGTGAGAGACATGAATACAACAACACTGCATGCGAAAATGGAGGTGGTTTTTACCAAGTGCAAGAGTCTGCTTAACTTCTCACAGTCAAAAGGCATGCCAGGCAGTTTAAATAATACGCTTACTCTCAAATCTCTGTGTAGATGTTCTGACACAATAATGATGAATGGGACATAAAGCTTTACAACCCAGTTGCTGGTTGGGAAAGATGTACTGTTCCTGTGAAGACATTTAGTGACAAAGGCTTTGTTCTCATACAAATGTTTCTTTAAAAGTTAAAGTTTTTGTTTTTTTTTGGCCCAAAATTTACATTTTTTTTGGTCTTGTCAATGAAACCTCCAAAATGTAATCAAATTTGCATATTTCCTGTGGAAATTTCCATTTTGAGAAAAAAGCCATTTTTCGAAAAAGCATGCACACACACACACACACACACACACACCCCTCGTAAAAAATTGTGACCAGCTCTGCCTACTGTTTATATGGTGTGTCTACTTAGGCCTGTTTGTACCTGTGGTTTATGTGTGTTAATTGCAAGGGGATTGGGTATTATTAGACATATATTTAATAACCACAAGCAAGGAGACCCAAGAATGAATGAGACTGGAAAATGAAGTATTGTCTTACACTGAGGGGTGATCTTTGGAAATCACGGTTGAAATGCATGGTGATGGTGATGTGGGGGTACCTGCAGTGCTGCTACGCATGCTGTAGGTGTTCAGGAGATAGGTTCTGGTGTCCAAGACTGTCAGTCCATCTGTTTTATAATAAAAATATTTTTGATTGAAATTAGTTAAAAAATCAACCCAAACCCATTGCAATTTTGAATCTGAATAACCGGGGAAATTGGATATAAACTTTTCAGCCAGTCCCTATCTCTGCAATGGGCAGAACCAAATATGACAGAACTTTGCATCATGGGGCTTGCTGCAGTCTGGAAAGAACTTCAAAAAGTTTTTTTTTTTTTTTTTTTAATTTTAGGTATAAAAATTCAGATGGAAAGTCAGAAACGCTGTGCTGTTTTCTTTGCAGAGAGATGGTCTGACTTAAACTAAAATTGCTGATTGTTTTTTTTTCTCCCCTTCCCCCCATTAAGTTTAGAACCACTTCAAAGCCTCAGATGTGTTGGTGCCAGACGCCACACAGTTATTGTTAGAAGAAGCTGAAATATAATTGAAAACAAACCTTTGTTCGACAGAGCATATCTGGCTAAGCTTTTCCTCAAGAGAAAGATGATTTCTCAGATCGTTTTCCTCCAGATTCAATGTCTACACACTTGTCCTGGCAGAGGAATCCTCTGTGAATTCTTTTACATCTGGTAACTGTTTGCAAATCTAGAAATTGCATATTTTAAAAGTTTTAAAGACTCCCTCCTTCCCCTGTACAATAAGGCTTAAAGTTACAAGCATATTTTCAGAATTCTTTGAGGTAATAAAACAGATCAAATTGGAGCTGGCAGAATAATTTGGGTAGAGATGCTCAGAGCCCTACAGTCTGAGTTTTTCTCTGGCAAACTCTGGGTGATCCTACTTGCTTTTCTTTTAAGATTTTTCTTTTCCCTTTGACATTGGATATTGTTTGACATAATATCATAATGTCTAAAACGTAAGTAAAATCAAGTGTGATTTTGAAGTCAGCATTCATTTAAGCTTTGTTTTGATATGTGTTATAAACAGTTTTGGAGACGGACCTATTTTGTTGTGTTCTTGGCTGTTCGTTGGGCAAGTCACTGACTTTTCAAAGAGGCTTACCTCATGTACACTGCTTTGGCTGTTTGTGCCTCTGTTTCCCCCTTTGGACAGTTGATACTACGAACCTACCTCCTGGGGCAGGAGAAATAGGGTAAATATAAAGTGCTTTGAGAACCTGTAGACCCTAACTAAGCACTTCTAACAGCTATTCCCCATGCATAAATTAGAAGATTTCAGTTCTGTCACTAAGGGTATGTCTACAATGCTAGAAAAGGTATATTCTTAGCTAACATGGATTACTGTATATACCCCATGTTAACTCAGATTAAAATAACCATGGCAAGTCAGTTTTTAATGAGTGTTAGAAGCTCATGCTAAAGTCCACAGGATAGGCTGGGGTTGAACTTGAGCTGCTAAACTGAATTAAAAGCAGAGTTGCCGTGTCTCTTTACTACTTTAGCTCAAGTTAGCTAACATGGGTTAGCTAACCCAGTTAAGAACACACATTTTTTTTTTTTTTTTTTGCAATGGAGATGTAACTTAGGGGATCAGAACTCTAGTCTCCGGCTGGATTTTAGGGCCAACTTGAATAAACTTCAGCAGCTATCCTCAAGTATGAGCAGTGGTGGATAGACCCCTTCATTAACAAGGAGGGTATGCACCTGCAAAGCATGGGTTAAGAATGTAGGTCCCAGTAAGTAAGTAGGAAGAATGGTCTGGTGCAGGGGTGGCCAACCTGTGGCTCTGGAGCCACATGCAGCTCTTCATAGGTTAATATGCAGCTCCTTGCACAGGCACTGACTCTGGGGCTTGAGTTATAGATGTTAACGTTCCAATGTGCCGGGGAATGCTCAGTGCTCAATCCCTAGGCCCTGCCCCCACTCCACCCCTTCTCCCGAGCCTGCCTGCCCCTTCCCCAAGCCTGCCATGCCCTCGCTCTTCCCCCCTTCCCACCAGAGCCTCCTGTGCACCACGTAACAGCTGATTGCGGTGGGTGGGAGGTGTGGAGAAGGAGTGGGAGGCACTGACTGGTGGGGCTGCCGGTGAGCAGGAGGTGCTGCAGGTTGGAGCAGGGGGAGCTGATGGGGAGCTGCTGACATATTACTGTGGCTCTTTGGGAATGTACATTGGTAAATTCTGGCTCCTTCTCAGGCTCAGGTTGGCTGCCCCTGGTCTGTGTTTAGGGTGCTAGCTAAGGACTCGGGGAGCCAGGCTGAATTCCCTGTTCTGCCACAGACTATTTGACCTTGGGCAAATCACTTAACTTCCCTGTGCCTAAGTTCTCCGTTTGTGTAGTGGGGATAATTGCACTGCTGTCCCTCACAGGGACATGGTAAGGATCAATGCATTAGAGACTGAAGTGCTTGGGTACTACAGGGGTGGAACCAAGTGAGTGCCTCAAATAGACAAAAAGTCTTGTAAGCAGTCCAATTCAATATGACAGCTTTCCTGTATAAAATTACCCACGTGTGTCAGCGTTTGCAGGATGGGGCTCGTAAAATCCTACTGGTCCATCCAGTACAACTGGATGCATGATGGTAGCTGAATAAACTCATCATAGCAATCAGTTTTGTTTTCTTTTTGTTTTCCTTTGCCTCCCCTACCAAACCCCTTAGCATATGGCTCGCTGTCTGTTGTTTGTTATTTCTGTTACACTGTGGTTAGTACTCACACATGTTGTTTCTTTGGTTGCGGCACAGACTGAGCATGTTGTCTACGGCTGGAGCCCAAAATGTGAGCTATTTATAAAAGTAAAATAGTCTTGGGTTTTTCAAGTGGTGTTTGTTCCCCACTCTCTATCTTCCAGCGTGTGCATGTTTGGCTGATTTATGTAATCTTACTGCTGAGCGTGAGATGGAAAAGCCTTGCATGCTGAGGCCAGAACAGAGCTTTCGTGAGAAACATGGACGTAAAAATTTTCCTGGGCTGTGTTGTGTTTAACGCAGAGATGGGCCTGAACTCAGATAAGAACTTCCTTCCAAGTTCAAGGGCACCTATAATGCCAGCGAAGGTTGGTGCTAGTTTCTTAACCCCGCAGTCCCTTCTGTGCCAAGAGCTTTTTTTGAGTATTCTGCTGTCTCACCCAGAAGAACCGCACTAGCTGGATAGACTGCTTGTAACCTAGCTAGAAAAGTAGAACAAAGCCTTTAATGTACTGATTGTATATTAATAAACAGCCAAGCAGGAGGGCCATTGCCAAAAAGCAGCAAGTGAGAAAGCCAACAATATCAGTGTGAACTTTGCATTCTGGAAAGTGTGAAGTGATGTTGGTGAAAGGAGTTTATTGCACAAGAGGAACACCATGGCCCTCTTTGATGCCTGAATTTCTTCCCTCGTAAACCAAACCAAAGAATAATCAGCCAGTAGAACATAGGGCTTTCCAGTTAACCAGTTCTGTGCTGACCGGATTACATCCTGACGCCTTCTCTATTCCTGGTGCTCTCTGAGCACATGCCTAGCATACAAAGCCACTTTTAGAGTGTATGTACTTACCCTCAACATCTGGTTTGGATCACCTTAAGCAAATTTTATTACAGAGCTGTAATTTTCTGCTAGGACCCTTTTTGCCTTTAGAGGCCTGTCCAGATATATCACATAGAGCAAAATCAGCTTGGAAAATCTACAAAATGGTTTAGTGTAGAGCCATTAATTAATATAACAGCATGGCCTGCTACCCGGAATGGTCCCCTTTTCCTAATCTATGACTGCATTTCAGTTTCTCAGCTCTCGGCTATTTGTTAGCATGGTTTTTATACAGGCCTTATTAAGCACCTATAGCATAGTGATTTTACAAGGCTTCGCGTCAGCTTGGAGTGGACTAGGGCTAGTTCCTGTTAACTTCCTGCAGTGGTCTCATTTCAGAGTCTGAAATTGTCAGTGTGTGAATAGCCTACGTTTTGTTTTCTAACACACCTCGCATGAAGGATGTGCTAACTCGAATTTTGGGTGGTAACGTAGTGCCAGGCACCCTGAACTGGCATCACTTGGCTATAATTTGAAATGGGGCACTTTCAGAAGCACCTAGGAGGTCACTGCTGTGGCCAGTGGACGATTCAATTAGATCTTTTTGCTTTGGAGCTCCTTCCTGAAATGTGCATGATCTGGCATGGGGGGTCTGTGTCAGGCCTGCAGCAATGGATTCTTCATTTGAAAAGCTGTTACAGGTGACCTGCAAATCATTTTAAAAATTTGGGCTTTTGTTTCTTTATTATGTATCCAGTGCTTTGAAAAGTATGCTCCCCCTTTAAAAATGTCAGGAATGTAAAGTCTGGTCAACCCTGGCTTTGCTGAAGAATCTCTTGGGGAACTCAAGATGTGTTTTTGATACGTCTCAAACCTTCACTAATGGTGTGCAGTTTAACAAAAGCTTCGGTTATCCATCATGTTAACTAGTCATTGCAGTAAAATAGGCATAGCCAAAAAAGAAGGGGGGGGGGGGGGGAAGGTATATCTGACTAAAAGTCTCTCTCAGTTGTTCAGCTTTCACTCTCTTAGTGAAATGATAGCATGATATAAGTTACTTCTGCAGTCATTCCAGTGTCTCCCACAGACGACAGGACCTGAATTTGTAATGAGAAAGTGTTTTGGGGTTGTTTTTTGTTTGTTTGTTTTTTAAAAAGATGATGATCAGGAAATTTGATTTTGTTTTGTTTTGGTTTATTTTGAAGGTTTTAGGCCAAATGTTTTCATGCTTCTTTCTTACATTATAAAAAGCCCAACCCCCCGTACCCCCTCTTATAAGTGAAATAATTGTAATAGGTGCAAATTTAGGTTAAAGATGAATATATTTTATTCTAATGACATTTTCTTTTCCCTATCCTGAGTTGGACAATGTCCCAGTGACAGAAATGTCCCAGGATTCATCAAGATGAAATACTCCTCACGCCTTTCCACCCCCCAATTCCTCCTGCCCTGGAGGAGTTTTTGTTGATCCTCCAGTTACACTGGATAAAGACAGACAATTCTATCTCTCAGCAATACGTTTTGGCAGCCTGTACGATGGTTGCCGTCGGGTATGCAACCACGAGCTCCGGAGCTAATATCAAGAGGCAGACTTTCGAGCTTGGGAGTTGTAAGGCTCACATCAAGAGTGGATAGGAGTCAGAGGGGACACACAACAACCGTTCACTGCTCAGTGGGCTGCACCTGGTTCCTCCCAGGCCAAGCAAAGATTTGAACTTTGAAACCGAGTTTAAAAAAAAAAAAAGCAATGATTTCTAATCCCTCACTTGGGGTAAGGGTCAAAGTGAGCAGATTGGGAAACAGTGCAGAGCGCAGAATTGTTTTGCGTACGGGGTACAGATAAACACATGGGAGTTTGGCTGATGTGGTTGAAAAAGGGAATGTTGTTGTTTTTTAATGGGCTTTATAATCTCTCTCCCTCAAGGCAGTAAAGCAATTCCCGAGTTATGTAGATTTCCAAGGAAATATAGTCCCCTCAGCCCTCCCCGTTCAGTTGACTTGTGGTATTTGCGGTGACCAGCCTTTTACAACGCATATATCTATATATTTAATGGCTGTGGGGGGAATTTTGGCTTTGGCCCTTCGGCCCAGTAAGTAGTTGTACGTGTGTCGCTTGTGCTTCCTATGTTGTTCCACTATATCCGCGGCTTTTTCCCCTCCCAGCCCCAAGGCCAGCCTGTGTTGCTGTTATAGCTATGCAGCTATAAATTAGGCAGAAATGTGTTCTCAGGCCTATCTAAACTGAGACAGGGTAATTGCTTTGGACAGGTTTACAGTAGGGAGGTGTGAAGGGCCTGCTGTCTGTCTGAACTGTGTGGAGGCAGGAAAAGGAGGTGGGGGATGGGTAGAGGGCAGGGGAAAGGGTTGTTAAACATGGGCAGGCTGGGGGTGGGGGGGCCCCCACTGGTCTGAGGTAACTAATTGAAAGCTGTTTGTTCCTGTGTGACATAATGAGAAGGGAAGCAGAGGTTGTGGGTCAAAAGCTCTGTGAATGGATTTTCAAGCCTATTTTGAAACTGGTTCATGCTGTGGGGAAACGTGGCTTACGAGTGAGTGAGTGTGGAAGAGGGAAATCTCTTTTGAGAGAGACTTTATGGCAGAGCACAAAGCGACAGTATTATCTGCCTCCAGGAGGACACAAGTCACAAGGGGTCTGATTCTGCAGCCCTCACGGACACCGTCTAGCACTTACTAAGTGCTTGAGACTCCTTGTGAAGGCACACTAGTAGGGTGATCAACAGTTGCAGAATCGGGCCCTACATTTGCACACTTCTGAACATATTTGTGCATCCGCTTTAGTGCATGCATGGAAAAAAAAATAATCAGAGCTTCCCCATTTGAGGACTGAAATCCTGGTGCCTCTTTCAGAGAATTTCAGTGGTGGGTTTTTTGTTAGTTTTGTTTTTAATTTGTAACTTTACCATTAATGTAGGGATTTCAGAGCAAAGAAAAGAGACTGTTTAAACTAGTTTGACATACCAGAAACTTTATGAAATAGTTGGATTTGATCAACTCTTAACTATTCTTAGACTCTTTGGCTTTCAGTTTAACTTCTCCCCCACCGCATCTCCCCACGCAGGGCTGGTGCAAGGAAGTTTCGTGCCCTAGGCAAAACTTCCACCTTGCGCCCTCCTCCGCCCCCCAACCCTGCGGCAGCTCTTCACCCCCCTCTGCCCTGAGGCCCCCCCCCCCGCAGCAGCTCCTCCACCCCAGCTCACCTCTGCTCTGCCTCCTCCCCGAGCACGCCGCCCCCACTCTAATTCTCCTCCCCTCCCAGGCTTGCAGTGCCAAACAGCTGATTGGCACTGCAAGCCTGGGAGGTGGGAGAAGTGGAGCGGCCGCTGTGCTGGGAGAGGGAGTCTGAGACGCACGTGTCGGCGTGCCGCTGGCAGCCCAGTCCAGGAATGCTGTAAAAAAAAATAAAAAAAAAAAAAAATTGGGGGCACCGCTTTTTGGCGCCCCCAAATCTTGGCGCCCTAGGCAACTGCTAGTTTGCCTTAATGGTAGCACTGGCCCTGTCCCCACGCCTGCTGGACAGCACTTCTATTTGTACATCTTTCTTTCCTCTCCACCCATGCATGTACTGCTTTTTTATGAACCAATACAGGATCAACAGCTGAAAAAAATGAGCATCTATAAGTAGATGAGAAAAAAACTTAGCAGTCACTTTAGTGCATTACGGTAATGTCTGTAAAACAGAGTCATGCCATGTCAGTTACCTTTGGGTACCGGATAGTAGATTGTTCTCTCCCTCCCCGCCCCTGCCTTTCCCTCATGATGTGTGAATATCTAATGTTCTACACATTGAGCTGTCCTAGTTATTATTTTCAAGTGCAATTTACAGACAAGTTCTGCTTGTTTTTAAGAGTAATAATAATATAATACATAATACCAGCTCTTATGTCCCTCTTTCATCAGTAGGTCTCAAAGCACTTTACAAAGGTAGGTCAGTATCACTAAACCCCGTTTTGCAGATGGGGAAACTCGGGGGCAGAGAGTTGAAGGGGATTGTCCACAGTAATGTAGCGGGCCAGTCTTCTGAGTGCCAATATCTCATGTTCATGCCAAGCAAGCCTATTTTTTCTTCCTGTTTTGTATCTGAGAGGTAATAAAAGTGCCTTGTGATGTGAGAAGGGCTCTATTTCTGGTGAATATCAGAGGAGTGGGTTCGCAGTGGGCGTACACTGAGAATTGTACATGGAAATCCTGTTGTTAAGGTTTTTGTGCGCACACAATTCCCTGTGAACCTTGCTAAAATTTCCTCCCACCATCTCCATAAAGACTGATTCACCAAAACTTCCTAGCAGCACTTACTTACACCTCTCCTCTCCCCGTTTCTTTCTTTCTCACTCTCTCTCATTGGCTAAGGAAAAGTGTGAATCTATCTTCCCTTGTGTGGCATTGCACCACTTTTGCATTACCTTATAGGCAGGTGTCAAATTATTATCAAGGGGGAAAGAGAAAATAAAGTTCTGAAAATGTAAAGAGTACATGCTAAAAAGTAGCTTACTTTTTTCTACAGGAACTACATAGAAAACCTTTGTATACGTAGGGCTTTGTAATTCATTGCATACAGTAATTGATCATTGGGAATGGCGCATTTTTAAGCAACAGCTTTATAAGGTTGGTTATAAGGGTTGCACTGAGCCTGGGTGTATGATAGTTAATGTGTAACCAAGTAAATAGGCCGCCCTGTTTGGACACTTTTATGTGTTCTCATAGCAATTAAAACCCATAAACATGCCCAGTACGCTGTCTGTTTATAGTAAAATGGAAACCTTTATCAGGGTTTGGTTATTTGCGGGAGAGCTGCAGTTCATTGAACTATGTTATGTTAGCATGATCTGAGTTAAATGAGGAAATGGCAAAATACCTGTTCAGATTAACAAGGTTGATTGTGACAGTGTCACATGTGTTGACATTGCATCTCAGTCTCCCACTCAGCATATTTAAATCAAAATATTTCAGGGTCATCTGAAGAGTAGTAATATTTTATTTTGGCCTCCGGTTTACATAAGCAATGGATTTGGTGCTCTGGGACAGATGATTTTTGAGGATTATCTCTTCGTTTTTTCATTAAAAACCTAATGTGGATGTGCCAGATATGCAACAGATTTCTTAGGGTGTATTTCTACCCCTCTCCCTGTCGAGATTCATGAGCCTGGGTTAATCGGATCACACATAAGGGATGTTTGATAATGCTTGTGAATGATTCTAAGTTTTAGGTTATTTACTTAGCGTTTAGCTTTAAGGGGAAACTGAGGATTAAGGAACTTTCATTTCCTGTCTTTACCTGTTTGACATAGCATAGAGTGAAATGCATTGAGCCCTATTAAGACTGAGAGATTGGGATTCCTGATGCCAAAGTATGCAGATGATATAGTAGACCGCTCCCTCTGGATATAACAGAAGGAAAGACATTCAAGCTGCAGATAAATCTGTTTCAGGGCTTTGCAATGACAAGTTACCCAAACAGGAGAAAGAGGGGGGAAGAACCTACCTCCGTTTATGCAATCATGATTGCACAGCCCCAGACAAATATTGACACTAGAGATCTTGGCAGGTTTGCCATTTGTAAAATGCCCCTGGGAATAAAAGATCTTTTCATTGGCACACACTGCATTTATGCAACCCCCCTAACAAGTTAGTACAGGTGGTGCACACAGCAACACTGTTAAAATACAACTAGCCTGTTAATGATGTTTTGAATGTGATGCTTGAAACAATACAGGTGCCACAGCGTAGTTTCACAGTCACCCTTGCATGACGCAGCATTTTCTAGCGTAGAGCCTGGGTATTTTTCTTTCCTTCAGTGATACTGATCTATTGGTAAAAGAAGTCATCGTTATAGCTGAGTGCCTAGGCTGGTACCAGTCTGACAAACTGCTGAGATGTGGCCTCTTAACTTGCTGCATGTCTGGGAACAGAGAGGCAAACTATTGTAAAGTGTTATTTTCTTATAGAGACTAGTTACATTAGTTATGTTTGCCACGTGGCCACTGTTTCTCCAAAAGCACTTGGGAGAACCTGTAAAAGCAGCAAAGAGTCCTGTGGCACCTTATAGATTAACAGACGTATAGGAGCATGAGCTTTCGTGGGTGAAGAAGTGGGTATTCACCCACAAAAGCTCATGCTCCTATACGTCTGTTAGTCTATAAGGTGCCACAGGACTCTTTGCTGCTTTTACAGATCCAGACTAACACGGCTACCCCTCTGATACTTGGGAGAACCTGTACATTAGCTGATCTCTCTCCTTCAGTTCTATTGCAGAATACACCGGAGAATTGTTAATATCAGCCAAATATTTCTGTAGTATTGTTTCTTACTATAGTGTGGACAGAAGGTTAAATCAAGCAGTCATTTCTGCAGTGTTGTTTCCTATACAATACTCCGGAGAAAGTTCAGTGTCACTTAGTTAACATTTACAGAGCCATTTGTTGTAGATTTTGTTAGAGAAATGATATATTATATGGTCCCTTTGCAGTCTGTCCCTCTCCCCCCCCATGCTCCCTAAAATGCAATGCAGTTTATTTTTACACAGCTTCTTTCACACTTTGGGTCACAAAACGCTTTGTAGTGAGAGTCCATCTATTCCAGGGGTTCTCAAACTGGGGGTCGCGAGGTTATTATATTGGGGGGGGGGGTCACGAACTGTCAGCCTGCACGCCAAATCCTGCTTTGTCTCCAGCATTTATAATGGTGTTAAATATATAAAAAAGTGTTTTTAATTTGTAACGAGGGTCATACTCAGAAGCTTGCTATGTGAAAGGGGTCACCAGTACAAAAGTTTGAGAACCACTGATTATTCAGAGTATCCTAGAAACTTTTCATTTGATATGCCACTCACAGTGACAGACTGAAAAAATAATGTTTTTAATCGGACATTGCTGCACTATGAAACAGGCTTGGAAATTAGATGTAAAATATAGTAGAACGTACAAATTGCCATATTCAGCTGAGCTGGTGGCCCATCTAGCCCAGTACCCTGTTTCTAACAGCGGTTGGTATCAAAAGCTTCAGTGGAAGGTTGAAGAAAACCCTACAGTGGATGACTGTGTAATATCTTGCCTGAAGGAAACGTTTTGTTTTTACCCCAGGAGGTTATTGGTGGGTTATGCCCTAAAGTATGTGGGTGTCTTTTTCTTTTTCCTTTTCTATAAAAATGTCTAATTTTTGTTTTTAAGTCCTCTTAAGTTTGTGCTCTCAATGATATCATGTGGCAATGAGTTCCATGGGTGGTTCTTTTTTTCTTTACACTTCTGTACTGCGGCCACTCAAGGTGCTTCACAAATATTAATGACTTGAGTCTCATGATGCCGCTGAGAAGGATCTTCCCCATTTGACAGATGTGAAAATTTAAATATGTAGAGGTTAAAGCTTATGTTTTCAAAAGTGGCCTCTTAATTTTGGTTTCCTCAATTTTTGAATGTCCTCATTTATACACTTTAGGACTATTTTTTCCCCAGAAGTGCTGAAGCTGTAAGTAGTGAGAGCTGCGGGTGCTCAGTACCTGTGAAAATCAGGACTAGGGTGGCTGAAATTAGGGAACGGTTCTGGTTTAACTGACTTGCTTGAGGTCACACAGAAAGGTGTCCATGGAAGAGCTGTGAATAGAACCACAGGACTTTCCCTTCTCTTCCTCCTAGATGTCTGACCATTCATAGTACTGTGGACATGGGCTCCAATTTCTGTTGTCCTCTGCTTCCTTTCACGTTCCTCGTCCATGTCAAGTCTCTCCATAATGTTGCCCCACTTACATCTCATCTCTTATTACCCTCCCCCCATCCCCTTGAATGCCTTAGATTCTGCCATGATATTCCCCCTGCTATTTAAAGTTAAGCACATGCTTAAGTGCTCTGCAGGATGGGGGTCTAGATTGTAAGTACCTGTTGTGAGGATAACCTTGTGATAAAGTGCATCCATCATGAATCTTTGACCACTTCAGCTTCTCAGCGTGGCTGGTTGGTTCTTGCTCACATAGTGTCTAACCGATCGTCATATGTGGGGTCGGGAAGGGATTCTCCCCAGGTCACAATAGCAGTGAACTTGGGGCTTTTTTTGCCTTCCTCTGCAGCGTGTGGGTGTGGGTCACTTGCCAAAGTTATCTCACTAATCATTTCCCTGGCACTCGGGCACTGGTGCACCTTGGTTCCTCCTGTTCTTTGCCCAGGGCACATGCCAGTTCAGTCTCCTGTGGGCTGTAATATTTTGGTTGTTGGGTTTAGTGTGTGGGTGTTGGTGGCCTGTGATGTACAAGAGGTCAGACTCTGATCTGGTGGTCTCTTCTGGCCTTAAACACTATGAGTCTAACTTCATCCTGTCCCACTAATCCATGTCCACTTCCTCCTAACAATCCAAACTTCTGAACTGCTTCAGGGTTGGAGGTTGTGACACATGAGAGCTAGAAGTTGCAGATTTGTGCCATTGGAAACAGATGCATACAGCTCTTGCTTCTAGTCCTGGGAGCCCTTGAGATACCAGACCTTAGTAGAAATAGAAAAGCTCATTCTACGAATTTTCTAAAATGTTATTAGCTATATTTTTTTCTCTCCTTCTGAGTCCATTACAGTTTGACTCACACTACTAAAGGAGCCTGGCTTTATAAGAGGAAGGAGTTAAAAATAGTACCAATAAAAACTTTAAAACGCTCAAACATTTCTAAAATAGTTCTTCTGTGAAGTAGAGGGCATTATATGATGGGATAGCGTGTTATAAAGGTTTTTATTGGCACTCTTCTGGGATCATCTACATAACCCGATCCGGAGCAATACAGGTATCCCAAACTCGGGATAAACCTTTCTACCATCTCATTGTGAGTGTACTCATGGTTTTTTATATATATATATATATCCAATTATATCTATGCTGCTTTATTCACCTTGGATATATAATACACACACACTCTATATATATATATATATATATATACACCTCCACTCCGATATAACGCTGTCCTCGGGAGCCAAAAAAATCTTACCGCGTTATAGGTGAAACCGCGTTATATCAAACTTGCTTTGATCCGCCGGAGCACGCAGCCCCGCCCCCCCGGAGCGCTGCTTTACCGCGTTATATCCGAATTCGTGTTATATCGGGTCGCGTTATATCGGGGTAGAGGTGTGTATATACACACACATACACAGACATACACACGTGTGTGTAAGTTAAATGAGAGCAACAGTATAAGAACAGCCGTACTGTGTCAGATCCAGTGTCCATCTAGCTTAGTATCCTGGGTACTGGCTGTGGCCGGTGTCAGATGCTTCAGAAGGAATGAACAGAGCAGGGCAATTTGTCAAGTGATCCATCCCCAGTCGTTCAAGCCCAGTTTCTGGCAGTGATAGGAGGACTGGAAATCAGCAGTAGACTTAAACCTTCATATGCTTAGACTCTGGCTGCCTCTGCATTAGAAATCTTTGTACCAGTCTCTCAGCAGCGGTGCAGGTGTTTTGGTACTATGAGTGGTGTACTATCACTAGTGCAAAAGAGGTTCAGAAACTTCACTCACGTCTGCTCTGCCAAACAACAGAAGACAACTGAGCCCTATCGATATTAGTGCTTGCACTGTTGCTAGCATTCATCAGGTGCACTGTTTTTGGATAACAGGCGATATAATTTTCCAGCGTTTTGTCAGTCTTACTGCAGACTTCACTCAAAGTATCGAGTATACCAGTTGGCACGGAGGTGGGCGAGGGGCACATCTTAGTACAGAAATTGTCTGATGGATGAATGTCCTCTCCATTTGCAGTTCCATATCACATCTGTGGTAACTAGAGCAATTGTTTATATGAAAATAAATGTACGGGAAGTATTTTAATATGTGTCAAACAGTATATGACCAGCCAGGCCTCTGTGGCCATCAGCAAGTGCTCTGTGGACCACCCTTTGGAAACCTCTGCAGTGCATCCTTAAGTTTATGTGATGCAAGCCACTGTCTTTTGATTGCCTGAAGTGCATTATAATTATCCGTTACCATAATTATGGCTGGCATTATAGTTTGTGATGTTGGAAAGTATGGGAGAAGTTGAAACTATTGTACTGGCGCACTTGCAAGGAAAGTACTTTTATCTAACAGGAAAGTTCTGCTTGGAACCTAAAGTATAATATGTATTAGTTTTAGTTTCAGTTGACTCTAAAAGGCTGATTTTTTCCATGTCTTGCTAAAGATAACTTCATGATAGGTTTGTTTTGCTTGTGCTGGAAGATAAACTAACGTATCTGGCTTTTATTTTTCTCTCTCGTGATCTGTATGGAAGCATTTTCTTTATAAAGCAACTGCTCCATAGTGAAGGTCAATTAAAACCCATCAAAGGTCAGTTTAAAATAAAGGGGCAGAGCATTTGATTCTCGCTGTCTATTTCTGTAGTGCTGTTGGTTTTATTTCTAGCATTTTGTTCCCGAGCTTCCTCTAAAAATGAACAGATTGAATCAGTTGGACGCATGACAGCTACCAATTTGGGGTTAGAAATCCATTAAATTGCCTGGTGCTTTATTGGTATTATAAAACTGCTTGAAATGAAAGTGCATTACGATCGGACATTGATTACTCAAAAGAAGAGAGGGTGTGTGCCTACATAAATCACATACCTTTACTGAAGGTTGCCAGTTTACAACCTTTTTTTAGCACAAAATGTGCATGTTTCGCCCGTAAAATACTTTGTTATTGCAAAATTTAAAAAAGTACCATTTTAAAACCAAACACGGAGAGCTGTCTGCTGTGGATTTCATACGTCTAGGGCAGTGGTCCCCAAACTTTTGAGGATCACGCCCCCCCCTTGCCCCCGTCTGTGCCCCCCCCGGGGTCAGGAATGGGGCCGTGGCTCTGAGGGGGGGGGAGGGGAACACGGCCAGGGGTAAGAGGGCTGACATTGAGGATGGATCTGGGGCTGGTAGTGGGACTGCGGCCAGGGGCCAATGCTGGGGGTTGGGCCGGGAGCAGTGCTGCACTGAGGCTGGGGCCAGGACCAGGTGCGAAGGATGCAGCTGGGGGTGGGACTGGAGCAGATCTGGGGGTGGGACTGGAGCAGAGCTGTGGGGGCTAGCCTGGGCCCCGCCATGCACCCGGATGTTCCTTCACGCGCCACAGTTCGGGGACCTCTGGTCTAGAGGGTTAGATCCAGACTTTGTGCCCTGCAATGCTCTTGACTTGTGATTTATGCCATGCATATTAGTCCTTCACCCTCATTGCTTAAGAATATAGACACAGTCTTTCTCAAGTCAGCCAGCAAGATCTTCAGATTCGGCAAAATCTTTCTGACAGGCTGTGCAGTGGAGTACTGTGGAAAGTCCAGCTGTCTAGCTTGATTTTAAGATGGGTAGTTGTAAGATGCGAGCTAATGTTGAGGGGTAACCAACACTTATGTTTCTGGGTATAAGCCGATCCCTCCTGGAGTCAGAGATGGATTTGTCCTTCACAGAGATAGCTGTACAATTAGCCAGGCACGTTTTGAGATTTGTATTATTTCCCTGCTCCGGGCACCTTTTTCAGGAACACCAGGGTGAGCTTGAGGGTCAGATCAAGCAAATTTCTGCATCAGGAGATATTTGCAGAGATGGCTGTTTTGTCTGATCTCTTAAAACCAGTTGTTGTAGAGGAGCCAATGAGATGGTGGTGCAACTAAAAATTAAAACTAGTTCACATTGAGATGGGTGTCTGACATTCTTAGCTGAGCGTTGGAAGCGTGCATGAGAGAAAGCATTATTTTGCTAAATAACTTGGCATGCCTGGCCTTGGTGGATGCTGAAATCGAATAATGGCTGGCTCTGGGACATGGTGACCCATTATGTTTTATTTCCTTCAGCTTTAGGAGGACAGGATGTGATGTAAAACTAGTCTGCTATGTTAAAAAAGCCTGTGGCAAGCGCAGGAGAGACACAGCAAACTGGCAGCACTTGTATTCTGAAGCTGTAGTAGAAATATCTGCCTGCTGTTTTTATAAGATTGTTTTTTGCCTGACTAGTTTTAACCAGCGCATACATATCCCTTTGTGCTCTTTCCAAGTCGCATGTGTTTTGGGGGGCAGATTAACTATTAATAAGAACAGAGAGAGAATGAAAAGATGAGTAAACACCTTCTTAACGAGTTCCCTGCCCTCTCCAAAGAATTAATGATTGATTGGACTGGCTTTCACAGAACCAGGCAGAGCCTTTCGGACTCGGTGACTGGAAAAGGGATTGGCTAATGCACAGTTGTGTCCCACAGGTGCTCACTGAGCCCAGCTCTGCTTGGCAGAAGTGAATACAAGAGTTCCCGGCTCTTTGAGCTCTGGTCAAGTGAAAAATTCTCTAAGTTGTATTTGCTCAGGAGTAATCCACGCTCTACGAGATTGTAGATTAGTTACAACAAAAATGATGAGGGGTCTGGAGCACATGACTTATGAGGAGAGGCTGAGGGAACTGGGATTGTTTAGTCTCCAGAAGAGAAGAATGAGGGGGGATTTGATAGCAGCCTTCAACTACCTGAAGGGGGGTTCCAAAGAGGATGGAGCTCGGCTGTTCTCAGTGGTGGCAGATGACAGAACAAGGAGCAGTGGTCTCAAGTTGCAGTGGGGGAGGTCCAGGTTGGATATTAGGAAACACTATTTTACTAGGAGGGTGGTGAAACACTGGAATGGGTTCCCTAGGGAGGTGGTGGAATCTCCTTCCTTGGAGGTTTTTAAGGCCTGGCTTGACAAAGCCTGGCTGGGATGATTTAGTTGGGAATTGGTCCTGCTTTGAGCAGGGGGTTGGACTAGATGACCTCTTGAGGTCTCTTCCAACCCTGATATTCTATGATTCTATGATTCTACCATGTTAATGGCTCTTGGGGTGAGAGGTCCTGTTTAGCATGGAGAACAGTGTCTTCAAACTGTTGAATGCCTCGTCCTCACTTGAATTTCATCAGTGGCTATTCATGCCCTGAAGTAGTAGTTTGCAGTCTAGATACTGCTTATGGGACAGCCCTCCCAAAGTGAAAGGGGCATATTTTCGCAGCTCCTGTTGATAATCAAGAATGCCTCACATCTCAGGTTGGTGCAGTCTCCTTCCTAAGGAGCCCATGAGAGCGTCACGCGGTGCTTATGATGACCAGTTCCCCCCCCGTCTTTATTGGAAGGTGGGATCAGAAAAGCAGATTGAGAATTTGTCATTTACTCGATTGGTTTAATGTTTCAAACTTGCTCTTCGTTTTTTGTTTTTGGCCAACTGAAAAGCACCTGGAGTGAGCAGTGAATATTATAAACCCTTTCCACAACTTCCTACATGCTGGGAGACCATGTATGCACCAGTGGTGGCACTTATTCAAAGAGGGTGGCACTTATTAACTGCATCCTGGAAGTTGGACCCTGTGACCCATTTATTAAATGCATGTTTCCAAGAAATAAACGGAGGTGTGGAATGGGGGAAAAAACTTTAGTTAAACATTCAGTCGTTAACAGAAATGCTTGGGCTTTATTGACATTATGAAAGCATTTGAATCTCTGGGAAGTGCGGGACGCATCATTTTCTAGCAGTAGGCTTATTTTAGAATATGGCTGTTGGATGTTAGTGCAGGGCTGCTCGCCTGGGATGTTATCTTAAACCATGGACACTTAAGTTCAGAACAGTGAACTCTCCCCATCTGCACTCGACCAATAATCCTGCAGCTGGATTTTGGAAAGGTTGTGATACGAGCTTTGGGTTCTCTGCAATGGAACTTCTCATTATTGATTCCTCCAACTCCCTGCACATCTTAAGAAAACAAAAGGTTTAACATCATTTATCAGCCATGGAGTTGCACAATTTTACAGATGAAAATATTTGCTTTGCTGGAGTGCAGAGTTTTAACCCGTAGTCCAGTAAATCATATTTAATGTTGATTTATCAGTGCCCTTGTGTATTATATATTGGTTAATGGAGGTTTAGCAATTATGCTCAAAGACAGACAAGTACACAGTTTTTAATCCTCTATAAATTGAGTTAGTATGTTAAATACACAGTCAGGATCCTTAATTGAAAATGTTGCTAGAAAAGTCTTCCCTTACATTGATCCATGTAAGAAACATGCTAGTGGAACTAGGACTAATTTATGTAATATAATTAAAAAACAACAATCAACAACCAAACTGCACTTTTTGCCTTCTAGAGGTAGAATATTCTTTTAGAAATCTCTGTGGGGAGAAAAAAAAATCTCGTCTGATCAACATGACAAGTTTGTTTATATATGGTAAGCAAGTTATGGTTTTAGGACATGCCTTGTTTTGCTAATTAAAATGCCACTTAATGTCACAAAACAACAAACATAGAGCATTCCATATAGATACAGAGGGTAGATGAAAGATGGAATTTCAAGTTCATTTGTGGATTAAAAAATCCTCCTCGTCCTATTTCCTTTCCCCATCTCCCAGCTAGTCACGCGTGGCAAAACCGGCAGCCTCTAAGGATACAGAAGAGAAGAATGAGGGGGGATTTGATAGCTGCTTTCAACTACCTGAAAAGGGATTCCAAAGAGGATGGCTGGGATGATTTAGTTGGGGATTGGTCCTGCTTTGAGAAGAGGGTTGGACTAGATGACCTCCTGAGGTCCCTTCCAACCCTGATATTCTATGATTCTAAGTGATTTGACCATCAGACAGTAGGTCAGTGGCAGAGCCAGGAATAGAAGTCTGGTCACCTTTCAGGTAGTTGACCCCCTTTCAGGGATAGAGACTGAATGTCTCTATACCTCAGGGCTTGTCTACACTGGAAACACTACCGCGACTCTGCTGTAGCACTGTAGTGTAGACACTGCCTGTGTCCCAGGATGGATTCTCCCATTAGTAGGTACTCTGCCTCCCCAAGAGAGGTGGTAGCCAGGTCAATGAAAGAATTCAGTGCTGTCTACGCTGGGGGTTAGGTTAGTTTAACTGCACCACTCGGGGGTGGATTTTTCACACTCCTGAGCGATAGCTGAGGCCTGGTCTTTTAGTGTAGACCAGGCCTCAGTTTTCTCATTTGGCGCTTGATTCTACTCCCATTCGAAATGAATGACAAAACTCTCATTGATTTCAGTGGAATAGGATCGAGCCTTTGTGAAATAAGTAGAATATATTCACCTCTCTCATTGGAAAGTTGAAATTCAGGGTATGTCTAAACTCACCACAGCTGTAGCGGAGACACTCACTACAGTGATGGAAGCAAATCTGTTGCCGTAGCAAATCCGTCTCTCCGAGAGGCAGTAGTTAGGTCAGCGGAAGAATTCTTCTGCCCACCTAGCGGGGTTACGCTGGGGCTTAGGTCAGCTTAATTACATCACACAGGATGTGAAATTTTTCACAGCCCTGAGCAATGTTAATTAAGCCAACCTAATTCTGTAGTGTAGCTGTTTGTAAACCTCGGAGATCCTCAGAAACTTTGCACGTAGATTGAAGCTTATTGTTATGTTAGTGCTAATTCTTTTTAAAAGAAATTTCCTTAAAATACTTGGGGAATCACTTAACGGGACACTTCTAAAAATCATATCCATGAAAACAAATCCATATTAGTTTGCTTAAGACTGTTAAAACTGAATGAATTTCGAGATCTTGGGTTCTATACAAATGTAGTTTGATATTATTTAACAAAAGGTTTTGGGGTTTTTTTGTCTTTCTGAGTCACTGAAAATTTTATTTTCCCCTTCTCTCTGGGAGAATTGATAGCTCGTAGATTCTTTAAAATTTCCAGCCGCCTCAAGCAGTGTGCAAGTGGATCACACAGTTCCGGTGATTGCTTACTGGATTTGCATGCACCAATGTCTTTGCACGCCAAATATGTACTGTCCTTCTCTTGTGGGTGAAAACAGTTGCACATGCAAAGTGGCAGGGGAAAAACTCAGGCCGAGATTTGTCCCCTTAAATATGCTGAAGATATTTAATAATTTCTTAAATTGTGAATATCAACTGTGTGTTAAGTGTAATTGTAGTACAGTACATTGGATTCCAGCTGTGTTTTTTTAACTTATAATAATTTGCATTTGAAGATTTTCATTAGTGACTGAATATAACTGCAACAGATATTGCTTCTTTGGTAATCATTGTACATTAATTTCCATTTAATCAGTATTATTGTTAGTCATTGCTTAGAAGGATTCCCAGTGCACGTGTTTGGTAGCTGGATGGCTTCCTATGGTTTGTCTTCACTGCGAGGTTAACTCGTGATTATAACTCAAGCATTGCTTTTAAGTTGATTCACAAAAACTTTCATTCAAGTGTGGTGCTGATTTTTAGTCAAGTTGGCCATCATGGGGGCGAGGGGGGGGGTATAGACTAACGCTCAGGTGAGCACAACTTGTCAGCCGCTATTTCGAATGCTCTGAGTTGTGGATGCAGGTTAATGCCACTCAGATGCTGCTAGACTTCCAATGTCTTCCCACAATTCCCCAGCTGTTGCCACTCCTCCATCTCTAGGTACAGCTGGCATGCTCTTAGCAAAACATATTGTGCTTGTCATGGCAACAAGCCGCTGCTGAAATACTTGTCCCTGCTTCACCTGCTCTGTATCAGCCTCCTTTTTTCCCAAAATGAGGGTCACATGGATTGTGCTAATGCCAGCATTTGGCACAGACCAATTTGAATGGAGAGTTGCCAGGCTAACCCCACTTCCAGCCACGTACCCAGAAAGGGCAGGCACACTGTGACTGGAAGCTCTTTGGGACGGGGACTAGCTTTTTCTGTGTTTCTACAGTGCCCATCACAGTGGGGTCTTGATGTATGACCAGGGCTCTACCTTCATTCAATTATTAATAATGCCCCCAGAAGACACTGCAAAATAATTCATGGAGTGGCTCAGTTTACTGCAGTGCTAAGAACCAGGGCAAGGATGGCAACTCAAGTGTTGTTTTGCATTGTGGCTGTTCTCACTCGAGGAAGGCTAATATGAGGGAAATAACTTGAGTGCAGATCAGTTGAGTTAACTCTGCAGCAAAGACAAACCCTTAGTATTTTTCCTTCCTGAACAGAGTTTAAAGACTATTATGGGACAAGCCCGAATTTTAGAACAGTGACTTGTCAGCGCTGACCTGGCTTACAAAATGCTTAGATGTGGATCAAAAGACATCAACATGACATGCTTTGTATAGTGATGCTTATTTATACGAACACAGTAGAATATAGACCCTTGGGAGCGATACAGTTCATCTACACAGTGTATTTTATTTTAATGCATGGGGCTGGGACTTGACTTGACAGAAGCCATTCGGAAGATTGAAAAACTTAGTTACCATTGAAAAGTCAATAAAGAAAAACTGCTATATATACACATGCCTCTGGCAATTACAACTTTTGAAGGAGCTTGACTTATTTTATCCCTGGAATTGAGGGTGCCTAAGGTTGTAATGTAATGATTATTTAAGAAGTTTAGAAGATAGGAATTTCCAGAATGGGTTGGACCAGTGATCCATATGTTCCAGTATCCTGGTTCTGACAATACAAGACGCTTCATTTCGTGCCTCAATCTCTGCTGCAAAAACCAGTTAAGGAATAACCTGCCCAGTGGAAACAAGTTCTTCCCAGCCCTCATTTTGTGGAGGATGGCTTATGTGGCTCCCTTGAGTTACCACTATCTCTAGAGGCAGATTGGTAAATCTGATTTAGTTGCAAATTCTCCCATGCAGTGCTGCTGTCAGGATCTGCATGAGTTACATCAGCCTCTAGGCTGCTCTAATTTATGGCAAGGGAGCGAACCGGATACTTGGCTTGCCTGGGTTGGGGGAGCACAAAAGTGGTCTAAAGCTACATTTGAAAAATCCTCCACCCCCAGAACACCCTCAAGCTGCTCTTAGGCCATATCAGCTGTTGACATTTCGGGGGCTGGAAAAGTGTTGTTACCCCTCATTATCCCTGCTAGATGGGTAGTAAGTTGAACTTTGAGTTTCTCCAGTGAAGGGGAGTCTACAGCCTTTCCTGGAATTTGTGAACTGGTTTAAATTCAACAAGGTTCTGTTCTACAGTTGCTTGTCTTCAGAAACAGGAACATGTTTCCCTTCCCCTCCCCAGTAAATCTGCTTCTTTTGCTTTTCATATCCAACCAAGTGTGTGCTATGCGGTAAAGCATCTACAAACATTTGGGAATGGGCGGGGTGTCTGTTAAATATACTGTGGACTAGGCAGCTATCTTTCAACAGATTAGCAAGAGGAATTTCTATTGCAGGGCTCAATTGTTCAAGGCTCTCCGCTCCTTTTGTGCGTGAACAGTGAAAAGTTGTGTTATGACAACGGTTGACAAAATGTTTAGTGAAAGCCTCAGCTGGTAGTAACAGAGTTCCCAGACGTTCTCCCTTTCTCTCCTGCCTGTCACTGCAAGGTGCAGATATAGTTTGGACCCAATCTGCTTCTCTGACAGATAAATGGTTTTGACTTAAGAATCTGAAGCTCTAACCACACTGAGCAAAATTCTGCTGCCGCTGTGGATTGCACAGGCTGGAAATCATTTGTGTGTTTATTAATTTGTCCGGCAAACAAGCCAATAATTTCTATTTTGAAAGGAAGGGTTTTTTTGGGTTTTGTTTTGTTTTTTACGTGTAAGCAGTGTGAACAAAGCATACTGTGAATGCTGCTGCATTAGCTCCTTGATTGCCCCTTGGGATGTGTGGAAAGAGAATTTATATAGCATTCTCCGGCTGAGCAAAGTCATGCAGCTCCATGGAATTTGGTCTCCTTTAAAGGAGGCCTTCATTGGTAAAACTGACTTTGGAATGTGCAACATTATTCTGGCACTTATAGCGCATGGGAGGAGGTTGAGAATCAGGATGTGCACCTGATTATTTAGCCAGGATTCCGGGCCCCAACTCAAATATACACTGTCATCTTTTTAATCACGTTTACAAAGTTCTGTGACCCGCAGTGCCATTTTACAGTCCCAAATAAAGGCAAACACGACTGGATCATGCCTCCTTTAGTGACAGGGATGGGAAAAGTTTACATACCAGCACATCGCTGGATTAGCCAATAAAAGGAAGAAATGAAGAATTTGTAATACACCTTTACCCCGATATAACGCGACCCGATATAACACGGGTTTGCATATAGCGCGGTAACCCCGGGGCTCTCTCGGGCGGCGCTTTAAAGGGCCCAGGGCTCCGTCTGCTGCGGGGAGCCCCGGACCCTATAAATCACCACTGGAACCCTGCCGCTGCTAGCCCGGAGCTGCGGCAGTGGGGCTCCGCTAGTGATTTAAAGAGCTCGGAGCTCTAGCCGCTGTGGGGATCACCAGGCCCTATAAATCACCATTGGAGCCCTGCTGCCGCTACCCCGATATACTGGGGTTTCACCTAGAACGTGGTAGGGATTTTTGGCTCCCGAGGACCGCGTTATCGGGGTAGAGGTGTAGTTAAATCGAAAGCATAAAACAGTTGCAGAGCACCTCACAAGGCATAAAGCCAAGCCAGCTTTTCTTTATTAAAAAAAAAGCTGAGTTTGATTGCTAAGAATCCTGTTTCGATTCCAACAGGAGACTAAGTCATCAACAAGCTGAATTTTAGTAGCAACCCACTGACTCATCACAGTGCTTGAACTCATTCTCCAGACAATATTCTGGAGTTTGTGGCCACCCGGTTCTGGCTTCTTGGGGATACATGAAAGGCTAGTGTGTTGCAGCTGCTTGTTCCAGAGCTGACAGGTAACTTGGCTAGTACTTTAGGGGCATGCTGGGTGCAGATTTTTTTAGTAATAAGAAATCTTAAAACATATGGCAGTAATATTTACCCAACACAAAAGCCATTTAGTAATTGCATAGTTCAGGCGCTGCATTAGACAAAGGAATTCCTCATGAAAAAAACCTGCTTGCTCGCTCTCAGCTGTGGTATATTAGAAACTTGATAATTTATACTAATTGGAGAACTGTTTCTCTGGCACTTCTGACCAGTGTTTCTGATCCTGGCACCCCTATGCCACTCATATTCTCCTGCTGCTCTGTGTGAAGTTGATTTGGAGAGGATCAAAGCTAATGGTGAATTAACAAACAGTGGCCATAGCTTTTTGTAGGATTTTTTTTTTTTACATTTAAACTGATCTTTAGACTGCAGGGAACATTGTCTTCCTCTTCCTTTATTTGCATTCCAGTAGCACCTAGAAGCTCCCTACCAAGATTGGAGCCTAATTGCGATAGGCACTGTACAAACTGAGACAGTCCCTACCTCGATGTTATTTACAATCTAAATAGACAAGACAAGCAAAGGGTGGCAGAGGGAACAGAAGCAGAGAGGCGAAACGGCTTGGTTACACAGCAGGACAGAGCCAAGAACAGAACCTAGGTGTCCTGACTCCTAATGTAGTACCCCTACCTACTGAATCATACTATATCTCTTTAGCATTTGCATGTTCTGACCGAAGTGCCGTATACTCTGTATCAAGGAGCTGAATTCTGGAACAAAGCCCCCTTGGGCTATCGATGCTGCAGACTAGAAAGTCTCCGGTATCATAAACGTAAATTAAAACAGTGATGATCTTGCTGAAATACAGCGTATGAAAATGAGTAGTACAATTGGAACTGGAGGTCCTGTGCTGTTTAGTTTGATATATTCCATTTATTTTGCGCTGACCCTATATTTTCAATGTTTAATGGGCTGCAGATTTCTATATCGAGAATGCAGAACTGCATCGTATAGATGGGGTCAGCAGGAAGATGGAGGTTTGGGTAGGTGGGGTAAGGTGGGTTGAGTCTTAGGCACCTAGGGAGGCATGCAAAGGTGGGATAATCAGACATTACCATTAACTGAATGTTTCTACTAGTGTCCAGCAGTGAAATAGTTAATGAAGTTGACATTTAAATTGTCCTGTAGATTTCAAAATTGGCAGCCCAAAGTAATGAGCGCGGATGGTTCACGTGTATTGTTTCAGGTTGTCTGGAGACTCAAGAAGATAGCACAGCATTGATTTACCCTTGGTTCCTGTTTTTCAAATTGTATTTCATAGCCTGTGAAAACCAAACAAACAACAAATTTAGATATTGGTGCCTAATTCTGCAGCGTGGGGTGGAGTTGATAAATTCCATGGCTCTAGTTGAAATAGGCAAAATACTGTTATGACACAAGAATAGCCAGAAACTTGTGTGATGGCTCTGAGAGTCTTCAGATCTCTGGAACCATAACAACAATGTAAAACAGGGATCGGCAACCTTTGGCACCTGGCCTGCCAGGGTAAGCCCCCATGGCGGGCTAGGCCGGTTTGTTTACCTGCCGCGTCTGCAGGTTCGGCCAATCGCAGCTCCGACTAGCCTGTGGGCAACCTGGGTTTAATTCCTTGCTCTGCCACAGATTTCCGGTGTGACCGTGGGCATGTCACTTAGCCTCTCTGTGCCTCAGTTCTCCATCTGTACATTGGGGCTAATGGCACGTCCCTACCTCCCAGGGGGTTGTAAGGATAAATATACTATATTGTGAGGTGCTCGGATAATACAGCAAAGGGGGGGCCATATAAATACCGAAGGTAGAAAGATATATTCTCATTTATATCAAGCCCTTTATTCTGTCAGGACAGGGTAAAGTGGCCTTCGTGTACATTACCATCCACCCCAAGAAGGTTTTCCCTCAGACTATGTTTCTGCTAACCCAGTGGTAGCACCAATAGGAATGTTTCCCCAAAATTCCCTAGTGTAGAACATGCCTCAGATGACTTTCTTTTTCTGTTTCAGGCCTGTAGGATGTTCTCGGTTGAACACTCCTTTTTGGTCTGTCCTCAGGGCACAGACAAGCTCAAACCTGATTTTTGCCTTGTGGTTTTTTTTTTTTTTTTTTTAAAAAAAGGTTGTAATATAATCTCTGGACAAATTGCACTTTAATTGTAGTTGTGCTATGAATATGGACTTGGCTTTCAAATGTTACTCTTAGTTTAAACTGTAGTTTGACTTTTATTTAGATGAACGTCGTTGAGTTCATAGTGAAATGGATATCTGCGCTAGGCTAGTATTGATCTAAAGGTCTCCTGAGTGTTTTAAAAGACAGCAGGAGCTTAGAGGACGGCATATTTTTAAAATAATGCTTATATGATATTTCAGACCTAGATACTAGTGTAGCTATTAAGGATCTACACTGTGCTGTTGATGGGCATTGTCCTCTTTCACAGCAGGTATTTACAGAAGATTGCATGTTTCATGCTAGCCAAAGAAGACTTTCGAAGTAGTAAAAAGCAACAGAGAGTCCTGTGGCACCTTTGAGACTAACAGAAGTATTGGGAGCATAAGCTTTCGTGGGTAAGAACCTCACTTGTACTTGCATCTGAAGAAGTGAGGTTCTTACCCACGAAAGCTTATGCTCCAATACTTCTGTTAGTCTTAAAGGTGCCACAGGACTCGCTGTTGCTTTTTACAGATTCAGACTAACACGGCTACCCCTCTGATACTTTCGAAGTAGTGCAACTTTTCCATGTGTGAGGGAAAAATTACAGTGAGCAACTCAGCATTCTGAGCAGCTGAATTTTGGGGGGTTTATCTAAATCTAAGGCATCAACCTTTTGGGTCAGATTCAGAGATGGCATAAGGACAGTACAAACTCCAGATCAGCGAGAGGATGTAACCTCCGTGCCGAGGAGGCAAAAGGCCTGAGTTGTAGCAGGAATAATAGCCTAAAGCAGGCTGTCGAATGATGTAAAACTAAAACAGGCCCCCTCATATTTATCTTGCATCTCCGGGCACTTGCTTTTTTTTTTCCTGCTACAACCCCACCTAGCTGCCTCTTCCTTTTGTATGTTATGCTTGTAACAATTTACCAACACCACCTGCATCATATTAATTAGCCCCCATTTGAGTCTCGCACATCGTTAGTTGATTGGGTTTTAATCAGCATTTACTCTACCAGTAAGTCCTCCATACCTGAATTCAGGCAGGTTTTACCTGTAATGTGGGGTTTGCTGATCATGCAGATGTGGGATGAAAAATCTGAATGGAACTTGGGGAGCTGAGGGTTTCACAAAGCTCTAGCAAAGCATAGTTCTTTAGAACTGGGGCTGTGTATTTGTTTTCTCACACGACGTTGTTAATTAATTATCCTGCTGTGCCTGAGGGTTATTCACTGCAATGGTGGTGAGTGTTTGCGCATCCATATTCCCAATAATTTGGCACAATTTGTGGATGAAGTACATGCTGCACCATGGAGTGAGTTCCAGGCCGAAGTCTATGGTAAAAAGGAACCATTCAGACATATTGATGGATGTAGCCTTGTTAGAAAATGTAGAGTACGTACTGAGAAGAAGATTCACTAATATAATGCACAGGGAAACGACCTGTTTATCTGCGATCAGTAGCTTGGTTATGAATAACCAGTAAGACAACAATCAACTTAAATGTATCCTATGAAGACAAATTAACTGCGTATATTAATATGAATGGAGGAAAACCTAGGGAATACCTGTATATGTTCTGCTAGTAGAAACAAAATATTTGGCTCAAGTACTCAGCAGAAAGTTTCCCTTCCCCCTCCACCCGATTTCTTAAGTGCTCTTGTAAAACAGCAGATCATCTCACAATGCAATCCAGAATAATTAAGATGACCCGGTTTTGCTGAGCACAGTGACTGTAGTTTGCTGATCCCACTGTCTCTTATTTTAACAGAAACCTGAGCTACAACAAGTTGACGGAGATCGATCCTTCTGCCTTTGCAGAGCTGCCGAACCTACGGGAAGTGTAAGTATTTTTTCCAAGGCTTTAATTGCATTTTTGCCAGGATGGCTCATGGAGCAATAGGAAAGAGTATACAGTTTCCCAAGACACCCCTTAGTTGACTTGCCTCAGCAGATCAGACTTGGTGTATTTTTCATACTGTACCTGTGTGCTACCTTTTTTGTAAATCAGTCAATTAGTAGAACACAACATCTCAATTAAACTGGCATGCAGCTATTGGAAATCATTGGTGTTTGCCTCACTCTCTACTTCATGCATGGCTCTGTGGGAGTAGTTCAGTTAACGCACCTGAGTGCACACACGACTCTGCTGAAAGACTATCCCTGCAGCAAGGCAGAACAGACTGAGCCGTGACATCTGATGCCAGCCTACCCCAAATCTCCCAGGAAACAAAGGTGTAGTGTAATGGACAAGAAAGCACTTAACTCTGTCTCTTCCTGCCTCTGGAGTTTGTATTGCTTTTGGAACCAGTACAAATTTTGTTTGCAGTCTGCTTTGAGAACCTAAAACGTTGGGTTTTGTTTCATGTTTTGGGGGGGAGGGGAGGGACTGGTGAAGGACAGAGTACTAGTGAAAAAGATCCCCTCATCACAGATGATATTATCAGAAGGAATTTTGACCCTGGACTTGCTAGCTCTCGTCACTCCGATCTCTGTAACCATTCACTGGTTAATGCCCACGTTGCTGCTCTGATTGTCGGATGTTAGTAGCACTTCCATGGGCTCTGATTTGGGGTAGTGAAAAATGAAAGTGACTCAATGTCTTCAAGTATCAGGGGGTAGCCGTGTTAGTCTGTATCTACAAAAACAACAAAGAGTCTGGTGGCACCTTAAAGACTAACAGATTTATTTGGGCATAAGCTTTCGTGAGTATAAACCTCACTTCTTCGGATGCATCCGAAGAAGTGAGGTTTATACTCACGAAAGCTTATGCCCAAATAAATCTGTTAGTCTTTAAGGTGCCACCAGACTCTTTGTTGTCAATGTCTTCAGTGGTGGGTTGGGGTAATGGTCTTTCGTTAGAATGTTAAATTACTGGCACGCTTGAGGTTTGGTTTCTGTTGGTAAAGCTACTGATGCCCCCTGGGAAGCTGAGGAAACATTTCTTTGTAGAAATGCCGCTGTGCACTGTAGGTAGTATGTGTTTCTTTTTGTCCTTCATCCCTTTTCATTAAGCATTAGCTCTTGTGCCTGATCCTGATGTCCTCAGACAGGCAAAACAATTCACATCAGCTGGAGTCTTGTCTGACTGATGCCTGCAGGATTGGACCCTACGGATGAACCTGCTACTTCTCCTCCTGCCTAATCTTCGGTGGCCCTCCTGCTTACAGAGCAGTCAGCTGGTTATTAAGTAACAGGTTCGTGATTTTAGGTGAGGAATATGCAGCAAGAGGAGCTGGGCTGCTCTGAAACAAGCATGATTATTTATAAGAGCAACAATGAGAAAAAGAGAGAGATACAGACGAGCAGAAATGGTTTCTATATAATACACTTTCCGAGTTCATTAAACTCTGGAAAGCCTTAAATTGCTCAGGGTGTAGAGAATAGAACCCCAGAGCCAGTCCCGCTGGTTTTGTGTCACTGAATGTTACCCTAACACGATAGTGGCTTGGTTATGGTTTATATATGAAAGTACCTGAAGACCTATGACCTCAGGGGCTACCTGGGGGTGTGAAGATTGAAAGCTTGGCACCTCAATTCTTACTGCTTATATTGCACCCAGTCAGGATGGGGCTGCATTGCGCTAGGTGCTGTATTAATACAGAGTAAGAGAGTCTCTGCCCTGAAGAGTTTCCCACCTAGAACAGGGGAAGAGGTGCAGCACACAAGCAAACTGAAGGAAGACCCTTCTCATGCCTCAGCCCATCTCTCAGTGGTCTCTCAGTGAATCAAGATGAGAATTGAGATCTGGGAGAGAATTGAGATCTGGGGGCGTTACCTCTGATTGAGACACTTTACTGGGATAGACATAAAAGGAGTGTTGCCAAATTAAAAATGACACTGAAGTGAGAGACCTGTTTGCATATTGTTGTTACAAGTCAGTCAGTAGGACTGCGACAATCAAAACACATCAGAGGAAAATGAACGAGAGTCTCAATTACATTAAAGTTCCTTTACACCCCTCTGGCAATTTAAAGGGATCCTACAATGGATGTAAATGGGAATTAAGCCCGAATTATGTAAAATACGTTCATGGGTGCGCCTGTGCACGCACAATATAAACGTTATTTCCAGTTTACTTTGTGTATTTGACTGCACTTTGCATCTAGTCACTGTAGAGTTGGTCAATTACTTTTCCCCTTTTGTGTTTTGCCAGCTTTGCTCACAGTCACAGGGGAGAGAGACTTAACTTTTTCTCTATTTAAAAAAAAAGAAAAAAAAATGTAAAACCACACAGATTGAAAGGGGGAACTCAGGAGGCAGGTGAAGTACCTGAAAACTTCCTGTAACTCTTCTTAAATGACTGGATTTCTAGTTGGGTTTGTCCTTTTCAATACACACAAACACACCAAACTGAACTCCCCAGTGTGATTTTTATAGTGGCATGGTGACTACTGTATTGCCTCCCCACCCCCTGTACTCTTGAAGATTTTAGGAGAGTGATAACATCTCTTTTGTTTAATGGTCAAACAAAGTGAACCCCGTTTACAGTGCATTTTGAAACAGGTAACATCCATTGGGATGTGGGGGGGTGTTTATAGGAAGTGACTTCACTGTGCATTGATTTGGCTATGCCACAGACTTCCTATCTGCCTTTGTGTGAGTTCTTGCTCTGTGCCTCAGTTCTCCATCTGTAAAATGGGGATAATAATTTTTCCTCCTCCTCCTTCCTCATGTTAATATGCTATTGGCATTACCTGCAAGCCCATGTGAAAGCAAATACCTTTCATAGTATATGGGAAGCCAAAAGAAAGTTCTGTGGTAGATTAACTGTGGAATTCCTCCCCCCCCCCCACAAAAAAAAATTGTTTACAAAACCAGGATTAATTTAAATTGCCCTTATCTCTTCCCATCCTGCACAAAGGATGGCACTGGTCCACTTCTCTTCTACACCCTCTGCTCATTACAAGTTGCTTTGCTCCTTGTGGTTTACTTCTGATATTTGAGTCCAGGTCAGGTGTAGTTTTGAAGCAGCTGCAAGAAAGATTGCTCCTCTCATTCCTTTGGAGGGGGATCCACCTTTTGCCTAGTGGAGTGTGTGGGGGGTGTCAGGTATTTGTGTTGCATTATTATTAATTTTCAGCAGCCATTGTAAGGACCTTTCTGCAGGTTTTCAGAAAGGATTTTTTGCTAAGTGCAGCTGTGCATTGGCCTCTTAACTTCACATTATAGCAGAGTCCTTCAGTCCATGCAGAGGAGTAGTTTTAGGAGGGGCAGGGTGGGATTGTATAAACAGGAATCTATAAAGATTGTAACAAGAGACCCTGTGAAATTCTGCATCATGGAGGGGGCTCCTGGACCCCAGGGGGTGTTAGTCTTGCAATGAGTGCTACCCCTTGCTCTGTCTTGGCAGTGGCATGGCTGTAATTGCTTCAGCATGGTCAGGGGGAAGCAAACAAGATGGCCAAGAAATTAGGTAATTTTCAAGCAGCCAGACAAGCGGCTGTTATAGTAATTAATTGACTAATTCACCATACTCTTTAAACTGAGGAAGAGCTGGTCACATGACACGGATCTGCTTTCACTCGGAGAAATGCTTCAAATATTAGGCTATGGAAGAGACATTTCTGTATCTGATCGCTCAGTAGTGCAGTAGTAGCAAAACCTCCTCCTTAATTGTTGTTAGCTCTGCAGAACAGTAGCTGATGTTCTTCAGAAAGATTGCAGGTACCCCGATCAGAGCAACTGTTCACTAGACATGTGACAGATGTGTAAATAGAGTTAGTGACCTGTTTTGAATTCTTTAAAGTTATTATATTTAACTTTTTTTTAATTAATGGGATTACGGCAACAAAATGGTGGCTTGTGGGCCTTTTTTGAACTACTTGCATGGCTTTTAACATACCATCGTGGCTTTTCCTAGGGGTGTCCCTGCAGAGAGGCTAGTGTGCAGAGCACTGAGCACTATGTTTCAGAAGACCTGACTTCTATTCCCAGCTCTGGTACTGACTTTCTGGGAGACCTTAGGCATGTCACTTCCCCCTTCCTGCACCTCCGAGACCCCATCTGTGAAATCAGGGTAATGGTACTGACCCCTTTTGGACAGCGCTGTGAGATCTATGGATGAAAAGTGCCAGATAAGAGCTAATTGTGCTCTTCAGTTTCTAAAACAGTTGAGCCAAGCAGCCAGTATCCTGCTTCCTGCCTGAGAGTAAGAATCAAGGTGACACGTCAGTGTGAGGAGGAACTCAATGTTCATAGCAGAGATGAAGCCTACAGGTGTGGTAGGAGAGCTGGCCTGCGAGCCAGGAGATGTAGGATTAATTTCTGGCTCTGCCATGGACTTCCTATGTGACCATGAACACATTACTACTCACTGGATATAAGTGTTTGTTAGGACTGTGGCCTCTCTCTCTCTGTCTGTTCCTCATCTTGGATGGAGCTTCTCCCACTTAATCTCGAGGAGGCTCTGGTGCTTTCACCTGGTCCACACAAAGTTTTTATGAATTTAACCAAACTAATCTTTTTATTGAAATGGTTTAAATGGTACAGCCGCTGGTGCGGTCACAGTCCCACTGGCATAAAAGTGCCTTATACTATAGTTGTGGAAACATTTGCCAAATGATCAGACTTGTGGGCAAGTTCCGCTCCTGATGACAGGTGATTAGCTGGGCGTTCATACAAAACACCTAACTCAGGCCAGATCAAGCTAGTACATACTTCATTGTGAGCTGCTTGTTTAAACAATTTAATTTCTGTTTGTTCCAGACACCTGAATAACAATGAGCTGACAGCAATTCCATCCCTGAGATCTCCTTCTTCCCGCATCGTCTCCCTCTACTTGTAAGTCATTGCTCCAGCATGCCTGTTCTTTTTGCTTTCAGCAATCAGTTGTCATTTACAGGGTGGTTTAAAGTGTTACTGACGGAACGCCAGTTCGAGTGCTGCCAGCTCTTGTGCTTTTATGGTGAGCCTCATGAGATGTGGTGGTTTTACTTAAAGTCCAAACTCCAGGAGTCAGGAGAACCTCAGCTCTTATTAAAGCAAATATCTAGCCTGCGTGATTGCAGAGAAATGCTGGAAGATGTGACCTGAAAGCACCCTAAAGGCTAAAATCCAGAAGGTAAATAAAAAGAAACCAAAATTAATTAATTTATTTATTTAACGAAATCTCATTTGTTTAAGCCACTCGTGATTTTGAGAGGCCTGACTTTTGACCATGGGGTTGGCAGTAATACTGCAAGTCAGAGGGCTGGGCAGAAAATTTCCAATTCAGAGGCATGGAAGGAAGCATTTTGGGAGCTGTAAGCGTCGTGCAGGATAGTCACAATCGCTATTTGTAGTACGACCGATTTCAAATAAGGTGGAGCTCCCCAAAGCTTTCAGCCCCTGAGTCACGGGAGAGAGAAGAATGATGAGTAGGAGCATTCAGAACAGCTGCCTTTTTATGAGCATTTATGTAACTAAACTGGACACGCATCTTCAGTTAGCAAACATTGGTATGAAAGTCTGAAACGTAACTTCTCAGGCGTGGAGGTATTTCTCTGTCCCGCTAGCGACGGCTGGGATTACACATCTTAAAGGCTGTGTAAAGAGAAACTTAGCCCGCTGCCCAAAACCTGCTTCCTGCATCCTAAGTCAATGCTAAAATTTGCCCAGGGAGTGATCCAACCAGCGAAATCAGCAGTAAACCCAGCAGCGTCCTTTATCAATACATTGTGGCTGGCCAGTAGGAACACCTTTGTGTCTTAGGCTTTAACCTTGGGTTTGCCTCACCTGTGTTTACTTTTAAAAAACGAAACAGAATCAATAGGCAGCGCTGAGCGGACTTGATTTTAAAATGCTGTTAATCAGATTGCTGCTTGAGTCTGTAGCTCTGAGATTTGTGCTGGCAGCGAGCCTGGGTTCTGAAGGCAAGGCATGCCTGCTGAATGCCCCATCTCCCTTTTTACGTTAACTCTTTCCAAGGTCAGGAAGGAGCTGTGACTCTTGGCTGAGCATGGACTAGAAAGCCGGTATTTTAGAAGGATTGTGTGGCTCTAACAAACCCCTACTTTGTGTAAATGAAGCATGAGGTAGTTTGTGGTAGCATTGGTGTAGCATTCAAAGGCCAAATGGAAACCTTGGAACGCTAGGCCGAATTACTTCTCAGAAATATTTTATGGAGTCATTCAAAATAGGCAGTCTCCCTTTAGCATCTCGACGGAGCCTATGGAGCTGCCTCCAATTTACCAGAGGACTCGATGGCCCAGTTCTGCTCAGCAGCACTAATACATTTCATGTGCCGTGGAGCTGCTCTGGATTTCAGTGGCTGTGGCGGAGCAGAATTTGACACTGAGACTCGAAGCGTTGGGTGCGATTTCAGAATGTTTCCCTTCCTCCATCCTGACACCCACAGAGGAATTGCTAGACTGGAACCGTCTTAGACTAGTGGCCCATTCTGTCTCTGAGGGTCTGTCTACACTGCAATTAAAAACACATGGCTGGCCTGTGTCAGCCGACTCAGGGTCAGGATGTTCAGGCTAAAGGACTGTTTAATTGCGATGTAAATGTTTGGGCTCGGGCTGGAGCCCGGGCTCTGGGACCCCATGAGTGATCGCCTGAGCCTGAACCTCATTCTCCGCAAACCCCACCCCCCCCCAAGTGCTTCATCTCTGCCTGATAATGACAAGATGCTTCATTAAGAGATCCGGTAATCCCGCTAATCATAGAATCATAGGACTGGAAGGAACCTTGAGAGGTCATCTAGTCCAGTCCCCTGCACTCATGGCAGAACAATCGTGGAATATCCTACAGAAATTTATTCCTAATAGACATGAAGGTTTATACCCCCCCCTTTTCTTTTTTTTAAATGTGGATGTTCTCATTATCCATATAAATGTCTAACGCTTTTATCTTTGCAAGTTTTTGGCCTCATTGATATCTTGTGGCCATAAATTCCACAGGTTAATTATGTGTTGCATAAAAATCATTTCTTTCTATCAGTTGCCTTTCATTCGATTTCATTGACTGTTCTTTGCTGTTGTATTAGGAGAGGGTAAATACAAGCACCTGATTTTATCGTCTCTGTACAATTCATTATTTTCTATTCCTGTATCATGTTCACTCCTCTTTAAAAAAAGAGTGGGACTCTTTATACACCTCTACCCCGATATAACGCGACCCGATATAACACAAATTCGGATATAACGCGGAAAAGCAACGCTCGGGAGGGAGGGGGGGGGGGGCTGCGTGCTCTGGCAGATCAAAGCAAGTTTGATATAATGCGGTTTCACCTATGACGCGGTAAGATTTTTTGGCTCCCGAGAACAGCGTTATATCGGGGTAGAGGTGTATTTTAATCTCTGTTCTCATGAAAGTCTTTCTAGGCCTCTAATCCTTTTCATTGGTCATCTGTGAATCTCTTCTGTTTGTTGGACCAAAACTGAACAGAGGGTTTCAGGTAGGGATGGGAGATAACATTATAATGCCATTATAACAAGTTATCAGTGTTATTTCCTATCCTATCTAAAAGATCTGCTCTAGGAATGACTTTGGGGAAGTTCTGTGGCCTGTGTAATACAGGAGGTCAGTCTAGGTGATCACAGTGGTTCCTTCTGGTCTTGGAATCTATGAATCTGTGATTCTGTGAGTTCTGTAGACCCCTTAAGATTTGGGCTTCTTTTTGCCTGTGCTGTATATGGAACAGATATTTTCACTGAGTTGCCCACAATGACTCTCAGATGATTACAGTTAATGTAGAACCAGCAATGTTCATGAGCAGTAGCTTCCATTGTGCATTACCTTGCATTTGTAAACACTGGTGTGTATCTCTTCCCCTTCACATTAGCTGCTGCTCTGCCTTTTCCACCCAGTGTCAGTACCACGAGGTGATTTCCCATCCAGGGCCTAGGCAACTGTGAAGGCTTTGAAGCAACCTTGCTCTACTGACAAAAATTACATTCGTATTACTTAAAGCAAGTGCAGAATAAAATGAAACAAGTTGGCTCTGTTCCTGCCCTTCCATTAGGCTGTGTAAAAATATGTAAAGGAGAAGAGCTTCCTCCCGGTCTCAATTCAGTTTGAGTAACTTAGCTTAAAATTGGCAGCCACATCTCTCTTTTTTGGCATGAGGTGAGTTTAGTTTTTATTTGAGATATGGTTCCTTTGAAATGTGGATACTAAGATCTAGTATTCGGGTTTAGTGCACTTTTGCACATCCTATGTAGAGGCAAAGCACTCTTCTGGTACCACCAATCCTGGATCTGTAGAGAGACCTTCAACAAAATGGGTCAGCAATCACTTCTGGTTACTGGAAGCATGAGAAGGGTGCTGGCTGGCTTATACCTCAGAAGTTGTGTGTTGCAAGTTTGCATATAAATTGCCAGCTTTCCTTAGCTGCCATACATAAATTACTCCCAATAGTTGGAGTTATGCTGCAATAAGGATCTTATTGTTTAGTCCATTTAGGAGAATCCTGCAGGCAGTTGCATTTCATTTTAAGTTTTTATCACAGGCAATAAATGATCTAAAACGATGTTTAAAATGACCTGTGTTAATTGATATTACTAACTGGTTGATTAACCATTAGAATAGATTACCAAGGGAAGAGAAACGTTCTCTATCATTTGGAATCTTTAAATGAAAGATGTGCTTTAGTTCAACTACAAATTATTGGACTTCATGTAGGAATTACTGGATTAAATTCATTGGCTGGTGTTATGTAGGAAGTCAGACTAGATGATCATAGTGGTCTCTTCTAGTCTTAAAATCTGTAAATCTATAATTGGAAATGCTGCACAGGTTAAACCCAGAGTGAAAATTCAGAATTAAGATGGTCATTTTGTCCTGGTAAGAGAGAAACTGGATTACGCGTAAGTGTGTGGCACAGCAGCGTATCCCTTCTTTTAAAGAAAAATAAATATATTCCTGTGTTTTTTTTAAATGTTTACAAATGTTTGAAGTGTGTTTACCTCAGAAACCTCTTAAGTAGATTGTGCATTGCATCAGTCTAAGTATTTTCCAGAAGCACATGAATGTATTATAAGAGTAGTACTCCCATTCTAACACCCCTTTTGAATGGATTAAGCAGCTAATCTGTGCCTCTCTCCCTGCCTGAATTTGGGGGAGTGGGGGAGCAGGAGAATATAACCACCCTTAACCCTGTGAACATCGCTAAGAAACTCACCACAGAACTGAAGCAGTGGGTAAAATTGCCCATGGCCAAGAAATTTATAAAAGTGACTACTGGTTTTGGGTGTCTCCAGATTTTGGTGCCCAACCCGATTTCCAGAGGGCAGGTTCAGCACTTTCTGAAAATCAGGTTCCTCACGTGTCTCAGATTGAGCACCCAGAATCACTTGTCACCTATATGACAGTCTTGGCCTATGTACTTTATGGCAGAACTTGAAATCATTAGAATGAACTCTCCTGCCGCCCTCCCCCCCCATGTGTCTATTCCATCAGTATGTTTTCTCGAAGGACCTCATCCCAAATCTTTGATAGTTTACAGAGGCTTGTTGAGTTTATCTGGCTGGCTTCTCACTTGGTACGGGATGGACACCAAGGACAGCTTTCTCTCTGTTTTCTTCTGATGTGGACTATTTCTGCTGGACCTGTTACAGTCTTCTGCCTCAGGAAGGTTTATTCAGGCTGGTACTTGGCATCTTTTAGAAATGTGAGCGTGGGTGAAAACAGGATTAGGTGGGACAGGATAAAAGGTGGAACCCCTTTTATTACCCTAGCACAATGGTTCTCAACCTATTTAGCATTGTTGGCTGCATATGCGGCCCACAGAGTATTACCTGGGCCACAAGTTGAGAACCACAGTGCCCCCCACCTAATCCTCCCCACCAACCCGATGTCCAGCGCCCTCCAGCCAGAGACCTCTTCACAGAATGGGGCCAGGAGTGGAGAGTGCGGGGCCAGGGGGGCGGCCAGGACCCAGAGCCCGCCATGTGGCGGCCCGCCCGGAACCCACTGGCTGCCGGGACTTGAACCTTCTGTTTGAGAGCCCATGGCCTTTAGCACACAGCTGATCTGGGCTGCAGCTGTGTGCTAATTGGGCCGCAGGTTGAGAACCGCTGCTCTGGCAGAATCAAGCACTGGAAAGTTAGCAAAGGTCTGAATTAAGGTTGTCCCTTGTGTGTGTGCACTGTGAAACATTTATTCAATCACATAGCTTTTTTCCCCACAGGACTTCTATATCATTAATTAAATGTATAGTTAATTAGTCTTAGGGTAGCCTTAATACTGGCATTTCCTAACTTTTGGCTTTGCAACCCGAACTTGAATCACAGCATATCTCTCCTTTGTGACAAACCTGAACTTCACCGGCCTACAGAGAGAGCTGTAGTTCATTGAGAACCACCCCTAGGGATCTGTGGTATTCATGTTACCTTGTCCCCTGGTGACCTGTGGTATTACATGAAAAGCTTTTATTCGCAGGATGAAACCATGCTGCAAACCTTCAGGTATTGCAGACTGGTAGCAGTGATACAAATAAATCACATGCAAGAAATCAGTGATGCCCATAATTGTGGTGGTGAAGATAAATTGTAATATGGTTTAATTATTCATAGAACAGCCAATTCATTTGTCTTGCACTTCGAAAATGTCGCCAAAGCAGTTCATCTCCAACAACAGCAAACATAAGGGACTTGGTAAAGCTTTTAATAGAATAGGGTGGGGGGAAAATATCTCTGTATGAGTTACCAAATAAAGACAGCACCAGACATTAAGTGCAAACATCTGTTCCATTATAACTCCAGAGCCAGAAAAGTCAGCTTTTCGGGCCAGAGTCTGATTTACGTCTGAACTAATACTGAAATGACATTGGAGTAACTGAGAGCAGAATCTGTCCCGTAATTCCTGCCACAGTGCCTGGATTTGAACATTGGGAGGTGATGGCAGGCTGTGCTCATCAGTGTGCTCTTAGCTGTGGAATGCCCAGGCCAACGTTCTGCTGCAACCAAGTGTGTTAAAACTCTCTGGTCCCTGTGTAAGACCTTTTGCCTCAGGCTTTTACTTGATGTTTCTCTGTGTGAGATGATGGGTACACGGCTGTGTGACAGACCTAGTTTTTAACATCAGGGTGAGTCCTTTTGATGAAATGACAGGGCGGGGGACGAATGATAGAGAACACAGAACTCACTGAGGATCCACTGGATGTTGAGACCGATGGTCTAGAACAAAACCATTTTTGAGGTATTGGAGTGCAATGAAAGAATATGCAGAATTTTCCCTCAGAAACTCAAAACAGCCTAACAGAATGACGTTAGCAGATAGAAGCCCACCCCATGCCATGGCTGAAATATCTCCTGCTTGTTAGCACAGGTGAAGATGATTTTTCTGGAAAGTTCGGATTGGCTGAGAGAAAGGGTGGTCCCATGGTTACAGTGCTAATCTGGGCTGAGGGAGATCCCCCAGATCAATTCCCTCCTCTGCCACAGACTAAAAAGTCTTGTGTGACCCAGGCAAGTCACTTAGCCCTGGTCTACACTGGAGGGGGGGGAGGGATCAATCTAAGTTATGCAGCTTCAGGTACGTGAATAACATAGCTGAAGTTGACGTACTTAGATCGACTTACCATGGTGTCTTCACAGCGGTGAGTTGACTGCGGCCGCTCCCCTTGCCGAGCTGGAGTTCAGGAGTCGACGGGAACGCGCTCGGGGGTTGATTTATCGCGTCTAAACTAGACGCGATAAATTGACCCCTGCTGGATCGATTGCTGCCCGCCAATCTGGAGGGTAGTGAAGACATACCCCTGAGTCTCTCTCTGCTTCAGTTCCCCCATCTGTATACTGGGAGTAATAGTATGTGCCTGCCTCACAAGGGTGCTGTGAGGATAAATACCTGAACACCTCACAATCTTTAATGTAAGACCGTGATGGGGGAGGGGGGGCATACGAGTACAAATGGATAGCCTGAAAATAAGGGCTTAAACAAGTGCAGTAAATGTAGTGTACTACTGTGGCACTGCCTATGGTGGTTATATTCATCCTCAGTTGACTAAGAATCAAGGAGGCTCACAGATTAAAAACATTAAAATAACTTTCATTTTTTCCACTGTAACTCATCTAAAACCCTAAATGTCTCGAAACAGAAGTGGGCCGTGACCCGGACCATTCAGCTGTCTGTTGACAAAAATAAAGCTGTTTGAGCTAATCTGGCCCCTCGACCTTGCTCAGAGTAAGCATGGAGGACAAGGAAACCAGAGCGAGGATTTTTTGGAGCAAAAGAGTGGAAAATAGGATTAGCTGGTTCATAAAGGACACAGCAGTGCTCTACACTGCATTGACGAGTGACGGGACATCACTCGGATTTTTCTGCTGCCAATCTGAGCATAAAACTTTCTTGAAAGATCAATTTGCTTTACAGGCTCGTTAATGGAAAAATCAATTCATCTTAAACTGTAATTAAACAGAGAGTCCTAATAGAGGACGGTCAACTATCTCCTGTACTATGGGCAAGAGATAGCCCGTAAAATAAGGCTTCAAATAAAGGAGGGCAAATAATTGGCAATTGGGATTGGTGGGGGACAGACTAGACCTATGAAATGCCCTGCTCGTTCAAGAGTGTCTCTGAGCACCAAGACAGTCACTAAGGTTCATAGTGAAAAGATTCATAGATTTGTAAGGCCAGAGGGGACCATTACGACCCTTTGGTCTGACCTCCTGCATAGCACAGGCCAGAGAACCTCACCCAATAATTTCTGCATCAAGCCCATAACATCTGTTTGAGCCAGAGCATATCTTTTAGAAAGATGTCCAGTCTTGATTTAAAGTCTCAGAGGGACAGAGAATCCACCATGTCCCTCGATAAGCTGTTCTAATGGTTAATTACCCTTACTGCTAAAAATTTGTGTCTTTATTTCCAGTCTGAATTTGTCTGGCTTCAGCTTCCAGCCTTTGGAACTTGTTATGCCTCTCTCTGCTAGATTAAAGAACCCTCTACTATCAGAAATCTCCATCACGGATTAATTGGGAGGATATTGAAGTATTATCCCCTCCTCTTCCCCCAGCTCCTGTTCTCTTTCTGTCTTAGCTGACTACTTACGAAAGTGGCATAGGTTATGAACCTCTACCCCGATATAACGCGACCCGATAGAACACGAATTCGGATATAACGCGGTAAAGCAGTGCTCGGGGGGGAGGCGGGGGGGAAAGGGGGGGCGGGGCTGCACGCTCCGGTGGATCAAAGCAAGTTGGGCAGGGGACTGGACTCGATGACCTCTTGAGGTCCCTTCCAGTCCTAGAATCTATGAATCTATGAATAAGTTCAATATAACGCGATTTCACCTATAACACGGTAAGATTTTTTGGCTCCCAAGGACAGCGTTCTATCGGGGTAGAGGCGTATTAACCCCATTTTTACTGCCTGCTTCTCTGCTGTCTTGTCATGCAATTTGTAAAATCAAATACTTGTTTCTAATGTCAGCTAAACTTTAGTTGGCCTTCATCCATAGGGGGCGAATAGGCGCTGCTGCTTTCACAGAAGTGGTGCAAGCAAGCACTGTACTCTCCTGTTTGCTGGAGCCAAACGTAATCACTTCATAAAAAATTTCCAAAATTCTTTCATTTTATTCAGCTCTTCCGAGTGCTTGATGTCTGAGCGCCTAACACAGTGAGGTTCTGGTCTATGACTAGAGCTCCTAAGTGCTATGATAATACAAAGACTTAATAATCATTGAGGCAAATGATTCTGACACTACTTAGCTTTGCTAGCTAAGGCAAGGAAGGATGGCCTTGTGGGTAAGGCGCCGGGTGTTAAGAACCTTGCGTTCAATTCCTGGCTCTGTCACAGACTCCCAGTGGTGACCTTAGGCAAGTCATTTAATCTTGGTGCCTCAGTTTCTCCCATCTGTGAACAGGGATAACACCATTTCCCTACTTTCTGGGGCTCTGTGAAGATAAATGAATTAATGTTTGCGAGACGCTCAGATACTATTGTGATGGAGCTATGTAAGTACCTGGATAAATGGAAGTCTGGTCTTCCTGTTTTCACTAAATACCTCTTAGGGTGTGTCCACACTGCACTGTAAACTTGGGTCTGTGGGACCCGGGCTTCTGGACTCAGTGTTCCCAAATCCATACTGTATTGTAAACCTAGGTTTACAGTTGCTGGACCCTGCTTTCACATCTGTGTTATCATGTCTATGCTGCACCGCACAGACCTTCTGACTAAGATCTGCAGCTTGACCTGTGTCTACACTGCAAAATGACAGGTCTTGGACCTGAATATCAACAGAACTCGGGCTCTGACCCCTCCCCCTAGCAGGTTCCTAGGATCTGGTTCCTGAGTGCTTGCTGACCTGAGTCAGACTGATTTGTGTGTGGATGGGAGTGGGGGTTCGGCTGAGTCCGTGCCCAGTGTGCAGGGTAGACATCCCCTGAGAGGTCTCGAGAATTGTACATTGTGAGCTCTAACCTTAACTGATGGGGGAGGGTGATGAATCGTTAGCAAAGATTTATTATTCCAGTTGTTAATTTGCTACTGAGTTAACATACAGAATTTTTAATAATGTGACTAAACCTCCTTCCCCTCTCCATTGTTCAACTTTCTCTTGACTCTTGTGAGGACGCCATTCCACTAATCCTGCCGTCATCCAGTGCATATAAGACACACTTTTCTTATGGCAAAAACCAAGCAGGAAAAAACGCTTAAAAAGAAAACCCCTTTGCCTTTATACATCATAAAGAAGGAAAAAATCCAGCACACAAGCCCAATTTTTTTGCTCTTTTTGAGTTGTTTGCATCATGGTAGATCCTAGAGCCTTATCATGGACCAGGACCCCGTTGTGCTAGGTGCTGTACAAACACAGAACAAAAAGACGTTCCCTCTCTCAAAGAGCTTCCAATCTAAGTGTAAAACAAGAGGCAGCAGATGGGTACAGACAGCTACACGGGAGTTCAAGCGTAACAGATGACACAGACTTTGCCCCGGAGAGCATACATTCTAAAATTAGTCAAATCATGACTCATTAGGCAGCTGTGACGAAGAGTTTACAATCTGCAAGTCATCTTTCCGTGGGTAAAAAAGAATGATCAAATAATTAGAAAGCCAGAATATGGGGAAAAACTCTGTCAGCTCAGTCTTCATCACTGCCAGCAGCTTTGTACTCATAATTAAGAAATAAAGATCATTTGGATGACAAAGTTCTTTGTGTATGTTAAAAGTCAGAAAATAACTACTGCTTTCAACTTACTATTGCTTGTAATTTTCTCAGAATTTTCCCTCCCCGACATCCTCATTTGCTTGTATAGAATCATCTCTCAACAGTTTAAATCCCTGAGTTTGTGTTTGCTTTGCAACATTAAGATACTTTTACCAGGAAATAATATAGTTCTTAGGTAGCTGATTGAATTATATTAAAAATGAAAAACTATTAAGTGTACAACAGAGGAGTTGCGTGCATTCTCCATTATAGCCTTAATTAAAACTTTAAAGCTCTGGGTGACAAAATGCCTTTTAACTAATTAAAGGCAGATCAGATTGAAATCTAAAATTCTTCCCCAACAAAACAGGTTAAGTAGAGGCTACATCTCTAACCTCTCGTTTAAACCTCAGACTCAAAGATTGACCATACGAGACTTATTCCTTAGGATTTTCTGTTTTGCAATGAATTACATTTTCTCAAATGAGAGTACTGGAAAATCATTTAAAACCATTTGATCCTGCTCTTGTACAAAGCTAGGTCTTTTTGCACTTCGCCTGCCATCCCCCTCTAGTTCATTAGAGATTGTAAAATCAGAAGTGAGTTTTTCATCCATTTTTTAAATGATGTAATCAGAGTAATTCCCTCGTTCTGCAGAGGAAAATGTCTTTTCCCACGGGAGATGCTTGCCCAGTGATGATGGTGGCACCCAGTACTGGACATTTTTGGGGGGTGGAGGAGCTGATTTGACTATGCCAGAGTCCAGGGTTAATCTGAGATCCTAGATGCCAAAAATCAAAACCAGGACTGATAAAAGTATTCCTGACACTGTGGCCTTCATCTTCTCAAACTTAACCATGGATGGCAGCCTTAAACATGACACACACCATACCAGTATAACAAGGAAATGGACCCATTAGTGCAGGAACTTTTAGAGCTTCTGCCTGCAAGAAGTGGTAGTTACAAGATCCCATGACTTCTTCAGACGTGAAGTTTGAGGCCATGACTTCTAGGTTCTGGCATGGGCAGCTCAAAAGGACCCAATGTTGTGTCAAGAACAATGAAGAGGAGTTAAAGATTTTGTTTCTGGCACTGCTTAAAAGTAACACTACAACGGATAAACGAAATCCTTAGAGAATTTAATATTCTCTCATATGGCCTGATTCAAAGCCCATTGAAGTCGGGGAGGGGGCAGTGTTTCCATTGTACTCAGTGAAAGCCCATGATTTGCATGTGTTGGGCAAAGAATATCCATATGCCTTCATTGTGATCCTTCTGCAGGCCAGAGATTTTGATTTCCTTTTGAGGATAGCTCTAAAGAGAAATCTGTTCACAGGAGGAACAGTTTGTATTTCTTCCAGTTTAATAAAGAGTAGCTGAAGAGAACTTCCCCCTGCTTTTGAAATGCAAAGGGATTGCACTGACATAGGAACAGAAGTGGCCTTGTTGCTTCCCAGCCAAACTCTGAGTTACACACAGAAATAGCTCTTGCATTGGGGGTAGAGTTAAGTCTGTACATCTGCTGTCTGAGAGATGAGAAGACCAGATGTGCACAGGAAAGTGACGCGTTCCACTATCCTAAAACCTGTGGCTTCTCCCTGTGACTGTATTGTTGATGAGACAATTCCTGTCCTAGTGTCACTCTAAAGTTCCATTTCTTTCTCTGTTTCTCTGCTAAACGTTCATGATTTCAGTTTGCCTCTGAACTTTTAAGCATGTTGTTTCTGTATCCATGGTTGCACTGGTCTTCTAGTGCTCTCCCCCAAAAACAGCTGGGAGAACAATTATCCTTGTTAAGGGGCAACTTCTTTGGGCCCTGATTTTATTCATGCGGGTGGGCCCCTGCATGCACGCAGAGTCCAGTTGAAGTCACCAGACTCAACATACATGCAGGCCTCTGCCCCTGCATCTCAGAATGCAATACAGGGGGTCATGTTGCATAATAATTTGCCTTGGGTAAGTGCATGAGGGTCCATTGAAATGGCTGGATTTACACCCAGTTGCACCAGGTCCAAACTTGGTTCAGTGACTGAGGGCCAATTCTGTAGTCTTTATTTAGATGGTTCCGCCCTCTCCCCCATCTCATTGGGGGAGGGAGAGTTGCTTCTGTATGGACTGCTGGGTTTGAGCCTATCTGTATAGTCTGTCTCACTCCACTTATTTTTGCTTCATCAACGTTTAAAGACTAATCAAAATGAATGTAGGAAAATCAGGCTGTTTACTATGCACACTTCTTACAGGAGTAACATAATATATTCTTAAACCCACCTCTTCTGTTTGTTTTATTCGGAGTTCATACTAGGAATCTGGTGTGTAAAGTCTGCTGGTTGTTCAGGCCAATGATTGCAAGAGCCTTTCCCAGGAGAGGAAGTTGTCATTAATCATGTTCTCCCAGACACCACGGGAAGAGACGCTGTTTTGACTTTTCTGTTTGGTTGTTGGAACCGTTCTGATCATTTGCATGTCCTCTTCAAGATTGTAAATATAACACGGACACATGGAAACGGCAAAGGAGCTGAGTCTATTCCAGGGAAATGAGTAATCCTTCCTTTTTAGAAAAGCAACAGCAGTGAAACAGATCTTCCTGAGGCTCGGCAAACAGAGCAGCAGAAAGAAATCTGGACAAACTTAAAGTGATGTGCAGGCTAGAAGGAGAAAGCCCGAAATGGGGGTGTTTCCTGGAGTTCTGTTTAACTCTTAATATTGCTCGAGTAAATTTTTATGGCGAATGCTCCTCTTCTAAGGGGAGGATCACCATCGTATAGAACAATGGGAACTTCGTTTTCTGCAAATGGAAAACCATTTTGAGTAGGCTATTTATTTTATGTTGGACCAGGTCTGATCTCAGTGCAGTGGCTTACAATGCAGGCCAGGTTAGCTTCCTTCTTGTTTTGGATGGAGAGATGATGATCTTGTGGGGTAAAGCATAAGATTGGAGTCAGGACACTGGAGTTGTTTTCCTTGCTACAATACATACTTGCTGTGATCTAAGACCAGGCCACTTAACTGAGCCTTAACTCAGCGTCCCTCGTCTGTGAAGTGAGGATAGTATCTACCTCTATATCAGGGTAGAATTAATTCATGAATGTTTATGAAGTACTTCCAGATGCTCAAAAGGTAGGTGCTCTGCAGAAGTGCAAGTTATTTGTCCATGATGACATTGCACAGGATGTCTTCCAGATTCTTTCCCTTGCAAATCAGACATAGATTAATTGTAGAAGTAATTTGTAGTCATGGTCTTCTGGTAAAAATAACCTCATACTTGGATCCTGGCGTAGCCAAAACTTACTACAATTAATATCTGCCAGTACGTTGTCTGTCTAATATAATGGCAAATATCAAGTAAAACACGTCACTACAAAGAGAATTCTTGTATTAGTTGCTCAACGGTTGGACAGATTTAAACCATAAATAACTGTTGAGTTAAACCAAAAGTTGCTTTTTTTGGTTGTCTTTTAGCACATTCAAATTGCCAGTTTGAGACTGAGGGCTGGTCTACACTGGGGGGGATCGATCTAAAATACGCAACTTCAGCTACCTGAATAGCGTAGCTGAAGTCGAAGTATCTTAGATCGATTTACCTCTCGTCCTCACGGCGCTGGATCGACGGCCGTGGCTCCTCCGTCGACTCTGCTACCGCCTCTCGCTCTGGTGGAGTTCCAGAGTCGATGGGGAGCGCATTCGGGGATCGATTTATCGCGTCTAGATGAGACGCGATAAATTGATCCCCGATAGATCGATTACTACCCGCCGTGAAGACCTACCCCGAGGTAACTCCAAACTAGTTTGCTCTAGGGGGAGTGAGAGCAATGAAAGCAGATAAATGCTGTCTAGATACATACTTTATGTGTGGTTCCTGCCATTTACAAAAGATCTTTAACTTCGATCGGTGTATATGTTTCTAGCAAACAGTCTACTTTAGGATTGCAGGATGTGAGTATTTTCAAGAGAGCTAGTCAACATTATTTTCCAGACAGTTTTAATTTTCAGCCTTCAAGTGCTAGATAATATTCACTCACATTTTTTTTTTTTTTTTGGTAGTAACAAAACTAGTTTTGGGGGAAAGAGAGACAGAAAGGTATAGTATTTATCTATCCTATATTCAGGCATGGACTAGAGCAGTTAAAGCAAGAGTTGAAAGATCACCATTATTTGCAGAGCCCAGTAACACCCTGATGCCTTTCCTAGCACCCCTGACATCTTGACTGTCAACATTTTGGAAACGCCACGCTTTTGGCTGCCTGAAAGTATTGCGGAAGGCTCAAGAACTCAACCAATAGGCAATATGCTTGAGGCTCTGTGTTTACAACGGGGATAAAACCATTTCAGAAGCGCTGCTCACGTTCTTTAAGGACACAAAGGTTGGAAGGTACCCTCTAGTATTTAACTTCGTTTACATGAGGGCTTGTACCATTGTTACTACTGGCAGCATTAGCCATGGTGGGAAAACTGGGAAGGAAGAACCCTAGTGTAGACCTAGCCCTTAATGGTTGTCCGATATTAGCAAAGCAGTCTGGGAAAGCTTACGGTCTCTGTTTTGTAGCTAAACAGGATTTGATGCTCCATACTAAGTAGCCTGGCACCTTTTACTTCTGTTAAATTCCCCCAAATAATTGCAGAGAAAAACAAGAGATGATCGTATTAAATGTTATGATCTTGCCATTATACAAATAATTCTCTGGGGGGAAAAACATCTGAGTGCCGGTTATTAAGGACAAAATGATCCTTCGTGAGTATAGATGAAATGATCGTTTAAGAGACCATTCTCCCATCCAAGACTGTACATAACTCTCACTGTTAGCGGGAGTTGCACAACAAGTATTGATTGGGAGAAAGAGGTTAGTAGAATACATGTGCTGCCTGTTAATGTTCAGTTGCTTATTGGGGAAGGTAATGAACACAGTCAGAAAATCCAGCAAGTAAATAGGCATGTGTGTGAAAAGAAATCTGTTGTTTTTAACTCTAAAAGATCTGAGCATTTAGGAGTAAATCCAAAATATATACCGTATATACTCGTTCATTGGCCCGTTCGTTTATAAACTGACCCCCCAAGATGGATAGGTAAAAATAGCAAAAACTGTTTGACTCTTTCATAAGCCGACCCTATATTTCAGACTCCCAGCCCATCAGAGTAAGCCACTAGTAGGCCAAGATGTTTTGTTTACCTGGACCATTGGCAGGCATGGAGCCCCTCAACTCCCAGTGTCCGCGGTTTGCTGTTCCCAGCCAATGGGAGCTGCGGGAAGTGGCGGCCAGCATGTCCCTTGACCCATGCCGCCTCCCGCAGCTCCCATTGGCCGGGAACGGTGAACCGCGGCCACTGGGAGCTGAGGGGCTCCGTGTCTGCGAACGCTCCAGGTAAACAAAACGACAATGTATTAAATACTCAATTAAATAATTCAATAAAGCTTAAAATCATCAAATTTTGGTGTAGACCCATTGATAAGCCAACCCCCGCTCTTTCGTGCTTCCCTTTATATATACTGGGACAGCAGACAAAACAGAAAATCTATGTAGGAGTAATGTCACGCAGGCTTAAAAGAATAACTTGTCTCCACTATCCCATTTATTGTAGTCCATAGATTGCACTGATGAAATTGCTGAATGGAATGACTCTTAACATCCGTGTAAGCGAAAGAAGGTTTTTCTTTCTGAAATCAGTAGGGTACCACTAGCTAGAAACACTCCTTGGTCATGTTGAACTTAGGGATTTCTCCAAGCCATAATCTTGAAACAATTAACCTACTTCCTTTTCAAAATAAGAGGAACCGAAGAAGTAAACATTTCTTTTAAAGAAGGTGAACAATTGTATTGGATTAGTTGCAAGTTAAGTGTGCACCGGTGACTTCCACGCTCCCTGGTCGTGTGTTTAGGAAGTGGATGGAGGCATATCTCTGTTATAAGCCTGAGTTAGTGCAACACCGATTTGGTTTTGTTTGGTCTAGTTTTGAATTCACTGAACCTTTTGGACCCACTTTTTTGCAGAATCCTTGCCCTTACCTTTCCCTTTTCAGTGTTATTAGAAGGCAGGATGCATGGATTTGTCAGTTTGGGGTGATTTCATTAGCCAAGAAAACGAATGTGAACATTGCTCTTCGAGGTAGGCGCTTTTCCTCTTGAAGGCTGAATGTCTCAGCTGGGCTGTAGAAAGCCCACCAGGGAGGTCTGCCCAGAGGCTATCCGCCTGCCTCAGGGGCTTGTTGACAACACAGATAAGCCCTTTCAGCAGAGCATGAGTGTGCGTTATGTCAGGACAGACTAGCAGGCCGGCATCCTATCTTCTAAAGTGTTAACGGGAGCCTTGATTTAGGGATGTTTGTCAATAACTCGTTTCCCACCTTCAAGGGCAAGACCAAGGCTGACTGGAGTCAGCAGGAGCTGCATCAGTCCCTAGGAGACTAGACAAAATTTTGTGGTACCAACATGTCATCGTTGTCTCACCCTGTTCCTGAGCCGGGGTGACAGAATCCTCATTAAATCAACGTGTTTTTATTGTAATCCAATCAAAGACGTTAGTAAATGTGCTAGGCCAGTGAGTCAAACTGTAGCTTGCAGGCAGACATGGTGTGTGATTTCAAGCAATCTGCTTGTAATTAGCGTTTGGATTAATGTCCCAGAATCTCTAGCAGAGCTGTTACATTTGGTTTGTGCTTAAAAAGTTACTCCTTTGCCCTTGATTTCCCTCTCCCCAACCCTGCAGAGGAGGAAGAGCAAAAGCAAAACAATGCAAGCCCCCAAACACACACACTGACTATTCTGACAATAAATTGCAGGAGGCCTTAACTTCTCGAATTTGCTCATTGCTTTGGTATGTAAAGTAAAACCGAAACCAGTGTCATGGATTAGGGATACTGTTTTCAAAAGTGCCTATGGCTCAATGGCTTTCAATTGAAAACTTTACCCTCTCTGACCTGGGATTACAAAACTCTCCTGTGAGAAGATCAAGAGGATGATGCAGGCTTGCCAGCTTTGGAGTGGGATGTGGTGGCTTCCTTTTGCTCAGAACATCACCTGGGGATGATTAGTTTTGTCTTTTCACTTGGACTTGTTCTTATCAACTCTCAACCCGCTTTGCTCCTTTTCACAAATCCGCTTTGTGAAAGAGGAGAACAATGATGATGATTGTTGTTGGTGTCACAGTGGGTGCCCAAAGGTCCCAGGGCTGATCAGGGCCCCTTTCTTGCTAGGCACTGGGCAAACGCATTCAAGGAGACAGTCCCTGCCCCCAGGAGCTTACAGTCCGTAAAGACAACAGGTGGGAACAGGGATTCGATGGAGGAGCAAACCGATCAGGGCAGTCCAGGCTATTTGCATGTATTTATTTATATTTTTCATTTATATTACAAAGCCTTCATTTTATGGGAGTTTTCAGGGGACGGGGCACTCAGTTTTGAACTGGGGGAAGGGAAGGGATTGTTGAAATAAAAGGTGAGTGGGTCGGGGCAGGAAGAGAGAGATGGGAAAGAGAAAAGTGAGAAGGGCAATGGGCAGGGAGAGTGGGGGTGGGCTGTTGGGTTGCAGTGGGAAAGGAAGGGGCAGGATGAGGGGGGAACAACCACTAATGGCAATACAGCCAGTAAAGGGAGGAGGGCGGGGGAAAGAAATGTGAAGTCCAGTCCTCTGACTTGAGTGACACTGTCAAAAAGGCCCTCTCAGGCTGCTGTTCTCCATATGGAAGAGGGGAGGCTGTTGGGTTTAGTGCCACAGCAAGATCATGAAGAGAGATGGGAATTGGGCCAGGAAGCCCTTAACTTACTCCCTGCACCCTCAGCTGCTGAAGGAGGAGCTCTGAGGAACTTGGGAATTTCATATCACACCCCAAAGCGAGGCCGGGAGACCCCTATGTGGTCCTCAACAACGTAGCACATGGGTGACTCTCTTCAGCTATAAACAGTACCATCTGTATCAAAGTCGCACAGTTGCTTTAGCCCAGTAGCTACCTAGACCTGCCCGCAGGTCTCACAGCTTTGTAGATCGTTTCCAAAACTTTTGAACTGCACCTGGAAGCCACCGATAGGATGGTGCCCAGGGGTTGGGCTCACGCAGTTTGTGGAGATGTGACCCTCACCATGGACGAAGGGCATTTTATGTGGCCTCTATAGCAGATCTATACCCTTTGTGAGCGTGTAACTTTAAAAGAAACCAGAGGACTGAAATCACAATATATAAGGTATCTGAAAGACAGCGACAAGTGTCTGGTGCTTGTGGAACAGCTCTGTAACTAGTGGCACAGTTGCATGTGTGACAGAGGCCGCCTTGTCTTGAGACATCTTAATTTGCTTTGATGTCATAACAGGTTTTGTGATCTGCTGGGGCAGATAAGACAGTCTCTGTATTGAGAGACTAATACCCTAATCCTGCCTATCCCACATGTTTTACTCTCTTAACGGGAGCTGCAGGATCAAATGCCGAAGGCGTAGGAAATTGTATGTTGTAAAAGATATCAAAAATCACATGATGGCTAGATCAAAAGTCTGCTGTGAATAAATACAGATCAAAACCAGGGGGGGCACTTTTTAAAACTACATCAGTTGTATCAATGTGCTCAGGAAACGACCTCGTGCTCTGACATGTCGAAGTGCCCAAAAAACTTAAATGAATGCTGAAAATGCGAAGGATCCAGAGAGTAAAGACCCTTTGAGTTCTTCTCATTTACTTGTGAAAGATTTTTTTTTCATCGAAGTTTTCAGCAGGCTACCGTAGCTTTTTATTTATATTTTACTTCACAGTAACACAAAGAATCTACTGGCCTGTATCCTGTAAAACAGCAGCTGAAGCAAGTTAGCATAAGTATAGTAGGCCTGGGACCCTTAGCATAGATAAAATGGCGCGACAGTTATCCTAGTTTTTGGGGAACTTGGAATAGCTGGCTCAATAAGAAGGAATCGGTATGTAATGGTACCAGGCAACCGAAAGAACACTGAGCTGATACTGGGCTGGGATATTTTAGGATAGAATTGTGGGCAGATGTCTAACCACAAACTTGCTTGAGCAATAGGTGACGTATATGATAATGAGTTAAATGGCATTAATATGTTAACTTGGAGGATAAGAGCACCCCAATACCGTGAGGGCGAGAAAGTTGGATTTGGACATGGAAGCCTGGGCGTCAGAATGAATATTCATGATAGTGCTCACGCCCAGTAATAGGGCAAACCACCATGGGTTAGTTTCCCATAATTGACCCTTCAGCTCTTTGTTATCTACCACCAATCTTTGGGTTTTGGGGAATCTGGACCATTGGACTCATTCAGGGTGCCAGAGACAGGGCTGGTCCTTTGTCTCTCACCACCAGGTCCTCAAGAAAGGTATAAGTATGAGCATATGCAAGGAATGATACTACACATATCCCCAATACTGTATTATTCCTATCTGATTAGATGGTTTGGAGCTTTTCTGTCTTTACTAATAGTTTTAATAAAAATCTCAAAGGCTTTTGCATTTCCCACAGTGTGTGTCCTTGCCATGCAACCCGAGGTTCCCTACGAGATATTGAGCTTGTCGGTTTTAGCTCTGTGGAGCCTGATTCTGGGACAAGAACCCTGTTACTCTCAGCTCATTAATTAGTATCAATTAGCAATCAATACAATTATTATTACCCCTTAAAGGATCAGGCAACAGCATACACACAGTGTGTTGGGGTTACGTGCAAGGGGTTGTTGTGGGGTACTTCAGAATGTGAGGGTGTGAGGATTAAATGATATCAAGTGACGCGTGAGTTCACTGAAGAGCTAGAGGAATCATATGCAATGAGGTGCAGGCAGAGCCCAGGAGACTGAAAAAGACCGATACATATAAAACATGAAGGGCAGGTCTACACTGCAGATTTACATCAGCACAGCTGTGACATGGCTGGTGAAGATGCGCTAAGCCAATGGCAGAGAGCTCTCCTGTCGGCTTATTAACCCCACCTCCGCTCTTCTACCGACATAGTGCGGTCTACACGGCGGGGTTGAGGTCAGTATAACTACGTCACTCAGGGGGGTGGATTTTTCACACCCGGAGTGACGTAGTTATACTGAAGTAAGTATGTAGTGTAGATAGGGTGACCGGATGTCCCAATTTTATAGGGTCAGTCCCGATTTTTGGGTCTTTTTCTTATATAGGCTCCTATTACCCCCCACCCCCTGTCTCGATTTTTCACATTTGCTGTCTGGTCACCCTAAGTTTAGACCAAGGTGTAGAGTATTTGGCTGGAGTCTGGTTGGGTCTGTTCCCTCCTGATGGGAAACGTTATTGGATTTATTAGAGATGACACCAGGGGGATTTCTCTTAGTTCTGTAGAGAACGGTGCTTTTTCTGCTGAATTTTTAACCCAATCTATGGAATACTATAGAGGCCTGGTAATTCTGTAGGGCAGTGTTTTTCCATCACAAGGCTATTGTCTATTAAATTCTATACTTTCTTTTCCCGCAAGGGGATTTGTTCCGTTATTACCATGTGCAGCCTTCCAGTGGCTCTGCCATTTTAACATTATTTCCTGCTCTTTAGTTTGAAAGTCGAGCATTATGAACATTACAAAGGCAGTGTTAGAATAATTACCGGCCACCTTCACTGAGCTATTTAATCAATCAGCGTCTTAAGCCCTAGCAATTGTGTACAGTTCCTGTAGCCCGATGTTAAAATGATTTAAAGCTAGTAGTGCAGCATTCTCTGATCACCTCTTAGAACCAGGGACGCTTTTCAAGTTAGTGGGAAGCGCTACATACTCCACCTGTCGAGATGTTGGCCACCCGGTGGGGCTGTGAGCTGAATAAATGTGCCCTCCCCTGTGGTGGTTTGCCCTGTTGACTGTGGGAAAACATGTGGGCCCCCGTCATCAGTCGGACATTGGAGGCTCCCTGTGAAACTGTTTGGCTCATGGCAGAAGCTGAGGTAATGCAACTCTTAAATGAAGTAATCTCTAAGCGCATGTGTGCGCGCACATCCATGGGGCTGATGACCAGAGCTAGTTAGCTGCTGGAAGTGGGGAGTTAGACAAGAACCTGTCTGTGCCTGTGGGAATGAGCTGGAAAGGGTTATCCGACAGATGGAGTGGTTTGGTAGTGAGTTGTGTTTCTCTGATTCCTGTAATGTGGAGAGCTCAGTTGTGTGGGAGCAAAACCTTTTCAACCTGCGGGAGTTTTCCATCTTCAGCTCAACAAACCCCAGCCCATCATCTTTCTTTCAAGTCACGCGGGGCCAGATGAGGAACCCTTTCGTCACACCAGTCTCACACAGGTAGACCCGTTGACTCCCCCGGAACAGTTTGTATGGCACTTCCTTCCAACGGCCCTCCATAATCTTGCTGAAATAGCCAGTGTGCTTTCTACTTGAAGGCAGCTGCCAGGTTATGTGCAAGGGGACAACCAGGAAAATCCCATCTCCGCAGCTGCTTCCTGGTGCTAAATGTCCCCAACCTAATTTTCCGAAGTGTTGGGTGCCCAAATCTCCCGTGGACAACAGCCCAGCAAGGAACTTGTCTCCTGCTCTTCCTCCTGGGTATTTTTGGATTGGTTGGCATTTGTTTTTTACTTGCTCTTTACATCAGTTAGCAGCTGCCGGAACCTTGGGTGTCCATGCCACTCTTGGAAATGCACAGGGGAATTACCAGAGTGCAGCAAGACAGGGGTACAAAATGCCACTTACCAATGAAGTGTAAGATAGATGATGCTAGGCGGTCCAGCTTATGAGGGTCTGTGATATTTAATGTACCATTGGGGCGTGGGCCGATGTGAGTAAATATCTCACCCTTATTGTTGCAAAAGCAACATTCCAGATGGGACAGCGAAGCAGTGTAGTTTTCCTACCTTGGCACATGGAGAGCATTCAGTTATAGAGCTATGTCTGCCTCAGGCCCTACACCTGGCCCCAGCATGTAGATAGCCTGGGTCCTTTGGAGCTGAGGCGGTGGGGGAGGGCTGGAGAAGGAATTCTCCAACCCTCAAGGCTACTGCGGGGCAGCTGAATTAGTTTGTGTCCTGCCTGTGCACATGGATCCATATGTCTGCATCCAGTGACTACATCCCCAAACACCCACTGCAGAGCCGCATGTGGCACACGAGAGGCGTGCATGCTATCGCTATGGCTTGTCCTACTCCCTGTTCACTTGCGTTAGCACAAGAATGCTGTGTGCCTCTGTTTCCCCCACAGAACTGCTCTAAGATATGTCTGAGACTTCTGGGGAGGGGGGGGGGGGATTCAGCCGCCCTCTTCTTGCTCGGCACAAAACTTCACGCCCACTCTTGGCAAGGAGAGTAAACCTTCTGGGTAGTGGCTCCCTTGGATTATTCATCAGGGATGCAATGAGCTCACCAGAGTTTTGTGAGCAGTGTTCTGACTTTACTCCCAAACTGGGAGTGTCCTTTGTGACTTTCCTCGCACCCTCCCGGCGCTGCCTGCTTATAGCTGGGAAGAGTTTACTTAACGCACGTCCGTCCTCAACTGCTGTTGTGGTGGCCAAACGTAGCCTGATGAAGGAAAAGAATCAGAGAATATCAGGGTTGGATGGGTCCTCAGGAGGTCATCTAGTCCAACCCCCTGCTCAAAGCAGGACCAATCCCCAGACAGATTTTTTCCCCAGATCCCTAAATGGCCCCCTCAAGGATTGAACTCACAACCCTGGGTTTAGCAGGCCAATGCTCAAACCACTGAGCTATCCCTCCCCAGTTGCTCAGGGATCACTACAATGTACCATTGTCAGTGGAGAGGATGTATAGGGCATAGACTAGACCAGGGGTGGTCAACCTGCCAGAATTTACCAATGTACATTGCCAAAGAGCCACAGTAACACGTCAGCAGCTCCCCCCATCAACATCTAACCCTCCATCCCTGCACCTCCCTCCTGCCACAATCAGCTGTTTTGTGGTGTGCAGGAGGCTCGGGGGAGGGGAAGGTGGAGGAGGAGGAGCAAGGGAGGAAGGAGTGGAGTGGGGCCGGGTCCTGGGGCAGAGCCAGGGGTTGAGCAGTGAGCACCCTGTAGCACACTGGAAAGTTGGCGCCTGTAGCTCCAGCCCCGGAGTCGGTACCTATATAAGGAGCCGCATATTAACCCCCAAGAGCCGCATGTGGCTCCGGAGCAACAGGATGGCCACCCTTAAGACCTTCTGCCATGGTTATGTGTAGTAAGTTGAATTTAGCTTGAGTGGATCTACCACTTGTGTTCCTTGCTTTGTGCTTATTACATGATGGCTGTAAGAACGCAACAGAAAATGGGGAGACTTTTTGTATTATGCACATTATAAAGTCCAAGCTGGAAGGAGCCCTGCGGAGAGAGGAGGCCATGGAATACCTCTGCGGTGAAAGGTAATTTGACTTCTGGGGATTGCAGATTGTGTGAGTATTGGAGAGTACTATCTAGTTAGGAAGCTGGTTGACACAACTTGTGCAGGGCCCTAGAGTGCAATGGCTGCTTGTTTTGCAACTGGTCTACTCTTGTTGTGCGTGCGATCTCCACCTGAACAAACAGAGCTGGGGCTATATCTGCAGCAGCACGAGAATCTGCCAAAATTCCCCAGGGAACTGATGATTTAGAACATCTGAGAAAAGTGGGGGTTGCTTATATGGATATTCGCTTCCTGCCCGGAGAATAACCCACGCAATTTTGCTCTGAAATGACAGCGGCCCTGTTCCCTTAAATAAATACAGCACGTGTTCATTATGGGGAGGTTGGACTACTGACAAACATGTACAATTTGTTCTGATGGTAAAAGTCTAAACCTTATAGGTGATGATGTGCAGAGTGACATGATGTAGTGCAGTATTTCTCAACCTTTTTTGATACCAGAGACCAGCTTGTTGCCTTCCTAAATGGTGCCAGGGAGATCTCAGGGATTGGCACCAGTGCCCAGACTGGTCGTTGAGAAACATTGATGTAGTGCATGCAAGTAAGTTAGACGCACCTGCCGGCAAAGTTGGGCTGCAAAGGATTATTTGTATGGCGTGACCAATGATATTTATTATTCATAAATACTTAGCCATTTAAGTTTGCAGGGAGAAGGATGATCTCGTGGCTAAAGTAAAGGATTAGGAGGCTAAAGCGCTGGGCTCTCTGCCCAACCCTGCTACAGGCTTTCTGCACATCCTTCGGCAAGTCAGTTAATCTCTCGTGCACTTCCCTTCATATAACCAACCTGATTTCATTCCAGGGGTAATATTTTGCCTCCAGTAAAGCAGTGGAGTTCTGCTGGAATAAAATACTTTTATAGAACAAAGCTTTGAATAGTAATATTTTTAGGGTCACATGAGAAGCTTTATCCTCCTGGTTTATTGCATAGTTCAAAACATATGAACTGACTTACAAACACATTCTCCCTCTGTCCCCCATTGCCACTGAGTTGATTTATAGTTTTCTCAGGGCTTTTTTCTTTCCTTTAAAGAGATACAGACATACACCAACAATAATTGTCCAGGGGCATATCTTCAGCTGACTTCAGTGGAGCTGTAGCTATGTGCACCAGCTAGGTCTCTGCTCCGTAATGTTCTGAGGATGGAGAATGTAACCCCACAATTCAGGTTAAACTAGGTTTAAAGATGTGGTGGAGGGGAAGGCAGATGCTTTTCATGTTCCTCATTTTGCAGCAGTCAGATGCAACCAAACTGAAAATGCACCATATCTAATTATACTCGATCCAGGGCTCAGGGTTTGAAAAACTTCCTGGACGCATAGTAGCGAGAGGTAGGTGCAGGGCAGGGTGGAGGTACCGTTAAGGTCCAGAGATAGTGCCTTAGTGAAAGCCCGGCCATCTCCCAGCTACCCAAAGCTCGTGCAGAAGGAGGAAGCTGGGATTTCTACCAATGTGCTGCAGTTTATCTGATGAATTTGAAACTCTACTGCCTCCACTCTCCCATTGCTGGAAGGGAGAGCAACCTGTCTCTCCTCCCAGCTCTAAGCCTCTTGTCTGCAAGGGGGAGCCTTGGGGAAGGTATGTGTCTCGGTCACTCTCTCCCCCGGCTTCCTTCAGCATCATGGCTGCTGTGGGAAGGGGAGAAATGAAAGGTCTCTGTTACTCTACCCAACTTCATGGTTTTTTGGATACCTCCTCCCTTGTGATTAGCTATAGCCTCTGCCTCTGCTGATGCTCACAGCTATGCCAAGCAGCAGCAATGTGAAACCGGAATTATTTTTGACCATTATGCTCTGCAGCCCTCAGGGTGCTGAATAGCACAGTGAGACTAACCAAAGTTTCAGTTTCACTCTGTTGCTATTTGGCAAAGCTAAGAGCAGCAGCTGAGACACCAGAGATGCCTGACTGCAGACTCAGGAAGGCAATGGCAGATTTGGTTTGCATTCAGCTCACCTGTGGACATTTTTCTTCATGACAGTGTTTATTAGAAATTTAATTTTTTTGTTTTAAATTAAAGCACAAATCTACAGATATGGGTTGTTTAGGCCCGCTTCATACTTATGAAGAAATCCGCCCATCTAGCAGAGGCTAGTGAGAAAGTGTGGCTTTTATGCTCTACTTATAGGATAGGTAGGGAAAATGTGGGCTGAACAGATGGCACTTCTGTCTGGGGTGACAGCAGTGGGGACCTGTGCCATGAATCTTCTCCCATGTTTCTAAGGGAAGCAGGTCTTAATGCTGTCAGCCTCTTCCAACCTTCCTGGGAATTGGGGTGGGAGTTGCTGCCAGAGAGTGAGCAGAATGATGGCATGTAATTCCAGGCATCAGTTAGTCACGGTATATTTGATCCATCTCATGTAACACTGTCTTTGATCTAACTCTTGACCATGCCCTCTTTGCCTGGCCTTTCCCTGACATCAGCCCTTGGGTGTCCTTCAGTAGCAAGCGACTATAATTCTCCTTGGCCGGGAAGTCTGGCTCCTTTGGTACTTGACCATTTTGAAAATATTCCCCAAGAGTAAAAACTGACTTTTTATCCCTAGATTTCTCTGCCCTCTAGTTGTTCCTAAACTCTCACTTTATGCTCATTCTGACAATGTGTTTGAACGTTAATAGAACTGTAGCTGAAATGCATATTCGCGCAAGTCTCTCTCTCTTTTGAAGCTTGATTTTATTTTTGATGCTTATAACAGGTGTTGGTTTAATAGGTTTGCTGTATTCGTTTTTTTCTCCCCAGAGCCCAGCCAGCACTGTAAACTGACACTAGATGAAGGCTAAACACGTGATTTCTCCCCACCTCTCCACTCTTCTCTCACATTAAACATTTGCACTGCACACTAATACGGCCCAGACAGCATCGACTCAGGCCTTGTCTCTTTGAGAAATTTGCACTGATCTAATTTAAATCCATTTTAACTGATTTAAACTGGTGCAAACCCTCTTATTTTCCATTGAAGAGTGGCTTTCTTCTGCTTAACTTAAACTGGTTCCTAATACAGTGAATCTAAACTGAAATAAGCTGGATTGAATCCTAAATAAGGGACTCCACACAATTTTCTGCACTGGTTTAACTACACCCTAAGTTGAATTGGCCAGTGCACCTTTATTGTATAAAAAAACCCTTTGTAGCAGTGAAAGGTGAATTTTCTTTCAGTTAGTACCAGTGGAAAATGCCTCACCAGCCTGTTTATCAATAAATAGACACTAAAACATTTAGCACTAAGGATACCCCCGGGGATTAAGGTGTAACTTTACTTCTAAAACACAGGCCTGGATTCCCGGAAATGCGGTGATCTTTTGAACTTGCACCACCTGTCTTTCCCTCTACTTAAAAAACCAACTCCCCCTCCCTAAGCCCTTCTCTTTGTTTCCTTTGACCATTCCATTTGCTTTTTAAATTTTAAGCAATTGAGCAGTGCCAAAGAGTGCCAAGGAAGTATTCACTACTTGTTGGAAACCGGTTCTCAGCTTTTGGCTGGCTTGGGAAGTGAATGGTTTGGGAGGTTCATCCAATAGTTTGGAATTACCGGTGTAGGCACGTTCCACAGCTGAACAAAGACTAGTAAAGCTAACGTAGCGGAGTATGTAGGATTTACTTTGCACTTCGAATATTTTGCTCATTTAGCACCTTTCAGGTGAAAGTCTTTGACAGTCATTACAGACCTGACTGAGTTTAGCCTCAGTGGTTTGAGCATTGGCCTGCTAAACCCAGGGTTGTGAGTTCAATCCTTGAGGGGGCCAGTTAGGGATCTAGGGCAAAAATCTGTCTGGGATTGGTCCTGCTTTGTGCAGGGGGTTAGACTAGATGACCTCCTGAGGTCCCTTCTAACCCTGATATTCTATGAAATTGTTTCTCTATGAAATTGTTTCTCACAGCATCCTGGTCAAGACAGATGAATAAACCGAAGGTACAGAAGAGTCAAGTGACATGCCCCAGGCTTGAGTCAGTACCAGAGCTAGAAGCTAGGTGGTCAGCGACTTGGCTGCCAGCCCTGGCTCTAATTACTGGATCTCATATTAAGCATAGTCATCACAGCAAACACATAGTCATCTTGTACTCTTGTGGTAACAGTGGCTGACATGAGACAGTAAAATTGTTTACCCTGGGGGGGGGAAGCACGGTTTATTTGTGTTTCAAGGCTGATCAGATATTTTCTGATTTGCACTGATCTAATTTAAATCATTAACATTTCATCTGTAACCTGTGCAGTCTAGGAAGTTAAAATAACGGGTACCCAGTAAAATCCCCCTCTTTCCCAGGCATTGCACAGGGGGAGAGATAGGGGCCTAATGTCCTCACAATTTACTCTGCTTTCAAATTGCCTGGGGAATGGTAACGAAGGAAACGGAGCAAAAAAGCCCCAAGCAATGGGGAAGGGTTAAACAGTGTTTCGGTGTCTACTGAAAGCACGAAAAAGAAAATGTAATCAAGCTGGTGAAGGTTTGGAATAAGTTGTATTTATATCACATTCTGTGTATAGGAAAAGTCATCGGGGCTGGTTTTGTTTGAAGTGCGATGTGCTGAGATGGTGCAGCGCTCGCAGCAAGCTGTCTGACGTTCCCCAGCTGGAACTGGCTGGAGGTGGTGCTGGGAGTCATTACTTACCGTTGGTCCATCTTTGAGAGAGAGAGAGAGAAGCCTGGCTTTCCTATGTGAAATAATGCACACCCCTTAATCCACCAGCTGCAGCACAAGAAAAAGCAACAGCTGAATGGACAGAAGTCACCTGGAAACTGCTTGAACATGGCTCAGGCCAAAATAGTATCTTACACTTCACCCACCTTTTCCTTTCCTTCTTAAACTGGGCCCTGTGGTAAACTCTAGGACATTGTGCTTTTGATGCATGATATACATACAGTAATATTAATATTCCAAAAAATGACATCTGTTTCTGCTTCTAAACTGCTCTGCACATCTGAAGCCATTTCATGCTTTCGATCCCTTATAGAGTTGCTGCTTTTTGTGTTTAGTAATCAGCAGGTAATTTATAGATTCTTGATGTTCTTTTGTATGAATCTACAATTTCTGGCAATTTACAGCTAGATTCTGATTCTGGTTCCAACAGTGGGTCTGAGATCGGAGTTGAACGCATAGTCCCTGATTCAGCACAGCTTTGAAATACACGCTTAAGTTCATTCCTATTTAGCAAAGCACTTAAGAATGTGTTTATCTTTTAAGTATATGCTTTGCTGAACAGAAATGGTTTTAAGTGTGTTGCTTCAAGTTAGGCATGTGCTTAGGTGCTTCCTGAATTGGGCTCTTAGCTACGGTTTGTTTTAACATTACCTGTCATTGGACTCATTTGAAAGGGAAGTTATCAGCTCGAAAAATCGTATTTCTGTCTGAAAACTGGAACCTGCTGAAGTGACAAATTCAGATTATTAACACAGGGCAGTTGGTGTAAAAGAAATTCTTTTTTCTGAGTGTTTAATTTATGGATATGACAGCCCCTTTTGCATAGTCAATTTCACTGTTTTCCCTTAGGCATACAATCAGAATATATAGTATCTGGGTATGTCTACATGGGGATTAAAAAACCCATGACTGGTTCAGGTCTGCTCATTGAGGCTCGGGGTTAAAAATTGCTGTGTAGACGCTCCATCTCCAGCTGCGGGGCTTTTATTGCTGAGTAGACATACCCTCTGGCTCAGGGATCGCTCTCATGTAGAATTCGTTGCAGGAATGAGAAGGCTGAAGTTTGTTTCTTCCTTGCTAAAATGACCTTTACATATATCAACAAGGAGAGCAAAAATAAGTTATTTCAAATGTTTTTAAGGATTTTTTTTTTTTATTTCAGGATGCAGGGCTTGACTCTTATTTATTCTAAGGCCTAGTTATGCCACTGTGCCAGCATATGAAGGGGCTTTCCTCACCGTTAGACCCCTTTTCGTGGCCAGGAATGTGCAAAAAGGGCCTTAGGATAAAATGTTCAAAAGTGGCTAAGTGACTTGGGATCCTAAATCCCACTGGCTTTCAATGAGATTTAGACTCCTAAACCATTGAGACACCTTTTGATAATTTTACCCTCGGCATAAATGAGAATCAGGTCTATCATATTCCAAGGGTGATTCATCAGACAGTGGAATGTTTGAAACTGACTAATTTAAATTTGACACAGTGTCTCTTTAAACCACCAGTTTAATCTGTGGAGAAACAATCCATTTTTTTATTAAGGAGAGGGAAAGAGGACATTGTGCTGTGGAGAGTTACCTTTCCTCACCATTCGTTAAAAACATTTCAATTCACTGAGCTGGACTTCTGTTAAAGGGTTTTGTCTGGACTTATAAAAGCCGGGGAAGGTCTGGAAACAGAGAGAGGGAGATGGCAAGGACATGTTCAAAGATAAATCCCTGTATGTGAATATTGGATCCCAAGTGTTTGTTTAAAAGATCTGGTCTGGATCTGGAGAGCCTCGTGATCCCATTTTACATTCAAGAATGCTTTGGCTGGCAGCTCGCTCCCCACCCCTCTCCCTTTACTTAGAGGGTAGCTGGCGTGATTAAGCTGTAGTCTTTGTCTGAAATCACTTTACTATCTCTTATTATTCAGCAGGTTCTCAAGTGTCTGTGAATGTCTCTATTTAGAGCTGTCTGTTTCAGCCTTGCTGGTAATAGCAATGACTGTTCACGCTGATCTAAATTCATGTCAGTCATCTGCTTTACTGTTTGTGTCTAATGCCCAATATATAGAGCGAGATTGTAAAGTTTGGTTGCTGTTCTTCCTTCTGAGTCAGGCCAAAAAGGAGTTAGAAAGAAAAGAGAGAGCTTTTATTTTAAAACTAAACTCTCCAGGTGCAAACAGATTTGGAGCTCTTCAGTTGTTTGACAGCTGTGGAAATCCAGTGAGTGATTTGTAATGCTTTCTGTGAGCAAAACGATTCCAATGTTAAATCTCCAGACTATTGATGAAAATGCAGCTGGCTTGAATCATTACTTTGGGGCCAGATCCTACAAACACTGCTGAGTGCAATGCTTAGTGCCGAGAGTTATTTTAAGCTCACTGTTTGGTCTAGGGTAGTAAACAATATGCTAGGAAGTGATTGCAGGATCAAGCCCCTGGATACTGTTTCTATGTGTTAGAAATCATTGTAATTGTAGCTTAGAGCTGGGACTTTTCAAAAGGGCCTCACAACGAGGCAAACAACCCCCAGAGCCTTTCACTGGGATTTGGGTGTCTCTTTATCTCCCTTTGAAAAATCCCAGCCTGTGTGTGTTATGGTGGAATTTTGGCAATTTGCTAAATCATCAGGTGACAGTGGGAGAATTCCTGTGACAATCCCAATCCTGCAGTCTCTCTTAATAATACATTTATTTGGGGAGTTAAGGGTATGGAAGGGATCCAGAATTGGGTCCAAATCTCTGGAAGGAAAATGCATCAGTGGACTCGGTAGTTAGCGAAGAAAGTCTTGTTCCAAAATAGAAAAATCTCCAAATGTTTGTGATTTACTACAGTCTGACTAGCCGGAGAAGCAGCAGGGAGCCAGTGTGTGTATCTCTGACACTGGTTTCTGATTGGACCGTTTCAGAAATACATTAAATACCAGTGTGGAAAGCTAACTGGCGAGTGATGGAATCAATTGCTCTCTGGTTATATTTTTTTTCTTTAAGGAAACTTGATTCTCTCCAATTCTCATCCTGTCTGTTTCAGGCATCACAACAGGATCCGCAGCATTGAAGCAAGTCAACTGAAGCCTTACGTTGCCCTGGAAACGTTGGACCTGAGTTCCAATGACATCACGGAAATACGAAGCAGCTGCTTTCCACAGGGACTTCCCATAAAGGAGCTGTAAGTTCTTCTTGTTCAGAACAGCATTAGTCGAGTTACCGCAGCAAAAAGGAGGCCTTTAAAATTGCCTTTAGAAAAGGGTTGCTAACAAACATTTCAAATAGAGCATTATAATTGTGGGTTCTAAATGCAATGAGTGAATTAAAACTCAGCCAGGTGTGTCCCTGTTCCCCCTGCCCCACCTCCACCCCACTCCAGCCTTGTCTTTTTGTTATCTGATGGGTCTGTGAATAATGCAGGGATGTCATTTTGCTAGCTGCACTGGGAGTGGTGTACAGTGACCGAGAAAGGCACGTGTGCCCTTCAGGTGCGGGCATCCTGCATTGCTATGGAAACCTGAAGCCAAAACCTGCATTGCTATGGAAACCTGAAGCCAAAACAACTATCCAGAGCAGGGACAGCTCTTCCATAATGGGAACCCCAGAAACATAAGGCGGGAAGAGAGGGTGTCTAGTCCACCCCCAGGCTGAGGCAGGATTAAGCATACCTAGCCTAGACCATCCTGGACAGGTGTTTGTCTACCTTGAGGTCTGTGCCTTGCTTCTGAAAGCAGACACCGGCATCTGGGGAAAAGTGGCTGTTTTCCTTGTGATCACGTAATCACGTTAAAATGGACGTTGGGTAACCCTCATTTTTATAGCCATACATACCAGCGGTCAGAGGGAGCCAAACGACCTCCCCTTGAGCCATGCAGGAAAAATACAGCATAATCCTAATGTGTATGTGGTCAGTGATATTACGTTATGTGTTTTCTAGAAGGCACAAAATAGTGATACTTCAGCATACGTTTAAAACAGCCTCCACAGGTTCTGCTCATAAGCCGTGTGTGTGCATAAGGAGTGTGTATGCTGTGGGTTTGATCCCACTCCTCTGACTGGAGGCCATCAATTTTTGGAACTGGTGCCATCAGAATGGGGTGACAGCAATGGCCCCTGTATGCTGTGGGTGTGACAGTGACTGTCTCCTTCATTGGAGTAGGTGGTGCCGAGCATCTCTGAAGGGGCACTCAGCCCCTTCTGCTAGGCGCTGACAATGTGCTTTGGGAAAGCGTGTTTGTTTTTATTTGTCCCCAAACCTGCTCGGTTCCAATGTAATGTGTCTAATTTCACCAGCCCGTTTGGAGACCAAGCAAAGGCTGACAACTAGCAACGAAGGCCTCTGACACAACCGTTACGTTTTCTGTGCTGATTTATTACAGCAACCTGGGGAGCAACAGAATCAGCACCCTGGAGCCTGGTGCTTTTGATAGTCTGTCACGGTCCCTGCTAACACTTCGACTGAGTAAAAACAGGATCACCCTGCTTCCTGTTAAGGCATTCAAGTTACCCCGGCTAACACAACTGTGAGTAGAAATGTGCACTTTAATTAAGGTTAACCAAACTTTATGGAGACAAAATTTCCCTGAGGACAGACGCACCAAATGTAACCCTTCCTCACCCTGCATCTATAAAACTTGGAATAAGCTATATTTAATAGTCCTATGGCGACACCTAATAAAACAAATTAAGAGAGTGGGGGGTGGGGTGTTGTGTGTGTTTGTTTGTCCGTCTCGTACCTATTCACTTATTTAGGTCACTCTTTTTAGATGAAAATAATGTAACTGCTCAGCCTCTCAGCTCTTTACAGTATCAAATATATCTCCTTCCCTTAAAGCAGCCAGTAACATTTTTTGGGTTGGGGAAAAAATGTGTTTTGCAAGTGGGCAGAAAGAGCTGAGTGATGGCATTATGTTTTCGAGACCACACAGGTATCTTTATGTGGCAATAAAAATGCAACGAAGGAAGGTTGTTAAACTGTGCAGTGATATTTGAGCGGCCAAAATAGTCCTTTCGATGAGCTAACACACACGTTGCTATTGTCTTGGCTGCGGTACAGCGTGAACTACGTAGACAGAGATCTACATGTGCATCTATAAACGTGCCTTATGTGCAAACAGTCAATCTAATCGTTTAGCTTTTCCCCTTTACAGGCCAGATCTAAGGCCTGCTGCATTCTTTTCACTGAGTTTGATGGGCTTTGGATCAAGCTCTGTTTGCCCAAAAGACCATAGATAAGATTGAAACCAGTACCTCTAAATGGCAAACCATCACCACCCTATTAAGTAAACCGAAAGTGCCTAGTTTTGTTCAAGCTGTAGTCCTGGTCAGTGGGTATCGAAGGTCAGGGGAGGCCTTGCCCATGCTCTGCCCTGAGGCCCTGCTCTCAGTCTGCCTCTCCCCTGAAGCTGGCTGGTGGCCTGGAGCTTGGGGCTCAGGCCAGGGGCTGTGGTGGCTAGGGGCAGCCTGGGGTGACTCGGGCCAGCCAGGGGGTCAGGCAGCTCTGGGAAGCTGGGGCGGGCCAGCGAGGGCTCTGGCCGTGGGGTAGAGGAACTTGGAACTCCAGCAGGTGGGGGCAGGGCCGGGAGACTAGCCTCCCCGAAGTGGGGGGTTCACCCACCGCCCGTGGCTTCAGTTAAAAACTACTCCTACTACCCAGCCACATTTTGCTTGTCCCCTGGGAAGCTTGCTTATGAGATGCTTGACTGCGTACATCCATGGATGTAAATTTGCCCTTGGATGCATACAGGATTCACGTTTCCTTCAGCACTGAACATCTACCAGGAAGTTTTGAAGAACACCTAAGCTACTTAGGAGCATGTTCCATGGAGAGTCAGTGGTATTTGAGCTCCTAAGCTCCTTAGGAGGAAGGTTTTCAAATGAGTCGAATTTTCCCCTGTATGGGTATAGGAATGAACATCTACCTGTCTAGAACTGCACACAAAGTGGTATGGATGGGGTAGCTGGAGTTTCAGAATTAATCCTCTATAACTTTTCAGGTGAAGTATGGTTGAATAGTATCGCTAGCAATGCTGCAGAGCAGGACGTGGCAAGCTTGAAGTAGTCTTTTAATCATGTGTAGAAAGGATGTTAGAATAGCATTAAAGCTGAGTTTTAATCCCCAAAAATCAGAAAGCAGCTGCTTCCACCTCCCTTCCCCCCCCCCAACCCAAACAAACAAACAAACAAACAAAAAACCCAGCCCTGTGTATTGTCCATGCTGGTGTGACAGCTGCTACCTTGGCTCCCACTGGGAAGTGGAGAAGGCGCCTGCATTGGGTTGGTTTTGCGCCCCAGCAAGCTAGTATCCAGGTAACTGCTGTACACACACAATGTAGGAGCACAGGCATTTTTGCAGCTGCAAAATTGGAGGCAGGCTTGAATGTAGTATGAAAGTTTGACCTTCCTGTTTAAATCTATACATCTGTTCTTAGTACACTATGCTGGATGAAATCCTGCCTCTCTTGAAGTCAATGGGAGTTTTGCCACTGACTTTAGTGAGGCTGGCATTTCACCCTGGTGCCTAGATCTAACTCATGGCATGATCTGTAACTGCCTATTCTAATGCCCTGAGTATAGGTTAAGTCAAGTCACCAGTTATACTCACGTATTATTGGTGAGTATATGCACAGAAATAATTGGCTTTTCTAAGTTTTATTTAAACTTTCCTTAGTTTTAAAAAAATGCTTAATAAAGAAAACATTTTGGAGGTTTCATTGGAAACCTCTTGTTTCTTTCTTTATTACTTTCTTAATATAGGGAAAAAAGGCTAACGTTGTCAAGGAAACTGAAGGTTATCCTTCCAAACTAGTAATAAAATTTGCATCTGGGGTCACACTTGACATATGTTTGTCAGAGTAAATTTTTACGGGCCTGTTACAAGCCTTTATAAATAGAGGTTTGTAAGGATGTAATGCTGATCCCTAATTGTATGGGTTTGAATGGTGCTTCTGTGTTGGAACAGATGAAGTGTGAAGATTGAACTCAGTTGATGAAAAGTATAAATGGCTTATCTGAAAAGCATATGGGGGAGGGGAATACTATTCTACATCCATTTTACTTATTGCCCTTTATTGGAGTTTCCTCAGGGCTTTAATTCAGCCGGAGCAGAGCTCTGGTAAATATTTTCAAATCCGCAGGGCTGAAGCCCCGAGCCCCGAATGGTTAGGTGGGGGCTCCGGGAAATACTCTGAGAATTTAAGCCCTGAGTTTGCTCAAGAAGGAGTTTAAGAGAAAATGGGCCCCGGTGACTTTCCAGGCCCGTTTCCGATGCCCTTCTGCTCTCTCATGGGAACAGTTCATGAAGACGTTGTTGGCATTCCTCCCCCACATTGTGTGTCACACAGATGATTTCATGACAAAGGACTGGGATTTAATACATTTCTACGGTGTTGATGATTTTAGGGAGTTAAACCGGAATCGCATCCGCCTGATTGAAGGCCTGACGTTCCATGGATTGGACAGCTTAGACATTCTGAAGCTGCAACGCAACAACATAAGCAAACTGACCGACGGGGCCTTCTGGGGTCTGGCCAAGATGCAAGTTCTGTAAGTTGGGGGAAAGATTTATTTTCTCTGTGCAGTGTGGACTTCTCCTGCGATCTCCTACTTTCCCCCACAGTTCTGCCAGGGACTGGTGGGCACTCTTGACATATGGCCTGCCGTCACACAACAGCAGGTGGAGGATGTTTGTGCTCTGAGATCTTCGGTTCTGCCTCTCATCCACTAGATACCCAGTCTCTGCTCTGCTTTGTCACCTCCACACTTCTTTACTTGAGGCGATTGTAAAAGGAAGGGAAGGTGTAATGCCATTACTGGTGCCTCTTTCTGTGCCATGCGTGCACTGGATTCCAGGGTGCTGCCACACATGACCCTTCCCCTTTCTCCAGCAACCTGTATCCCTGTGTCAGTGTATTGAGTCTGGCTGGTGGTTCTGACCGGATTACACGAGTTGAATAAATTACCGTTTCCAGGTAAATTCCCATTGCTCTCGTCTCTTGGACGCTGCCCTCATTTAGTGTCCTGAGGTGTTTCTCAGGACAAACACCTCCTGCTATGTGGAGATACGACACCCATATATCCAACACTGCTTAGAATATGGTCCCAGAGATCCCTGGCTTCTGAACGCTACCAGCCAGCTGTTCAGTACACATCCTCCGGCAGGGATTATTTCAGAGACCTCACGTATATTTGTGTGCAAACTAAAGCCCTGATCCTGCAGTGTGCCTCTCAGGGTCCCATTGACTTCAAAGGGGCTCTGCACGGGGACATAGCCACATGCCTCACATTGCAGGATCTCCTTGCATTACCACTGTGATTAGGCGACCATCCATGGAATTGATTTGGAGTGGAAGCTGGACAGAAGGATTTAACAACAGTCTCACTCCCCTTCCACTGCATGGTCAACCAGAGCTCCTCTAGTAGGATTTCAAATTGACCATTTATGCCTTATGTACATGGTAGAATCCTCTTGAAATATATTTATGTATTCTTCAGAAATCTTTAGGAAACATTGCAAGGCCTTACCAGCATAAGTGACACTCACAATTCGAACACCCTTTTATTCCCGAACCCTTATCAATTCCCCGACACACACACACCCGCCAAAAAAAACCCCAAATCCTAACCCAACATAGTGTTGATCCCCAAAATGGAGATGTGCCAGAAACTCCATGAGGTCCAGTAAACTTTGCTGTTGATTTTACGTGGAAGGCATTCAAATGCTGTGATGGTGAGCAGCAGTATAAAACCCGAAGATAGATAAAACAACAATGCCAGCGACTCCTTGAAGCTTGTGGATACACAATGATTAGCTTTGTCCAATTCTTTAGGGGAATATAAAAGAGTTTGGGCAATACCATTTACCTTTGTTGCAACAGAGCTCTGGGAACTAACTCCTGGTTTGACACTGGGAGAAGGCGTGAAGTGTGTCTGGGAGGCAGTTTTCCCATCTGAACAAAGGATGATTAAATAGCTCCATATTTTTTTTTTCCCCTCCTGCGTGTCCTTGTATTTGCATACTCAGCAGGCGTGCGCACGTGCTTGAGTGTATGTCGAGATGTACAGACCTGGGTGTAAAAGAAAAGTGAACATTTTATAGAAAGTTTCCCAGGTCTTTTTGGAAGTCCTAAACGGCATCAAAATGTGACTGGTGCTGCCTGACGGTGTGGATAGTCTGTCATTTACCCTTCTTGTCTTCATAGGCACTTGGAGTATAACAGCCTGACACAAGTGAACAGTGGCTCTCTCTACGGCCTCTCATCTCTGCACCAACTTCACCTCAGTAACAACTTGATATCCTACATCAACCCCGAGAGCTGGAAGTTCTGTCAGAAGCTGCACGAGCTGTAAGTTGCTTCCTGATAGCAATAACGACCTTGTTAGTTATTACGGTACCTGCTCGAAAGGTGTTTGTGCTGGGCATAAGGAATAGATCCTGCTAAAAATATATACATTTGTTTACAGGGACTAAAAGGCAGATTGAGGTTACAGTTTGCGGCTCCTTTTAGGTTATCTAGTTGCCAGACTTGTGTTCTCTTGCACTGAATCAACTGAATAGCTCAGAGGAAACTTTGCTTTATTAGTTTGTATTTTACAGTTGACATAATAAATAATCACATTTAAACCACCTAACATCTGGCTACCTCAAAAGCAATGAGTGAAGTGTTTTACTCTTGTCTCTTCTGTTTATAAATTACTCTTACTATAGGGCTCGTCTGTTGGAAGGTAAAAACGTTGGCCTCGTTCTCCTGAGATTCCCAGCTGTGAACATTTCATTTACGATCTCTTTGATAAATAAAAATGTACGTGGCCTCGGGGGAGAGATGTCAGCATCTCTGTCATTGCTAATGTTCCGATGAAGGAGACACATTTGGGATGCTTGCAATATTGACAGGACTAGCAGTCATTCCCTAAACATGCTAAGCTGTTTGGTTAGAAAACACAATATAGATTTGTTTTTAAAAGAAAAACGTGACAAGTTCAGTTTTATTATGGAACTGTAGCTCCTGCTTTCAGATCTCATCCTGCTAGGAGATTCATAGAGTCCAAGGCCAGAAGGGACCATTGTGATCATTTAGTCTGACCTCCCGTTATCACAGGCCGAGAACTTCTCCCAGAATAATTCCTAGAGCAGACCTTCTCAAGCTAAACATTTTTAGGAGTTCCCCTTTCCATTGAAAAAAGATACTAGATCTCAAATTCAGAAATGTTTTGATGATGAGAGAAGAAATATTATCTGGAGAAAATGTTCATGAAATTCATCTAATTTATCAGACGTGTCTGAGATGGCTGCCTTGAAAGGTACTTCTTCCTGCAGCGATACGCTCGGCATGTAGCCTGATAACCACAGGCTACTTGACATAAAGAGCTGTGTTTGGTACAGGAACTCCTCACCTAATGTTGTAGTTCTGTTCCTGAAAAATGCAACTTTAAGCAAAACGATGTTAAGCGAATCCAATTTCCCCATAAGAATTAATGTAAATGAGAGGGTTAGGTTCCAGGGAAATTTTTGTCACCAGACAAAAAACTATATTATATAAGACACACACACACACACACGATTGTGAAGCTTGGTTGAGGTGGAGGAGTTAGAGGGCGCGTGCGCACACACACACACACACACACACACACACACACACACACACACGATTGTGAAGCTTGGTTGAGGTGGAGGAGTTAGAGGGTGGGATATTTTCCAGGGAATGCCTCACTGCTAAATGAGCTAGCAATTGACTGAGCCCTCAAGGGTTAATTCTCACACTCTAGGAGAAGAACAGGAGTACTTGTGGCACCTTAGAGACTAACAAATTTATTAGAGCATAAGCTTTCGTGGACTACAGCCCACTTCTTCGGATGCATACACTCTAGGAGGCAGCAGGAAAGGAGGGAGGGCAGACAGAGACACACCCCCTGTGTGTGAGAGAAAAAATGCGCATTTCCCCTTTAAGTAGCTGACCCCAGGCTTAAGTACACTGCCTTGTTAATTCAATCAGCTTGCTGAGATCTCCTGAGACCACAGCTACTGCCTAGAAGCTCCCTCCGTAGTGTCTCCCCCACCCCCCCGCTCTATGGAAGATGGGGTAAACGGGGTGCGGGGGGAGGGAGAGACACCCTGACATTAGCCCTCCTCTTCCCCCCCTCCCCCGCACAGCAAGCAGGAATCTCTGGGAGCAGCTCCAAGGCAGAGGGCAGGAGAAGCACATGGCAGTGGGGGGAGGGACACAGCTGAACTGCAGACAGCTGCTGCACAGGGAACTTAGGGGAGCGGGGAGCTTATAGGGGGAGCTGATGGGGGGCTGCCGGTCCACCCTGGTTCCAAGCCCCCACCAGCTAGCTGCAACGGGCTGCTCTTCCTGCAAGCAGGGGACAAAGCAGGCGGCTGCCAAACGACTTAGAAGGGAGCATTGCACAACTTTAAACGAGCATGTTCCCTAATTGATCAGCAACGTTAACCGGGAGGACTTTAAGTGAGGAGTTACTGTATTTCACTAGCTCAGGATGGTGCTAAGAATTTTCCCAGACTTCAGAGCTGAGGCCCAATGGCCTTCTCTGAGAGTCAGCACATTGCCTCACCCCCGTCCTGCTCAAACCTAAAGAATCAAAGGGAAGGAAGTCTTCATTCTCTGGACATGTCTAGGGAAGTGTAGCTCTAGCGGGGCAGAATTGCCAAATTTGGAGTCACAGAGGATATTGATACTGCGCTAAGGAGAACGCTGTCGTCAGCCAAGTCATGGATCTGGAAGGAGATTAAGGAAATAATAAATGGAGATATCCTAGAACTGGAAGGGACCTCAAAAGGTCATTGAGCACAGCCCCCTGCCTTCACTAGCAGGACCAAGTACTGATTTTGCCCCAGATCCCTAAGTGGTCCCCTCAAGGATTGAACTCACAAACCTGGGTTTAGCTGGCTGTGACGAACTGGGCCTGTTCTCACGGTGGTCTGTGAATGCTGACAGGGGAGTGTGCTGGGATAGTCTGCATTGCAGGATGGGATCTGCCCGAGGGCGCCCGAGGGCGCATACCTGAGTGTGTAACATGAGAACCCAGGAAGGGGTTGAAGGCGAGGCGACTCCTTAGCCCGGGAAACTGAACAAAGGCTGTGGGAGGGGTCGCAAAAGCAGAGTGCTGGAAGCAGGCTGGAAGGAGGCTGGAGAGATGGCTGGGAGGCAGAGATGGCTCTGACCCCCCAAAGGGGGGTGGGCTGGCATGCCCTGGGACCCCAAGCTGGACCTAACTGAGGGGGGCCCTGTTGTCTGTGCCTGCAAGACCTGTCTTGGACTGTATTCCTATCATCCAAATAAACCTTCTGCTTTACTGGCTGGCTGAGAGTCATGGTGAATCGCAGGAAGTCGGGGGTGCAGGGCCCTGAGTTCCCCAATACTCCGTGACAACTGGTGGCAGCGGTGGGATCTACTGCACCCCGTGGACGGCGCTTCCTGCAGTAAGTGACTGGGGAGCAGTAAAACGAAGGGGGATTGACGGGGACCAGGCCGGCTGAAGAGTGGGAGAGAGACGGTTATTACCCCTGGGAGTGTGTGACCAGCGAGAAGGACTTTTGCAGTAACAGGGTCCCCCGGGGGGATCGCAGCGAGTGGTCCCAGGGGCGGAGGAGTCTGCAGCTCGACCCTGGCAGAGAGGCGGTGACCTCGAGAAGAGCTGGCACACTAGGGGTCCCCCTGGGAACTGTGGGGAGCTGTGAGCACACAGGCCGGTGAGTGGCCAGCAGGAAGATGTATGCCAAGCGGCTTAAGAGCGACCTGGTGGAGCTGTGCAAGCAGAGGCGGCTGCGCATTGGGAGGCTCACTAAAGAACAGCTCATTGCCCAGCTGGAGGCGGAAGATCGCGCGAATGAACTGATCCCTGTGTCTCAGGGAAGCAGCCTGGCAAATGCAGCGCAGGCACCAGTGTCTGTCCCAGCTGGGAGTGGTCAGCCGGCTGCTGAGGGCTTCCCGAGACCCCTCCTTCCTATGCCTAGGGGAAGGGTGGGGAGGAGCCCAGCAAATACCGAAGGCACTGTGACCCCCCCGGCCAGCAGGGGGTCCCCCCGGCGAAGCCTGCCGGCCAGCAGAGGATCCTCCCGGCGACGTTCGGCATCCGGGGAGCGGAATTGGCTGGAATGGGAGAAAGAGCTAAAACTGAGGGAGCTGGAGGATCGTGAACAACAGAGACAGCATGAAGAGAGACAGCATCAGCATGAACGGGAGGAGAAAGAGAGACAGCATCAGCGTGAAGAGAGACAGAGACAGCATGAACGGGAGGAGAATGAGAGACAGAGACAGCATGAAGAGAGACAGAGACAGGAGAATGAGAGACAGCGTCAGCATGACCTGGAACTGGCGAGATTGAAGGGCAGCGAACCCCCGGCTGCGGTGAGTGAGGGGGGACCCAGGACTGCACGGAGCTTTGATAAGTGCATCATGGCCCCATACAAGGAGGGGGAGGACATGGATGACTTCCTGGAGGCCTTTGAGACGGCCTGCGAGCTGCACCGGGTGGAGCCCGCGGACAGACTCCGGGTCCTTACCCCCTTACTGGACCCCAAATCCGTGGCATTGTACCGCCAACTGGGAGAGGCAGAGAAAGGGGACTACGAACTATTCAAAAAGGCCCTGCTACGAGAGTTTGGGCTGACTCCTGAGATGTACCGGGAAAGGTTCCGGAGTCAAGATAAAACCCCTGAGATCTCATATCTGCAACTAGCCGCCCGCATGGAAAGATACTCCAGCAAGTGGGCTGGTGGGGCCCAGACGAAGGAGGACCTGATTAAACTGCTGGTATTGGAGCAACTGTATGAGCGGTGCCCATCCGACCTGAGGCTGTGGTTGGTGGACAGAAAGCCAGAGAACCCGCGACAGGCAGGCCGGCTGGCCGATGAGTTTGTAAAGAGCCGGTCAGGGGGTGGCAGGGAGGAGTCCCAAAGGAGCAATCCCACCACAACGCAGAGAGAGAGTCACCATGGGACCGCCCCGTGGGAAAATACAGAAAAACCCCATCAGAGGGGAACATCCGGCATCAGGACCATCCGACCCACTCAAGGGGACCCATGGGACATGGGCTGCTACCACTGTGGCCAAAAGGGCCACATACGGGCCCAGTGCCCCAGGCTCAGGGACAGACTGAGCAGGCCGAACCCACAGAGGGTTGACTGGGTAGAGACCCAGCCCGGCGAGAGGCAGCATTCCCAGGGAAGGGGGGCTGGCAGAGTACCACCTGCTAAGGAGGGAGGAGAGCCCCAGGCCAGCTTCTCTGGGGGGCCAGATGCTCCGGATTCAAAGTTCTCCGTTTACAGGGTTGGCGCGGGGCTGTCCCTGCGGAGCGAGTGCCTTGTTCCCCTGGAGGTGGATGGGAAGGAAGTTTATGGTTACTGGGACACGGGCGCAGAGGTGACACTGGCCCGGCCCGAGGTGGTGGCCCCAGATCGGGTGGTGCCCAACACCTTCCTGACCCTGACCGGGGTGGGCGGGACCCCATTCAAGGTTCCCGTAGCGAGGGTACACCTGAAATGGGGGGCCAAGGAGGGCCCCAAGGACGTGGGAGTGCACCACCATTTGCCCACTGAGGTGTTGATGGGGGGGGACCTAGAGGACTGGCCCAGCAGCCCCCAGACCGCCTTAGTTGTGACCCGCGGTCAGAGCCGGCGAGGGGCACTGCGCCCTGGCCTTGGGGGGGGGGTGCCTTGCCTGAGGCGCGGGACCCTAACCTGGTGGGGAGGGAACGCCCAGGGACGCGGCTCAGGGAGGCTGCAGCTTCGGACCCAGCGGGCGAGAAAGAGCAGGTGGCCATCCCCGTCCCAGCTGCTGAGTTCCAGGCCGAGTTGCAGAGAGATCCCTCCTTGCGGAAGATAAGGGACCTGGCCGACCTCAATGCGGTACAGACCATGGGACGAGGTGGCCAGAAAGGATTCCTGTGGGAGAAGGGGTTCCTGTACCGAGAATGGGCTCCCCCAGGGAAAATGGAGTCAGGGGGGATCAGGAGGCAGCTGGTGGTACCCCAGAAGTATCGCCGCCAGCTGCTGTGCCGGGCCCATGACATTCCCCTCTCAGGGCACCAGGGAACCTGGCGTACCCAGCAGAGGCTGCTACGGAGCTTTTACTGGCCTGGGGTCTTTGCTACTGTCCGACAGTACTGCAGATCCTGTGATCCCTGTCAGAGGGGGAGGAAGGCCTGGGACAAGGGGAAAACAGCTTTAGGACCCTTGCCCAGCATAGAGGAGCCTTTTCGGAGGGTGGCCAAGGTAAAAAGGGCGGCTCTAAACCAAGAGAGCCCAAAGCACAGACCTCCAGACTGGAGCGCTGGGAGAAGACCACAGCCCAGTTGGAGCCCCAGAGGTATGGGGGTGGGAAAAGGGCGCAGGCTGCATAAACCTTCCCACATGCGAACTGCGAGTGCCATCAAGCACCCCCAACCTAAGGGGGAGCGTGAAACTGGAGGGGCCTGGTGTAATTCTCACCAAGGAATGGGAGGGATGCGGGGGCATCCATGGGAACGGGGGTAGGTTCGAACTTCCCCGGGTCACTGGCTAAAGTGACCCTGCTCAGTTCGGTCTCGAAGGGGGGAGAGATGTGACGAACTGGGCCTGTTCTCACAGTGGTCTGTGAATGCTGACAGGGGAGTGTGCTGGGATAGTCTGCATTGCAGGATGGGATCTGCCCGAGGGCGCCCGAGGGCCCATACCTGAGTGTGTAACATGAGAACCCAGGAAGGGGTTGAAGGCGAGGCGACTCCTTAGCCCGGGAAACTGAACAAAGGCTGTGGGAGGGGTCGCAAAAGCAGAGTGCTGGAAGCAGGCTGGAAGGAGGCTGGAGAGATGGCTGGGAGGCAGAGATGGCTCTGACCCCCCAAAGGGGGGTGGGCTGGCATGCCCTGGGACCCCAAGCTGGACCTAACTGAGGGGGGCCCTGTTGTCTGTGCCTGCAAGACCTGTCTTGGACTGTATTCCTATCATCCAAATAAACCTTCTGCTTTACTGGCTGGCTGAGAGTCATGGTGAATCGCAGGAAGTCGGGGGTGCAGGGCCCTGAGTTCCCCAATACTCCGTGACACTGGCCAATGCGCAAACCACTGTGCTATCCCTCCCCCCTAAATGACCAGTGGCCTACATTGCTGCCGAGGAAAAGGTGCCAGGGCCATTAAGACATGCTCGGTCTGAATGGGATTGGTTCTGAAAGTCGGGGGAACCATATTTGGTTTAGATTTGTAAGGTGGCCACCTGGATGTTAGCACACACCTTTGCAAAATATTACAGGGTTTTGCAGACATAGCTTCAGGCCTTATTGGAAAAGTCTCCTTCAGATTTTGTTTGTTATTGTTAAAGCTGTTGATTTTCAGTTATCAGAGAATGTTTTCTGTCTACATTTTTGTAGACTCAACCGAAGCCCATGAGATGAGTAGACCCTTCCATGGGAGGGAAGCAGAGTATGATGCCAATAAAAGGTTGTTTGTGTTTGTCTCCATCTTCTGGTTGGGAGGAAATATAGCCCAAGCATTTGGACTGGTATAGAAGATGTCAAAGAAAGGAAAACTTATGCCACCGGGGAGGTGTCTTAAATGCTTGGTTGTGCCAGCAAATCAGGTACTTGGATATCTACATAGTAGAATAAACCCCCACTTTCAGACCTAAAATGCTGGTATAAATACACCAAATAAAAATGGGGAGCTAGACTGGGACCTTTTAAAAAAAAAAAAAAAAATGAAGCCCATTATCCATGATTTCATGGGAATGAAACGTCAGGGAAAATGTAACGTACTCAAATGTAAATCAGAAATAGAACTTCTGGCTGTCTAACAGGGTACCAGTTACCCCTTTTGGTTTTCTTATTATCATCACTCCCTCTGCTCTCTGCTCCACACACCCAGCTTGACACCAGCCGAGAAGAGCTATTTAGACAGGCTGTTGCAAAATCTCATGCTGCAGAAGCAGAATGCTAATAGTTTCTCACGGGTAGAGTGACAGAAATGTAGGGCAAGCAGTGCAGACCTGCCTGCTTCTCTCCCAACCTGGCTCATGTAAAGTCCTGAGGAGGAAAATGGGCTGTTCTGTAAACCTGCCTGTTCTGTGAGCGTGCTGAGGACCAGGTGTGGAGCATCTGAAAGTCTCCGGCTGATTGCACCATACCCAAAGATACTCTAAAGCTTGCTGCTGTCCATCTTCAAGTGACGTCAGGAAAATCTGGAGGGAACATGCCTTTACCGATCCCAGCAGAAACCCTTCTGGGTAATATCAAAGGGAACTGTTTTTTTCCCTAGCCAGGTTTAGGATTACTTTCTAGCAGTGGGTTTTTGTGTGTGTGTGTCAGGGGGAGGGTTAAGCCAAATTTTTTAATCACAGGTGAGGACATAATTTTGATCAGCTGCCAGTTCTTCATAACTAACACTACAGCTTCTTTAGAAACTAAAGTATGTTGTCCTATGCCTTTTTGAAACTCATTAATCTCTGCTGAATTTCTTCCAACGCCTTCCTGCTCACACATTTAAAAGACAGACGGCTCATTTGCCAAGTAAATGACACTTGCGGTGCTTAAGAATATACGTCTGTTTTGACTTAGGTTTTGGCTTGTGCAATGACTTTCATGTGTGCCCTAGACACATTTTTAAGTGGGCTGGTTAAGAGGCAGGGCTATACGAGGAATCTGGAGGTTTGGAAAGAGTTGAGAGATTGTTTTCATTGCCTATATTACAAAGGGCTTCAGTATTTGGCCAGAGCAAAATGGATGAGATTTTCAAAGGTGCCTAAGTGACTTAGGATCACAAGTTCCAGTGACTTCCATTGGGTCTTGAACTCCTGAGTCACCCACCCTGTGGGCCAACTTTCTGGTCCTGCTCAGCTTGGGTCAGTGCCAAACACTTGTACACCCCCACCCCAATGCTGCGCCTTATTTAGTCACCAGGGCAACTTAGAGCAGCCCAGAGGCTACTCTGATTTGTACCCAACTGCCAGCAGTCCCAAAGGGCCACTCCAGAAACTGGGAGTAGCCCGAGCCCAGGGAAAATCTGACTAAAACCAGCCATGCACTCTGCTCCCTGAGCTAGCAAGTGATGGCTTTGCCTGTGTATACCACCAGGGAATTCCCTCACCAGAACAGTCCTTGATTGGCCAGTTGTCACAGCCCCTGTGCAGTAGCAGTGCTGTGGTGTATGTGGCAATGCTGTAGCATTTTCCTATAAGGGTGGGGCTATTCATTGCCTGAGGAGTTGTTGATTGCTAGCAGCATTCCCCCACTTTTCCTCTGGTTGGCTGGTCCAAGGAGCTTCCTCGACTCCCTTGCACTGCCTGCCTGTTAGCTTTTCTTAGTACCAGCTACCCGAATGGCACGGGAGCAGTATTAAAAAAAAGCCAGACCGAGCACATGCGACGGGAAAAGGACGGATGAAAGCCCTCCAGTGTTGGTCACTGCTGTTAGTCTAGGGGATCTCCAGCATGCTTTGAACTCTGAGATAAAGGGCAGAGCGACTGGAGGAGGGCTGTGATGGGTGACCTTTACTTTGCACAAAAGGGAAATATTAAAACATGCATTGCTAAACATTTGAGTTGCTATGTGGGTGCAATTGCTCTGGCCTGTGCTTTCGACTGGCGGGCAAGCGGTGGAGACACCCACACCTAGCCGCCTGGGGCTTCCCTCGCAGAAGTGAATGAAGATGCAACAGCCAGGGCCATGCAAAGAATCTACATCGATTTCAGAATCCTCCTTTCCGAAGGTGTCAGCATCTTGCAGCCTCAAAGCGAGGAGGGAAGGGTGATCGTCTCTACTCTTATCTCTTTGAGTCCAGCTGCGAGGAGAGATTGGGCCCAACTGGTGTTGATGGCTGTGTGTCATAGAATCATAACCAGACTTACACTACCTGATCTGCCCGTCATTGTTATGCTCCAGGTCATCCCCTCTCCCCTTGGTGATATTTGCAAACTGCTGCCCCGGTTTTCACCTAACTAACCTGTTCTGCCTCCCTACGGTAACTGTTTTATATAGGAGCTGCAGGTGAGGCATAGATGTGTCTGGAGACAACATGGCTATTGCAGAGTGGCTCAGGCAATGCCGGGTAGAGTGATTGGATTTCTGTTTGGTTTTCTCTTTAGAATATTGTCCTATAACAACCTAACCAGACTGGATGAGGGGAGCTTGGCAGACCTGGGAGGACTGCATATACTGCGACTCAGCCACAATTCCATCAACCATATCGCAGAGGGAGCTTTCAAAGGACTCAAAAACCTGCGTGTTCTGTAAGTTACCTGGCTGCTCCCTCCGCTTTTCTCTCGCGCGCGCACTCACACCCCCCCCCCCAAATCTCCCTCTGCATTTAGATGCAGCAGTCTTCCTTACTTTACAGTTTTAAATTCTCCTGAGTGTTCCTGTGCGCTGTTAAGCAGCTGTTGTGTTTCACCCCAGAAGTATTTCAGTGTTGAGAAGGGAAGGGATCCCTATGTATCCTTTATCATCAGTGCTGGACTAGTGAATGTTTGTGTCAGATCCTAGCCCGAAAGGAGCTTTAAAAGTGCAGAGTAAAATTATTAGTATTCAGAATTAGTTGATAGCTCTGCACTTGGATAAGATGGATTTCTTTGCTGGTCAGGGAGCAAAATTTTTCATGAGTTGCCTATTTTAGATTCATTAGATGTTTTTGTGGTTCCCCTTTCAGATTTAGGCCTGGCAGAGCTCTAACAGCAGCATTTTCCATACTGTCCTTTGAGTTCGATGGGGCTGTACATCTGGTTCAGTGTTAGTTGAAGCACCTCATAAAAGGACTGAATCTTAAGAAACCAGTTCAGGTTCCACTGTAAATCCAATACACATGAAGAAGAATCTTTCCATCGCTCAAGTGTTTTTACATGTTTTCCTTTCCCCCTCTTATTAACCAATGAATGTAATATAAAAATCTATCCTAAAATAACACTGAAAGCCTGACTGACTGGCAAAACCAATGAGGTTCAGTCAGGGCTAGAGAGATGACGGCTTGCTGACATGGAGGAGAATCGTACACAAAGCTGCACTTAGCCTTGGGCCCAGACCATAAGACTGACACGACAATGGATGCTGCAAGTGACATGCTTACTAGTCAGCATGAGATGGAGAAGAATTGCCTGATTAGCCAATTTGATGGTGGCAGCCTGCATTTCTTATGAGTCCCAATCCCATTAAAGTCACTGGGAATCTTCCCTTTGACTTCCGTGGGAGCAGACTCGGGCCCGATGTTGGGGGGAAAAGGGGCCCCTTTTTGGTTGTGAAACTTTGTGTCGATTTGACTCCCTATCTGTAACACAAGCTGGGGGAAAAAAATCAACTGCTATGTTATAAAGAGAGAGCTTCAAAGTGCCCTGGCCTAGCATGGGAAATGACCCTTCGAGTCATTGTTCTGTCCTGTTTAGCGGATGACGTACGTTTCAGGGAGTATTCCTGCAAGTTGACCAGACAAGGGCAGAACAAGGTGGCATTGGAAAAGAGCAGTCTGGCCCTGATCCTCAAGCTGGTGTAGATGGATTCATCATCCTAGTTTCCTGGATTTTAAGGCCAGTAGGGACTATTAGATCCTCTAATCTGACCTCCCGCGTGATACAAGCCATGGAATGTCGCCGCTGTCCAGTAACTTGTGTAGGACTAAAGCGTATCTACCAGAAAGGCAGCTAGTCTTGAGAGGAAGAACCCACCACTTCCCTGGACAGCTTGTTCCAGTGTCCTCAGGGTAGCTCCTTCCGTTTGCACCAGCCGAGGCTCTGGCCTGCACGGTTCTTTCATCTCAGCTGCCATGAAATCCCTTGGACGGGTTTAACAGCTCAGCCTTCAAGGCCAGTTGTGTTCATTGGATTTTTATTCTGGTTTTTAAAAAGAAATACAGCGTGGTACTTTTATTCCCCTTCATTGAGCCCCATTATGTTTCGATTAATGAAAAGGAAGTCAGAACAGAGGAGCTTTCCCTTCCCTGCTTACTGTACTGGACACATCTTATTTATTCTTTTATTGAGTTTCACACGGGAGGAAGTGACTGAAAAGTGATTCTTTTTATTTTATTTTTTTTTCTTCTTAAGCTTCTTTCAACCACTGGCATTCAGAAAGGGCCTTCTCCCAGGCAGCTGTCAGGGCAGGGACTAAAGGCTTCCCAAAGAAAAAATAGGGGAGCGGGAATGGGTAGATCTGTGCCCTTTGCAGCAAATGCAGAGCCTCCTTTGTGTCCAGTGCAAGGAGAGAGAGAGTGAGCTCTAATTGAACAAAGAGGAAGGCTATTGGGTCCTGCACCTGGTGATAAAGACCCGAGCATGCTTTAATTATGGCCTATTGTTGACGAGTCTTTGGTGGGTGTGAAACTGCTGAAATGTGGAGCTATTCAAACAGAGGTCAGGCCTGGGGACCTCACAGAATAATGATTAACAAGGCAGCAAGCATTCAGGCTCAGCCAGCCAGAAACAATAGGAAATTGGCAACAGGGGCTGGGAGAGAAGAGGAGTTGAATACAAAGAGAGCCAGGCCAGAATACCCACGCTCTCTATTTTTTTGTCCATTTGAAAAAAAACATCACATCTCCCCCCCCCCCCCAACCCCCCCAACACTAAGCCTTTCAGCTTCCTGTAGGAGAAGAAGCCTCGCGACAAGCCAGGCTATTTTCTTTTCCCTTTTTAAGAAAACACCCTGTGACACTCACTCAATAAAAGTATGTGCCAGAGATCTCAAACATTCTCAACACCTCCCTCCTGTCTCCTCTCATACTGTGAAGAGGCCAGGAGGCTAGTGGTCCCAAGTACTGTGGCAGGGCTGGATGGGGTGGAATTGGCCTCAGGACAAATCTCCAGGAATAGAGGGTTTATTCATGTGTCCCAGAAAAGAGAACTTAAGTTGCAAGCAGGCGGGTTAGTTGATGTACAGTGTGAAACTGGCAGGAATTAAAACACGTGGCCCCTAAAACGTGAAATGTTTATAATCCAATTTATAGAACACTGTCCTCCCAACATCTTGCAATGCACCGTGGCGAGTCTCCCAGGCCCTGCCTCTCTTCTCTGTTCTCACTTGTCTCTCCCCAACTGCCACTGGAGCATTGTTTGCGCCCACACCCTACTGCATTGTTATTCTGCCATCCGCTTGGCATGGGTCTATCCACAGATCATACTGACAGCCACTATGACGCTGCCTGGGCCAGTGTCACGCTGAGACATGGGACTCGGGTCTGAGAATGACGCCGGCTGAGAAATGGGCATTGTGTCCGTGGGCCATTTCTTTTCACAACCTTAGTTCATGTTGAAAAGCCCAAGAAATCATTGCTAGCAACAAAGACTGCAGTTAATTTGGGTACCTGTGGCAAAAAATCAGTCCTGGCCTGGCTAAGGAAGTCTTGGTACCGAGCTATGGTATTCTTCTGTTCTCATATCATGTGTTAATGTGTAACGCACAAATTAAAAGAAAAAGAAACCCCATTGAAATGCTTGCTGTTCTAATAATCATTTAAGATGCTAAGAAAATAATGGATTTATGAGGGACTGGAGGTTGTTTTGTGGGGGGGTTTTTGTGCCTTCCCTGTTAAAAGGCCTAAAAAGTGTGTTTATTTTTATTTTATTTTATTTTTAAAAAGAACATTAGAAATTCTAAAGTTCTGTCTGCTGAAAGGCACTCTACTGCCTGGAGATTCTTTAAAAATCTTTGGTGGTTTCTGGTTTGCTTGTTTTTATTAAGATCCATGTAACTCCAGAAACTAATGAGCATTTCGAAAATTAAACTGGGAAAAGGCCCTCTTTATTCAAGAATAAGAATGACCACATGGGGAGTTACAACAGTATAATTATGCTAGTATAGTTATGCTGCTAAATTTCTCTGTATAGACAAGACCTTAGACTGTGGAAGTCTTCATTGCCACAGGAAGTCATCGAGGCCAAAAATGTAACAGGATTCAAAAAGGGACTGAACAGTTATATGGATGACAAGAAAATCCAGAGTTACCACACTAATTATAACGGAATTCTGGAAAGTCTATTAAGCCTCATGTTTCATGGCTTAAGCCCGTATATCTGACTGTTAGGCTTTGGCTACACTGGCAATTCACAGCGCTGCAACTTGCTGTGCTCAGGTGTGTGAAAACACCCCCCTGAGCGCAGCGAGTGCAGCGCTGTTAAGCGCCAGTGTAATCAGCGCCTCCAGTGCTGCACGCTCGCTCGCAGCGCTGCAAGCTACTCCCCTTGGAGAGGTGGAGTACATACAGCGCTGCGAGAGCTGGTGGCGTGACTACACGCGCGCTTCACAGCGCTGCCAAGTCCCGAGTGTAGCCAAGCCCTTAGACATCAGGATGAGAGGAGACCTAACATGGAGCACAGATTATCCCACATCTGGGTATTGTGCAATTCTTACACCTTCCTCCAGAGGATTGGGTACTAGCCACTGTTTAAAACAATACTCAACTAAATGGACCTTGCATCTGACCATTCTTATGACCCCTGTTTTTTGTTGTTTTAAAAGGCAGAACAAGCTGCTCTTTGTTTGAGGGGAACTTTCCCCCTCCAGGACTTCTTCATATAGCACAAAGAATTAGAAAAGAGCATAAACCCAGATTTTAAAAATCCACTGCAGGTCACTTTTAAAGTTGCAAAGGGGATCAGATTGGAAAGCATCAGTTACTTTCTTTAGTGCAAGAAAAGTCATATAAAAGTAGTTGGCTCTGCTCAAACAAAGTCTGCTTCGCTGCAGTGCCAGGCTTACAGATCACAGTGATGTACAGCAAGGACAGAATGGGAAGCTCTTTGTAAGCTATTCCCAAACTTTTTCCTTTAGTTCTTTAATGGCGAGCCCAGGACTGAGAAATTGATTGTGAGCTTTCTTTTGTCTTCTCCCCAGGGACCTGGACCATAACGAGATTTCAGGCACAATAGAAGACACCAATGGGGCTTTTACAGGCCTCGAAAACCTAAGCAAGCTGTGAGTAGCCCAGCTTTAGAAGTTTTGTTGAGCTCCTTACGTGAAGGGGGCGGGGGTGGGTGGGGAGGGTTTCTTATACAGACTTTGGGAACAGGGAAAAATCTGAAGAAAGTCTGAGACATGACAGCCCCCCCGACTCACTAAATGGGAGAAAACACCATTCCTCGGAGCACATGTTTTCGATTCATAGAACCCCATGCTGTTAGAGCAGTTGAATATTCACTCACTTAATGGTGGTAGAGACAAGCACATAGATTTGTTCTCTGTCAGATTTAGCACATTTCAGTTGCACTTTGTCCACAAAACTCAAGGGAAAAAGCTTCCTTTCACAAAATCGCTGAGTGATGCTCAGCCTCTAATCAAAAAGCAATAATAAACAAGAGAAAATCTCAGGGTTAGGCTTAATACATCTTACACTTCAGAGTCTAAGTGAATTGGACAAACATCTGTCTCTTAAGGGTTTTGCTGCTGGTTTTTTTTTTTTTTTTTTTTCTTCAGGATATGACCCACCAGTTTCATTAGTGATGCAGTCTTTGTGCAGTTTTATTTACGAGTGATCTTGTGATTACTTTTTAGAGCTCATGTGGGTGGTAATGATAAGCATCTGTATTGGGCCAGAACTGTCAAAGGGATAAAAAGAAAACTGATTCTGTTTGAGAGGAATGTGCAACAAAATATATATTGCAGCTATTGGTAGATGGCTCGAGCTTGGCAGGTATTCAGCCCACTGTTGATTTCTGAATTGCTAAGTGTCCGAGTTGCTTGTTAGATTGTTCCTTTTCCCTTTGGAGGGATTGCATGGAGAAGGATATTTGAAATCAGCTATCTATAATCAATCCTGTCGGGCAAGTTTCTGACAATGGCAGTCTCTTTTAATTATTATTTCTTGCCTCTGTTTGAGTTTTCACCTCCTTCATCACTGTCTCTGATGCTGACATGCCAGGGGGGCACTGTTTGATGGTAGGTGGCTGATATGAATCTCAGCAGGTGGTGCATTGTCACTCTGTCATTAGAGCTGTTTGGGAGAGAGGCTTCAGTGGAGTGGTTGGGACCTAAGATGGGGTTGGAGAAGAGGGACTTGCCATCGTGGGTGTAGAAGGAATTTGATTAATTTAAAGGAGAAGGGGAGGCGGGGTAGTTGGAGATGCAGGTGGGCGAGGATGGGGAAAGACCAGAGTGTAGAATGAACCAGATGTTGAGGGAGGGGTTGAGAACAGGAGTGCTGGAGATAAGGAGGTGGGTGAATACTGGTTAGAGATGAGGCGGGCAGACAGGAAATTCAGTCACTGGAGAAAGCATGGAGGAGGTGCCAGTGGTGGGTGAGGAAACTTCTTGGCTGGTCTTGTTGATAGTTTCCTTTTATCAGAAGAAGCTAGTGACATCCTATATGTGGTAGGAGTCACGTGGGGGCAGTGGGAAAGTTCAAGGAGGGAGTCAAAGGGCGTATTTTAGCAGATGGGGTTGTGGGCAAGGGAGTAGATGAGAGTGGGAAGGCTGCACGCTTGGCAGGGAAGATGGTAGAACAGTAGGAACAGAGAAAAGTCCTGTAGCGGAGGAAGTCTTCATGGTCGGTGGGCTTCCTTCAGAGGCATTGGCACAGGAGCTGGAGTAGAACTGCAGCTGCTGGGGATGCGGGTGTCGGGGTTAGGAGATAAGAAAGGTTAAGGTCTGAAAAGGGGCCAAAGGAGTCAGTGTGGAAGAAGGGAGGGGAGGGGAGTGGAGGGAGTCAGAGCCGACGGGCTGCAGAGAAGTCATGTGAATGTTGCTGGATTGGGGGTTACATATGGGTGAAGGGATGGACAGATTATTGGGTCTCTGCTTGGATTATCCAGTTTGCTTTAAAATGTAATGTAAAACGTAAAGGAAACATGCTCATAATGTGCAGATAATCTAGCTGCCTTTCTTGAGGCATTTTGGTCACATTCGCAGCCTTTCAACTCAAAAGGGCCTAATTTCGTTCATCATCACTCGGGGCTTCAATTAAGTGTCATTCCTACACCCAAACTTAAAAAAAAAATATCGGTCTGTGTGCTAAGTGTTGAACTGTCTAGTATAGCCCCCCCACCCCCTTTAACCCGTCAATAGGCTTTAAAGGCATTAGCATACAAAAAAATAAATGGCACTTCAGAGGAAACCTTCCAATGAATTAATAATCACAGCTCTGTGGAGATTGCCTTAAAAGCTGCTCCCCTTTGATCTGGCATGGATTAGTCTCTGAAAGGATTTAGCCATGAGGGTGTTGTTCAGCATAATGAAGGTGTTAAATTGGGGCGGCGGGGGGGAAGGGGGAGAGTCACTGTAGTCTTCCCTGAATTATAGATGAAGCTCTCCAGAATGGAGAAGGCCGGGCTAAATTAAAACATTGCCTCAGAAAAGGGAGCCGAGAACCACTGAAGCATAAAAAGCATCAGTGGAGTCGCTGGGGAGCCACCAGTTCCCTAATTATTCAAGCTGCTAAATTTAACTGTTTTTTGATGGCTCACTCACTTAAAGACCTTCGTGCAGGTGCAAAGCCGGCAAAGGGGAAAAATGCTACTTTCTAATGAATTGCTTGTGCACGGTGTCGTTATACGACTTTAATTGCAGTGTGGAGGTACTGTTGCCAACTCGCTTGACAGTGGGAGAGCATTTCTTCACTTGCAGCAAGCTGGCTGATTGCAAGGCTGCATGCCCCGGTGCTCCCATTCCAAAATACCAGATCCTTTTGGAGAGGGTCACTGGGTTATAATCATTTCATAATCAGAAAAGTGGTTATCTAGAGTCTGTAAGAAAATAGGAATATGTATTTGAGAGTTTGCAGGAGTGTACACCAGCTTCTTATTACAACTTTTCTATGTATTTCTCATGTACACGGCTATGCAGAATAGTTGCATTCAGTTAGATGCACATACAATAGTTGCATATAAACAGCACACGCGTGCACACACGTATACATGTAAAGGTGGGTAAAAATCTCCACCTCCGATTTTTAAGGACCAAGAGTCACTATAAATGGTGAACAGGATTCTCCAAAATGACTTAACTAAGGGGTCAACCTCATTTTGAACACTAACATCTAAATTCTGATGGATTGTTCCTCATCCAAGGAGCTCAATAAAGATTATGAAATATTTTCACCAAATAGGAACTTCTGCAAAGTGGCTTGCAAATGAGCGTGCCTTTTATCAGCCACTAGGGACAGTCTATGTCAGCTGTCTTTATTCTTCTAATAAAACTATTTTTAAAAAAAAGAAGAAAAGACAATCTAAGGAATGGCCTCAAACTCTCTGAAGATGCAACTATGGTTTTATGCTAAACTAATTTTGACCATAAAGGGTGTGTGTGTGTGTGTGTTTGATTGTTTGTTTCCCTGTGGAAGATAGGTAATAACTTTGCCAGAAACCTAAGGTTTGATTCTGCTTTGTAGTTGTACGTGTTGTACAGAGAAAGACTAAGAACAGTAATTGGTTTTCCATTAAATGTGTGACACAGAAATTTACCATTAAACTGGATGATAATAGCCAACTCTTGCTGGCATGCCTGTAGTAGAAAAGAATTATGGGATATCTCACATAGGAGGAGACAAGATTACCCATTGTTGGGGCCCTGGAACGGGGAAGGCATGAACTAGTGAGCTGAGGAGGTGCGTGGTTTGGAGGATAACATAGTTTTGGCTAGTTGCGTGTCGTTTTTCCGTTTTAAATCATTGTTGTAAACTATCATTAGCTGCATTTGCTCTGTAAGGATGATGATGATATTCATAGACTTTAAGGCCTGAAAGAACCATTGTGATCATCCACTCTGACCTCTTGCACATTGCAGATCACAACCTCACCCACCCACTCCTGTGATAGACCCCTGACCTCTAGCTGAGCTACTGAAGGTTTCAAATCATGATTTAAAGACTTCAGGTTACAAAGAGACTCCTCCATTTACTCTAGTTCAAACCAGCAAGTGATCCGTGCCCCATGCTGCAGAAAAAAACACCCCCCTCCCCCACCAGGTTCTCTGTCAATCTGGCCCAGGGAGAAATTCCTTCCAGACCCCAAATATGATGATCAGTTAGACCCTGAGCATCTTGGCAAGACCCAACAGCCAAACACCAGGGACTCCCCATCGAGTGTCCCATCTCTGGTCGCTGAAGGTAGCAGTCATATTGGCTACATGCCATTGAAGGGAATCTCATCATACTATCCCCCCCATAAACTTATCAAACTCAGTTCTGAAGCCAGTTAGGTTTTTTGCCCCCACTGCTCCCCTTGGAAGGCTGTTCCAGAACTTCATTCCTCTGATGGTTAGAAACTTCATCTAATTTCGAGCCTAAACTAGTTGATGGCCAGTTGATGCCCATTTGTTCTTGTGCCAGTGTTGGCCCTTCACTTAAATAACTCCTCTCCCTCCCTGCTATTTATCTCTCTGAAGTATAGAGAGCAATCATATCTCCCCTCAGCTTTCATTTGGTTAGGCCAAACGGGCCAAGCCCCTTAAGTCTCCTTTTGTAAAAGTGGGTACTCCATTCCGCTTATCATTCTGGTAGCCCTTCTCTGCACCTATTCCAGTTTGAATTAATCTCTCTTAAACATGGGAGACCAGAACTGACACAGTATTCCAGATGAGTTCTCACCAGTGCCTTGTATAATGGTAGTAATACTTCCCTATCTCTACTGGAAACACCTCCCCTGAGGCAACCTAGGATTGCATTAACCTTTTCATGGTTGCATCACGTTGGTGGCTCACAGTCATTCTGTGATCAAACAACAAACACAGGTCTTTTTTCTCCTCTGTCACTTTTAACTGAAATGTCCCCAATTTATTTACTCAAAATTCTTGTTCGTTCCTAAGTGCATGACCTTACACTTTGCACTATTAAATTTCATCCCATTTCTATTACTCCAGTTTTCAAGGTCATCCAAATCTTGTATGATATTCCAGTCCTCCTTTGTATTGGCAACACCACCCAACTTTGTCATCTGCAAATTTTATTAGCATACTCCCATTTTTTGTGCAAGGGTCTGTGATGAAAATGTTAAATAAGATTGGTCCCAAGATTGATCCTTCAGGAACTCCACTAGTAACCTCCTTCCAGCCTTACTGTTCACCTTTCATTATGATCCGTTGTAGTCTCCCCTTTAACCAGTTCTTTATCCACCTTTTGATTCTCATATTAATCCCCATTTTTTCCAATTTAATTAATAATTTCTCATGTGGAACTGTATCAAATGCCTTACTGCAGTTCCTTTATCTGGAAAATCAGTTATCTTCTCAAAGAAAAAGATCAGATTGGTCTGGCGTAATCTACCTCCTGTAAAACCACGTTGTATTTTATCCCAATTACCATTTACCTCTATTTCCTTATCTACTTTCTCTACAAAATTTGTTCCAAGACCTTGCATGCAATTGCGGTAAAACAAACGGGCCTGTAGCTTATGGGATCATGTTTTTCTTTTCTTCAAAATAGGTACTGTATTAGCAATTCTCCAGTCATCAGATATGACCTCCAAGTTTACAGATTAATTAAAAATACTTGCTTTTGGGCTTGCAATTTCATGTCCTAGTTCCTTTAATATTCTTGGATAGAGATCATCTGGGCCTCCAATTTGGTCTCATTAAACTACACCTCTACCCCGATATAACGCTGTCCTCAGGAGCCAAAAAAATCTTAACGCGTTATATCGAACTTGCTTTGATCCGCCGGAGTGCACAGCGCCCCCTCCTCCCTGGAGCACTGCTTTACTGTGTTGTATCCGAATTCGTGTTATATTGGGTCACGTTATATCGGGGTAGAGATGTATTTGAATTTGACTGCTATCTGGGATGCGTCATTTCTACTTCCACGTCCTTGTTCCCATTAGTCACCCTGCCACTACCCTAAAGCTCCTCATTACCCTTATTAAAAATTTAGGCAAAGTGCTCGGTTAGGTGTTGGGCCATGCATAGATTATCTTTAATCTCTTCTGTTCTCACTTGCAACCTTCTATGAGTCACCCTCTATCCTCCTGGGGCTCTGAACTCTGGCTGTCTCCATTAACTCTTTCCCTCTTGTAGGACTATCTGCTCTTCTCTTCTTCCTTGTCCTCCTACCTTCTGGTACTGCCTGCTGTGCCTCTTCCTTTCTCAATTTGATTAACCTGTTCCTCCGCTCTGTTTCTCCTTTGCTAGCCTGTCTTTTCCTCCACCTTGTTCTCAGGGTTGCATGCTTCCTCTGGCTGCTTTCCTCATCCACCAGTCTACTCCTGGAGTTCTCCAGTTAAGCTTGCATCCGCAACTCTTGAGTTTTCCCTTCAGCCTCCTCTCTTCTCCCCTCTGTTATCCATTTAGATCCCCTTCAAAACTCAACCACACTTTCTACCTGCATCTTCTCTTCCATCAGATCTATAAGGCAGCACCTCATACAAACGAAGCACCTTTCAGGTGCCTGCTCCAGAATAATGTACAGCCTGCAGCTTCCACATCTAATCATCTTGTTGTCTCTTCCATTCCTTGGGTCGCTACCACTGCTGCTTCTGTAGCTGTCATAGCTCCTCCCCCAAATTCCCATTCAAAGTCCCTGTTTTCAGCTCTGCTGGCTGGCCGCTTGGCTGCCTTCATAGCCCTGCTGAGTAGGGAAGACTCCACTGGGATCAGCGGCTCTGCATCTCTCCCAGCACGCTGCCCCCATGCTAGCCTCTGCAAACTGAAAACAGAGAAAGCAAGCAAAAGCAAACCAACACTCTCAAGAACTCACTCACTGGCCCTAAGGAACAAGGGGCTTGCCTCTGTCCTCCAACAGATTTCCATTTAAACTCTACTGTGTCCATGATTCATGGTTCCAGGGGCCACAGACCTCTGTGTATGGGTACAGAAAGGGTCATGACCTGCACGCCAGTCCAGGGGTTGGAGTGTTGGCTGCGTCATTCCCTGCCCACCATTACAGTGGTGGATTCTGTATCCTCAAACCAGGCACGGTTCTATATTCAGGCTGTTGCAAGACCTGCACATTTCACTCTAAGTAATTGCATCACTGCAGTTTATTCTGTGTTCTTGCTTAATCACCCAGCCAGTGCAGTGAGCTCTAATTTTTGCATATTTCCAGTGAGCCCTCAGTTTTATATAGTGTTATCCGCTAAATGGTCTGGATCTTCAGGGTGCTATTTGCACCACTTGATGGGATTTCTTCAGAACCACTCAAACACATTTTGAAGATTGTTTTCTGGAACTCCTGATGCCAACTCCCTGCAAATTACCTGAGTTTGCCAGACTTTTCAGCTGACCCATCAATAATCAGCTGGATTGGATGCAGTTGAGAACCAAACTATAATAAAAGGTGTATCTGAAAGATGTACCTTGCATAACAAGAGCTTGGAAGAAACCTTCTAAATATTGACCTTTACTGATGTTTAGTAAAGGCATTCATGTTTTTAGGTGAACCCTTCTACTGATTTCAGAGTTGTAGACGTGTTAGTCTGTATCAGCAAATCAACGAGGAGTCCTTGTGGCACCTTAGTGACTAACAAATTTATTTGGGCATAAGCTTTCGTGGGCTAAAACCCATTTCATCAGATGCATGGAGTGAAAAATACAGTAAGCAGTATATATTCCAGCACATGAAACGATGGGAGTTGCTTTACTAAGTGGGGGGTCAGTGCTAACAAGGCCAATTCAATTAAGGTGGAAGTGGCCTATTCTCAACAGTTGACAAGAAGGGGTGAACATCAAGAGAGGGAAAATTACTTTTGTAGTGCTAACGAGGCAAATGCAATCAAGGTGGATGTCGCCCATTTCCAACAGTTGACAAGAAGGTGTGAGTATCAGCAGAGGAAAAATTACTTTTTGTAGTGACCCATCCACTCCCAGTCTTTATTCAGGCCTAATTCGATGGTATCCAGTTTACAAATTAATTCCAGTTCTGTAGTTTCTCATTGAAGTCTGTTTTTGAAGTTTTTTTTGTTGAAGAATTGCCACTTTTAAGTCTGTTATTGAGTGTCCAGGGAGATCAAAGTGCTCTCCTACTGGTTTTTTGAATGTTACAATTCTTGATGTCTGATTTGTGTCCATTTATTCTTTTGCGTAGAGACTGTCTGGTTTGGCCAGTGTACATGGCAGAGGGGCATTGCTGGCACATGATGGCATATATCACATTGGTAGATGTGAAGGTGAACGAGCCCCCGATGGTGTGGCTGATGTGGTTAGGTCCTACGATGGAGTCCCTTGAATAGATATGCGGACAGAGTTGGCAACGGGGTTTGTTGCAGGGATTGGTTCCTGGGTTAGTGTTTTTGTTGTGTGGTGTGTAGTTGCTGGTGAGTATTTGGTTCAGGTTGGAGAGCTGTCTGTAAGCGAGGACTGGCCTGTCTCCCAAGATCTGTGAGAATGAGGGATCATCCTTTAGGATAGGTTGTAGATCCTAGATGATGCACTGGAGAGGTTTTAGTTGGGGGCTGAAGGTGACAGCTAGTGGCGTTCTGTTACTTTCTTTGTTGGGTCTGTCCTGTAGTAGGTGACTACTGGGTACCCTTAAGGTTCTGTCAGTCTGTTTCTTCACTTCACAAGTGGGTATTGTAGTTTTAAGAACGCTTGATAGAGATACTGTAGGTGTTTGTCTCTGTCTGAGGGATGGAACAAATGCAGTTGTATCTTAGAGCTTGGCTGTAGACAATGGATCGTGTATGTGGTCTGGATGAAAGTTGGAGGCATGTAGGTAAGTATAGCGGTCAGTAGGTTTCTGGTATAGGGTGGTGTTTATGTGACCATTGTTTATTTGCACTGTAGTGTCCAGGAAGTGGCTCTCTTGTGTGGGCTGATCCAGGCTGAGGTTGATGGTGGGATGGAAATTGTTGAAATCCTACTGATAATTGCCAATTGTGAATATTTATAGAAAATTGGTACTTTGTAAATATCAGATTGTGCTGTGAGCATCATAATTGGCAGTGTTCTGCAAAGCACACAAATCATCTCCTGCTTATTAGCACTGAATGGTGATCCTCAGGAATGCTGGTCATTCATGGAAGTTTGAAAACATATTCATTGTCCCTTGGGACAGGGCTCGCCAAGTGATGCTTTGTTCAGGACCCTGTTGTATTAGGCACTTTACAAACATGCATAAAGAGACCCGCCCCCTTTAAAGACCTTGCAGCTCCTGAATGTGTGCTGAAGTTCAGCTTGTCCTATAGGACAAACAGCAGTGAATAAATTATTCCTCTTCTACTAAAGGTCAGAAGTGGAAAGTGTTGCAGCGATCGTCCAATACCTTGTTAAACTGGCATTGCACTTAATTCTATCCACAACCAGCCATCGCAGAATACAGGGGGCCTTCTGTTACTCAACAAGCCAATTTCCAAGTACCATCGCAAACCTGCCTCTTGCTGTGATAGGGCGCATTCCGTTTCATACTGTCATCACTATTAAATTGTAATACAGATAAAAGTATTTAATTTCAGGAGGGGAAGACGTGCACGCTTCAGCCCCTTAATCTCTGTGCAGTTCAGATTTCTAGTCCCTTATACTGGACACTTTATCAGATACAGTCACGCTAATTGTGTTCTTTTCTTTTGCGTTTTCTTTCTGTTTATCTGGCACTGGATGTTTGGAAACTGCAGAACTCTGTTTGGAAACAAGATCAAGTCAGTGGCCAAGAAAGCGTTCTCAGGCCTGGAGGCCCTGGAGCACCTGTGAGTAACCCACCATCCTTTGCTGTTTGGAACGGGGCCTGCCAAAAATGGCTGAGGAGGTCTGCTAGCAATTTAATAGCGTCTTTGTAAACTGAGAAGCCGGTCCATTTGTGGGGGCCAGCTGTTTCCTTCTCATTATAAGTCAGCTTCAACTTTGGCCTTTCTTTGTGCCAGGAACAAAGTTACAGAACATATGGCAAATTTGCATGCCCTTAATTTTTTGATTTGTATTGGGATAAATATCTCCTTGACTCAAAACACGATTACTCTGCAGGCTGTTTGCAGCGAAGCCGGGGTTCAGACCTGGCTGTCGCTCCCCCGCTCAGCATTCCTCCAAACTCCGTGACGAGACATGTTGAAAATGACGAGCTTCCGGTACAGAAACAAAACCTCTCATTCAGTATAACCACTTTCTGAGCTGTTTGCAGGAAACCAATTCGGCTATAGCTAAGCAGTTCTTCCCGTCTCCTCCCAGGGCCGATGCCTCTAGCAGTGATTCAGCATTAGTTTCCTCTTACGAATTCAGCCAGGTTTAAATATTTTGTTGCTCTGTGTGATGTATTGGATGCTGAACATGTTGACTCTTAGGCCACTGGCCCCAAAACAACCAGTGAGGAGAAAGTGTGTTTTGGAGGGGTCAGTATTGCAGTTGTACTGAGATTTGCACTTAAAGCAACACTAAACTCCTATTGTTTCCCACGTTAGTGACTGAGTTTAGAGTCCAAACTTTAGCATAATCCCTCTTCAAAGGACAAGTGTTTTTTTTAGTAAAATATTGATGAACTTCTGCAAAGGGAAGCATTTAAAAATACTCCTTTTTGGAAATGTTTGCCCCCTTTTCCTCAAACCAGCTTTAGAAAACCTGAACAAGCATGTTCCCCCCAAACATCTTCTCAGCTATATGTCCCCTTTGGAACATTTATAATTAAACACATAGATGGATATAGTCCTCTTGTTCAGGATAACCGTTTTCAAGGTAATGGAGCAACACAGATTTCCAGCTGCTGAGAATTTGGTCCATGACCAATAAACCTGCTTGGAAGTCAAGGCTGCCTGCTGGGTGCTCAAGAAGAGGGTGGAGATATGTAGATGTGTGAGCAATGACTGGTGGAGGTAGTCTAGTCTGAGACGGTAACGTGTAGATGAGGCGCTGAATGGTTAGTTGCTCGTTTCTTTGCTTCTTGTGGCTTGCATTGGTGGGCTGTGCAGTCTAGCAGCCTTAGCTCAGAGTTAACAAGTGTTTTGTATAGCATAGATCCGCAATAGTACAAATACAAACCATCGTGCGCTCTCTGAATATGGAGCTTGCATCCCATAAAATGTGTATGCTGCTATTTAGCTTGGAGAAAAGATGTTGGTCTCTCGATGTTACTGACGCATTAATTTTTTTAAAAAGTGCCTCTGGTTTTGTTCTGCAGGAACCTCAGGGACAATGCAATCAGGTCTGTCCAACCAGAGGCTTTTGCTAAGATGAAGAACCTGAAGCAGCTGTAAGTATTTGGACCGTATGTACCATTAAGCCGGCACTGATCTTTCTCGTACTGTACGTGAGTGGTACCACATTGGTCATATGTCATGGCATAACATGCCATTGGAAACAATTCCCCCCTCTCTCGCAACCTTCGCTACAGGTTATTTTTACACTTGAGCAGATGTCCAGACACATCTCACACTTAGTAGTGAGTGAAATCAGATCATAGTAACCGTGGGTAGCATGTGTGCAATTATCCATCTCCACTCAGAAAACCCAGTTCTGTTAGCCATCTCTTGTTCTTACACGGTGCTCTATTTAATTCTTGGTGGCCGACCTGCATTTCTGGTATGCCTATGTTTAGGGTCTGCACACGGTGCTGACATTTCAGTGGACTTGAGACATACATCATCTAGTGTCAGCTGTAAAAACATGGCTGTGTTATCAGAACTGCTACTTTTGCTCAATGCTAAGGCTGTCCCTTGTTCTATACATACACACGGATGCATGTCGTCATCTCAGTGTTCTAAAGGTTAAGCTGTAATATTTGATGATCTCAAATCCTGCCCCCAGTTGCTGTATAGTTAATGTGTGGTTCACGACCTCTGCTTGACCTTTGGTGCGACTCCTTTAAGTCAAACCTGTATCGCTTCTTCGCTGATAGTGAAGTTTCATAGAAAGCAATTTTTAGGCAAAGGCATGTTTTATGATATACTGTAGAGGGGGAACTTTAATGGTCACTTGTCTACATGGTGCTTTGTAAGAGGTTCCTAAACCAACACCAGGGCCAAGTTCTCTGCCGATGTACATTTTCAGAGCACCATTGGTCTTAGGGCCGTGACAAGTTAAACCAACAGAGAATTTGGCCTGGCGTGTTCTAAAAATTATGTAGAGAACATCTCACATCAACACATAAAACCCAGGCTTAGCTTTACTAAAGTAGTTCTGCAGAGTTTGAAGTGATTGTGTCTAGTTTTGATGGCCTTCAGCTAGTTACACAGGTGAAGTATCTTCTGAATTCCAAGATTTCTTCTTAACAGTAGCCACTAAATTCCCAGGAGAATGCTGAGAAATGTTTGTTGTTTGAATTAGTCACTGTTTTTGTTGGACGTATACAAAACCAGTTGATTTGTTTGTCCTCCCCTCCCCTGTGTATCACAATTCACTGAGCTGAGCACCTGCCTTCTGAACCCCTTAGTCGTACTGGTGCACAAACAAATAAGTGCACAAACAGAAAGCGCGAAAGAGACATGTTGGCTTGGACTGTATCGGAAATGCACTAAAGATTAGCATTGGTCAAATAGGTTACTAACGGTTGTAAGTAGAGAGCTTCACAGAACGCTTTCAACATTCAGCGATTGAACCTTGCAGTCAATCGATACAGTCTTTTGGCAGAGAAGGTGCATGTGTAGGAATTATGCAAGCGGGGTTCAGGATTCCTGGGTTCCATGCCTGACTCTGCCCCTGATACATGCCTCCTTGGTAAGGTTACTCAGGTCCAGATCCCCAAGGGTATTTCGGCTCCTTGCTTCCATTGAGATCTCTCTCTGCCTCGGTTTACCTAACTGTAAATCACCACTTGCCAGCCTCTCAGGGTTGTTGCAAGGGTTCATTAATGTTTATAAAGTGTTAGGAGCTTTTTTGGGAGGGAGGGAGAGGAAAGGTGCTATACAAGTGTGATGTATTTAGCCCAACAGCCATCCTCTCCCTTTGTGCTCGTGCTGAGGGAAAGGGAGGACTGCCAAGTGGCTTTAAAGGGCTCGGAGCTTTACAGCGTTTCCTTGCAAGGGTCACAAGCAGGCGCTTTCGTTTCTGTTTCCCTCCAGCCACATAAACAGCGACAGCTTCCTGTGCGATTGCCAGCTGAAATGGTTGCCGCCGTGGTTAGCCGAGAAGGAGCAGCAGCCCTTCGTGGTAGCCACCTGTGCCCATCCTGAGTCGCTCAAGAGCAAGAGCATTTTTGCCGTGCCCACAGAAAGTTTTGTGTGTGGTAAGTGGGGTCTGGGTGTGAGGCTGTGTGAACGGCAGGTCTCGTTTCGGCCAGAATTTCCTTTTACTGCTAGACTGTGTGATTATGTTGGGGCTGGTGGGGGGTTTGTGTCATCAAAGCCAACCCAAGTCTACATTTTAAAAATTAGTCACTGGCTACAATTTATTTCCCACCAAAACCACACATCACATTGCTTGCATCTAGTGTATTCCTTTACAAGGCGCTCAGAGTATTCAATCAAAGGGGACTAACAATTGCTTCAGTTATAACTGTTATAGGAAGACAGCTCCGGTGCTAGAGAGCTAATATGGGCAGGATTTCAGCTGTGGATTTGCACACACAGAATGATAGCACTGTGAGCGTGGGTTGTTGGCTTTGGGATTTCCCCTCCCCCTTCTCCCCCCTTGCTGTCCCTCAATCGTAAGAACAAAAGGTTTTAAAAAAAATTGTGGCGGGAGGGGTCTTTAAATATAAGCTCTTTTTATGGATGTTTTATCCATTAAATCTGAAACAGCCAATTGCTAAAATTTGCATTTGTGTGTCTGTGATTAATTTTTATTTGCTTGGATCATAACTACTGCTTTCCTTTCATCCAGCTGCTCGCTGCCGTTACGTCCAAGTGTGGCTGCAAACCAGCCCGGCAAATGCAGAACAGCTGAACACACACACACAACCTAGCTTTTAATCGGGAACAATTAAAAGTGATCAAGAGAAAGCTGTGGTAGGAGAATGGGCCAAAGTCACGGTTGCTTTCCTCCTTTGAAACTAAACAGGGCACGGGGTTTGGAACCTCTCTGTGTGGTTTGTCCTGTTAACTGATGTGGATTTTAGTCTTACTTCTTTACAGTGCTAGTTTATGGAGAGCAGAGCAGCTTTTGAAAGTTCTCTTGCCTCAGTTGAAAGCATAACTCGCACGTCTCATTGGTGAAAGTTCACCCCACGTTCCATCCACATCCAGATGAGCACAAATATACACACACATGCTTAACACGCATGGCATTAGAGCGGAGATGGCCGGCCTCTGAATGGGCTTGTTGGGGTGGTTGTTTCAGTCTGAAAGGAGAAGAGATGAGTTTTCAAATGCTCTGTCCCCCTGGCAAGTCATCACAAAGTTGCAAAATCAACCTTTCTAACATAAGGACAGCTTTACATCTCAGATGACTGCCAAGCCATCCAGCCACCAGTCCTCCCCAGCTCCAGGGGCATCACTGTTTAATTACGTTACTCCAATAGTCAGTTACACTGTTTGTCGAAATCTAATAAACCACACTGCTTGGAACTCTGCTAAAACCAACAGTCGCCCAGGGCAGAGGGGTGCATACGCAGGCCTCCGCTTTGGAAGGGTGACAGGCAAATACAGCTGCTAGGAATAGACATCTCGTACCATCATGCCCCTGCTTGTGAGTGCTTGTCAGTTGCAACAGTGACTTTAACCCTCATCACCCTCCACTTCAGGTTAATGCAAGAGCTTGAGGGAGGGGTGGTTTAGAGGTGAAATCTTAGGGGCTGCAACTTACTCTTAAAGTTGAACCTCAGATTTGCTCTTATTGTTTGAATTGATGCTTTGTCCAGGAGTGGTGTAAGTATTCTGGTAGCACCTCATTGCGCTAGGCACTACATGCCGGCACGCATACACTCTGAAAACATGGTGCCTGCCCCTGCAAACTAAGCATTTTGCAAGAGCAGGCAGATACTCTATTGCATAGAGGTCATTTATCTTCCCATCGACAGTACATAAAGACAAATGTGTAGACATGTCAATTCCTCCAGTTAAATGTACTCATTGTTAATTAAATCTAGATTCACTCTGCATTAAAATAATATTGTAGGTGAAAATGGCAAGGATTGTGACCGGGAACAGTGGTCACAGTGTCCTAGTCCAGGGCTGAGCCGCTGTCATTTGTTTTTCAGACGATTTCCCCAAACCCCAGATTATTATTCAGCCAGAGACGACCATGGCCGTTCTCGACAAGGATATCCGCTTCACCTGCTCGGCCGCAAGCAGCAGCAGCTCCCCTATGACATTTGCCTGGAAGAAGGACAACGAGGTCCTGCACAATGCGGAGATTGAGAACTTTGCCCATGCGCGGGCCAAGAACGGTGAGGTGACGGAGTACACCACCATCCTGCACCTGCGGCACGTCACCTTCGCCCACGAGGGGCGCTACCAGTGCATCATCACCAACCACTTTGGTTCCACCTACTCCAACAAGGCCCGGCTCACTGTTAACGGTGAGCGCCAGGCTGGGGTCAGATTCTTTTCTTGTAGGTAAAAAGGTCAGCCAGCCGTACGTATCCCCCGGAGTGTTGGGAGGCCCCGTATTATAGGCACACACCTGCTGTGATGACCCCGTTCTGACTAGGCACTTAAGTACATGCTTAACTTCAAGCACGCGAGTCATCGCTAAACACAGGCCTCATCCCATTGGTTTCAGCCGCTCCAGTAGGGTCTCTGCCCGCAGCAATGAAAGTCTGACAGGACTAGAATGAGGGAAAATCTCAAATAACATTTCCCTTTAGAGGGAGGATGGTTTTTATTTGTTTCATAGCCTGAAGACTGATCCCAGAAGCAAGTGAAATTAGTTTAACGGAGGATTTTCAGGTATCAGGAAGGTAGGTCTCATTTCCCTAAGGCTGTTTGTCACTCTACCCCTCTGCCCCCTCTTCCCTTCACAGTGTTGCCTTCATTTATTAAAACCCCCCACGACATCACCAGCCGGACAGGGACGACAGCACGGTTGGAATGTGCGGCCAATGGCTTCCCCATCCCACAAATTGCTTGGCAGAAGGACGGAGGCACCGACTTCCCAGCAGCCCGAGAGCGCCGCATGCACGTCATGCCAGATGATGATGTCTTCTTCATCATGGATGTGAAGATAGAGGACATGGGCGTTTACAGCTGCACAGCGCAGAACTCTGCGGGCTCTGTGCTGGCCAACGCCACCCTGACTGTACTAGGTAAGCAGCTTTGCTTCCTTGGGGATCCGGGCAGGGCAGGCAGAGGAACCATTTTGAGTTTTCAAAATGGCTTTTAGAAGGGAATGCTTGAGTTGTCAGAAGCCATAGCCATACTCATGGGACAATGGGCTTGGGGTGACGTCGGTAGGTTATGGTACTATGAAAGGACCCAGATAAGTGAAAAATAGTCCTGTTTCTGTTGCAAGTCAGCCTTCTTCTATAGGAGAAACCCATTAAGCCATGCTGTTTGCCTCCCCTGCCAAGGAGAAATATGCAGGAGGAAACTAAACTCTGCCTCCCTGCCCTACAAGTTATTAGTTTGTGACAGCTGTTATTCCTCCTCCAAAGTGGGAGACGATTAGCCTGGGGCATGGGTTTCTTGTGTAGGATATGGAAAGAAAACTAAAGCAGAACTGATAGTAAAGGCCCAGATTATGCCAGTTAGACATGGGCAGTGAGGCGTCCCTGGGGAAGCTGACATACGAGACCCTGTATTGTTTAGCCAATCTCTAGAACTTTGCTAATTGTGTCTTCAGAAAGGTCTGTTAGTTTGCTAACTCTAGATGATCTGAGTCATCACAAACCCCCTAGAAACTTAATGTCTGTACTTAAACCCCTGTAGAGACACCATCTTTGATCCATCCACTGGAAGACCATGTAGTGTCTGTAGGTGAAACGGTGGCCCTTCAGTGCAAAGCAACAGGAAGCCCACCTCCACGCATCACCTGGCTGAAAGGCGACCAGCCCCTGGTAGTGACTGACAGGCATCATTTCACCCCTGGCAACCAGCTGCTGATTGTTCGGAATGTTGTGCTGGAGGATGCTGGGAAATACACCTGTGAAATGTCCAATACCCTTGGAACGGAGCGTGCGCACAGCCACGTAAGCATCTTGCAATCCCTTGGCTGCAGGAAGGACAGGACGACAGTGGGGATAATCACCATTGCAGTGGTGTGCAGCATTGTGCTGACGTCTTTGGTCTGGGTGTGCATCATCTACCAGACCAGAAAGAAGAGTGAAGAATACAGCGTCACCAACACAGGTAGGCTCCAACCCTGGCTAAGGGCTTGGGCCAGCGGAAACCGTTGCGTGCCAGAACATTCTGCTGCGGCTGAACGGCTGTGCCAACCAGCCATAACTCCTACTTAAAAGGCTTATCTCAGTGATTTGATTCCCCGTATCATCTGCCTCTGTTCAGGAAGCCTCGCCCAGCTGCACTAGCTGTCACTTGCTGTAGCAGACTGTTCAGTGCTTTGATTTACGGCTTGCCTGGCTCATCAAGTTCTCTCCCATCCAGCCGCAGACAGCCTCTCCTGGTTCAGAGCCTGACAGGTTTTCTCTGGCCACTGTCGGCAGCTGTGTTACAATCTGGGTTAACCCTCCAGGGTTAACCAGGCCTCATTTGTGATGCAGGAAACCCCTGTTTCCACCCAGGGTACTGAGCCCTCCACCCACCCACATATAACTCATGCAGTGAGATATCTCCAGCAATTCCTTGGGACAATGTGCAGCGTCTTCTAGAGGAAGTTTTCTGGTGCCTGGCGGCCTTCCAAAAATGCCACCCTGGTGCCAAACTCATGGCGTTGGGTTGAGAGCTTGAGGATGGGCCCTACTGAGGTCAGGAGGAATAGTCAGTGGAAGCACCGGTTTGGCCTCTTGGACCAGTTCCTGGACTCTGAGCCAATGCTCAGTCTGATCCCTTCCTGGGATTTGCTGCCCTCCACTCTGTCCCTTTAATCTTCTCAGGAAGCAGGTGCAGTAGGTCTGGGGCTTTCAAAGCCGTGGCCGAAGGGAAGGTTTGAATGGAATGTCGTTTGCATGCTGTAAATGCAGTCGTTTCTGCAGAACACTGGAATTTTTTTAAAAAAATCTCGAGACATTGCAGTGCTTCTCTCTTCCCCTTTCTGAACGGTGTCTGGTCAGTTCGTTACAGGGTCAGTTCTGGAAAAGGAGGGGCTCAGTGCCCAATAGAATTGAGTTTACATTTGGCATAGCCTGTGGTGGGAGAGGGGGACAGGGCTGGCCAGCGGTAGAACAGTCTAAGAGCTGAACATGCCTAGTGACCCAGGATCTAGCCCTGGGGCTGCCGTCTGCGGGAAGGCTGTTTGAAAAACAAGGCCAGTTGCTGTGGTAAATAGTAAAATGGAGATAGTCCTCTTAAGTTCAGGTAGCAGTAATTTTAATAGGACACTTGCAATGGAGGGGAAGTAGCAGTTTTTTGCTCTCTTCCCCCCCACCCCTCCTAAAATCTTTCTGCCTTTCTGGTTCCTTTCCATAGAATTCAAAATAACCCCAGAGGAGCTGCAATGTGTAGGACTCATAGAGCCATTTTTCTCTTTCAGTGCATTTGCCTGAACATGTTCGCTTTGTGCTGGGTGATGAGCCAGCATAACATTAAGGCAATTGCATATTTATCAGAGTGGCTGAAGTAAAATCAGGCTGAAGCTGACGCCCCGAGCAGCAGCCCCCTGGCCGGTTGTTACCGTTCCTCTCCAGTTTTGAAGTTTACTTTCGGCCTGGTGTTTTCATGGGGCAGGGCCTGGTACAAAGGGAGTTTGTTGCTACCGAGCCACCGACAACCCATATTAAAAATTCAGAAAGCGACATTTATTATTCTGCACATTCCCCTCTTACTGACCAGAGGAATCCTGGCAGGCGTGTTTGAAGAGACACAGAGGCTGTAACTGCTCTCTCAGTTTGATCATAGGAAGCATGCAGGCCGCAGTCTTCTCTATTAACGTGGTTACGAAAGCTGTTGGGTCAGTCTCCTAAATAACGTAGGAACCCACGTCCCATTTTCAGAAGACCAGGATTTTCACAAGTCCCTATGGATTGGCGATGTCTAAATATTGAGACACTCAACTAGTGCCACCTTAAAGGGGCCCTCAAGTGTTCTGAAGAACCAGGCTGCTTTGGATGTCTACATTGTTGGGTGACATCTTAAAGTCATTGGTCACTTCTGAAAAGGGTGGCCTGAGTCTCCGTGAAAGTCCATGAAAGTCCACTTATGCTCCTAAGTCATTTTTGACAGCGTAACTCCTTGTATCGAAGTACTGGAGGTTCACATTTGTCTTTACCTCTTGTTGCAGACGAGACCATTGTACCACCTGATGTGCCAAGCTACCTGTCCTCCCAGGGTACTCTTTCTGACAGACAGGAAGTGGTCGTCAGAGTTGACAGCCAACAGCCTAATGGGCACATAGAGAACAATGGTAGGAATTGGATTCTAACATTTAAAAAGCTGTATCCACTCTTTGTGTGACAAGGGGTAACTAAAAGCATTAGTGCCCGCTACTCTTCTGCTCTTATTGTGAGCTGTTTGAAAGATCTGTACACCTAGCTACTACACTGTATTGGGGACACAGGCAGGGACATGCCTCTCACTTGGCGGACACAGAAGAAACACTTTTCCCAGTAATAATATCACTCATGAAAACTAAAGATTCCTTTAGTGACTACTCATTCATCAGGCCTGGGAGGTTTTGCCAATATTGGTCTAGTTCTATGGCTCCAGAATTACTGACAACTAAATTCTAATACAAAATCCACTGGCATTGCCAAACCCCGCCTTCAGGTTTACAAATTAAATGCCAACATCATACAATATTTTAAAAGACAACATGTTGGGTGGAAAGGTTAAATTTCTGGATTAAGATTATCATTAGTCTATAAAGCATTTGTTCCTTGAAAAATTGACTCAGAATTATCCACTGTTTCCATTGCAATCCCTTATGCTGTTTTTACAGTACGATAAATGACTGAATGTTTCGATTGAAAGAGCAGATGGTTGTAATCTTTAGCCAGCTGGGTCTTTTGTTATAGGTATGTGTCAGACTGATGCTGGAAGAGGTCCAGATACTGAAGCGCCCACTGTAGCTTGTAGACAGCCAAAGCTATGTGTAGGATATAATAAAGACACTTGGAAGACTGAAGACGCAGCTGATGGAATGCTTGTTCCAGATAAGACAGGTACAAAACACATTAATCTGCAAAGACATTTCATGTTAGTACAGATCAGAAATCATTCGAGAGTCAGAGTGTTATTAAGACTGAGAAGATATGTTGCCTAAAACAATGCCAAGAGTGATTCTCAGATGTGGACACGGCCCTTATATTTTTCTCTTGCTTATTTCTTCATCACAGTAGTTTGAGCTTAAAGAACAGCCAGAAAAGGGCAGACTTTTGACTCTGATTGGCATCACTGCAGCTTGATTGGGTGTTTTTAAGCCATTCCTAACATGTAAGCGCTGTTTCAAACTGAAGGTGTTAGACATTTTCATCAGAGGCATCATAAAGGGACTCTTTAGAAGTTCAAAAATCAAGTTACAAGTAGTTTTGGGCACTGCACCTGCTCCTCGGTCTCTTTGCCAGTGTGTGTGGTTTTCCAATCACATTTTCCTATTTTTAAAAGATATTTTCTCTCTCATCATACTGTTTATAAGAGCCACGCAGACAGCATGGGAAACTAACTGATTCTCTAGGGGAAAATCTCTAGTAAACCCTGTTAACTGACCGAGTGCAGATAAAATAAACTGGGGGCGAGGGGGGAATAGACTTCCTTCTCTTCCCTCTTTCACCTCTAGCCATCTTGGATGTTATACCTACCACCCATAAGCAAAATATTTTCAGATAGAAATGTGATTTAAATTGACGATGTTGGTTTAAAAACAACAACACTCAAAAGGCAACATATTCATTTTCAGCAACACCTACCGCAGAATTCCACCTTCCTTTTCTTCACTGTCTGGTCAGCCATGAATCAGGAACTAGCCATCGACGATAAATACATAACACCTGCAAGGTGTCTTTCAAGCTGCAATAGAAATAAACGTGTGGAGTGGGATAGAGGGGCAGACCCAGTCGTTTCAACTACCATTAGGGATACTGGGAAATCTAACGTTCTGAAAAAGGCAGGCGTTAACTAGATTTATAGGAAACCAAAGAACCATATATTGTTAAGTGACTCCCGTGTGGCAGAGGGGTGGCCTGAGATGTCTTATCCTTCTCCAACTTGCATGATGCTGTGATGACGGCTTCACACTGACTGTACTTAACTTCAGTTATTGCCTTTTTCTCGCCCTCCACAAAGGGTACGGCCTGCCAGTTGTGTGCACTGACTGCAGCGGAAGTACAGATAGCATGAATGTCAACATTTACCCCCAGGATCCCGAATACTATTCTCAGCCAACTAAGACTATGGATAATGCACACCAAAATGCATTCAGCAGAAGAGAGCCAAGTAGGAGCCAGAGCAGAGGTAGCAACCCTCACCAGTGCGTTGGGATTGCCAGCAGTCAGAGAATGGACACTGATAGGACTCTGTATCCCAGCAACCATGACAGAATGCCACCGTCGTCCTGCACGACTCAACCACTGCATGTGGACAGACAAGGTACGCGGTTTGCTTGGGTCTCTTTCCCTATACCATTCCGATTAATGTCCTGGTTCCTCTCGTTGCCTTGCCTTGCTTTTAGAAAGCTTTAGTAATCTTCAGTGTTAAACATGGGCTAGTTGGTGGTTGGTTTGGAATGATTATTATTTATTATGTGCGTTGCGGTAATGGTGGCATTCTGAGCAGCAGCTAATCGAGCATTGTACTATCCTTACTTTCTTACAGGCGCTTCACAACCTTTGGCAAATGCTCCAGAGCATAGTAAGCGTCACTTAAAAGCTTCACCTTCAGAAGACTCAGTGAAGCAGCTAAAAGGGACTCCTGAAATTTCACCAACATCACTGGATATACAGGGTGAGGCTGAAGCTAAACAAACTCTTCTTTCCAATGGATACCTACCCAAATTACAGGACTCCACTCATGAGTTTAAGCCACCCATAAGATCAATGGACTGAGAGGGGAGAAACTGCCATGTGCAAATGAACAAACCTACTATTGACCTTAATTTTTTGCACAGAATACCTAGGCTACTTACTTCTACCTCAACTCTTGAACTGACCGCCTCTCCAAGGAAAAGGAAAACAAATGAGGTATGAGAAACAAGCTTGTGTGGGGAACAAACTCCTACTTGAGCGTCACCTGTTTGTACATAGTTTAAAACTTCAATGAGAAGTATTACTAGTTCAAAAGTTAACTTGCATATGAAGCACATAAATGCAAGGGACAATTGTGTAGTGAAAAGAAAAGTATTTGATACAGTTGTACATAAGAGTTTTCATATTATATATAAATATATATATATATCTTTTACAGAGGCTATTTTAATCTTTAGTGCATGGATAACTGAGTGAAACTTTACAAAGTTTTGGCAATATTGTTTTCAGTATCAGGTTGCTGTTAAATTTTTCAAGAGAGAGAATTCTGGTGCCTTAATGCATAAGCAGACCTTTAAAAACCCAGGCTGTTTCAAAGGAATTGTCATGCTTTGCTATGGAAATTCCTTTAGATCAAGCATTGATTGGGTTAGTTAGCACAAATCCCCCCACCCCAAAATTGATTGCACTTAGCAGGTTTAAGCTGAGATCTTAAATTATTTCAAAGAAACGCTAAATAGAGTTTATAGGGAGAGCCAAGCATTTACCAAAAAAGAAAAAGTAATACATAGCAACGTGACTTTTTCCTTTATGGAAGAACTTAAAATTCATTACCCTTCAGAATTGCAGTGAAGAGCTAAAGGTTAAATATTATCAGTGATAGTCTGCAAATTACAGAAGAACAGCACAGAGGCATAAAGTTGAATTAAACTACTGTGCACACTTGCAAAAAGGAAAGCTAAAATCATTGCTAACAACAAAAATATATGCAGTAGAGGATGGGTTTTTTTCTTTTTGCACCTGTCACAAACTTAAAGGAAATGGCCTTATCTACACCCACAAGTTGTACCATTGTAACTATAGCAGTATACTTAAAGTGGTACAACCCTTCCCCGTGCGAATGCAGGTATACTGCTCTAACGGTAATGATGTGAACATAGCTTATTGCTGTATGTACAGGGGAATAAGTCACACGAGTATCAGACATCTTTATAGAAGTATAACTGCATCCATACTGGGCTTGTAGCTGTATTAATGTCCCAATAATAAAAATCACACCCCTAATTTACCATTATACTGGCTGTGTGCAGACTCTGCCTGAGATACATGACCTATGGCACTATATTAAGCTGTCTCTTTGCTGCACATACATCCCCTGATCAGTGTACACACAGACAATAATTGCTATCTCCTTGTATGTGAACATTGACTTCAGGCCCACGATTATGCCTTTGTGCCACAGTTCCAAGCTAGTCGGAAATAGACTGGTTTAGAAGCAAGAGTATATGGCGGTAGGTGGTCTTGCTGGTTTAAAGGGATGAGTACTACGTGTTAGTACAGGGTCTTTAAGTTCATCCATGAATTTAAAAAAAAAAACTGGTCAAATGGCTCTGTCACTTATAACTTCAGGCTAAAGCTTTTTATTTTTAGAACGGCTGCTTCTGTTGGTACCTGTGGATGGATGGGTTGGTTTGGTTTCAGTTCTGCTAATACAAGTTTACTACACTTTGGTGATGACTACTCCTGGGGAAAGGTTGGTTGGGTTTTTTTTTTTTCTTTTCTTTTTCTTAGAAGCAACTAAAGGCCAGTTTCATCAGAGCAGGGTCTGGTGGAAATCCTGCTCATGTCACTACGGGAACTCACAGCCGGTTTCAAAAGTCAGGGCAGTGAGACCTTTTCAAGGCCTTGATTCAGAAAAGCAGCTGTGTTCAGAACAATACTAAAGACCTATTACTTTTTTAAATGAGGGCCAAAGAGACCCCCCCATATTATCCCATCTTCCATCTTCATTAAAAGACTGCCACCCTTAATAATCTGATTTCTCAGTCCTTTGAGTGGTGGCCTAAACCCTATTTCACTGTCAATTACTGACCCTGGCTTTTACGAATGAGGCATAAGTTAACCAGCTACCTGTCTAGACCAGTTTCTAACTGTAGACACATTTGCACTTTGTGGCAGGTGATTAATTATGTTGAGTGCCAACTTTTAACTCTTCAGCAAATCAAAAGTGAAAGAGATGGACGGTAGTAAATAAATAACCCAACATGTATTTGTCCCATGAACTGAAAAAAATATGCTTTAGAACGAACTCTGAAAGTGAAAACAACAGTGGGACGTGAGTGGGACACACACAAGGAAGATGCAAATGACTTCATTGACCAATTTTGCTGGCAGAAATGTCATCACCGTTGCAAATATTAAGCACATTTGCCACATTAGCATTTGAAAATAATGTATTTTTAATAACGTTAACTGTTTCATGTTGTTACTTCCACTAAATATGTGAATCTGCTGCTTCTGAGAGGCAATGTGAAAGAGGAAGTATTACTTTTGTGTACAAAGTTATTTATTAGAAAATTTGGTACAATATTGTATGTTGAAAAAAACGTAAAATATTGAAGTGTCTAACAAATGGCATTGAAGTGTCTTTAATAAAGGTTCATTTATAATATGACAGCTTTTTTGTTGGGAGTGAGCTTTGCAGAGTTTCAGATGAAAAAAATAAAACCCAAGCAGTTGCTTACACGCTTCTCTGTTTCTAATGAAAATGTGTTAACGATATCGGGACATAACCTTTTCGAAACATCCATTTGTCAAACTGCATTCAACAGACAAAGAATTCAGTATGATAGACCAACATTGGGTACTAGAAACATGACCCTGGGGGGGGAGAGTTGGGAATTGTAGCTGAGATACACAGTGAAAAATTCATATGAAGTAAATTTCTAATATAAAAAAATATCAATTGTCTAAACGTCTCACAAACACCTCTCCATTGTGTGCCAAAGCCAGATGGGCTACATACAGGACAGCTTCAACTACATTTTTGAACCCTTCAACCTTTCTTAGTCCCACTCGTAACACCATCACTACCTATAATAGAAGCTTCAGTTTCAGCTTCAGAGTTAAGGATGAGCTTAATTTTGCATTTAAAGCAAGTATTCAATCTGGGTGTGTGTGGGTGGGTGGGTGGGGTTTTGTTTTTTTACAGTGTAGCCTCTCCAAAAATACAGCTCTTTGAGAAGAGAGAGTTCTCTGAAAATATACAATAAAAATGTGGTCTTTAAGGAATGTACTGTCTAGTGTCAGACAACTTTTTTTGGGGCCCTTAATTATGGAATAACACAAACTTTTCAAACTGTACATATAGTTAAATCTCAATTGTATCTTGTGCATAGGCTGTCACTGAAGACCTTTTTTGTTTTTTAAGGATTAGTGGTCTCTTTCCCCTTCAGCAGGGCATGCTGAATAGTATTCTACTAGAGAGAATTCTACCACGGACTGCCCTCCTCCCTCATCGCTGCCATCTCCAACGGTGCTCGAGCCACAGATGTCCTTAGTTTGGTACCTTGGGGACTGACGTTGATTCCAATGGCTCGCTGTACAGAGCCAGCCAGTTGCTGAAAGAAGTGTTGGGCCCTTAGTTGCGATGCTGTCCTAGAAAGTTTGTTGCGTGGTAAACAGAGTATAGGTCCTTATGTCAGCGACCACTACCATGCTCCACCTTCATTGCTTTTTACCTGCAGAGTAAGTAGCCTCCATATCAGCCCCCCTCCATTCTTCCACTCAGGGCAGGGTTGCATCATCTGGGGAGGCTGGCATGTCCCTCAGATCGGTCCTCAGAAACCAGGGGCCGTAGCAGCATGATCAGTGGTAGGTAAAGGAAAAGAGCTGTACCTGTCTTCGGGCATATAGCAGCACCAATGGGTTTTCATGAGCCTTCGTCGTAGACTGTGGTCCACAGCAAGAACCCCGGCGAGAAGGAAGCGAGATCAACCGACCAGTGGAGAGATTCCTCCCCTGTGAAAGCCCTTCCAGTTTCCACTGGGTGCAGTGCAAGAGACAGGCACCCAGCAGGAGGGACAATAGATGAAGAAATGGTGGTGCAGATTTTTAAAGATGTTCAAACTCATTGGTGCACTGATTGTTACTATGGTTAGTACATGGCATCTCTACAGAGCAGCGTTAAGCATCTTTGCGTAGCCATACTTTAACCTGTTTGGATATCTTGTGTACTTAAGCTTAACTCTGAATTGCCTGGGTTTTGAATGCTTGGTTGTGGGATAGGCACCACAGCCATGTCAGGTATTTCACTCTAAATTTCTGCTATACTCACTCTGTATATTTTAACATTGTCTTGGGCTGGGACTATGAAACAGGCATGTGTGACTATTGTAATTACAGAAGTCTAGACGTCCATCCTTCACTTTGTTTGTAGTAAAACATGTAGAATAAGAAAAGGCTGATTCCAGAACTGATGTTTCAAAAGCACAAAACATGGACCCAAGAGAAATTTGAGTCCTGAGCCGAGAATAATAAATCCTCCAGTATCAGCCTACTTGTTGAAAAGCAAACCAAGCCCATGCCCATAAAGAGCTTTGAGCCAGTAGCTAGCTTTTCCGAATGAATTCCTCTCCTGCCCCTGCCCCTTCCCCCATCCAGAAAAAAGGGATCAACTCTACAATGGAGAAAAGTACATTGTGTAACATCATTAACGAGATTGCCCTGACGAAACCTGCTGTATTGTTACAGCATCATGGCAGGGAGCGGAATCAGCCAGCCAGTTGGGACTAAAATTGCCCTAGGGATGAGCGTGGGCAATGATGGGTAGAAATTCCAGTTTTTAAGAATTAGTCCCTTTTGCTCTGCAAGTTTTCCCACTGTTTTCTGAGCAAGGGCTAAACTTCCGGACCCTGCATAAAGACAGCCAGTTTCTCCATGTATTTGCTTCTTCAGGGGAAAAAAACTACGCTGTAGTACAGACCAAGCTGCTGGTGTTACTGCAGATCTGAATTTGGCTCTGTGTTAGCGCTATCAATTATATTTGCATATATTTTTATTAGGATGCCTGCCTCACTGCTTCTACAAAACCTTATTGTGGAAGTGCCTTCAATTCAACTGCAAGGTAGTTCCAGGTTCTTAATATAGCTCTTTAAAGGTGTAACTAAGCCAAGTTGCTGCTGTAAATTTGACAAGATTTTTTTTATTTTTCAAAATCTTGGACTTTCTAGTGATAATTTTAATTGAGATGAAATAATGGCTTTTTGCCAAGCAGCTAATGTTTGCTTTTTGGCCCTGCACATATTCCACGAACTGATTTTAACTACAGCGTCTTTATGCTAAAGGAAGAATTTAAGTAGAGTCCAAGAACAGAACTAGCATCACTCTTCAGAACTCTTATACGCAATCTGCCATTTCAGCGAGGAGAAGAACCTGTGTTTTCTATTTGTCACTTGCATTCTGCAGCCAGATCTCGCCTGTTCTGTGCTTCACTGCTACAAATCCAGATCTACTTCAGCTTTTGGTAGGGAAAGAAAAAAAAATAAAGGCAAGAGCTGCATTTCTTTTCATAGGCAACATTGTTGGACGGGCTACATGGAAAATAATACAGCATTGTACTTTTACTGGAGAAATCTGAGTCTAATTAAAAACCCCACACTGGTTACCAAGTAAGAGTGCTTGCTATGCACCTGCAGGTATAACCGGTGGGATAAACTTTCAAAATATGGCTCAAATCAGAAACAAATGGGCATTATTTTTCCCCAGCAGCCTCCCAACTAAGAATACTTTCTACAGTCTTTAAATGCCTGCTGATTGCAGCTATGCCAACTCTTCCACGGAGCTAAAAGCAGCCCCAATGCTGAGGAGCCGGTGCCTCTAAATAATGAAAATTCATTTTATTCCATTTTTGCTGCTCAAACCATGTTCTTTTGGTTTACAAAACGGTTTCCTTGCAGGAGTTCTGATAATGCTGTTTGCAGATGCTGTAATTAGCTGTTTACCCCCATGTGTTCCTTTTTTGGCACAAGTCTCTATGACTTCACTGCTTTCCATGCTGGGAAATTTTAAGTTAGGGAAATTGGATTATTGAAGGACTTTTTTTTTATAGTGAAAATACGAGTTTAGGCTGTTGACCAGCTCCTCGGCTCCATAAAGAAGCCTGCGAAGGAGCATGAGTACTTTGATGAGTGAATTCTTTCTGGAGAGCAGCAGATCTTTGGCTCTTTGCTACGATTCACAGGAATCTCTGTTCCAAGTCAGCGCAGCAAGCTGCGAGTTTTGTCGTATGTCCCAAGGAAGATGAATCCTCCCAGACTGATTGCTGTCATTCGAGGGACAACACCTGCAAACAAGCTGAAAGAGAAAGGAAAAAATGCTTCACCTGTTGTCGTGGACTAGCAATGAGAGATGTTACCCGTTTATCACTCCACACACAACCTTTTAGCAGGGCTGTATATACCAACTTTATCTTGATGATTTCTTGAGTATGTTTGTGCAGAATTACCTCCTCTCTAAGGTATGTAGATAGCCTCTATTACTGTCGTATCTGAGCACCTCCCAGTCTTTAATCTATTTATCATCAACAACCCTCGGAGGTGGGATCCCCATTTTACAAATGGAGAAACTGACAAAGTGAGGCTGAAGGTTCGTCTGCACTTCGCTGAAATGCAGTGGAAGGGGTTGGGAAATGCAGAATGCAAAGAGATGCACTCAAACTGCTCCAAATGGACAGCGCTGGCGCAAGCTCAAAGGTACAAGGTACATCATTCACATTAACACAGTCCTGTTTGAAAGAGGACGTGTTCATGCGAACTAGGTACCTTTGAGTTCACACCAGCTGCGTCCACACGGGGCAGTCACAGCACAACCCTTTGTGCTCTGCAATTCACATCCCCGTAGTCTATACTGTGCCCGCCATAGCCTAGGACCTAGACCCTCAAACATATTTAGGTGCTTAACTTCCATTGAGAATCTGGGCCGAAGAGACTTGCCAAAGTTCACACAGGGCAGGTGATTGCACCCAGGTCACCTGATTTCCCGGCTAGCACCCTAACCTCTGGACCATCCTCACCCTCTACTTCCTTCAACCCCACAAATAATCAGTTACCACCCTGTAATTCAGTGTTTTATAAAAAGAGGCGAGATCAATCAAATACCAAATCTGTGCTGCTCTCAATGAAAGCAGGAACAGAGCTAACAGCAGTACTAGCAGTGGACTGGCATAGACAACCATTGGGAGAACTAGTAATAAACTCGCTACAGTCACTGCAAAGTAACAAAACCATGAATGGTTAAAAACTACCCAGGCTGTCTAGTAGAAGCCACAGTAACCTCCAGTTGGGAAGGGGGTTCGTTAACCTCAGCAAGCAAATCACCTTGATACACTGCTGAGCAAATGACACTCCTCCAGCGTTTGATTTCAAAAACTACCACGGTAGAGCAGCAGCAGGAAGACCAATCACGACACGACCTGATATCATTCAACGTAGCCAAAGTAGTTCTGCCTGCTCCTACAGCTCGTCTGTAACAGGAGCAGCCCCTGGAAGTTCAGTATCAAGGACTAGGTGGGCCATAAATTACTTCATCCATTATTGGGTTTATGAACCTCGGGACTGACCACCGTACACATGTGCCCTGCTGCACTGTATGTAAGATTTTAAATGTTGGGCAGTTTAAGGCCTATGTCCCTTTAACCCACTCTTCAGCATTTAAGCACATGGAATGGGTGATCTTGCCCAACACACAGTGTGTGATGTAAAAGTGACATGCACCGAGGTGGATTAAAGATAGAGATTCTGCTGTCCCTGGCTTCTCTGGACTGGACTGCCTGGTAACGTTAATCTAACGGAGTCAGAGTTTCAACTGTGTAGCTTTTACACCAGTATTGTGAGTAATTCCTGTATAATACTGTTAGTCCTGGGGCATGAGAGATCATCTGGAAGCAGTGCATATTCCCAGAGCAATTCAGGGACCCTAATCCTCACTGCTAGTCAGACACTGTGCTTGGTAAGCCTCCAACTGCACTTGCTTTGGTTTTTGTGATAATGATCTGTGCTCTGGGGCCTGGAGCATACAGGCGGATGGAAACGTTTTATGGCTGCACTAGACAGCCATTGGGGCTATTACCATAATTATAGCTTTGAAACAGAGTAATTTGTACAAGGCATACACTGACAGAGCACTCAAAGGGTAAATCCTACGGTACAGCGTTGTTCTCCAGCTACACATCATCCTTCTCCTGTGGAATCACACCAGCCTCTTACTGAAGCGCTGCAGACGTTCGTTTACAGTACAGTCCAGCACAGCCACAGCTCTTAAATAAGCAAGGCTGGAGAACTTTGAATATGTTAACTAGAAGCTGCATCTCTGACCTCATCTCTTATTGCATCCCCCTCAGCTCCACCGCTGGCCTCAGCTGGCCTCAGCATCCTATTGATTTCCTTCTGCTCTCACATATTTGCCTTTAACCATGTGGCAATCCCAGGCCTGGCTTCCCAAGCTACCAGCTTTTCCTCCGTTGCATAGAGAACAGCTGGTCATCTGGCTAAGGCACCGCACAGACTCTGGAGATCTGGGTTCTTGTCCCAGACTGGCCCCTCAGTTACTCAGCTAACCTGTCTCTGCCCCACTTCCCCTTCTGCAAACGGGATAATCACACTCACTTTCGTTCATGCTTTGTCTGTTTAGACTGCAGACTCTTCCGGGCAGGGACTGTCTCACTAAGGGTTTGTACACAGGGCCCTGATCTGGGTTGGCGTCTCTAGCCACTACTGTAACACGACGACAACAAAAGATTGGTTAGTGGGCCTAGATCAAAGCTGAGCATTTTAACTACAAAGAGGTCCAGGTGCAAGTGGCTCCGATGCACTTTCCCAGTCTGCGTGTTGAGCTGGTTAGGAGAAAACACAAAAGCAGAAATCAGACATGGTAGGCTCCTGATTTTCCAAAACCCCATTATCCAAAGCTCTGCACTAGCCGAGTCCCCAGCCTGGGAGACGAGAGGGTTTGGGTTATGCAGAGGTTTGGATAGTGGAGCACAGACTCAGGGCAGCCATGGGAGTGACACCTAACTCCTGCTGGCACAAGGTGCAGGGGAGGCTGCAGCCACAGCAGAGTCAGGAGGTGTGGGGGGGCGTCTCCCTGCTCTACCAGGACCACAGCCGCCCACCTGCACCTTGCACCTATGATAACCAGGGCAGGGTCAAAGGCGCGAGGGAATGGAGCCGTGACACCGGAGCTGCAGAGGGCTCCTGCACTGCCGCGCCTGCCCTCTCGACTATCCGAACTCCCGCTTAGCCGAATACAATCTGCGTCCCTAGGGCCTGTCAGCTCACCGGGAGTACCCTGTCTGATTTCCAAAGCGAATCATCGCCAGCTGTGTAATGCAGGGACGGCCAACCTGAGCCTGAGAAGGAGCCAGAATTTACTAATGTGCGTTGCCAAAGAGCCACAGTAATACATCAGCAGCCGCCATCAGCGCTCCCCACTTCTCCCCCGCTCCCAGCACCTCCCACCCACTGGCAGCCCCACCGACCAGCACCTCCCGATCTGCTGTTTTGTGGCATGCAGGAGGCTCGGGGAGGGGTGGAGTGGGGGCAGGCCTGTGGCAGAGCCCGGCTTGAGCAGTGAGCACCCCCCGGCAGCCCAGGAGTCGGTGCCTAGACAAGGAGTCACATATTAACTTCTGAAGAGCTGCATGTGGCTCCGGAGCTGCAGGTTGGCCCCCCCCTGGAATAATGCCTATGTGCTATGGGGGTGTGCTCTGATCCCATGCAGCCTGCCACCTCCAACTTATAGTGCCTAATCCTTCTAGTAAAAAGAACAGGAGTACTTGTGGCACCTTAGAGACTAACAAATTTATTAGAGCATAAGCTTTCGTGGGCTACAACCCACTTCATCGGATGCATATATGGAGAAGGTGAAGAAGAAGAAGTGGGCTGTAGTCCACGAAAGCTTATGCTCTAATAAATTTGTTAGTCTCTAAGGTGCCACAAGTACTCCTGTTCTTTTTACGGATACAGACTAACACGGCTGCTTCTCTGAAACTAATCCTTCTAGTATTCATATTCCCATTATTTTCCATTATTTGAATGCAACTCTTCACCCATGTTTTTCCAAGCCCTGGAATATTTATTCCCAAATGCTTGGATCCTAAAGTCCATCAGAACCTTGAGGCACTATTTTGACAGGGATCCTTCTTGCAATATGAAACAAATCCCCAGTTCAATAGAAAATATCAGAGGCCACTGCTTAAAGTAACCCACTGGACAGGCCCCTTTACTCAGCACTACAGGTTAGATCGTTTTGCATTTCCTAAAGCAGAGAATCCTTAAAGGCTGATGGCTAGTGTCTATTCACACTTGGGATCTCGGTATGGAAGAGTCGCGCGGTTAGGGCCCAACGCTGGAACGGGTGCAATAGTGTGTGTGCACCTGCACCTATTGGGAAACCTCGCTTAGCAATCAAAATAGGGAGCTAGGACCCCTGGCTTGTGGGCCCTACTGTGCCACCATCTAGGAGGGCAAGCTCAGGCAACTCCTTCCACTTCACTCTTCCTATGGGGAAAACAACACTTGCCAATCTCCCGGCTTGGTTGTAAGGCATCATCGATGGCTGTAAAGTGCGACAAGCTCCTTGGAGAAAAGGTGCTGGAAAAGTGCAAGGCGTCCATGCACAAGTCTGCCCTAGTGCGTGCAGCTTAGAAATCGCTCACCTAAACTCCCATTTGCAAGTGCAAATAACTGTGGCTACGTGCACATTGCTCCTTTAATCTCACCCATATTCTATCCATTGAGAAATATCTATTAATGGAGGCCTCTCTCTCCCTCTCTCTTACGGACAGAAAAGGATGTGAATTTGTTGGCATGAAGCACTTGGATTTACTAGGTGCAAAACAGGAAGTGAGTCCTGCACTCTGGCTTTAATAATGTGGCAAGAGGCAATGCATCTCTCTGCCCCAGAATTCCTTCTCTTCAAATCTGAGATTTAGTAGCGAAGCCATAGATTATTTTACATTGCTGCCAGCCAAAAAGCCCGACACTTTTACTGGTTTTGATTAATACGTTTATAATTGGCAGCAGGCACGGCCGTCTCTGCATTTATTTTTCCCAAGGCTTTCTTCCTTCTTGCAGCTGACACAGTTTGGCCATTTTTGCCTGTTTCTGTTCTCAGGATTGCTTATTATTTTGCTTTCTCTTGGCTGTGCAGCGTTGAGGAGAGCTGGGTTACCCTTTGGTTCTATTGCATCAGTGGCACAATCTGAAGACAGAGTTTGAATTCTGGTTGGCTAAATGGGCACTTGTGAAACAGGCTTGAAAGAACACAAATTATGTGCAACAGAAAGGGGGGATTTAGACGTTGAATAGGAGTGTGGTGCTTAACTGCTATTTGTCCTTTTGAAAATAGATCCCATGGTCTTCTCAGCATATACAATGCTGTACAGTGCATGAAACCGGCCCACAGACAAGGGACCTACAAGTGATAGCTCAATGCGTCCTGAGACAATACAAAACGAACAGTCTGGGGTGGGCATAACAGCTGGAATGCTTCCTGGAATAAGGGTCCAAGAACTTCCTGAAATTTGTTTTGAATTATTTTCCAAATGTGTCAAAAGAATATTGAACTTTTACTAGTTGTGTGACCAGAAATCGGGTGTTAAGGAAAATTATCTGTAACTAGACTGGAGGGACGTGCAGACACAGCACTGGCTATCGAGTTGGTTTCTAAACCCTAAAGCAGCGAAGCGTAGCACTGGCAAACAGGCTGATCTAGAAGGGTATGAGAAATGAAGCTAGAGATTTGCATAATGAGTCTGATTGTGGAAGGGGGAAAAACAGCAACACCTGTTGCACCCATCCAGACCTGCATTTGTTCCCAATGTCTAGTTAATGCTCCATGTGGATTTTGCGCATGTCACTCCAGTAACTACAGATTTAATTAGCTCATAGCATATGTATGACGCCAATCCCAGAGGCACAATAACACAACTACCAGTTGAACCGCATACGCCCACTGGGTGCAGGTGGAATCTAGGATTTATGGTTCAAAACCACAGGCCTCTCGCATGTGGACTGAGGCAATCTACATTAGCTATCATTATTTTAGGACTTGTATTCTGTGTAGGCTACAGCTAGTCACTACTGAATGACTCACTGATTCTCCCACACAAAGAGCACAGCCCACTACAAACTGACCAGGTATCCATGCAAATCAATACTAATTTACACGCCTGTGGCATCTTTTGTCCAAGGCTCTCAAAACGCTCTACAAACACGAATGAATGAGTCCTCACAACTCCACCATACGGCCAGGAAGCATTGTTCCCATTCTTACAGATGGTTAAACTGAGGCCCAAGGAGGCTAGGTGACTCACCCAGCATCACATAACAAGTGCCTTCCAAAGCTGAGCGGAAACCCAAGGCCTTCTGACTTGGTCCTTATATACTAGACTATGATGTTTTCTTATGAGCTATACATGTCCTGCTGCCACATTGCTGCAACTGATATTCTTGCCTATTAGGTGGCTAATTATTTCGGGAGACAGAGCTGTGCAGAGCTGATCAGACTGATGCTTTGAGCTCTGTCGCTATTCAGATTTTTTTTAAAAAAATATGCATTTTTACTAGGGAAATGATTTAGTTGGGGATTGGTCCTGTTTTGAGCAGGGGGTCGGACTAGATGACCTCCTGAGGTCCCTTCCAACCCTCATATTCTATGAACTCCAAGTGGGTGTTTTGTTGTTCTTCAATGCATAACATTTAATGATGCATGTTAGAGTCAGGAAACGCTGCTCCCACACACATAATTACACACACACACACACAACATATGTACATGTGTAATTAATGTGTTATCCAATGGAAATGCTCTGCCCTGGATGTCCTGTGTAACCTCAGGCAAGTCCCATACCCTCTCTCTGATAACCTGTTTCCCCATTGATACTATTTGCCTAAGTGACAGGGTGCTACTCATGTCTGGCACGCCTGAGCAATTCCCCACTGAGCAAGGCAAGAGGACTGAAGGGTTAGCCCACAAGGGATGTCTTCATTCTATGAAACTCCATGCGTAGAAACCTGAGCGAGGCAGGAAAAAGGAAGAACAAGCTGTGGGGTGCACATTTCAAAGCGGCTTCCCTCAGTTTTCCTGCCCTCTGTATTTCAGCACGTTGAAGCATTTTTCTGGGGCTCTGGGCCTGTTTCCTGCTGGGCGATGCTGTGGGGATGGACTGGGAGTTGCTGATTTATAGCCTTACACGGCGCCACGCGGTGACTGAAATGCAGAATTGCAGCACCCCATGGAGAGGAAGGGAAACACCTGCAAATCCCAGTTTCAGTTTCTTGGCTTTTAGCTTCCTCTGCTTTCTTGTCTGGGATGCTAGGGACGGAGGCTGTTGGTGTCCCCTCCTCCCGCTAGGCTTCCTGCTGGGGAAAGAGGGCAAGAAGGGGCAGAGGTGACGTTACACAAAGAAAGTTCCTGGGTAACTGTGGAAAGCTGGAGGAGGATTGGCTGGCGCTGTAGGGAGGTGCCTGCACCAGGCTGGCCTGGCTCTTAGGAAGGGGTAATGATTATTATTGGTTAATATTTGTAAGGCAGTAGCTCCTAGAGGCTCCGTTGTGTCAGGTGCTGTACACACACATACCTGAATGACTGCTACTTGGCCTTGTGAACGGCGAGTCAATTCATAGTTTTATACAGCGCATTAAACACACACACACACACACACACACACACTTATCTATCTCACAGATATTCTCTCACAAGATAGTCCTTACCCAGGTAGCCCTTGTGACCTCCAGACACTGTGCAGGGCAGAGAGTACATTCCCACTGGCATTGCTGGAACCAGCCTGTATCACAAGAACAGAGAGCCCATAATTCAATCAATCACCAGTTGGATCCAGTTATTATCAAGCTACCTATCCATTTACACTGCGCAACAGAGCAATGGGACTGTCTAGTGGCCCTAGTTCGGAACAAAACCCAGCTCTTATGACTTGGTCCCACGCTCTAACCAACACGCCATGCGCCCTCCTTGATACATGTCTGCTGAATGAGGCTGTACTATACAAACACACACAAAGATGCAGTGCACACTCTTTACAGAACGTGATGTGTGTCTAGAACACAGCACCAGTCGTCAGATGAGGTGCAAATGGCCAGTGAGAAATAGCTGATTACTCTACTCAGGGACCTGGCTGGTGGAGAGAATTGACCCGTATGGGGTGACTCGGACTCCATCAGCGCAGCCCCTTAAAGGATAATAACGTATCCCAACAGCGTGTACCAGCTGCTTGCATTTTAACCGTCCCACAATCTAGACCTGCTCGGGACGAGGCTAGATGGCTCGTTCATTAAAACAACAGTGGCACAGCTACATTAGCACTCCTGCTTTTGCCATCCCTGGCAGAGTTGCAGCAATGGTTTGAAATTCTAGGAAAGAAAGTCTGGCGTCAGGCCTGCGTATGGAGAGCAATGCAAACAATCCCCTGTTGTTAGAAAAACTCACAGAGGAATCAGTTCCTGCCTGGATTTTTAATTTAGGGAGTTTGACCCTATAAGGAATTTGTCATTAAGACTTTTGCATTAACCACTGGCAGCCTAGATTTCAGCATATCCCCAGGACAACCTAGCACAAAGCAGTGACGTCTTAGATGGCTCCTTTGGGAGACCTGAGGAGGGAGGTGAAAGAACAAGAATAGTAATTACAGGGCAAAGTAAAGCAACACCAGTTTTATCCATGCATGTAACGCACATTCACATCAGTTCCTGGCTTAAACTACAAGAACAGAAGTCATTAGTGATAGGTGTGGTGCTACATTTCATTTCGTTGCTACCATGCAGAAGTTTTGGCACTGGGGCCCATGCACCTGTCCATTTGCTCAGCGTTCTTCCATCTCTTACCTTTGCCAACATAATTCTTGTCTTTGCTACGTCTAGAGGTGTGGTGACTGCAGCTGCAAATCCACCTGAGCATATTAAAATACCAAACACAAGTGAGGCATTGTTTGCTGAACATGTATGCCACCCCGTCGACAATTCCCACAGCCTGGGTCAAAAACATTTCACTATGCATGCTTACAGCATGGTTCTCAGTTCAAAATTTGGGGATGTTTACAGTGTCTGTAGATAGAGTTTATTATTTTGCATCTACAGAAAAATCATTATTTAGTATTAATTATTATTTTTATTATTATTGTTACTTTTACTCTATTATGGTAGCATCCAGGAACCCTAACTGACACTGGAGTTCCATTGTGCAAGGCGCTGTACATATATATAGTAAGAGACAGTCCCTGACCCAAAGAGCTGATAAGATAAGAAAACAGTTTCCATTTTAAACACCTACATATTGTAAAGCAAATGAAATTGCTCGGGCCACGTCTACACTACCCGCCGCATCGGCGGGTAGTAATCGATCTATCGGGGATCGATTTATCGCGTCTCATCTAGACGCGATAAATCAATCCCTGAATTGACGCCCGTACTCCACCTCGGCAGGAGGAGTAAGCGGAGTCGACAGGGGAGCCGCGGCAGTCGACTTGCCGCCGTGAGGATGGCCAGGTAAGTCGAACTAAGATACTTCGACTTCAGCTACGTGAATAGCGTAGCTGAAGTTACGTATCTTAGATCGATCCCTCCCACCCTCAGTGTAGACTAGCCCTCACTCAGAAAGGAAATAAGCACAGAATATTTTGCTCTGTCTTTTGAGAGTGAAATTCTGACCAGACAGATAAACTATACTAGATAGGTAGATATATTATCATTGATTTGTTTTACGGTGGCACCTAAGAGCACCAGCCCTGGGTAAGGACTTAATTGTGTGGGGTGCTGTGCAGACATAGCTAAAGTAGTATGGATGAAAAGGTGCTACACCCCATAAATAGGCAATAGAAAATAAATATGGCGATTAATGATGTTCACAAGACACTCAATCTGGAACTCCATATCCAGGGAGTTTGGATCTGGAATTACCCTGTTAAAGGAAGCAGGGGTCTTGGAGCAGTTGGATGGGCCCTACTGATAATCCAGTAGAACCTCGGAGTTATGAGTTACAAACTGACCAGTCAACCACACACCTCATTTGGAACCAGAAGTATGCAATCAGGCAGCAGCAGAGACCCCCCCCAAAATGAAAATAAAAAGCAAATACAGTACAGTAGAGTGTTAAATGTAAACTACTAAAAAAATAAAGGAAGAGCAGCATTTTTCTTCTGTGTGGTAAAGTTTCAAAGCTGTATTAAGTCCACGTTCAGTTGTAACCTTTTGAAACAACCACCAGAACGTCTTGTTCAGAGTTATGAACATGTCAGAGGTACAAACAAACCTCATTCGCAAAGTGTTCATAACTCTAAGGTTCTCCTGTAATCTCTCTTACAATACAGGCAAATGCTACTTCAGAAAGAAACAAAATGGAGTAGTCATGACACCTGACAGCCCAATCTGTTTGTGGCTAGGGGGATTCTGCAAAGTGATCAATCATCCAGGCTCTCGAAACTCCCCTCCCTTCCAGGTTAAATATTTTTCCACTACAAAGCGTTTTCTTCTTCTGGCTCCCCTGCCTCCCCCCTCCATCACCATCGTGACAAGCATCCTCTTCCTTCAATGCGTTTCCATCGTCCCTATCCTCACCACTCTCAGAGCACATTACTTTCACTCAGAAGGGCTGGCCTAGCTGTGACTTCCTCGGTAATAATCAGTCATCAAGAATTGTGCAGGGACAATGCAACTGGCTTGCTATGCCCTCCCAAGAGACAACAAGCCTCCAGCAAACTAAGATCCCAGTTCTGATCCTGCTTCCACGGGTGTAAATCAGCCGTAATTGCACTGAAGTCAAGGGAACGGCATCATGCTAAAGCTACGCAATTGTAGAATTGGATCCCAAAGAACAGACAGGGCCTAACAGGCCCCCCCGCACACACACACTTAATTCAGTGACTACAGCCTCTGCCTCTTTCACTATCCAGGGGCTATTCTATTCTGTTCTCTATAGGTTCTTATACCACCCTCATTAGCACAGGAGCCTCTTCCAATCCCCCTAAGCAACCCCTTCAACCATTCTCTTTATTTCCCCCTCTAAATTTAACTCTGATCTCTCACTCTTTCACTCCCAGCCACAATATTTTAACTCAAAAGGAGTAGCTCAAACACAGCTAGAGATGCACCAAAATAAATATTTACCTTTCGTTAACAGTGCAATATTAAGAAAAGAAAAATCTTATTCTCTGGGGTTTGTATAAACCAAGTGTATGGAATATAGAGAGACTGATCTCAGAGTGGTAGCCGTGTTAGTCTGTATCGGCAAAAACAAGAGGAGTCCTTGTGGCACCTTATTGATCTTATTTCTCCAGGGGGAAGATGGGACCTCTTTAAATCTGTAAACTACTGCAAATCAGATTTATCCACTGGCCGGTGTTTTAACTCTGCTCTCTCTCTCTTCTGAGTTTTCCAATATCAACATAATTCTTCATGTAAAAAGAAGGCCAACTGGCTCTTTGAGTAGCTTTCTATATCAACTGCATGGGAGAAACTTCTTATGATTCATAAAGGAACATTCAGTGACAATTAGGTATTCGTTGTCTGGTATGTCTATGGGCGAGCCCATGGTTCTCAAACCGATCAGGGAACTTCAAGCAATAAGTGGATCGAGGTGCCCAGCTTCTCCTCACAGTAGGTTGGTTGATCAGTTTTGCTTTGGAGGGGGCTATGCCCCTGTAAGAAGCAGAAAAAGGGTTTACATTCAGGAAGCCAATATGAAGACCTTAAGCAAATCAGACTATGTGCCAGCCCATTCTTGCTCCATATTAACTTAAGGTCAGACTTCTTTTCCATTCTAAGCCAGTTCTGGACTAAATGACCAACTGGCCTTGAGAGAACAATTTGGTTAGAACCTTTCGTGCTAAAGTCAATGCTGTATTTTTAAAGTAGCTAAAATAATACTCATAGACACTTCCAAATTAACAAGGCTGGAAAGTGAAGTCTTAATTTTACCCACTGAACAGGATTAGTGTAAAACTCTGAAACAGGGATTTTAGTCCTGCTTGGAGTGCAAAGTTCAGGGCTGACGATGGAGTATTACCAACGTCCCCACAATGTTCAATTATTTTTCTTAACTGAGCTTGGCAGTTTCTTAAAGCATTCTTAGTCCTAGCAAAGTTTCTCATTAGCAGTGGTATAAATCTAGGCTGCTACAGTGCCTGGATTGTGTACAAATTACTCTTGGATACAATGTCTCCAAATGTTCTTATCCAGTGGTTTAATCTAGGCTGAATAGTTCTCCATTTTCCCAAATGTCTGTTTGGATCTTTTCAGCTCTTTTGCCATTAGCATGTCAATTTCCCCCTTTTCCCTCACCAGGAAGTATTTCTTACAGATTTAAGAACTGATTTAGAATGATGACAGCACCAATAATGTGCTTCATGAGCACAACATGCAGCAACGTAACAGCTAAATTAAATGCAAGTTTGCATATGCTTGACTAGAACTAAAATTTATAGCTGGCAGCGATGGGAGCCATGTTTTATACAAGGCAATGGGTCCGACAAAATCAATTTGCTCCACCTTTATTCCAAAATGCCAAAGATAATTGTTAGGGTAACCTCAGAAGGTTTATTACTTTCCAAGAACAATTTTATTCACAGGCTACAGCTAATAAGGCAATGGTCCTGGTTGCATTACAACTATAACTGTAGTTGTAATGCAACCAGGGGCCCTGGTTTATAAATGGAAGGAAGCTGTAGTGTAGACAGGACTGACCATTTCAAAGAAGCGCATTAGAAACTGGACTGTCCAAAGTGCATGCATGTGTCGCGGGTTCTGTCAGGCACTGTGCAAAAACACATCCTGTGGATAGGACAGAGGGCAACTTGTTTTATGCTTCCCCTCCTCTCACCCTGCAACATACCTGCAGGCGGGGGGGGGGGCAAACTATGCCCTAAGACACCAGCAGGTAGAGTGCAGAGAAGATGCTTGGGCCCGCTGAGGGGTAAGGCAGCACTGGAGAGACAGGCCAGCATAAAGGACTCCGGAATCAGGAGAAAAAGTCCCCAAAGTTCACCAGAAAGTTTGCTGGCCCCTTCAACAAACCAGGATCCAACCAGGCACCCAGTTCATTTTTCACATAGCTGCAGGTGACACCACTGCAACCACCAGGTGCTTCTAAGGACGTTATGGGTGAAATTCAATCCTAAATCCCAGTTCAGCCCTATCGGTTAAGCACATGCATCCTCTGGGCTTAGGTGCAGTATGGACCTTTCTGGTCTTAAGCCCCACGAATCTATGAAAGGACCATAATGTCATCTAGTCTGACCTCTTGTACATCACAGGTCGTTAACATTTCACCCAGTTACCTCTGTAGTGAGCCCAATAACTTGTGCCTGGCTAAAGTGTGTCTTCTAGAAACACAGCCAGTCTGGATTTGAAGACATCAAGAGTTGGAGAATCTACTACTTTGGTCAAAGAGGCTAGATCTTGGGATTTTCTCCCTGTAAAAGAGACTTGTACACTGGCTTCAAGTCACTTCTAAGGGTATGTCTACCCTGGAAACTTCAAAACGCTGCCGCGGGAGCGAATGTGGTCGCGCGCGAGCGCTGGGAGAGAGCTCTCTCAGCACTCCTGGTAATCCACCTCCACGAGGGGAATAGCTCCGAGTGCTGGGAACGCAGCTCCCGGGGCTCGCAGCCTGTCCACACTAGCGCTTTAAAGCGCTCAGACTTGCTGCGCTCAGGGGGGTGATTTTTCAACAAGTTAGAACGCTATAAAATGTAAGTGCGGACATACCCTAAGATCTGGTCTTCCCTACCAACTTACGCCTGGAAAATCCACACCTCTGAGCAAGGCAGTTATACCAACCTAACTCCCGGTGTAGACAGCACTATGTCTACTGTCCTGCTGCAGTGTTTTAAGTATAGACAAGCCCTTAGTCTTCTTTTTGATAAGCTAAACAGATAGAGCTCTTTACATCTCTTGCTGTACAGCATTTTCTCCAGCCCTCAAATCATCTTTTGTGGCTCTGTTTGGCCCGCCTCTCTGATTTTCCAACCCCCTTTCTCAAATGTGAACCCCAGAGCAATACAGGCTATCTAGGACTGCTCTCACTAATGGCATGTACAGAGGTAAAAATCGCCTCCCTGCTCCAACTCACCAATCTCCTGTCTGACACCCACAAGTCACGTGAGCCTCTTTTACTGCAGCATCTAACAAGGAGCTCATGCTCAGTGGCTTGTTCACTATGGCTCCTAAATCCTTTTTACAGTCCCCTCTTCGCAGGACACAGACTCCCTTCTGTACGTGTGGCCTGCATTCCTTGTCCCTGGATGGGTAGCTTGGCATTTGGCTGTTTGAAACGCATTTTGGCTGAATAGGCCCAGCTTGCCAAGCGATCCAGATCTCTCTGCACGACCGCCCTGTCCACGTCACTTACAACTCTGCCAGTCTTGGTGTCAGCCGCTTTTAAACAGCAGCGGTTTTATATCCACTTCCACATCAGTGATGAAAATGCTAAATAGCATCTGGCCTAGCACCTATCCGTGCAGAACCCCCCTGGAAACACCCCCATTCAATGATAATTCCCCGTTGACTTCATCCCCTCAGTGCATGCCTTATTGACACTGTCTAGTGCTACCAGCGCCGGGTGCTAGTTCTTTGCAGAGCGGTGAATCTCATGCATTGGTGAGCAGAGCCAAGTGGCCTATTAAAGGAAGAATCAAACCAGGCAGAATACAGGAACCTGGGGACAATTCATCTCATCTGTAATGATTTAATCCGTTTCGATTTGCAGGTCTGAGTACCTGCAAAAGGAAAGTTTTGAAATCCGATTTCGTCACGGCTTTTTCTGCCTTGTCTGGTTAAGGAGGCTCTCAGGCCCAGCGTGTAATCTTGTCAGAGTTAATTAGATCAAAAAGGAGGTGACAGCGACCTTCCACTTAACATGTAAAAAGCCCTCGTTTGTGTTTCATTATTCACAAGACTCGCTTGGTGGCTGTGTCACTACAGTACATCAATCATTCATGTGCGGCCCCACATATTTTGTTATGGCCTGGAGAAAGAGGGCCTATTTAATCAGAGAATTTTTCCACTGCATTGAAGTGACATTCTGGCTCCCTTTTTTTTTTTTGCCTCTGTCTTCACGCACAAGGTCAGCTCCCAGATTGCTGCACTGGGCAGTACAGCATGGGGAGAAAGTGACCAACCCTCTGTGGAGAAAGAAGTGGTTCGGGACTATTTAGAAAAACTGGACGTGCACAAGTCCATGGGGCCGGATGCGCTGCATCCGAGGGTGCTAAAGGAGTTGGCGGGTGAGATTGCAGAGCCATTAGCCATTATTTTTGAAAACTCATGGCGATCGGGGGAGGTCCCAGATGACTGGAAAAAGGCTAATGTAGTGCCCATCTTTAAAAAAGGGAAGGAGGAGGATCCGGGGAACTACAGGCCAGTCAGCCTCACCTCAGTCCCTGGAAAAATCATGGAGCAGGTCCTCAAGGAATCAATTATGAAACATTTAGAGGAGAGGAAAGTGATCAGGAACAGTCAGCATGGATTCACGAAGGGGAAGTCGTGCCTGACTAACCTAATTGCCTTCTATGATGAGATAACTGGCTCTGTGGATGAGGGGAAAGCAGTGGATGTGTTATTCCTTGACTTTAGCAAAGCTTTTGATACGGTCTCCCACAGTATTCTTGCTGCCAAGTTAAAGAAGTATGGGCTGGATGAATGGACTGTAAGGTGGATAGAAAGCTGGCTAGATCGTCGGGCTCAACGGGTAGTGATCAATGGCTCCATGTCTAGTTGGCAGCCGGTTTCAAGTGGAGTGCCCCAAGGGTCGGTCCTGGGGCCGGTTTTGTTTAATATCTTTATTAATGATCTGGAGGATGGTGTGGACTGCACTCTCAGCAAGTTTGCAGATGACACTAAACTAGGAGGCGTGGTAGATACACTAGAGGGTAGGGATCGGATACAGAGGGACCTAGACAAATTAGAGGATTGGGCAGAAAAAAACCTGATGAGGTTCAACAAGGACAAGTGCAGAGTCCTGCACTTAGGACGGAAGAATCCCATGCACTGCTACAGACTAGGGACCGAATGGCTAGGTAGCAGTTCTGCTGAAAAGGACCTAGGGGTCACAGTGGACGAGAAGCTGGATATGAGTCAACAGTGTGCTCTTGTTGCCAAGAAGGCTAACGGCATTTTGGGCTGTATAAGTAGGGGCATTGCCAGCAGATCGAGGAACGTGATCGTTCCCCTTTATTCGACATTGGTGAGGCCTCATCTGGAATACTGTGTCCAGTTTTGGGCCCCACACTACAAGAAGGATGTGGAAAAATTGGAAAGAGTCCAGCGGAGGGCAACAAAAATGATTAGGGGTCTGGAGCACATGACTTATGAGGAGAGGCTGAGAGAACTGGGATTGTTTAGTCTCCAGAAGAGAAGAATGAGGGGGGATTTGATAGCAGCCTTCAACTACCTGAAGGGGGGTTCCAAAGAGGATGGAGCTCGACTGTTCTCAGTGGTGGCAGATGACAGAACAAGGAGCAATGGTCTCAAGTTGCAGTGGGGGAGGTCCAGGTTGGATATCAGGAAAAACTATTTCACTAGGAGGGTGGTGAAACACTGGAATGCGTTACCTAGGGAGGTGGTGGAGTCTCCTTCCTTGGAGGTTTTTAAGGCCCGGCTTGACAAAGCCCTGGCTGGGATGATTTAGTTGGGAATTGGTCCTGCTTTGAGCAGGGGGTTGGACTAGATGACCTCTTGAGGTCCCTTCCAACTCTGATATTCTATGATTCTATGACAGGGTCTGCCATATTGGATTAGGTCAATGATCCAGCGAGCCCAGCACCCACCCTCTGACAGTGGTCAATCCCAGATACCACCAGTTAGACATAGAATATCAGGGTTGGAAGGGACCTCAGAAAGTCATCTAGTCCAACCCTCTGCTCAAAGCAGGACCAATCCCCAACTATTTTATTTTATTTTTTTTTGGCCCCAGATCCATAAATGGACCCCTCAAGAATTGAACTCACAATCCTGGGTTTAGCAGGCCAATGCTCAAACCACTGAGCTATCCCTTGGTCCCAGGAAGTTGCAAGAAGCCTGCTACTGGACTACGATAGAATAATCTGCCCATAGGAGAATCATCTTTCTAACCCCCATCAGACCTGCCCGAGAACAGGAGGTTTAGTGCTTGTGGTTTATTTTTTGAAAAATGTTACCTTCTCTGTTGTAACTCTGCACATTCCCATTATCTCTCACAGGCTATGTCTACGCTATCATGGTGGCAAAACGTATGTCGCTCAGGGGTGTGAATATTCCACCTCCATGAGCGACGTAAATTACGCCGGCATAAGCGCTAGTGTGCACAGTACTAACCTCTCCTGCCGCTCGTGGGTGGGTGGTTTAATTACGTTGATGGGAGAGCTCTCTCCCGTCAGCATAGAGCGGCTACACGAGAGATCTTACAGAGGCGCAGCTGCATTGGTACACTAAGCTCTCTAGTGTCGACACAGCCTAATTGTCCAGATTTTTCAGTCCTACAACAAGCTCTTGGTCTCTTGCAGCACTGAGTACCGCAGGTTAAATTCTGTGGTGTTTCTTTTGATCAGTTTTAGACTTGTTGACCTTCCATTTAACTGAGTGTCCTCTTGTTTTTGTGATATGGGAAAGGGTAACTAGGAGCCCTGATTTATTTTGTTCATCTAAGGTACTTCTAGAGCCCCATTAATGTAGTATCTAAGGCTCAGACCTTCAGAGACAGAAGAACAAGTGGATATAAAGTGGCCATGAACAAATTCAGGCTGGAAATCAGAAAAAGGTTTCTAACCATCAGAGGGCTGAGGTTCTGGAACAGCCCCTCAGAGGAGGTGTGGGGCAAACAACGTAATTTGTTTTAAGAGAGAGCTGGACAAATTTATGACTGCAGTTCTATGCTTGTGATGGTAGCGGGCAGGGCTCACTCCTGATTTACATCTTATGTTCCTGGAAGCTCATGTTTCAGGGTTTCAGTCGGCCACCTGCAGGGGTCAGGAAGGAACCCCCAATGTATTCTAGGGGGAGGGGAGGTGTTGGTCTCCTTCCTCTGAAGTATCAGAGATGGCCACAGCTGGAGATGGGACAGTGGACAGACAGGCCCAGGGCACTGAGGTCTAACCATTAGTGGTCCATCCTCCCTATCTGTACTGTTCATTGTTTTATATAGCTTTATCGTGTCCCCCCTCATTCATTTCCTCTCTAAACAAAAGAATCTCTGTATTTTCAGTTTCTCTCAGATGGAAGCCTATAATTCTAATAATTTTCTACACCCCCCTTTTATTTCTGCTATATCTTCAGCAAGTTGAGCTCATCAGAATGAAACAGGAGCCCAGGTGCCAGGACAATAGCTTTTAGTATTACTTTCCATCCTATTGATTTTGAATCCTGACATTCTGGGGCAGACTCTCAGTCCCTCTGCTCCCTTTGTGCTATTCAAACAGAGACTTCCCTGGCATGTGCTAGTTCTCTAGAAGGCATAGACACCTATGATGGCTTTTTCACAACATTCCCTGCCTTTCTTAGTATAGAATATGTGTTAGGGGTGGGGGGAGTTTGAGGTTTGACCTGAGAATGTTGCACTCTGACTTTCTTCACCTGATAGAAGGTCTGTTGGGATCCTTGCCAAATGGCACAAATTAGAGCAGCCCCCAGGCTGCTCTAACCAGTATCTCTGGCCAAGGGGCTAGAAAGGAAGAAGAAATTATATGAATCAAGACATGGCACCTATGGACTAGATTATTAACAGCTGGCAGAGAAAGAACTCAATGTCTCATTTACATTTATGTTCATGGTTACTGTGTTTCTATTGACTGCATATGTGTAAAAATGTGTATGTGCAGAAACAATAAGAAAGACAGTCAGGTCTCTCATAGATTTTTGACTTTAGTCGCTGCAATTTCACAGGTGTTAATGGAACAAGTGTTGTGGATGGAAGTCAATATACTGGTGCTGTCTGTCTTCTCTCCACCAAACTGTAAATTATGATTAAGGTAGAAAATATCCAACAATTTGTCTAGAACTAGAAGCCAAAAAAGGATTGTGTATTCAGCTTGTTGGCTTCATCACCATGCCTGTTCTCCTGACCTCTAAAATGTTTGGTCAAATTTTGTGGTGAAGCAAAGAACACAAGGGAAGTACGAGTCCAACATGCTCTCTGTGTCTCAACACTATCATTGTGGTATTGGTAACATCACAGTGATTACGGGTTAGTTGTTGCTCGCATAAAAGCCTTTTTCTCCCTTTCCAGAGGTTATAATGTGGTGAATTACAATCACTCTAGTGCAATATACACACACAATTTTATTTACAGAGGGTTTGCGTCTGTGGCTAGATTTGGGTTTTCTCCCCCCGACCGCCTCATAAAATAGATTACGTTTACAAATTTAAGCAGGCAGTTTATTCGGATATGTTTTAGCTGCAGAATCATTTACAGATTTCAGAATCAGAGAACTGCTCGTTGTAGCCAAGGAGCTGACATTGGAGGCAATGTCTGATTCGATCACCATATGATGCCCTCCTATTACATGTCTATAGATGGGGAGAGGAAATAAAAGAGTAAGGACCTAATCCAAAAGCTGGTGAAGTCAGTGGAAAGAATCCTCTTCATCTCAATGAGTTTTGGAGCTGGTCTTAAAACAAGGGGATGTGTGAAATATTGTTGGTGGGAAGGAACAAGGAGAAAAGAGGGAAAAACAGGAGGGAGGAAAGAGGGAAGGCAGAGTGGGAAAGAAGGGAAGTTTGCCGTCGGCTACAACATACCCAACAAACTTTAGACCCCAGCCCAGCAAAGACTAATGCCCATGCTTAACTTTATGCATAGTGCATAGCTCCGCTGCAGTCAATTGCACTGAAACCCCATGCGGAATGCTGACAGGAGTTCATTCAAAACAGGACGCCTCTGCGGAGCCGGGCCAGACGGTCAGACCCAAACCTGTGAGGTCCTGACTGACCACTGTGAAATGCTGAGTGTCCTGGACTCACATTTATGGCTCTGCCAGTGAGTCCAGGGGAAACTGGGGACACTTAAGCAGACCAGGTCCTTGGATGTCTTTCTTTCACACGTGATCACTAGGAGGTGAACATAGGTCACCAAAAAGCCAGTAGGTGGTGACAATTCCAGTCACAACCACCCTGAGCAGAATCAAATGGACAAGGCAAGGAAGGATGATTTTGTGGCTAAGGCACTGGACTGGGACTCAGAGGAGACCGGGATTCAATTTGTGGCTCTCCCAGAGACTTCCTGGTCTTTGGACAAATCACATGATTCCTCTGTGTTTCAGGGGTTTTTGCACCCATTTAACTATAGTAGTTTAGAAACAGCTCTCATTAAATCAATACAACCCCTAGCATTGATCCAGGCCAAGAATTCTTCTGTCAACCTAACCACATCTACATCAGAGGTTAGGTCGGCTTAAGTATGGTGCTGAGAGCTGTAAATTTTTCACACCCTGAGTGATGTAGCTGGCTTGATGTAAATTTTCAAGCCTGAGTTATATTGATTCATTTTAAGCTTTAATACTAGTATAGCTGGTTTGGGATGTAAACACTTTTATGTCAATATATCTGCATCCATTAAAGGGTTTGCACTGATTTAGCTAAATCAGTGCACAATCTGAGTGTGGACCAGTTCTCAGATCCCAATCTGTAAAATGGGGATAATCAGTCTTTGTCTGATCTATTTCAACTGTAAGCAATTCAGAGAAGGGACTGTCTCTTACTATGTATATGTACAGTGACTAATACCACAAGAGAAGGCTTGATTGGTGACCTGATTTCCACTGCAACATTACTAATAATAATACGTGAAGGTCAGAAACTTCATATCCAATTACGTACATAAAAGATATTTAGACCCCTATTCTTTAATGATTTAAAGACAATCTAAAGGCCCTTTTCTGGTACATCAGCAGATTACCAGAGCCAAAAGCTATTTGTTATTCATCTCCAGCTTCAGAAACGCTATTGGTGCTTTTAAACAGGATTTATTCCTTCCATATATTCTGTTACCAATTTGGAATCTTAAACTGTATTTTACTTCCTTTGGGAAAAGCTCTGGCTGTTCATCTCTTAACGACTAATCTGGTTTTTCTATTAAGACAGTTTGTTGTTTTTCTTCTCTGTAACTTGTCAAATATATTGATGAGTCATTAATTAATTGACATTTTAAAAGTTATTTTAAACATCTACAGTAGGCTGAACGAGGCCAAGAGGCCTACTGAAGAATTCAATTAACTTTTGGCTTGTTTGGTAATAAATAGTGCGATATTGTATTCTGCCATTCTTTATTCCTGTGTTAGCGTCTGGAGATTGCCCAGATGTTTCGTCCTGCCTCCGGGCTGTTGCAGTGCTCTCCTCTGCTCTCCTGACTCTCCTTAATCTGCGCTGCTGTCACAGCTGTCACATGAATGGTGAATCATGGCTTCTCCCTGCAATCACTTAAACCCCTGGAGAACAGCTTGGGGCAGACAGCTGCACAGACCCGCACCCAAGCAAAGCCTCTCCTCGTGGAGGATTTTACAAATCAACTCCAAGATAATCTGGAAGCCTAACTGACAGGCCCCTGGTTTTTAAATAACAGAAATTTGTCAAAAACAAATTGGTTGTCTTTCAAGCCGACACCCTTTTCAGTGTTCTCTCCCCACACCCGGTAAAGGACTTTCCTTCTTCCAAATAACAACTGGATCCATTTTCCTCTAAACAAACTAGAATTACAAAGGAATGTTGTTCTGCTATACTTAATAGATTTGCACATTTTTCCCTTTCTTCTTGAGCCTTTCCCAGTATAACATATAATCCTTTGCACCTGCAAAAGCTCCACAGGTTGCCGACTGCCAAGAATCAACCACGTGACCCTGCTTCCATGACCAGAGATCCTGTGTTTAAAGAGAAAGGAAAATAAGAAGTTATTAAACATTTGAATCTATCTGATCCCCATGTGAGTTAAGTCCAAAGATGGGAACTCAAGTGAAAAGCTATTTTTGCGGCATTTTTCAGTGATGTAATAAGTGATTTTTCCCAAGGAACTTTTGCACTCGAACAAGCAGATGGAGTGAGAAAGAACTGAAGAGGGCTTGAAGCAAATCGCTTACAAGGATTCGCAAAGTATGTACTTAAGTCTGCAGCAATGCCGAGTTGCAAATATTTCACAAATTTATTTTCTTTTTGGCAAATAAAACAATGCAAAGCAGAACACTAAAAAAAAACCCATACAAAAACTGATATCAGTTCTGCCTTTCCATCCTGTATGTGCCTAACATCCCTGTTGGGGGGGGGAGGGGGAGGTAGTCCTTAGCTTAATAAAATATTAACTATTCCCTCACACCCCTCCAGGATGTTTCTTTAAAAATCACTCCTGGTTTAATATAGTACAGTGCAGGTGGGTCCCTGATTTTTTACCCACTGTGATTAGGGACCATGTGCTGTTCTCCTCCCCACACACCATGCTCCAATCCATTTATTTTATCTCATCATTTCTACACACACATGTACCGCTCAGATCACTGACATGCACGGCGTTTTCCATGCAACGAGCGTTAAGAATCCAGTCAAACATACAATATGATCAGTGAAACTGCTATTAGCAAGCAAGATGGTGCAACGAACAGACTGTGGGGATGCCAGGTTGGCTGCTTATTATACCAAATAGAATCATTTCCCTGGTCCCTTGCCCTCTCATCCTCAACCTCCCTGTTTATCTCCATCTTTTCGGTTTCCATTATAACTTGTTTGGGGCAGGGACTATACTTTTATTAGGTTCAAGTATGGTGCCAAGCAGGATGGGGGCCTGATCTTAGACTCTTCTAGCTGCTGCCATCATCGAAATCAATAACATTACTTTATATTTGTGACATTATTCCTCTTTTATACAAGAATACAGTTATGGATGTTCTTTAAAACCTTGCTACCTTTATGCTCTTGTAAACCACCAGATAACAGCACTAACCCAATTCCAGTGATATCAGTGTGGGGCTCCTGATTGGTGGGATGAGAACATCCCAGTATGGCTCTTGTCATTCTTCTGTCATTGGGTGACTCTGCATATAATGCTAGCTATAGATTCTCCTTGGTAACTTGGTTGTTCTGTGTGATTGATGCTTATGTTCTATCTGTATGGGGCAAAATCAAACTACTTAACAACAACAAATAATGATGTTGATTAGTGTTTGCCATAGCTAAATAGTTGTTTAATAAAGCAAGGACAAAACTAAGGATCAGTCTCTCATGCTAGCAGGGCCGGCTCCAGGGTTTTGGCCGCCCCCAGCAGCCAAAAAAAAAAAAAAGCCACGATCGCGATCTGCGGCAGCAATTCAGCGGAAGGTCCTTCGCTCCGAGCGGGAGTGAGGGACCGTCCGCCGAATTGCTGCCGAATAGCTGGACCTGCCGCTCCTCTCCGAAGTGGCCGCCCCAAGCACCTGCTTGCCAAGCTGGTGCCTGGAGCCGGCCCTGCATGCTAGCCATTCTTTTTCCTACTGATTTGGAGGATGCTTTCCAGTGTGGGTTTCTAAACTGATAGCATCCACAGCAGATGGCCAGTTTTCCTTCTTCAAAACAGTGGATTCATTATGCTCCAAAATCTTAGGATGCTCGTCATGATTCATGCACACAATGTGGGCACATGCACTTTTTCATGCAATTCGTCCCTACTGGAGAGCATGTCTAAGATGAAAGGTGGAATCTTCAAGAGGGACTTAGGAGCTTAAATCACATTTGCAATAGTGATGCAGGCTCCTAAGGGACAAAGTGACTTCTAGGGACACATAAGTCTAAGTCACATATGGACTTTTGCCATTTTCCCTCCATATCTTTAGAACTTCATATGCTAAAACTTGGTATCTTGAACCGTTCATGTCTGTTATTCAAAACACAGCAGACCCCAGGATGATCTACTGGAGAATGAGCAGGGAAATGCAGGGCAGACTGCTAGGGATCTACCATAAGCCCAGGTCCTAAGCTTTTATGTGCAGCTAGAGAGAGTCTAGGTTACTTATGCTGTTTCTGTAAGGTCTTATTCAGTTCCTCTATGCAGTCTAAAGAAGGGAGCTGTGTGTGTTTATATAAATGTTAAATTATGAATTAATCCAGAGGTTCCCCCACATGCTGACATGCTGCATTTCTCTCAGAAAAGCTATGCTGGATGAAAAGCTGTGCTGAAAAGAACCCACCTGGCTCTGCAGTGGAGTTATGTAAAAACAAAGACCCAGCCAAGCAGGGCAAATGGTGATTAATTCCCATAGACTGTGGTTATAATTGACAACAGGTATGTGCAAAGAACCAAACAGGGTGGAAAACTGTTTTGTGGGGCATTGCTAGGAACAGTTTAATGAAATTAGGCAAAAGCCAAATGGAGGCTGGATAACAGGAAGAAGATTCCCTAACAGCGAGGTCTATTAAACTGTGGAACAGTCTCCCTAGGAAAGTGAGGAAAGCCCTCTCATTTTAGTCATTTAAAAATAGACTGGAGAAGGCATTCAAGATCCTACTATAGGGAATAATTCTAAATTGGCAGGGACCGGCCAAGATGATCTAATGAAGTTCCTTCCATCTCTGATTTCTGTGATTCACACAGAGTTCCAAACCCACACACGCAAAACAGAGAGAGATGGGGAATAACACATCAATCCGAAGGGTGAGGAGACCAAAAAGGGGCAAGCGTCCAACCAGGCAAGTGACCATCTCTTTTTTTCTGGACTGTGTTTGTTCTAATTAAATTTATTTTGCCGACCAAGCTTACATTTTGAAGGTCCCATGTTTACTCCTTTAGCTCTGGGCTCAGCTAATTGACAGGGCTTTGCAGTAAGATGGGCTTGTAAGGCCAAAAGAGACTTCCCATTTCTCTAGACTGAACCTAATTAACCCAAGGTGGTTTTGGTATCACTGAAGCAGAATTAAGCACAGAAATCAACAGACTCTCATGGAAAAGGGTAACATCTAACCACTGTTTCACAGTCTGATCACAACAACCCCACTGCTGACTTCCCATGCGTCATTCTTTGCAGCAACCACGAAACCTCCCCAGTCCCATCTCTTCACTGAGAAGAAGCTTGTTGCTATTCTGTAGGGCCCCTCACCCTCCATTTACTTTACATCGTGCAGTTTGCTCATTTCAACCAGCTTAAGATACAATTTACAAAGAGCATCACAATAATTTTTGTTTGTAGGAAAGTAGTTTTTCTGGTGCCTACCAAACTGTTTGGCTTTTAATAAGTATCAACAAGTTCTGAGTATTGTTTCAGCCTTTAAATCAGTGTGTGATAGAGGTGGTGTCCCTGCGCATCCCCTCTGGGAGTGGTGCTCTCCTTCCCCATCAGACCCGCACCTGCTGGGCTTCTTTCCTTGTAAGTCCACCTCCAGGCCTAAAACCTAGCACTGTGTTCTTTAACCCCTTCCAATCGTGTGTACGGTTGTGCCTCCGTCACACTGCAACATTGCTCTTTTTAAATGTGTGTGCTGAAATACTTCAGACGAGGAGATTTATTCACAAGGAAGAAGGCATGACACATGAAAATCCCTCCCGGGCCTTTTGCACAGAACTTGATGAACAGACTAAGTTTTTTTTTAAAAAGCAGTAACAGCATAATTATATTTAGTGGTTATGAGGGAGCTGAGTCAAAGGTAGATGCCTCATTATATTTTTAGCTTTAAAGAGGCAAGCAAGGCTCATGGTGTCTTCTCAGCCCGAGATCTGCAACTGAGCCAACTTCTTTTTCAATGTTCCAATTGATTCCAATTATAAACATTAGCATGGTAGGTTAATTTGCTTCTGTGTCCCCCTTTGTTCGAGGTGGTTTTCTTTCAGATGGCAAGAGAGGTGATTAGCAACGTTCAAATAAGCAAGTCCAGATTAGCGAGCTAGTGTGTGACTTTAGAAGTGGCTGGAGGGCAAAACAACAAGGAGAAGACATGATGCTCCTGTAACGGGTTATCTGATTAACACAATGAATGGTGTCAACAGGCTATTGGACATTGATTTGTTGACCTCCGGGTAGGATTAGCAACATGAAATTTGAGACGCCCAGGAAAGCAGATAGAAATACTGTCCAAATCAACCACATTGATTTGTTTCAGTTTTTATTCTGTAGGATGAAGAAAACAAACTGTTCTTCATGGTTCATCTTTACAACTTGCTGCTTTATTGGCAACACTGCTGATGGCTGATCCCAATAGATGTGCAGAACATTTGCTATAGCAGAGGCAGAAAATGGCTACAGCTTAGAAACACATCAAGAAACTAATCACACAGGTATTCTGTTCTTTGGGTGATCTTCGCCCCAGTTCAGAGGGCCAGCATGAGTTCCAGTCACCACATAAGCCCCGTTTAAGGGTTAGTACTGGCCTCCGCACAGGGGCATTTTCACTGTTGTGACTAGTGTGTACGCGTGCAGTGTTACTTTGCAGCACTGATCTGTTATCACTATTTAAATAACACTCGTCACTCCACGAGGCTCTGTTCAGACAAACGAAAGGACAGAGCCCCTGCCCTGAAGGACTTGCATTATAAATGGTTTCAGAGTAGCAGCCGTGTTAGTCTGTATCCGCAAAAAGAACAGGTGTACTTGTGGCACCTTAGAGACTAACAAATTTATTAGAGCATAAGCTTTCGTGGACTACAGCCCACTTCTTCATATGCATTATAAATGTTATTAGGATCTGTTTGAACTTAACAAGGATGTGATAAATTTAGGCAAACTGAAATGCAACGTGCACTCTTGCTCCAAATAAAACTCATTTTCAAACTTAGTCAATATAACGAAGTCCTAGGGCAAAGAACGTACAGGCCAGTGAAAGCAGTGCTCACCACAGGGAACCCTCCCAGCACACTGCATTCTGCCCTTTTGCATTTAATAATAAGACTGCTTAGCACTTTTCATCTGTTAAGCATGGTGCAGACATTTATTAATCCATCCTTCATTGATTCTTTTGGCTCCAGCAGGAAGGTAGGGAGAGATGTGAAGAGAATGGAGAAATAGAATGGAGAGAGAGACAGACAGAAGGCATGAGGGCCAACAGCACAATGGGCCAAAATAATTTGTTTTTACTGTCATTCTAGCTTATTTGGTTTTAGTAACCTTTAGTACCACCTAAATGTTGATTCGAAGGAGGATTAACCTTTGATGTCCCACACAGAAATAGGCTGTCTACATTCCATTTGCACATACAAGATCTCTCCATGCTACAAGAATCAACTTTTTTGCCTTGCATCACAGAGGTACGGTGGACCCACAGAAAGGGTTAAGACTTGACTGTAGAATAACTTGAGCCCTAGTATAAAAACTTCTGTTTATGTCTTCAGCATTTCAGTCACGTAGGCCTATCACATGTAAACATTAGATCAGCCCAGCTACATTGCTCTGGGCAGTGAAAAATTTCACGCCCTGAGCACCACAGTTGGGTTCACCAGTGTAGGTACGGCTAAGTCAATGAGTAATTCTTCTGTGAAGTTAGCTATTGTACTGCCTGTCAGAGAGGTGGATTCACTACATCGGGGTAGGCAACCTATGGCACGCGTGCCAAAGGCGACATGCGAGCTGATTTTCAGTGGCACTCACACTACCCGGGTCCTGGCCACCAGTCCGGGGGGCTCTGCGTTTTAATGTAATTTTAAATGAAGCTTCTTAAACATTTTAAAAACCTTATTTACTTTACATACAACAAACAGTTTACTTATATATTATAGATTTATAGAAAGAGACCTTCTAAAAATGTTAAAATATATGACTGGCATGTGAAACCTTAAATTAGAGTGAATAAATGAAGACTCGGCACACCATTTCTGAAAGGTTGCCGACCCCGAACTACATCAATTAAAAAACCCTCTACTGACGTAGGAAGCATCTACACTACGACACTACAGTAGCACAGCTCAGCGCGGTAGCCCTGCTGCTTTCGCGTAGACATGGCGTTAGTTAATTCAGTTCTACTGCAAAGCTGGAGACTGGAGAACTAAGCGCTCTCAATATGTCTAGCACAGTCAAGCTGCATGGGAAGTGGCCTTAGAAACATTTCCATACTGCTCATACCAACATGTTATTTGGGAGGAGCCAACTCTAGGGGTGAGACGAGAGTTCGGTCTCCATGCTCATTCATTCCTTGATTTCTCTGGTTAATTGGAATCCAATTAACAGGGATTATTTTTGTAGCTCGGCACTTGCCCGCTAAGAACTAAAATGAGATCACCGACTCATCTTACATAGGCCACTAAGCACCCATCAAAAAGCAATGGCTTTTGGTAACCGAGATTGACTCGATAAGGACATCTTGGAGCAGATCTGAATCAGTGGCATGCAGATGAAAATGTCTGTATTCCATTAGCATCTTCTTGAGTCATTCAGTCTCATATAATAGGTTTGTTTTTTAAAATTATTTTCGGAGCCTCTCTTTCTTATACCGAAATGGTAAGTATCAGCAACATTCTGTTGGGCTAAGTATTTCCATAAAATATCATCCAAATGAGAGGTCCTTGGTCAGCATGTCTACTGGGCTTGGTACACCAATGCATTCCCAGGGAAACTCATATGCTGAATTGTCAAGGCTACGTGGGTACACAGCCTGGCCATTGACAGTGTTGGATTATCAATTTACCAATGCTACCCCTTGGAAATCTCTTGAGTCAGCATTCTGTCTGAAAATTCTACAATGGCATGGGTCTACCTCGCCACAACTTCTACTACACTCTGCTTTAAAACCTTATTGTACTAGCAAAATCTTCTTTGCTCACTTTCCATGATGGTCCAAGACCTTCACTTCAGCCCACAGAATAAATTTACTTATTTCACCAGTTTCCATTAGTGAGTGTAAAATACCCCCAGGTGCCACAGGTACCACATCTGCATCAATAACATCTGCTGAGATAAGAGAAGTAAAAACTTTTAGTATGTATTTATTTTTATTTTGGGGGCCTTTAGAAAAGCTGGCAGAGTCAGAAAGGGACAACTTTACTTTGCATTTTCCATTTGTGTTTTACATTCTCCATGGCCTTTGGTCGGGTTCACGCACAGTTGCTTTATGAAAATATACTACAGCAAGTGCCCCAAACACTACAGCTTTAAATAGAGGTTTGGGACATTATTGTAGAAAACTATAGTCCTTTTCATAAGGGCAGAAGTACAGTAAGGTAGGGGAAGGAAATCCCAATTAAAAAAACATAAATAACCTATAGGCAGATTTGCAAGTTTTACATGGATAGTGGAAAAGCAAAGGGCCAAAGACATATCTAAAATATTCTCTCCAATGAGGTTTTATGTGCACACATACAGTACATGGGCATATGGTCTTACAGAAAACATACTGGCCCTAGCATGGGACAAACACCATGGGCTAAATTCTCTATTGGTTTAAGCGGTGAAAGTACTTATACGCTAATTGAGTTGCATTTGCTCATGCCAGCAGTGAACTTGGCCCTATATCTTAAACCCACCCAAATCCCAGATACACAGAGAAAAAGAACAAAAAGTTGGCCTACATGCCACAGCACATTTCCAATGTTAAGTGTTTCATGCCTTTTTCACCATCTGTGTTCCAGCTTGATGCAAACTAAAGTGGATGCACAAAAAACCTGGTTAAGGAAAACATCTCCCAAACACTGTGTCCACAGTAGTGTATAATGTACCAGTGATGCTCAGATACTATGGAGAGGAGGGCCATATAAGTATTTGGGTAAGTAGGGAGTGGTTCAGAAAAGTGCTTAAAAGTTAAAACAACTTTACTTCAAACTAGAGCAGCTGCACCATTGCTACCTGTTTATAAATACCAGCTCCATCCATGCCTGAGTGAATAAGCCATTTCAAAAAGCTAAACAGTTCTTTAGGCTCATTTGGCATGAGCTAATACTTAGAAATTCAGCGTGCAACACTTCGGGCCAGACTTTGATACCCTTACACTGAATGGTACTTTCCTCCACCAGTGGTCCCACTGATTTCAATAGCAGGTTCATTGACATCAGTGGGACTATTCATGGTCAAAGACAGATGAGTAAGAGCATCACAATCTGCCCTTTTGTCTGTTAAACTGTGAGTCTGTTTTATGTCTCCTTTTTCACATAATGCATTGACATTCCAGGGCTATCCAGCTTTTTTCCAAAATGTGTCTAATTCTACAAGAAATGATTGCATTTGTTTCTTTCCCTTCAGTGCAGATGGTGTGCTAGAATGCCTCTGACAGTGTTTAAAGGCCATGTGAATGACTGCGATTATGACACCAATAATGTAAGTTTTGTTTGCAGAACAGCTGTTGGCTGCATTGTTCTTTTGTGAGAAAAATGTAGCCGTTATGCTAATGGCATGCAGGCTCCTGATTGGCTGGAGGTTACATCATGCCTTGGAACAGTGCACTGCAAATTGCTTTTCGTGATGCAGCACCTAAGCAAATGGCAGACACATTACTGCTATTTAATGATTAGTCTTAATCCCCAAATCAGCCTGATCATTACTCAAAGAGGGAGAGAGGTATGGGCGAACACTTATGATATAGCCTGAAAGGAAACGCTTTAACGCGAGGACTAGGTTTCATTTATTCTTGACTTACATGTAACTGATCACAGCAGAAAAAAAATGCTAGGCTAGTTCTCAGACTAAAAAGAAAGGTGGGCACCTAGCCACAGCCCAGGGAAAACTATGCTTAGGCCTAGTTTGGCAAGATTTTTATGCTTCCTACTGTTGTTAAAACAACCGAGGGTTGGTTTCCAGTTTTCGGAAAGTAGTTTGGGTCTTTTGCTTTAATGGTGGGAGCATTTCATACATCTTAACTCTTCTTGAAATTACAATCAGAGGTATTTTCCACTTGCTCAAACAAGGATTAGAGCTTCCTCTCCTTCTGTGCGAAACCCCAGTAAATGGCCTTTGCACAGTAAATCTGAGAGAGGCTAGAAGTGGGAATCCTGCCCTAAACCAGCCATGCCACTGTCTCTATACAACCCCATATTTATTTCTTGCTTAACACAGGGATTGGGAGTGAAATCCTGGCCCCGGTGATGTCAATGGCAAAAAGCCTACTGATTTCAATAGCGCTAGGGTCTGTCCTGGGTGGCAATCCGTTCAGGATTTTAAAGGGTTTGAAGTTATATCCCAGGATCTGTCCAGTCCATGGCAGCCTTCATATAGGACTGAGGGGTAAATGTAAATGGGTGAGGATCTCTGGCCTGTGCTAATCTGGATGTCAGACAAGATGATCACAACAGTCCACTCTGGCCTTAGACATCTATGAAATGCCTGGTCCACCTCAGAATCAGACTGTCAGGTACAGGACACAAAGGGTCCTGGAATGTTTTGTTTTTGTTTTGAAAAATAAGGTTATTTTTTAAAAAGCCATTCACATGGTCTCCCTCCTCTGCTCCCATCTCACAAAACGTCAGGGGAATTTCTCTGACTTACCACACAACAGCAGGCCTATGCAGAAAGCCTTCTCCATTCACAGCTGTGCTAGAGTAATTCTTGCTGGGCCCGAAGTGCAGCCAGCATGTGCGGGGATAGAAATCAAGAGGACTAAGTGGTGTTTCCCACAACAGAAGGGCTCAAGAGACAGATCCTGGTGGGATCAGGGATAACCAGCCATGGAACTGTTAGTTTTCATCTTGCCATGGCTTCCCTAGGAAGCAGTCATTTCTGATGAATAGGTATTGCTGTGCTCAAAGCCAGGACTCCTCAATTCTGACGTTCGAGTCCTAAATATTTGTCCGTGAGCCGATGTCCTATATTTCTACATCACCAATAAATAATTGACGAAGCTAAAATTTCTTCCAAGAAGGCTTTCTAAAAAAATAAAACTAAGTAGGATAAGATATCATGAAGCAGGTAAAACCTACAGTGGAGTGCCCAGCTCACAGGAAAATATCTGTCATTGTAAACAGAAAAATATCTGCTGCGACCACCGTGACTCGGAACAAACTTTCACTCCAAAGATGTGTCCCGGCAATCTGAAATTCCTGTACAGAATGAGACACGAGGCATTTCTGAAGCAAGTGTGACAGACCCAGACCAGTGGGGTACAGGAGTCTGGTAGAGGGCAAATATACTGGTCACTGGATGAGTAGTTTTCTGTTCCCTGAGTGACCAGAGCAGGGGCTGCACTAGAGTAATCAGGAACCTGCTAGAACCAGTTAAGGCAGGCAGGCTAATTAAGAAGCCTGGAGCCAATTAAGAAGAAGCTTCTAGAATCAATTAAGGCAGGCTAATCAGGGCACCTGGGTTTTAAAAAGGCGCTCACTTCAGTTTGTGGTGGGACTGTGAGGAGCTGGGAGCAAGAGGTGCAAGGAGCTGAGAGTGAGAGGGTGTGCTGTTGGAGGACTGAGGAGCACAAGCGTTATCAGACACCAGGAGGAAGGTCCTGTGGTGAGAATAAGGAAGGTGTTTGGAGCAGGCCATGGGGAAGTAGCCCAGGGAGTTGTAGCTGTCATGCAGCTGTTACAGGAGGCACTATAGACAGCTGCAGTCCACAGGGCCCTGGGCTGGAACCCGGAGTAGAGGGAGGGCCCAGGTTCCCCCCAAACCTCCCAATTGACCTGGACTGTGGGTTCTTCCAGAGGGGAAGGTCTCTAGGCTGTTCCCCAACCCACATGGTGAATCTCAGAAGCAAGAAAATCCGCCAATAAGTGCAGGACCCACCAAGATAGAGGAGGAACTTTGTCACACAAGTTACGTAGCCATACTGGAAATGCCAATGCTCTGTACATGGGACTGCAACCCAAAGCCAGAACTGATGCAAAAGGCAGCACACTTGGTAAATGGGGTGCCTTTCAGAGAGCACGTGTGCTCTGTTATCTGCACCGGTTGCCAGTTGGCTTCCAGATAAAATTTAAGGTGTTGGCTTTGACTTTGCAGTTCTAGATGAAATGGGACTGGCCCTATTTAAGTGTCTGCCTCTCTCCTAGAGCCAAGATGCCATAGTGGCATTCAGCAGACATGTTTACCTTAGAGAAACCAAAAATGTTTGTTGTATGGGATTTTAATATTTATCCTAAATGTTTGCTGTGCTTGCTGTTAACATTTCAATGAACATTGTAGAGTTTCCGCCTTTCTAGTTTCTTATATATATTAGAAGGATTTTTTTTTAAATGGAAGTAAAAAACACTGTAATATTATACCTCTGTACACAGCAGGAGGGTTTTAAATGTAGGCAATAGTGTTGGACTTGCTTTACTGTAAGAAAACCAAGCAATATTTGTCTCCCAATAAAAATATTAGATGCATGAAAAAAAAGTTGGTTTCTTTACTTCTTTTTCAACCTTTCAGAGATATCAAGATATCAGCTAATTCCAACCTGTGTGCTCATGCCAGATACCCACATAATCAGACGTCAAGCCTCCATATTTCATATTTTCAATCAAATTCATATCTTGCCAATCATTTCAATATTTCCTGTGCTAATGCCCATTTTATGAATAACCTTATCTGTGTGGTATCCTCTCTCTCTCATTGTCTATACATATTATAGTGCCATGATATGCAATACTATATATTTCATGTAGTACAACCGGTCAGTATTTACTACTGTGATAGTGCTGTGTTTATAATATGGCTAATGACCTGCCAGAAGAACAAATGTTAAGTACAGGCTTAGCACATGGCTGCTTGGGGCAAAGCAAAGGCACAGAATAGGATATAGGTACATATGATTTGCCATATGGGATCAGACTACTGCTTCTCCAAGTCTAGTACCCTGTCTCTGGCTTTGGCCAACACCTGATGTCTCATTGGAAGGTAATCCCTGCTTCCCTACCAGGCATGTAGCTAATTGTGCTCTCCAGGGAGGCGAGATATTTTCCTTGATCCCTGCAGTAATTTGCTGGTGCACAGACACATGAGACTGAGTCATCAATGACTCAGTTTATACAACTACAGATTTTATTAATGGTCATAAAATCATCCAGCCACAACATCTGATTCCCTCAGCCACAGCAATGAATTGACCCTATACGCCTCATACACTTATCAATACTTTGGGTGTTTCACCTCCCTTCACAACCAACCCCTTTAATACAGCCCAGCATAGCCCCTTAGACAATAGGTGGACAACCCGCATCAGTGACTGGATCCCCAGAGACCACAAGCAACCGCTGGGCAGACCGAAAACGCGCTGGGCTGATCCCATGACAAAACTCTTTGGACAGAAACGGAATGGTGTGGCGTCGACTTGCGTTCACGGAGGGACGGATGAAGACAAGCCGGACAAAGGTGACTCAATAATTTTAGTTAAGGTTTCTGTGTCAGTGCTTTGTGCTGCCTCTCCTGCTATTTACTGTTTCCCCCCTTCCTTCAAAGACCCTGTGAGAAGACCTGCTGCTGAATCCTTGAACTGCTACTCCCCATGTGTTCACAGGTGACTAGACCATAACTTTTCTTCTTTGCTTCAGTATTTGTGATTTTTTTAAAAAGAGTTTAATTCAATCATCTGCAATCAGTTACTTCTACAGCCAGGGCTCCTGCTTTCACTGCTGTGACTTTGATGTGACAAACCTCTAGCTCTTTATCGAGATGCTGAAAAGGAAATGACTGAAGCACGTGCGAAGGATTTTAAGATCCCTACGCTCAGTAACAGGTTGTTATTTGTAGACCAATATACTGAAACTGGGCTATGGTATGAGCTGTCCAGTCTAAATGTTGCTGGAAATATCCACCAACCTGTTTAGATTATCGGTGATGTCTAATCCTAAAAGTCTTGTTTACTTAGCCAGCTACATTCAAACGGTCTCCTTTACAGCCTAGGTTTTAAACAATACATTTTATCACCACAACTACGTGAAGGTTTGTTAAAACAACTTTATATTCTGCGCAGAGCTACATCATGTTCCTGCTTTATGTGGTTTGGGAGAGCACAGTGCCCTTTTTAATACTGCCGTCTCTGGTTTCCAGAACAATGATGCGGCACTAGCAGTTACGATGTCACGTCAGCTCTGTGGGATACGAGTTCACTGAAAGCTGCTCCTGTAATTTGGCATAAAAACAGATTCCTAATAAGGTAGCTCAAGTTACCCTGTGCAACAGGACAATTCCCAGATCCACACTCAGATAACATCGCGATGAGCACATTGTGCTGGGATTCCTACAAAACACTCAACGGCTCGGCAGCTGATGTGCTGCTCATTACACAAATCCTCCATCTCTCACTGTTACCTCAGCTCCCCCACCCTCACCTTTTGGCTCTCGCCGTATAGTTTGGTGGTAAGCACTTTGGGGTAGGGACCATCTTTTCTTTGTATATGGCCCTGATAGAGGCCTCTAGGCTTTACCACAATGCAACAGATAATAGGGATTGGTGTGAAAAGTACAGACAGCTCATTTCACCAGCACAACACCTGCACTGAGCAAGGGTGCCGTGGCACAGTCCATGCAAAAGTATAATCGCCAGTACCACGTTCCATCCAGCACCAGAAGCTGGTTCAGAAAGAGACAGAGCCAGGCTGGTCTGGGGATGTGCTATTTAAACGCCTCTCCTGGGAAACCTGTGACTGTGCGGAGCCAGAAAACAAGTCCCAACAGAACAGCTGTGGTGGGAGTAAGGAGAGCACTGCCACTGCCCCCTTACCCTAGTTCGGACTCACTTGCAGCCTGCAGGTGCAGTAATGGTGTACATTGCAGCTCCTGCATCCATTGGGGTGAGGGGAAGAATCTGACCTGGTACATGGAAGTTAGGGCTGGTCGAAATTTTTTGCCAGAAACATTTCCTCAATGAAATACAGAGAATCGACAACATCAGTTTTTCGGTTGTAGAAAACCAATGACAATATTGACAATATTTTCTTGTTCTTCAATGGGAAAATTCTACACAAAATGTTTTCTTTCCACTGGAAAACTCAGAATTATTCATTTCAACATTTCTGAATCAAAGTTTTTCAGATCTTTCCATGCTGTAAAATGTTTCAGTACTTTGACATTTTGTCCCATTTCATGGAAAAACCAGATGGTGAAACCATCGGTGTGTCGGACTGGTATGGCGTCTGTACAGGCCTACATTAGCCTGCTAACTCCATTCTGTTATCTGAATGCCATTTTGATTACAATCGATTATATGTGCTTTTACTTTTGGCACTGCAGAGTCCCATCTTGAGCTGAAATGCCCAGGAGATGTTAGGAGAAATCCTGGCACCTAGCAGAGGGCTAACAAGGAAGAGCAATCAAGAGGCATTAGCCTGGGTGGCTTTCCTTTGGAAAATCAACCTAGAACAATGAGCTGGCTGCAGCCAAGGGGAAGCAGTTTTCCTTGGCTGGACTTCGGGTGGGCTGCAACTAAGCAAAAAAAAATCACTTGATAAGATACCTGAAGCCGTTCAGGGGAGTCAGCTGATGGGAGGGGTTGGAACTGGAACTTTATAAGTGGGAGGCTCTCTCACTGGGCATTCTAGAAGAGACCAGAGCAAGAAGGCAACACTGGGCAGGAGGAGAAAAGGGTTCCGGAGCCCTGAAAGGACTGACGAAAAACCCGAAGGGCTCTAGAATGGTGTGGACGCTCGAGCGAGGGTTCTGCATACAGATGCTTATTTTTCCATAGATCTGTACCTCTCTTGTGCCTTATCTAGGAGTAAAATGTGATTGGTTTAGAAATTCCTTTACACAGCCTGTGTTCCCCTTCTTTTAACTATCACATAGTCATCAAAAGTGAAACAGTAATCCAGAGGGTGCAGAGTATCGGTGTAACTCGGGGGGGGGGGGGGGGAAGTAATACAATAGCTATCAGGGAGTCTTGTAAGGAACCAGCACTAGTTTCAGGTCCTAGTCAATTGGATTGCAGAGTCTATATCTCAGGAGTGGGAGTTAGATAGGGGATCTTCACTCCAAGAGCATGCCTAGAAGCCCAGAGCTTGAGCAGTTACTGGATTCTGTCCAGACTCAGCCAGCCTAAAAGCATATGGGAGCCAAGGTTTGGGTCTAATACAGCAGCCCGGTGAGCATCCAGGGTTGTACCAATCAGAATTTCTCATAGATGGAAATTCTGTTTTCCAACCCAGCTTTCAGAGGGTTTCACTGAACCAATCCTTCAGTCCTGTAAGGACAGGATAGCTCAAATAACTGATACTATAGCCTCTTTTTCCTAGGTCACTGGTTTGAACTGAGCTCTGGCTGCTCATGAATGAAAATTACTAGCATCTGCCAGCTGTTTGGTGGTTATTTGACATTATTTTGTGGTCTCAACCAAGTTCCAAGCGGGTAAATTCCTATGTCTCCAGAACCACTGGCACAATTTATACTAATTGTCTCTCAAGGAAGAGTGGAGTGTTTCAGTCAGCTTGGAATCTGGACTATGCATCAGTCCTAGAACTGCTTCCTTTGGAACAAGGTCCACGCACATTGATGCTGCCGTGTAGGGGAAGGTAGCACTCCTACCGCTTATTGTGCATCTGTTTTGTAAGAGGAGAGGACTTCACTTTACAGTGCTGTCATCCAACAAGTTCCAGGAGTCCAACTCACTTAATAATAATAATAGTAATAAAAAATCCTTCCACCCCTCCATCATATAAATATAAAATCCTACCACAACATTTGCAATGGCCTGCAACAACACTTTGCAGTTCTATTCTGCCTTCTGTGCAAGGACATCAAAGCACTTTACAGATGTTAGCCCCCCTAACCTCCCTTTGAGGTGCAGAAGTAACAGCTTAACCATTTGATGAGAAAACTGGAGCACATAGAAATTACATGACTTGCCAATGGTGAGTAGCACAGCTAGGAACAGAGCGTTGATCTCATGAATTCCAGTTCTGTGCTTTAAACACTAGACCACGAGTCCTTTTGTTGGACAATGCAACCTTATATAAACAATGCAACCAACTGGAGGGATAACATTCATATAAAGTTGCATCATTCTAGAAGGTTGCTCTATTAAGGTATCTTCTGATTTGCAGATTCTATAAACAATTCTTTCAAATAATTGGTACAAAGCCAATCAGAACACCAATGACATATTGTGGGTGGCTCTTGGCAACAATTTTATTTAATCAGTCTCCTCTGCACAACTCAAAATTCCCTCTTTACCTTCAGGAGTGAGGTGTTGCAAATTCAGACAACATTGATGGCTCCCAGACAATTTTAAATCAATACCATTAGGTAGGACAGCAAACAAAACTTCTGGGGTGTTTATCGTCAGTGCAGAGCACTGGGATTTGTTTGCATGACGTGCATTAAAGCTTCGATTGCTGTCGTTTTTCAGACATTCAACCAAATGATTATCATATACAAAACTAGCTTTGTACATGCATTCTCTGAAGTGTCCATATCTGTGGTTAACAAGTTAGGTAAGTTATCATACAAGCTTCTAAGATGCACACATTTCTAATGTCACAAGCTTGACACACTGATGTATCTTACCTTTAAGGACTCCCAAAGGGGAAACTGCACCAGAGAGAAAGGAATCTGGAGGGGGTAAAGAAAAAAAAGTCACAACAGCAAATTAGATTGGCATGTTCCTTGGCTGGCTAAATTAGGAACAGTTATTGTTCACTCAGTGAACTGTAGCTTATTACATTTATAAATCTGTAAGGATTACTTTATGTACACTGCTGTTAGAGGACTGGTTTCACTAAAGCAGTTTTTACTTTGTTTATCACGTTCCCTGCTGAGAGGTTAATGTATTGTTACCAGGGTGGCCTGTAAGAGCAATAACTAGTATGATCTAGTGCCGGGAATTTCTCAGTTTGACTTTTAGCCAAAGAAGCCATAAAGATGGTTCAAGCACCACACCACTCAGGCCACAAACACAGCTTGATGAGGAACTGTCGGATAACATGCACTGTCGCACATAATTATCTGAAAGTGGAGGAACGCTTAGTGTCTTAAAGGGATGCTAAAAATGGCATAATGGGGTTGCAAGTTTATTGTCTCTACTGTCCGAAATGGATAATTAATTATTAATTATTATTATTATTATTGAGAGAGACAAGGTGGGTGAGGTAATATCTTTTATTGGGCCAACTTCTGTTGGTGAGAGAGACCAGCTTTCAAGCTACACGGAGTTCTTCTTCAGCACTGTGTAAGCACGAAAGCTTGTCTCTCTCACCAACAGACGTTGGGCCAATAAAAGATATTACCTCACCCACCATGTCACTCTGATATCCTGGGACTGAAACGACTACAACACCACTTCATATTATTTCTATATTTGTATTTTGGTAGCACGTAGGAGCCCAACTCACCGATCACAACCCAATTGTGGTAGGCACCAGACACAAACACAGAACAAAAAGATGGTCCTTACACTAAAGAGTTTTCACTCTACGTATAAAAAGAGACAACAGCTGGAGACAGACAGAGGAGTACAAAGAAACAATGTAATTACCACCACTTCTGATAAAATGCCAAGCCTCAGCTTGTACAAGCTTCCAGTATTTAATAGAGACAATAGCTGTCTTGTTAAATCTATGGAATGATATAGTAAGATACAGTATAATTTAAGTAACTGTAGATTATTAGAAACATTCATTGTGGACGTACGTAAATCTTATTAAATCTAAATTACATGGAAGTTTGAAATGGCCCCTAAACGTTACATTTATCCAACATCAGAAGAGTTAAAGTTTGTTTGATTGTGTTGCAACTAATGATTAATAAATGAGCCTATTCCGTTAATCTGCCAGGCAAAACTTAGCTTGACAGACACCTGCAACAGAAAATTTGTTATCTATTCAGGGAGGAAATGGCAGTGAGATGAAATCAATGCTGATGCTGTACATTGAGCTGACAAACTGAAATCTCAGAGGAAGTTTGTCATCTTGAACAAAGAGGACTATCCCTTGTGGCATCTCAAAGGCCCAAAAGAAAGGTCAAACCCGGTTCTTATTTATCAGGGCCCTGAAACTCTAGCATAGCACTTAAATTTCTTTTTCGATTTTGGGTGGCAAAGTCCAGTTATTTGACAGAAATGCCTCGTAATATATTTATGAGAAGATATAGAGCCACATGCTGCTGCATCATTGTCAAATGGGAGTTAACTGCATCATTTCCTTGCACTGCAGAATCAAAAGTGACATAACCTTCTATCATCTACACCAGAAGAGATACAATAGCCATCAGATTTGCTCCAATTTATTAAAAAAAGAGAGATGAAAAGGAAATGCACTAAGTTCAGTTTATACCAAACAAAACAGGCCTCCTAACACATACACAATCTCAAATTTCTTCCTATTGTACATTGAGTAGTAAAAAAAAAAAAAATCTGTTAACATGAAGACAAGGGATGCTCTCAAAATAAGGTTTGTTTTATCTCTACTACTAATTAGATGCATTTCAAGCAAATGGAAAGAAGTTTAAAATTTCTATTTGATTTTCACCATTTGAGTTGCCTGTTTCCTTTCTGCATCCTTCTCAGTTCGGACAAGTCAGATCAGGTTTGACTGTTGATCAGGGCCGGCTCCAGGCACCAGCGAAGGAAGCAGGTGCTTGGGGCAGCCAGTGGAAAGGGGCGGCATGTCCGGGTCTTTGGCGGCAAATCTCTCAGTCTCTCTTTTCCTCTTTGAGCTGCCGCCGAAGAGGAAGAGAAGGACCCGCTGCCGAATTGCCGCAGAAGAATGAAGCGGCACGATTGAGCTGCAGCCGAAGTGCCGCCGATCGGCTTTATCTCCCCATCACCCCCCACTTTGCCGATTGGGGCGGCAAAAAAGCTGGAGCCGGCCCTGCTGTTGATCCTCATTTTCACTTCCTCATGCAACTCACAAGATGGATTTCCAAAATGGCAGGAGGAGGTTCAGGGCTCAGACTCTGCATGGTGCAAGTCAACAGGGTTTGCACAGGCCCATGGATCCTGTGAGAAGGAGTTTGCTGACTGGAGCCTAAATCCTCACCCAGCCCTCACAAATCCTGTTTTAATCGAATTTTAAACTTTCCCAGAGATATACTGACATTACATGTTCTGAAACTTTTCAAAACAAACCCTACATTCTGGCCCAATCTACTGGGCAACATGCCTTTAAAAAGACCAGAGCGCACCAGAGTAGATTAACATATAAAAAGAAAACTTTCTTTAACCATGTAATTCATACAGTGATAAATTCATTGTACTTGTCACAAGCTTTTTACAGTGAAATTGAAGTGAGAAACCCCCTCACTTTGGAGACACTTCTTCCCTTGAAGAACTGTGGTTTGATTGCGTTTGTTGTTATTTTCCTTAAAAAAATCTTCAGATACAGAACAGAATCACACCCAGCCAGGCAATGATATCTGTGCCTGAAATAACCTAAAACAACAAGGAAAATGTGGTCCACACATGTGGAGAACTTTCTGCCAGCAAATATGAAACTCTGGCTAGCTCCACCAAATCTCTCATTTGATGTTCACATAAAATAGACAGACAGTATCCGTTCTCATGTCTGGCTTGATGTTCTATAACTGTACTGTTTATTCAATAGAATTAAATCCTACACGCTCCCCCCCCCCCAAAAAAAAGGCAGCTCCCATACATATGTCAAATTATTATTCTAATGTGTAATAGATGAACACAATAGCCAGTTACTCGGGCCCTATATTTTTTAATGTCCAATATCCAATTTATTGCAGATTTTTATTGTTTTCAAAGATCTGCTGAATTCTCCTGAATTAGGTGGATTAAAAAAAAAAGGGATTTAAAAAAAAACAACACTGAAAACAGCTGCAGCCCAGAGTAACAGCAATAGAAAAATAAACTCGCGCTTTTAAAATCAAACTGCAAGTATGTTTCACCTGAGAGTTGAAAAGCTTTCAGCAAGTGAGATGAATTTAAGAAGGAAGTTAAACACACTGCCAGACGGATGCATCAATATTGAAAATTGAGGTAGTACTGATACCCTTCACAGCAATAAAATAGTGTTTTGATTGAAGCAATTTAAAATTTATCAGGCTACAGTTACAAAATGTGCCCATTCGATGCTGATAAATCTGTGATGTTAAATCACAAACTGACAGCACCCAGAGGGAAACTCAGCAGCCAGACAGAGTGGGTAGCATGTTGAAGGAGCAGCAAAGAATAAATAAATAAATAAAGCCAGGCCCTTCAAAACTGGAATCCCCTTCAAAATGCTAGAATTCTTCTACATAAAGAGGAAACAGATGTTCATGGCTGGAATTTGCATGTGGCTTTATTCTCTACCAGGATACAATAAAACTACTCTTCTGCTCGTCCTCTGAGTCAGAAATTAAATGGTGGCCTGGCATGTCTAGTCCAGCTATGCCTTCCTTTCCCAACTTTTATTAGCAATATATTAAAAACCTAAAAAGCATAAGAAATGAAAAATCCTGTGGCATGTGTCCTCAAACCAATATAAAAACTACAGATGTTCTTACTAATCTGCAGCGCCTGCGTGTTTATTCAGGTTCTCTGTGTCCCCGATTCAGCGGGGCTTTGCTCTCGGAATTATCTGTTTTTACAAATGCTAGAGCAAATACTAAGAGAACAGCGGTCGGAGACAATAAAATCACCTACAAGAGGAGTTAAGGTCTTTGTTTTCTTGCACGGGTCTCTTTCACTCTTTCGGGCCCCCATTCAGCAAAGCCACGTGGTTAATGTGAAGCACCTGAGTAGCTCCACAGAATTCGACGGTTTAGGAAGCAAGATGGGCCTCTGCTCCTTGGGAAGTGAGTGTGCAGAAGCAGCACAGCTACTGCGTCCATGGGGCTGTATTGATGGCTACAAAGCAAGCCTATTGCTGCTGCGAGGCCTGGTGTCTTTGTCCCCACCCAGACTTGAAGAGCCTAGATTCTGTGTAACCCAGAGACTGAACCAAGGAGCTCCAGAGCTGAAAACATGAGTCTCTATAGCTCAAGCTAAAGAGCCAGGTTGTGTAGCAGGGAGCTGTAACAGACTCAAATCCTTTCTGGGTCTGGCACAAGGGGTGACACATGTAACCCACTGGCGTGTGGGTTACATTCTGCAAAAAAAGGGCCGTAAGACCCAAAATCAGCAGAATCCAACAATTTCTTGTTCTTGCCATGCCCCTCCTCATGACTTGTGATGTCAGTCACATAAACTGCTCTCGGTGACACCTTTATGGCACGTTGTTCATACAGTAATACTGGCAGCTGTTTATCATGTATTTATTAGGAATAGAATATTTTTGTAACTCTATTGCCACTGAAGCCAATGCTAAAAACTCCCATTGGCTTCAATGGGAGCAGAGTTATGCCAACACTTTTAGAAAGTGTCATCAACAGTCTCACCTAAAGGCATTTGTACACATGGCATTTCCACTCATCACTGTAGTACTACAGCATATATTTGCGAAGGGTGCCCCTCACCGTGGTATCTGGGCAGCAGTTGTCAAACCAGTCTTCCTATTTCTCTACTTTAATCATGGTTGAACAGTGTAAAGACATACTGTAGTTCAGAGTTTGAAAAAGAAGATAGAAAATATGCCATAAACATTTCTAGATTACAACTGTAAACTTCCATCTTGAATAAACAACCTTTCTTTTTGTTTGTTTATGACTGTATTTAAAAGAAAAATGCCTCCTTTACACGAGATGGTTCTTCTTTTACGATAGGTTCAAGTTGCAGTCATATAAACAACCCTGTTTCTCGGGTGAAGTTAACACCAAAACATTTCAATTAATAATCATAGTAAATCTGTTTCAGTGTCTTCTCCCCTTAAAATTCTTCACGCACTTAAACAATGCATCTAGATTATGATCAACTGACATTCCACCTATAAATATACTTTCTCCATAATAGGATTTGAAAAGATAGTATGAAATGAGGTAAGCCTTTCACTTGGCCATGTCACAGGTCACAGCAATAGATGTGATTATATACAGCGTGGTATAAAGCATCCTGATTGAAGGTGATGGTGCATAGCGGCAATGCACAGCCACTCGACATACCATCCTTAAACCCAGTATTGTCAACATTCATTTTTACATTCAATTAATCCTGCTTGCCAGGCTCCAGTTGATGCATTGCAGACACCACAAAAAACCTAACAAAGGTAATTTGTAATTTTAAGCATGACCGAAAGGCTGTCAAACTGTAGATGTCCTTACTGCAGTTTTTCGAGATGAAAGGATTTAGTGTGGTGAGAGAAGACTGGTAAATAAATGAGTGAAGTCTCAGTTAATAAATATTGATGCGCTTAGAAACAAAGGTTTCCAACAAAGACAATAAAGCAAGTGGCAACAATGGCCAGAGATTGACAACTCCCCCAGGGCCCCATCTTCTAAAGAACACGTTTAAACACAGGTCCCATTGCAGTGATTTCCAACACAACTTGGCCAGCCAGCATAGCAAGGCTGTGCGGCATTAGAACTATAATTAGCAGCCATAGTCCAGCATGGGTAAAACACCAAGGGGGCATGTACACTGATGAGCTTTGGAAATTCTTCCACAATGGCACTATCGCTAATACGGGCGATGGTGGGCAACTCTAGATGACACGGGGGTAAAAATACCAATATCAATATTGCCAACATTCATTTTTACAGATGATTAATACTACAAGCCAGACTCCAGTTGATGCTTACACAAGAAACCTACCAAAGGCAATTTGTAACTCTGTCTTTCGAACCATTAATGTTAACCTTTGTAACTGTTTAAGCTAGGAAAAGGGATGCAATCTTGTGCTCTATGCACAGGACAGGGATACAAGAACTCCTAAATTATATTCCTGGCTCTGACAGACTTCCTCTACAACCACAGGGAAATCACTGCATCTCTCTGCCTCAGTTTCTCCATCATCAAATTAATATTACTCACCATCTGTCCTACATGGGTGATTTGAAGATTCATTAGCTGGCATCTGTAAAGTCTTTTGACAAATTAAACACTCTATGTGGCAAAGTGTGGTTTAATTTGGTTGAGAACCTCTATTACACACTTATCTTTTAAGCTCATGTTGTAAAACTGCATAAAATGGGTGCGGTTTTCTTTTAAAAAACACTGCTGATAAGTTACAAAGGAAAATCCTCGTCCAGTCCTCTTCTGGTAGAAGGATGGTTAATAAAAATACAGTCTCTTTATGGAGGCCAGTGTTGAAAAATGAAGGGGAAATATGTGAGAGCTCCAGCACAGATATATGCCTGCCTGCAACAGGTGGGGAGAAGAGAAGCACTGAGGCAGATATACAACTTAAATACGAGAGAGACAGCTAACAGAGATCCTTGTAAGGAGTGCAGAATGCTTTAACCTTTCACTGACAGTGTTCGGGACCATTGTTTTATTCAAGGCACTTTCATCATAGAGATGGGATGAACAGCCTTAAAATTCTCACTCTCTCCAACTCCACCCTGATATTTTGATGGGAGGGCAAGGCAGCTTTACAGAAATTGACTGAGGTTATATCGATAACCTGCATAGGACGTTAACTTTCACAAACCCAAGACTTGATCCTGCTCCCAATCTGACTTCAATAGGAGGAGGATTGATTGCACCCCAAATATGCAAATACTCTAGCAGACTCTCTCCTCCCCCCGCCCCAATAAATAGCCCCACAGCGTCCATTGTCAAAATAAGTCTATTTTGTTATTTGTTCTTGAAAAGCAGCATACCCAAAAAAAGCACAATGAAAATAAATATTCCAACATCAACTTGTACATGCTGTTTTTAAGGCACAGATAAAAATCTTTCAGGATAACAGATGAGTTTAGCAGCTCTAAAAGAATGAAGGTATTGTTTAACAGGAAGCAGATGTATGTCAGATGGCAAACTCATTAGAATGTCCCATCGTTAAAGGAAACAGGATAACAATGAGCCGTCTGAAAAAATGTGAACTGATCAGGAAATATACAAGCCGCAGCTAATCTCCTATTTATTGGTAGGTAATGCCTGTAAGTCATGCACATGCATTGAGTTTAGGACCATGAAGGACTAATCTTTGATCACATGAAAAAAACATAACAGTAGAACCCTTAACCATGGAACTCACTCACCATTTCTGGAAAAGTCTTCTGAAGCACACATAGAAAGGAAAAAACACAAACAAAAAAAGCCTGACATTTGAAGAAGCTAACATTCTTTAAATATACTTGGTTATGCACTATGGTCCAATGGAGCAGTTCTATTTGATTCCATAACATTAAAGATATTTTAGGTACTTTTCTCTGTGTTTTTGTTGGTTTAAAGTACACCCATAGAAACCGGTCATACAAGCAGCTGTTACCTCAGACCTTCCAGAGATACACAAAATGAGATCCAATAGAATTAATTTATGGAAAGATGCCTGAAAGGCAAGCATCCATACTGGAACAGTGTTATATCTTCAATTATGATGCACCTGAAAGATTCTTCAGAGCCCAGTCCTGCACTCCTTACCCAGAAAAAATTGCCACTGAAGGCAATGGGAACTTTGAGTAATGCACATAGGACTGGACACCAAGGAGCATTAATAAAATGAAAGCAGTTAAAACAAATAGTATACAGTTTCTTGCCATAGGGGAGGTGGGTCTATGGAGTGTATGTTGAGGGTGAGTGTTGCTTCATGAAGTAAATATTCAATCAAATAAAACCATACATCAGTGAATCTATAACAGCACTGACATCAGCATGAAAATATTTATGGGAAAATACCTGCCCTCAGAGTAACAGCGACATTACTTAACAGAATGGAAAAGAACACACGTTCTCCCCTTTCCAAGTGTGTCCGTCTATAATAGTTTTCTTGTTACACTACTACATAATGCTCCCAAATAGGACACAGCAGAATTATTTCATGCCGCTCTTCACGTAAGTTACACAGTTCTCTCCCTCTCTCTAGGAGGTTTCGGAATCTCATTTAAAATATTCTACAGGAAAACACTCAGCCCCCTTTTGCCCATGGGCTGGATCCAAAGTTCATTAGCATCATTGGGCGGCTTTCCACAGGACGTCGATGGGCTTTGGATCAGGCTCCATGTGTGGCAAGGTGGAGGCAGTGGGTAGAGAGAATGCAAGGATACAAGTGTACTACATAAGGGCCGCATTAATAATTCTGCTCTTATTGCATGGTTCCAAGAAAGCCTGGGTAGCCAGCTTCATGGTACGCGCAGGTGGTGGGAACAGGTGCTTTTTTTTGACCTTCAGTAAGGCTGTGGAGCAAGTTGCTTTAGGTTCCCTGCACTGGCAAGATGCCTCATGACCCAGCCACTACAGCTCTCGTTCTACCTCCATTTGACCCTTGATTCCACAAAGCGCTTAAGCACATTCTTAAGTTCCATTGACGTTAATGGGACTTACGCATGTTTTTTAAATGCTTTCCTGAATAGGGATGAACTAAACTGCTTTGCTGAGTTGGGGGCCTTGAGTTAGTCAAGGATTTTATCCTGTGCATCTCCCTTCTGAAGAAAAAAAATCAATTTAACCAGCTGTTAAAGAATATATAGCTGTCAAGGGTATAATGTATTCCATCATATCGGAGGTGAAAACAGCCCTGTATAATAGCCACTGCATAAAAATAGCTGCAGGAATAGTCACTACAACTTAACAATAGCACTGAACAGCAGCAGCCTCTAGAATCCAGCTGGAACTACCTTCTTCAAAGTATCCGAGCCCATAGGCAGCTACGCTTAAGATATCTTACACCATTATCTCCATCAAGTGGCAGATGGGAAAATCGCAGATTTATATCAAGCTTTAGAAATACCCAAACTCTGCTATGTTATTTCATTTTCAAAACGTGTAAGAGATTTTGTGCCCAAGTTATGAAAAAAGGAACAGCTGATGTCTCCCTGTGGCTTCCGATATTAAATATTTACAGAGTGCCATTACTCCATGGCTGATCTCGTTGGGCAAGCAGCAGCATGCATTGGTCTGGTAGTTAAATCTAGATAAAACTAAATCCTTGGCCATTACCATCTAGCATCCTCCAGCTCATAACCAGCTCAGTATGAATCTGTTCAGACATGGCATTGAGCAAGTGGGAACCATCGAATACTTGGGCAGCATCACAGACAGCGTCAGGGAATGCTCAAAAGATGTGGACACTCATATAGCAGCTGCTGCAGGCCCTTCCGTGGCCTCTGCGAGGATGTCACAACATCAAGCTTGCCATGAGCTACAGCTCTGTAGAACCATGGTTATACCAACTCTGTACGGCAGCGAAACATGGGCGCTGAAGAAGGTTGAAAAACACCAGCTTGACATTGTTTAACCTCATCGTCATCAACAGCTGTTCCACATTAAGTGGCAAGAGAAAATCAGAAATGAGAATACTCGAAGCCAAAACCTGCAACCGCCAGCATCAGCACCGGTTTTGTCTGGCAGCTTTCTTGCTACGGACAAATTACCAGAATGGAGGACCAAAGCATGTGTATCAAGGAATTCTGCTACACAGCCGGCAACCACATGGGCACCAAAAGCTTCGGTAGAATGCTAAGATCACCAGTGATGGACAGAAAATGAACATTCAGCCAAACCACCTTAAGGATCTAGCCAGAGACTGATTTGGGTGGCACTCGATCTGCAAGGAGACCATGTCGTTTTGGGATTTGCCAGGATGTGGATGATAATAACTTCATGGCACACCGCAGATAAAGGAAGAGAGAGTCCCTGCCCCAAAGAGCTTACAGTCTCACTAGAGATGCAGTGCAACAACTCAAGGCAATGAAATAAAGAATCATAGGACTTGAAGGGACCTTGAGAGTTCATCTAGTCCAGTCCCCTGCCTCATGGCAGGACTAAGTATTATCTAGACCATTCCTAACAGGTGTTTATCTAACCTGCTCTTAAAAATCTCCAGTAATGGAGATTCCACAACCTCCCTAGGCAATTTATTCCAGTGCTTAACCACCCTGACAGTTAGGAAGTTTTTCCTCATGTCCAACCTAAACCTCCCTTGCTGCAATTTAAGCCCATTGCTTCTTACCCTATCCTCAGAGGGTAAGAAAAACAATTTCTCTCCCTCCTCCGTGTAACAACCATTTACGTACCTGAAACATGTTTTGTCCCCCCCTCAGGCATCTCTTTTCCAGACTATACAAACCAAATTTTTTCAATCTTCCCTCATAGGTCATGTTTTCTAGACCTTTAATCATTTTTGTTGCTCTTCTCTGGACTCTCTCCAATTCATCCACATCCTTCCTGAAATGTGGCGCCCAGAACTAGACACAATACTCTATTTGAGGCCTAATCAGCGCGGAGTAGAGCTGAAGAATTATTTCTTGTATCTTGCTTACAACATTCCTGCTAATACATCCCAGAATGATGTTCGCTTTTTTTTGCAACAGAGTTACACTATTGACTCATATTTAGCTTGTGATCCCGCTATGACCCCCAGATCCCTTTCCGCAGTACTCCCTCCTAGGCAGTCCTTTCCCATTTTGTATGTGTGCAACTGATTGTTCCTTCCTAAGTGGAGTACTTTGCATTTGTCTTTATTAAATTTCATCCCATTTACTTCAGAACATTTCTCCAGTTTGTCCAAATCATTTTGAATTTTAATCCTATCCTCCAAAGCACTTTCAACCCCTCCCAGCTTGGTATCGTCTGCAAACTTTATAAGTATAGTCTCTATGCCATTATCTAAATCATTGATGAAGATATTGAACAGAACCAGAACTGATCCCTGCAGGAACCCACTCGTTATGTCCTTCCAGTATGACTGTGAACCACTGATAACTACTCTCTGGGAATGGTTTTCCAACCAGTTTTGCAAAGAAGGAGGGTAAAGGGGAAACACAATGAGAGACACTTACATAAGAACAGCCATACTGGGTCAGACCAAAGGTCCATCTAGCCCAGTATCCTGTCTTCTGACAGTGGCCAATGCCAGGTGCTTCAAAGAGAATGAACAGAACAGGTAATCATCAAGTGATCCATCCCCTGTCGCTCATTCCCACCTTGGCAAACAGAGCTATTGTGAACAGTTAGTTATACACAGGTCCGGATGACTAGTCAAAGTAGAAATCTTGATGGTGACATTATCTTATTTAAAATGAGCTTCACAAGCCCTTTAAATATTTCACTTTAGTATTTTATGCTAATTCAGTAGGGCCTAATTCAGCCAAGCATTTAAGCACGTGACTAATCCCATCCATGCTTAGCCAAGCACTTAAGCACTGTTGACTTCAGTGGGATCACCCATGTGCTGCAAGTTAAGACTGGATGACGCTCTAAATAAAATATATGTTCTAGCTAACCCACAGGATGTGGCCTTGCAGGAATTACTGGGTGAAACTGTTGGCCTATGTTATACATAAAGGCAGTCCTAAAGATTATCATGGTCTCTCTAGCCTTAAAAATCTATTAATTTATAAAGTTAAGAGCATGTTTTGCTGAGTCAGGGCTGGCCTTTGCTGAATCTACTCCGACATTACAAAAAGGGAGGATCTAAAACCTATTAACGTGAATGGAAAACCACCCCCAACTGATTTAAGTGGGCATTGGATCAGGCCCCAAATGAACAGCTAGAGCAGTGGTTCCCAAACTTGTTCCGCCACTTGTGCAGGGAAAGCCCCTGGCAGGTTTGGCCGATCGCGGCTCCTGGTGGCCGCAGTTGGCTGCTCCAGGCCAATGGGAGCTGCTGGAAATGGCGGCCAGTATGTCCCTCGGCCCGCGCCACTTCCTGCAGCTCCCATTGGCCTGGAGCAGCCAACTGCGGCCACTGGGAGCCGCGATCGGCCGAAGCTGCGGACGCGGCAGGTAAACAAACTGGTCCAGCCCGCCAGGGGCTTTCCCTGAACAAGCCGGGGAACAAGTTTGGGAACCACTGAGCTAGACAATGCAAACACAGACCAAGTACATAAATGCAAAGGCTGTTTTTACTTTTTATTTATTTTTTTAAGAGTTTAACCAATTCTGCAGGTTTCATAGGTAAATAAAGCTCTCGGAAGCTCTGCAGACCTCTCTGAGCTGTAAAGGCTGCTCTGTTCCAAACGGGGTGTTTCCCCTACTCCCACAGCTGTCTAATGTCATGTCAGATTTAAAACTTTTATTAAAGCTAATGTTAAAAAAAGTATATAATACTTAGGTTAAGAGAACAATGTCTGTACATCTGGGTATAGTGCTTAGATTATGCACAAATACAAAGTTTGTTTGTAAAAGTCATATGACATAATCAGCAATAACCCAAATTTAGGTGAATAGATTTAACAATACAGTTTAGATATTAGAATCCGAATACTGGGGTGCATCACTCATGAAAAGTTGTGCAGGGATTTGGTTATGGAAAGCAAAATATATCAATGAGCGGAGACTGTCCCTCAGTAATTGAGAATTTGGTAGGTTGTCCATTTATAAAATTCAATCCATCGGGAAAGTATTTCAGTTACTTTCCTGACTGCGCTTCTCATCGGCACTCCAGCTCATCCCTCCTGGTACTGCTGATGTCCGGTGAGGTGTTCTATCTGAAGATAAGTAACACTGAACCTGATCAAATATAGTATCCTCAAAATAACTGAGCTTGTGTCCTGATCTCTGGACTCAAGAATGAGGTGATACACAGTATGCTCATGAAGACTTAACATCTGAGCTCAACTAGGACTAAAAAAGAAGGGATGGGGGAGTTATGGAGTTTAACACAAACAGAAGCAGAACAAAGAACATATACTCCTTTCAGAATAATACTGAAGTTTGCTGGGCTGAGGAGGAGAGTGAGTCTTCAGTAATATGCAGAGTCTTCAGGTAACTTAACCAAAATTATTTCTAATGAAGTTCGCACCTTGCTAGTTACACTTTCCAAAGTGTCTCAGTCTCGCTGCATTTATATCAGGCTTATTGATCTTGCTCAAAATTTCTAAATTATGCCATATAAATTTTGTTTTTATTTTCAGTATATGGAATTGGTTTATAGATCGTTATGATGGGGATGATTACTACTGGTCACCCCATAGGTAAGGAAACTGACATCTGGCTACGTGACGCAGAAGCAGGACACAACTTGGACCTTTGAACAAAGGCTAGAGCATTGCAATGCCCCTCTTCAAATGATGCTGCAAGAGCTGGCTGTGGTCCTTGTGGGCATGGAGAAAGCTCATATGAACTGAGACGGGCAGAGGGCATCAAAGCTGGTAAATTACCTGATTTTGTTTGGAAGTCTTGCATCGAGTTTCTAAAAACTGTTATCCATGTATTATACTCTACTCTGTTTCCCCGAAAATAAGACATCCTCCGAAAATAAGGCCTACTTACAGTTTTGCCTCTCGTTGTAATATAAGGCATCCCCCCCGATAATAAGACCTCCCCGATAATAAGGCATCCACCGATAATAAGGCATTTTTCATTTCTGAAAAATAAGACATCCCCTAAAAATAAGACCTAGCGCATCTTTGGGAGCAAAAATTAATACAAGACACTGTCTTATTTTCGGGGAAACAGGGTAGTAACAGTTCAGCATTCTATAGGATTAGTTCAGTTTGATGCAATATGCATTGGTTCTGTGTTTGTACCGCACCTAGCACAATTGGGTCCCTGGTCCATAGGATTTCCAACTGTCTAAACACACTCACCCTGCCCCCTGCCCAAGGCCATGCCTCTGCCCCGCCCCTTCTCCGAGGCACCCCACCTCCCTCCATCGCTCACTCTCCCTCACCCTCACTCACTTTTGCCAGGCTGGGGCGGGGCGTTGGGGTGCAGGAGGGGTTGCGGGCTCTGGGAGGGAGTTTGTGCAGAAGGAGGCTCGGGGTGTGGACTCTGGGAGGGAGTTCGGGTGCAGGAGGGGATGAGGGGTGCAGGCTCTGGGAGGGACTTTGGGTGTAGGGTGCAGGCTCTGGGCTGGGGCAGGGAGTTTGAGTGCGGAAAGGGGTGAGGGCTCTGGGAGGGAGTTTGGGTGCAGGAAGGGACTCAGGACTGGGGCAGGGGGTTGGGTGCAGGAGGGGGTTTGGGGTGCTGGCTCTGGGCGGGGGCTCTGGGCTGAGGCAAAGGGTTGGTGTGCGGGAGAGGGTGAGGGGTACGCTCTCCGGCTGGGCAGCGCTTACCTCGGGCAGCTCCTGAAAGCGACCAGCACATCCCTCTGGCAGTGGCTCCTAGGTCGGGGGACCAGAGGGTCTCTGTGCACTACCCCTGCCCGCAGACATTGCCGCCACAGCTCCCATTGGCCGCAGTTCCCAGACAATGGGAGCTGCGGAGTCGGCGCTCGGGGCAGGGGCAGGACACGAGACTCCCCCCGCCCCCCACCACAGGGACATGCCAGCTGCTTCTGGGAGAGGTGTGGAGCCTGCCTTAGCCCCGCTGCACTGCCGGTCTTTTAGCACCTAAAATCTCCCGGTGTGGCTTCAGTAGCCTCCAGGAGATAGACCCCGGTTCCAGGAGACTCCCGGCCAAACCAGGAGGGTTGGCAACCCTACTGCTCCATGACAGGGGCCCATAAGCATTATGCCAATACAAATAAAACAACAAACAACAACAAGAGTGAGCCATTTCTATCACAGTGCTAGTATATCCCCTGCCAGAGTACGACAGCTAAAACATGTCAGTGCCCCTCAGACTAGTTAAATTACCAAGTACCTTTCTTCTTTTGGAAGCAGTCAACTGTTGAGAATATTCTTTTTACTTTTCCAGACACCGAGCAACAGCTTTTGAAGTCTTATTGTACAGTCCCTGCATCGTTAAAACTCTGCAATGATTTAAACAACAACAGAAAAACCAACCTTGCTCCTTTGTCTTACAACACATAGTAACTTAAGAAGATAAATGACAAAAGCCTTCAATGTGTCAGAATAGTTAAATAAAATCACAGTAAAATTCCACCTGTCAGCTCCAAAAGCACCCCACATGTAGAATTTACACAAGCTGAACCGGAGTTGTTTCAGGGCATGTCATAACAGTTAGTCATTTCTGCACTGTGCACTGTTAAAATTGGCCTGGAGATGCAATGAGTGCCTGCAAAGGGCAACCATATTTCAAGCAAATTGAAACATGCTTAGGTAGTTGGACTGCCTCCCCCCCGCTACATTCCAGAGTGTTTAATTTTTGCCACTTGGTTTCATGAAAAATATTCCCAATGCACTTCCAAACTTCTGCAGTCCAGTAAAAACACACTGTGGTGGAACTTCAGAAGGAAACAAAGAGTCCTTGGTTTATGCTGACAGGGTTTTGCACAGCACCCTACAAGCCTGACCTCCTCAGTACAACTCACAAAAATATCTTGCTCACATAAATTGTCTGCAATATGTCAGTTCCCATAAACTGAAGCGTGGCATTTCTAGCCTGACAGCACCAAATGAAATCTTCCAAATGGCCATCCATTTTGTTTGAGTTAGCAGCGCATTTCAGCATCAGCTGCATCTGACCTGGAGAAACAATCCCGTAAAAAATATCATTGCAAATTACTTTACCATCGTACAGGTGGCTCTCAAAGGACATGAGCTAAACCCCAGTGAAGTCTTTCCATTGCATGCTATGGGTTCGGGATCAAGCCCAATGGTGCTGAGTACCCTAAATTCACACTGACGTCTATGGGAATTTGGGGTCGGGGTGGGGGCGCAGCATTTCCCAGAAGGAGGTCTTACATTATAGAATTGGATCGACAACTCCTTGGGCATTTCTAAGAAATGAGAGTCCATCAAATAACGGGAATAAAATGTAACAACATTTTAATTTTATGACATAACACTTAAAATGTGCTAGAAAGACCTATCCTGGTAAAAAAGTGTCACACAAGACTAGGTATTACACGAATTCCCTATGCCCTACTCCCCCCCACACACTTCCAGAGCAGTGTAAATTTTTCACATGTGGCATTTTATATTCTAATCTACACAGTGGAGTTGCCGGTATCCATTTCATGGTTCAGGCTGCACTGAGAATTGCAGGACTAAAGACCTCCCTTCCGCTCTCCCGCCCCCGTTTCATACTTTAACAACTGGACTGAGCCTCCAAACTTGGCATCGCCCCAAGTCAGAGGACAAGTTCATTTTCCAGGTCACGTTTTTACGAAAATATTTGCTAATTTTTGCAGACAAAAGAGTTTAAAATGCTCCCCTTTGGAAATTTCTCTGTTAACTTTCAAAACGCACGCGCACCCCCACCCCCACAAAGTGTCTCAGACACAAGGCCCTTCTGAACTTCTATAATTAAGCACACAGAGATATTCCCCTTATTCGAAGTAACTGATGATCTCTCTGCCAAATTCAGTCAGTGGAACTGCTTGGACTTGTCAGCTGCTTGTCAATTTAGATGCCACTAGCCTCTCTGCTTGATGCCTTGTCCCACACCTCACAAAGACAGTGAGCAGCCAAGATCCCAGACACTTGTCATGGGCTTTGGCCAAGCCCAGCTCTGCTAGACCTGAGGATTTGCCCCAGAATGCACAGCACACTGGAGAGAGGGAAATTTCATTTCCAAGGCAGTACAGAAGCTGCAAGTGTAAGTGCCACCTCTGGGACAGTTTATTTCCTATAAATCATTCATACCACTGACAGAGCTCATATCTTCCTTTCATGAGTAATTATAGTTTCAGAAGCCCTCATTTAAGGGGTGCAAATGAACTTCCAAATTCCACCTACTGTCACAATGCATATTTTATTAGGTAATCAATTACCTTCAGGATACGCCTCAGAGGTAGAGGAGTATGGTCGTGACAGCTCCTTTAAGATATAGCTCGATGAGCACAGAGATAAAATAACTGAATACAGGTGTGATTATCTACAGCATCTTGAGAATTATGTAGTACAGAACAATATGTTTCCTTCCAGAATATGAAAGCACACGACCTGATCCTGCAGCCTTTACTTAAGCAAAGGCCCCATTCAGGATCGGTCCCATATACACTGAATGTGCACTATGGAACAAAGCACCGGTAGACCGTGGGTTCAGCATGAATATAACTCCCTTTTGCCTTATAAACATAGTGTTGATCTAATTCTGCTCCCTGTAAAATCAAAGGGAGTTTTACCAGCTGTTCTGTGTGCAGCAATTTTGAAAATCAAGCCACTTATTTAGATGCCTATATATTTTCTGAAAATATGTTGGTAGTTCTGTCTGGTGATTATGGCTTTTAAAGAATTTTAGTCCTTTTTCTGCACTTTCACAAGGATATCAATACAAACTGTGCAATAATCAGTTTTTTCACCAGCTATACTGTATTTTAAAGACTGAGCCATTCATGTGTTTTTCAGCCTAAAGAAAGGACAATGCTCCGGCAGTTTGAACTCTCTCTTTTTGATAAAGGAACAAGGTCCATGTGTTGGGAAAGGAAGAACAGTAACAGGGTCAGAGGACTTGTATGCATCTAGGCACTGAGCCAGTGTGGCTAGGTGCATTGTGAACATACAACTGTTCATATCCATTTTTGGTATGGAGAGAATTAATGACAACAATCCTCCCACCCCCCCATTAAGGCCGGTTCACTGAACAGTGCTAAGAAAGGAACTCCAAAGAAATCTGCTGCTCGTTTCAGTTGGAGGGATAATGATATGGACTTTATCTATGGTAATGGTATTAATATTCAATGGCAAGTTTTAAGGAGATCTAGGGCTGTAGCTGGCTATAATTTCAGACCCCTAGAACTGACCGTAGGCAGTAAGATTCCCAAGGATCTGGCTCTTCACACTTTAATCGCCGAATTTAGGTTCACTCTACATTTGATTTTGGACTCCCTTTCAGTCCCTTGCTCCTCTCCCAGCGCCTTGACCATTCTTGGCACAGCACTTTACAATGGCTATGAAAGGGGAGCGGGCATCCTGGGGCCAGTGGTTCTTCAGGAAGGATCAGAGTTTACCTGGCCCATGACGACACTGTCAGAAATACGATACCTGGGAGCAATCAGGTGCTCCCCTGTAGATAATTTAGTAATGGAGCAGCTGAGTTAGAAGGAGACTCCTAGAACAACATAAGGACAAAGTTGCCCTGGGGAGAGGATGGCTCTCTCTGAGGCTGTTACAGGCTGGAGGAACCCCGAGGAGGTGTAACAGACCTCTGTGGGGACATGTGCTGAATGAGGGCATAGAGCTGACAGTGAAAGCCCCAAGAGAATTGCCAGGGGTCCCTGATGTCTGCCTTTGGACCAGAGGAGACTACAGTATGAGCCTGGCTTCAGGGCAGGGAGGAGGAAGGGGAAGAGTGTGCCAAGAAGGAGAGGGAGCAGGTAAAGACCAAATCCCAGCATGGATGGAGGCAGAGCAGCTGAGCCGGGAAAGGCGAGAGAGAGAAGATGAGAAAAAGAATAAGACTCTGGTGAGGAGAAAACTGAAGCCAAGAACTATTTTTTTATGTTAGTCTAAAGCCCCCCCAAACAAGGGGTTATTGAAAGTAAAGTTTCAGGATTTCTATAGCCAGCAAGGAAACTGAGGCATGGCCCAGAGACAGGGCTTGTGACAGGGACTATTCTGAAGAGAATACCAGTGTGGCTGACATTTTAGCCCACATGTACTTGACTACTGCAGAGGTAGTAGGGGCTTACAGAAAACACTAAAAAGGATAACTCCACAATGAAAAGGGTCCCTTATGGTGGGGGGAAGGGATGGAGTAAGAACCCCCCAGAAAACTGTTTAGTAGCTGCTGACCAGCATTCTGTACTACACACTTTATTGGCGATAGGTCACAAATGGGGAGCTGCTTTCTGCTGCTCTGCTAATAATTGTAAATTCCATTTCCAACCTGGTTTCTTGTCTCCAAGTTCCGGTCCGCTTACCTCTTCCACTTTGACATTAGATGCTGGGAAACTGGACAGCCAACTTAAGACGAGCCACATAAGGTCCTAATTCAGCAAAGTTCTTATGCACATGCTTAACTTTAAGGCAAGGTAAGTAGCCCCATTAAGGACTTGTTCATACACCGCTGAAGTCAATCGGAGCAGGAGCAGGGTCTAGGTCTGCAAGTGATTTGCTGAATCACAGCCTAACAGAGCAACTTTGATCTGTCATTTCATTTCATTTGTACACCCAAGAAATCTTGCTAGGCAAGTTCTTCTCCCAATTAAGCAAACATGGCAATCAAGACCTCGGAGAGTCCTCTCTATAAAATCCTCGTCATCCATCCTGCTTTCTGTATCCTCTTTTACCATTATTTTGCAGAACAAACCAACTTACTCACCACTACTTCAAATCTGTATAACAAGAGACGCCCTGCTGCAATGCTGTTCTCCTTCTCTTCCCATTATTTCTCCCTCTCCTGAGGAGTGAAAGCCTTGTGCTGGTGCCAGGGAATCCTGGAGCCATCATTCTTGCCCTATGACTGTCCAGTGGCCTTCCCAATTACAATTTATATAATGATTTTTTTTTTTTACTTTAAAAAGAAAAGAATCATGAATACTACAGCTCATATTACCTAATACACTCTGACTTATTAAACTCACCCATGCTACTGCAACTGTCCCCTCCCTCTGTTCTGCGTCCATCCCTGTTCAATAATTTAAGCACATGCTTAACATTAGGCATGTGCTTAAGTCCCACTAGCAACGGGACTTATGAATGAGCCTAAAATGCCTTGCTAATTTAGGGCCTTAGAATTTGATCCTGGATCTTGTTGATTTCAATAGACTTCCTCTTCCTCCCCCTTGCTGTATCTTTCCCACACACACATTTTTCCTGCTCTACCCATAAGCTGCCCCCAAAGCACTTCCAGTATTTATACACCTGTGCACACCACTCTCAAAGACTGGCTAAAGGCAGACTTCACTGTGTGTTTCACCATCTAGACAGGCTTAAACCTAGAATTTGCTAGTGAAAAAACGTGAAGCCTGAACCACAATTAACCCTCACTTTGGGGGAAATGGGGGAGGAATATGGAGTCAGAAAAACTGTCTAATGGGAACTCTCCTTGTTTGACATCCAAGAAAGATCCCGTTCAGGACTCAGGTTGCTGGGATGTTACCGTCTAACCCCAATGATCAGGCAAAGGAAGGGGAGTCGGGGCCTAATATTTCTAAAATATCAGAACAACCACCTGGTTTTGAAAAGCTTCGTAAGGGCATCTGAATGCATCATCCAGTACAGGACACAAATCCTTTTTTTGTGTGTGTGCAGTTTATTTACATTTTCCTGAAAGAAACTGGTTCCACAGGTCCTCAGTCTATCTAGAGCACAGAAACAGCAGCTTGTCAGCACCCAAATCTTCCCTGCATTACCCCTACTCCACAGATGAGAGAGTCATTCCGTGTATGTGCTGCCCATTCGCATCCGGGGCCTCTCCACTAAAGACTGCCATCAAGGAGGCCAGATGGCATGGAATGCGGCAGTGGTTTCTGAGATGTGGATGCCTGATGCGGTTTTCCATTAAATGGATTTGCTGGTTTATTTCTGAGTGGAGCGCTCAGCTAAACAAGATCGGAAAGCAAGCTGCCTCTCACCAAAACAAAGCTGAACACGATGATTCACTGGGGAAATTCAGGTATCAGCTTGCCACATCAAATTTGCCTTGGATTAAGGAAGGGACTTTCAACCAATCAACAGTCACTGGAAATTATACATAGAAAGCTCATCCTCAACATCGCATAACCCAAGAATAGTTAACCAACTCTGACAATGTGTTGCAAGACAAACCCACTTAGAAGTTTAACCCATGTTGTGTGCTGGAAAAGTCAAACTGAACATTCACCATCCTTTCATTTGCCCACATTCAGTTGTTATTAAAACCACATGCTGGCACTGAATCATTTCACAGTTCATTTGAGACAAACACGCAGAAAATTGTGGGAAACAAACACAGCCTTAAGAGTCTGCAAAAAGCAAGACCCTGGTAACCAATGCAACCTCAGATGTGATGTTGTACGAAGCTTGAGCCACAAAACTGTTAGTCTGTGGCTGGAAGATAGCGGGGAAAAGCACCACAAGCACATAGTGGTAACAATTAGTTTTGAAAACTATCAAATGTGACAGTTTTCACCCTCAACACCATCGAAGTGAAACAAAAAGTGTGTGTACAGTTATTAGTCAAAAAGAAACCAAGACAGACACAGAAGGAAGGACTCTCTTGTGGTTAAATTACTGGATTGGGACTCACGAGACCAGAGTTTAATTCCCAACTCTGCCACAGGCCTTCTGTGGGCAAACCACTCAACCTCTGTGTGCATCATTTCCAAGTGCTTGTAAGTTGTATCATCTTATCCCACCCTTTGTCTCGTCTATTTAGATTCACCACAGAGACTTTTATTGCGTGTAAAGCCCTAATCTTTTTTGATGTCCCTAGGCATTACCATAATATAAATAACGAACAACTCAATCATTAGAATGCACGCTGACAACAAAACAGCTTAAAACGCTTCTTCCTAGGCAGCTGCCTCCTTGTTAAGTGGCCTATCCACAACCTAAAGACATGCGCCAGTGGCTGTCTGATCTGCACTCACTGCCTGTTGACTTCTGGATGGAATTAAAGGTGTTGGTTTGCACCCTCAAATGATTTAGGACTAGTCTACACTCTTAAAATGCTGTGCCGGCACAGCTGTGCCACTGTAGCACTTCAGTTAAGACACTACCTGTGCCAACGGGAGGGATTCTCCCATCAGCATAGGTACTCCACCTCTCCTTGAGAGGCAGTAGCTAGACTGACAGGAGAATTCTCCCATTGACCTAACATTGTTTACACCAGGGGTTAAGTCGGTTTAACTACATTGCTCAGGGCACTGGATTTTTCACATCCCTGAGCGATGTAGTTATGCCGAGCTAATTTCCTAGTGTAGACCAGGCCTCAGGACCTGCAACCTGAGAGACCTTTCCATGATTTACTACTATAATTGTGATCACCAGCTGCACTTCCCTCGATATATAAGGGAAAGGGCTTCCGGCAGAACATTCGTTATCCACCTTGTACTCCACCAGCACAAGTGAAATTCAAGGAATGTTTGCGGATCTTTGAGTTTGCTTTGATTGAAGCCTAAAGTGACCTGAATGTGATGGAAGTTTCCTGTTTAGCTCTTTATCAAAATCATGCAGGGGGCCAAATCCGGATGTCCTTAGATCCAGCATTTCCTGTGCCTCATGACAGCAAAATATACATCTACTTGGGGTTTTCTATAGCACCCAAATGCTTCTAGATAAATTAAGACTGCATGATGAAGTCTTTCAGGAATTTTCAGTGCTGACTCTTTGGTCACCTCTTTTCTGAGGCCCCAATTTTAAGCAATCATTGCCTTCTCGATAAAAAGATGCACAAGAGAGTGACTTAGTTCAGACATAATAGTAGGGAGGAGAAGGTGGGTTGGGGAAGATAAATAGGAAATCTAAAAGCCCAATAAAACCCATCTTGCCAAAAGTAACACACACGTTTCTTCCAAGAACGTTGGGTTTCCAGTGGCTTTACAATGATAGTAATAGCACTCAAAGCACTAATGAAACAAGAACTCAGCCCCTTGGCCTTCCACTAATGTTTCATCATTGCTTATACCACCAGAATAATAAAGAAGGAAATAGCTACAAAATAGGCCTATAAACTGGTATTAATGAACCAATGAACGCCACCCTTCAGGAAGGGGAGCTGCATAGCTGTAGTTTCAGACAGCTGCATGAGTGAAATTTTAGCTGCTACTAAATTGGTCCCTCAAAAAAACTCCCAGGATTCTACAATTGATACTTCTGATGGTATGAAAAACAAAACCAAAAAACACAAGATTATTTTGTTTTCATTAAAATCTTTCATGTTCCTTAATGAGTAAAATATTACAATATTTATAACTTTACTTTGGAGTTAGAGAGAGTTCCAGTGTGCTACAAACTCTCTTAGTTTACTATTTTTTTAAGCAAGTTTCCTAGATATTGGTGAAACACAAAAAGCCTCCTAGCACGACCTGTGGAAAGACATGCTAATTTCCATTCCCAGTTGCACCACAGGCAAGTTGTACCCACGAGAGGTGGAATTAGGGTGACCAGACAGCAAGTGTGAAAAATTGGGACGGGGGTGGGGGTAATAGGAGCCTATACAAGAAAAAGACCCAAAAATCGGGACTGTTCCTATAAAAATCGGGACATCTGGTCACCTTAGGTAGAATGAAACATCTAGTACTTCATAAAAGCTGGTGAAAGAGCTTTGTCCTCTAGGCAGAATTCCCAAGAGAGCAAAATAGTAGAGTATCCTCCTCTTTGTTTCTGTTCTGGAGCAGAGAGAAAGTCTGAATCCCACAGCAGAAAAGAGAAACATGGAAAAGAAACTTATAGTGTGACCTAAATATTCAGCAGGCCTTCCAGCAAAGCTCTATTTACAGCAGAAGGATCACAGCATGAGGAGGCTGGTGGAAGACAAACCAGATATTTTGATAAGCCTCTTCAAAGAATAGGGAAGACTTAAATTTAATTTACAGGAATACTTGTCCATAGTCTTAATCTATACTGGATGTGTTCTCCAAAGGAAGGACTACATCCAAGAGATACCACCTGTTCTTCCTGACACCCATCATCAGAAATGATTCATGGCTGTATCTAATATTGGAACAAAGGTTATGCCTGGAGAAATACACATGTTGATACCCCAAATCATGATTCAAATGACTCTTGGGGAGAGCGGGTTCACCAGACAGTGATGCCCGACACTCAGGCATTCATCAATATCTTTAGGTGCAAAATGCTCATTCTTATTAGTTATAAAAAGTTAAATGTCTCTGTGTGCATGTAATCCAGGACATTTAATTATTGCAATTCATAATATGTCATAATAATTGAATATGTGGATTCTGCACCCACATTCAGGGCAGCCCAGCTGCTGAACCGTTTTGGTCATTTAATAGAATATGCTAATATTTTATAAACACCATTATTTCTCCTTGCTCTCAAAGTCCAACTCTAATACTTCGTTCTCTCCTAGTTTTCTCTTAAGAAAACAATCTTGCATTTCATGGAATACCGTCATGGAAAAATACAAATGTGGAGAAAAGGCATTGCTAATTGCATGTGCACATTTAATATGCTTCTTGGAGATATTTTACACGAGAGCTAGTGTAGTTGCCTGGTAAGGAGTATGCGAGGAGTTCACTTTAAAGTCAGCACGAGTTTTGGGGGCAGAATAACTCCTGTTAGTCCAGGAAGAGCTTGGGTGTTTTATGTTATGTTTAACTCTGTAATCATAGAAAATATTTTGGAACATGTTTGTCCAAAAATAGTTTCCATTTTGGTCATGGGGAAAGTAAAGAAATGACTGAGCCAAAAGCTTTATGGTCAGAAAACGCTATCCAATTTTACTATCTCCAGTACCAAGTGCAGATCTGGTATCCACTTTCAAACAGAACTAAAACCCACTGGAGGCTTTATGTTCTCTGCACTGTTATTGAGCCGCAATATAAATTTAATCACAGAAACACCTTTGATAAAATAAAATGGTAGTACTTCTAGTCAGAAATAAGATCACACATGGTATAAATAATACTGACAGATTTACACAGACCCTGACCACCACTGCTTAAGACCAAAAAAGCAAGGACCAGATGCATTCAAAGAAAAGGTTTCCACACCCATTCAAGCATTTGTGATAACAATTATGTTCTACAGATGTGATCAATCTAAAATAAAACATTGTTCACTGCAGAGACAGAGGTTTACCAGTTCTGCCACACCATGGGATGGATCTGTTACAGTACTCTGCACATAAAAAGAGATGAAATTCTTCTACATTTAAGAGCCCAATCCTCTTTTACAAGCTTCATTCTTGCTATTTCAGGAATTTGAATATAATAAACTCTGGAATCTACTGCTAGGGAGCTGGTCTCATACCTTTTGGGGGAAGAGGGAAGCTCTGTCTCAGAACTGTAAATCATTTGGTTATTAGCAGTCTATCCATAATGATTATTGAAAGAACATCCATGTTGATAAGCTTAAGAACATTTAAAACAGAGTGTTCTTTTTAATCATTGAAAGGTTGTAGAAATGACCATATTTTACCTCAAATTCATTAATCCCCACAGGTATTTGGGCAACAGCCCATGTATTTTTAACGTCCACCTTAGAAAAGATAAACCTCATGACAATATTTGATTATTTCAGTAAAACTCAGATTCTTTTCAATCTATTAATTCCACATCAAGAGCCCGATCCAAAGGCCAATGACTTCCAGGGGCTACCACTGCATCACTGCTGTAAGATAAGGTTTTAATTGGCTGAGTAAATAACATTTAATCATTATAAGATTTCCATTGATACCTTATGCTTATAATGCAGTGCACTTCTTTAGTACAGGAAAGGTACATATTTCACTGCAGAAGCAAAAACTAATGAAACACTAGTAATTCAATGGGTTATTTATCAATCTTGTATCTTAACGGCAGAGGTGCATTTTTAAGTAGAGGAGAGGCATTTTAACCTTGAAAGGTGGAACGCATGACATGTACGAACAGGGGAAAATGTATGGAAATGCTGGCTTGTATGGCAGTAACTAATTGTTCAGAATTTCATAAGGAAACACGCTAGCCCCCCAAATGCAGCAAAAATACCACAGCATTGACAAAACAGTAAAGGAAACAAAAAACATTACCTCTGTAGCCTAGACTTGAAAATGAATGGTGAAAACCTCATAAGGGTGCTTAAAAAGTAAGATCATTGGTCTCTGATGCAACATGGACACATTCTAAGAGATTACACCCAAATACTCTAGACACGGGCTAACATATTTATGTAAAACTGAAAGGACTGCAGTAAAAACACAGAGACTGTAGTTTATCATTCAGTGTGTGTCCATTAAACAGCTATATTCTTTATGTAGGGGTCTATTAAAATCCAGTCCCACAGGGCTTGCTCTGGGAATTTTGCAGGTTCATTACCTGTGGAGCCTTCTTCTGGTTCAGAAGAGAAAATAAAAAAAAAAATTCTTGCCACAGAATGGCGTTTCTGGCTTTCTGCTATGCCTATGGAGCCCTCAGAATTCATGGGAGTGGAATCTCGTATGGTGACTGGCAACAAGCCACTTGATGAACAGCTGTTGAGAGCCTTAAAGCCATAGGGGCTTCAAAGCTGATTAAAAATAGAAAGGGTTTGGATCAAGGTCACATTAGTCTTCAGAAAAGGATCTCCTTTAAATATGTACATTATTTGTTAAAATGTTTCCCTGGGCTGGTGATTCACAGGGCTAGGGAAAAAAAGTAATCATCCCAATCTTATAAAAAACAAAAAAACATCTGGCTTGGGCCAATAGTTGCCCCCCCAGCTTCCAGGTTAACATCTCACAAGCTGGCTGAAAGATTGTAAGCACAAACCAAAACAAATGGTTCCATGTTCCAGACTGTCTTGGTGATAAGCCGCACAGCCAAGCATGACACCAGGATCCATGACTTTATACGTCATTCCATCCTATGAACGTGTCAGAAGACACTTCAATAGCACAGCCAGGTACTCTACTCACCAACAGTATCTCAAGGTGAAAACGTAATTGCTTAACAAAGGTGAGCCTAGGGCTTGTCTACACAGTGAAGCAGTGCAGTCTACAGGGGTGTGAACTGACCACACTAACATGTTGTGCGCTAACTGCCCCATGTAGACATTGCTGGCGCATACTATAAGGTACCTAAATCCTGTTAACGTAGCGCTGTTTGAAACAGGACTATATCAGTGCTACCTTTTAGTCATGGTTGGTTTAATCTCAGTACCAAATTTGAGGCTAGAAACAGCCGTTTTCCCTTTCCCCCAAATATATGGGCAAGAATCTGGGATGATTTTCCCCTTTCTCTGAAGATGTTGTACATGTAAAGCAAAATCACTAGGCAAGGGGAAAAGAAGCCTCTTTGTTTATATTTAATCAGTTTAATCACAAGAGATACAAAACAAATGAGTTTAATGCTTAGAAATTTTCAGCAGCTGGCAAAGCAACCAATAAAGACCTGTCTGTAAGGTTTGGAATTTACTGTCTGAAAAAGAAACCTGAGGTTATTGTTTTCCCATTATGACTGTTCAATGGTTGGGAAAGCTATTGAAGCAACTGGAAAAGAGTCCTAAACATGTTCTCTTCAAGACATTGTGTGTTTTTCCTCCATTAGGGTACGTCTTCACTACCCGCCATATCGGCGGGTAGCAATCGATTTATCCGGGATCGATATATCGCGTCTCATTAAGACGCGATATATCGATCCCCGAACGCGCTCACCATCGACTCCGGAACTCCACCAGAGTGAGTGGCGGTAGCACAGTCAACAGGGGAGCTGCGGTCGTTGATCCCGCGCCGTGTGGACCCCAGGTAATTCGATCCAAGATACTTCGACTTCAGCTATGCTTTTCGCATAGCTGAAGTTGCATATCTTGGATCGATTCCTCTCTCCCCCCCCCCCCCCCCCAGTGTAGACCAGCCCTAGACACTTACCCTATAGAACATTGGCTGGGCTGTATGCATCTAGCTACAGTAAACTCCAAAATAGACAATGGTGCCCCACAATTCAGGTTCTAGCCATGTACCCAAGTGCCGAGTTAAAGCAAGAGCACATGGGGTTGAATTAAAAAACAACCACCATAAAACGGAAAAGCAAAAACAATACAAAATTCCAAATGAACAAAATTCAGTTATAGGAGAATTAGCCTTAAATATATAACTTTTCACCTTGGTATTTAAGGGTAACTCATGTACCTATAACATATGCAGCAAAATCCATATTTACGTACCTAAATATGTGGCTTGATTATTTCTAAAGATGCTGAACATGTAGATCTACTACTGATGTCAATAGGAAGTATGCATGCTCAGCATTTGGGCGGGGGCGAGGAGGAATCAAAACCAGGTCCCTTCTTTAGGTGCCTAACTGATGCACAAAAATCCTGAAGCCAGAGTTCGTTCACTTCTGGACAAGGCTTGCTGCTGAGGTAACTTGGGATGTCAGGAGATGACTTTCCATTCTCTGCTGTTGGTGCCAATGCACATACAAAATGAACAGGGAGCAGGAAGGGCATCCGACACAGTATAGCCATTTGGCTCAAATAAGAACCAATTTCAAACTCCCCAAAGGACAAAACTATTGATGCAGAGGGTCATTACGCATTATGTAACGCTCTCATTTGGGTCTCTTGAAGAGAGCACAAAACAGAACACTGGAGAGTTTGGAACACGACTCTGTACTAGAAAAGATATATAGAGCAACTCAAAACATAAACGAAGGGTGGAATTTTCCTAGCGTTGGCACAATGAATACATCCAAGGGGGAATTTAAAAAAAAAAAGGCAGTGGAACAAGAAAGTATGCCTGTCTGATTTTGAAGAAAAGCCTGCTTGTACCCAATGGATTGAGGAATGTGTTCATCCTTGCCTAAAGACTACACTTGGAATGCTGTAATGTTGCCAGGGTCAGCCAGAGCTTGGGTTACTGGCTGGTTAATTCTCAATGGTGCCCCTAACCTAAAGAAAAAATTAGGTTGGCACCAGGGGAAAAAATAAATCAATCAAGAACTATACAATGGGTGTAGTCAGATACGTTCAAGTTATAAAATACTAAAACAGTAAAACTACTTATTATTTATTCTATTACCATATCACCTAAGAGCCCCCATTCATGAACCAGGAAATCATAGTGATCTGATTTTTGCAATTCAGGCTCCTTTCTAGTTAAAAACAAACACACAAAAAGAGCTCTTAAAACTTATAACTAGAGAAAACTGCAGAGAATTCTCCTGCAGCGACCTGAAGCCTTATTGATTTTATCCTTCTGAGACTAAAAAGCTCTACATAAATATACACACTGCATCATTCAACTTGGGAAAGGCTTAGGAAATGCAATAGGAAAGATTACAGTCCTTTGGCTGTCCAGAAGGGGCTACCTCTGGTTGGAGAGCAATATGAGCTTCAAGCAAATGCCACACACTTACATATGTTTTGCAGCATACCCCCATACATTTAACTACTTTGTCTGTTTCTGAACAGTCATCTACTTCCCATTCTGCTCCCTGCTAAAAGATTCTGGAGTGCTTAGTTAGAAGAGGAAACAAGTTCTAAGCTCAACCAAAGAACTGTTCTGTATTCTCCACGTTAAGAGTGCACTATTAAAGCCTGTGTGTATATTGCACTAGCTATATCTCAACATGAAAGCTGAGATGCCATTGCCTCTGCATAGGCAGAATGGGTTTCATCCTTCCAATGATCAAAAATGCTTGAGACCAAAGAAGTGTGTCATAGCTGCCCGTGTGTTGCTATTTTTGGCCAACAAGCTCATCCCTTGAGAACACTAGATGTCTATAACTTACTTGTTAGTAACAATAGATATTAAGTATAAATATATCTCAAACATACCAAATTGGAGTTAGACATGCTTCATTATGACTAATGCTAGAGATAATAAAGTATCTGACTTGCTGCACCCAACACTAAATAATAGATGCCGGATGAAACCAGAGGCTGGGGTGGAAGGAGAACAGGATCTAGACTTACAACTGAAACAAGAAGTTAATAGAGAACATTGAAAAGTAAGAGCCATAGATACAAAAGAGAATTCCTAAAGATTTGTCTAAGAGGAAATGTAGGTGTTGGATGAAATATCCGTTTAAGATCATCAAACAGTCTAAATGAAAGACAGTCTGGCACAAGTGCTTCACTGTAAAAGCTGGCTATACTAGGTCATGATGTGATTAAAAATCCTGAATAAAATACTATTTCAATGGAAACACTTTCTTTTAAATGAACAAATGCTAAAGGCTATAGAAAAAAGACAAGGGCTTCCAATCAGCTGCAACAGGGCAGGAGCGTATATGACGAATACTGTCGATGAAAAGTGAAAGCCCAATTCTATAGTGCCCTTTTAACATCTCGGTGAAGGGCAGCAGTATCCGACACAGAATGACCCTTCGCCATACCATTTCAATGCTGTTCATTCTCACACCAGCAAGTCCTCCTCCTCCTCCAAGCCAGCTCAGTCATGGGTCTCAACTTAAAGCATCATCCGAACAAGTTATAAAGGAGTCCTTTGGTGATGTGAACTACTCTAGCTGGGTCTGCAGACCCAAGATCAATATGGGAGCTGTTTCATCTGCTAAATCATTCAAGCTCTCTTAGGAACTGAATAGTTAAATTCTGGAAGACTCATTCGATCCTGAAGTTCAAAAGAATTATCAGCATGAATGGATGAAAAGAGTCTCTCCATGGATATACTGTAAACACGAAAGAAAGAAAAAAAAAAAAAAGCTGATGCAGCAAGCATCAAAGACTTGAAAGTAAGTGACCCTTCCCAGAAAAAAGGGAGAAATGCTGATAGCTGAAACCCAAGTGCTGCATGCAAAGAAAATAAAGACCCGAATGACTAATGAAGAGGCTTGCATATTTTTAAACCTTAAAGACACTGAGTTTTACAACTGGCATCGAGCCTGAGGCTGCCAAACAATCACGCAGCCTGGAAGGACTGAAGCTGCCGACGTTCATTTCTGGCTTTGAAAACTAAAGGGTGCTGTGCATTTCTTTTCAGTATAGGGCTTGCTGTGAGCAGTCTGAGCTCTTACCGCCAGTCGGAAAGCACTGACAAGGACATTAAAATAAAATATCTATAAAAGAATCTGTATAGCACTTCCACAAGACAGACAAAAAATGAAGAGTTGGGGCTCTTCCTCCACAGAACTGAATTTGACTAAGTCTAGTTAAGCACAATACGTCATCACCATATCAGAACATGTAGAGCACTGACCCTTTCTAACCGCGAGTTAACATTATTTTCGTTACTATGCTTACGCTTTTTTCTTTCCCTCTTCTGTATTTAATGACAGCTTCAAGAGGATTTTGATGTTAAAAGTCTTTCCCTCACACCATACTATGTCTATATACCTTTGGGTTTTTTGGATGTGTTCAGCTATTTTTCTTTATGACATGGAAACTAAGTCGGCTGCCAAGTGTAGCAGGTGTGAGATGAATTTGTTCCAAAGCTAAAATGAATTCTCATAAGACGACGTCATTCTGAAACGCTTTCTCTGCTTGCACAGTGTTGCCAGCCATTCTTCTGGTTATTCGTTTTCAGACAATGCACAGTAATGTTTAGGGGACTATCTAACAAAAGCGAAGGACAGCCACGTAATTATTTATGGAATCATCTTCTGGCACAGGATTTGAGAAGAAATGTGTTCTCAAATTGTGCCCCAGCTTGTTAATGCAGGATTCATGACTGCTCAACAGTAAAACTCCCATGGACTTTGATGGAGTCATGGTCTGGTCCAGAGAGGTTAAGATAGGCACCTATTCAGCAAATATACTTCCTGATGTTTCATGTATAGTAGATAGTTTTCTATTATTTCCTTGTTTAGGAGGAGCAAGGCGATTAAAATAATTCTGTTTAGCCTGTTTTCACATCAATCGTTGCCCAAAAAACAGTATTTTAGTTACTCCAAACTCCCAGCAATTTAATAGAAAATGTTTGGTTTTAAAATTCAAAGATTTCTGTATTTCTCACTTATTTGTAAAAGTCATTCTTTGTTGGGATGGGTGGTGGGGCTAGTACACTGAGGTTTTATGAAGTTCAGTCCATTGTAGGGGGCAGATTATCCCACAGCTGCCTTCTGCAGGGCTCTTACACCATCATCTGAAACATGTGGGGCTGGTCACTCTGAGAGACAGGAAACTGGGCTAGATGGCCACAGGGTCTCCTCCACTATGGCCATTCCAGTGTTTCCAATTGTGTCTTCTAACACAATCATATGCACACTCCATTGTGTGTGCAGTGCAGGGCAGAGTGATGTACGAGCACGGAGTGGGGTGTGCATTGATTCCCCCCCAACCCTCCTAGGAAAACATCATGTGTTTCATTTAAACGTCAGTTTTTGGTGATATACAGTACTTTCACACACATGCACTGGCATCAAGACCTATAGTGAGTAATTGCTGTACAGTTACTGAGAATAATGAAGACTTTGTGTTTACATAGCAGGTTTGATCCAAATGGATCCCAAAGCACTCTAAAAACATCACCGAACTGTGTAAAACAATCAGAATCCCATTGCTAAATACTTAAGCATACCTTTGGGATGAAACAGGAGTGGTTTAACAGCACACGATACACCAGTTTAAGACAGAAAACGAAGAATACTGGGTCCAATTGAATTTGGAGAGAATTTAATTAGGCACACCCAACCTGGAAAGTTGATGGTCAAAAGTCAGAGCCGCACTCCCATCTATCTTTTTCAATCACACTAAACCCACATTCTCCTTTCCAAGTCAAAACTAAAGACTAGAGATGATTAAAAAACAAAACGTTGGAGGGCCAAGTGGAATTGTTGCTTAAAATGAAATAGCTTATCTTTGTAGGCCTGCTTTCCTATGTCGTACAGGTAACAAATGGCATCTGTTTGGTAATCTCAGTAGTAATTACTGCACAACTAAATCCACCGCACAATTCGGATCTAAGATCATTGAGAAAATGGGGAAGGCTGCCATTGTGTGTGCAAATTATCCCAACTGAAAATAAAGGAGGTCCTGTTACACAGAGGAGGAAGGCAAGGGAAGGAATAAACCACCGAATGGCTGAATAAGAGCACTCATGAGTTATTTTGTTTAGCAGGTCTGACAGTAATGAAAAAGGAAGGAGATGCAGCGGCTACTTTCAGGTTGCAGAAAAACAATAATGAAGGTGGCTTCTTCTGACTTCACCATTATGTCTGTTTAAATACTCTGGGGTCAACGTTCCAACACACAGGGAGCCATCTGCTGCATCTATTACAACATAAAGACTGAAAAGATCTTTTTTGGGGGGTAAATGGCATACTCTATGAAATCACAAAACATGAATAATTTTATTAATCTGATTCAAAGCTATCACTAGAAAATGAGCTCCAAATCTAAAAACAAAAGTCACGTACGTGTCTGATGTACTTTAAGCGAGGCATTACGATCCATTAGTTATTTACACATCAAAGACGCTCCAGCTGAGTATCCTGAAACAATCAGGGTAAGAAATGCCAAAATCTGATTTCATCCGTGTCCACATGTTGCTTTGAACTTGTAATTCACAGAATTGGTCAGTATATTGAACTAATTATCATGCTTAACGCTTGCCAGTTTTGATGGCTACAATCCTTTATTGTAGAGGAAGAAAATGGGATGAAGGGAAATGGCAAATATGGGGGGAAAGGCGTAGCCTCTGTAATGACATCTGGGGGGGGAAATTAAGAAAGCTGTTTATTTTTCTAACTATTTACTCAGACACAGATTGACAAAACGAACTCCTGCTTTCACACACAGTGTAATGCAAAATACTTGATTTTCACCCCATAGGAAAATTTCCCCCTTTCCTATTGTTTATGTGGGAAATGACCCATAGAACCCAAAGAGGTATATAATATTTTAAAATCAAATAGCAATTTCATAGCAAAGGGGGCTGCCTGCAAGTGGTTAAACTAAAACGTTAAGCAAAAGAAAATGAGAGAGAGTACTATTCAGGCAGACAGAAAAATATAAACAAAAAGTGCACATTTTAACACAGTTCTGATATCTGCAAAGACTTTTCAAAGTAACTTTTTATGGTAATTAGTCACAGTGCTTGGATGTGTACGCAAGCATCTGTTTGCCTCCAATAAGTGTCTTCTAACATCATATTGCTTAGGGTGCAATTAAAATGCAATCTATGGGAAATAGGTTATTACCAGTATTTAGCAGCTAATTCGTTAGGTAATGCCTTAACAAAGCCGTCCTTTGACTGCAGTGCAAAAGCAACTTCAAGGGGATTATCTGCTATTAAGACCTGTACTCAATTATTCAGAATGGTGATAGACTCTTTTTAGAAGGCCTGCATAATTGCATGGTAGAAGTACATGAAAAGTCAAGCTGGAGATCCTTCTGTGTTGTGGTCAATTCTTTCCACTAAAAGGGGGAAAATTAAGCTTCTGATTTTTAAACAGAATCCACAAATGAAAATATTTCCTGTTTCCATGGCTGTTCACCAGCCTACAGACAGGCACTAGATGAACATGCCTAAATGCAAATACATCAAAATACATCTTTTTACCCATACAGATCAACGCTCTATTTATATATTTCAAGGAGGAATTTCCCCACCCCCAGATGTATTCTGGGATTGTTGGTTTGAGGTTTTTTTGTCCCTTCCTCTGAAGCCTTAGAGATGCCCACAGCTGCAGGTGGGACATTGGGTGGGGTTGGCTGGTGCTCTGAGGTCAAACTGAGAATTCTCTCTCATGCGTTTGGCTAGTGGTTCTTGCTCATATGCTCAGAATCTAACTAACTGATCGCCATATGTAGGGTTGGAAAGGAATTTTCCCCAGGTCAGATTGGCAAGGCCCTGGGAGTGTTTCAGCTTCCTCTGCAGTACAGGGCATGGGTCGCTTGCTAGGATCATCTGGGCATATCTGACTAAACCAATTCCCTGCCACTGCAGAGGCCTCAGGCATTGGGGGCATCTCATTCCCTCCTGATTTCTGCCTGTGGCTCACAATATTTTAGTCTCCTGCGGTCTGTAATACTTGGGTCTAATTATGGCTGTCAGACTTGAAGTGGGGACAGGGCTGGGTGTTTTTTAGGGGCCTGTGATATACAGAAGGTCAGACTAGACGATCTGATGTCCCTTCTGGCCGTAAACATCTATGACTCCATATACTTCATTCTTATTCATTGCCGAGAGGTCAAGCAACTGTTGGAATTGATGCAGAGCATTTTTCAAAGTGACATTATTAACTTCTCTTTTCTTCCTCTCTCTGTGCATTGCAGGAAAACAATAGCCCCAAAGGCATCTTTTATCCCACAATGCAGTCAAATGTTCCTTGACCACAAAATGAAATGGTTTTCTTTGACCTTTTATAAAATCATATAAATGCTATGTTATAAGTCAGGTTACCAAACACAAAAGTGTCAGTGCCCTATTGACGTGTGCATTCCTTTGATAAAGTACTATTCCTGAACTTCATCCGTGGCAAGGCATAGCATCCATGCATACGCTCATTCTGACCTTGATTCAGCCAGGTACTTTAACGTGTAACTAACTTTAGGAATATGTGTAGTCAGGTCAACTTCAATAAATGGAACTAGTTTCCAAATATTCGAAAAACAGCAAAAAACTCCACACACTCCATTATTTTTAGACCAGCTTTCTTGATGGGACTGCCACAACATAAGCTATTAGCATAATTTGATGGCATAAGATTTGCTTAGAGTGGGAACAATGAGGAAAACGTACCTAAGAATACACATCTGATTAAATGATGTTATATGACGGCAAGTTTTGGACAAACTGATCCCCCAGTTGACACAATCTCCCATGAAGCCTTCAACTGCAGTGAAAAGCAGAGGAGGCCATTAATCATATTTATCAAGACTGTCTACCGTGGATTTCATGCAGTCAGGGGAAGTGTGCTGTTCTATTGCAGTGACAGGGAGCCAGGCTAAAACAAACTAACCTAATTGTACGGGTCGTTTCCAGAAATAGAAGATATATTAGCAGTACAGCTGTAGAGGCCAAAAGACAAACTACTCTAGCAGACAAAAAAATAGAAATGTGTGAGGTAGGCGACCACTGGCATAAATCTACTAGGTAGGCCAAATCCTGTTTGACTGTCATTGTGTGCATTAAAGTCAATGGGGCAGGATCCAATTTAAAGTCCCAAAGTCCTACACCCGAGGCAGCCCCCAAAGCCTTATTTTTGCTCCTGAATTTAAGGAAATCTCAGTACTGGCTAAAGCCAGATTGGGGGCAGTTAAATACCTGGCAAATCTCCCCTGTGAACTACTGACCACACACTTCAGTTTTGATCTGTGTGGTGCTATTCCTGACCTCTCCCCTGGTATTTGAAGCCAATGAGATCACATTATATCAATGCAGAATTTGGCCCCCTAGTCTTTCTCCTCTGCAAATCTGTGTTAAGATTCTGGGTTAAGCTTCAAACAAAAACAAAAAACAAGAACTGAGTGACCCCCAACTTAATCCTTAATGGAAATCTGTCCACATTACAAAGACAGCACACAGTCTATAGCATTGGCAGTCTTTAACTGGGAAAGGCCCAAGACTGGAATAGCAAGCACAAGACAGATATATCAAGAGATGGGTCATATTGCCAGATCTGCAAGTGAAGCTAAAAAACTCAAGCAAACTATACCTAGCTCTAGCCAGTACTATTAGCTCCTTACTCCAAAAACAGGAAAGTAATTTAAATGCAGCAAACAAAGGCAAAAAAAAGTTCAGGAAACTTCATTTGATTAGTTTCAGAGTAACAGCCGTGTTAGTCTGTATCCGCAAAAAGAAGAACAGGAGTACTTGTGGCACCTTAGAGACTAACAAATTTGTTAGTCTCTAAGGTGCCACAAGTACTCCTGTTTTTCATTTGATTGTTTCAATAAAATTAGCAGAAAAATAAAAATCCAGGGAGAAAGGGCCCCAGTGAAATAATACTAATTCTCTCTGCAGCTCAGACAGCATATCTGATTGGCCTACAGTTTCTGTATGAGCCTGTAATAAAAATCATATGTAAGATATTTATAGTGCATGTTTTTTTTCCTGGTGAAATTGTAGGGGATATGGCATCATAATCTGGGAGCTGCTTCTGTCCCCCACTCCTCCACATATACACACAGACTCCCTGCTTCAGCCCCTACATGCCACCCCAAAAGGGTTTGAAGATAGCTACTTCAGACCTCTGGCTTTCCTTTAAACTAGTTCAGCTTTAACTATGGAGAGACTAGTATCAAACTGTTCTTCAAATCTCATGGCTTCTCTTCCTTTTTTTTTTTTTTTTAATAGATAAGTTTCCCATTAAGAATTTGTACACCTCTACCCCGATATAACGCGACCCGATATAACACGAATTCGGATATAATGCGGTAAAGCAGCGCTCCGGGGGGGCGGGGCTGCGCACTCTGGTGGATCAAAGCAAGTTCGATATAACGCGGTTTCGCCTATAACGCGGTAAGATTTTTTGGCTCCCGAGGACAGCGTTATATCGGGGTAGAGGTGTATTTAAAAATCATACACCTGGGGGGTAGGGGAGTTTGACAGACGTTCCCCAGTACTCAAAGATAGTTGACAATGGGTCTGCAGTCCTTGTGCGGATTTAACTCCTATTCAACTTTACCTGCAGGATTGGGCCCTCATTCATACAATAAGGAGAGGGAATGCACCCATAGGCAGGTTCAGTATCTTAACACCACTATATTTTCAACAGGATTCCCAAATTCTGGTGCACTCCGGGTATCGACTATATCAACCCAGATGACCATTAAACTTATGGTATGTTTGCAAAGCTAAGTGAGTTCACCAAATTCAGAATTCAGGCAAAAGCAGACTCTTAATAAGTTAGTTTAATTAGCCTGAATGCATTAGCCATGGTTCCTCAAAACCTGGGGATTGTGACCTGGTCTAGTGGCCCATGAGCACATCACCATTCCTTTCTTTATGATTAGATGGAATGGAGTGGGGAGGTATCTTGAAACTTCCTGTTATAGCATGTGGTCACAGTATAAAAGAGGTAGAGAACCACTCGACTAGTCCACATTTGGAGTGTCCTAGAACTGGGGAATGTATTCTATCAATTCATATCACATGAAAACTCAGAGGTTCAAAGATGTGAATCCATGTATTAATCCTGAGCTGAATCGCACTCCCTTTACTTACACGAGTAAGCCCCACAAAATTCAATGGGACCACTCCCCTATATAAAATAAAATGAAGAGGGTCTTGCTCATGTTCCCTTTTTTGGTTCGGTTCAGGGGCGTGATTAATGCCAAGTCAATTTCAAGATGCACAGATTAGATCCCTGCAATAAAGGTTTGCTGTAGGTTGACATTGCAGAAATCATAGGCGTCGTGTGCCCTCTAGTGCATGAAATCTGTAGTGATCAAGGCTACATCCATTCAACATGAACATAACAAGGAAATAAAAGAAAAAAGGTCTCACTCCCCCTTTTCACTCCTGACAGTAATCATTTACATAGGAACAGTAATGCCCAGATTTTTTATTGCCTTTCCCTTTAACTACCTAAAAAAAAAAGTCAGCCCCCTTAACAGAACTACAGAAACCTGAGACTACTAGGCCAGATGCTGAAATCAGATAATTGTTGCTAGTGTTAGTTGGGATTACGGCTTATTTCAGGGCAAAACAAAGTCCCTCTCCAGCGAGAATTTCCTGTTTGAGTGACATCGGTTTCTATTGCCAATATCCTGCCACAGCAAATAATCCTACATTTGTACAGGATTTTTAACCCCTATGGATCTCAAATTGCTTTTTTTTTAAAGGTATATGTTGTAATCATGGGTATTGTACATATGTGCTTCAAATAATACATAGTCTCTCTCTCACACACACACACACACACACACACACACACACACACACACACACACACAAACCAGTGCACACAGTGGACTGAGGTCATCTCCAGAATGGAGGCTGGTGACTCTTTAGCAGTACACAGCAGTATTATATCACTAATTGGGACAGAAGTGAAGACTCCTGTATTCAACTGAAAACTGCAGAAAGAATTTAGATAGACATAATGCTGTTGCCTATAGTACAGAAGTTGACACCAATAGTAAGGCAAAAATGCCATGAGATTCCCTCCTACATCCCTTTTTAAGCAAATCACAAGCGTTAGAGTCCACAAAAGAAGACACCAGGCCAGATTTACAAAACTATTAGGTGCCTACCCTGTTTCCCCGAAAATAAGACAGTGTCTTATATTAATTTTTGCTCCCAAAGATGCGCTAGGTCTTATTTTCAGGGGATGTCTTATTTTTCAGAAATGAAAAATGCCTTATTATCGGTGGATGCCTTATTATCGGGGAGGTCTTATTATCGGGGGGATGCCTTATATTACAACGAGAGGCAAAACTGTAAGTAGGCCTTATTTTCGGAGGATGTCTTATTTTCGGGGAAACAGGGTAGTAAGATTTTCAAAAGCAGCTAAACAGGTTAGGTGCCTAGCTCCCGCTGACTTCCACACCATGCTGCTAGACTCTAAAGAGAAAGTGCCATCCCCATTCCCACAACACTTTGGAAGTCTCCAGTGCAATGACTGAGCGCATTTGATCCTGCTAAATTTATAAACTCTGATGAGATTTACTCCTGGTGGAATTTTGCGCCAAAAAATTAAAAATTCTGCAACAAAAAATTAAAAATTCTGTGCACAATACTTCTAAATTCTGCAAAATTCTGCATTATTTTATTTGTCAAAATAACACAATATAATCACACCAGTCTGTCCTCCCTGACTAGTCCTTGTGAGCCCCTGTCTGACACCCTGCCCCCCAGTATCCCACATATCCTGTCTCCTGACCTGGCCTGACAAGCGCTGCTAAGGCATCTCTCTCTTTCCTCACTGTGGGGGAGCTGCAACTTTGCTCTATCGCCACAGCGCCCTCAGGTGGGCAAACGGCAGAACTACGGCAACATTTTGGCAGAAGCTGGTGAAAAATTAGAAATCCGCGGGGCTCATTAAATATGCATGCACGCAGTAGCACAGAATTCCCCCAGGAGTAGAGATTGCAACCCAATACAGACATTTTTAGTCTTCAAGATTCCTTCTTCTTTCTATCTATGCACAACTCTTTCAGCTTCCTCCCCCCGTTCCCCCCAACAAGGGAAATCCATCTCTGTCTCTGCACTTCCCGGTGTTATATTTAACATCCCAGATTGTTGAGGCAAAGCACCTTGTCTCGGATTTGTCTTTTTAGCTCTTGTAGGAGAGTGTGAGTGTAACTAGAACATAGTGAACCTTGTCACATGCAATTTTATTTGGGAGGGAGGGACTCACATTAAGTTTCCCCACCAGACATGATAATGATTGAGAGCGAATTCTTTAAATGGTTGCCAAACTTGTGGTATCGAGAGCAACCAATGCCAAGAACACACCTGTGAGGTGATCAGAAGTCACAGCATGAGCAAACTAGAGCACAGTGTGGCAGGTGCCTCCTCTCCTTTTCTGGATCCTAGCACATGGCTGGAACTCGTCTCTGTGTTCATGATTACTGCAGAAAGTGCTGTCTTCAAAACGCCTTATTAAGCTCCCTTTTAAGTCTCTGAGCCCCTATCTGAAGCATGAAATCAAATAGGCTTCCCACCAGACCCCACTCACATGCACATTCATTTGAAAAGGATTTGCTTTATTAAATCTTGTGTGCCCTAAATATGGCGCACAGTTTTCAACAGATCTTGCCTACCCACAGAGTCCAGATGCAACACTTTAGATTTTAAATACAGTATAATTTTGCATGTAAAGAGCCCATTGCATCCAGATATATTACAGGCTCACACATTACAGACGTGAGGCAGTGCAAAAAAGTGCCCCATGTCCAACGTTAAACAGCAAACTGGTGGCAGAATCATGATTCCGGGACTTCATTTCTCCTGCTCTACCAATGGACCAGGTTGTAGCTATGTTATACACGTGTGTCTAGCACCTAACTATAAAAAGAAGGTGCATTCAATTAAATAGGCAAGAGGACCTGGCATAATTAAGGTGAGGAGTCATTTATCTGTACGTGTGAGATACAGGACATTCCCTTTCTGCCTTGGTCCATTCAAACCAAAGTCTGTTGACCTTCCAGGCATGTCACATGGACTGTTTATTCACACATCAGTTACAAAAAAAACAGGGTTATTTTGTGGACTTTGAAAGTTATTTCAATGACTTTTTAGACATCTATTTTTGTTTTTAAATGTTATTCTACTGTGCCTAGAGAGAGTAATAACTACACTGTATATAATGCAAAAATAAATGATCGATAGCTCCATTTACGGTATTCCAGCTTGCGATCTAGAAAGTGAGTTTCCAAAATATATTAGAGCACAAGGCCACTGGATCCTGAACTATGGAGACCAGCCTCCCTATTTCACCATGGAGAATTGCCTCAGGTACTTAAGGACCTTTTAAAATGAAATTACCTTGCTGACATGGGTGGAACACTTGGGTGTTTCTATCTCCCTAAGAGCTAATACACGCCAGAGATGTGCTTTTCAAAATAGCACAGTGTTAAACTGAAAGGGAGGAATTGATTAAAGAGTACAGTGGGGCAGTATAGACACCTTCCAACAAGACTTTTCAACCTAGCCCTAGTGGATATCCCATTAAGTACACCACAAAAATTGTGCACATTTCCCACAAATATTGGACTGGCTGTTTAACCTGTCTTCCAGTTCCCAATCCTGTCTCAGTGTTTTGGTGCTAGTTGAAAATACTCTTCAGTTTAAGAAACTCTGGTTGCCTAAGAAGAGTCTAAAGCCTCAGTCATGCAAAGTGAACCATTGTAGACAGATCCTGAGCAGTTCTCTTTATAGCCTAAAAAAGCAAATTCTGCTTAAATCCAGCATATTAAGAGCTTCATGAGGAAAACAAACAAACAAACAAACCAAAACAAAAACAGGTGGTTTCCCAGAGAACAAAGTGAAGACAGCTATTGTGTGCATTTTGTTAGAGAACATTATGTTTGGTTTTTCAAACAAGTGTTGTGTTAAGAAACTGGATTATTTGCCTGATTCTGCTAAGGTGTGTGTATACTGTGTGTATTAAATACACAAAAAGCTATACAAAGATGAAAGACCAAGGTCAACATTTTAATTGCACAAGTCAGAGAAGATTCCATCAGCACCCTTGTTCTACCCTGTAGCAATAAACCTAAAAAACTAAGAGCCAAGAAGACCAGGATATTTATATCAAGATATTATAACAAAAGGAACACACAAGAGCTACATCCATTATATGGCACCCTAGGATTCACTTGTAAACAAGGCTGACTGTTTTCTAACTGCAGTCACTAACCCTCAGAAATTCTAACCCACGGCCTAAGAGCTCCCCCATTTTCTAAATGCCTCCCTTGGGTTTCACCCTTTTATACAAGCCTTTCCCAGAATGCTCGGCAAATTGGCACTTTAAATTTGGGAGAGAGTAACAGGTGCAGCTATTAGAGGGTCATTTGGCTTCTAACTGCTGCGGGTTGCACCTCACTCTCTGCCAGGTAATAAGATATTTTGAGGCTTTTTTGTTGTTGTTGTTACTTTTCTTAGCTTTCTCCTCTTAAAACATAGCAAGTTCTCACAGCCCCCTTGTGTATAAGTATTTATGATAGCCAACAGCTCCAGCAAAATTGCTGCTATGTATTTCACTGGGGGGCTGCCATCTAAGATGTCAACAAGATTTCCTCGTAACTGGTTCACTCTCTCAGAAGGGATACAGCTGAAATGTCCTTTCCCCTTCCAGTAACAAGCTGGCTACTGCCTTTGCTCATTTGCACTCTTGGCTACTTTAAGCGCCATCTGAGGTAACACTGTGATCCATTTTCCTGAAGGCAAAGACCTTCCTAAAGGTTTGAATCCACTCATCAGCCCATGACCCCAGTGTTTTTACTTTAACATGAAGGCCCTAATCCCGCAATTAGCTCTACCCAGGCAGTGCTGTTTTGACTTCAATAGCTCACACCCAGCTGCTGAAAGCTCACTGCAGGATGGGAGCCCAAGTTTCCTCAGACAAGACTAAGTACGAAGTGCACGTTTATTCAAGATGATTCAAATGCCAGGCTTGATCTTCTAAAGCAAAGCTTCTGTCAGGTTATCGGTGAGCAAGAAAACCCACCAAGAGCTGAAAATCACCTACTATTTCTTCTTCAGTTCACTCCTGAGCTGGGACAAGCATAAAAAATGTTCAATCCAGCTGTAATATGTTTAGAAGTGACAAATTATTGGGCTTTTTTAAATTAGCACTTTGCATTTTCCAAGCACTAGCAGTAATTTACAACAAAAGTGACATTTCAACCTTAACTCTGCTATTGCTACTGTGACGCTACCATATACATGCACAGAGATGCCTAGAGTGAAGTCATTCATTATACAGTGAGCTATGGTAAATAGCGAGATTTGACAAGGTGCTTCATTTTCATTTGTGTCGTAGTCTCATTGATCGCAATGTCCATTTAAGACATCTGTTAGAAGGCTGTAGCATTAAAGTAAATGGAAAAATTCCAAGGAGAACTCAGGGTTTGCTCTCTTTTTCCCATGAACTTAACATTATGGAATTTTAACAGATGCTCTACTTGGTCATAGTTAATAAAAAGAATTATGCAGGAATTAAAACTCTGGCTCAGTTTGCTTGTGTCGAGTCTCAGCAGAAGTAGTAAATTAAGATATTCTGGAGACCTTATAATGGATATTTTCTCTTGCCTTGCTGTAAGATTGTCGGGGAGTTTTTGTGAACAAATTTTTCGGTGTGGGGGAAAGTGATAATTCACGCCCCCTCTCACTAGCATGATCTACTTTCTACAAAATGGTGTACTACCCCCCTAGAAAGTGTCTCTCTCACTTGGAAATGACATCATGAGAATTCCATGTCTTCTCACAACCTTCTGTGTCCTGCCACTTATCCAGACAGGAAAGTCTCACTGAGCAACCATGTAGCCCAGCCCTCCTTGTGCTCTAGTCCAGCAGCTCTCTTCCGGGAGCATGAGGGTGCGTCTTTCAGGCTGGTACTAGCAATGCTAGTGCATGTGTGGAGGAACAGACCCACAAATGCAATGCACCTAATCTCCCTTGGGTTCTGGGGTCAGCTCAAAGGCAGATAGAAGCAAAATGGAGGAAGATGTAGGTACCAGTAGGAAATGGGGTTTGAGAGGGAAGAGACACTAAAAGGGGAATGAGAAATTTGTGGAAACCAAAGGGGAAGGTACAGACACATGTACTAGCCATCTGCTCTGAGTTAGGAGAGAATCTTAAGTAGTGGCTCAGTTCTCCACTCTGCTCCTCCATTGAAGTTCATTAATATGTTAGGCCCTATTAAAAAAATAATAATCCAACACTGAAGCCCATATACTGAAACTCCCTTTCTTCTGTAACTAAAATGGCTTGTGCAAGCAAAAGCTGAAGCATGCAAAGAGATTCCATAAACAACAGATTCAGCTAGAATTAAATGTTCCTGTATGCATACAATACAGAGAACACATGGAGGTATCTAATGAATTAACACAGGCTTTTATAGAAGCCCTTCTGCTGAAGGAAGGAAGAAATGCATTCTAAAAGTAGGTAGGGGGAGGAGAGGGAACACCCAGAAAAAATTTCAGCTTTACAACATTTCCAGCAAAGAGTTCAACATGCTGCTTTTACTCAGACTATCAAATGGACACTTCACTGCAAAGAGCGATATTTAGTGTCACAAAATGTGATAGTCTTAACATTGTGTTAAAAGGATAGGGGTTGGGTTTTTTTTTTAAACAGATCACCTATTATTTGTTTCATTTTGAAGAGAAACCACATTTCATTAGGCAATCATTTTTCTCATTCTATTGGACAGATACTCCAAAAAAGCAATATTTCAACTGAAATCAGTTCTGAAGGATCATTTATGAATATACATAGTAGAAAGGACCCCAATTAAATTTCCGACAAAGTCCTGCTATTTTAGGTAAACAAAGTGATCTCGGAAGGGTCACACACTGAGCTAGGAGAAGGGCCTATAAATTAATTACCGTCCTGAGATATGTCAAAACAAATTTTAAAGAGACTTGCATCCAGTTGTAACCATGTGTTTTATCTGTTAGTATGCAAAATCTGTATTCTATGGCATCTAAATTTATTCATTTATTCAGAACCCCTCGGAGAAATCAAAAAGGCTTGTTGCCCTCTTTTGCCTGCCTCCAGATGAAATCGGAGGGAATAACATATGTTTAGTGAGCCAGAAAATAAGTACAGGATGAAGCTGTGGTGGGGGTTATGTTTCAGAAAAGCAAGTGCCATCTTCACACAAATAACTAATTTTTGAAACATTTGGAGTGGCTAAAATAAACTCTGGCATTAACATTTGTTCGTACTTAAAGCAACACTATATTTGTGATTTTCTTACTTTATGTAGTAAGGTTTACACAATACATATATCTTTATCCCCGAATACAGTTTTGGGCATGAACGAAAGTTCTTTAAAGCAATGAATGCTGCTGAAAGCAGGCTTTCAAATGCTAATTAGTTAGCATTACTATCAATGGTAATATAAATAATGAATATGTCTTTTCTAATGGTAAAAATCTATTCTGAGTTTTTTTAAAAGGCTAAGATTCAACCCTGATTGCTTAGCTAAGTGACATTTAAGAACAAAATACATGTGCTACACATAACTAAACACAGTAGGTAAAGCACAATTCTGTACTATTAGGGCAGGTCTTCACTACGGGGGGGGGTCGATTTAAGATACGCAAATTCAGTTACGCGAATAGCGTAGCTGAATTCGACCTATTGGAGCCGACTTACCCCGCTGTGAGGACGGCAGCAAAATCGACCTCCGCGGCTCCCCGTCGACGGCGCTTACTTCCACCTCCACTGTGGAGTAAGAGCGTCGATTCGGGGATCGATTGTCGCGTCCCGACGAGATGCGATAATTCGATCCCCGAGAGATCGATTTCTACCCGCCGATTCAGGTGGGTAGTGTAGACCTAGCCTTATTTTCAGAGGAAACCAATCCTGTATCCTTCTCTAAAGTGTTCACAATGCAATTTCTACTTTTGCAAATGACAAACCTGCACAAGAAGTTTAAACCTATATCACCACATTACAATCTAAGCAAAGTATTTTCGTTTAAATGTACTACTCAATACTTTTTAGAGTGCAAGGGAGTTCTAAGATTAGAATCACAATATAACTGTTGGGAATCCTCCCAATACTAATATGTAGAGGGAATCCATATTCATCTTGCACTCTCCAAATGAGAGCGACAAGCAAGTCACAGACGAAGCATATTCAAAGACAAAAAAAATCACTACAACATAAATGCTTCGATCATACAATCAGATTCCCGAGGGCAGAGCTCTGCTCCCACTGACTTCAGCAGGGCTTCACAAAGCATCCAATTACAGAATCAGGGCCAAAACCACAACTAATACCTAAAGAGAGCAACAACACTGAAATTGCATGCTGGCTCTGATCTTGCTCCCAATTAATTCAGCGGGAACAGACTGGGCCCACAAAATTCAACAGAAGAATTTTTAATTCCTTTTAAAAGAAGTCTCTCTCTTTGACAAAGTGTCACAACAACACATTAAAGAAAGTGCAAATCCTGAGATTCACCAATATTTTTAACTTTTAAAAAAACTTTTTAGCTTAGTTGGGTAAAGTGTACTTTCAGTATTTATTCTTCCCTATGACAGAGTTCCTTGGATTTAGGGTCAAAGAAAGTTGCATTACATTTATACGTCTTGCTGTGAAAGGCTGTATGTATTTCTTACACAGAAACAGGGACTGAGAGCCAGATAGTGCTACCCTGTGTATAAACACTTACTGGATGCACGTCCCAGAACGTACACAATTTTACCAATACTTTATTTTGTACTTCTTCATAATTGATACATTTCCATTCGATTACATCCACGCAGCATCAAAACTAAGAGGATTGAGGCACAGATTAGTTGCCACTTATATATCATAGATGCTTATCCATGTTTTATCTAAGCTCCCATTACATACCCATAACTAGTTAACTTACCTAGAATGAAAGATTTGAATTGAAAGTTTGCAGAGCATCTGTTTGACGCAGTTGTACCACGATTTCTTTTTCCCAACAAGATATGATACAGTGCAACAGAACAATTTCAAAACAGAAAACAAGTGTTTTACCTCTCGTAATACTGTGCTTTTATAACCTCGATAAAGTCCTTGAATACCCTGTAAAGCAACAAATGAAAGCTTCAGCTATAGAGACTTACATTAGCAGATACTACAATTTACTGATGTTTAATTACATGGCAGGTATTACAGCCTTACTGAGAGCAAGACCTGAACTTCTAATGAATTGATCAGATTGATTATAGCACTGAACACGGTCTTCCAAGGTTTACCACACCAGTAGTTTTTATCTTCCTTTCAAAGCATGTTTAACCTGTGCGAAGAATAATCAGATATCCATACACCTCAAGTAGAAAACAGAAGAGCAGGAAGGCACAGAAATACATTACTTCATACTCGGACTACCTAATATTTGCCATGCGCAGCCGCAGAGCTAGAAGCCTCCACTCTTCCAAATGCATATGTAAGCAGAGTAGCAGGATGTTCAGGTTAAGTGGCCCACATGAAATTGGCATCTAGGATGACAAGCTGGCCATACGTCTGGTTTCTTAATTGCTCTGGTTCAGAGTCACTGTTAGGAAAGACTTTTAAATGTTTTATTTGTAATCAGTTGATAAAATTTTTGCACTGCATGTATATCAGGGTTCAGTTCTCCTTTCAGTGCCTCTATGACAGTATCTCCAACACCGGTAGATCTTGTGGGTCAGGGATGGGATGGAAAAAGAAGAGAGGAGGAAAAGCAGACGTTATTTTCCCATAACTGGAGTTGTCTGAGAGCTGCAGCCTTGTAACATCAGCCTAAAAAGTGTGCTAGTCCAGCTATAAAATCTGCTCACCCAGGCTCACCAGAAGGACGACAAAGATGGAAAAATTAGAGATAATTTTTTTTTTTTAAATGAATGCTGGTTTTGGGTGCCTAACCTGACACCTGAAAGGGGCTTGATTTTAAGAAGTGTACAGAGCTCAACCTCAGAAAATCAGTATCTATCCCTTCCTCCCCCTTTACAGGCATCTCAAGTTCAGCACCCAAAAGTCAGCAGATATTTTTTCAAAATGTAGGTCATAGTATTTAACACTCATGCAAAAGAAAAAATGACCCTGGGTGCCTAACCCACAAATTAAGTATTGCAAACTAATGCAAAAGGCCTAAACGTATCCACTTAGCCTTTCCTCAACAGCCCTCCACCCCCCCCCTTTTTTTTTTTTTTTTTAAAGGTAGCAGGGAGAGGAAGAGTCTGGAAACTGATTTTCCATCATGAGGAAATTAACAAGTAGAATTTTGCAAGGCTGCTCTATCATTCCTCCATCTTGGATCTCAGATGGTAATGTTTAGGACTCCATCTGCCCTGTCTGCACGTCTGAAGCAGTTTTAGCAACAACTGTGGCTCTGAGCATATCAATGCTGCTAGCCCAGTTTCAACTATATAAAGGAAGGAAGGTCCAGTGGTTAAGGCACTAGCCTAGGACTCGGGAGACCTGGGTTCAAGTCCCTGCTCTACTAAAGACTCTGTGTGATTAGGGCAAGTCACTTAGCCTCTGTGCCTCAATTTCCCCAACTGTAAAATAGGGATAATAGCACTGCCCCACTCACAACTGTGAGGATAAATATATTAAAGATTGACAAAGAGTCCTGTGGCACCTTATAGACTAACAGAAGTATTGAAGCATGAGCTTTCGTGGGTGAATACCCAATTCGTCAGTTGCATGCTTATGCTCCAATACGTCTGTTAGTCTATAAGGTGCCACAGGACTCTGTCACTTTTTACAGATCCAGACTAACATGGATATTAGTTACCCCTCTGATATTAAAGATTGTAAGTATCCAAGATTGATAGATAGTATGGGAAGTAGAAAGAGATGTGACAGAGAAAGCATGTATCTTTAAGGAGAGAGAGAGATTATAGCCTCCACACAACACTTTAGGGCTTGACTACGTAGTATGGCAATGCACACTACAGGGATGTGATATCTAAAGCACACTAACGTGTTGGTCCATGTAGACCCTGCTGGTGTGCACTAAATGTGCTCTTCAGTACTACGCTAAAGCGTGCTTGCCAACTTTTAGTGCACACCAGTAGGTTCTACATGGACCAATTAATGCAAAACACGTTAGTCACACCCTCACAGAGCGCATTACCTGACTAGTGCATCGACCTACATTTACGGAGCAAAGCAGAACAGAACCAGAATCACAGTATTGACAAGCATGCGAGGAAGATGAGTGCCACCTTTCACAGAAAGGATTTTAATATAGTCCTTGGCTGGTACAGTCTCTCCAGGGTCCTGATTTCTGGGAAAATGAGACTCCAGAAATATCAAGGAAAACTTTTTATAGTTTGGAGTCTAAGCTGCCACTCCAACACCACCTTTGAAACTTAGGCCTTGGCTACACTTACCAGCTAGTTCGACGGCTGGAAATCGAAGTTCTGGGTTCGACTTATCGCGTCTAGTCTGGACGCGATAAGTCGAACCCGGAAGTGCTTGCCGTCGACTGCGGTACTCCAGCTCGGCGAGAGGAGTACCGCGGAGTCGACGGGGGAGCCTGCCTGCCGCGTGTGGACCAAGGTAAGTTCGAACTAAGGTACTTCGACTTCAGCTACGTTATTCACGTAGCTGAAGTTGCGTACCTTAGTTCGAATTAGGGGGGGTAGTGTAGACCAAGCCTTAAAATCACTCTCTTCCCCAGCATTTATGCAGACACGTGCCCAATATTTCTTCTATCAACTGCGTTTGCTGGCTCAGAATTTCACAGTCAGATACCTGGTCAGTAGCAGATACTGAAGCCCAATGCTCAGATGACTGCCTCAGACAGAGGAAGGATCCTATTGGCTTAAAAGGACATAGAGGAAACTTGGCCCGTGCTCCTGGGTAGTATCCAGGAAACACTGGAGACACATCCTTATGGGGATTAAAGGGCGTTAGTGGAAACTTGTTTATATTTGGAAATGCGGGAAGTAGAGCTTAGAGGCTATGCTCCAACCACCAACCTGCTCCACTCACTCCTGGAGTAGAGGTACAAAGAGAATCAACTCTGCAGGAAGGGATTCAGTTCTTGTGACGGGCCTCAGGCGAAGGGACGACTCGCCGTGGAGGACGAGTCATCATCGGGGACACATGTGAAATGCTTTCCCTGACAATGGGTGCTAAAGTAATCTCCCTGGGATGTTGCTTTTGCCTATCACACACAAGGGAAAGACAAGGACCCAACAGTTCCAGGCATGTGTATCAGCATGGCAGAAAGGATGCAGTACCATAAACATTATGCTAATGACACTTTCTTTCTGCAAATCCCAGGAGAACTTTAAATGCTTTAATTCATTAACCCTAGATGTAGCACAGGCAGCTCTGCTACTAACGAGGCCATGGAACCAGCAGACTGATTTGAAAGAGTTAAATTACTGCATAAGGCATTATAGAAACTAGAGGATTTTAACCCATGTTTCCAGGTGCAGATGCCCCAAATATGAAGAGAAGCAACATAACTCGCTAGCATTCTATTCCAATGTAACATGCCAATAACGCTTTGCCAAAGGATAGTTTTGGAAAGTTGCTAGGAACATACAGCACTGGACTTGGGGAACAGTTGGAAGCAGCTATAATTCACAAGTTTTGATCAGACCTTACCTCTTGATATAAGGTGTTGGAAAGAACTCGAAAGGTACTGGATGAAGGAGAAACTTGAGCCCTCTGCTTTACAACTTCAGAAGGAACCCGTATTAGACAGGCAACCTGTAAAAGAAGCCTATAATTAGACTACACACACCTGAGTCCACTTCCCTTATATAGTTAGTTTGTTTTCTTTTCTTTCCACACAGTGAAACCTGCAAAACTGAGAAACAGTTTGTATATTTCGGAGTCAATCTTAAAAACTGTTGGTGAGACACTTACACTCACTGCCAGACAGTGCCATGTGCTTGCTGAAATCAGAACGTACAACGCTACACTAATGAAAAATAGAAATGTCCTCCACAAATGTTTCAGTTTGAAAGTGACTCTCAAAGCAGAAGCGGATTTGGGGTAAGGGATCATTAAAGAAAAAGGGAAAGCTTGAAAGTTATTTCGAAGTCACAGGAATCCTTCTCAATATTAGCACTGTAAATAGGACATGTGGGAAGACTTTTCTCCAGACCAATTTGCATGTGCTTGTTTTCCAAATAAGCAAGACAGTCACATTATGTCCTCTAGTGACCAAAATTGAGGAACACGTCACCGAGCATTGGATGGAAATAAAAATATTTATTGTAAAGAGTCCCTTCATATGCATGGCGAAGCACAGTCACTGCAGGGAGAAGCAAGTACTGGCGCTGATGTTTCCTGGCCTCTCCAGCCACCAGACCTGCCATCCAAGAAGGGGAGCCTCAAGGCTGGGTGCCATAAAGGGTTCCCTGCAACTAGTGGCTCTCCCCAGCTGCCAGGGTGGACTTATTTACAAAGTCTGTAACCTGTTCTTGCGACACACAATAAGCTGAGGTCAGTTAAGGTTGCATGTGGGTGTGGTTTTTGAGGAATGGGCCCCCAGGCACTGCGGGTGAGTTTGTATGGCTGACGCAAAGGGGTGGCAGCTGTTCACGTGAGGAGTAGGTGTGTGAGGGCATTTAGACGTTGTTGTGAGGACGGTAAGAGAGTTAAATAAGCTCAGTTTGAAGGGTGGTGTTGCCTCCAGTGGTGAATTCCTTGATTTTTTTTTTTAATTTGTGATTGCATAGATAAGAAATTACGTAACTTTAACAAGTGTGTGTGGCATTTTCATTCTGTATTTGTGGCCTGTCTGTATTGGAAGACCCTATTGCCACATAAAAAGAAGTACAGGTAAAAGTGCTGCAGGAAGAATAACTCTCCCAAGCCAGGATGCAAGTAACTCAGATAAACATACCAAATCCCCACCCTGCTCAGCACCATATGCATCCTCATACGCTCCTCTCTTCCTGCTTTTTTCCTTTGGAAACAAACAGGACTCTGCTCCTAAGCTTCCCCCCTGAATTCAGTTAGGGTCCTCCTTGCAAGGCTCCTCTGTTCTTGCCCCTTAAGTCAGTTTACTGAAACGCTCCAAGGGCTTTTTTTTTTTTTTTAACATACTCCTAGGTTGTGGCTACCAGGACCCAATTGATCTGGCTACGCGGATAAATCGCCCAGAGTCCCACATCTCAGTGCAGCTGCTTCCCTGTTATGATGGGAGTTCCTCATACTGTGCCGTGGAAGAATCTGATCCCTGAATCTTTTGACTTTTCTATTGTGTTTTAACAACACAATAGCAGTGGTTTATTTGCATAGAACAGTAACTTATCACAACACTGGAAACCCTGAGAATAACAGGGTATTTTTAAAGATTAAGGACTAGATTCTGCCCTATGCTAAGGCCCTTTTACATCACACCAGCAGTGTAAAGGAGGCAGAAATGGCCCCTATAGAATCTTCCAGTCAGAGAGAGATTCCCTATCTGGTACAGAACTGATATAATGGCTTGGTGCCAGCTCTCTTCCCAGACTCTGACACACGAGGCAGGGAGAGGGCAGAAAGAGACACGGTCAGTGTACTTGCACTCCCGCTGTGCTGATGTAATGGCCTATAAAAGTCTTCTGGCCTTCAAACCAATTTCTCCATCACACACAAGCTCCCCACAGACCAGAACACATCAACTCAAAGCCAGAACACATCACACCCTGCCAGAACAACAGATGCAAAACCAGCATCTCCATTGCTACAATGATCAACACCCCACACAACACACCTTTCAGGATCCATGGGTCTTACACATGCCTATCACAACACGTGGCGTACCTCATCCAATGCACTAAATGCCCCAACAACAACTCTGTGGGTGAAATCAGACATCACTACGCTCTCCAATGAACTTGCACGGAAAAACAGTAAGACAAAAACCATCATATCCTGGGGGTGAACACTTTTCACAAAGCAATCACTCTATATCTGACCTCTCAGTCCTCATCCTCAAAGGAAACCTGCACAACACCGTCAAAAGATGAGTCTGGGAGCTTCAATTCATAACTTTGCTGGACACTAAAAATCATGGAATGAACAGAGACACTGGATTTATGGCTTATTACAACAATCAATCACCCACTAACTCCCCACCCCCAGCTTTCTCCTAGCCATTACAGAAGGGGTGTTAACAGGCTACTTCCCCATAAATGGTCCCTTGAAATGTGTTAACTGCTTATATTCAACAATCTGATTCACCTTAGCTGTGACATTCTGGGTTAGGGATGTAAATATTGGTTAAAAAAGTTAACTCATTAAAATTATATCATTGAACTGGTTAACCGTTAACCGAAATCACTCCAGAGGACCTGGCGTGGAGGGGGCTCGGGATGGGGTCCCTCTGGCTGGCGCAGGGCCGCTGGGGTTAACGTTTAAAGTCGGTTAACGGTAAGCCTAATGCTTACTGGTTAACCTTTTACATCCCTACTCTGGGTATGTCTACACTGCAATGTAAGCCCAGGCTCAGGGCAGGTCTACACTTAAAACGCTGCACTGATACGGCTGCACCACGGTAGCGCTTTAATGAAGATGCTAAGCCAACGGGAGAGAGCTTCTCCCGTAATCTCAGGCTAGGTCTACACTGGCGCTTTCGTCGCTAAAACCTATGTCACTCGGGGTGTGGAAACCCACCCCCGACCCCCCTGAACAACAAAAGTTTTAGTGATGAAAAGTGCTGGTGTGGACAGTGCTTCATCGGCGGGAGCCGCGCTCCCATCGACGAAATTACCGCCCCTCATTGGGGGTGGTTTTATTGTGTCGCTCTCTCCCGGCAATGAAGAGCAGCCGCACAGAACACCTTACAACAGCGCAGCTGCATGGGTGCGGCTGCAGCAGCACAGCCGTGCCATTGTAAGGTGTGCTGTGTAACATAGCCTTAGTTCATCCACCTCCGCGAGAGGCGGTAGCTATGTTGGTGGGAGAAGCTCTCTCGCTGAGATAGTTATACCGACAGTAAACAGCGCTATGTCACGGAGGGGTGTGGATTATTCACACCTCTGAGCGACGTAGTTATAGTAATTCTGTAGTGTAGACCAGAGCTCAGACTCAGACTTGAGTCCAACCTCCCCCCCCCCACTTCTGTCTACATGCAAATCTGTCACACTCAGGCTCAAAGGTAGGGTCCTAGGACTCTGCAGAGGTGGAGGGTCCTAAGACTGGAAGAAGAGCTCTGTGTAAGCTCGAAAGATTGTCTCTCTCCAACAGAAGTGGGTCCAACAAAAGATATTACCCCATGCACTTTGTCTCTCCAATATCCTGGGACCAATACAGCTACTGTACAACAACACTGCATATAAAAGTCTTATCAGTCAACAACAAAGTAGCATGGGGCTACTGTAGCTTGTGCTGGGGGCTGGTGCTAGAATATGAAAAGTACAAAGGTGGCTTAGACCCACCTTAGCCTAGTACAGGAAAGGAACAATAGAGAATCTGGCCCCAAAATGAAGTTAAAATTAAATGTGTTTTAAAATGTTTTGCATTCAAAGGCAAGTGCACATAATAAAAAAAGTAACCTGGATGAAATCTGTTCCTCCAAAAATGAACTCAGACTCAGAGTTTGCAAATAAATTAAGCAACTAACTTGTATACATTAATGTTTTCATTAGGCATATTAAATGTAATAGCTTGTTGTCAGGATGTACAAATTGAATAAGCATGACTGGTAGCTTGCAGGACTACCTTTTTTTTTTTTTTATAAACACGGTGTAAGTTTAACGTCTGTATTCAAAAGTGGCTATGAAATAAATTCTCTTGTAACTCGCTAGCTCATCCTGTTGTACTTGCAATAGTCAAGAGTCATTCCAAAGAGGTACCACTCCATGTGTGCTTCAATTCCAGGGGTCAAAAACAACAAATGACCCCAATATGTCAAGAAAATAAGAATTGTCAACTTTTTTTGTAGTTCAGCATAAATATTTATAGAACTTCATGCTTCATAACACTCCATGTCCTTACATTAGCTTTTTATTCCTTAAAAGTACGGAGGCAGGAAGAAAACTTTAAAAAGGCTTTCAGATGAAAAACAATCTACCCAACCAAGGGGGTACAAAGAGCCCAGCGTGGCTTCCTGACTTCTGTGGCGTTGCAATTTTGGCATGAGAGGGGTGGCTACAAAGTAATGTATCTATCTATTTTCTCCAGATATTTGCAGTGCCTTCCATTTTGTTTCATATTAACTTTGATGTTTTTCCGATTTGAATTTGAGCTACAAGGGAATATTTCACTGCACAAGAACAAAAACAAGTGATTGCATTGTACTGGTATGAAAGAAAGTAAAAGCTAATGTCATCCCAGGCTGTATTGTCAGATAGGTTCCATAGGGCACTCTTTGCTCACAAGTTTTTGTGCAAAGACTGTTGCAGCTAGACAGAACACTGACATTTTCACTGTACATCTGAACTTACGACTCGTTACCTTATTGTTTTTGCATGTGTATCTTACTATCAGTAACAACTAAGCATTCTTCTGATGTGATCTGAGCCCTCGCCTTCAAAGGGAAAGCATGCAAAATTAATGTCACACCTGCCTATTGGGCCACAGGATGAAAATGTAACAACCTCAACTTCAGTGGAGAGAAGGGACGGGGGAACTTTTCAATTGATTTACTGTACTCAGACTTAAAGCACTTCAGTGGCTTACAGGTAACGCAGCATGAATTAAGATAAAGTAATCAATACACATCCTATCATTTGCTTTCTTAGCATAGTGTGTACCAGTGATGCTTTTCATCCAAAGACATTGGCCTTCAGCTTTAAATGACTATTGACTTAGGAAGTCTAGTGTAAAATTTTAAGTTACATGAGTACATCTGTCCCTCACAAATGCCCCTGAGTTTCAGATCACAGAGGGTTAAATCTACAGATGTAGGTCATGATCTCCTAATGAGGTCCACAAGGAGAGACTCCCTGCATTTGCCCAGAACCCACTGCTGTCTTAGGGAAAGTTAATGAAACACTATTACTAGAATGGGAGTAGGAGCAGTCAAATGTATCTGTTGGCATTGTGTCTGGCGTATAAGCAGATACAGAATGTTAGCTTCCTACATGGTGAGATTCCATTGACTATCCTAATCACAACATATTCCCACCAAGCAGCACCTGGCCTCCGTTTACTTTTATATTCTCAACTTCATATCTAGACACACACTAGCCATGACACAGGAGCTGTTAAGAGAGAGAAATTAAGAACGGACGCTTGTCTTCAGCAACAGCTAGCTCCATAGCACCCGTCTTGATTCTGCACAGAGACACTCTGCAAACTCAATAACAGAAGTTAATGTTGCACAGACTGACACCACTGACTCATGGAGAACAGTGCAGTCCAGAGCACGCTTACTGTGCGGTCAGCACACGAAGAACTTAGAATCCAGTTCATCCCTGGTCCCATTGACTGCAGTGAAGCTAAAAGAGGAATGAATTTGGCCCTCTGTTCTGTCAGAAGTTTATACCCCTTCATCGCCTCTGGATTCATAGAGACAGGCTCCAGATAACCTCAACCTTCATTAAGGCACCAGACAATTGTTCCGATTGGCCTCTGTATATGGGACAAAACTGATTTGTTAGGGAGCTCTTGGCCCATTGAAGTCAGTGGAAAAGCAGACAGTGTAGGATCCTGATTATTGCTTAGAGAGAAAATGGCTTTTGTCATATATATAGTTTATTTCCCAAACTCTGGTGATATACAGTGCTATGCAATCTCTTCTGATTTCAGTCTGAAGTTTACAAGGTCTCCTCACACCAGTGTGCCCATACATGCTAATCATGACATCTGAACAAAAGGATGAAGTACTTTAGATATAAGTTCAAATAATAAAAATTGGTCTTAATGGCATCATTATGCTTCTCGCTTTATTTTACAGAGCAGGCTGGCTAATGTGACAATATTAGCACCTGTTGTCTTATTACCCTTTTATTATTATAATTATGGCTGGAAAGAGTCATGAATTTCAAAACATTTGGTCTTAAATCATTACCAGATGAACCTTGTGAAACGTGTAATGAGTCATAAATCTAAGCGCACTTCTAATTTCCTAGTTGCGTTTGCTTGTTGGGGGCAATCGCCACTAAAAATGTGTGTATTTTATTATTAGCACTTATCCTCATCTTGCTAAGAGGGTATATTTTTCAAATTAACTGAAGGAAATATGCAGTTTTTCCATCTCTGCAAAAAAAAAAAAAATGTTTTGACTACTAGACTTCACCTGTGTATCAAGACTGCCATCTTCTGGTCAGAATTGGATTAGAATATGCTTTAGCTCAATTATTATTGTTAGTACCTGAAGTCCAAACTCCTGAAGCCCAAATATGATCTAGTTTTCTAGTTAAATCAGTCCAAACTCCTGAACAGACACTTATTTTGGTGTATGTGGCTTATTTCAATGTAATTGAACCGTGTTCCTAATCAACTGCAGCAAAGCCAAAGTAAGTCTGGTTTAAACTGAAATAGGAGTGTCTACACAGCCTTCCAGGCTGATTTAACTACATCACACTTTAAAAACCACACTCACTTAAACTACTGCAACCTCCTCATGTGGGCAAGCCTTTGCTGCAAGTTAACACTGGGATTTTCAGAAGCACTCGGTGTTGACCTGTTGACAGGAGTTTTATCACTGACTTCAACGGGAGCAAAGTTAGGTCAGGGCCGAGCACTTTTGAAAATCCCACCTTATGTGGCATATAGAAGTTTGTAGAGAAGATTAGTTCTTGGGAAACTTATCTCAATTAGGAGGAGGCAGGGCCGGCTCCAGGGTTTTGGCCGCCCCAAGCAGCCAAAAAAAAAAAAAAAAAAAAAAGCCGCAATCGCGATCTGCGGCGGCAATTCGGCGGGAGGTCCTTTGCTCCGAGCGGGAGTGAGGGACCGTCCGCCGAATTGCCGCCGAATAGCTGGACCTGCCGCCCCTCTCTGGAGCGGCCGCCCCAAGCACCTGCTTGCCAGGCTGGTGCCTGGAGCCGGCCCTGGAAGGAGGCAAATAACAAAAAGGTGCTCAGCACAAGCTGATTAATAACAGATGAAGAGGACAGGCCTTCTTATAACTTTACATGAGTTTTTCATGAGGAACACCTGTGATCATGCCATAGATAGGGAACAGTGAAAGCACAAACAAAAGATTATCCAGAGGACATTAAAGATATGTGCAGATCACCACTGATATTAGAGAAATCAGCAAAGGACAGAGCTCATACCGTGTGATGATAATTGCTAAAGAAAGGACCAATACAGAGAGGTAAGAGCATTTCCACCATTATTCAGTGGTATACTTCCTTTCAGCCTCACCAGCTACTTCATATTCCCACTCACTCTTTGGCCATCTTACGCCACTGAATTTACTAATAGGGGAATCAGAAACATTGTAATGATTCACAATTCCTCCATTTCCCATCCTAAAGGGATTGATGATTTTGTCTTAGGGGAAAATGACATCTACCTCTATCATTCTGCAAAGCAAGGTCATTATGAATTGGCATAGAAGAGTACAGCACTGTCCAATAAGAGTTATAATGCAATCACTAAATTCAGCGCAACTGAACACATTATCAAAGCGTGTAAAATCTCCTCACTTGAAGTTTTGCATTTTTATACATATCAATAAAACAAACCAGAAATCCTTTTGTGATTGGGCTGAAAAACTGCTTCTTACTTTACATTAAATATTAGGGAGATGACCAATATATTCACTTCTTTAACTGCATCCAATAACTGGGAAATGCCCGTTTTCTTGTGACGATCTGACTTATTTTGACTGGGAGAAACTACGCTTATTTTCCACACCACTTCACCTCGCGCCATCCTCATTAGACTACATCCCATGTTTCAAAGAAATCCAGTGGAGCTTGACACACCGTTACTCATGCATCATATTGTATTCAAGATTTAACAAGTAGTCCAGGAGAGATTTCTCTGCAGGTAGAAAGTACCACGAATGCTGGAGAATAATAACCACATTACCCAGAAACTGGCAAGACAGTGTTCTTCAGAGGCACAAGTCAGTCCTCATTGACATTTTTAATATACTCTGCTCCTTACTCGGAATTGATTGTAAGGTGCCAATCCAGATCTCAAAAAGAAATCCAAATTCTTCTGAGTCTTTAGACATAGCTGAAGCTAAACCTTCTATTTCCTTATTTTATTATTTTTCTAAACAAAATATAATAATCAAATCCCACCAGTTTGTGTTCTGTTCTAACACTTTGTATTTCAGGCTAACCGATTCGTACGAACTCTTTTGCAGTATTTGGGAAAGAGAAAGCTGGTTGTCAGGATTGTGGACTTATTTGTAGTTAACCACACTACTGCTCTTGCACTAGACCCATGTACTAATGCATCTTTCAGAGGCATCTGAAACACAACAGACCAGGTATTACAAGTTGCTATTGAGGGCTTACGTAGAACATTTAAATTGGGTTGATGCAGGACATGTTTTCCTCAGAAATGTGGTACAATGCTATTCCCAGCTTTGTGACTTGGGAGAGCAGCTCCAGAGGACCATTTTAGTCTGTAGTCTGCCACGACCCTTGCACTTTAGATCTATTTTAGGCGTTTATCAGGCCTCTATTACTGTAGTAGCTGAGCACCTCGCCATCTTTGATGTATTTATCCTCACAACCCCCTTTTGAGATAGCGCTGTTATCCCCATTGTATAGATGAGGAGCTGAAGCCCAGAGACTAGGGGCTAGATCCACAAAGAGATTTAGGAAACCACCTGACACTTTAAGCACCTAAATCCAAAGTTTAGATCCTCAAAACCCCTACTCAGCTGCCACCTAACTCTGTAGGCACCTAAATTTCCACAGTGCCTAAATTTCTGCTGGTAAAGTCCCCTACTTTTCTATCAGTGTGCATGCGCACAGGCACCAAAGTCCTGCTGCTGTGGAGCGTCTCCTCACTCACCCTTAGGGCCCAGGGGCTATAGATTCCACTGGAAGGCAGGCATTGCAAATTCCCTCTGCAGGTCTAGCCCCAAGGCCACACAAGAAGTCTGTGGTGGAGCAGGGATTTGAACTGGGATTGTGCAAGTCCCAGGCTAGAGCCCTGACCGTTAGGCCGTCCTCCCTCTCCATTAGCCAGCTGATGAAAGAGATTTTAAGTTCAGATGGTGACCTTTCCTTGCTCATTCTGACCTGGAAATGCTAACGCAAACCTGGGTGACAACTGCATTGTACTACTGCAACACCACTTCCCAGTGCCCAAGAGCCAGAAGAGCAGGGGATGGGAAGTCTGGCTCTCTGAGCTGGCCAGCTCTCAGCCTGTGGATCAAGGTTTAACATTTCCATAGACCATCGGGCCCCATCCTATGCTACTGATGCTTGACCCAGGGCAGCATATCTAGAGTAAGAATAAATGGGGGGGAAAGGCTGGTTTCAAGGCTGCAGAGGAGTAAAATAGCTTTGGGGTGACGTTTTCAAAAGTGACTTAGGAGCCACTGACTTTCAATGAGCCTTAGGCTCCCAAGGGCCAGGCTTTAAACGTATTTAGGCACCTAACAACTCCCAGTGAAATCAATGGGAGTCAGGCCCCTAAATACCTTTAAAAATCTGGCCTTGAGTCTGCTTTGCAAATGCGACTTATAAGAACTTACGTCACCTGGATGCTTTTGAAAATTTTACCCTTACCCTTTATTTTTGCTGCTATAGCTGCTCTGGGCCCATGAAACACTTTGTCCTAGGATTAAGGTTTTGTTTTCTAGAGTTCTTGGGAAAGATGTATTCACTTTAATGCGTTTTTGTTTATGTACTGAGAGGGCTGGGAAGCTTTCATTGTTGAGCACCATGCAAATTTAATTTATGATTCAACCTGGTGCTAAGGGAGCATTTTTCAGTCTGGGGACATTCATTCTTAAACACCATTTGCATAAGTTTACTCTTAATCAAATGAAAATCCAATGTGCTACACTTCTATAGCACTTCATATCCAAGGAGCAGAGAGAGTGCTTTAGAGACATTAAATTAAATCTCTCAATACCCAGGCAAGGTAATTATTGCAGCCATTTGGGGAAAACTACAGCACAAAAACTATGCTAAAGGACAGGTTTCAGAGTAGCAGCCGTGTTAGTCTGTATCCGCAAAAAGAAGAACAGGAGTACTTGTGGCACCTTAGAGACTAAGGGGCTAGATCCACAAAGGGATTTAGGAACCCACCTGAGGTGCCACAAGTACTCCTGTTCTTCTTTATGCTAAAGGAGATATCTTTAGGCTGTAGCAGAGCTGGTACTAGATCCCTGATTTCTCATCCCAGTCCTGAAAGATTCTGCACAGCAAGATAAATTGTTTTCCTTTTGTCTCTGAACTGGAATTGTTAGCCTTGGCCTTTACACCGCCTCTTGATCTTGAGGCCTGATCCAACTCCCACTGAAGTCTTTGGGAATTTTCTCATTGATTTTTATGCGGATTGTACGGGCCGTTGCTCTTTAAAAGTGAACCACAAAGCGTACTCATTACATTTAGAGCATTTATTTATATAGGACCAAAACTGTGCCTGGTGCTGTACAGAGAGGTAAAGAAACTGGCCTAATTCTGATCTCACTACCCAGTTTAAAGCCTGTCTAATTCCACAGAGTTACTCCTGATAGACACCACTACACAATCAGAATCAGACGCAGTGTTCTGCTATGGAATACGTACTCTCAATGATGCAGAGATTCTCTCAAACATTCTCGGCCCTCCCAATAAAACACACACTTTGCTACGTCTGAAGTATGTGGTCCTCACTTTCCTTCCGTTGCTCAAGGTGTCTGGCAAAAGATCCAGGAAACCTGAATAGAGCGGGAACATGAGGCAGCCTCAGACCTGAGCTACAGTAGAGGCGTTCTACCAGTTTAAGGAAACTGATTTTACAAATTAAGACTGTGAAAACCTACTCAAATCGGTCAACCCTAACATAAATTAGTACTTCACCAGCATGAGCGAAACCAATTTAAGTGAGGGTTAAACCAGTTTGAGTGCCTCTACATTAGGGGTTTGCACTCTTAATTATGATGATTTCAAATAGATTTCATTATGCCAGTGCTATTTTTCTAATATAGCCAAGCCCTGAGACTCAGAAGTCCCTCCTTACTCATTTGAATGTAGAAAAAAAAATGCATCTCTGATTGCATCTGAATGTGGTATCACCATCAGAAAGCTTGGCAATCACTTCCAGGAAAGAGGGGGGAAAGGAGGACCCATTATTTGTAATGTAGAAAAGCCAACAAAAAGTGAGTTTAACTTCAAATCCCTTTTCAAACAGAGGACCAACAAAAATATTTTGTTTTATGCACTTTGCATTAGATCTGCCACAACTTTGCAGACAAAAACTTCTTTCTAACTCAGACTCTCACACGCTGCTCAAAACAGGTTAATATTTCTGGTAAATGACAGATTCTGATCACCTCAGTTACTATCTAAGATGCTCCCCTTAATAGATTGAATACTTGTTTTTTTAATTTCAAATGTGAGGCTGATTAATAACATCAATTAGCATATGTTATTAAGATACTGTGATTATCATTCTAGTTGGAAATTCCTCTCCTGATCCCTTCAGTTTACTAATTAAAATTATATCCTCGCCACTAGAACCTTCTTCTCATTTCATTTATTACCTATGATTTTAACCAACAGCATCCTTTTTTCTAAGTCCTAAAGAATCTGTTTATGGATTTCCTCTGGCCACTGAAGAGAAAAAATAAAATCAACTGAACTGAGATATACAAATCCCCTCTCCAGACACGTTCTCCTCTCTGAGCCTGCCTGAAATTTAACATTGCAGTATGTGACAAACCGTTCTATAGCCCTCTCTGTATTGTGTTACTAAGAAACAGATACAAAATTTGGCTCTTCAGGACTTGTTCCGATTCCTCCTCCGGTTTATAATGATAAATTGGCTCGTTTGTTCATGTAATACATGGAAGGAAGATTGTAATCTCCCAAAACATCACTTTTTCTTCCCATAAGCTCCAACCATGGCTCTTAGCTAGGAAAAAAAATTTCAGCAAAGAGGAGAGTGAGAACAGGATTTGCATCTGATTCCTTAGACATTTATATGCCTTATTGAGACATTCAAATAAAGTTCAATGCCAGCCGTCTCCTCTGTGCATCACGCAGAGGGGAAGACGCTATATACACTGGCCAGTGGGTTATGTGCTTCCCCTGAACACGGAAAACTCATCCTGAATATCCGAGTCCCACAGCAGTTCAATCCCAGATAAGCCCCGACTTGTGCTACGGCCGCCATCTTGGCGGATATCAGGGATTGAAAATGCGAGTCCCTCTGGTTTAAGCTAAAGCCACTTCCCATAGCTGGAGCTGTGACAGATATAACCTATGGATCAGGTGGAGAGGGGGAGCTGTAACACACTCATGGGGGGGAGAGTTAGGGGGTGTCACACTAGCATTTTTTAATCCATCGATCCTTATGCATGTTACAAGTGTGGGTGTGGATCATAATCTCCATTTTAATGGTGTAGATGGGGTAGAGCAAATTGCCCCAGGGGGTTACATGAGGAGCCAGTGCCGGAGCGGACTGCACCACCCAGGACAGGTTTCTGCTTTAAGGCTCAGCTTGGAAAATCCAGAGGTTTTGCTTTGATAATGAACATGAAAAGTGCCCTAAGCTTATCCCCACCACAGATACAACCTTTCACTGCTGTGAGGTGCAGCCACATTCAGACAACAGACCCAAAGCCCCCTGCAGACAACGGGAGCCTGGCTGTTGACCACAATGGACTTTGGATGAATCCTTACACCACAGAGAGGATAAGAAAGCCAGGATCTCTTTCCTGCTTTTTCTTCCGATACTGATGCAAGAGCGACTTCATTAAATTAGCTGCAGCTCCCCTAAACGCTGAAGGAAGAGAGAGAGAGAGAGATTCCACACAGCAAGGTACTTGGGATCTCAACTCTCCGTGGGGTTTTAGAAATGGAATGTTCCGTGGGCTATAATGTTCAGAGCAATAACGTGTGTGAAATGCAACTGCCTGCTGCCCCTCAGGAAAGGCAACACCAATGCTTCCAAGTTCCCTCCTTACCATCTTTAAGGAGAGACTGGCTGGAATTTCCAAAACGGTTTTGCCAAGTGCCTGACTGGTCATTAAAGGATGCAGTGACCCAATTACTCCCTAACCTGTCACGCCAAAGCATCCCACGCTCCTGCCTCCCGACACCACCAGCACCCGTCCTCCAGCATCCCCTTCAACCAGACACCGAACTAGCCCGCTCCACCTTTCCGGCGTTGCTGGACTTCCTATCCCAGCTGCTATCCCTTTTCAAGCTAAGCTGCCGTTTCCAATGGGAAGCTGATCTTGGGCCAACCAGCATTTCTCCCTCGTAAGTTGGTTGCACCCCGACCAAGCCTAACTTTCAAAGTTTGCTGAACCATTTCCCCTTAATATGGATTCTTGATCCCCTCTTCCTTCCTACAGCCTTCTTTCCTTAAAAAAGAAAGGGCAGATTATCAATTGGAGTGAACTTGTCCTAGCCGCACTGAAGTCAACGGAGGTAGGACAACTTACATCAGTTGAAAGTCTGCCCCCATTGTCCATAACTAGAGCTTCTAGGTTCTACAACAATACAAATAATAATAATAAGTGAAAGAATGCGAGTTCAGATGAAGCAGGTACCAAGCTGCAAAACCAAGACGGTAGCTTTGTAATTTTAAAGGCATGTATTGAATAGATTCACCAACAGATGGAACTCAAAAATGGAGCTGAAGAAGAGAAAGAGGGCATGTGTATAAGAAGGCATACAAGAGACACTGTGGGTGGCTGGTTAGGTGGCTGACAGTTCCTAATTTGCTGTTTCAGCCTTTAATTGTATGATGAATTTGTTGGCAGTGTCTGTGGATTTCTGCCTCCATTCATCTTTATTTACAAGCAAATCTTGGCTGCAGCTTTAATTTGAGTTTCCTTCTTATCTAGCTATACTTCTTCTCTGTCTTCTCCAGTAGGTCATAATGGCAGTAATTTCATCTTCTCAGCAGCCTTTACACCACTGCTCAAGTACACTCCCGTATGAGGGCTTGGCAAAATACTACCGCATTTGTAGATCAGAGCTAACCTAGATTAAATTATGAATATTTCAAAACCCACCATGATTAATTCAAAAGACAATGTACATTTCAAAAGTCACGAGCACTACTTCTCTTGCCAGCCTCAGCAAGTCCTGCTGCTAACTGCTTAAATTATTTTATACTCAATCCAAACGTACTGTGTGTACACACACGTGTGTGCATGATCAGGCCCTAACACTATCATCAACACCCTGGGAATTGTAATTCAATTAAAGGGACACAGTCAATTTTAAACGATTGGAACAAATTTCTTTAACCTGTGTTACTAAAACCTTAGAATATTAATACAGAAAAAATCCCAACCCTTATTTGATAATGCTGTCTCTTTACTTTTCAAATTTCTCATGACAGACAATGAAGTTAGTTTCACATACATCCATAATCAATTTCAATTTCATTTTCATTTTAAATTAAGCCCTTGGATAGGCTGACCAGATAGCAAGTGTGAGAAATTGGGATGTGGGTGGGGGGTAATAGGAGCCTATATAAGAAAAAGCCCCAAATATCAGGTCTGCCCCTATAAAATCGGGACACCTGGTCACACTACTCTTGGAACCAGGGTCTGACACTGACTTTATGCAAAGACAGTGCCTAGCAGAGTGGGGCCCTGGGTGGTTGGATGTGAAGGAGCTACCCTTAAGAGCTATATAACAATCTCAGGGTGGCAGATACTGCAGGGGAATGTTTGTTTAAAAGCAATGGTTTAAACTGAAATCTAAAGTGTTATGCAAACTTTTCTATTGGTTTTAAGATTAGCAAAAAAACATCTTGTACCCAGGTCTAGGGCTAACTCTTAGATGACAAACCATGGTGCTTTAAAAAAGAGAGAGAGAGACTTGGAATATATGGGCCAAAAATGAAGGGAACAAGCCACTTTCCTTCACACCTATTTAATTACAGGGGGAAATTTCAGAAGTACTCATTATTGGCCTATGTACACTCCAACTGAGGTCAACGGTCCACACAAATTACAGAGGCATGAATTCACCTCATTCCCCCCCGAAAACTTTAAAGATCTGGTCTGCACTGAGCTAATTGTGTGTTACCTTGTCCCCAGTCCCTGCAGAGTTATATTTTTACATGTAGATGACTCACTCAAGCTTGCTCAATAAGGCACACTCAGAAAGTGCTTCGGAGACTGGACTTCTAATATATGGTACAGTCCTGCTGTGCCTAAGCACAGAGATCACTGGAGAGTAGTGTCAGATCATCACACTACTTTAACCAAAGAAAGAAGTGAGTTAAATGCCATGTAGTTGCCACTAGAGGATGGAGCTGAAATCTCGTTGTTGCTGTTCTTTATTTAAGGGCATGAGAAGATTAGAGGTTAATTAGCCAGCTTGATCCCACCAGGAAAGTAAACTTTGGGGCTATTTCAGTCCATGAGAGTTCAACATCCCTCTAGTTCTGGATTTGGAAGGAATCCAAAGCTCGGAGTGCAGCTCTGTTAAAAGTGTTGGTTTTATATAAAGCTACGTAAACCCCTGACCTCAGAAGGTGCAGTCTGACACCCTCACCCCCAAAGGAGCTTGGAGGGGACACAATTCTGACTTCCCCTCTTCTCAGTAGCCCACATTCCACCTTCACGTTGGAAGAAGTGTGATGGTCTTGGCTTTCAGAAGGCACCCACCGAGCTTGCTCTCATACTGTGCTCTTCATGGGCAAACAACAGGCCCCCTCACCCTCCTCCCTTCTTTACAGTCTCGATCTTCTAACAAGGTCAGGCAGCCCATTCTATCCTATAGCAGCACCACAGATACGTAGCCAGACCTGCCACTGGTGATCTTTTACTGCTTTGGGGAGGAGACATCTTGTAGTGTTATTTACTCCTTCTCATAACACAAGAACGAGGGGGTCACCAAATGAAATTAATAGGTAGCAGGTTTAAAACAAAACGCACAGTCAACCTGTTGAACTCTTTGCCAGAAGATGTTGTGAAGGCCAAGACTAAGGATGTTGTGAAGGCCAAGGTTCAAAAAAGAGCTAGATAAATTCATGGACGATAGGTCCATCAATGGCTATTAGCCAGGATGGGCAGGGATGGTGGCCCTATCCTCTGTTTGCCAGAAGCTGGGAATGGGTGACAGGGGATGGATCATTTGATGATCACCTGTTCTGTTAATTCCCTCTGGGGCACCTGGCACTGCCAGAAGACAGGATTCTGGGCTAGATGGACCTTTGGTTTAACCCAGTATGGCCGTTCTTATAGCTCCCTGGAAGTCTACATGAGATAGGTGTGGCCCAGTGAATTCTGCAGTGATCTAGCTTCAGAGCACTGAAAGACAAAGTGTACCGAAAGACTAAAAAAGCCTCTTGATCTTACCGCAGAAGAGGCAAGGAGAGCTCTTTACCTGTCATTTCTCAACACACAAATCCTCTCGCAAAATGGGGAAACAAGTTATTGGCTAGATTCTGAAAGTGGGAACAGGAAGAGAAAGAAGCAACACCACCACAGACTAAAACAAAGACGCAAAAGGGAAGAAGAGACCAGATCAGGCCTGATGTTTGCCAATAAAGGACCCGAACTTACAAGAGTGTTTCACTGACTATCCCACAAAACCCAGGTTGTAACCATAACAATATCTAAATATTACATGGAAAAGATTGTTTGTTAGCTAGCTTCCCCAGGAAAAGAGCCAAATGACTTTTTTCTCACCTCTGTGGAAAAGTCAGCAGGGTTTAAAATTCACCATGTTGAATCCAGGCGCATTGGCTCTTAGAAAGGAAACATTGTCAGTCAAACTGGGATAAACTTACTTTCAGACCATAAAATGAAGTTTGCAGCAAGTTGGCGGGTGGCACGGGGAGGATGTTTGTACTCTTACCCAACTTTCCTCTAATTACTGCATATGTCACTATTATAAACCTGACAAAAAGCCTGGGCTAATCAATCCATCAAGTTAAGATTCATAATAAGCACAGTGTGACTGTTTAACATGGACACTGTCCATTTTAAAATAGTGTTCCCTGGTCGCATTACTGACACTACCTTAGATGATTAAAAGTGAAATAATTTTAAAACATCTGGTTTTCCTTTCCACCACTTATGATTTCATGTTTTCCAAGCACTTTTGGCAGCCCTTTGTAAAGACATATGACGACTAAACATGTGGGACAATGTCAAGGCAGAGGATGAAGAAGAATTCTGATCCCTGGATACAATAAAACTGTTTGCTACCTCCCCTCTTTGGATGAACTGGGTAGTGGTGACAATAGGAAGGCTTTGTGGCGGTTTCCGTTTGCCACTGCTGCAACTCCTCCTCCTTTGGAATGATGTTGTGGTGTACTACATGTCTTTCCCCTTGTGTTTTGTCTGTCCATTTGCAAGTGATTTCTTGAAAGTTATGTATGCCCTGTATCACTGTATTGGTATTCAGAAGCCCCTCTCCGGTGAGATTCAATTGTGGAAAAATTTTATTATACTTTAATTATATAAAATGTGTCTAGTGTCAGATTTTATTTGCCTTTTTTTTTTTTTTGGGTCGCTGATGTGCTTAATTCCCTCAGTTCCTAGAATCAAAAAGAAAAATGAATACACTGTTAAGGGATGTGTTTACCTCTCAGTTCTGCACATCACTCAGTAGAACTCGTCTGTTTCTAGTCTAGTTGGTTGCACAGCTGCGTTTGCTTAGGATGCAAATATTACAGGGGAATGTTTTAGTTTTAAAAACCAACAAGGATAACAAGCCAAACATTAATATTTGTTTTACATTTTATATAATAATTTTAGGGAACATGTTCTGCCTTTGACTCCCCCTTACCTCCCCTCGTCTTATTTTTACATCTAGTAGCATGGCAGCTGAATAAGATTAACATTCATTCACCCAGTGGTCTCAAAGCCTTTTACTAACACTAATCAGCTGTTATAACACACTCTTTTAGGTAGGTAAGTATCCATATTATAAAAGCAGTTTGTAATATCAAAGCAATTATTTTAAGTGTGCAAGGGGAAAGGAGGGGGAGGAAAGATGCCTGAAACAAAACAAAAAAAACTACTCGCAAAATAATAGCCATTCCCCGTAGTTATAACTTGATTGAAACTTAATGACTAATCAATAAAACTATAATTACAACTTTCACCCTTATGCTTGCAATTTGGAATACAGTAAAATCGATCAAATAAAATTTGATATGAGACAACAGTGAGAGAAGCTCAATTTGTGCCATTTTTATTAGGTGGCCTGGTGTACCAAATCTCCTAATCCCTACCTCAATTATTTTACGGCTCCGTTTTTCCATCACAGTAAGAGAAAAAGGCCTGTGGAAAGCAGAAGCTTATTAGCTCAGAAGTGCTTCTTTCAACACTATAGCTGTCACAACATGATGCAAGGCTATTATTTAAAAATAAAAATACAGCACCACCAGTATGAAAGATGCCTTGGTTGTGAACATGCCTCTGTTGTTGTTGTAGGGTAGTAGGAACCAAGCATGCTACAGAGCGAAGCAAGCATCCATCTTATCTAAACTTTACCGTGCCTCAGTTTACCTACCTGAAAATGGAGACAATTGTCCTGCCTGTCACATGGTGTGATGCTTAGTGCTTGCAAAGCAGTTTCAGATCTTTAAACAAAAGGGACTCTAAAATTGCAATGTATCATCTGCGTCTGATTTCCTTTTGACCACAGTTGATTAAATTTTCCAGTCAGGTTTTTCTTATGGGATCCCCACAAATAATTAAGTGGGGTTTTGTTTTCAAGATGTAAGGCTTTCCTCTGACTTTTCCCTCTAGTTAGCATGGCTGACATGGGTATTGTACATCCTGAGGTTGCACTCTGCCTCATTTTATTCTGGAACAGGACATTTTATAGCTCAGAAACTTGGAGGCTTCTTTCATTTGCATGTGATGTTCCATGAATTAGCTAGCAGGCAACCAGTAGCTGAGCTATAGATTGCAGTGGTGGGGGAGTGAGTGAGTGCCTTTTAAGGATTCCTAAAGGGTTTTGTGGGATACCTATGGAAACTGATGCCTTGCAATGCCTGTGCTTCAAATTTCTGAGCTGACAACACAGAGACTGGTATTAAGGTCAAAGAGAATCTGCCTGAGGAAGTTACATGGCAGCTCTGTAAAGCAGACAGCCTTAAATCGGCTCCTTCCCATCTCTTCCTTCACTTGCACCGCCAACGCGGTTGTGAGACCATCGACACATGCGGCCACTGACAATGAGGTTATTTTCATAGACCCCCTAAATCACATCCAGTAAGACAGTTTGGTTTCTAAGGTTTTAAAAAAAAATGTCCAGGTGCCAACAATTAAAGCCCAAGGGTCAAATACAAATGCAAAGAGGCAGACGGGGCTACGCTGTTTCTCCTCTGAAACAGCCAGTTGGCAATACCTCTGCTAGAGTGCTACTGCACTTTCCAGCGGCAGAGCGAAAATAGCTGGGATCAGTCATTCCGTTAACGGTTTGGGACTGATTCATAGCTAGGACCGGACATGCCAGTTAGACAAGGAAGCACTGTGATGTGTAAGCACAAAGGCAGGTGTGATGGAGAGGGGGCAGACAGAGAGAGGGATCAAGTTTAAGCAGGGGAAGGGAAAAGCCTCAACAAACAGAAGCCTCACTGAGAGGCGGATTAGAAGTTGGGTATGGGGAAAGCGGAATATGACACAAAATCTTAGCTACAGGAGATGATGGTGTGCCCTACTCCAAAGCTAAGAGTAGGAAGGGGGCAGGGCTTCATGGGGACAGTAATGTAATGCTCTGTGTTAACCAGAGCAGAACACCTAGTCAAGCTGGTAGAATGGGACAAACACATTAGAAAAGGGGGATCTTACTGGGCACCCTGCCCTACGCGGGTGAGGAACAGGATTATCTAGGTAACACAAAGCAGCCTTGCCCTCCTGACTGCGTCACTCGGGGTTCGCCGCTTAAGCCTGAGATTTAATTAAACCTGCCGTCAATCTGAGATACCCAAGGAAGTATTTCTTTATGCAACTTGCAGTCCGCCCGTGGAACGTACTTGTAACGGGGTTAACCAGCGGACCTGCTGGATGTTAGAAAGGTGTGAGTGGCCACCTACAGCATTTACAGCCATGCAAGCCAAGGTCTAGATTAGACAGGCACTCAAAGCCTTGGGACTAGCTTAATGCCTGACCACTTTAAGGACAGTTCTTTTCCAACCCCTATTACCGACAGCATGTTTCAAGCTGGTTAGGCATATTACAAGGAGTTTTGGGTCTCCTCTCAATTATCAGGAGCTGGCCACTGCCAGAGCGAAGGTCAGTACTTGATAGAGCTATGGTAAGAGTAGCCAAACTGTGGCTCAAGAACTGCATGCAGCTCTTTTACAGTTAAAGTGCAGCTCACGGAGCCCCCCAATTCCCCAGCCATTCTCCACCTACCAGACTTAGGGGGACAACACTTGGGACCTCTGCCTTGCAGCAGGGTGGTGGGGTGGGGGCTTCTGCCCAGTGGGGAGGTGGGTCTCGGGGCTTCAGCTGCACAGGGCACACCTGCTGGGGCTCAGGGCTTCAGCAGGAACGGGACAGAAGTCCTGAGTGCCGGCAGGTGCGCCCCAGCTCTCGAACTTCTGAAGATTGTCACATGTGGCTCGGAGGATCAGTAAGTTTGGCCACCCCTGCTGTATGGGTTTGTCTGGCAACAGGCAAACCTATCACACTAATAATACGATGTGTTGGCAATGAAATGAATCTCATGACCTTGGGAACATAGTAGAATATAAAGGACCCCTGACATTTCACCTGGGAGTGAAGAACTATTTCTTTTCCCGGTCGAAGGGCATGTCAGTGTAATCAGAGGAAATGCTTCGATAACCTGAATTTAATTATACTCAGCTTCTGTATAGCACATTTCAACAGTAGACTTCAAAGTGCTTTACAAAGTGTCATCACCCCCATTTTACACATGGGGAAACCGAGGCACAGGTAGATCAACTGACTTGCCCAAGGTCACCCAGTAGGCTAATATCAGAGATAAAAGCAGAAGCAAGAAAAGTCTGAGTCCCAGTCCAGCGCTCTATTCACTAAGCACACTGCCTCTCCTAAGACACTCTTCTACTACAGACTGCGGAATTTAACAGACTGCTACAGGATACGTGCAGCTAAACAAGTTAGCACCAAAAAAAACCCAGACATTTGTCTTTCAAGATTGTTTATTTCAACATGAGACCCAAAAGCCTCAGTGAGAAGTAGGGCTCAAAGATGCCGTGTAAACACAGATAAGGCAAGGTCATATCATTTCACTGGATATTTGCTTAGAAGGCACTGTTGAATAGAAGATCGGGAGTTAAAAGTGATGAGACATTTTAATATCCTGGAGAGAAGCAGCAATGCTTCCAAAAGAAAGATGAGGGGAAAGTAACGTGAACTGAAAAAAAGCACTGCTTCTACTCCATGTCTGCTGTATCATCACAGACAGTATTACACCAGGACTTGTGGCCAATAAAGCAATAACACTACAGGGGACTACCAAATGGTGTAGCTCCAAGCAAATCAGAGTTGTCAGAGGTGCTCCTTAGCTTGATCTCTGAAAATTGAGCCAAAGCACCAGTTTTACCCAAAAGTATTTGCCATGAAACAATTAAAATGGTCTGTGCTAATCCAGTACACAGTTTTGGACCAAGTTGCTCCAGGTTTAGATAAGTGTATTTGAATTGTGACATCTGGCCAAGTGCTTCGGAAAAGAATACCAGAGTATCTGTAAATGCACAACAGAAGTTTCATAAAGCTCCCTACAACACTTACAGCTATGAGAAGAATCAGGCAGGGAAGCATTTTCAGTAGCTGAAAATCATGCATCATTTGCTAGATGAAGTTAAACAGCTGTCAGTTGCCCTATTCTGTCCTGTCACTCTGTGTTTTCTTGTACATCTGTTGGGACAGCTGATTTATAAATGCAAGAAAGTCTTTTCTTCAATGTGACAAACTACCTTTCGGGGAAGTTGTTGTCTGAATAGGAATCCCCAGACCACAGAAGCGGGGTGGGGGGGAGCACGACTTTGCAACTGGCTCTTAGCAACCCCAAATGGATTGGTTTTAAACAACTCTATCAACATGAATTTATAAAACCATCATCATCCTGCAGTCGTAAAACCTTTTGAAATGGGAATCTTTTCATGACTAAGCCACAAGGAACTGCAATTATGCAAAAGAAAGAAAAGGCAAGCCCCAAAACCAACATGATGCGGAGGTGTAATCATTGAGGATCTGGAACGACGCACATTTCCTGTGTCCTGCTAAGCTGCAAGCCAAAAAAAAAAAAAAAAAAAAAAAAAAAAAAGCAAAGGTTAACCAATGTGCTTCACTTACATCCGCTTCACTGATGTAGATCCTGGAATGCCCAGCACCTAAATCAGGCTTAGCAGCATGTAATCAAAGAATGCTTTAAACATAACTAAAGAGACAAGTTGGGTGAGGTAATATCTTTTATTGGATCAACTTCTGTTGGTGAGAGACAAACTTTTGAGCTTACACAGAGCCACATTCTGCCGCACCCAGAAACACCAACAAGCTTTTCCCTAGCAATGGCCCTGGCTTTGAGCATGCACGAAAGCCAGAAGAGGTCTGGCATTCAGGGAAAGGAGTGCAATTTAACATTCAGACTTAGACAACAGTCTGGACATTCAGTCAGGGAGAGTTCTCCGGGGTGCAAAAGGCTCACTGAGGTGCAGGCGTGGTGTCACGCCCTTAGCCTGCCTACAACCCAAGCTTGTCCCATCAGCAGCACAACAACAAAAAACAATCTAAACTTGCCTTAATGAAAGTTGAGAGTGACATGCTTGGAAGGGCCAGTAGGGGAAGACACACATGTCTTCTAATAATACCACCCAGCTCTTATATAGCAGGTCAGTACCATCAGCCCCATTTTACAAATGGGGAAACTGAGGCTCGGGGAGGTGAAGTGACTTGCCCAAGATCACCCAGCAGACCAATGGCCAAGCCAGGAGTAAAATCCAGATCTCCAGCATCCTACCCCAGTGATTTACACACTGCAGTAGGCTTGCGGGACTGAAGACCAGCAGGACTTTAGCTGGGATACCGCTTCTCTTCTTAACAGTTGACATGAAATCAAATGATCTAAAAAGTCGGACTAAATCCATTTTCTTGGAACAGCCTGTGCCAGACAAGGAAGGCCACAATCTAATACCCCAGCCACTCTCATTCTGCAACTCCAGATTAAGTGCCAGTACTCAATCAGCGCGCACACACACATAGCTGTGAGCCATCTGGAAAATAAGGGCCTGATATTTGAATTGCTCAGCATCTCTTTGGATCAAGTCCTAAAATAGCTGGCTGGCTGCTACCACAACAGTGCCTTTTGAGCTCGGAAAATGGAATTACGTGCCATATTTCAGGGCAAGTTGGGTAGAAAAAGGAAGCGTTAAAAAACGCAAGCCGCTGCCGCCACCGCACCTGTGATAAACCTCAGGCTGCTCATTGCAAAGGAGAGCTGAAGTTAGCTTCAATGTACAGTTAAAAGTTTATATACAAACATTGATGGGGGCAAAAGTTCGGACAGACTTCCCCTCCTTCCACATGAGATCACTTGCTTCTAAGGGTACATCTACACTGAAAAGATATAAGAATATAAGAACGGCCATACTGGGTCAGTCCAAAGGTCCATCTAGCCCAGTATCCTGTCTTCTGACAGTGGCCAATGCCAGATTCCCCAGAGGGAATGAGCAGAACAGGTAATCATCAAGTGATCCATCCCCTGTTCCCCATTCCCAAATTCTGGAAAACAGAGGTTAGGGACACCATCCCTGCCCATCCTGGCTAATAGCCATTGATGGAACTATCCTCCATGAATTTATCTAGCTCTTTTTTTAATCCTGTGATAGTCTTGGCCTTCACAACATTCTCTGGCAAGGAGTTCCACAGGTTGACTGTGCGTTGTGTGAAGAAATACTTCCTTTTGTTTTAAACCTGCTTCCTATTAATTTCATTTGGTGACCTCTAGTTCTTGTGTTATGAGGAGTAAATAACACTTCCTTATTTACTTTCTCCACACCAGTCATGATTTTATAGACCTCAATCATATCCCCACTTTTCCAAGCTGAAAAGTTCCAGTCTTATTAATCTCTCCTCATATGGGAGCTGCTCCATATCCCTCATCATTTTTGTTTCCCTTTTCTGAACCTTTTCCAATTCCAATATATCTTTTGGGAGTTGGGGCGACCACATCTGCAGGCACTATTCAAGATGTGGGCATACCATGGATTTATATAGAGTCAATATGATATTTTGTGTCTTCTTATCTATCCCTTTCTTAATGATTCCCAACACTCTGTTCGTTTTTTTGACTGCCGCTGCACATTGAGTGGATGTTTTCAGAGAACTATCCACAATGACTGCAAGATCTCTTTCTTGAGTGGTAACAGCTAATTTAGATCCCGATTATGTTTTCCAACGTGCATCACCTGCGTCAGAGTCTCTCAGAAAACAGGTCAACTGACCAGGCTGGCGCTCCAGGGCAGTGTAGATTTTCAGACTTAGCCTCAAGCTCTGAGACTGTCCCACCTCACTGAGTTTCAGAACGAGGGCTCTCCACTGCTATTTTACTCGCTGCTGCGGGGGCGAGGGGTGCAGCACAGAGGTACCCTCAGAGAGAAAGGTGGGGGGTATGAAAATACCTTAGCTGAATGAGTCAGTTAATATAATTGATACAGTGACTTTTCAAGTACATTCAGGTCTGACAACTCCGTAATGCAAGAAATCTAATCTAACAAGGTTTAGATTGTTTATATTTTCCAACACTAAGAGTATTACCCTCCATTTTACGATTTTTAAATTGTTTTTCCCCAAATAAAAATGTCATATAATGAAAAATAGCGAGAAATATATTTTTACCACTCTGGTCTCATTTACATACTTAAACTACACAACTACCAGAAAATGTCTCCAGGGTAAAAGTTACCATAGCTACTGAATAAGGACAGCTTTATACAACCAGCCAAAAATGGACATATTAAAAAAAAAGATTTTGAACACCACAGTGACCTCAGACTAGTTTTTTCTTTGACCCCTTTTTTCAAGTGGCTGAATTGCAAAACTGTTGATTTCTGAGAGAGAACATTCTACTTTATGGTAACTAAAATGTAAGACGAGTTTCAGTGGTAGCCGTATTAGTCTGTATCAGCAAAAAAATATAAGGAGTTAGCCCACGAAAGCTTATGCCCAAATAAATTTGTTAGTCTCTAAGGTGCCACAAGGACTCCTTGTTTTTTTTTAAATGTAAGACATACCCCAGGGCATGTACAGGCTATCATAGTGGCCAATACTATCTCAGTTTCCCTGTACTCCCATCTTTTTGTGCATCCATCTGTTGTCTTTTGTCTTATACTTCGATTGTAAGCTCTTTGGGGCAGGAAATGTCTTTTGTTCTGCATTTGTACAGCACCTAGCACAATGGGGCTCTTAGGAGCTATGATCAATAACAAGTGAACTAATGAAAGGTATCAGACCATATCACAACATAACATCACCAGTGCGAGACAGGAGAACTGGATATGTATGTAGTTTATAGCACTGGAAAGAAGAGCATTCAGCTTCCAGTGCGTGTCTTGAGTTTCTTCTGGATAGGAATAATTCTTCAGTGACCATTCGGTTTTCCCCTTTTCTTGAGAATAGAGAACAAGTATGTCTCCCCAGTGACCTACAGAAGTCTTTGCCATTTACCCAACAAATTCAGAAACCTTTCATTATAAACAGCTGAAATAAGTCATTTTATTGTCACAGACATGAACATTTTCACAAGATTTTTTTTTAAATGGAACAATTTAGAAAACATCACTGAAGTGAGTAAATCAGAGCTGAAATAATGCAAGGAGATTATGACTGGGGTTCTCACATAGGGTGATCAGATAGCAAGGGTGAAAAATTGGGACAGGGGTGGGGGGTAATTGGCACCCATATAAGACAAAGCCCCAAATATCGGGACTGTCCCTAAAAATCGGGACATGTGGTCACCCTATTCTCACAGGAACCAATGGGGGGGGGGGTTAGGAGACCAAACCCCATTGAAAGCCAATGGGAGTTGGATGCCTAGCTCCATTAAGATCAGGGCCGGCTCCAGGGACCAGCCCACCAAGCTTGTGCTTGGGGCAGCACCTAGAGGGGGGCGGTGCAGTGCTCCGGCTCCAGCCGCCGGGGAGAGCGGAGCCGCAGTGGGCTCGCCGCCCTCCCCCCAGCGCTCCGGCTGGTGGGGAGAGCAGCCCGTGGCCGGGCTCGGCGCCCTCCCCTGCCGCGCTGGGGGGGGCGGGGGGGGGCGGCGGCGGGAGGCTTTTTTGCCTTTGCCCTGATTAAGATCCATTGAAATCCCAGCCTAAACACATTCAACTCATCAGAACTGTCCTCCAGGTATTTAACCATTAGCCTACTGCAGCAGGTGGTATTTCAGTATTGGACATGTAATGCACAAGGGACCAATCTTGCACTGTGATTTTTAAATTTTTTCTCGACTACATGGCTACGTAGTTCTACTGGTGTCATGTTTGGTACCATTGTGTTCCTGGGAGTAACAGTCTGGAAGCACAATGTAGCAAAATCTCATTCCAGGGGCAAGTAAGTGATAGGAAGGTCTTTTGAATAATACCAAACTCAACCCATTTCCGACAACACTGTATTATCCAAACTTCCACCAACTCGCGGACCTGGAACTGCTGGGGCATGGGAAGAACAGCAAGTCCCCACTGCCACGCCACAGAGGGTAACACCTCTGAAATAATGGTTCTGTGGATTTTTCACGAATCAAAGGACAACCGTACCTTCCCATCACTAACTTGCCCACGGAATGAGCTTTTGCTACATTATGCTTCCAGACTGTTACTCAATGTCAATGCTTCATTTAAAACAAAACAAACCAAACCCCAGAAGTTTCTAGAAAACATGTTGGTGTTTTGCAACCAATGCTTTGTAAAGACCAGGCTTGTTAAACCTGCTGCTCAACAATCAACAAGTAAAAGGTTCCCACTAAAATTCAGTTCTCATAAGACTTCCTAGCAAGAAGAGAAGGGGAAAAAATGGAATGTACAGTAGACAGAGCTGTTACTTACTACTTCTCCAAAGGAGGCGGCCACCATGTGTGTTACTGGACTCAGGTACGGAGGGGAGGCAGTATGCAACATATATTTCACATATTCATAGGTGACAAAAAAGGCAGCAGCTGAAATTTTAAAAAAAGTCCAGTCATCAAACTATCCCTGTAAGTGCATTAGCAGATTGCTGTTATAATCCAGACAAACCTAGTTTACGGTTATAATTCAGAAAATAGCCGAATGCTATAATCCAGAGACAAGACATTCCCCAAAACAGTACTACCCTTCCTACCAACATAGTTCCATGGTCAATACTCTTTCACTCATGGTCAAAGCTCCCTTTGACTTCAATGGGCCCAGGGCTTCAATCCATGTTTACAATTACAGTATTTAAAAAGCAAAAAGGCTAAATAGTATCTCTGACTGATTGGAAGTTTTTTCCCCCTAGAATACTGTGGGTAAGGGCTGTACTTTATTGGACGATGGTCAATTGATATTACAAATCAGCTCCTTTAAGGAAACAACTGCTTCAGTAACATTACTAACATTTAAATCTGATTGCAACATTTTCCTAGCTAGAATCTGCCTCCTATTTTACAGTTTAACTCCAGAAGCAACAGCAATTCATTTGAGAGAAAGAAAATGAAATCCTCCTGAGAGCTTGAACATTCATTACACTGTAATCCAATGGGCAAGGAACAGTTTTATTTTGTAATAGCCCTAATCTCATAGCACAGAAAACCAATCCAAGTGTACCAGTGTACTATTAGAGACAGGAAGAAGAGCAAACCAGGCACTGAAGTGGCAACAGTTTTTTTGGACTAACAGGTGTCTTGCATTTGCTACCTAGCACATTAAGGGTTACTTGTATTCTTCAAGATCATTTAAGTTTTTGGTCTTACACTGCGGCAAGAGATAAATCCCAGCTCAGATGTTAGAGATGCAAATCCTGAAAAAGCTGACATCTCTCACGGGGGAACAGATTTTAATTGTGCAAAAGGACTGCATGTATTGCCTTCTGCAGTTAATCAAAAGATGCTTATCGCCTCAAAAGGAGATAACGAAAGCGGAGATAAAGAACAGAATTTTTTTTTATATCATCTTTTGAAGGACATCGAACATTTGAAGGTGTCAGTGGATTGGTCTGTGAACTTAACATTTACAAACGTGACAGCCTAGCTGGACTTCATTTTGCAAAGACAAGAGAGCAAACAGATCTCAGGAATTGCAAACATTTTTCTTCAGACACTAGAACTGTTTTGTTTCTGAAAGACAGTGCCAATTTCAAAAGGCCTCCTCAAAGCTTCCCTCAGTTTCTAAATGACTTATAATTATTTATTTCTCTCCCCAGAAAAAAAAGAGAACATTCCCTACTAGAATTTGGCTCTTAAAGACCACAGGGGAGCACATGCATGTACACAAGATACCTTTGTGTATGGGGAGACTTTGGCAAACCAGTAAAGTGCTTGAAACCACTATGGCTTATTGTTAAAAAGCAACCTAGTCAGCAGGCTATAAAGTGGCCATGCAGCTTGACCAAGGCAGGAGGGGAGGGGGTTTTGGGTGCCTCAGAAGGGGCAGCTTGACCCCACGTCCTTCCTGATAAAAATTGTGCTAAAGTTGCTGATACATGCATTTGAAAAGAGCAGGATGTACCCTCAGGAACATCTATTGGGGTCTCAAGGCTGCAGGCTCTGGAAAAACCCACACCTGGTTAATCAATAATCAGAAGGAACCTCTTGCTCGATCATTAAAACTGCTTACTTAACAAGGTTTCTTTAAGGGACATTCTATTACTAATGTATAAATAAGGGGGAAAAGCTTGAGATAGCGGAGACTCTTCGGGACCGGTCTCTCCCTCTGGATGCATTTTGTGTTCCCCACCGGCAGACGGGCTGCCGCTGTGCCACTCGAGAGCCACACTCAGCGTTGGTAATTATCAAGGGTTGGGGGTGTTTTACTAATCTGTTGCGGACGTGTGTAAGTGCTCGAGTCTAAGTAAAGTTTAGCTTTAAGTGAAAGCACTCTCGTGTTGTCCTGTTTGTGCTAGCCATCTATCGGTCGGACAGCCACGTCTCCCCTGATTTATTTCCTGACACCTCCTCGCACAGAGTAAAAGTTACCAAGAGCTTTGGGTTGAAAGAACCCCAGGTAACACTTGGAGCATTCATAGTCATGATCCCTGCAGTCAGACATGGCCAGGATTTAAAGGCAAAAGTCTCCAGGATGGGGACTTGTGTCTTCTTTTATATTTGGACAATGCTTAGCACATTGTAGGCGCTGCTGGAAACAATAAGGAAGTGGCAAGAGAGAGATGGAAGGGAAAGGGAACAGCTTCCACAGTGTAAAGCCAAAAATTGGATTTTTAAGTGAAGAGCTGATGAAAAGAATAGCATCAAGGCTTCCAGAAGAGTATCTGGACACGGTGGCGTCACCATGATGGTGCATAGGAATCTGAATTGTGAAACACAAAGCAGTACCACCAGTAGTTAGCATTTGCAGATTTATAAAATTGGAAAGAGAAACAATATATAGGGGGGGAGGTGGGGATTTATCTTTTGGAACCCTACATTACATAACTTTGCACCAGTGTGATTACATCGATTTAGTTACACTGGTGCAATCTACTAATATTGGCACACTGCCCCAGTGCAAAATGGGGCATGCCATGGTGTGATTTACTCAGGTACAGTGCAATGCAGCAAGTCTACATTAGGGGTCATCATTACAATGGTGCACACAGAGCCCCACCCAGCTGGACCCCTGCACCCACACAAAACCTCATAACTTCAACAGGGGGTCCTATGTGGAGCTACTAGCAGGATCGGAGCCTGGCAGAGAAAGGACAGACTTGACTATGCCGTTCCCCTAGAGGAAGACCAGGGATTAACACAAGCACAATCCACACAGTTTTTACCATTCGGAAAGGATCCGACAGCAGCAGAAGGAACGCCAGCGTAGATGCCGCGAAAGCCACCAGCCTTCTTAAATCCTTGGGGACTCTGCAGTCGGGTTTTTATGGTATCCAGTGGGAATAATATCAAGTCAACGCACACACCAGCTATCCCACCAGCCTTCAAGATAAACAGAAGTAAAGCAAATTAACATCAACGTCTTGCCTACACACATGCTGCAATGAGACGTGTCTAAAGGACATTATTGAATCTAGCCATTTGCAGCAAACTAGTGGCTCGATCATTCATCAGCAGATTTCTCCAATAATTACCTTTTTACTTCAAGTGACCACATGTAGATTGATGTCAAGGACCAGCATAGGATACAAAAAGAACAGTGCAACATTTTAAGCATTCTTTCATTTTGCCTCACTGTTTTGGATTGAATGAAGGAAGCAACGCAGCTCCAACAACTCTGAGCCAAGCAAATAAGCCCTAAGATAATGGCACCCACCAGTTAGCAATATGACACAGCACAGTTTGTCCATCAGTGCTAGGAATTATTGTGCAAATATTAGGACTGGTTGAGAAAAAGATTTGTATTCCCGACAAAAAAAAATGTGTGGGTTTTCATTTAAATTTTGTTTTTGACAGCCAAAAACAGAAAAAATGCATTTTAAACCAAAAGTTTCACAGAGTCATAGAAACATAGGACTGTAAGGGAGATTGATAGATCATCTAGTCCATTCCCCTGAGCTGAGGCAGGACTAAGACAGACTATCCCTGAGAGGAGTTTGTCTAACCTGTTCTTAAAAACCTCCAAATGACAGAGATTCCACAACCTGCCTACCTAATTTGTTCCAATGCTCAACTATCCTGACAGTTAGGAAGTTTTTCCTAATGTGTAACTTAAATCTCCCTTACTGTAGTTTAAGCCCATTGCTTCTTGTCCCGGGCGGGGCAGGGCAAGGGTGTTCGGTTTTCTGGAATTAGAAAGTTGGCAATCCTACTGACCTCCTGTATAACACAGACCATTAGTTTTCACCTAGATACACCTATATTAGCCCAAAGACTTTGGTCTAACTAAACTGTGTGCACACAGAGACCAGGAGAGACCAAGATGGCATCCATGACCAAGGCCCCTGCAAAACCTGAATAATAACCAGATGAAATATAGGCAGGGATGAGTATACAACTACCTCCCCACCCCTCACTCTCCGAAAAATTTTTTTTAGCCATTTTAACATATCTAATAATCTGTATTAAATTTATTCTTTGAATCCACCTTCACCATTTTTTGGTTATTTGGGCTACGGAGCACATATATTGATATCTACCCTGTATACAACAGCAGGAGAAAACATGAGCATGGATATATGGTACTGCTGAATCTTTACTTGGATAATTCAAGTACAATTATACTGTGCTCACCTGGTTTTCTGTTCCACCCTAACAGAGGATTCAGAGAGGCATTTGCTATCTACCGTTAACGTTTTAATCAATAAGTTAATTACTCTTTTAATCTATTTGGCTATTTTGCGTGCATTGATTTTTCTAACTCTTCTTCCATCAGAATTCTTATCTGCCCAAAATAAAATTGATCAGATTTAATCTAGCCAGCTGGTAAAACATGAATCAAAAGTTACTAATTGCTTCTTTGGATTTGTATCTTAAATGTCATTTAAATTCATGAAGCAGCTAATGGAGTACCTGTAGGATGGGGAGAATACCTGGGAGCTTACTCCATCTGCAGCAAACAGTAATGATTTTTAGATAATAAGCCGACTAAGCAGCCCATTCTCAACTGCGTGTCAGCAGCACTAGCATTATCAGTTGAACAGCTGGGGGGAAAAAAAAATCTTTGCATGGAGCTGGATATACCTGTTACACTCTAAATCCAGCAACATGATTAAATAAAACCAGGATCGAATTCAAATGTAGTGAACCATGATATTTCATACAATAGGTCACCTGAGCATATTTAAGTGTGAGCCAAATTCTGCTCTTACACCCAGGCATGCAGCTTCACTTAACTATACACAATTCAGGAGCGACAAAGTTGGCCCTATGCATATTTTTAATGAATTAATTGAAAACGGATGATAAAATACGGGGCGATAGTCTATTATACACTTGTGGAAGGGAGCAGCATTCACTCTCTTAGTTGTTCACTTGTAAATGATTCTTCTAGGAGTAAATAGAGATAAAATCTTTTAAAAAGCTGGAGAGAGGATTCAGTTAGCAAATGCCGCAAAAATTATATATCCCTTAATCTGCAATTGAATTTTTCTTGGTCCATGTCCACAAAGCCTCTAAGAGAGTGTATAAATGTCACATCAGATACATAGCAGAAATAGTTGTGCGATATGAGTTAGCGGCAAGGGACTGGCATGGACCTCCTGGATCATTGAATCCGGTCTCTTGCTGATGCAGGCAATTCCATCATATAATCTCATTTCTAAATTTATCAAACTCCATCTTAATGCTAGTTTGGTTGTTTGCCTTCATTCTTCCTATTGGGAGCACCTGACTCCTCTGAGGATTAGAAACCACCTGCCCGTTGAACATGGAACAGGAAGAGAAGACCTTTCCTCCTACATTCTGCAGCCAGAACTAGTCATGGTACATACCCATGCACTGGAATTGACAAGCCTCTTCACAACATTTCACTCCTTCGGGTCATTCAGCTACACCCTTACAATTATCCACGCTATCCTTGCTCCACTCCATCTCCACGTTTGTGAACAAAGAGCAGGAACCTGCCATCACTAGCTGTGGGAATGGAGGGGAAAGCACCAGGCTGAGATGGGGATGGAGAAGCGAAGATGAAGCTAAGGAATGACGTTTCAGGGCTGTGAAGTGAAGAGGCTTGGAGAGATTTTCAACAGAGTTCAGCCTCCTTTTAGGCACCCAAAATAAGTGGCCAGATTTTCAAGAGACCTCTACACTTTGTGCGCTGAGCTCTTTTGAGCATCTGGCCCCAATTGTGGGTGCTGAGAGCACTGGGAAATCTGGCAAGAAGCAAAGAGATGCAATTAAGGTCTTGCAAGAAGGAACTTAAGAAGTCACAACAGTCAAAACAGGCATAGACTATAGAAAGAATAAGACATTTAGGAGGGGCAGGTTAAAGGTAGTCAAACTCTCCAGAGGCGCGGCAGGCAGAGTTACAAACAAGTTCGGCAGAAGGAAGAAAGCAAGCTCTGAATCAAGGGTAACTCCAGGATTTCTGGCTTTGGGAATGAAGTTAGTTTGTTACATTGCACTAGCGGAATTCAAAACATGAGAGGAAAAGGTAGTTCAAAAATTAAGCATTCCTTTCTCTTCGTATTGTCCACAAGCTAGCCACGTGCCCTTCGCTGCCATGGTTGAACGTTGTTGCTCAAATTCATCCTTAACAAATGCTTCCCTGCATTTTGCGTGATGTGTTAGATGAGTAGGTGTTAGAGGAGTAGTTCAAACTTACGCTACAAATGGCAGAGGCTGCGAACATAGCATGAAAGAAGAAATGGAGTAACAAATCTTATTCTAATGGTTTTGTTTTTACTATTTTTTAAAATTCTTAAGATACAAAGTTAGCTGCTCTTCAACATTTATTTCCCTCCCCCCACCGCCCCATATATTTTTCTGGTTGAAACTGCCATGCACTTTGATTGAATAGACACAGTGAAATCAAACAGCTTTTTGTTTAGATAAAATACATTTAGGATCTGTAGCTTCTCAGAGTAATTCTCTCCACTGATTCTCAAACACCTGTCAACCTTCTGTCACAACACTACAGCAGGCGCACTCATTGTTATTGTTGGTTATTTCCAACATCATTCTGATCCTCCTCCTTCAAGAATAGATGGACACCACTCTAAAAGCTTTGCCGAGTGAGAGAACTGGCTCTTTCTATTATAAAAAATAGGTCTTTCATTACAAAACATACTCATTAAAAAGATGATTGTTACTACCCTGGTGATACCTATTTCAGTTCTAAAACTTACACAGATTATCTGGGTCTCTAAAGGGTTCTGCTTGTTTTGTACGGGGTGTGTGTTGGACAGTTAAATAAGCCAGATGACAGGATGAAATGGAAAACTGTCCAGGTACAAAAAGAGAGAAATAGAAATGGGATGAAATGGAATAGTACAAACCGCAAGGTCACGCACATAGGGACTAACAACAAGAATTCCCGCTATATATTAACTGGGGGCTCATCAGTTACAAGTGAAGGAGGGGGTGAGAGACCTGGCTATGTTGGTCAATCACAGGGCAATTAAGAGCCACCAATGTGATGCGGCCATGAAAAAAAGCGAATAGGATCCAGGCATTGCATTTCCAGTAGACACAAGGAAGTATTAATACCATTGTATAAGGCAGTGGTAAGACCTCTTCTGGAATCCTGGTCACCCACATTCAAGACAGATCAATTCAGAAAGAAACAGGTGCAGAGAAGAGCTACTAGAATGATCAGGGGAACAGAGGGCCTAAAAGATAGGATTGCTTTCTATAAATACACCACGAGGGTAAACACTAGGGAGGACAAAGGGCTATTTAAATGAAAGGACAATGCTGGAACAAGAATAAGTGGGTATAAACTGTTCACAAATAAATTTAGGCTGAAAGTTAGAAGGTTTCTAATCATAAGAGAAGTGACATTCTGGAACTGCCTTCCAAAAGGAGCTGAAAGAGCAAACAATCTAGCTTTAAGACAGAGCTTGACAAATTCATGAGTGGGATTAGATGACAGGGTTGCCTGTAGTGGTGGGGGGCTGGGCTGGGCAACCCTCGGCAGTCCCTTCTGGTTCATGTCTTACTTTCCTCAAATCGCATGCTTCAGGGCTTCATACAGTCACCCCAGGGGTCAGGAAGGGAATTCTTCCACAGTGTATTCACAAAAAGAACAGGAGTACTTGTGGCACCTTAGAGACTAACAAATTTATTAGAGCATAAGCTTTCGTGGACTACAGCCCACTTCTTTGGATGCATCCACGAAAGCTTATGCTCTAATAAATTTGTTAGTCTCTAAGGTGCCACAAGTACTCCTGTTCTTTTTGCGGATACAGACTAACATGGCTGCTACTCTGAAACCAGTGTATTCACAGTTGGAGGAAAGGGGGGTGTTGGCGCAGATTTGCTTCCTTCTTCTGAAGCATCAGAAATGGCCACAACTGGAGATGGGACACTGGATAGGGTATGCCGGTGCTCTGAGGCGGTCCTGATAATTGTCTTTCTGGCACTTAGCTGGCTGATTCTTGCTCAGAGTCTAACTGATCACCATATGAGAGGTCTGGAAAGAATTTTCCTCCAGGTCAGACTGGCAGTGACCTTGGGGGCTTTTCACCTTCCTCTGCAGCACAGGTAACAGTCGCTGACTAGAATCATCTAGGCATGTCTCTCAGTAAATCTATATACAACAGGTCAGACTAGATGATTTGGTGGTCCTTTCTGGCCTTAAACTCTACAACTATGAGAAAGGCTAGAGAAATTGCAAGAGAAATTCTTCGGTAAAAAAGGCAAGTAATGCATAAGCATTACAGTCAAACATTGATTTAAAATGGACAAGGAAAACGGCAGAAAGACTGTGAGCCCTTTATTCAAACATGAGACATTTTTAATAAAACACTGGAATAAATTGCCTAGGGAGGTAGTGGAATCTCCATCATTGGAGATTTTTAAGAGCAGGTTAGACAAACACCTGTCAGAGATGGTCTAGATAATTAGTCCTGCCATGAGTGCAGGAGACTGGACTAAATGACCTCTCAAGGTCCCTTCCAGTCCTATGAGTCTATGATTCCTAGTGCAGTAGAAAGTGCCAAGTTGTCTCAATGCATTACAAAATACAAGTAGTTCAGGTTATTGTGAAGTTATTCTGTAAAAAACAATGAACTCATTGTAATCAAGTCCCTGTACCAACACACACAATTTGCAGGAGGTAAAAAGAAGTTACCAAACCCACAATGGCTATAAACAGCACAACACATTCAGCGCCCTGTTTTAAAATGAGAGACTGTTCGTGGCTGTATCATTCCAAAGTATTAACCCTCTGAAACTGCATCTACCACATGGCACTTCTAACCAATGCTGTGACCTTATCCCATATGCCTGTGAAGCACTATACACACTACGAGTACTCAAGATAATTTATAGACTTCAAAGGTCAAAAGGGACCACTGTGATAATCTACTCTGACCTGCTGTAGGACACAGGCCAAAGAACTTCCCCAGAACAATTGAACTCCTTAACATTTCAAAAGGTAAGATACCTAAGTCAATTCCTCCCCATTCTGGAACGATGCACGTTGCCCCACCCAAAGGCAACGGGCATCAGAAATAAATTCATACCATTTGAAAAGTGTATGCAGGGTTTTAATATAGCATTGTGATCACTTCCATTCCTTATAATTTAGCCCAACTGATCCTTGGGCCAGGGGCTGTGTCTAGAGAGTGGAGGGGGAGCCTAAGGGACCATCAATAATATTCCTCAGCACCAGCAGCTGCAACATACAGACATACCCTCTCCTTCCAAATTCAGCTGGAAATTTCCCCCTGGCAGTGCCACCCAGAAGTGGACTCTGCTCCCCTCTCAGACCCAGAGATGAGTCACCCCCACACCCCTCCCTCATCCCCCCCAGCTGCACACCCCTCCTCCAGCCCCATCACCTCCTCTGCAACCCTCCCCCTTCCTTATCCTCCCACTGCACCCCCTTCCTCACCCCATCACCTCTGCACCCTATTCCACCCCGCTGTGCCCCCCATCCCACCCACCTTCCTTATCCCCCATTGCACCCCCTTCCTCACCCCCAAACCCACCCCGCTGTGCCCCCATCCCGCCCCCTTCCTTATCCCCCGACTGCACCCCCTTCCTCACCCCATCACCTCTACACCCTATTCCACCCCACTGTGCCCCCCATCCCGCCCACCTTCCTTATTCCCCCTGCGCCCCCTTCCTCACCCCCAAACCCACCCTCCTGTGCCCCCATCCTGCCCCCTTCCTTATCCCCCGACTGCACCCCCTTCCTCACCCCATCACCTCTGCACCCTATTCCACCCCACTGTGCCCCCCACCCCGCCCCCTTCCAATCCCCCCACTCTGCCCCCTTTCTCACCCCCAAACCCGCCCCACTGTGCCCCCATCCTTATCCTCCCACTGCGCCCCCTTCCTCACCCCATCACCTCTGCACCCTATTCCACCCCGCTGTGCCCCCATCCCGCCCCCCTTCCAATCCCCCCATTGCACCCCCTTCCTCACCCGAAACCCGCCCCCATCACCTCCTCTGCAAACCATCCCGCCCCGCTGTGCCCCCTTCCTCACCCCCAATCCCGCCCCCCACCGCTGCACGCCCCGCCTTCCTCACCGTCAGGGACACCCAGAACTCGGCCCGCTCCATGCGGACGCCCACGCGAAGCGCTCCCCGTCGCGCGGAGACGATTCCAACCGGCCGCACCTGCCACCCCTGGGCGCAGCCATACTGCTGCCCTCCGACCCGCTGTCACGTGGGCTGCTTGGGCCAATAAGCCTACGCCCCGGGGTCCGGGCCGCTGTGAGTGAGCCTGGGTAGGGCGTGCGCATGCGTACTGGGGGGAGTGAAGCCGTAGCGAAGCCTTTGCCCGTGCCCGTCCCTTTGCCCTCAGCGCCTGCCCGTCCCTCGCCAGTGGGGGGGCTGCGCTGCGCAGGGAACTGCCCCTCCCTGGCAACAGCTGGCGTGGGAGCATTCTAGATCCCCTGGTTCGAATCCCAGCCCCTCTAGGGCAGGCCACCTGTCTGTGCCCAGCACTAGCTGCATGCGGCGGGGCAGACAGGGTGTGACAGCTCCCAGCCATCCCCTCCCTGGGAGACATGGGGCAGGGGAAGGTGTAAGAACGGGCCACGTGGTGGGAGGGTGACCAGATGTCCCAATTTTATAGGGACAGTCCCGATATTCAGGGGTTTTTCTTATATAGGCTCCTATTACTCCCCACCCTCTGTCCCTGATTTTTCACACTTGCTGTCTGGTCACCCTACGTGGTGCCAACTCCCCAAACTCTTTCACCGGCCTGGTGCAAAACGAAGCCTTTCAGAAAGGGGCAAAGCCGCGTTATTAGAGGAGAACCTCGGCTTTCATGGAAAAAAACAAAGTCAGGGGCACACCCAGGAGTGATAACAGCAAATTGCAAGATTGTAACTTCACTCCTGTACGATAAGGATCCCTGTGTGTGCCGATCGGCAAGTCACCTGCGTGGGTCTTTCAAAGCTCGACACGGCGGTGATGTTAAAATAGCACATCTTCTGGCCAAAAATCAACCCAAGTACTTTAAAGCGGGGCCGCATGTTATTCTGGTCAATTTAATGGCTGACTTTTTAGAGGTAATATTGTGTTTGTTTTTCTAGTGTAACCTTGGATGTAACTTGAACGTTATCAGGAGCATGATGCATCAAGCTGATGCCTGTCAGAGTCAGGAAGAAATGTTACATTTCCCTTTTTCTTCTGAAGGAGAAATCGTCGTCACTTATTTCATGCCTCAGTTGAAAACCCCTTGGGAAATATAGCTGTTACCAAAGTGACCTAAGGTTTACTGGTGTGAAATGATGTGAAGAGGAGCTGTTACTGCCCGGGCATGCCTCTGAGAGCGAACAACACAATGAACAATCATCTGTGGCTCACCCAGGATGCAGCCAATCCTACATTTGTGTCTACTTGAATTTAATTTGAAATGATACCAGAAATAGGACAAAGCCTGCCTTGTGTGACCTGTGAAGTTAGAGCAGGAATGTTTGTCTCAAACAGCATTGTGTTATTATTATTCCTTTTGATTTGTAAAGTATATTCAAAGTGAAAAAGCTCCCATCTCACACTCCAGGTGTTTTTGCCTTGAGTTAGAAATCCACCCCCCCAAAGCAATGCACAAAACCAACAGCATCTAATCCCCCCAAACCAGAGAAGCACCAGAGATGTGAGGGGGCATCAATGGGTACCCCCCTCACACACATATCAGCCAACCTACCTATAACCCCTGGGTAAAATGCTAGGGTCTGAGGCATGTTCTGAGGGCAGTGGTTTAACTAGTTTGGACTAAGGACGATGAGCTGAGAGGTCACCACAGAGCCAGCAGCTCCATCTCATTTATTCTGAGAGGGTTCCAGCACCTCAGCTGACCGCAACCACAACAGTGTGTCCAGGGAGCGGGGCGCATCTCTCAGTGAGGCAGTTCCCAAGTCATTTGGGGCTTTACAGATCCAAACCAATGCTGTAAAGCCAACTGGAGAAGAGCAATGCTGCCAGCTCTCATGATTTTATTGTGACTCTCTTGATACTTGCTGCTTTTCTTAAAGGCTCCCGGAGATGGGGGATTTTGTAAAAATCTCAACTTCCATTAAAAAATGGATATTTGCAGAGAAAAAATCCCTAAAAACATGAGCCACGGTTTAAAAACAGAAGGCAAATAAAAATAAACCAGCATTTATTATTTTTAAAAATTTCAGGACTCTTGAGCCAATCTCATGATTTTGGGGGGGATTCACTCGTGATTTTTAAATGCATGGATTTGGCAGTCCTGCCTAGATAGACAATCTGAGATTTCATGGCATTCCGCTAGAGTCACCTGTTGGTTTTGGCTCACAAAACACCTTATCCTTTCACACAAAGTGTAATACTCCTCTTCAACACACTATGTCTCTCTCTCTCCCTCCTCCAGTGAGGGGTGAAAGTAACTTAAAGGACTTACCGGTACTCCGGAGTCCTTAGGAGAGGCGGGGCCTGTACCGGAAGAGGCGGGGTCTTTAATCCCTGGGTGCTTTAAATCAGGATTAAAAGGGCCGGGCCTGGGGCGGTGGTAGCAGCAGCTGGGAGCCCCGGGCCCTTTAAATCACCACCTCAGCCCCGCTGCCGGAGCCCCGGGGTACCAGCAGCAGCCGGGCGCTCAGGCGGTGATTTAAAGGGCCCGGGGCTCCAGCTGCCCCTACCGCCCTGGGCCCTTTACATCATCCCCAGAGCCCTGCTGCTGGAGCCCTGGGGTAGCAGCAGTGGGGCTCCGGCGGCTATTTTAAGGGTCAGGGCGGTAGTGACTGCTGTAGCCCCAGACCCTTTAAATAGCCGTCGGAGCCCCGCCGCCATTACCCCAGGGCTCTGGGGATGATTTAAAGGGCCCGGGGTGGTAGCTGCGGCAGGAGCCCCGGGCCCTTTAAATTGCCGCCAGGGGAAGCCAATCGGCCCCGGTACGGCACACCAACTCTCGCCGTACCGGGGTGTACTGGCTTACTTTCACCTCTGCCTCCAGTGCTTCCTTTACTCATCAATCCCCAAGAAGGTCACTCAGTCCAAACAGGCCAAAGTTTATTTAATCTTCTTGGAGTTCATTCAAGATAACTTTGGTTTCGATTCCTAGAAGACTATGGAGATCTAGTAAACATGTCATATGTAAAATAGAGTAGAGGCTGCACTGAGGACAGCTATTAGAATGAGACCAAAAACCTAACCGAGTGCCCAGCTTTCAGAAACATCCCTGCTATTTTAACAGGAGACAGAAATAAAAAATGATCCACCATTTATCACTGTCAGCTCACGTTACAGTGAATAATGAAACAAGTGTATCAATCCAATGCACCTCATTTTCCAAGCACATGTCTGTCATTCAATTAGATACCAGAGAAGATGTTGGAAGGAAAAATCATGCAACTGCAGCAAATGAAGCATGCTCTCAAAGCTATTATCATCCCTACACAATCCACTGAGGGTAGCATTTAGAAGGAGGCCTTATTCTCCAGTTTTACCCCTGAGGCCCCGTGATGTAAAGGTTCTTCAGGGTCTCAGCAGCCATTTTTCATATTGTTCAATGTGAAGCTTTCAAAATATGCTCTGTGGCACTGTGGCTCTTTTTATTTATCACCTTCTGTCAAATGAACAGCAGTACTCTATTAGAGAGGCCACAACCTTTTATTCTTCTGAGCCATTGTCCTGTCGTAAATGAACAAGCTCTGTCTAATACTATGGGCCTAACATTAATCTTCTTGATGCGTCCCACGGTGAACTCCCACCGAGCCTACAGAGTAAGTTGAGCAAAGAAAAAGGTTGGTTTTCTCGTGTCCTTTCTCCTTTGTGAGACAATGCTTTCGATGCTGCCGCATGTCCCTTTTGCAGTAAGCTAAGCAACGGGGCAGAGTCGAAAGGCTAGTGCGTTAACTATTGCACGCTTTGTTCCCCTCTTAGTCGCTAGTATCTACCAGCAAGGAGGTTACCATGTTTATTTGTCCACCAGCTGAAGCTGCTAGACTCACGCCAGCTGCAAACAATTGCTACCAGTCCTGCACCCAGAATCGACACTAGAACATTGGTCCTGGATGATTTTGTCTTCCTTGTTCTGTGAAGGGGGGAAGTGTTCTCCACTCTATGGAAGACACTGCAGGGCACACCCACACGTACCACAGCTACTCAGGAGACTAGGCACTCCTTGCAGAGGCTCGGTATGAGCTCTGAGGGTATGTCTAGCCTGCAGTCGCGGGGTATGGTTGCAGTTCAAGGAGACATACCCAAGCTAGCGTTAATCTAGCTAGTTTGGGTCCTAGAGCGGTGAAGCCGCAGCAGTGAGTCCCCCGGTGTAGGCTGTACAAGCCTACCTGGAACCCTGGGTAATTACTCGTGGCTCCATTGGGAGTTAGGCGCCTTTGCAAATCTGGACCAGAGGCCCTAGGTTGTAAGATGTGCCTTTCAGTGGCTAAATCATCAAAATTTCCAAACCATACCTTGCTGAAAGTAATGATCTCCCAGTGGGAGTTAGGCACCTAGAGTACCTTTAAAAATTTGGCCCTGTGGGGATTAGGCACCTGAACACTTTTAAAAATCTGTTCCTATGTCCTTGCCAAATTTCAAGGTTGCACTGTCACCAGTTGAGACACTGGAGCTGTTCCAACTTAAAACATTGGCTGGTGAAGCCAACTTTTGAAGAAGAAAAAAAATGGCAATTTCCCCTATCCTGTAACTTCATAGTCCCCATCGGTCACTTTGCAATGCGTAGGCAGCAGAGTCACAAACTATTAAGTGCCATTTTGTGCTGCTACAAAACCGAATTCCCACTCCACACTGGCGTCCATGCCGCGTTTTGGTGAAAGGGGCTCCCAACAGACGGGATCCCTGACTCTTTGGGTTCATTATATTTACACCAGGATTTTAAATTTCAAAACAGTGATAGCAACTGACAGGTTTCCATGGGAAAAAACCCTTGTCATCACATCTGTTTTCCATAAAAGTGAGATGAACTAGATTTCTCTGGAATAGAGAGTCACAGGGTGTTTCCAGCACTGAGGCTAAATGGTGATTCAGACCAGTGGTGGAAGGGACTGACTCAAGTGCTCATGAATTGCCCAGGACAGAGATAATAAACAGAATGAGGAAAGCAATTGCTTTAATAAATAAACTGGAACATGTGTGCAGCTGATACTGCCAGGGGCTGATATATGCCAAGTAGTCTGTTGTTAACATCTGCTCCACAGCAGCTTTAATACGCTCTGACCAGATCAATATATCTTCGCTGCCGGTGGCAGGCGCCCTTTCGCAAAGACCCTCAGGCTTGAAAAAAATTGTCCCACGCTGAAAGAATTAATCATTCCAATCAATAAGTAATGGGACTGCAACAGCCCTGATATACCGGGTCCATCGGTAGCAGTATTCACTCTATGTGATCTATCTTTATTTAACATGGTGGAGGCCGAGGATCAATATGGTGCTGGCATGTAATATTCCATTCAGCACGTCTGGAGATACAGTATGTCGCGTGTCACGCTGGAGTTTAATGGCCTTTCATGCTTTGCCAAAGCCTTTGTGTGCCGCCCAGCTGAGGGAGGCAGGTGCAGCTCTGTGGGTATAATGGCCAGTTTCAAAGGTGTCCTTAACATCCTGCAGCCACATACAATGAAAGAAAGACAGGCTAGGAGGAGGTTATTAACAAGGCAGGAGATGTGAAGAACGGGCTGAGTGGATGGACACTTCAGAGGCTGAGAGGAAAAGAGAGAATCCTGTGTAGGATAAAGGGTTTGTGTAAATATATAAGTGCACAGGCTAAGTGCAAGGTCCTCTACATAGGAAGGAAAAATCAAAGGCACAACTACAAAATGGGGAATTAGTGGCTAGGTGGTGGTACTGCTGAAAAGGACCTGGAAGATGTAGTGTATATCACTCATCAATGTGATGCAGTGGTGAAAAGGCTAACAACGTTCCAGGATGTATCAACAGGAGTGTTGGGAGGTAATTGTCCTGCTCTATTCAGCACCGGTGAGGCCTCAGCTGGAGTCCTGAGTTCAGTTCTGGACGTCACACTTTAGGAAAGATATGGACAAACTGGAGAGAGTCCAGAGGAAAGCAATACAAAATGATCAAAGGTTTAGAAAACCTGACCTATGAGGAAAGGATAAAAAAAACAGGCATGTTTAGTCCTGAGAAAAGACGGGGGACCTGATAACAGTCTTCAAATATGTTAAGGGCTGTTAACAAAATCAATTGTTCTCTTGTAGGTAGAATAAGAAGTAAACGGGCTTAGACTGCAGCAAGGGAGATTTAGGTTAGATATTAGAAAAAAGCTTTTCTGACTCTAAGGGGAATAAAGTTCTGGAACAGGCTTCCAAGGGAGGCTGTGGAATCCCCATCATTGGAGGTTAGGGTGACCAGACAAGCAAGTGTGAAAAATTGAGACGGGCGTGGGGGGTAATAGGACCCTATATAAGAAAAAGACCCAAAAATCGGGACTGTCCGTATAAAATCGGGACATCTGGTCATCCTGTTGGAGGTTTTTAAGAATAGGTTGGACAAACACCTGCCAGGGAGGGTCTAAGTTTACTTGGTCCTGCCGCAGCACATGGGGCTGGACTTGATGACTTCTTGAGGTCTGTGATGGGGTGGGTGTGTCCTCACAGGCCCCGAGGCAGTTAAGGTGGGCTTGAGAAGTCAATTATGGTACCTGGCGGCACCTGGACGGAAAGCCAAGCTTAATTGACCATGAAGCCCAGCTGGGCAGGAATGGGCTGGTTAGTATAAAGCCAGGAAGTTGAGTGCTCCTGTTATTTTTACAGAGAATTAGGCAAAGGTGCTCGAGGCCAGAGCCTCATTCACAATACAATCCTGCCTCCTTCACTGTCCATCGGGGGCATTGAATGAGGCAGGGGTCTTGCGGATAAAATAGTATGTGATCGTGGATTTAAAGACGGTCTCATAACGTATGCCCACAAGGGGACTGAATTAAGGTTGCACACGCAACCTTATTTCTGGCATTTCCTGATTCTGACTGTTTTGCTTTGCAGCTTTAACCTTCTTTTAAGGGCCAGGGTGAGACCGGTAGAGAATCTGAATACGTTATGTCAGAGACCATGAGCTTCCCCAGGCTGTTTACAACAGCTTGCCCCATTCCAAAGAAATCTGGCATTTTTAGAGAAATTTAGCTGAAACTCTAATTGCAGTAAATATTATGCAAACAGATGGGGAAACCAGACAGCCAGAGATTTAATAACTCCTTCGAGTACTTAACAGGAGAAACACCTGTCCCAGAATTCATTAAGAAAACATGATTAATGAAGATGTCGTTTTTGCATAATTATTGAAAGCCCTGAATTGCACAACTTTTATTATCCTCATTTATTTTGGAATCCAGCCCTTATTGGCAGCCTGGACAACCTAAGATGAGTAGGTTGTGAATGACATGAAATGCTCATTTTTAGCCATTGGGCCCGGCTAGTGCAATGACTAATCTAATAGCAAGGCAAGCAGAGGTGAAGGAGCTGTATGAAATTGCTAGAAATTAACCTTAAACCACTACCTTTTATTCCTGGCTGAATCCGTTATTTCATTTGGCACACAAGAGAAGAGGAGAAAAATCTTATTTCTGCTCATTCTTGTGCTTACTGTCCAAGGCCCGTGTGATGGGTTGGGTCACAGAAACCCCCTTGGGACTGCCACCTGATGTGCTGAGGCTACCTCTAAGCCCGTTTTCCCTGGCAGCTTGGGACTTCAGTACTTTGCCTGGTTGTGCCAGACACGCTAGCCGGCTACAAACACAGACCAGGTCTGAACCACATTCTCCAGAAGCTGCAGGCTTAACTTAAAACAGCTTAAGAGCTCCTGTCTCCAACACCCAGATACCCAGTTCCCAATGGGATCCAAACCCCAAATAAATCTGTTTTACTCTGTATAAAGCGTATACAGGGTAAACTCATAAATTGTTCACCCTCTATAACACTGATAGAGAGATATGCACAGCTGTTTGCTCCCCCAGGAATTAAGTACTTGCTCTGGGTTAATTAATAAGTAAAAAGTGATTTTATTAAATAAAAAATAGTGGGATTTAAGTGGTTCCAAGTAATAACAGACAGAACAAAGTAAATTACCAAGCAAAATAAAATAAAACGCGCAAGTGTAAGCCTAATACAGTAGGAAACTAAATGCAGGTAAATCTCACCCTCAGAGATGTTCCAATAGGCTTCTTGTACAGACTAGACTTCCTCCTAGTCTGGGTCCAGCAACCACTCACACCCCCATAGTTACTGTCCTTTGTTCTAGTTTCTTTCAGGCATCTCTTTGGGGTGGAGAGGCTCTCTCTTGCGCCAGCTGAGGACAAAATTGAGGGGTTTCCAGGGGCTTATATAGTCTTTCTCTTGTGGGTGGAAAGCCCACTCGTCTCCTGTGTAAAATCCCCTCCACAAGATGGAGTTTTGCAGTCACCTGGGCAAGTCACATGTCTATGAATGATTCAGCTTTTTGCAGGGTGTTTACATGTTAGTTTGAATGTTCCCAGGAAAGCTTAGATGTGGATTGGAGTCTTCCAAGGTCCATTGTTAGCTAAGCACTTGAATAACCCCTTCACACTATGTTGACCAAATCAGCCTTATTGCTTCCTATAGCAAACATTTTAAACACACGCATAGAGCCAGTGCTCATAACTTCAGATATAAAAATGATACATGCATACGAATAAGATGAATACATTCAGTAGAACATAACCTTTGCAAAGATATGTTACATGGCATATCTAGCATAAAACATATTCCAGTTATGTCATACTCACACTCATAAGCATATTTCTATAAAGCATTATGGGGTGCATTGTCTCAGCCCGATCCTGCAAACACCTACATATGTGCTTAACTTTACTCACTTTATGAGTGGCCCCAGTGACTTCTGTGGGACTCACCGACTAGAATGGAGGAAGCGTTTGCAGCATCAGGGCACCAATTGCTCTATCAGTTGCATTTCTTGACATGATCAAACTATTCTGAAGGCTGACGACTGCCTAAAATGGTGTATGGACGATATTTTCAATAATCAAACTGCTCAGGAAGTCTGTCTTTGTAGCTATGGCACAGGTAGGGTGACCAGATCACCACACTAAAATATAGGGATACATTGGGGTGCCATCAGCCTCGCCCACAGTCCACACCCGCTCCTCCCAGGCTCCGCCCTCACTCTGCCCCAGGTCCCGGCCCTCCCTGCTTGGCCCCCCCCACACACCCTTCCTCATCCCCCGGCCTGCCATTGGCTTGCTGCGTCCCTCCTCAGTCCCCCACCCTCTGCTCACCTCCCCGCCCACCACTCGTCTCTTCAGCCCCCCGCACGCCACTCACCTCTACGGCACTGACTTCTCCTCTGCCGGGTGGGTGCTCACCCACCCCCCGCCTCTTCCCGCCCCTGCACTTTCCTCGCACCGCCCCCATTCCACCCCCTTCCCCCAAGTCCCCGCCCCTGCCCTGCCTCTTCTCTGCCTCCTCCCCTGAGCATGCCACATCCCCGCTCCTCCCCGCTCCCTCCTGGAAAGTGCTAAGCGCCACCAAACAGCTGTTAGGCGACGGGAAGCGCTGGAGGGGGGGAGGAGCGGGGACGCAGTGGCTGGGGGAAGGGAGGAGAAGGAGGCGAGGAGGGGGGAGCTTGGCTGCAACTTTTCCCTGTAAGTGCTCCAGCCCCAGAGCACCCACGGGGTCAGTGCCTCCCTCTCGCTCGCCTCCTTACCCAAATATCGGGACAAATGGTGTCCCAATCGTACATTGATCAGGACCCGGGACAAAGGGTTAAATATAGGGACATCTGGTCACCCTAGGCACAGGGCTAAGAGTCAGATGGTTCAGCCTTCCTGAATCATGTCTGGTAAGTCAATTACTCTCTGTGTGACTCAGTTTCTTCATCTATAAAAAAACCTGCCTTCCTCAAAAGGATGCTGGGAGAGTTAATTAACACCCATTTGTAAAGTGTGCCGAGGGCCGTGGGTCAAAGGTGCTGGGTATGTGCATGGGCAATATGCTCCCCGTGGTGGCCAGACGATGCAGAAAGTGCTAAGATACTAAAAAATGGATCTGCACAGCCCAAATTGCTGATTCCCCCAGGATCCACATGGATCAAGGCTCTCCCCACGGAGGCTTGGTGCCACCATTCAGGCTGGGTCTCTGCAGGGCTTCTGTGAGGAGGGACCTAAGCACCAATGGCTCCCCGAAGCTCTGCATAGATCTCAAAGGTTCTATGGATTTGGAGAATCCAGCTCCATTGCTGTCCCACTGCAAATAAACGGTGGCTGTTCCTATGCAGAGAAAAGGCAATTTTTTTTATGTTAGTTCACTGCAAATTGTCTGCTCAGCTCCAAGTAATATAGCCGCTGAATTCCTTCCCTGGACTCTGCCAAGCATCATCTGATACTGCTAGCAATGATGTAGAAAGCAGCCACTCCAGCTGAAAATAGGGTTGCCGGGTGTCCGGTTTTCGACTGAGACCCTGACGGCTCCAGTCAGCACCGCCAACCAGGCTGTTAAAAGTCCGGTTGGCGGTGCTGCAGGGCTAAGGTAAGCTAGTCCCTACCTGTCCTGGCACCACGCTGCACCCCAGAAACGGCCAGCAGGTCCGGCTCCTGGTAGGGGAGTACCTGCGGGCGAGAGCAGCGCCCAGAGCCTCCTGGCCCCCCCACTTAGGGTCCGCACCTGCTGACCGCTTCTGGGGTGCAGCGCAGTGCCAGGACAGGCAGGGAGCCTGCCTTAGCCCTACTGCGCTGCTGACTGGGAGCCGCCTGAGGTAAGCCCACACCCCAACCCTGAGCCCCATCCCCCTGCCCCAGCCCTAAGCCCCCTCCAAACCCAGAGGCCCCTCTGGCACCCCAAACCCCTCATCCCTAGGCCCACCCCAGAGCCTGAAATCTCAGCCAAAGCCCTCACCCTCCCCTGCACTCCACTCCTGCCCCAGCTCAGAGCCTCTACTTCACCCTGAACCCCTCATCCCCAGCCCCACCCCAGAGCCAGCACTCCCAGCCCAGAGCACGTATCCCCTCCTGCACGTCAACCCCATGCCTCAAACCGCAGCCCCCCCCGTCACACTTTGAATCCCTCAGTCCAAACCCCCAGCCTGGAGCCCCCTCCTGCACCCCAAACCCCTCATCCCCAACCCCGCCCCAGATCCCGCAGCCCCAGCCTGAGCCCTCACTCCCTCCTGCACTCCAACTCTCTGCCCCAGCCTGGAGCGCACTCCCACACCCCGAACCCCTCATTTCTGGCCCCACCAGAGGGGGAATGTAGTGAGTGGGGGCGGGGCCTCAGGGAAGGGGCGGGGTTACGGTATTCGGTTTTGTGCGATTAGAAAGTTGGCAACCCTAAGCTGAAACCATGCTCCTACTGGAAGACACCACTGGATACAAGGGCATGTGGGTTTATGTGAACAGCTAGATGTTGGTGTGTGGACCATAGCTTTTTTTGTGGTTAGATTTAAACGATTGTGCCTTTAACAAAAGAGCAACGTGTCCTTGCTGTAATTAATTCATAACTTCATAGATGCTACGGCTAGAAGGGACCATTGTGATCATCTAGTCTGGTGTCCTGTAGAACACAGGCCAGAGAATTGCTCCCAAAATAATTCCTAGAGCAGAGCTCTTAGAAAAACAACCAATCTCGATTTAAAACTTGTCCGTGATGGAGAATCCACCACCACCCTTGGGAAATTGTTCCAGTGGTTATTTACTCTCACTGTTAAACATTTTATGCCTTATTTCCAGTCTAAATTTGTCTAGCTTCAACTTCCAGCCACTAGAATGCAAATAATAATAATACGCCCTGACTCTGAGCCCTCCAACTAGCCAACTACACCCCTGGGTTTCTAATTATCTTAGTTTCCCATATGAAATACGCCAAGGGGAAAAGTTCCTTAACTCTTCAGTACATGCCAGGGTGATGTACGTTCACCATTCTTGGAATTCATACGCTCACCATGGGGAAAACGTTATTATGTGGAAAAATATATTATCTAAGGAACATAAGAACGGCCATACTGGGTCAGACCAAAGGTCCATCTAGCTCTGTATCCTGTCTTCTGACAGTGGCCAATGCCAGGTGCCCCAGAGGGAATGAACAGAACAGGGAATCATCAAGTGATCCATCCCTGAACACGAAAGATCCTGGGTACCTGGTCCATTGTGAGACGATGTGGGAAGGACATGCCTCACAATGACTGTGAAGTCAACAGATATTATTATTCTGTGTCTTATTAAAACACGCCCAGTGCTGAGTCTTATTAAAACATGTCATCAATTGCTGGTACTAACATGGAAGGAGCACCGAGTTAGGAAGGAACCTTACTGACAGTGTTCTATAATGGCCCTCATTCTTGTAAAGAGTCAGTGATTTAACCTGGGTCACTTGCAGGACTAGGGCTATTTAGACAAATAAGGATTCCATTGTTGCTTTATCAGAACTGGTATCCTCTCTCTGGGTGCACCTGCTCCTTCATTGGATTGAGACCATTTCCCAGCAAAATAACACAGAGATCCAGGGTTTGCAGGTCTGTACAACGGTGGAGACCTGGCTTTGGCCCAACCTGGCTGATGTCCCAGGGCATATTTTAAAACTCTTCTAATATTGTTTTCAGTTTGTCTAGCTGAAAAGTATTCTGGATGGTTCTAAAATTATGGACACCTCTTCAAATTCCAGCCTCTCTCTTTGCCTCCATGTGCTTTAGCTTTAGGTGAGGCTGGCTGTGTTTTATTTGTCCCACTCCCATTGGCACTGAACTCAAAGGGAGTTTTGCCAAACACTCTTGCCTGGAAGGACTTCCTGACAAAAGCCCTGATTCTAAGCCCTTTTGGAGTCAATAGAAAGACTGCCATTGATCTCAATGGGCTTTGGATCAGGCCCTAACAGAGAATTTTACAACTTCTAGTTCTACTTACAAGTTACAAGCCTAATTCTTACTTTTACAGTCTTATTCTTGCAAGGGCCCAATCCTGGAAGACGAAGCCAACAATTCAGATATTGTAATTAGTATATTTTTATTATGGAGTAAATACAAGAGCTGTTATTTTAGCGCCAACTCAGTCTGGTACTGTCAGAAATCAATTTTGAAGTTCATACTCCAAATGAGTCATAATTTTGTTAATACTCATAATTTTTGCCCATGCCCCGTATTGACATAGGATCATTTTAATGAGTTATAACCACCCACCATAGCTAGAAGTTGATATGGGCATAATAATCAAACTGGAGTTTCTGTGCTTACGATGATTTGTATCAATCTACACCCCCCTCCCCTCAGTCTAATTAACCGCTCTAATAGAATTAATCAGCACCCTAAATATGGGACTCTCTAGCGATTAAAAAAAACCCTGAACTATCTGTTCCAAAATACAATTACACTGACAAACTCAATTACATGCCTCAGTCACTTCTCAAATTACTAGCTGATATTGAATTGTGCACAGTTTGTTTCATTGTAGACAGAAATCATAAACACTTTCTAAATCATACAGTGTTTACCAAAATACACAGAAATGCTGCTTTTATTACCCGTGCTGCAAAATTAATTTGACACGTTGAAAGCAAATGAGTGGAGCTGGAGAACTCTATTCATGCTGCATCCTTTCCACGGATACCATTTGCAGTAGAGAAACATTTAACATATTAACCTCGTTAGAATCTTAAGTTGGTAAATAGCTTTTCAAAGTAAGAGAGCTTATTTGAGTCAAAATTCTATCTGCATTTGAATGACAGCATTGATTACTGTATGCAGGGTTGTTGTAGATGTGTTGGTCCCAGGATATTAGAGAGACAAGGTGGGTGAGGTAACATCTTTTACTGGAGCAACTTCTGTTGGTGAAAGAGACAACCTCTTGAGATACACGGAGCTCTTCTTCAGGTCACCTGTATAAGCCTGAAAGGTTGGGCCTGTCACCAGCAGAAGTTGGTCCAATGAAAGATATCACCTCACCCACCTTGTCTCTCTAGCATCAATTACTGCATTCTAACTATTCATTTCTTCCAAAAAGACTTTTCACTAAGTAGATTTTTGGCCCGGAGTCAGTGAAATGCTTACCGCATGTGCAATTTATAATACTGTAACTATACTGTAACTAAACTTGGGTTTAGTGTTAAGTCTGCAAGGAGATTGGTGACAGGTTTCAGAGTGGTAGCCATATTAGTCTGTATCAGCAAAAATAACAAGGAGTGCTTGTGGCACTTTAGAGACTAACAAATTTATTTGGGCATAAGCTTTCGTGAGCTAAAGCCCAATTCATCATTCATCATTCAGAGTGGTGAATCTTTCGGCTGACAATAAATGCCAGTCAAATTTGATAATGGGAGTTGGTTTAATTTGCACTTCAGAAGGAGCGGGGGGATAAGTTTTTAAAAATACCAAACTTCATCTTCATCTGAATTTGTTGACAGAGGCTTCCGGAATTGAATAAAACTTTGTCAGGTCCTATACAGATTCCCCTCTCCTGCCATACACTTTAATGTTTTTCAGACTTTTACACCAAGGGCACAGTAATATTTTCAAGTTATAGGGTGGATCTTTACTTGGTTGCAGCTGGTCATGTGGTGGTGTGTCTTGATGGATTTATATTAGGGCTCCAATCCATCAAAACATTTAAGTATGTGTTGAACTCTAAGCACACAAGTAGTTCTACTGAAGTCAATGAACTCATGTTCTGAGCATGTGCTTCAACACTATGTAGAAAGAGGGCCAATGACAATATTTTCCCAGGCTGACCCATCCCACAGGTGTAGGGGTTTGATAAAAGTGGGTGGCTCTCTCTTGACCACGTTATTATATTATACCAGCACCCCTAGAGCCCCAGTTTGAATCATGGCCCCTTGGTGCTACATGTTGTACAGAGACATAGCACCTGTCCAATATAACGGCCTGATCCTACATCTCTGAAGTCAGTGGATATTGTGCCATTGACTTAAATGAGATCAGGATCGAGCCCTATAACAGTACATGTGACTAGGGTGATCAGATGTCCGATTTTATAGGAACAGTCCTGATATTTGGGGCTTTTTCTTATATAGGCTCCTATTACTCCACAACCCCTGTCTCGATTTTTCACACTTGCTATCTGGTCAGCCTACAAGTGACATGTACAGGGCAGAAGAAGGAGAGACAGCTTTTATACATGTGGAATACTGCTGGTCAGGAATTCTTTGACTAAATGTTTTTTCAGTAGAAAATGCCAGTTTGTAATGTTAGATAGTGTTTTTTTTCAGATCTCAAAGAGGTGAGTGCCTGAGCCACAAGGCTATTGGCTTTTCTAGGGTGGTCTCTCTGGGTTGTTTATTCAAAGGGCTTGGTGTTGTTCCCCATCAGAATGGAAGCAAATGTCAAAACCAGGAATTTTTTTCACAAAACAGAATTCTTGTTTTCCAGCCAGTCCTAGTGTGTATGGGGGATTTTCGTTGTTTGTAGCATCAGCTACACCCATCTGTTCCTCATTGTGGCCACTGTGATCTCTTATGGGTGGGGAAACAGAGTTCAGCTTGGAAGAGGAGGAGTGGCCAGTGGCCCTACAGATCAGTTTGGTGGGGAGGGGTTCATGCGTACAGGAAAGCATGGGGATGTTTGTGTAATGAGCTGGCAAACAGGTGGAAGAGTCTGGCAGAGTGAAGCAGGAGGAGGGTGCAATCACAGACAGGAGCTGGAGATCCTGTCTTGCTACTGGCCAGGGGAAAGAGACTGTCTCTATTACCATCTCTACTAGAGCAGTGGTTCTCAACCAGGAGTATGCGTACCCGTGGGGGTACCCAGAGGTCTTCTAGGGGGGACATCAACTCATCTAGATATTTCCTTAGTTTTACAACAGGCTACATAAAAAGGACTAGTGCAATCAGTACAAACTAAAATTTCATACAGACAATGACTTCTTTATACTGCTCTATATATTATACACTGAAATGGAAGTACAATGTTTATATTCCAATTGATTTATTTTATAATTACATGATAAAAATGAGAATTTTTATCATGTAATTATAATGATAAAAGCAATTTGTCAGTAACAGTGTGCTGTGACACTTTTGTATTTTTACGTCTGATTTTGTAAGCAAGTCGTTTTTAAGTGAGGTGAAACTTGGAGGACACAAGACATATCAGACTCCTGAAAGGCATACAGTAGTCTGGAAAGGTTGAGAGCCACTGGCCTAGAACAGCATAGAGAAGGATTTGGCCCTGGACCTGTTGGAGAAGATGGACTCTGGCCCAGATCCTAAAAGGTATTTAGGCTCCTATTATCCACTGAAATCAGCATAATATAATAATGTGGTCAGGAGAGAGCCACCAGCTTTTACTTTGAGGATCTGGGCCTAAGACACCGGAAAGAATTTTCCTCTTATGTACATAGGTCCGACTCCTGTGGTCTCAATGGAGATGGATTGGCATAATGGAGGAGGACATGGCCCACACGGTCTGTGTTGGAGCCTGTCAAGCATTTCCCCAAACATAATTTCCATTTCCCTTTGATCTCCCCCATCAAAACGGAAGATGGAGAATTGAGGTGAACAGCAGCTATTCATCCTGCCACTGATAGCCTAAATAAACTTAGCCTTATCTTGTACTTCCAGTCTAACGCAGTATTAGGAAGTGTATGAAAAGGTACTAAAGCAGGGGTGGCCAACCTGAGCCTGAGAAGGAGCCAGAATTTACCAATGTACATTGCCAAAGAGCCACAGTAATACGTCAGCAGCTCCCCGCTCCAGCCCCCAGCGCCTCCCCCCCACCAGCAGCCCCGCCAATCAGTGCCTCCCTCTCCCTCCCATGTCTCCCACCGCTGCAATCAGCTGTTTCACGTGTGCAGGAGGCTTGGGAGGAGGGAGGGGGAGAAGCGAGGGCATGGCAGGCTCAGGGTAAGGGGCAGGGGGCCTTGGGGAAGGGGTGGAGTGGGGGCAGAGCCGGGGGTTGAGCAGAGAGCACCCCCCGGCACATTGGAAAGTTAGCATCTGTAGCTCCAGCCCCGGAGTCAGCGCCTGTGCAAGGAGCTGCATATTAACCTCTGAAGAGCTGCATGTGGCTCCGGAGCCATAGGTTGGCCACCCCTGTACTAAAGTATTAAAATTAGATTCCATTCTATTCAGACTTCACATTCAATTTAGCTATAAAATACTCCAAGGCTGAAGATATATTTTAGGATAAAGGCAAATTTGAAGATGCTAACGGAGGACTAGTGCAAAAGAGTTACTCTGCTGAAACTCTAGGATGAGACTCATTTCATGAAACAACTAATACTTTTGAAACTTTCCTCAGAGTTCAGCAGAATAAAATCATACATCAAACTGATAGCTTTCTTCAAAGCTGGAGTTGCTTGGGTGTTCCATGCAGAGGCACCATCCTTTATTAATTCTCCACATGTTTCTCCAGTCCACAATGATGCATTAGATGACACTTGCAAAGGGTTACAGAGCTGATACAATATTAGATAAAAATTACAAGTGAGAAGCTATTTTACTGCTATTTATTTTCATCAACTAAGCATCGCTCTCCTAAATGTCATTCTAGGTTAGTCGATATTGGCTTTTCAGTCTTCTGAAAAGTTTTGTAATTCTTTGTTTCACAGCTTATGTATAGAAATCAATACTGGTTTGCAATTGGTTGAAACTGTGAAATGGTCAAGTTAGTGCTAATGTATTCCTGATTTCTCTTCGCATTGTATTCCCATTCACTCTCAGAATGCAAATAAGATTTTTTTTTAAGTCAACCCATGTTATCTTACAACTGGAAAAAAAAACTATTACTTCTGTGTTCATTAACATTTCCATTTTGTTCTAGTTCTAGAAATTATAATTAATAAAAGAAGTGATAACATGATGATTGGTCTTGCCCAACTCCCACTGAAGTCAATCTGAGTCTCTCCTCTGATGTCAGTAGAAGTTGGATGGAACTTTTTTCTAACCAGCACCGATGACATTGCATGAATATTGGGGGATACAGTCAAATTAGACTTTCTTTGCTGCTTCAGAACTACTGTTAAATTTGCCTGTTATTACAAGTTTAATTGTGTGCCTGATTTTTATTGTTTTTTAAATACACCAGCAATAATTGTAATACATGGCTTAAAAATTCTGACACCCTTAACTTTGTTTCCCTCCTGGGACCAAGTGTTGTTGTCTTGGAAGAAGAAAGATTTGCTGTAGTCGTCTTCTCCAGCTGCACTAATGGTTCAAAGGTAGAAAAGTAGGGCTGGCCAGAAAACAAGAATTTCATTGCATGAAAAATGTCAAGATTTTGAAAGTTGTTTTCATTCCACATTGAAATAAATGAGATACCTTTCAAAAATTTTCACAAAAATCCCATACATGCAAGGTCTCTTCCCAGGATAATTCAGTGTTTAGGGCATTCATGTGAGAGGTGAGAGATCCAGGTTCAAATATCTGCTCTGGCTGAGTTCAGACCAGGAAGTTAAACCTGAGTCACTCCCATCCCAGGTGAGTGTCCAAACCCCCAAACTACAGAACCTGTTTCTTGGCCTAATGAATATTTACTTATTTATACAAAGTGGAACCACTCCAATAGAGAAAAAAGACACCCTCTATAGCAGGGGTTCTCAAACTGGGGGTTTATTATTAAGATTATTACTTGGGGGGGGGGGTTGCAAGCTGTCAGCCTCCACTCCAAACCCTGCTTCGCTTCCAGCATTTATAGTGTTAAATATAAAAAACGTGTTTTCAATGTATAAGGGGGGTAGCACGCATAGGCTTGCTGTTTGAAAAGGGTCACCAATACAAAAGTTTGAGAACCACTGCTCTATGGCCTGGTAGTTAGGTAGGGTTACCATACGTCCGGATTTTCCCGGACATGTCCGGCTTTTGGGGGCTCAAATCCCCGTCCGGGGGGAAATCCCCAAAAGCCGGGCATGTCCGGGAAAATCGGGAGGCTCGGCCGGGGCCTCTTTGTCTGGGGCCGGGGCCGGTGCGGGGCCGGGGTCGCGGGGCCGGGCGCACGGTGCCGGGCCAGGGTCGCAGTGCTGGGCCGGGCTGGGCGCGGGGCCGGGGTCCGGACCGGGAGCCGGGCCCGCGGGGCCGGGAGCCGGGGGCGCGGTGCCGGTCCGGGGTCGGGGAGCTGGGCCGGGCCCGTGGGGCTGGGAGCCGGGCCGGGGTCGGGGAGCCGGGAGCCGGGCCGGGGTCGGGGAGCCGGGAGCCGAGGTCGGGGAGCCGGGAGCCGAGCCGGGCCGGGCCCGCGGGGCTGGGAGCCGGGCCGGGGAGCCGGGCCGGGCCTGCGGGGCTGGGAGGCGGGCCGGGGAGCCGGGTCGGGGAGCCGGGAGCCGAGCCGGGCCCGCGGGGCTGGGAGCCGGGGTCGGGGGGCTGGGAGCTGAGCCCGCCCACTTCCCGGTTCGCCAATACGGCTGGGGGTGGTCGGCCGGGGCCGGCACCCCAGGGCCCGAGCCGACCCAGGCTGGAGCCGCCGGGGGCCAGCCTGGGCCGCGCCTCCTCCCCCCCGCACCCCTCCTTACCTGCTTCAGGCTTCCCGTGAATTAAATGTTCGCGGGAAGCAGGGGAGGGGGCGGAGACTTTGGGAGGGGGCGGAGTTGGGGCGTGGGCATGGGCGGGGCTGGGGGCGGGGGCGGGGCCCCGGGGAGTGTCCTCCATTTGAAGACACAAAATATGGTAACCCTAAGTTAGGGCTGTAGGAAACCCAGGTTCCAAATCCTCCCTTGAGTCATGCAGAGTAGAGACTTGAACTTAGGTTTTCACATCCCAAAAGCCCCAGCCTGTGGGCTATTCTGGAATGATGGTCTCACGCTCTGGTTTGGACCAGAAATTCCAGCCTGGCCCTGAGAAATCTTCCCGCCCAGCCAGTTCTAGTTGTAAGCTTAACTCAGGAATAGCTTCCCCGATAAACAGTTCTTTAAAAACTTATTAAGACCTCAATTCTGCTCTCATAGAAATCTACTGGAGCTTTGTCATGGACGTCATATTTAAGGCCTGATTCTGCTCTGACTGAAGAGTTCACTTGTTTGAAATAATGTTTCTACATGAAAGCTGACTTATCTCAAATCTAGCTGGTATGACCAGCTCACAGTGGGGAAAAAAAACATTTAAAAATAGATTTACTGTGACTGTGCAATGTCATATAGCCCATAGAAACTTCTCTGGACTGAGACTACCATCTAGTGTTCTAATGACAGACTGCTGCTTTGGGTGGGGGCAATGCAGAGCATTGTAGCTTGATTACTATTGTCACTGGATTGTTGATGATGACTGACTGCCTGTGGAATGTGTTCGGGCTTGAGGAAGGATACAAAATAAAATCTCTTTTGTGTTGTAGTCCAAGTAAAAAAGGCTCCTAGCCCTCTGCTAATCTTAAACATGCAACTGCCATGCCATACCAGTTTAAGAATAGCTATTGTGGGCATGGACCCAGTGATCCAACTGGTTTCCATCTTTATCTTCTGTGAGCCAGTGAAGTAGACAATGCTATGGTGCCCTGCCTGCTTTTACATCACTGGCTGTTTGAAAAGCCAGTATGGAACCGGTCTGAAAGGCGTGGTGCTTCACAAACTATTCCTGTATGGAGTGAGACTTGAGTGGCTTCTAAAACATTCTGTGGGCCAGCTTCCGTCCTTTGAACACCACCCTTAGGTGGTTGCTGCACCACCCCGACACGGCACAAGGAGCCATAATTCCCACCCGTGATGCAGCCTCCTCGGTCCAGGGAGTTGTAATTAACTGCTAACCTATGCCACTTGTAAATTGCTACCCTTGATGCATGAGATCAATGGTGCTGGCCAGTACATCGTGGGGGCGCAGCCAAGGAATAACCCATTCCCCGCCTGCTATTTAGGAAGAGAGGAGTAAGCAGGTCTGTTGCACACATTGCTTCAGCTGGCCCAACTCCCATGGTCTTGCACCTGGCCAAGCAGGCTAGCCCCATCTGAAAACAGGATCTTAGAATGGATGAGAGACTCTAGTTTTAAAATCACTCCAAGTTATTCAAAGAACAATCACTCAGGTTAATTGTCCTCTTGGAGAAGAATTCTGATGGAGATACTGGAGCAGAAGCAGGAAGCCAGATGTGTATTGCCACTGACTTTTCAGATCAGCTGCAACATGGATCTGATTCCAAGCCCATCAAAGTCAACGGAAAGACTCCCATTGGTTTTGTTTGGTTTTTTTGGATCCGGGCTTAGCTGTCCCCTGTTTCTGATACTGCCCACCTGCCTCTTTGAAGTCCTGCACAAAACTCAGCTTGGTGCTGGAGTGAAATGCCCCCAAAGAGAGGGTGTCAGTGAACACAGATGCCGCTGTCCAGGGTACAATTCCCTGGAGAGCCTGTGAATATTATCATGTTAGTGGATTCCACAAGCAGTTTCCCACCTGCCGAAGGGAATGACAGGTCAACTCTAGCAAAGCTAGGTTGGGAAGGCTCCTCAATACTGGCTGCATAATGAATAAATATTTACACCTTTCACTCACTTTTCCTGCTACAGTATATATGGCACTCCTGGGGTGAAAGGTGTCCACAGTGCATTCTTTATGTGCTGAAATGGGGGTTATATTGGCACCAAAGCCATTAGGGCAAAGTACTTTGAAGTCTTGAACATCCATGCATTGGAGCCTTTGTTTTCTTTAAATGTTGGCACACCATGAACTGCACAGTCCTCAACTTCCCCAAGGCTGTCTTATCTCTGCTGTGATTTGAACCTGTGATCCTCAGAAAGCTAAAGTAGTCTAGGCTGATGCGTAGAGCACCAAACTACCCTCTTAGCCTAGGAGTAGGGATATAAACTGGCCATCAATAAGTTTAGGCTTGAAATTAGACAAGGTTTCTAACCATCCAAGGAGTGAAGTTTTCTTCCTTTGCCACCTACCAAACATCTCTTGCCCAGTCTGCAAAAACAAGACACACTGATATTCTGGAAGAACACATGGCCTTTACGCTGGCAGAGGACTGTGGAACAAATGAAATGTTTGAGAAGAAGACTTTGTGTAGGCAAAATTGCTTGCACTCTATTAGGGTGACACTAGTGTGCAATTTCTCTGTTCCATTTTTAAAGACTTTTGTTTGGCCAGCTCTGATTCGCTGCTGTTTTTTAGACTACAAAAGACATTCAGCAAATGATGAAATATACTTCCATGCAGACAAGCAGCATGAGATTTATGCCCTAATTAATCCCCTGTGTTGAGGGTTTAAGCGATTCATAGATTCCAAGGCCGGACGTGACCAGTAAAACACAGGCCACACAATGTCCCCAAAATAATTCCTAGGTCAGACCTTTGTGAAAAACATCCAATCCAATCCTGATTTTAAAATAGTTAGTGATGAAGACTCCATCTCAACCCTTGGTAAATTGTTCCAATGGTTAATGACCCTCACTTTTAAAAATTTACACTTTATTTCCAGTCGGAATTTGTCTAGCTTCAACTTCCAGCCATTGGATCATGTTATACCTTTTGCTGCTAGATGGAAGATATTAAATATAAAATATTAAATATTTGTTCTCCTTGCAGATACTTATAGACTGTAATCAAGTTATTCTTTAATCTTCTCTTTATTAAGATAAATAGATTGAGCTCTTTCAGTCTATCACTGTAAGGCAGGTTTTCTAATCCTTCAGTCATTCTCGTGGTTCTTCTCTGAACCCTCTCCAATTTATCAACATCCCTTCTTGAATTGTGAGCACCATTACTGGATGCAGTATTCCACCAGCGGTCACATTAGTGCCAATAACTTCTCTACTCCTACTTGTGATTCCCCTGTTTATGCATCCCAGGATTGCATTAGCTCTTTTGGCCCCAGCATCATATTGGGAGCCCATGTTCAGCTGCCCCCATCCCCAAATCTTTTTGTGAGTCACTTCCTTCCCAGGATAGAGGCCCCCATCCTGTAAATATGGCCTATATTCTTTGTTCCTAGGTATATGCACTGAGTTGTATTAAAACTTATTGTTTTCTTGCACCCAGCGATGCATAGACCCTGTGGCAGCTCTCTACCCAGCAGAGAATTTCATTCTTAGGGATTTGCTGCGACCGGAAAAGAAGTCTGTGTCAAAGCGGGCATGACATCTCAAGAGCTACCGGCTCCCAGTGCTGTGGTCAGACCAGGTCTTACATAAAGAAACATTCTTGATTTGTTTTCATTTGTGCTTTGTTAATGATTGTCAATCACCTGATTTTAAAGGTGCTGTTTGTAATTCACATAGTTTGAATGGGTTTCCCCTTCCTCTCCACAAAACCCCTGGCTAGTAAGCCCTTTTGGTGAATTAAGCAGCAAACTGGTCCATCAAGATACCTTCACCATGTGTGTTTGTTTGCCTCCTCCTTAAACTCCAGGTAGTGCAACCGTATAGCAGCAGTTGTGATGAGACCCTTTCTGCTCCGTGGGTTAGCCTTTTATACTGCCCACTTCCTGGGTTCTCCAGCTAGTGAGCTAATGACCTCGTTACCTTGTCAGGCTACTAACAGATGTAAGTGTTCCCTTACACCTTAACCACACCCACTGCCCTGCATGTTCTAAGTGACCAGGGTGCTGGCTTCCATACAGCCCAATTTCAAGCTGTTAACACCACCCTGTCACCAGGGCCAGCGCAACCCATTAGGTGACCTAAGCAGTCGCCTAGGGCACTGCGATTTGGGGGGCGGCGACCGCGGTGGTATTTTGGTGGCGGGACCTTCCACCGCCTCTGGGGGGGAGGCGGCATTTCGGGGTGGGACCTTCCGCCACCTAGGGCGGCAGAAAAGCTGGCAGCGCTCCTGCCTGTCACACATACATTTGCATTTTGGAAAACTGTGTGCTTATGTTGGGCTTTGCACGTGCAAAGATTAACTCATTGCCTACAAACAAAGGAATTGACATTTTTAAAATTTTGCTTTCTTTTTTTCATTTCAATTTCAATTTCATGCGCTATTTCAATCTCATTTTTATAGATCTTTCTCTCTTCGGTTTCCAACTTCATCATCAGCTACTTGTAAGGAAAGATGGATCCAAACTGGAACATTGCATTTGAATACACACACACACACACACACACACACACACACACACACACACACACACACACACACACACACCCTGTTGTAACTTTGGGGAAGTTATATAGAACCGATACAGAATAGAATAGAAATTCAGATCCCATTCCAAATCCATAGTTCATGGCTCAGACATCTAAATCTGTAATGGGCTGATCCAGAACTTCAAATCCAAAACTTTGGAGAAGTTTGGATTCTTACCTAGATCCAGATTTATGCCTCATCTTTGTAAAGGAAACAAACCAGAACTCTGAGTCTGAACACCATAAACTCGGGGAGGTCCAGATTTTGTTCTGATTCCAGCTTGTTTCTATTAATAGGACAGCTATTCCTTTTGGATTTGTAGCTACTTTTCTACCCACATTACCTTCATGTTGGTCCCATATCCAGAGTCAATGTTAATTCGCTAAGAGTTGTGCTATGTATGGGTGCCCCAAGAACTGGACTTTGGGAGCTTACTGTTGTTTAGCATTTTTCTGAAAGGCTTTAGAGACGTTATGCTGGGATTGAAGGGCCTGGCCATGCTCCCATTGAACTCCACAGGACTTTCCAATGACTGCACTGGGAGCAGAATAATTTCCTAGACATGTTAACGACAATATGTGAGTATCAAGCCAATTGAAGCCAATAGCAAAGCTCTCATTACCTTCAACTGAAGCAGGATGCATCCCTTGATTTTTCCACTCAAAGACTTTTGTCTAGGTTAGTCCACATTCTAAGGTCAGAGTTTGGTATTTTGACTCCTTGTTTCTCCTATCACCTTATTTAATAATCCATTGCCTCCTCGTTATTTGCTTTCTCTGTTATTAGCCTGTATAAATCAAACCTGCATGGTTTTATCCTCAACACACCATCTATTCTGAAGCTAGAATAATGAATTGTGCTCCTGTTTTGGAAAAATTCCTGTGTCAAGGACCACCTTGGTTTTAGAATTCAGATGTCAGGATTTAGAGAAGAAACACTGAGGAGCATAATAATGTGCAGGCAATGATAACTTAGCCCTGAACAGAATGCAGAGAGATGAACAGGCAGTTGCAAAATACCAAGGACAAGGAAACAGCACTGGCTGCTCTGCCTTCTCATTGGGTGAGAGCCTGACGTTGCTTCTACTGGATGCCTGGGAGTGGAATGGTTGATTAAAAACATTCTTCTTGTACATGAGGTGCAGAATGAATTTCAGGTTCAACATCACCAAGTATCTTAACCTGCCAAGATGTTCTGGACAGGAAGTTGGTTTCATAATGTGAAAGTGATGCTTTTTTAAAAACACATTAAGTGCTATTGTCCCCAAGAAGACCCCAGAGTAAGTGAGGGAGGGCGTCCAAGGTCCACAAAGGCCGTGAGGAGCAAAACTCACAGAGGAACTGCCATTTTCCCTCCTTTTATTTGCTTTTCCATCATTGACTCACTGTGCGGCAAATCACTTCATCTTCCCTTTCCTCCGTTTCCATCAGGCTGCTCTGATCTACACCCAGGGCACAGCCTGCCCAGGACCACAGGAGATGACTCAAAGGGCCTTTGCCCACCACACCACACTGTGTGCTCCTCATCCAAAGACAAGGTCCTAGGCTGCAAAGCCTTGTTCAAGTGCTAGCTGTGTGGGGTCTGCTGGTTTCTGTACAGAGTCTGCCCTTTCTAGGAACTGGATGGAGCTATACTTGAAATGCCCCCCTCTTCTAATCTCCATAGCAAAATCTGAGCCAGATAGTAACACTGTTGTCCTTGAAACTCCAAACTAGTTGTCCTCAACGGCTGCCTTGAGTTCTTCTCATCCAACTCCTCTTGACCCATTCCAATGTAGCTTCTGTCCTTTCTGCTCCAATGAAACTGCTCTCCCTACAGCCTCTAATGACGTCCTCTTGCCCAAGTCTCATTGTTGCTACTTCACCCTCCTCTTTCTCAACATCTTTTGAAACGGTCAGCCATTCCCTAATTGAAATGCTCCTCTGTCTTCCATGAGTCTGCCCTGTCAATGTTGTGTTTGATGGGTCCTTTTGGTGGGTGTCCCCCAGGGCTACATCACTGAGTTGTTCTGTGCATGTGGGGCTGACTCTGGGGCAGGGCCCTATAGCGGGCTGCCTCTCACTTGTGTTTTGCACAGCACCATGGGATTCTGATCCTCATTGACCCAGGGCTACTGAAAAATCAATTAATGACATGGCCATGTATTATGTAAAAACAACATGTTCAATGATGCACAATGTTAACCTAATGATTAATAAAAGGCCCAGAATGGTTCTGTTGTGATTTCCATGGGAGAGTCTTGTTTTCTCATTCTACAGGGGATCGCAAAGAGAACAGTTATATAGCTTGGGGTGAGAACTAGCTTCAAGAGGAAGAGATCTAATTTCAACTCTAAATGCTGTGGCCTTCCTGCTGCTGGAAAATACAAGTGGAGGGGAAATTTCCTCCAAACACTACTCTGTTTTGCCACTAGATGAAGCTCATGCTGCATTCTAAATTACCCTGCGATGAATGCATCATTTCTTCCAGCTAGAGTTTGCTGTTATAACACAAATTCCCCTACCCAGGACATACGTGTGAGGAATGAGAGAATCTTTATCTTATACCCTCCTGTACTTCTGCCTACTACACCTCTCCTGAATTTCCACCACGCTCTGTAAGTTGCACCCATTTGGAATATCAAATCAGTGCTATATGCATATATTTAATTCTAATTTTTATTTTTTCAGTGACCCTCCTCAGTGCTGAGGGTGGAAGTGTTGGAAGGAAGCAAATCGGGTGGGTGAGGCACAAATGGCTTTTCAGCGTCAAGCTGAATGCAATAGTTTGCAATGAGGTTCCTCTTATTTTGTTTTTTTGTATGGTAACACCCATAGTTTTATGTTCTATGTGTATATATATATATATATATATATCTTCCTACTGTATTTTCCACTGCATGCATCCTATGAAATGGGTTTTAGCCCACGAAAGCTTATGCTCAAATAAATTTGTTAGTCTCTAAGGTGCCGCAAGTACTCCTGTTCTTTTTGTGGATACAGACTAACACGGCTTCTACTCTGAAACCTAGGTTTAACACAGTTTGCAGTGCATTGTGTTGCGTTGTTTGGAAATATTGGCTGGTGGATCAGTCCAGGGAATAGAGCCTTCAAGGGGCCGTAGGCACAGGAAGAAAATCTCAATGTAAGCCCTCTGTTACGTAGCGATTTCAACAGGGAGCAGCACCAGCAGGTTTTCTGGATCTCTCTACCCTTGATTTTAGCATCCCATGTGTTTTTCACAGGGCCGGCTCCAGGGTTTTGGCCGCCCCAAGCAGCCAAAAAAAAAAAAAAAGCCGCGATCGCGATCTGCGGCGGCAATTTGGCGGAAGGTCCTTTACTCCGAGTGGGAGTAAGGGACTGTCCGCCGAATTGCTGCCGAATAGTTGGACCTGCCGCCCCTCTCCGGAGTGGCCGCCCCAAGCACCTGCTTGCCAAGCTGGTGCCTGGAGCCGGCCCTGGTTTTTCAGGAGGTAAATTCTGTCTTACAAGGCAGGATTAGGAGCAACAGGAAAATAAGTCTCTGGAAAGAATGAGAAGCAGAATCTACATCTGCTACATGTAAAGACGGTGCCATGTTGTGTATCTCCTCTGAGTTTAATGTCTGAGAAGAAACAGAAGCTATAGAAGTCAGGCTCCTGTTGCATGGATTGAAGGATGCAGCGGGAGGTAGATGTTGCGGGGGGGTGGGAGTAGCACCAAGATAGAGCCATGCCTCAGTGTGCAGTTAGAATTCCCTAGACAAGAGCTGCTGTGGACTTTGGCAGACGATTAGTAAAAAAATCTTGCCCTTATGTTTTGGAGGTTTTTTGCTGTGAATAAATAACATGAGTCATTCAGAGCTAGCTCTCAGTAGAGAGAAGCATTTGGGGATTGAGAGCATTTCCCAGGCAAGTGCAAAAGGCAGGCTGCACATCTTGGGAAAATGCAAGTGAGTGCCCCAAATCCAGGAAACCATCTTGCCCCCGTCACAACTTGCCCCTTCCTGGACACCCACCATGTTCAACACCGTGTCTATGGGTCACTAGCACAGCCTTTTTACCCCTCTCTTACTGGTCTGTGTCCCCTGGAAACTTAAGGGACCCCAATTTTCTATAGGCTGTGTAAGTTCCCTTTATTCTCATTAGCACTGATGCACAACCTGTAATCTGTGGGTAAGATACATGTCGGAGACAGATCCACCTTTACAGTATTTTTTATGATCTAATATTAATCTTCTGGGTAATTTTTGCAATCTTACCACTTGGTACCTCTTTTCCCATAAACTTAGGGCATTGGGTTATTTTCTGGTCACTTATGTCATCATTTCTTGTATCAAAGGCCTAAAATAGCTAAGCTAAAGTCTTGCAGGCCTCAACCTACAGGTTCTTGCATTTCAGTTCATCTTACTCATGTCTAATACTTGGTTCCTCTAAATACCATAGGCACCAACTTTCCCCGGCGCCAGCGGGTGCTCGTACCCCCCCGCCCCTGGCCCCGCCCTGACTCCACCCTTTCCCACCCCTGCCCCGCCCCCATTCCAACCCCTTCCCCAAAGTCCCCACCCCAACTCCGCCCCCTCCCTGCCCCTCCCTGCCCCTATTTGGTCCCTTCCCCAAATCCCCGCCCCGGCCCCGCTGTGTTCCCCCTCCTCCCTCCCAGTGCTTGCCACGCGAAACAGCTGTTTCACAGCACAAGCGTTGGGAGCTAAGGGGAAAAAGCGGGCACGCGGCGCGCTCAGGGGAGGAGGCAAGCTGGGGCAGGGGGGCGGGGAGGGGAGCTGCCGATGGGTGCAGAGCACCCACCAATTTTTCCCCCTGGGTGCTCCAGTCCCAGAGCACCCACAGAGTAGGCGCCTATGCTAAATACTGATCAATCTTATACTTTTATAATACTATAAATTAACTCTAATTAACATACAATAAATATATGTAATAGAACATTGATTAATCATAACATCACACAATCAATGGATACTAAACTAAAATCATTGGCTACAGAAGGCATATAAACAGATGTGACACTAGACATTATCGGCAGCATCTGTATGCATTTCTGCTGAGAAACTCCCATAGCGGTAGACCTGCCGTTTTAGTACCTTTATTTTTATTTGACGACAATGTGATGCTCGTATTAAACAACTACCTCTTGGGTGGAACAGCAGGGTACCTACTTGATTAGCTTTTTTTTAAAAGAAACCTGAAATAATCTCTTCATCATGCAGTAGATGATAAAAAATTGCCCAGCCTTGCTGCGAAGGAAACATTAAGTAATGCTTGCAATTTGTAATATTACTTTGAGCTTCTGCTTTTGTGCTGAAAAGGGGGCTTATCCCTATAAAAGGCTTTTAAATATCAGATATACACACTCACACATTCTCATGCTCTACAGCTCCTTTCAATGACATAAGCTCACATTGGTCACCATGGCAACCTTTGGCTGTCCGGCCTGTCCACTTCTTTATTAATGGCACCAGGAATCATGTGTGAAGTATGCTTATAAATAAAGAAATCAGATATAATTCAGTCTTCTTCCCCACAACAGTCATTTATTTTATCAGCATGATTTTAGTGTTTCCATTAATATAGCCTTAGTTTAAACTACAATTGGATCTGACCCAAACCATGTATTCAAACACTGAACTTTGCGGAATGTTCAGATCTGCATCCCAAAGGTGTGGCTTGGACCCATGTTTCTGTAGAAATGTGTTCAGAGCTAAGAGTTAGCATGCAAAGTGCCAGTCACTTTTAAAATGACTTGTGTAGTCCAGAGGGATAGCTTGCCTTTATTATGCTCACCGCTTTGCATTATATTCAGCAGTAATGCAATGAACCTAGAGGCCTGTTATTAGCCATTGAGGGAAGAGAGAGGAAGCAGACGCCTCCCCCTCTCCCACCCCTCTGCTTTTTCTTGGGACTTGTTTAAGTAATTGTTGAAACTGGCTAAGGGGTTAATTATTTGCAGAGGGACACCTGTACATATGTATAGTGTTACGTGCTTATTATATAGTGTTAGAAATAAGGTATTAGGCTAATTAGTAGAATTTAATTAAGCTCATTCAGAGTAGAAGTTGAAGGTGAGTAAAGTAAAGTTAGTGGAGATTTCTGCAAACCCAGTTGTGGTCGACCAAAACTCAGCATAAGTATACTTACACACACACACACAATCATACAAAGGAGTGCTTGTGATCCTGACCATCAGACTAACTTGGCATGCCTCATGGGTGACTACCTGTCTCCCACCATTAGGTCTCCATGGAAATCGTAACCAGGTAAGCATCCCTCATTCCACTCCGAGGGCATCCTCATTGGGTATTATTGACTGGTCATTGGGGTTTAGAATCTTTATACAAGTATCAAAGGAGTGATTATTGCAACTGTGCACATCAGAGTCCCAACTACACAATAATTTGAATAATACTGGGTCTGATCTTGGGACAAGAACCTGTCTACCCTCAAAGTGATAACTGGGGATTCTTAAATAATCAATATAATTGATACATAATCTATAGATCAGGCTACAGATGTTTAGTAATTATACAGGCCCCATAACCACAACATTGGAAGGCCTCTCAGGTATTTATGGATTGCTCCTTGCAATACTCCTGCAAAATAGGGAAGTATTATTGTCCCCATTTTATAAATGTGGTACCCAGAGATTTCAACATTTTTCAAGGTATTTAGTAAAGTTGGTTGCCTTGTTTTTTGAGAACCCAGCTTGGCATTCATTGGGCTTGGTTTTCAGAAGCAACAAGCCCTCCATGCCACACCTGACGTCAGAGGGAGCTATAAATGCTAGCCACGTCTGAAAATCCGGCCCAAGCGTCTGCAGGTCAGCGCCCAAACGCAAACCACCCAAAATCAGAGGAGACTCTTGGAAATGTGACCTTTACTGACCTGCCCAAGGCGCTGGGAGAAGTCCATGGCAGAGCTGAGCATTCATCCCAGTTCTCCTGAATGGCAGTCCAGTGCTTTCATCACAAGATCATCCTTCCTCCCCTCTTTAACGAGAATTTGGTTGGTTTTGTTCAGCGCAGTGAAAAACATTGGAGAAAAATAGAAGCAGATATTTTTAGACAATTTCTCGGGCTCCTGCAGCTTCAAAGAGCTTTTGATTACATTGGTTTTAAAAAACATAAAAGTTGACCTAGGGCTTAGTGCTGTGTTCCTCACTTGGGCAAAACGCCCATTGAAATTGCCTTTGCAAGGATTGTAGGACTGAGCCAACCCAGAAAAAGTGCTACTACTCATAAGCCAGATTTAAAACCTTTGTAACTGGTTGGGTTGGGTTTTTTTTAACATGCTTCATTAGGAGCATATTTCTCCCTTTGATTTATGCCTGCATTAACTATTAAGGTTAATGGAAGGTGGGTATACTCATGAGAAAGGAATCGTACCCCCTAGAAGAAATGCATAGACACCAGCGCATTGCAGTCTGCTGTGGCAATAGTTCTCGCCCTGCTATGCCTTTAACTAGGTTTAGACCAGACACGTGCACAGTTCAGGAAAGTAATGAATAAGATGATGTGAAAGCCTATAACTGGCAGCTCTAATTGATGTTTGTCTTGCTATTTCTATCTGTTCCTGTTTAATCAGTTCCAGCAGCCCACCAAGAAACTACACAGGCTGGGTGGGAGTCCAGAGTCTTTGGAATCTGGTGGTATCTCCCATCTGAGTTACTTAGATGCTATTTCTAGTATTGCTCCTTTGAGCAGCTTTTCTGACTTTTCATGTTTGGGTTTCATTGGCAGAACGCCAATGCAGCAACACCCCTATTGCCTGAATAAAGGCTGCAGGATTTGCCCTCTTGCTATTAGTGCAAAGGTTAGGGTCATGCAGAACGCGGAGGCATGCAGGTCTCTAAAGAGTGTAGAGTTCTGGGTAAGCTCAGAAACCATAAAGCTATCACATCCTTGAACATTTTTCTCATAAAGGAATTCTTTAAACCTGCTGTTACAAAGTGCCTTCCCATAACAATTCTGAGTACTTTCCCCCCGGTACCCAAAGAGATGACTGTGGATTTCTACATGCCTGTGAAATTCCCCTGATTGAAGGGAACAGGCAAACTATAGCAAACTAAAGGCTCTATCATGCCACCCCTATTGACAGACACAGCCTGAATCCAAGTCCATTGAAGTCCACGGTAATCCTTCCATTGACTTCAATGGGCTCCAGGTCAGGCCCATAGTTCTGCATACAGTCCCATTGAAAAGCCAAATGCATGAATAAGGGTTGCAGAATTTGTTTTGTAAATTCCTGCTTTTTTGTTCTGGTAAAACACGGACATTTCTACTTTCACTCCCGTAAGCCTGGGCTTCTTCCAAAAGTTCAAGGAAAAGGTATCTCCGCAAAGTTACCTTCAAAGAGTGAATTTTCTTTTCTTTGTGATGAGCTTGGAAGGTTAGATTTGTAGCAGTAAATGTCAGTAAACATTGATTTCAGTGTACACACACAAACAGACAACATATTTCCATCACTAATCAGCCAAATTTACAGCTAAGCAAAGAAAGAAAAATGCTGCTTGCATAGGCATCGATTCCATGAGTGCTCCAGCCCTGGAGCACCCACGGAGAAAAATTAGCGGGTGCTAAGCACCCACCAGCAGCCAAGCCCCCTCTCCTCCTCCCCATTCCCATCCATTGGTGGTTCCCGCTGATCAACTCTTCTCCCTTCCTCCCATGCCTCCTGCACGCCGTGGAACAGCTGTTCTGCAGCGTGCAGGAGGTGATGGGAGGATGGGGGAGGAGCAGGGATGGGGTGCACTCAGGGAAGGGGAGGGAAGAGGCGGGGTGGGGCCTTGGGGGAAGGGATGGAGTGGGGGTAGGACCGGGGGTTGAGCAGAGGTTGAGCACCCCCGGGAAAATTAGAAGCCGGTGCCTGTGGCTGCTTGAGAACTTATTAGAGTGTGATTTTACTGTGTATATTTTGCTGTTGACAATAAAGCTATACTCTATAAAGCTTTAACTTTCTGAATCGCACCGTCTACAGTCATTAAATGATAATTGTCTGACTCCCCCATAATTTTCAGCAACTGTGAAAACTGAAATTGATACAAATGGAAAATATACTTAAAAATAAACGGATTTGATTTGTCAACAGTATAAAAAACATAAAAGTCAAATTTTGCCAAGCCTATTTGTGACGCAAGTTCTATCGAAAGGAAGCGTGTTTCTTTCTTTCACTCTTCTTTTCAGAGGCTTTGGAATTCTCTTCTGCTCCTTTTTGAACAAACTCTTGTGAAGCGTTGTGAGCACAGGAAAAATATTGCTAGCTTTGAGATAGCAGTAGTAAGCCTCTACTCCTGTTAGAGACCTGATTGTTTTTCTTTGTTTTGTTAGGGGAAAGTATACCTCGACAGTACGGTTCTTATCGAAAGTCTGGGAGGAAGCAAGTTAGTCTAGCAGTTCTCTCTGGCATATCATATTTCTCCAGTGATAGATCCACTGGTGATAGTTTAAGTGTTAATATTGTCATAATCAAACCCGTTATTCTAATGAATATAGTCACACCCTATAGTCAACTCTTGCCTCTGTGCACTGGGAGGAAAAGGGCAGTAAATGGATGTATGCAGTGTTGTTGTAGCTGTGTTGATCCCAGGAGATTAGAGGTGATATCTTTTATTGGATCAACTTCTGTTGGTGAGAGAGACAAGCTTTCAAGCATACACAGCTCTTCTTCAGGAATGGGAAACGTAGGCCAGGGACCGGAAAGACACAGGAGGAGCAGAATGTGGGGCCGCTGGGCGACCCCATGCCAGCAGCTCCTCCTGCGTGGCTGTACTGCCCCCAGCCCCTCCCCCAGCCCTGTCCTTCAGCGCGGCTGCTGTACAGACCGAGGAGACCCTGCATGGAAGGGCTGGGATGGTAGAGATGCACGGGGGGAGCTGTGGGTGTGAGGCAGCCCCTTGGCTCCATGTTCTGCTCCTTTCGCCGAAGTCTCCAGCGCAGCGGGAGAAGGACAGAGGCCCCCCTCCCCAGGTGTGGGGGGGGTGGATCACAGAACTGGAAGGGACCTTGAGAGATCATCTAGTCCAGTCCCCTGCACTCGTGGCAGGACTAAGTATTATCTAGACCATATGGGGAGAGGACGGGGAGAGTGTGGGGGCCCTGGGCCAGGGGCAGGGAGGAGTCATGTGGAGGGTCACGTGAGGAGGTCACGTGCCCCCCCATTAGCTGCTATTGTCCCGTCCCCACCCTGTACCGGTAAGAAATGGATTCCACTTGCACCACTGCCTGCAGTGTGTAAATCAACCCAAAACCAAATCAGATTATTTGTTTGGAGGATTAGATGTAATTTCCCTCTCTCTATTGGGAAGACCCTGGGGACAGAGATAAGCATTGTGATGAAATGAGAAAGAAGCGCTTTGTTCAATCAGCGTATTGATGCGCTAATGAATAATTCATGGAGACCTCCAGTTGAAGGTACTCTGGTCTTAATAAACAAACTTGATATTCAAAGTTGAAAAGGTCAGTTCCAGGTGACTTATCCTTTCCTCAGCCATCTGACCAGTATGCTCCTGTAGGTGGCAGTGTCCCAAGATGTGCTTTAAGGGGCTGATTCTCCACTCACTCGTATTGGTTTTACACCCGTGTAATTTAAATTCAGTGGCATTATTCCAGATTTACATTTGTGTGAGTGTCGCATCAAGCCCCACTCTTGCAAACACTGAGGCTATGTCTACACTGCACTTTGGTCGGTCAGGGGTGTGTTTTACTGACAAAAAGCGCCGGTGTGGACAGCTCTTTGTCAGTGGGCGATGATCTTCTGCCGACATAGCTACTGCCCCTCAGTGGGGTGGTTTTATTTTGCCATCAGGAGAGCTCTCTCCTGCCAGCGAAGAGTGGCTACGCGGGAGACCTTACAGCAGCACGGGCCACATCCGGCCTGTCAGACCATTTAATCCAGCCCTCAGCTCCCTCCAGGGAGAGGGGTCGGGGGCTTGCCCGGCTCTGCGTGGCTTCCAGGAAGCAGCCGGCATGAGACCCCCTTCCAGCTTGACCCACCTCCGGCTCCTATGTAGTACGTGGAGGCGTGGCCAGGAGGCTCTGCGTGCCACCCCGTCCGCAGGTGCCGCCCCCGTAGCTCCCATTGGCTGCAGTTCCTGGCTATTGGGAGCTGCAGGGGTGGCGCCTGCGGACGGGGAGGCGCACAGAGCCGCCTGGCTGCGCCTCGGAGCCGGACAGGGGGACATGCTTCCAGGAGCTGCTTGCAGTAAGCGCCAGCTGGAGCCTGCACCGCTGAGCCCCCCGCCCACCCCCACTGCGATCCAATCCCCTGATCTCTCTCCCGCCCTCTGAACCCCTCTGTCCCAGCTCAGAGCCCCCTCTTGTACCCCAAGCCCCTCCTCCCCAGCCCCACCCCAGAGCCCTCACACCTCCGGTGCCCCAACAGCCTGCCCCCACCTGTGATCCCCCAGCCCCACCCCAGAGCCCTCACCCCCCCGTACTCCAACTTGGAGCCCCCTCCCACACCCTGAACTCCTCATTTCTGCCCCCCCCCCGAGACCGCACCCCTAGCCGGAGTCCTCACCCCCTCCTGCACCTTTTCCCCCAATTTCGTGAGCATTCATGGCCCGCCATACAATTTCCATACCCTGGTGTGGCCCTCAGGCCAAAACGTTTGCCCACCCCTGCGCTGTAAGGTACGCAGTGTAGACATAGCCTTAGCCATGTGGGTAACTTGATAAATGGGAGTAGTCCTGTTGAGTTCAGTGGAGGTCCTCAAGCGCCTAAGTGTTTTCAGGATCTGGGCCTTAATCTCTAAGGGCCGAAACCTGTTCCTAATACAGTCTATGGGAGTTTTGCCCTTCAGCCGGACTGAGCCCCAGCTGAGCAACAAAGTGATGCAGTTCCACAAAGCCTGTGGATAAGATAACTAAAGGCAGGTATTCTATAAACACTCCCAGGAGTCTTGTTCCTCTTCCTCCTCACAGTTCAGGTTCTATCTCTAGCCCTCTCGGGCGGCCTGACAGTTTCAGACTCTCCCACTGTTTGATTGATCAAAATAAGACCACAAGGATACAGTTTTAACATTTGTAGAGAAAATTATAGCTGGGCCATTTTTTCACTCTGAGAGCAATTTCTCACAAGTGTAGTTTAATTTGCCTGCCTGCTGGGCTTCCTTCTGTGCAGTATAGAACAGGTGCAAACAATGAGCCCCCTGGACTTCGTTTCTAATTTCCCCCAGTCTTCCACGCCCACGCCTTGGCTTGGAGTGTGTGTGTATATGTGTGTGTGAATCGAACAGCCCATTATGAACCAGTTGTGAAGCCGAGCCGTCAAGCTCAAATCTGGGGGAAGTTTGAATCCTGGTCACACAGTGGCCAGCTGTGCTGATGGTAGCCCCTGCTAAAGTCAGACTCATGATGATGCTACAAATTCCATCCCCCATGTAATTTTCAGCCCTGCCTGGGAAAAATCCCCTTGGATTGGCTGCCTTCCCTGGTTTTCCGACTTCCTGAGGAAGATCAGCCAATTATAACTACAACAGGAGGCAGAACTTTCCTGTGCCTCTCACTCTGAGAGGAATTTTTGTGGTAGGGACAGGGGGGTAGCCCGTTGTGACATTATCTGATTAAAATATGACCATATCGATCATTGTTGCTACCACTGTTATATAATTGCAACAGATCTTATACAAAGTGTGTCAAGAAAGGTGACAATAGAAAAGTTATGATTGGCTGAATATGATTGTGCTATTTGTATGCATGTATCATTCTTGTATTTGAAGTTATGAGTATTGGCTCTATACCTGCATTTCCAATGTTTGCTCCTGTGAAAACACCAACAAAGCATTTAGCCAGCACATTGTGAAGGAACTATTCAAGTTAAATGGCCCATCAAAGAACACAACTCACAGTGGACCATGGGAGATGCCTATCTACACTTAATGAACTTTCCTGTGATGGTTTCTGCTATGATTAAGTGAAATCATGCATGGGCATGTGACTTGCCCATGTGACTCCAAACACCATCTTGTTACCTGTAATTTTCCACCGTGAGAACAATGAGATTCCCTTCAGAAGCTATAAAAGGCCCTGGAGACATCTCCATTTTGCCTCTTTCCTGCTCAAACCTCTGGACTATGAACTTATACTATTGGAAGCATTCTAACCAAGGGACTGAGGATCTTCCAATGATTTGGAAGCAACCAGAGACTTAACAAGCCAGCAGTATATTCCATCACAGCGACAAGTCTGAACCAAGAACTTTGCAATTATTATATGTATTTGGTTCCTTTAACTGATTTTAACTCTTTTCTTTTTCTTTCTTTCTCTCTTAAATAAACCTTTAGATTTTAGATACTAAAGGATTGGCAACAGCATGATTATTGGGTAAGATCTGAATTATATACTAACCTGGGTATGTGGCTGGTCCTTTAGCATCTGAAGAACTCTTTTGTTTGATGAAATTGGTTTTAAATAACCACTCATCTTTACGTCTAGTGCCTGGGTATTGAATCCAGGACTGGAATGCCTACGGAGACTGTTTTTCTGATGTCTTGTTAGCCAGTGTGGTGAAACAGAAGTTGACTTTTGTTGCTGGTTTGGTATATCTGATAGGGAGAATAACCACCAGTTTTGGGGTGTGTCTGCCCTATTTCTCAGCAGTTTGTCCTGAATTTGGTATTCTCAGTTGTGACCCACAGAAGCACGGTGACACCCATACCATTTTCATAAGAGGGGACGAGGGAGCAGAAAGAACCCAGCAGGAGCAGCTCCCTCCTACTTTCACCATCCCTGCAGCACCAGGCCTGGGAAGGGGGAAGAGGTAATGAAGAACCCCTGGAGCTGCCCCTCCCCCACACAGGTGGGGCAAGGGAGATGAGGACCCAGTTGCAACTGCCTTCCTTATCCTGCGAAGGTGGTGAAGAGGCCCCCACAGCAGCAAGAGCAACCAGAAATGCAAGTGTTAGTCTCAAAGGTGCCACAGGACCCTCTGTTGCTTTTTACAGAAATGCAAGGGCAGATGTGGGGTTGGTGGGGGGCGGGGAATTGATGGGAGGGCTGGGGAGGTACAGAATGAATTGCTGGGATGGGCAGAGGTGGGGCTGGAAGGGATACATAATTAATTAGGCTGTTTGGGGGTTGGGGAGAAGGTGGAAGCCCTGCACCATCAGGCAGCTTTTTATACAAACCAGTGTAATTTGATCTGAGTTGGGCTCTCCCACCAGGGGTCCTGCATGGAGGACCAAAACCACCTCACTCTATACAAGCGAGAGCGTTGGCACAACTGTGTAATTGTTGCAGGCAGCAGGAGTTCCAAAATGAAAGGGCAGACCAAAAAACCCACTTGGTAATCGTAATTTAAAAAGCTCCTGATCTGAGGGGCCCCTGTTGCATGATTTTTGACATTTTGGGGTTGTCAATAGAAGGATTGGAACTTGCATGACTTGCCCATAATGGCCCTGCTCTGATTTTTCCATACACACACAGAGTTAGTTAACCAAACACGTGTCAGAGAAGAAAAATAAACAAGAAAGAACAAAAGAAAAGTCTCCACCACAGAGTAAAAGCCCAGCATGCATGTGCATCTTCTGCAGCAGGCAACACAATGGCATCAGCCACTGCTCTGCACTTAAAGGAGCAGTATGAACAGACCAAAGCACCTCTGAGCTGTGTGAGAACCCCCAGCTCTGAGTAGTCCTGAATTCCGGGGCTAGTTAGATCAAATCTGAACTCTGCTGCTGGGATCAATCTGGAGTCCGCACTGGGCCTACGCACCTACCAGTCGCTCCCTTTCAATGCATTCAATTACTTTTAGACCAGCCCGTTTGCAGTCATGGGATTTTTACCTGCGGCTTCCTTCTGTAGCTCCATTTTTCCCCTTTTCCTATTTCCTTCATAGCAGTTGCATGCACAGTGCTTATTGTGCCGCTGGCTGGCAGAAGGTGGAGGCAGGAATCCTTTTGCAGATCTGTAAAGCCACCGCTGGCCGCAGAGGAGTTATTCCGCTGGGGCAAAGTAGGAGCCTGAGGTGAAGCGTTATCGGAAGAAGACAGATGTGATCTCTGCAGTGGCAGTTTAGCCGGAATGAGTTTACATTTCTGAGCAGGGCAATTAGCCCCGTGGCTGTGTGAAATAGTCACAAAAGAACCTGAAACCCGTTTTGATGTGAAGCCAAAACACAGCCCAAACCAGTGCCCAGCCTCTAGTATTTGTCCCACATCCACCCCTTCTCTCCAACGGGCCCGAAGTATCCCCTATTTCCAGCAGTCTCCCTAGAGTTGGGGGTTGGCCAGTGACTTCCAGTGCCAGGGTTTTGCTGTGATCGCTCTGGGTAACCCGCTCCGAATTCTGGGATGGTCAAGTAGAGTAGGTAGCTGATCTACCCATCACTGGTAGGATGGTGCAACTAGTCCTACCGTTCTACTTCCACTACCAACACACACATACACCCCACTGAGGGAGGGCAGGAAGCTGCTCACTCCCAGATGGGCACTAATGAGGAATTAGGGACACCTTAGAATGGCAAAGAATATATGGATCCACCAGCTAGTAGCTCCCATAGAGAAGGAAGGCAGGGAGGGCAGCCGCTGCCACATCCCCAGAATACCGACCATTCTGGTACTTCTGCGAATAGGGTGGGGTGGGCCTGGCCCACCCATCCTCACCCCCACTGGTGTGAACTCACATGGACAACTATATCTGGTTTTGTCTCTGTACCGGACCGGGGACAAACCATAGGAAAAGAGGACTATCTGGTTTAAAACTGGACGCATGGCCTGCCTAGATGCAAGGATCCTAGCCTGGAGTATCCACTGGCTACGGCCCCACAGCCTGGGCAGCAGGACATAGGAATCACCCTATGGCATCAGCCCGGTGCTCCTTCTAGCCTCCTGTAGGGTGTATGACGGGGGCTAGTACCAGCTGCTTCCAGGAACATGCACAAAACCCTGCAGAAGCCATGTAGGGGATACTTAACTCATATTAGTTAGAGATTGGCCAGTGTCCTGAGGTAATTCCTGGAGGGGTGGGGATTCTCTCCTATACCCTGTGGTCAGAGAATGCCTGTGCAAGGCCTTTATCCACAGGCTTTGTTCAGGGGTCCGGATTTGGCCCTAACACCACGATTTTTGTGCATCATTTCATTTTGTTTCACAAAGCAGCCCCATGTGCCCAGTAGGCTGCCAATTCTCCTGCACATACTCACCCTGAGGGGCTGGAGTTCCCTTTGGCCTGCAGTCAGATACATGCCATGCCCAGAGAAACACGCTTTTCCTCAAGAGCACTTGGCAGAGCTCTCCAAAAAGACTGGGCGAGTACAAGGAGATATATTTACAGTGACTGACAGCCAGTACAGGATGTACACAAGGTGGTTAAAAAAACAAAAACAACCCTCCCTCCTTTCTATCTTTACTTAACAATCTGGAAAAACCTGGCACATTCTCATTGACTGCGCACTTTAATATCAGGCTGACGATGCTAATTTAATTATATGCCAGCAGGTGGTGTACAAGGAGGAAAAGGAAATGATTTAACATTGTCCACTTGCCTAATGTGCAGTTACATTTTCAGATCAGAGTTGAGTCACGCTTCAGCCATTCTGCCTCAGCGATACCATTTATAATCCACAATGACTCAGACGCTGGCCTTTTACCTCGTTCCCTAAACCAATCCCAATGCCATTAACGCGGTTCGAAAAGTGGGAAAGGCCACAAATCGTGAAGCAAAGAAGATATATAATCTTATCTCCATGTTACCCAGCCCTCTGGCTTGCCTCACTGCCGTAGCCAGTGCTAGCCCATTGGGGGCTCTAAGCAGGAATATTTTTGCCCTCCCCAAAACTAAAACAGGCACGTTCTTATAATACAAAACGAATTGGGGGCCCCCTTGAGCTCCTCGGGGCCCTAAGCAATTGTTTAGTTTACTTATGCCTAGCGCCGGCTCTGCACACTGCCCTAGAAAACTTATCTAATGGTTTTCCTAAGAAAGTTTACCTGGCTGAGAGAAATACCCGTAGGAAACAACAATGTGTGTGATGTGAAGGAGGGAATGATGGGGGAGCTGCGGCAGCTGTACGAGCCGTGGGAGTGAAGTGGTGAAGCAGCACTAGCTGAGTAACAAACAGAGTCAAAACACTCCAGGGCCAATTGTCATCCGGTGTCCGTTGTCGCCGCTCCATGAGTGGACTTGTGACAGTTTACACCGGATCGAGCTGTGACAGTTTATACCAGCTGAGCATCTGTCCCGGAAGGATGACCATAGGGGGGAATCCTGCAGCAGGGCTGTATGTGCCCTGGTCCAAAGTACAAGGCCAGCTTCATGTCTGTGTAAGGGGCTGCTGGTCCCTTACAGAAACTTTCTCCCGACACTCAGAGAAAGGGAAAGAGCCAAAGAGGAGCGAGGAGCCAGGGACTGATAGTTGCCAGGACCAGTGGGGAGAGGCCAGCACTCCAAGTCAGTGGGTTGACAGGGTGGGCAGGCCAGTGAAAGAATCGAGAACCCATGGCCTGTCCTCCCTGGGAGCTGGGGCTGCCAGGGCAGAGGAGAGGAGAGCCGGGAAGAGAGCAGCAGCCCGGAGCAGACCCAGAGAAGCAGTCCAGAGCTGGGAGCTGAAGCAGCACAGACCAGCCACAACGATGGTGAGCCAGGACCAAGCTACGGTGGGGAGCCCCAGGACCAGAACCGGGATAGCAGCCGGCCGGCCATGGTGCAAGTCAACTGGAGTGAGCATGGTGAGCGGTTAGGGAGAACCTGGGCAGAGGGGGGGCCCAGTGCAAGGAGACGTCGCCAGACATGGGGGCCTTGAAGGCCAGACTCACGGGGGATGCAAACCCGACAGGAGGGCTGATAAGGAAAAGGGTCATGCCATATAGAGCCTGAGGGCGTGTAGCCACCACCAGTGATATAAGCACAGTGCACCCTGCTCCTGGGAAGGAGGCCTGGGGTGTGTAAGGAACAGGCTGTGAATTTTATTGCGTTCCAGAGATTATTGTTTATGGTGTCCCTGTGCCCATAGTGCGGGACTCCCAGATCTTTTAAATCTTTTCAGTTTTTCCTTTATTTGATTACAATTTTAATAAATGGTGTGTGGTTTAAACTCAATGTAGTGATCAGTGGGCCAGGGAAGTGGCCAGTATGGAGAGAGTACCCCAGAGTGAGGACACCCTATCCCCTGAGCAACCCACAAGGAGACTGGGGGTTAAGCTCCCCAAAGATCCTGGGCCCAGCCTTATTGGGGTTACAAGGACTCCACTGCATGGGAGATCTGGCTAACGGGAGTTGGGGTGAGGACTTACATCCTTTTGCCACCTGATTCCACTTGGGTAGTACAGAAGCCAGGAAAATTCCCTGTTATAACGGGACCATTCCCTGCTGATACCTGCTATAACTTTATTGAAGTCGATGAAGTTACATCAGCTGTTAATTTGGCCCTTAGGGATACAACTAAGAGAAGAGCTCTAAGGACCAGGCTAACAGTGTCTGCATCCCTCTAGTAGAATACTCCAGCATTCCCAAATGAGAGTCCTAAATTTTAGTAGGAATGTTACAGAAGCTAGACTGGTGCAGACCAGTGTTATATGAATGAACAATGAATTACGGATGGGAAAATAGACACAGAGAAGTTAAAGGACTTGTTTGAGGTCACAAGTCAGTAGCAGAAGTGGGTAATAGAACCCAGGGGTCCTGACTGCAGTCCCTTCTCGCTTTCCACTTGATCATGTTGCCCTACATGATCTGTATAAAGTGAAGAAGAGTTCCATTTGGTAAAAGAGCAGACACGGACATTTCCCCCTCTGCAGTCTGTAGCAGCAGCTATTACTGTAATAGGTGGCTTAGAAATGCTGATAGATAGGAGTCAATATCCTTCCAGCTGCAGAACATAAAGAAGATCAAAGGGGCTAGGAAAAGAGTGGACTGAAGTCTGTTAGGCGGACAAAATAGTGAGTACTATGGGAGGAATACAGGATTTGGTACACTGTGCGGGACCACTGGTCAGTTAAGTCTAGTGTTGTGCTTTGGGAGGTGACCAATACCAGATTCTTTAGCCTGATCATTCAGTACTGCACTGTCCTGGGAGAAAATCTTCTCCCAGACCCCTGGAGTTAGCTTGCATTTCCAAATGTGATGCTGGCCTTTATCTGAGTCTGCATGTGTAGCTACCAAGGAGTGTACGGAAAGTGATCTAAATATACAATGAATCATTTGGACTAACAGGTGACTGACTGTCTGGGAATGAGCAGAGGCAGGGCAAGTTATCTGAGGTAGGGAAACATAAAGAAGCTCTAAAATGCAGGGGCAGTATATTGCAGGGTGGGAGAGAACAGGGAAGATTTGAAAGGACTGTTACCAAAATAGATTGAGCTGATTTTGGGGTGAAATATCAGTGATTTAGAACAAATAAATCAGTACTTTGCACCTTTCACCTGAGGGTCTCAAAGCACATCACACATCTTAAATAGTTTGCTTCATAGTTCCCCTGTGAGATGGGCATAAAAATGCCACCCTATTTTATCTGTCTGCCACCATAGAAACCAATAAATAATTTGGGTAAGCTGAGACACAGAAAGGCTAAGTGACTTTACCCAAGGCCAGGGACGGAGCCAGGAATAGGCAGGACATGTCCTGAACCCCAGTCCCACACACTAACTACTTCACAGTGCTCCAGCGCTGCAAACACAACTAAACACTTAACTAGGGTTACCATATTTTGTGCCTCCAAATGGAGGACACTCCCAGGGCACCGCGCGCCCGGCCCGGCTCGGCACCATACCCCGGCCCCGCGGCCCCGGCCAAAGAGGCCCCGGCCGAGCCCTCCCGATTTTCCCGGACATGCCCGGCTTTTGGGGATTTCCCCCCGGACGGGGATTTGAGCCCCCAAAAGCCGGACATGTCCGGGAAAATCCGGACGTATGGTAACCCTACACTTAACAGATAAAAGCAGAACCCCTCCATGCCCATGGTGGCGCTTCCTGTGGAATAGGCTAACCCCTCCTCTTCCTTCTCACCTCATAGCTGTCTCTGTGAGGTCACCAGCTTTCTCTCTTCTGGCAAGCTAAGGCCTTGGCTACACTTGCAGCTGTACAGCGCTGTGCGGTAAACCTGTCTTCGTACAGCTGAGTAGGGAAAAGCGCTGCAGTCTGTCCACACTGACAGCTGCCAGCGCAGTGGTGTGGCCACACTTGCAACATTTGCAGCTGTGTTGGGAGTGGTGCATTATAGGCAGCTATCCCAGCATTCATGTGGCTGCAACGTGCTTTTCAAAAGGGGTGGGGGGGTGAATTGTGACAGGGAGTGTGGGGGGAGAGAGTGTGCTTTTTGGAGCATGTCAGCTCTCTATTTTGCAAGTTCCGAACTCCCGGCCCCCTGCTCATTCATTCACTCATTCAAAGCAAGCTGCAAACTGTTTGCTTTTCTCTGTGGTATGAGCTTTGAAACCGGCACTTCTGCATTCCTGCAGCCGATCACAACAATGGAGAGGATTGGCCACTTGACAAGGTGATTAGTACAGCGGTGCAAGCGTTTACACTCACACCCGTGAGTCGTAGCCACTCCGCTGCAGCTGTTATTCCTCTCGGAGATGTGGAGTGCCTGCAGCGGTGTACCCAGGGAGATACTGCGCTGTAAGTGCCCTGCCAGTGTGGACGGGGAGTGAGTTACAGCGCTGGGGGAGGCTTTAAAGGGCTGTAACTTGCAAGTGTAGCCAAGGCCAAAGTCAGTCGAATGTGAATAGAGGAAGGAGGGAGAATCAGAGGGGAAATAAACAATGAGCTGGATACTAGTCTGGTGATAAATGGCTTCATACTGACCGCAGCGGTACAGGTGGGCTGGATGCATTACTACTCAGCTGGGCTCACTGAGCGACCAGGCTGCAACGGAGTTCATTCCTTGTTACCTAGGGGGTTTCTTTCAGAAGGTTCTGCTGCTTTATGCATTAGACTTGGGCCTGGAACTTAGAAAATGTATACATCTGTGAGGGGGTGTACTCCCCACACTGGCCCAGAGAGGGTAAATTAGGCCCAATTAACTGCCCTGGCTGCACCTGGTGTGTAGACAAACATTCAAAGGTCATGAACACCCACTTTCCCTCTGCATCCAGAGTTTGGGGTGGAGTATGAACCTAAGCTAGCTTTTATGGTGAAGCTTCACACAGCTGTGCTCACCACTTCTGGAGACTTAGAGCAAGGCTACTCAAAATAATGACCTTGATTCCTACTGAGTGTTTTATACAGCAGGAAAGAGTCTTTGCTTCATCTCCTGCTTAAAATACAAGGAAAGTGACTGTATCTCTTTCTCTTTACGCAGCCCCATAGGTACTGCTGTTTTGGCTGGTGTCTGGGGGCTGCCAAAAACATAGAACACAGGGAGAGCTGTTAGAGGACTCACAAACTATTTAAAGGGGCCCTGTCCACTACATGCCTGGATTGGTTTGATGTAAAAGAACTGACCTAAAGACAGAGGAGGCACCACGGGGTATGTCTACATTTGAGCTGGGAGATGTGATTCTCAGCTTGCATAGACATACTGGCACTAGCTCTGCTTGAACTATGACCTAAAAATAGCAGGGGTGGCACATAGATTCATAGATTCATAGATTCTAGGACTGGAAGGGACCTCGAGAGGTCATCGAGTCCAGTCCCCTGCCCGCATGGCAGGACCAAATACTGCCTAGACCATCCCTAATAGACATTTATCTAACCTACTCTTAAATATCTCCAGAGACGGAGATTCCACAACCTCCCTAGGCAATTTGTTCCAGTGTTTAACCACCCTGACAGTTAGGAACTTTTTCCTAATGTCCAATCTCGACCTCCCTTGCTGCAGTTTAAGGGAGGTCGAGATTGGACATGTGGTCACTTGTACTAGCCACCCTGAGTACAATCCCTCCCACCCCCGATACATACTTGAGCGGCTAGCCCTAGCCGCCACCTATGCTGCCCTAGACACACTACTGTTTTAAGGTGGTAGCTCAAGCAGAGCTTGGGTAAGTATGTCTACACGCACCAGGAATCACACCTCCCAGCTCCAATGTAGACATACTATAGAGGACTGGATGAGTGAGGAGCATGTGGAATAGGAACCTGTGAGCAGAACTTTTTATTGTCATCTTGTCATGGATTTAAATGATGAAAATGAACCTCAGCAGCTTAGCTCTATACTGTTGCAGTCTATAAATATGTGATTTACAATTAAGCTATGTAGATGATGCCTAGAAGCAAGTTTTTCCTCTGATCTATGAGGGTAAAGGATTTGTACTGTCAACGAAGAATCTGTGCAAGAATGAGATTTTCCTGAATGGGAGACGGCAGAGTCTCTCCTCTCTGGTCTGGTTGAAATTCCCAACACGAAGAGACAAGCCTTATTAGAATCTATATATACTGTTCCTTTAGGAGTAGCGAAGACAGGAAAGACTGTCAGGGAAGAAATTGCTTCCACTGGTAATTCAGGCAGTTACTCTCCATTTTTTTCCCCCTTGGTGAACATAAAATACTCTTGCTAGGGAAGAGATGAACCATGCCACTCAGCTTCGGAGACCACTGAATACTGATTGCTCAGATGCCTTAAAGTAGGTGAAGAACTTTGGTAGCTATGCCATTACCTGCATATTAGTGATGAGCAAATCATTTTGCTGGTGATATCAGCCATTCCACCCCCTAGAGCTGATCCTGGGCAGGAGACTTGAATAAAATATAAACCCAATTTTATTGTTTCCAAATTCTCATCCGGGGGGGAGAGAGGGGGGAGAATACAGGTGTTAGATGACCTGCCTTCACCACCACCCTCTTAGTAAGCTGGTTTCCTGACTCTAATTGAAAATGTCCAGTGGTCTCAGAGGCCAGAAATGGTTCACTTTAGTGTTTCCAGTCGTTACGCTCCTTCTCCACGTGTGCTCATGCTGACTGTCACAGAGCATTAAAGGACATAGGGAGAAGATCCCAGCTCTAATCTCAGATGCTGTTCTGTGTCCTCGTCTGTATCCGGGAGCCAGTCTAGGAGCAACAGAGAAAGATGGCGAGAGAAGAGTCGATGGGCCATGCTTTGTGATGTTTGTAGATATGCAGAGTTAGCATCCTTGCAAATTAGTCTCTAAGTATGCTAGTTCTGTGACCACGTGTTACTCTTTTATTTTGTAAGTTGTTAGGAAGCCAATACTAGTTATAGAAACAATACACAGGTATTAACAGAAAGAAATAACCTAGGGAAATTGATTACCTCTCTCCAAACAATTTATGCATAATCCAGGCTCTCTTACATCAGAGGTTCCAGCAGGTGGAGCTAGAGAGCCAGAACAACCAGTTCATTGTCTCTTCTGTAGTAAGACAAGCCTATTCCCACAGTTCCTAGTGTCATTCTCCCACCAAAAGCCACATAAAGGGCACCTTTCTAAGTTACAGACACAATGGATCCACACTGAAGTGTTTAAGAGGATGGGGAAAAGAGGATTTTGAGGAGGGCCCATGTCTTTAGACTGGACAGGGAAGTTTGGTTTGGTATTTTTTTTTATAAATTGTCTTGGTAAACAGCAATATAACAATACTATGTACAAAACCCATCACTTAGACTCGCCAGCGATGAGCATCTCGTAGCAGAGATCAGTGTATTGAGGGCCTGAGTCAACTGCCATTGAAGTAAATAAGAGTCTTTCTCATAACAATGGAAATGATAACCCTTATAGCCCACGCTTCAGAGGGGGCTTGCTGGTGTTTCCACTGAAGTCAATGATGGTACTCCAGTTAACATCAGTAAGAGCAAGACTAGGCCTTAACTGATCTCTATTATTTTAGGGGCTGATCTACCCCTCCTGCCAGTGTTTAAATAGATAGTAACAAGATCAGGAGAAGGGAAGGTTTGGGAAGCGTTGCTTACCCAAGTCAGGGAAGGGGGGGACCTGCTAAAGACAAGCACACTTCTGTGAGCTGTTTTCAGGTAAACTTGCAGCTTTGGGACAAGTGATTCAGACCCTGGGTCTGTGTTGGAGCAGACGGGAGTGTCTGGATCAGCAAGACAGGGTGCTGGAGTCCTGAGCTGGCAGAGAAAACAGGAGCAGAGGTAGTCTTTGCACATCAGGTTGCAGCTCCCAAGGGGGTTTCTGTGATCCAACCCGTCACAGTGTATCTCAAAGCAATCAGCTGTGCACAGATTCTGCTCGACTACGCCACTGTGACTACACAGGCTAGGGTTCTAGTCTTTCTTAACAGACCCCTACAAGTAGCCACTAGGTATTTAACAGTAGCTCGCATGCAGTCTCAATCATTAGAACCTCTGTCAATGAAAGAGGGAATTTTGGCCAAGACATTGGAGTTACCTTGCTTTGTTTCCAACAAGTGTCCAGAATCTTTAACTTTCACCTGGACGGTCAGAGACTGGATCTACGTTTGCTGTCTCCTCTGACCCAGAGGAGACCCATCAGCTGTCCCAAGAGGAATTCCTACCTGTAGCCTTTTCTTAAGAGCCCAGATGGTCCGAGCTAAAGAATGCTGACAGCTGACTAGACTTCTTGCTTAGGAAAGTATTAAAGAGGGACAAATGCTGAGCCCAGTCTTGTGAAGTCAAATCAATTGCTGACCCCACTGGTGCAAGTGAAATAAGAAGTCATCTTAGAATGAGGGCAGTTTCAGAGAAGGGACCCTAAACAAACACTGACTGCTTGAAATATTCCAATAAGATTTGGCCATCCACCCTTGCTTTCCCCTCCTTCCCACGGGGTGGGTTTGAAAAGGTGACAGTGACTTCCCCAGGTTGTTTTAGCCAGCAGGGAACTAGGTGACACGTCTAAGGGTTTGTAGCCATTTCTGTTCCTGCCTACAGAGAGAAATGACTCGGTACCTGAGAGCAGAGCTAGACAAAGAGGGGCACATGCCCAGGCTCTGACATACAGCCCCTGTCTAACAAAAGGGCAGCTCTGTTCCTGCCAGCGCCTGCACCCTGCCGAGGAACAGCACAAATGGGGGTGTAGCAGGATGATGTCTGCTCCCACCTTGTTCCACCACAGAAACCTGCTCCAATTCCACTGCTGGGGTACGCACACCCTGCACTTTGTTTCTTCCCTCCACCAGCACCTTTAAAGCAATGCTAGTTACAGTGTCCCATGTGCTTTCGGCCCTTTCCCCAGGGCGTGAGAGGAGACAGGGGTCTCCCTTCCTGGAGCACTCTCTGCTCCTAGACTCAACTAGCCGTACTCCTCCTCCTTGTACTTCCTTTTTATCAGACTTGGGCTAATTGGCTCTTTGGCTCATCCTGCTTAGCTAATTACGTTTCATTCCCCAGTCATACCTCTCTAATTAGTGTCAGTGCTGGCTCGCCTGTTACCTCCTGTGAGGGAGAGCCTGGAGTTCACAATATGCAGTCCTGGAATTAGACTCTTCTGTAATGATACACACCAGGGGCAGAGTTAAGGTCATTCACGGCACCCTTAACTTTCACACTCCCAGACCTCTGAGTGCATAAATGTGTAACCTTGATATCAACTTTTTACAAATAAGGCTAGTGGGAATAAGAGCCCCAGTGATGAGCTCCTTTTCTATTTTTTGTTAAGAAGGAAATTATTTTCATTTATTACCACTGACTAACTTGAGGCCGTAATGAAGCACGGTCTTCTGTTCCTCACAAAGAAATAATGTTGAACATTAGCCATAATTTAACAACCTATTGCTGTAAATTGGAGCCCTGAAGGCAATTATTCCACAAAAACTAGTCAATTTCTCCACCATGCCTTCCTGCAGCAATGTTAGTCATTGTGTAGATGGCAAATGGCTTCAGAACCTTTTAAAGTCAAACTGCACCAGAAGTCTCTAGATTTCATGTTCCCAATATACGTGCTCTGTAGATGTTTCACTTCAACTTTAAAGCAATGCAACCGCCTTTGTGAAAGGAGAGTTGTATATCTTTTCAAACCACTTTTTACCTTGCCAGTGACAATAACGTTAACATTGGCTGCTTTCCAAGCCTTTTCAACTTTCCAACAGTGACGCTGGAATGAGAGGTTGCTGCTATAATTCTTTCTGGATCACCCCATTCGATCACAGGTTAGATGGAGTGACTGCTCAACTCACTGCTCCCTCACCTCGGAAGAGTTGGGATCAAATTTTCTAAAGATACTTCTGTACAATAATTTGCTTCTGGGCTAAGAACTTTGTGAAGAAAAATACTTTGTCAGGATTCAAAAGAAAAAAAATTGGACCCTTCAATAGATAACAAGAATATCAAGAGTTAAATAATACCTACCTGTCATGTAGGTAGCTCTCAAAGCTGGTCAGTATCATTATCCCCATTTTACAGATGGGTAAGTTGAGGCACAGACAAGGGAAGTGAAGTAGGCCAGTTACAGAGCTGGGAAAAGAACCCAGGTCTCTGCTCTAATGCACTTGCCACTAGATCAAACTGCCTCCCCAGTGAATTTTGGAGAAAATTCCAAGAATTTTGGAAAGGACAAACTCTTATGCGTCAGTTGTTATTACTTAAACAGCTAGTTAGTTTCAGTATTAACTAGGGCGGTGCTACCGTCCTGCTATAAATACTAACAGGGCTTAAGAATGTTTCTGTGGTCGCACCACTATCTGTGGCCATTACTGTATTCCTTTTTAAAAATAAGACCTTTTCTGTTGGAAGTTGTGCTACTGCATTCAAAGTTTTCAGGTGAACTCCTGGCCCCGTTGAAGTCAATGGGAGTTTTGCTTTTGATTTCAGAGGAGGCAGAATTTCACTCCTCTTTTTTGACAGTTAAAGCAGGATTGCTATGTACTGCCACTGTTCCCAGCACTCATTTTTCAGTAAGATGGAAGCTGCCAGCAGGAGGTTCAGAATTACCAATCCCGGGGGAAAAGTTTTTAATTCAAGTGTCGTTTAAAGTGTCTCTCAGCGTGCGTGATTTCAAGACGCTGCACTAGGCTAGAATGGAGCGCTGACTCCTCTTACCTGATTGTCAGTTTTCTAGTATTAGAGAGACAAGGTGGGCGAGGTAATATCTTTTATTGGACCAACTTCTGTGGGTGAAAGAGACAAGCTTTCGAGCTACAACAGCTCTGCTTCAGCATTGCCACATCACCCTCAGACCGCAGTGCTCTGAAATATGTCAGGGAACACTGCCTGAAACCCGCCCAGGGTGAAGCGGTTTGTCACAAAGCAAAACATCTGAAAAACAAAAAGCTAGTTTTTAAAATGGAGCTTGAGAGGGAAAGATGAATAGCCAAAGACAAGCTGTAGATTTCCAGAATGGACTGCTGCTTTCTTCGTTTGCATGCGTTGATTGCGGCTAGTGACTGAAAAAGTCAGGTTAAGGATCCGAGTGCTAGAGAGGAGAGTTCTAATGTCAGGCATTGTCCTTCGGTTAAGATCCCAGCAGCAATAAGGAGACATGGTGGTGAATCAATGCAGAAAAAAGCGCTTTTGACCTGTTGGGACACCAACAGTTGCTGTGTTGAGATCTATAGAGCCCAAGAAACCTCATAGTGGGGGAGGTTTAGATTGGATATTAGGAAAAGCTTTTTCACTAGGAGGGTGGTGAAGCACTGGAATGGGTTACCTAGGGAGATGGTGGAATCTCCTTCCTTAGAGGTTTTTAAGGTCCGGCTTGACAAAGCCCTGGCTGGGATGATTTAGTTGGGATTGGTCCTGCTTTGAGCAGGGGGTTGGACTAGGTGACCTCCTGAGGTCCCTTCCAACCCTGATATTCTATGATTCTATAATTAAGCTTTGGAGGAACTTTGTCATACGTTTCACTCAGCCCAGCCGCTCCTAGTTGTGTAGGGAGCATGTGCTTCATTTGCTTCCGGAGTAGCCAGCACAGCTGTCTGATTCCCTAGTAGGTGGTACTGCACTAACCTGATGTCATGTCTGAAACTCACAAGGAAAAAGGATGGATCGAGGGCACTTGTCTTTTTGCTCCATGGGGTGTGTGGGAGTGGAAATCTGGCAATTGAGGTTTTGTTTTGCTTTGTTTTGTTTACACACCCCTGCCAGTGAAGCAAAAAATCAGTTATTTGCACAGATCTCATCTCCGTACCCCTTGGAGCAGCAGTGACGAAAGGACCAGATTATGACTCTAGGAATGGCTGAAGCTTGAGAGTTATAATTTCCAGCTCAGGTAGACATACCCACACTAGCTCTGATTGACACAGGGCGCTAAAAATAGCAGCATGGCTGTGGCTGCACCACAGCGCTTAATTCGTAATGAAAGGGGCTCGAGCAATTAGGTGCCAGGGCTCAAGCAATTCTTTTACATTCATAAGGGAAGCAGCAAGCCCAGAGGGGCCGGGGCTCTGAACGGCCAGGCCCAGAGGGGCCGGGGCTCTGAACCGCCAGGCCCAGAGGGGCCGGGGATCTGAACCGCCAGGCCCAGAGGGGCCGGGGCTCTGAACTGCCAGGCCCAGAGGGGCCGGGGCTATGAACTGCCAAGCCCAGAGGGGCTGGGGCTCAGCTCTGGCAAGCCCTGGCACAAATTAAGCACTGCTGCACAGATTAGCCACCCTGAGTACAATCCCATCCAAGACCCTCAGTACATACTTGGGGCAGTCCATCCTGCTCTTTTTAGCATGCGAGCGCAATAAGAGCTAGCATGGGTATGTCTACCCAAGCTGGAAATTACACCTCTAGAGTGCTGGCAGAGAACTAACATGAGTCTCTGCAGGACTAGAACATGGGTTTGCTGCTCCCCAGGTGACTGCTACATCCATGCCACAACCACAGTTCTGGCAGAGTAGTGATTGATGGGCTGTGAGCCTTGTGGTGCCCAGCAGCCCCGGATGTGACACTGTGGGGAGCCCTGATTTGTCAAGTCATGCTACTTAAGCCTGGAGAAGACTCCAGCAAGTTGTCTGTGCAACTAGGCGGATCCCTGCTTGCTGCTACAAACAGACCATGCTATGCCCCCCCAATACCTTACTTTGCTCCTAGTTCTGGCCCCCGCCCTGTTCCTGATACCTGGCCTCACTTCTGGTTCCTGGTCCCCTACTCCACTCCTGACACCTCACACTGCCTCTTTTCCACTAATCCTACTTCGGCTGGCACAGCTGGTTCTGACCCGCTGTGGTTCATCAACCTTGTCTCTGACCTGATTCCATTGTGTGACACTAGCACGGACTGCTGCTTCTGGCCTTGACCCCCTTGACTCAGGCCAAGTCACCTCCGGCACTGGCCCCAGCCTCAACCCATAGTCCTGTGGTGGCGTCCTGACATGTGCCTTCTGAGTCACGGGTCTGATTCCTGTTGCAGCCCAGCCCTGTCCTCTCCTCCGATTACAATCCAGGCCTGTGAGTGTTTTCATTTTCAGCAATGAAAGGATTAAACCTATCTTGTAACCTTCCTATAGGTCATTAACCCAAGATGAATGCCATGTAATTATGAACACATTTGATATTTATTATAATAGTGCTGATAGTAAGGAATGAAGTCAGGATTCAGGTGAGTTATTTCCATAGATAATTTAGGGCAAGTTAAATTTTCCTTTACAAAATCTGTTTTAAACTTGATCTTTACTATAACTTTATCTTTAATGCCTGATGTATCACTTAATGACACGTTTTGGCTATGCATTAGTGAACTCTAGTTAGCACAATATTTCTTCCAGCTAATTTTCCTGGAAAAGGAAATATAACATTTCTACTGTGTTTCATGCCAGCTCTGAGGGGCTGAGAAGTTAGAAATATATATAATGGGGATAACATAACTCTCCACAGGTGAAGGATTAAGAGTGGCGTGGGAGCTCTTCCTTCTCCTTAGGCAGTCCTTTCAGTTCCCTTTCCTCAATGCCCTTGCCTATCAGTCTCTGTCTAGGCTATTAGCAAGTACATTAGTACATAAGCTAGCACGGCTCCAGTGAAGTCTGCTGGTGCCTGGCTTTAGGCCTACTGCAAAGTCTCAGGAGTGTACCTGTGTTGCAGCAGTGAAAACCTTGACCAGCAAGCAGAAAAATGAGCTAAGGCCCAAGTTCTGAACGCTGTGGGTCAGACCTTCAACTGGTGTAAATCTGCATTGACCTGGCCCATTCATATTTTTTTTATCCTTATTAAAGAGGGTCTTGTGCCACTCCTGGGTCTCTTACCCTGCCCTTCTCAAGCTCCCAAATCCATGGGGTGATCTGCCCAGAGTGGATTCACTGTAGCTTACATGTCTCCTTCCCACTTCAAGAGGCAATGATCCATGCATCTCCCATGGTCATGACGACACTGTCCCATCTACTTTTGAGTGCTAAGCTTCCACCACTGACAATCTGTTTCTTACATCCATTTCTACCTCTATATTATAGGCAGCTGTCTATTTTATGGTGCCTATTATATCTGTTGTAACTTTTTACTCTGGTCTACAAATATACCCTTTCCTCCTTCCCAAAGTCAAATCCAACTTCCATCTGCTACTGTGACTGGTTCGCCCACCCCCATGTGGGGTGCCATCTGATGTACTGGGGAACCACTGAGCCCAGCGGTTCCACTAGCCTAGGCTTCCTCACCCTGTCCTGCTATGCCAGGCCCTCAAGCATCCTCCAGCGCGCGCATACAGGTAAGGACACACCCAGCTGCAGAAAGACACAGACACTGAGATCCGCTCTGTGTGGGAAGACTTGGCTCGGGGATTGCCCCATACTCAACTGCACACCCCCTTTGCAGAGTAAACTCAAAATTGTATTGTCTTGCGCTGCACAGAAAACTGTACAGCGTAACCTCATGAAATCCACTCCCTCCCTCATTGTGGAGGAAGATATGCACAGCTTTTTGCCCCCCTCCTACATTTACGAATTACACACATTCGTTATGGAATAAACAAAAAACAAGTTTATAAATTACAAAAGGTAGATTTCAAGTGATTATAAGGGCTAGCAAACAGATTAAAGCAAATTACTGAGCAAATAAAACAAACATGCAAACTAGGCTTAATACACTAAAGAAATTGGCTACAAATAGTAATTTCTCATCCCAAATGTTGTTTTGGGCAGGTTGCAGGATTTCTTAAGGATAAACTGCTCTTGCTTGCAGCTTAAAATTCCAGGTATATCCTTCACGGACCAGACACCATTCCTAGCCCGGGTTCAGTACCCCCCTTCCCTTTTGTCTTTATTTCTTAGATGTTTCCAGCTGTCATCCTGGGTGGGGATTCAGGGAAGAATGAACCAAGATTAACTCACTCCCCAGCCTTAAATAGGATTTGTATATGGCAGGAATCCTTTGTTTCCCAGTTTGAACCCCACCCCCGCTTAGTGGAAAAACACTAGAAGTCCAAAATGGTGTCCAGTACCAGGTAATATGATCACCAGACGCTGCAGTGTTAAAGCAGCATCCCAGGAAACTTCTCTGGAATGAGGGAGATTAGCATCTTCAAAGTCCTATTGTTCTCCCTAATGGTTTATTGACTAGCCAGCCAGACTGATTGCATTTTGTCTGGTGGGAGTTCCCCAGGTGCAAAGAGTTTTGCAATTGATACATAGTTAATAGTCCTAACTTCAGATATTGAAATGATACATGCATACAAATAGGATAATCACATTCAGTAGATCATAACCTTTCCAATGATATCTCACATGATCCATCTTGCATAAAACATATCTTAGTTATGCCATATTCATATCATAACACTATCTCTATGAAGAATATGAGGTGTAGCGTCACACACTGATCAACCTCTTCAACATGGTCCCCTCTCTCAAGGCCTTACCTCCAAATCTTTCATTTTTCAGAATTTTGTGTTGTCCATCAGACCACAATGGCTCTTAAGCTCTGCAGTTTTGATTTTAAGATGCCTGGTGAGCTGATGTCCCATGCACATTACATCTTGAATGGCTTTGTCTAGGGACTGCCTTCTTGTTCTCTACAGTGTCTGTAAATACATACATGACCTACTGTTGTAGTGTACAGAGCCTTGCATCCAACGTGCAAGGCATTTTAGATGCCATTGTAAAGTAAACTAATGCAAGGGCTGTCATCTGCACATCAGGCCGAGACAGCCCTGATAGGTGAAATTTGCCCTTGTGCACTCCTTAGGCACCATTTAAGTCTTCAAAATAGGTCTTAATTGGGCCATAAATGGTGTATGGGTCTTGTGCTGATGTCTGCTCAGAGGTGAATTTCACCACAATGTGAGTCTCTGCACACGGCTTTGTCTCTGCTGGCATGTAATCAGGGATCCTCCAGATTCAAAAGTGGTAGCTGCACTCATGGTATGAAAGATGAATCCCTTCAGTGCCACTTGTAATAGGGCTTATATTCTCTTTGCTGTCTTGTACCTTCTGGAGGATGACCACCTTACCAAGGTTTTGGTCGAGAAATGTTTATGAGAGAGCGAGAGAAAAAGCAGGTTAGAGGAATAACGTGACCTTCCAGTGACAGAACTGGTTCAAGGTTAATCACCATACCCACAGCCATCTCAAGAGTAACGGGACTCCGTCAAAAGCAACACCCAGAAGTGATATGTCACTTAAAATATATGGTTAAAATAATCTGAGCTCCATTGCTGAACTTGGTAAGACAGACACAAGCACCATGTCAGCCCTAGCTACTGTACAGACATAGAAATGAAAAGGTAAAGCTGAGTATCGTCATAGCACTAATACAGAAGGGCAAAGTGATTACAGTAAAAGCAGCAGCATCGTATAAAAAGTACAAAGCAAGTGTCCGAGAATAGAGTCCTGGAAGGCCCCACACCATGGGATAACCTCTCTAACTTGTACAATAACATGGCACAATGATTGATTTTTGCAAAATAGAGCAGGAAAAAGGCATGTTTGTTGCCTTCTGCAGTCCATCTGTAAAGAATGCTGATTTAGCATTACATTTTGTCCACTATTCACCAGTTTCTTCGTATAAAAAAGGAATGTGGTTAAAATAAGCTATTAAACTGCAATTGTCTCTATTAAAAGTTTTAAAATCCAGTCTTTCTGGGAGAAAATCATCAAACTTTGGAGCCCTCGAAGCTCAAAAGCTACCTTTTCTAAATCAGATTGCTGGACACGGGAATGAAGCTAGCAGAGTTTAGACTGGCACTTGCCATTGAAGAGAAATCAATAAACACCATAATGGCAACATATTTTAGGACTGATGTTAAGGATAATTTCTTTGAAAACCTGGCAAATTCAGACGTGACATCATGAAACTCCCTGTCCTCTGTATGCAGGCAAACGGCGCTTTTCTGCCTCTGTCCTGAGGATCAGATACACTTTCACATTGTCCTGGGGGGAATAGCATTCTTGTAATATATTCTGGGATGTTATCGGCCCATCTAGATTCTATAGGGAACCGCTGTGTATTCAATCAGTCTCCTTTTCAATTGTATCTAATGAGTCATAAATACTATGAAAGATGTGTTTCAGAAATAGCTCATAATTCTAATACTTTGCACTTTTGTGTTGCTTCCCATTTGCGGGATTCAAATCGGTTGTTGTCCTTGTTCAGTGCAGGAGGTAGTTTCAATGCGGCATACTAGCAATAGGGGGTCTCTCTCTCTCCCCTCCTCACTGAGCTGGTAGGAGGCTGCAGCTGAGTTTCACGTCTATAGGCAGCTCTTCTTCCTCCCTACCTGGGCTTCTCTACCCACTCTAGGTGTCTCTAGATAAGTCTACACCTCAATAAAGGACCCACGGCACAGTTGTGGCTGGCACAAGTCAGCTGACTTGGGCTCATGGGACTTGGGCTGCGGGGCTAAAAGTCGCAATGTAGTTGTTTGGGCTCAGGCTGGAGCCTGGGGTCTGAAACCCATCGGGGAGAGCAGATGGGGGATTGGTCTCAGAGCCCCGGATCCAGCCCAAGCTTGAACATCTACACTGCTGTTTTTAGCCTCAGAGCCCAAGCCCCGCTGTCTGATCCAGGCTCTGAGACAGGATTTTTATTGCAATGCAGACATACCCTCCAAGAGTCTGCAGTGGAGGAGCTAAAAATATCTTGCCAATGAAATATTTTGTAGTTCATAGAAAGCTCTGCCCTGTTTGTAATATGTGGAATCACAGGCCCTCGGAGGCATTTAAAAACAAACAGCTATGGACACAAACAGGCTTCCACAGAGCTCGAGTTCCTGCTTTGTTTCCTGGTTTGTTTGCTTTTTTTTTTTTTTTTAACCAGGGATCACGCCAGGTATGTAACAGCACACAGCAACATCTAATGCCTGAGCAATATACTACAAGCAAATATACCATTGCACACCCCTCCCTTTTATTTTGGGGCCTAAACTAGCCCTCGAAAGCAAAAGCAAACAGCAGTGCAATGGTGCACACCTGCATTGCCATTGTTTATTTGACATTAATGTTTCTAAGCACAGTATTGGTCATGTTTAAATGTATATGGATCTCAGGTCTTTCTGCCAGTCAACGCAGTCTGAAGTGATTTTGAGCAAATCAGTGCATGAGTGAATTGTGTTTCCCTAAAGGAAACAATCAGTAATTTCTGACCTAGAACATTAGTTTATTAGCAAACTAACAGATTTAAAATAATCTTGTCAGTAGTTTTCCTGCAGTGGGTAAAAATGAAAAGGGCCGGCTAGGGAAACAAATGAACAATTTTTAAGAGTGTAAAACATTTTGATTTTGCTACCAGAAAGAGCTCAGTGTGTTTAATGAAGGGGTGTGAGCTGGAAGAAGGCTAATCTTTGCTGTTCTATTAGATAACATGGCAAAAGATAGATGAAGGTTTTTTTGTTTGTTTTGCTTGCTTGATTGTCACCAGTGGTAGGTGGGAAGCAAGTCCCTTCTTAGGAAATCAACTTATAAAGGACCAGAACTAGACGCAATTAACTGAAGACACAGTTGCATGCACTGCTGCGTATGTTGATATTCCAATCTACATTTCCCCAGCGAGAATATTTACAGAATGACTGCTTGTGCTAAAGTTCATAATTAAAGCTGTAAATCTTGGCTTCCCACTAAATTTTCCTGCAGGAGAAGAGGGGGTAGGAGGGGAAGGGAGAAGACAGAAATTCTCTCTCCCCCTTCTCCCCCTCCTCCCCCCAGGGAAACCTTGTTTACTAGTATTTTGTAGGTTTTATTATGCTGGTGGCATTTGTCAGGCTTGCAAAATATGGGGATTGAGATCAGCCCATAGCTTCTTTTTTATAAGATTGTTCTGGACCTGATAGCATCACAAAAATGGATCAGCTTTCCTATTGAAGCTGAGGCTTGTCGTTTATAGCTAATGATGGAAGCAACTGTCTCTTAATGTATGTTTGCATTTCGGTTTCCATTGTAGCATATTTTGGGGCACACAATTAGGACCTCAATGAATAGGACCACTTACTTTCATGAAAAACAGCTGAAAGGTTGACAAATGAAAATCTTCACTGTGAAATTAACTAATTACTATTAATGGTGGTAGTAGTAGTCTTACAGTAGTGCCATGGAAACCACTGGTTAACAACCTGTCTCCTGTAAAGATTGTTAGGATATCTATGAATTCATCCATTTTCGTGAACTCCTGCAGTTTAGTTCTGAACTGTTACTTGCCTCCCATAGTGAGATTCACAGATTCATTTTCAATTCAAATCAGGGTTGTAAGGCCGTATTCTCTTTTTCTATCCAGTGGTATCTTATTGCATGAGTAGTCTGTCTCCTTGATTTCTGCAGGACTATTTGCAGTGAGATAAAATTGTGAGCCCTTAACTCCCAGTGGCTAACAATTACTCTCACAAGTAGGTAGCCCTGTTGATACCAATGGGACTACTCGTATGCAAACAACTTCCCACCAGTGGGTACAAAGGTTTCACAATCCTGCCCAATATGACTAAAGGTAGCAGAACTGGGCCCTAATTTATTGTGCCCACATTGTGGAGTTAGTTGAGTCACTGCTTGTAATAGACAATGCAACAGGAAACTATATTACAGACATGAAAATAGATGACAAAAATCAATGTTTTATGATTAAGGATTCCACTGTTGCTTGGTGAGGAGATGAGTCTTTTCTGCAATGTTGACCATTTATTACTATTAAACTAAGATAATTAGTGAACTTTAGGAAAGTAGTCCCAGTCATTCGAAAGCCTGCCTACCAGGTTTCACCAAGCATACAAATAAGTAGGCTGTAATGAAGCAGTTGTCAGCTTTCTGAGAAAAGACTATTTTCAGTAAGTGCCCCATCAAGAAACTCTTAAGCCAACAATGAACTAGGAGACACTAATCCACATCTGGACTTTCCCAGGAATGTGGCTTAGCTGGTAAGGAACTCAGTCATGCATGGACATGTGACTTGCCCAGGTGACTCCAAAACTCCATTTTGTAGCTGGTCTTTCCATAGGAGAGAGGAGGGGATCTCCTCCCACAAGAGAGAGTCTATTTAAGCCCGTGAGAGACCCCTCCATTTTGTCTTCAGCTGGCGAAAGAGAGCCTCTCCACTCCCAAAGATACCTGAAAGAAACTGGTACAAAGGACAGTGACTGCAAGGGGTGTGAGTGATTGCTGGACCCAGATGAAAAGGACATTAGTCTGTAAAAGGGAGCATTCTGGAACTGGTGAGATTATCTGTATTCAGTTTGATTAGACATAGATTTGCGTGTTTTATTTTATTTTGCTTGGTGACTTACTTTGTTCTGTCTGTGACTACTTGGAATCACTTAAATCCTACTTTCTGTATTTAATAAAATCACTTTTTACTTATTAATTAACTCAGAGCAAGTGTTAATACCTAGGTGGGCAAACAGCTGTGCATATCTCTCTATCAGTGTTATAGTGGGCGAACAATTTATGATTTTACCCTGTATAAGCTTTATACAGGGTAAAATGGATTTATTTGGGTTTAGATCCCATTGGGAGTTGGGCATCTGAGTGTTAAAGGCAGGAACACCTCTGTTAGCTCCTTTCAGGTAAGCCTACAGCAGGCTAGCGAGTCTGGCTCAAACCATGCAGGGCACTGAAGTCCTAAGCTGACTGGGCAGGAAAGCAGGGATGGAAGTAGACTTGGCAGCTCCCAAGAGGGGTTCTGTGATCCAACCAGTCACAGGCTGATTGCGTACTGTCTGGTGGGCCTTCCCCCCCAGACACAGACACACACACACACACACACACACACACTTGTAATTGTTACATCAATATTTCTAACCTCAGATACAGAAATGATACATGCATACAAAATGGATAAACACATTCAGTAGATCATAACCTTCCCAATGATACCTCACATGACTCATCTTGAATAAAACATATCTTAGCTAGGCATATTCATATCATAACACTATTTCTATGATGAATATGGGATGCAGTGTCATACATATGCAAATAAAGTGAAACTCCTGGGCTACTGGTAAGATGGTAATACAGCCTACAATTCTGCAAAGGTTATGCACTTTGGGGCTAAACCATTTCTGTAATGAGGAGGTCTTATCCCTGGCTCATGAAGATACTTTAGAAAAGGAAACATTTTGCTTTTGGATTGCACCAAAGCGTGGATATTCAAAGCACATACCACAGGCCCTCCTTAATAGGGCTTTGTCCCCTTTCTTCTGCAAATCGCTCATCCTGGATGCTGTGTAATGTACACTGTTTGCGGGAAGGGAGATGCCTGACCCCTTTTAAATGGGGAATAACGCAGTACTGGACAACGGGGAGACACACGGGTATTTTGAATAAGGGTTATGACAGATAAGCTCTGGAGGCCTGATTCTGATCTCATTGGTGATTTCAGTGGTGCATCTCCTGATTTACACCAATGCACATGAAATCAGAATGAGGCCATATATCAGGAACTCACACAGGCCAGGGTTTAACTGTCACTCAGGTGAGACATACAAATTTAGCACTTTTAACCCTTCCTCAGCCATCCCTCCAATGCCCCTCATCATTTTTATTGTGATCCTCTGAGCCCCCTTCTATTTCTCAATACTTTTCCAGTAATATGGTGCTAGTGTTAGGTAAAAAAGCAAGTCCTCACTCACCTCTCCAGCACCCGAGTTCGTGCGGAGTTGGTATGGGGCTCACAATCTGTCAGAGACCAGACACCAATTCGTTGATCAACGGGCTCACACTATCCTTAGCTTGAAAGGCTTCAGAGTAAGTGTGGCAAGTTTATTAGGGGTGAGCATCAATATTTATACACAGAAGTAAACAAAGTGATTAACAGATCATAATGGTCATGCATAATCAAACAAGATTCTACAGGATAAAACAGGTTAAAATGTAAATTCAAAAAGAGATAAGGGGAGATGGCTGCTTAAGGGGAGGGGGGGGTGTCATGAGTAGTTCGCAGGTCAGAGCTTTGATTAAAAGTTCAGACAGAGATATCAAGTCTGGGTTAAGTTTAAGCTCATCAAAAGTTCAGTCTCAACATTCCTCCATTTGTAGCTTTGGAATAACTATTTACCAAAAGCTACACCCCATTTTAAGGAGCCAAGGGCCGCTTGGCAATTTCAGCCTGGGCCAACTCGAAGAGAGTAAGGCCCTTGGCTGAAGTAGGAAAAGAATAAACTGACCCACATGAGCCTATGAGGGAGAGGACACACTGAATACAGCAACACAGTATTATAAGGATTACTATGGCACCAACAATACCCACCAAGAGTTTTTTAACCCACCCAAATCCAGGCAGCCAATTCCATAAGGCTCCCCACCAATCATAAGGTGGCTGGCCAGAGGAGTAGTTCTTAGCCATTTCCCTTAGATGTTTGGTACGTTGAAAAGTGTCAGAGTAGGTGTCATTTACAAAAACACAGCATTCTTCATTTATGAGGGCGCAAGTTCCTCCCTGGGCTGCTAATATTATGTCTAAAGCCATTCGGTTTTGCAAAGCTAACTGGCGCAGCTGGGACATTTCCCCGGCCTGATTCTCAAATAGGGTCGCAGTTTCATTGGTTAAAGATTCTAGTAGTCCCTGTAGACGGATGACACCACCCCTCAAGCTAATGAGACCAGCCCACCGCTGCCACGACAAACCATCACGGATATTAATATCTCTGAAGGTTTCACGGATGTTACGAACATGGGGAAAATGAGGGGGAGTGAGGGAGATGCGAGAAGGCGGTGTTAGCCACGCTAAATAACATGACCCTGCCCAATCAGGGGAGAGAAAGTAATAAGCTTTGGGCCCGCACACCCAGTATGTTCCATACAATGCGTTTTGGGTATTCCATTTCTCAAAGTAGGAGGTAACCCATCACCCGTTGGACCACTGTTCCCCTGGTAACGCAGAAGGGTCGTTGTGCGAACTGCAGAGACACAATTTGGTAGTGGTGTTTTCAAAGGGCAGTGTAGTACTGCTTGAGCAGTTGTAGAAGGCAATCGTATGTCCCTTAGCAATTAGTTGGACACCCTCGTGATCTGAGCAGGGCTTCTTAAAAGCTGACTCTGAAGGCTTGCCCACCCATGAAAAAGTTGGATTGGGGTGAGGGATCCACATGTGGGATAAGTGGGATGCGCAAGGCTTGAAGCCAAGATTTTTACTAAAAGCGGTGCCATTAAAATACATGTTGCATTTACTTGTTCCCACAAAAGTTGACCCCTTTTCTTTAACAAAACACAGTGATCCTGTCTGATTGGTTACCCTGAGATATCTGTTAATTGGCACTTCTGTTTTGTCCCATGTAAGATTGTGTTGGACTGGATCTTTTACTCTAGCCGGTGGCATCCAAGTCATATTAGCAGTGGTCAGGGGAATGGGTGTGAAGGGGAGTCCCTGTTCTGCATTTACTGGAAATTGAGTACATACCCAGCAATTACTTCTATTTCCTAAAATACGAGTTTTAACCTTGTGGGAATATCTAATAAAAGCATTATCTTCATAAGCAGAAAATAAACTAAAAAGGCATAATAAAAAACATACAGTTGTCAGAATAAAAGGTCCTCTCATTTTTTCCGAGTCAATTTAAGTCTGATGTCTGAAAGAGGTAAGCTGGTCCACTGGTCGGAGGCAGTGTCCTCAGTGGTGGCAAGAGTTGCTGGTCCGTCACTGTGGTCCACTACGGCTGGCTTGACGTGGGAGTGGTGGATCCAGGATTTGCGTCCTTCCAGGAACACTGCAGTCTGGGTTGTTAAAAGAACCTGGTGGGGTCCAGTAAACCTCGGCTGGAGGGTGTCGCCACGAACAAACTTTTTGGCCCAGACGAAGTCCCCTGGTTGGAACGGGTGGATCTGTTCTTCCAGCGGCACGGTCTGGGAAAACTGCGAGGCTTTCCAAAGGGTACGGAGGCGAGCCTGTAGGGAGAGAAACTGGCACGCGGTCATATGATCCCCTCCCAATAGTGAAACATCAGCACGTGGTAGCGCCCCGCCTTTGAAAGGGGGGTGTCCATAGAGCAGTTTAAAGGGGGATAATCCCAATACACGGGTTGGGCGAGTACGAAGGTGAAACAGGACCAAGGGAAGTACCTGAGGCCACTTTAACCCTGTTTCCTGACAGTATTTAGCCAATGTAAACTTAAGCTCCCTATTCATACGCTCAACTTTCCCGCTAGACTGAGGGTGGTAGGGTGTATGAAAGGAGTGTGAAATGCCCAGTCCTTGTTCTAAACGGCCAAGGACATGACCAGTAAAGTGAGGTCCGTGATCTGAGTCAAGCACGAGAGGGATGCCAAAACGGGGTACAATGTCTCTAAGGAGAATCTTCGCCACTGTGGCAGCAGTACAATTAGCAGTAGGAAAAGCTTCGACCCAGGAAGTCAGAGGGCAAACCAAAACAAGGAGGTGCTTTTTCCCAAAAGCCTTTGGCATATCTGCAAAGTCAATTTGAAGATGTTGAAATGGAGCAGCAGGCGGAGGTCTTCCACCCTTAATTTTTTTAAGAGGCGGAGCAGGTCCATTACGCTGACATGTGCTGCATGCTTTCACTATTGACAGGCAGTAGGGTTGAATGCCTGGAGCATACCAAAAGCGAGCGATGGTGTCCACAAGGGCGTGCGTGCCGTAGTGACCCCCCTTATCATGGTGCCAGCGAACTGCCACAGGGTATGTGGAGCGAGGGAGGCAGGCTCGGCCATCCGGCATAAGCCAGGTCCCTTTGACCAGAGTGGCTCCGAGGCTCTCCCACGACTGTAGTTCAGCAGCGGGTACTGGTACGGGGTACGGTGGAGTAAAGGAGGAGGCTGCAATAGCCAACATGGGCATGGCTAAGGATAAGACGGCAGCCGTCTTGGCGGAGGCGTCAGCCAGGGCATTCCCACGGGTGACGGGGCTATCATCTTTAGTATGGGCCCGGCAGTGAACTACAGCCAGGACCGAGGGTTCTTGGAGGGCGTCCAAAAGCTTGTGGATGAGGGGGAGGTGCTGAATGGGTTTACCGGCAGCTGTCTGGAAACCTCGAAACTTCCAGAGGTGGATGTGACAATGCACAACTCCAAAAGCATACTTGCTATCAGTAAAAATGGTAACGGTCTTACCAGCGGCCAACTGGCAAGCTCGGGCCAGGGCATAGAGTTCGGCGGCTTGGGCTCCCCAGTTGCCTGGCAATGAGGCGGCCTCTTGAATGTCCCATTCAGAGGTGACTGCATAACCGGTGAAACGCTTGCCATTAACATAGAAGGAGCTTCCGTCCGAGAAGAGGATGCAATCAGGGTTGTCCAGTGGCATGTTAAACAGGTTGTCCCTTATCTGTAAGATGCTATAAACTACTTCCACACAGTTGTGCTGATCCTGGAGGACTGGCAGGTCAGGAAGCAAGGTAGCTGGATTAAGGGGCCCACACCTTTCAAAAATTAGGTTAGTGTCTTCTAAGAGTTCGGCCTCTAGCTGTTGCTGACGATGGGCCGAAAAGACTTGGGTTGTGCCCCTACGCAGAAGGGCTGACAAGGCATGAGAGGTCCAAACCGTGGTAAAATGACCCAGGGTCAGGCTCTTTGCCTTTGTGATCAGCAGGGCAGCTGCTGCCAGAGTCCGGGTGCAGGATGGGGTTCCCTGAGCGACAGGGTCGATCTGCTGAGAGTAAAAAGCAAGCGGGAAATGGTGGGGCCCGCTCAGCTGGGTAAGGACGCCACTAGCAATTCCGCCCCTCTCGTGGACAAAAAGGTGAAAGGGTTTGCTGTAATTGGGGGGGGCGGAGAGACATGGAGGAGGCCACACTGTCCTTGAGTAACTGAAAGGCTTGGATTGTGTCCGGGGACCACTGCAAAGGGTCAGGAGCAAGGTTAGCAGTGAGTCGGTGGAGCGGTTTGCTTAACTCCCCGCAGGACGGTAACCAGGGGCGACAGAAGCCAATTAATCCTAAGAAACCTCGAAGTTGTTTCTTGGTGTTTGGCAGAGGGCAGTTTTGGATAGTCTTTATACGGACTGGGTCCATTTGTCTCCCCTCTGGGGTTAACAGGAAGCCCAGATATCGGACCTTCTGTGAGACCCACTGAATCTTGTTAGGGTCTACCTTGTGGCCTCTGGTGTGTAGGTATAATAAAAGTGCCTTACCATCGATGCGGAGGGCAGCTTCTTCGCGATTACCTAATAGGATGTCATCTATGTATAGGACTAACGTGGATCCCTGCGGACTGGTGAAGCCTTCCAAGTCGTGGCGGAGGCATTGGCTGAAAATCGTGGGGCTGTCTCTGTAGCCTTGAGGAAGTCGTTGCCAGACATAACTTTGTCCCTCCCAGGTGAAACCAAAGAGATACTGAGAGTCTGGGTGCACAGGAATGCTGAAAAAGGCTGATTTTAAGTCAATAACAGTGAACCACTCAGCATCCCAGGGGATTTGGCTGATGATAGTAGCTGGATCAGGAACTACTGCATGAAGAGGGACCACATACTGATTAACAACCCGTAGATCCTGTACAAAGCGCCAACGAATAGGGTCTCCGTCCTTTTTAGGAGGCTTTTTGACAGGCAGTATAGGGGTGTTACAGGTTGTGCGCTGAGGGCGGACTAGCTTTTGTGCAATGAATCCCTCGATAATGGGGCGGATGCCCTCCCGGGCTTCCAGCGACAGGGGGTATTGAGGGACTGACGGGGGGGTTAAGGAAGGCTTCACTTGAATCCTTACTGGCTCTGCCGAAAGGAGCAGGCCAACATCAGTGTCAGAAATTCCCCAGAGGGTTAAAGGCAAGTCAGTGAGGTCAGGGGAGAGAGGGGGGGTGTTTCCCAATTACCCTGAGTTGGGGCCGAATCTCCTAACACTGTCATCAATAATCCTACCCCTTCAGGAGTGCAGGTTAAAGTAGCCTCAAGCTTACAGAGTAAATCCCGGCCCATCAAAGGGATCGGACAAGCTGGGGAAAAAAGAAAACGGTGAAAAAAACATTTATCAGCATAAATAACATTTAGAGGCAAAGTGAGTCCCAGAGACTGTGGGTTGCCCTCCACCCCAGTTGCAGTTTTAACCTCAGAGGATAGCCAGGGAGAGGGGGCATGATTTAAAAGAGAGAAAGTAGCTCCAGTATCAATGAGGAAGGAGACAGGCAGTCCTTGGACTGAAAGGGTTAGACGAGGCTCTTTGCTGGGAGGGGAGAAAGTGAGAAGGAGCCGGCTAAAGACATTAAGGAAATAAGACCATCACATTGTTTGTCTTCGCCCCCGGGGTACTGTCATTGAGGAGGCTGAGTTTGCTGCAGCTGCTGCTGTTGCCCGTAGTTGATCCAGGCCTGGGGAACAGGCTGAGCTGGTGGTGCAGGGGTGTATTCGTCTCTGGTGTAAGTATCTGCGGATGCGACCGGACCCTCTGGGCGTCCCCAGGGGAGGGGTATGCAACCTGCTGCATCTGCTTGATCTTTTGCCTAGTAATTATTCCTCCCGAGGTGTGCCCTTCCATTTCCCCCTTATCCCTCTGCAGAGATTCCGATCTGGAGTCCTGCAGATTCCCCTCTGCGCCCTGGAGAGAGTCCCCCTGCGGAGGAATAGGGGCAGGTGCAGTGGGGACCAACTGACGAGTCAAAACACGCCGTGGTTTACACCCTTCATCGAAATAACATGGAGGGGGTTCACTCTCGGGAGAATACCTGACTGCCATAATTTTTAAAGATCTCCACAGCTCTGCTGCTGTGTCCCAACAAAACCAGTAACATAACTGTCCCGGATGGTCTTTTTCGATCTGGCTCCTTACTCCTCTTAAGGCAGCCTGTTCGAAAGAGCCATACGAAGGCCACCTCATCTCCGGGTCGGCCAATACCGCGGTATACCCAGTCCAATTCCTTACACACAATGTGTACAACTTCCTCCTAGACATTCCTGTCTGTACTGGGAGTTTCCCTTCGTTCCATAACTTATTTACAATCCCCAACGGACTCTCAAGAGGCACTCTAGTCCCTTGACCCATGGTGTCTGACAGGAGCCCTCCAACTGGCGTTTACCCTGCTGTCCAGTACACGACCCCTCAATATTGAATTGGCTGGGAGAAATCTCCCGTGGCGCCTGCCAATTCGTATATGAGTGGTCTGACCACTGGACAGAGGCACCGCACCAGAAGGAAATCCCGGACGAGCCCCCAAATTGTTAGGTAAAAAAGCAAGTCCTCACTCACCTCTCCAGCACCCGAGTTCGTGCGGAGTTGGTATGGGGCTCACAATCTGTCAGAGACCAGACACCAATTCGTTGATCAACGGGCTCACACTATCCTTAGCTTGAAAGGCTTCAGAGTAAGTGTGGCAAGTTTATTAGGGGTGAGCATCAATATTTATACACAGAAGTAAACAAAGTGATTAACAGATCATAATGGTCATGCATAATCAAACAAGATTCTACAGGATAAAACAGGTTAAAATGTAAATTCAAAAAGAGATAAGGGGAGATGGCTGCTTAAGGGGAGGGGGGGGTGTCATGAGTAGTTCGCAGGTCAGAGCTTTGATTAAAAGTTCAGACAGAGATATCAAGTCTGGGTTAAGTTTAAGCTCATCAAAAGTTCAGTCTCAACACTAGAAACACAGGCCAGTGCCTCAGAGGCATTTATTTAGGTTCCTAATTCCCACTTTAATGGTATTTAGGCACCTGGTTCCCATTAATTTAAGATCTAGGCCTGGTCCAATGCCCATTCAAATCAACAAAAGACTTTCCCTTTACAGCAGCAGGTGCTGGAACAAGCAATGAATGCAGTACCCCAGGAACTTGGCTACTATGATGACAGACACTTTTTAAAATGCCTGATACCGAGTAAATTAAAGGCAGATGCCCCAAAAACAGAGAGAGGGACTGTTACCTCCATTAAAGGCATTAGGCTTCCCAGCTGTGACTAATTAGCTGACTCACAGAGGATGGGTCTGATTTCTTTTATTGGTACACACACAACTGTTCCATTACAAGGCACTGACAGCATGCCCCACGGTCTGTGCAACTGGAGACGAGAAGGAGCCCCCAAACCCAATATTTACAGCCTAACCGCAAAATGCAAAGCTCACAAAACAAAGCACCTGCAGTGCAAAGATGAGTGTGGCAGAGAACACTGATTCTACACAGCTGCAGCCAACCGGCTGCCTGAATCCTAATGGGCGCTCCAATCAGGCAGGCTCAGCCTCACCTGTGTGTAATTAGCTACCTCCCAGGTCTGAGTCTGGGCATCAGGTATTAAATAAAAAGGCTGGTTAGGAATACTGTGCTCATCTCCTCTGATTGCCTGTATACTACAGGCCAGTGAATTTGTTCCTGTTATTAATGATTGTTGGAACTAGAGTATCTTGATTTTAAATCTTTCTCGTGATAGAACATCCCCAGCAACCCTTGGTAAGTTGGCCCAATGACTATTAACACTCCCTCTTAAAAATGTATGCCTCGTTTCCCATTTGAATTTGTCTAGCTTCAACCCCCAGCCATGGGTGTTGTACCCTTATGTGCTAGAGCAGAGGTTCCCAAACTTGTTCTGTCGCTTGCTCAGGGAAAGCCCTTGGTGGGCCGGGCCAGTTTATTTAACTGCCGCGTCCGCAGGTTTGGCCGATGGCGGCTCCCAATGGCCGCGGTTCGCTGCTCCAGGCCAATGGGAGCAGCGGCCAGTACATCCCTCAGCCCGCGCCACTTCCAGCAGCTCCCATTGGCCTGGAGCAGCGAACTGCGGCCACTGGGAGCCCCGATCGGCCAAACCTGCGGTCGCGGCAGGTAAACAAACTGGCCCGGCCCGCCAGGGGCTTTCCCTGAACAAGCGGCGGAACAAGTTTGGGAACCAATTTGCTAGAGCCATGGGTCAGAGCCTGCAGACCCCTTGGTGCTCCAATAAAAAGTCAATGAGGGACTTGGGGGGCGTGGGGGAAGGTTGTAAGATGTGCAGGAAGTTGATAGGCTGCTGCAGGACACAGGCGCTGGTTCATCTCTTGGCTTTATTTGGAATTGTTGGGGTGGAGAAATAGAACTCAGCCCTGAAGCAAAGGGATTGAAACCCTGGCTGGTGTTGGTGGGAATGCCATTTGATGTGAGTTGGCCTATGAAACCAGCCATTCCTATTTCTGGGACACAATGCCTTTGCATAGGAAATCCCAGTAAACTCCCGTAGCAAGTTGTCCATACAACCCCCTCAGCTGTGTGGCTTTGCAGCACAATCCTCTGTGCAGCCTCATGTAAAAATAATCATATGAGCAATCTCCCAACCCCAAGCTTTAATGACAGAGCTGGGGGGGTTTAATGATCCCCAATGCAGCAGTTACTCCTTAAAGTGGATTTACATTACAGCCAGTTGCTATGAGGCTTTTTTATTAGTATAGTAAATACAGAGAGGAAAGGGCCACTTTTATACTTTTGGTTGTGTGTGCTTTGCTCCACTCTAATTCATAACCTGATTTGTGTCAAAGCCAGGGGGACTCAGCTCTTTCCTAGCTAGCGTCCCTGGCTATCAGTCTTGGTGCCCTTTATTGCTCATCTTAAGAGGCCTCACTGCCTAGGGGAAAACCGGTGTGTGAAGAACCAATCTGTGATGTGGGACAGGGGTGTGGGAGTGTGTGTATTTGAGCAGTGTGAGAGAACTCGTGCAGGCCTTGTGGTGGGATGGGAATATTCACAGCCATACTAGTGTAACAGTTACTGCGGAGACTGAGGCAGCGTCTGCCTCATTCACACACACATCCTACGTTGTCCCCCGTGTGCTTGCACTCAACAAGGGCTGCCCTAAACTGTGATCCTTGCTGCCCTAATCTCTATGGATCTGTCTACACCACAATTAGACACCCGTGGCTGGCCCGTGCCACCTGACTCAGGCTCATGGTGTTAGCCCGAGACAGTTGGAACTTGTTTTACTTTACAGAAGATGGGCTATCTGCAGTGTGCTACCCCTTCCGCATCTATCACTGGTAATTGTGTGGTCAAGACAAAGGCAGTCTGAGGTTGCAAACAGGTGATATTTATTATTTATTTAAGAACAGGCTAGGACTCCCTGCAAACTAAGATAACACAATAACAGCTCAGTTATCACAAATGATGTAAATGGAGGTGAACCCCAGAGCCCCAAACCCTATACACAATGGGGGACTAAACAAGAAGGACTATACCATAGCTTGCAGACACTGGGCAGGAGAACAGGAACACAGACGGGAACCAGGGTCTCAGGGACAGGTGCCAGGAACAGGAGTAAAACAGAAGCCATACCTCAGGAACTTCAGTGACAGGTAAGTAGATCTTCAGTATGGTGTCTTCTGTCTTCTGTTCTTGATCTCGTCGTCCTGTGTGCTGAATGCGAACACTAGCTCACATGATGATGGTACAGGTGAATGGAGGTAAGTCAAGGGAACCTTGGTAGATGTTACTGGTTCACCTCAAGTCCTATTACCTCAGGGCTCTAGTTATTAGCAAGGCTGTTATTCTGTGGGAGGGCTTCTATGTCTCACTGGGATGGCCTGCTTTCACAGCACCCCTGAGAGGGTCACACTCCCTTATATGCGCTCTCTGGGGCTAGGCAGATGCTGCTGCCAGGAGACGCTGCCTTTCCTGCCTTTTCCTTGTTTTGGCGCCGAATGTTGAAGGAGAAGGGATGCCAAGATGGAGGACAGGACGTCCTTTTACCAGTCCCAAATGGTGACTATGTAACCTTTCCTACCCAACAACGGGGCTCAGGCTAAGGGGCTGTTTAACTGCAATGTAGATGCTCACCCAAGCCCTGGGACCATCACATGGTCCTCGAGTCCGGGCTGCAGCCTGAGCCTAAATGTCTACACTGCCGTTGAGCAGCCCCTTAGCCCAAGCCCCGTGAGCCTGAGTCAGCTGGCATGGGTCAGCCATGGGTGTCTCACTGCAGTATAGACACACCCTATGGGGCTTGCAGCAGTGGTGAACTGGTGAGGCACAGTGCCCCAACCATGCCGCCTCATCTGGCCTCCATTCTACTCCTGAATACGACCAGCTCCTGTGGAGATTGTGCAGACCTGTATCTACGCCTGGCGTATAATGTCCGTTAAGTGGGTTAGTGGGAGTTTATGGCCCTGGCACAACGGGGCTGTAGGGCAACTGTAAATTTGATCCAGGGCTTCAAGGAGCAGGGGGTAGACTGGCCCATTAAGGTGTGCACTGAGCACCGGTGTGAAGGGCAGGGCTGGTCCATGGCTTCCTTGGGGAAACTTGTGTTGCTCTCAGCGCCAGGGCCGGCTCTGACTTATGTGTATATATATATATATATAGGGCAGCCGTGCTGCCCTAAGATTGGAGGGAATGCCACCCCTTAGAATCTGCCGCCCCAAGCACTAGCTTGCTTGGCTGGTGCCTGGAACTGGCCCTGCTCAGCGCTAGCCTTGCACAGTCCTCTTGCTGGAACTGGAACCGTCACTAGGCCCAGGGCAGGGGCGGAAGAGGTTTCTCGGCTCTCCCCTTCAGCTGAGTGCCTCCTTGCCTCAATCTAGTTCGAGTCTGGCCCTCTGGTTCTGGAGCATTTCCTGCTTTTTAGCTCTTGTCTCTGAGGCCAATCACTCCAACCCCCAGTATACAGCACAGGACACTGCAGGGCTAGTTCTTGGGCAGCGCTGCCCAGCTTAGCCCTCTGCAGAGCCCGGGGCTCCTTCAACCCTGCAGCTGCCAAAGGTCTCAGGGAAGCAGATTCCGGGTGAGGAGAGGTGAGCTAATACGGCCTGTCGGGGTCTGGCTGAGCAAGAGGCAGGAAGTTGTTTCTTTCCCAACTGCTGCTGAGCTCTCTGGGTCTGGGAGGTCTCTTGGCTTCCCTCCCACCTAGGCCTTCTCCATGCCAGTTGATCTAAGTACATGGAAGGGCCTGGGGGGTTGGGCCACAAAGGGGCAGTTCTGGCCCCCACTGAAATCAACGGAACTAGGGCTGCCAATTTTGGTTGGGTTTAGTCCTGGAGGTTTCATCACATGATCTAATCTCTAAGGCTGGAGGGTGATAGCCCTATGAAAGACTCCCATTGACTTTAACAGGCACTGGATTGGACTCTAAGGGAGCAAGGAAGATATTCCAGTGCCTAGGGCATCCTGCATTAATCCCCTAGTGGGGTACAAATCCTTCTGTGCTTGTCTAGGGAGGACATGTTAAAATAGCGGAAGTGAGGGAGTGACAGTCAAACTGTCTGGCCCCAGGGAATTCCTTCCGAGAGTGCTCCTTCTTTTCTGCAGTACCAAGCAGCTTCTCTGAGCAGCGTGTACACAACATGCTATAAAACCCCCCTCGAGAGAAAAATAAAGTTTAATGAAATGGGGGGAAAGGAAGAGATCTCAGTGGACTGGGATGTATTAAGGGCAAAATACCACTCCTAGTCCCACCAACCCAACTAGTAACTCCAATGGTAACAGTATTGACAGTGAAGGAATATCACATAGGCCCAATTCTCTACTAGCGTAACACTATTGATATCCGCAGTCACAAGCAGATAACTTGGGCTGGCATATTTTGTGGAGAATGGTAGGGGAATCAGAACCAGGGTATGTAATCAAGTAGTGTCATGGAGCGTCTGTGTTTGATGTGGTCAGTGCCAAGTGCACAGTTCCCTGTGGTACCAGAGGATTTTGCAAATGAGGCACACCAATAACAGGATGCTGGCAGAGCTGCAGAAAAGGATCTGTCATGCCCACTCACTGAGGTGTGAGCCAGTAGAATTGCATCGAATATGGCTGCCCCATGCAAGTCAGTGCCTGAAATCAAATCCTGCAGATGAGGTTGTTTTTTATGAAAAGGAACTTGCCTTTCCCGCGTTCTAGATATGAATGTGAATGCTATCTCTGACCAAACAATTGCAGAAACTCAAACACTGCAATCTAGATAGCAAGACCAGAAACACAAACACCACACCTTCGTTAATCCTAAACACCATACAATGCCTATCATTTTGCGATTGTTTCTCTCCTTCCCCCTTCTCTTCTCCATCCCCACCCCAAGTGGTAGGTCCTTCACAAACAGGTAGCCAAAGTACTTGCCCTGAAGAGCTGATGGCTTAAATCAATACCCTACAGACAAAGAAGAGGGCTACCCATGAGTCTTGTAATTCTATGGGTGGTTTGTTTTGTTTTTTAAATCCCAATGTGAGTTATGGGGCGGGGATGAGTTAGGGTTTAAAGTCCTCTTTGACAAAGTGTGTTTTGAGGAGGAATGGGAAGAGGCATCCCTCAAATAGCTTAGTAAGCTTGAAATGTGTATAACAGAGTAATGCCATTAAAGTGGCACAACTAAAGCTAGTTGGACGCCATTTTTTAACTGGTTTCAGAGTAGCAGCCGTGTTAGTCTGTATCCGCAAAAAGAAGAACAGGAGTACTTGTGGCACCTTAGAGACTAACAAATTTATTAGAGCATAAGCTTTCGTGGACTACAGCCCACTTCTTCGGATGCCACAAGTACTCCTGTTCTTCATTTTTTAACTGAATGTAGAAGCAGATAGATCTTGGCAGAAACGCTGATGATGTCAGTTGCTTTGTTCTTTTTTACAAGTTGTTGCTTATATACAAGCGAAGTGTGTTAATCCACTTGAATCTCTCTGATTAGAATAACTTCTTTGGTACAGAGGTGCTCCAGTAGGAGGGACTCATCCAAGCAAATGAAAACATTACACAGTGTCAAGAACAAGGCAATCCTGGAGACTAATATCCTCCATTTATTCCCAGAATGGGTATATAGCAAAATTCCCCGCATTGCCCCCAAGTAGGCCTCAAACTTGACCTGAGGGACTGCTCTTTGCGGACAAAAGTCATAACGTAGATGCAGTTATTCTGGCAAAAAAGGTGCTTTTGTTGGTAAGGCTTATTTTTGTTTAGGGAACTTGTCTAAATTAGACCGGCACAATCACATTTTTGCTGGTATAAACTTTGCCCCCACTAGGAGGGTTGGCCATGTGTATGGTTAGACTGACAAACCTTTGAAGCGTAGACAAGTTCTAAGGGCGTGTCTATACTGGCCCGCAGCTCCTACTGCTAATCAGAACCTCTTAGTCTGCACTTAGGTACTGCGCTGTAACCCCTTTGTGTGGGTGCTGCAGGCATGAACTAATTGGTTCCTAGTTTGCGTTAACATAGTCCTCTTCAAACAGGACTACGTTAGTGTGAGGTAACACCTTTTAGTTTGCATGCACAGCATCCGCACGAGTGAGCTACAGCTCTCACTGCTATTCACAGCCCTGTAGTCTGAACTGCCGGCCAGCATAGACATCACCTGTGGGTATGTCTACATGGTGATCAAGCCCCTGCAGCATGGCCAGGGCTGGCCCAGGTCAATTGATTCAGGCTTGCAGGGCTCAGACTTTCGTGCTGAAAAATTGCTGTGTAGACATACAGGCCCCAGAGCTCAGACATCCAGGCGTGGGTTGGAGCCTGGGGTTCAGCTCTGGGGTTTATCCCCACATAGACATACCCTAAGTAAGAGTGCAGCTAAGCGTGTCTGCCAGCTGGTTTGGGTCATGCAGGTGGTTTTGGTAATGTAGAGGGGTCTCAGTCCAGTAGTAAATGGACTGAGACCACAGCTCATTTCACACAGCCCATAGAATAGCTATCAGATGGCAAATTATGAGGAATGCCTGCTTTCAAGCAGATAAGAGTCACTGGATTCTACAGAGCAACGAAAATCGGATTGTGCCCACTCAGTTAAGAACACATTTGTCTGCCGCCTTCCTTACTGAATGTGGTATGTAGTTCCACCAACGTGCTGCCTGGGGAGGGGGAAGACTTATCTTGAAATAATGATGAAGGTTTGTAGCTGTGCCTCTCTGCCAGTGCTGGCTTCAGATGTCTTGCAGAACCATCCTACAGAAACATTTGATTTTTGGATGAGCAGCTTGGATAAAAGAACTGACCTGCACTTTCAGCCAAAACTCTGATTGATCCAGAAACTTCAGCGGGAGGGGAAGAGGGAAGTAACAGCGATAGAATTCCAAAAATATTAGAGAATTTTAATACAGTATATACTCGCTTTTTAGTCCATGTCTGCAATGCTCAATAATGGAAAAAATTGGAATCATGCAAGAAAGGTAGCTCTTACAGTATTGCCGGCTGAAAGAAGGAAATATTAAAAACTTCCTGAGCACTTGTGCTCTCACAAGATTTGTTACTTCCTGCCAGCCTAGAAATACTGCAAGAATACTGCCTCTCCTCTACTTCCTGCCAACATACCACAAAGCTGTAAAAAATCTGAACATGAAAATCCCACAGACTTCAAAAGTGCTGAGCTAACACTTCCACTGATTTAAGTGGCAACAGAGTTAGGCCAATGATTCAACCTTTAGCAAAATCATACTCTTTAAAAGTATTAACTGAGCTTTCCCCAAAGCTCACAACATCGTGGTTTCGGCGATACCCATCTCAAGCAGCCAAATATTCAGAAGAATGCACCATGTAGTTGTGCATCTAATTTGTATTTGCCATGGCCATGCTTGTATTGGAGGTGCAAATGTAGTAATTTGCCCATGCAAGTCACACAAACAAGTGGGGCTGCATCTACACTACAAGCTAGGGGTGTGATTTCCCCTGCTCACGCCAGTTCTCATCAAGCTCGCCCAAGCGGTGTAGCCACACTAGCATGTGTGGTGACTTGGCGAAGCTTAGCCAGGCCAAGTACATATTCCCCGGTTTCCGGCTGATTTGTTCTCAGCGTGGCTAAGGCACACCTCCTCTGCTGCTATTCCTGCTACTCGGTGATGCTGCCATTTATACTTGTGCTACCTCAGTCAGAGCTAGTGGAAGGATGTCTACACAAGCAGGGGAATTCCACGGTGTGGGTGTAGCCTGAGGGTCACGTGCCCCCATTAGAGAATCTGGTCCTAGATGTTTTGACAGTTCGGATGCTTATCCAAACTGATTGTTTATCTAAGCCAAACTTTTAGAGGGTCGCCTATTGCTAATTTCAGGTGAGGTTCGAGTCTGACAAGTGACTGTATTAAAATGGCAACTTCTTGTTCCTCTTGTTATGCTATTGTATGTATTCAGAGTGAGGTCTGCTGACTATAATGACAAAAATCTGCATTTTACTCTTGCTAGCCCTGGAGAATCTCATGCAGCTAAAGGAGGGTGAACTAGATTCTCTTCCGTCTGGTGGATCATCAGCAAAATTGTTTACTAAATTCCAATCCGTTACACTGGTGCAAACCCATTGAAAACAACTCTTGCTAACAGCATCATTTGACAATGTGGAGATGCAGAGGGATAAGTGAGAACATAGACTGGCCTGCATGTCCTGGATGATGGAGGTTTCTTCCAACCTTATACAAATCTCAGGCTGAGTTAGCAGGGCTGGCAATTTCAATTTGTAAACTGAACACATTTGCTATGGAATCAGTGAGATACAACAAACATGGAAGCCTATGCTACCCAGGGCCGGCTCGAGGCACCAGCTGAGCAAGCTAGTGCTTGGGACGGCAGATTGTTCGAGGCGGCATTCGGACGTTTTTTTGTTGTTGTTGTTGTTCCGCTCCAGCCGCCCTGTAGGGGGCGGCGGCGCGGAGGACCGGAGCGCCCTGCAGGGCAGTCTTCTTCCTTCCCTCCCCGCCGACCGGAGCGGAGCCCTCGCGGCAGGAGGCGGCGCAGCGAGAGGGGCCACGTGGTAGCGCCCCCGCTGTAGCCCTGGCCACCCCCTTCTCTCTCTCTCCCGCCCGTGCCCTCTCCCTCCCCCCCGCCCCCAGCTGGTCCCCCTGCACCCGCGCTCCGGCCGCGCCGCAGGTTTTTTTTTTTTTGCTTGGGGCGGCCAAAAAGCCAGAGCCGGCCCTGATGCTACCACTCTTTATAGAATTGCTTTTCAGGGGATAACTGCACTTTCAACCAAATTAAGCTTTGACGAATCCTCTCAAGCAAGCTGGATTTTCCTTTGTGGTGCTTGCAAGGCTAAGGAAACCTTGAGTTACTTGCTGTTACTTTAAATATTCCTGTTCATAGCCCCATCCCATCCCTCTTACCCTCAGCATGCTGATTTTCTCGGACACAAAATGTCTGTACCTGGTCACAATTAAGTCAACAGCAAGATACCCTTGCACTCCACAGGGAGCAGGATCAAAGTCATAGTCGCAATTGGCCCTGCACCATCCTGCAATATACTTGGGAGACCTGACTGAATTATCTTTGGGCTCAAGCGTATTAAATTAAAAGTTTATGTATTACTGTGGGCTGGGACTGTATGTAGCATCTCAAGGGAGGCCACGTGGTCTGAGGCCTGGGAGTTCAACGGACAATATTGAAAATATGCGAGACAAGAATGGCCTTTTGGAACAATAAGTGTGAATTGGATTTCCTGGGGCTAGGGAGTGGTGAATGTAAATTCCCCAGCCCTGGTTATGAAAAACCCAGCCTTTTGAAGCTACTGCCTGAGGAGAGGGTCATTCTCTGCTGATTACAGAACGCTAAAATCAAAGACCCACGCTGTCTAAAGAAAGGGGCTGATCTACCCAGTCTTTGTTCTGCTTCTGAGAAAGTTATGAACCTGTAACCACAGGGAAAACCCAGCTGTGGTTTTGAAGGACTGCCACCTACCAGAGCCTGAGGTTGGAGGTGGGGTGATCTGTTAAGCTTTTTAGCATGTGTGTAGGTTCTTTTATTATTTTTAATGGGTTTTCTCTGTAATGCTTTCACCTCACCTATAAATGTGCTTGCCTAGAAGGAGCTGTATGGTAACGCTGAATAGTGTAATTGTCCACAGCTAGCCTCTGAAGAGAAAGCGAAGCACAGATGCTAGCCTTTTAGACAGTCTGGCTTGCTGGGAATATCAGTGTAGGCAGGGAAGTGTGTATGTGTGTGAGCCTAGAGTGGGTGCCTTCAAACGGCCATGGGGGAGGAAATACAGGCACAGTTCATTTGCTATTGACTTCAATAGGAGTAGGATCAGGGCCTATGTGTTGTCATATACACCTCTACCCTGATATAACACGACCCGATATAACATGAATTCGGATATAACGCGGTAAAGCAGCGCTCCGGGAGGGCGGGGCTGCGCACTCCAGTGGATCAAAGCATGTTCGATATAACGCAGTTTCACCTATAACGCGGTAAGATTTTTTTGGCTCCCAAAGACAGCATTATATCGGGGTAGAGGTGTACTATAAACAGAAGTTGCTCTTTTCCTGCAGTGTTGCACTTCCTGATGAGGATCACTTGCAAACTGTCTTACACTCAGTCTTTAGGAAGTATATGTGCATCTGATGTATCGTGTGCTTGACTGGTGTTCATGCAAACTCTGATGCAACCCCTCATTTGCACTGGAGTTACCAGGGACAGTATGGTCACATGCAAAAGCGTGGACATCTGGCCCTCCAATGTCTCAAGGAATTCAGCAATCAGTTGGTAAGAAACTATGGCAAATCACTGCAGGGTAAAACATTGCCTTAAGTAACCCACTAAGTAGCATTTTGCACGTAACTATAGCGCTAAGGCCAGCACCATAATAATTAGTTTTTGAGGCCTCGGATCAGAAGTTAGTGGAGATTAGCCAGGAAGAGGAGTCCAGATCCAACCACCGTTGGCCAGCCGGGTCTCTAGCCACTGGGAGTGCAGTGTATGGATCCAGCTCATCTCCTGGCTGGAAAGGATAAGTTACAGGTGGGCCCAAAATGGAGCCTAAATCATATCTCCTAGATTTCTCGGGTGGCTCAAAAAGTGCAGCAACAAGGGGGCAGAACTTGATGGGTCAGCAATCTCTGAGACAGAGGGCTCACTCCCCCAGGACTAGGTTGAGGCATGAGGTGGGAATGTTGGGCCAGATCCCGGGCTAGAGACCCGGCTGGCCAACGGTGGTTGGATCTGGACTCCTCTTCCTGGCTAATCTCCACTAACTTCTGATCCGAGGCCTCAAAAACTAATGATTGTGGCGCTGGCCTTAGCGCTATAGTTACGTGCAAAATGCTACTTAGCCTTGGGAAAAAAAAATCACACACACTATCAAATTCTTGCTTTAAGGAGCTCCCGTGAAAGTTTCTCTCTTCTTGTGAGTGGCGTGGAAGCTTTATCCACATACATCAGGAGAGATGTGGTGCATGAGCCAGAGTCCGCACCTTCTAGTACCATTTGGTTAGCGGTTAGTGAAGTGACAAAGCGCTATTATTTGTACTGAAGTAGCATCTGGAGGCTCTAACTGAGATTTGGGCCCCATCGTGCTAGGTCAGACCCTGCCCTGACAAGCTTACAATCTAAATAGACAAGACAGAGGAGGGTTGGGAAGGGAAACAAAGATGAAGCGATGCATCCATGGTGCCACAGCAGGTCAGTGGCAGAGACGGGAATAGAATCCGGGACTCCTGGATTCTCCCAATCTCCTATTCGTTAAGTTACAACACCAATACATTGAAACTACGCACCGGAGGGTGATGATTCTCTAAATTCAGCATTCTGTCCCCACCCCCTGTGGGCATAGAAAGAATGAATGAGAGAAGTGAGACTCATAACTATCATGTAAATTATCTGACACAAGAAACAGTCAAGTGGGGATTAAGAAGCCCTGCTCAGCTGAAAGGTTAGGCCCTATCCCTAACACAGGTAGCTGAACTTATGCCAAATCCTTCTTCATACTGGAGAGAGAGTGAGTAATAGACATGTTGAACAGCTTGTTAGCGCCGCCGGATTCTTGGCGGGGTCATATCACTTTTGATAAAGCTGGAGGAGAAGGCCTATTGGGCCAGATTCCTCCCTGCTATAGCCCCACAGACTTCTGGAGAGCTACAGCAGGAATGGATTTTCCTTTTCCTGACATGAGCCTCTTAAAAATGGAGTAAGATCTCTGACCAGAATCTCTAGATTTGTATTATCCCCCTCCACCTTCCTCAGAACCCTATCTTGGGCTTGACATGGTCACCATCATATCAGGCCCCCCGCAAACAGTAATACGTGTCCTCGTATCATAGAATATCAGGGTTGGAAGGGACCTCAGGAGGTCATCTAGTCCAACCCCCTGCTCAAAGCAGGAAAATCCCCAACTAAATAGTGACTCCTCATATCATCCTCTTCATTTTACTAATAGGGAACGGATGGTCGGAGACACCGAAGACTTGATCCAGAGTCTATCAAAGTCAATGGAAAAAACTCCCATTGACTTAATGGCTTTGGATCAGGACCAAAGGGACTTGCTCAAAAAGTCTCTGCACCAGTCAAGGTTTGAACCCAAATCTCCTGAAATAATGAATACGCCAGTGGCTCTCAAACATTTGTGCTGGTGACCCCTTTCACACAGCAAGTCTCTGAGTGCGACCCCCCACCCCTTATAAATTAAAAACACTTTTGTGTATATTTAACACCACTATAAATGCTGGCAGCAAAGCGGGGTTTGGGGTGGAGCTTGACAGCTCGTGACCCCCCATGTAATAACCTCACGACCCCCTGAGGGGTCCTGACCTCTAGTTTGAGAAGCCCTGGAATACGCCCTCGTTATTAGCCCTATCAAAGTTCAAAAAAGCTTTCGTTGTGACTAAAATACGAAGCAGAACAGAGGCTGGGGAGCCTGGAAATGTACTGAATGATGACAATAAGCATGTCTATATTAATTTAATTTTGCTACACCATTGTAACAAGTGCCTAGCGGGTATCAGTTTTAAAAATGTACATATCAAATGCAGTCAGCTACAGTAGTAACCACATCGAATAGCCATACCACATTAGCTGTTAGATAACAGACTGCATTGCACCTTATCTGGTGTTACAGGCTTGAAATTTCATCACGGTGATCTCAAGATGCAATAAATTGCGCGAGTGAAGATCATGCATTTTAAACACACATACCCGCAGTCAGACTGCCAACTACCTATAGTGCCTATGGCAGGCGATGAAATTACAGCCCTATCACTGAAATAAGATGCTATTCTAGTAGGTTGCTGTTCTCATTATAATCTTTGTTAGGAGAATGGATAAATGTGCTTTGTTCTGTTCTTGGTATTAAAATAAAAAGGAGGGTTTTTTTTTTTTTGTTTCATCTTCTGTTCTCATCCCCGGTGTTAGCTATCAGAATGAATTATCACTCTGCTGGCAGGGCCTTGATAGATCTTCATTTTCACTGTATGCTCTCATTCACTTTGGTGACTAAGATTACTAGAGTAGAAAATAGCGTGCCATTCATCCACTCCTCAGGTGCTAGCAATACTAAAATGGAATTAGGCTAATGGGGGGAAATGGCACAAAATGTCCCTGTCCCACGATCAAAGATAGTAACGCAAGGGAAGGAGGAGGCACCAAATTAATCAAGGTTGGGGCCGAAAGGTAGAACTCAAAGGTCAGGTTCCATCTCTGCTTAGTTGTACACCAGGAGTTTTCTGTGCTCCAGGTCCTTTGCGGGGAGCTCAAAGACCAATTACAACAAAACATGTAACAAAATTGTACCCGGTACCACCATGTTTGTTTGTTTGATTGTATGTTCTATCCCCATCCCTAGCGGAGAGCAGGCCCCCATTGCGCCTCTGTCTCTGATTTTGCTTTGCTCAGGACAGTGGGGACCCAGTCATGATTTGGCCTTTGGGTGCTACCATAATATAAATGTTGATGATAAACATGGGACTAATATTTCTATGCAGATATGTCTTGCCCCCTACTAAAGGGGTCTTCCACCAGACTCTATCGCCATTGGGAGATTGTGTCCTCCCACAAGCAACCCCACTCTATTAGTGCCACCAAATCAAGTGCTCCGGTGCTCCCCAGTTCTTGTCTTGTTATAAATGAGTCCGGTGACCTGTTACCATAGTATTTCCCGCTGCCCTTACCACTTCCTCAGTTAGACTCTTAGGGCAAGGGGGGAGGGTCCCAGAATTCAGGTTGCAGCCCCAGCCTCAACATCTATACCACAATTAAACAGCCCCTTAGCCTGAATCCTGAGAGCCTGTGTCAGCTGGGATGGGCCAACTGCAGCTTTTTAACTGACGTGTAGTAGACAGACCCTTAGAGGACAGGAGGGGGGCACCCCAAAACTTGTGACCTCTGACCCCTTATGCTATGTGGCTGGCTGGTCTGTTCCTCCACCAGTGTCCGTTGGAAGCTACAGGGACACTGAAGCAGCATAGCACATGTGGCTTCAGAGAAGTCACGTCACCACAATACTAGAGCTGGTTTCAACATTTTCTATGGAAACACTTTTGGACAAATGGGGCTTTTGGACAAATGGAAAATGTCTGACAAATTTTGAGTTTTCATTGAATTTTTATCAGCATGAAACTGATATTTTTTTAAACTGAAAATGTTTGAGTTAAAAAAAAAACAGAAACATTTCACTTTCACTGAATTTTTTTCGTGGGAAGAAAATATAATTTCCCACCCAGCTGTGCTCCCAATGCCTCAGTTTACTTGTCTGTAAAATGGGGGGGAAAGACCTACCTCAGAGGTGGACCTTGCTTGTCGAGGAGAAAATATGAAAAGAGCGTCTTCAATTTCTTTCTTCCCTCGATTTCACTGGGGGGCACCCACATCACTCTCAGCCCTTCCATCTTCCTGTTTAGAATAGGAACCTCATTATTAGGGTCATGGATGCCCCTACACTTTGACCTCTGTCAGGGCCCCAAAAGGTTCAGGGGCATCACATGGAGGTGTGATGTTTCGGACCAGCTCTGAGTGGTGTGTTGCTAGTGGTTGAAATAGTTCTAATTTTGATCTAACAATATAAAATAAGTTTGGGTTTTTTTATGAAAATGTTCCCTAAAAACATCCTTCATTCCCAACCAGCTTTAATTGTGAGAATTGTTGCAAAGAGCCTTGCAACTATAAAATGTCATCAGTAGGAAGTACTGTATTAAGTTATCATCAGGCTGGTCGCTAACTCTGCCATAGTCTTCCAGATCTTCCAGTCTTTGTCTCCTAAGGCATTCCAGGCTCACTCAATCTATTGAAAAGAGTGACAAAGAGTCCTGTGGCACCTTATAAACTAACAGACGTATTGGAGCATAATACGTATTGGAGCTCCAATACGCCTGTTAGTCTATAAGGTGCCACAGGACTCTTTGTCGCTTTTTACAGATCCAGACTAAAGCGGCTACCCCTCTGATACTCAATCTATTGAGTGTTACAACACATTTAGGGTACATCTATACTTACTTGGTTCAGCGGCAAGCAATCGATCTTCTGGGATCGATTTATCGCGTCTTGTCTAGACGCGATAAATCGATCCCAGAAGTGCTCGCCGTCGACACCGGTAATCCTGCTCCGCGAGAGGAGTAGGCGGAGTCGACGGGGAAGCCTGCCTGCCGCGGGTGGACCCGCGGTAAGTACCTTTAAGTTCGAACTAAGATACTTCGACTTCAGCTACGTTATTCACGTAGCTGAAGTTGCGTATCTTAGTTCGAACTGGGGACTTAGTGTGGACCAGCCCTTAGAAAACTGGGAACTTTGTTTATAGAGAAGAGATTTGCCTGAGCCATTAAGGTCACAACGAATTCCAAACTTCACTAAGCTCAGAGGAGTGTTTGGGGCTAGGGATGTGGTTTGAGCCCCATCTCTGATACAGAGTGAATAACTGCATAGCTCTGCAGTTTCACTTCAGTTTTGAAAACATCCCTGAGCTCTGCCCATTAACAGTCATTAGGCAACAACAGATTTAAATGGCCAGGTCTCCCTCCTGCTGGCATTATAAATGGTAATGAGGGGATAACGGGGCTGCCAGCTAATAGATCACTACTCTCTTTGTCTATACATTAATAGAAAACTGACCTTTAACAATTTAACAAGTCACTTAGTTGCATGAAAAATGTAGTGTCTGGACCAGATCTCCAGACCTGAGCAGCTCTAAATTATGGGGAATCTCAGAGGTGGATCCAAATTTCAGAGTAGACTCCTTTCTCTGAATGGGCCAGATCTAACCCTCAGCACCAAATGACCTCAAACACTGGGAACATGGTGTGTGAGTCCAGATCCACATCCAAACTTTAGAAGTCTGATCTTCAGATGCTTATAACAGGTCTTGGGCTGGAGTCTGAGTTGGTGTTGCTCCAACAAGGTCAGTAGATTCACCCTGACTTACACCGTCTTGGGAATCTGCTCCCTGCTGCTTACATCGGCCATTCCTGTAAGATAACCCCATTGCAGAACGAAAGACAGTGAGGCAGAGTCCACAGAGAAAATGTATTAATTGGACAAATCTCTTCATTGAATACGTGAGCTCTACCTTCTCTTTCGCCTTTTGCTTGAGCTGGATCATGAGGGATGTACGACTTATGCCCTGGGAGGGGACAGGCCATAACCTCATGAAGTCATTCCATTGGCGGGGGTGGGGAGAGTGTCTTCCCAGTGACCTCATGCATCTCCTAGCATTCAAAAGGGGGCCAGGGCCATCTGTGCCTCTAAGATCACTCTCGGCCCCAGCACCACCCCCTTGCCACCCCACTTCCTGGTAGCGAGCCCCCAAGTGAGCCACAATACCAAGGACTCCCTGGCCTTGGCACCACCCCAGTCATGGAAGGGGCTTCGTGGGAACAGTAATACAGATGGAGTCTCTAATCCCACATAATTTCTAAGGAAATTATTTTATTGTTGGGGGAGGAGATGTATTGTTTCCTGGCCACACCCCTTACACAACCAGTCTCCACCCCCTCCCCCCATGCTCATTCCAACCTCACATCTAGCCCTCTGTGCTCCTCTGCCACAGATCTTTTTGGGATAACACCTCCCTCTCCATGTTTGGTTTGAACCCCATAGGGTATTCCTCCACTCTGGGTCTGATCCAAAGCGGATTGACGTCAATGGGAATATTTCTCTAGACTTCAAAGGGCTTTGGCTCAAGCACCACGATGGTACAGTCTCTTCATAGAGAAGCAACATTGAGTTGAACCCTTTGTTCTAACAGCAAAGCTCTAAAATTTGAATAATTCACACACTGAGATGATCAGAAATGTTTATATTGGACCAGTACCTGCAGTTCTTGCTCAGAAAAAAACTCCCATGAAAGTCAATGAGAACTTTACCAAAGTGAGAATTAGAGAATTTGACCTTGTGTCATTTTTTTTCTGTTTTGCAAGATTTCTTGTGGCCTTCAGCATAGACAACCTTAAAATATATGTAAACATATACAACAGATTGTTAAGAATGTGCATCACTGAATCCTCAACTCTGCCCACATATCTACACCAGCAACACCATCACAGGACCTAACCAGATCAGCTACAACATCACCGGTTCATTCACCTGCACGTCCACCAATGTTATATATGCCATCATATGCCAGCAATGCCCCTCTGCTATGTACATTGGCCAAACTGGACAGTCACTACGTAAAAGGATAAATGGACACAAGTCAGATATCAGGAATGGCAATATACAAAAACCTGTAGGAGTACACTTCAACCTCCCTGGCCACACAATAGCAGATGTAAAGGTAGCCATCTTACAGCAAAAAAAACTTCAGGACCAGACTCCAAAGAGAAACTGCTGAGCTTCAGTTCATTTGCAAATTTGACACCATCAGATCAGGATTAAACAAAGACTAGCCAATTACAAAAGCAGTTTCTCCTCCCTTGGTGTTCACACCTCCACTGCTAGCAGAGGACCTAACCCTCACTGATTGAACTAACCAAGTTATCTCCAGACTGATTCTTGCCCGCATATTTATACCTACCTCTGGAAATTTCCATTACATGCGTCTGACGAAGTGGGTATTCACCCATGAAAGCTTATGCTCCAATACATCTGTTAGTCTTAAAGGTGCCACAGGACTCTCTGTTGCTTTTCACAGATCCAGACTAACACGGCTACCCCTCTGATACTTGAATCCTCACAAAAAGCCAAACCAAAAATGGGGCAATTCTGGCTGGTTATGCTACCCCTAACAGGCTTTATCTGTGCCTGAGATAAAATGTAATAGTCTGAATGCCGACGCAGATCTGTCATAGAGAAAGGGATTTAAAAGTTTGAAGGCACCTCTTCTGTATGGGAAACTCTCTCAGACACCATCCACGTTACAGAGCAATTGTTTTAATCATTTATTTTATTTGATCACCTTGTTTATTTCTGTCACTCTGTTCATTAGAACTGTTGGTACTGGATTCCAAATAGAGCCAGCTTGGCTCTGTTAAGTCCTGCCTCCTGCCTTTGTTATAGGCCCACATATTGACCTTCATTTTCGTAATCTATTAACAGGACATTGCTCACTGTAGTCTCACCAATTAATGTGCCAGAAAACGAATGGCTTTCACAGGCTGTATGAATAAAAGAAGGGTAAGTGAATCAAAAAAGCAGCGGATAGTAGAGCCACTTATTCAAATCCTTAAAGGAAACCAGAGTTCATTACATTAAACTGCCCTCAAAATAGTGCCGATGGGCTATGCATCTGTTCTTAACCAAAGGTGGATAGTGAACAGTCCTGACACCTAATTGAGATGCAGAAGGGAACAGCAATGCAGACTTTTCTCAACCCAAGCTGAGAATCACCAGAGACTGCAGGAAAAAGTCTTTCCACTGTGGGCAACCCTGTTGAAATAAATAGTGATCGCGTAGGGGCTTTTTCTGTGAAATCACAAGTCGGGGTTGTTGGTTCACCCCACACCCATCCCAGCAAGTGGAGCAGCCGTCTGTCTTTCAGGTCACTAGTGAGATGTCAAGAGTAAATCACAAATCCAAGATCTCTCATGCAGAGACCCAGCAGCCCCTTCAGTTGCGAACACGCAGATGTGGTTTGGGGTGAGCACAGCACTAGGATAATAAAGCTGAGAGCTTCCAGTGCCAACCACAAAGATACTCTTCTTTCATTAGCTGCATCAGACTCATTCTGGTTCTTTTCATCCTGGTGTACAAGTACATGCTGCCCTTTTCACTATGTGTTTGTGAGCTGCGGCGGTCCTAGCCATAGGCAGCAAGGCCGTGAGACTGCGGTTTGTTGTCCCCTCTCCTCCCTGCACTGCTACCATCACCTCTTGTCCTGTAAGAGGAGGAGAGAAGTCAATGAGAAAAAGTGAGATTTGGGAAATGGAGGGAAAGGAACCGGTGGTGGGTGGGGAAGGGAATGGGTGTTGGGAAGTATCAGAAGATGGAAATGCCGGTAGAGAAGGTTAGAGGGGCAGTGAGAGGGCAGGGGAATGGGGCAGAAGAAATATGTTAAGTCTGACATCTTGGTATCTTTCAGGAGCTGTATGCCACTAGAAAGCTTTCAAATGAGACACACAGCACCTGCTTCCAGCCTTGGATTTTCCCAAAACATCAGACCTTTAAATCAGCACATTATTCTAATAATCTATTTAATATCATTTGTAGAGGTACTTAGTTACAAATTTTTCTCTCTGAGCCCTGTCCAGCTGGACCCAATGCTAAGGGAGCCTGGCCCTTCAGCAGGACTGACAGAAAAAGGTTCCAATAATCACTTTTAAAACTCTCTAAAAGGGGGAGCAGTGTTGTTCTGCCGTATACATAGCCCCTCCAGGAGATGGGAGTGTGGAGGTGAGAGATGAATACTGTATTGGCTCTTATTTGGGATGATCGTGCGTAGCCAGCAGTACCGAGGAAGGGGCTTCTGTTCAAGTCACTTCTTTCCGAAAGAAAGACGGGTCTTCATCTCACACCCAGGTGAGGGGTTGGAACAGTTACATCGTCATTATTTTTTGTATTACGGTATAACGTAGGGCCGCCCATATACAGGCACACAGTGAGAGATCGACCCTGCGCGGGAGGGCTTACCGTTTAATAGACAAGACAGATGAAGGAAGGGAAAAGGAGCAGAAGCACAGAGAACAGAGGTGACTTGCCCAAGTTCACACAGCATGTTAATGGAATAGTTGGGAATACGACCCAAGGGGAGAGATTCTTGGTTGTACCTCTAAGAGGTAAAGCCCAAAATTCATAACCCAGCTGGGAGTGGGGGCTAAGGTGGGTTTCAGCCACCTTTGCACCCTCTCGATCCAGGGCTGCCTTAGGGGTGGTGACAGCCCCACAGTAACTTAGAGGCCCCTGGGGGTATTACCCGCACAAAATTCTCTGTTACTCACACACTCTAGGGCACGCACCATGACCTGTTCCTAGGGCTCAGGCGTGTAACCCTGCAGGTTTGCAAGACCTTTTACCAGTGAAAGAGCCTTACATGGTAATACCCTTATCCTCTATTTATTAACAATCACCAAAACCAGACTGCACACGTTACACAGACAGTGCTCACCACTCCCAATAAGACACATGAACTTTTCTTGATGGCCAGTCAGGATCAGGCCCATCTGGGGGACTCCAGTTTCTGCACGGTGTGTTGAGGTCTGGCAGCTCTGATCTTGGGGCTGTGCCCTGGAGTTGGTTCCCAAAGAACTTCCTTTTGGACCCCAGTTTATATAGTGAAATTGGAGTCCTTTTTAGCTATACCTTAACCAATCATTATACTAAAATTTTATTAACCAATCCTAACTGAAGGCTTGGCTACACTCGCATTTTATACTGCAATAAAGCCTCCTAGAGCGCTCTACCTTACTCCCTGTCCACACTGGCAAGGCATGTAGAGCGCTCCTGGTACCCCACCTCCATAAGAGGGATAACGGCTGTTGCGTATTGGCTGAGACACCCCAGGGCCAGTGTGAACGAGGACTTACATTACAGCGCTCTGATTGACCTCCGGAAACGTCCCATAAACCCCTTAAGTCAAGTGGCCTCTCTTCTCTTTGTTGTGAAATCGGCTGAGGAATGCAGAAGTGCTGTTTCAAAGGTCCGTTTCAAACAGCCAGCTGCTTATCTGCAACAGTAAATGTTTGCTGTGAGTGAGTGAGAGCGAGGCAGGGGAGGGGGGTCTGAACTTACAAGACAGCGTGCTGACAACTCTCAGCACCCCAAAAACACACTCTCTCTCTCCCCCGACATACACACAACACACTCCACCCCACCGCCCTCATTTGAAAAGCATGTTGTAGCCACTTGAACGCTGGGATAGCTGCCCATAATGCACCACTCCCAATGCCGCTGTAAGTGCCGCAAATGTGGCCACCCCACTGCGCTGTCAGCTGTCAGTGTGGACAGACTGCAGCACTTTCCCTACAGCGCTCTACGAAGGCAGGTTTAACTCACAGCGCTCTACAACTGCAAGTGTAGCCACGCAACAAAATTCTCTAAGCAATCCTACCCCACCACCTTAATGAATTTACAGCTAGCAAAATTAATTATGTAACAGACAGAAATAATTAAAGAACCAGACAGAGACCATACAGATAAACAATAGGGAAGTGGGAACCGTAATGACAAAACAATAGAGAAATGAGGATTTCACAACCACAACTATTGAGAAGTGATTTCTTGACAAACAGATGCCATCAAACTAAGTTTTCTTTAACCATCTTAGGATCTGATTCTTTATCTGGTGATGGTGCCATTAGGACGGGGTCTCCTTCTTAACAGCCTGATATTACAGTGTTTTAATGTCGTTTAGCTGGAATGTGAAGATGTGACACCCTGCTTCTCAACTAATGGCAGCTGCTTGACTAATCTTTTTAATCTGGCTGCAGAGGAAGGCCTTATCCTTACAGGGCTGTGTAAGTTACAACAGTCTCCATGAAGCACGAAGATATGAGGGGAACAATGACTGCAGAAGTCGGGTCCATTGTTCCCTGCATCTGGCTCTGGAAAGAAAGGAACGGAGATGGCTGGAGTGACAGGGCACTGCTTTCCAGAAGGCCCCTGATGTTCAGTGGCAGTAGAAGGGTGGGGGAAGAGAGATGATTCCGCCCGCAAATGCCGATATACAGAGGCCACCTTGAAGAAGCCGGCTCCAGATCCGAGCTTTTCAAGTCGTACACTCTAGCTTTAAAAGCTACGATTATCTCATAATCTTTGAACCTGGCACTCAGCAGAATGTTTCGCTTCATGTTTTTCTGCAGCTCAGCGAGAGCTCTGGCTCAGGCAACTTTCCCTGCACTGCTCTCCTCTTTGCCTTTTTGTTACTGCAGGAGATGTTTTCCTTCGGAGTGGCAACATAACTCTCAGGTGGTCCACAGATACCCAACCTCCCTCCCTCAACTGACGGTTCAGATAACACAGCATGTATTTTTAGCACTAGAGTTAAAAAACCCTTGACTATTAATAGGGTTTTCCTCGTTATTTCCTGTAACCTTAATAGATGCTTTAGGGGGCTGCGATGCTACCCGAATATTTCACAGCAACATTTTGTACCGCTTTGACAGGTTCTCATTTAGCAATAGCTTTCCTAGTGGGAGCTTCAGCTCTCTGCCTCCTTTGTTCTCATTTTTGTTTCGTTTGATAAATTGCACTTTCCCACACTGTCGGCCTGTACTCCAGACTCCTTGGAAGGTTTATTGGAATGGCTATTCATTATTCCCTTCTGCTCTTTCCCAATCACTCCCCAAACTCCTTCAGTGATGGGATTTTAAGATTGCAACAAGTGAGCCCTAGCCTGTTCCCAATGCAGTGAACGGGAATGTTGCTTATGACTTCAGTGAGAGCAGTTCTGGACCACAGGTCACTTTTTTGCCTCTTGTTGCGTCAATCACAAGTTAGCCCATACAAGGTAGGCCACTGTCCTTAATGACCAGGGCCTGAATCCCGCAGGGGTGTCTGCCCCAGTAAACGCTACAGGATATGGCATAATATTAGACACATTTTGTTGTTAATCCTCAGAGATAGTTGCAAATCTTGTGTTTCCTTCAGCATCCGAGCCAGGCTGTCAGCTGCTCTAGAGAATCTCTGGAGCTCCCAGCTTTTTTTTTTCTGTACACTGGGTAATGCAAAAAAATGCTTTAAGGGCAAAAAATGCTTTCAGACGCCAAGGAGATTTGGATCAGGCACTAAAGGCCTAAATCCCAAAACCATTGTAATTCATGGGAGTCTTTCCACTGGCTTCAAGGGACTTTGGATCACGCTACCTGTCCACACGAGCTCTCAACACACTGCCTACTTATATTTATCCACACACACAAAACACTTCAGCCATCAGTTTAATATTTGAGATGTGGCCAGAATATCTGCATACTTTTTTTTGTAGCCACAAAAATACGATGACTATTCAAAAAAAGAAAAGCCAGCCAGCAGGCCACATGCCATGCAAGACTGGCTGAGGAAACCGGGCAGTACTGCGTCCGAATTTCTTGGGAAATGCATTGAATTATTACAGGATTTAATGTTTGGAAGACGAAATTACCCTTGTAAGTGACCTCAAATGTAATAAAGAACCGAGACTAGTCAGTGCTATGGTTTTATTGCTGAAAATCACAAAGTGATGTACTATAGTAGCACAAACATGTTGTAAATTACGGAGAGTAATAGACCATGCAAAATACTGGAGGAACATAGACTGTATATCTATGTGTGGGTATATATAATAGATATGTGAGCTGTATAGGGAAACCATCTCTGGACATAATTAGGACTGATGAATTAATGACTGCTGTGATTTAAAATATATTGGGTGAAATCCTAGCCTCATCGAAGTCCATGGCAAAATGCCCATAGACTTCAATGGGACCAAGATTTCATTCATTATGCATAGGTATATATGACCTGTTTATTTCAATGAAAAAGGAAGAGCACAGACAAGAATTCAACAACTTTCAGTCCAAGCTATTTGGACCATGACTTTGCATGTTTGTACAGCACCTAGTATAATGGGGCCCTGATCCGTATTGGGTCCTTTCTCCAGAAGACAGAACTATGCTCACAAAAACAATGTGTCCTGTAGACAGCTGTGGAAAATATATAAGGCCATCTCCTGAGATGATGTAAATATGCATAGTTCCAGTAAGTTCAATGGAGCTGTGTTGACTGACAATAGCTAGGGACCCAGCTGACATAGCTTACCAGATCTTAGAATGTAATGTCATCTGTTCCAATTCTCCGCTGTTTGTGCATCATGTATAAACAATGCTGCCATTCTGATATTCTCTCCACCCTGGACTTGCTTTGCCCAGGGGTAAATGTCAATGTAGGTGCAAGTATGCAGTGTTGTTGTAGCTGTGTTGGTCCGAGGATATGAGAGAGAGAGAGAGATGAGAATCAGACCCATGAGGTTTGGCTCTATCCACTCACTGGCCACTGACCCCGTCGTTCCTCTTCATATATACTGCACAAGCAGAAGTACAAGCTGTGTTTGCAGCTCTCACTGCTTTGTCACAAATCTCATGATGTATGAGGATTTTCGTAAAGTCTCAGCTCCTGGAGTCAGCTGATTTCATCACACTCAGCTTTCATTTAAAAAAAAAAAGTTTCTATCCTTCATGGCTCTGGAGAAACGCTTGAAAATGTGACTGCCTAAAGGCTAGAAAACTAAAGGGCAACTAAAAATAACCCCACCTTTTTTCCCAAAATTGTGATTTTTCAACCAATCTCATCAGCCCAAATCTTGGTTTTTGAATGCCAGGAGTTGGCAGTACTATGTAAACTTATACCTTGACTGCGACTAGCCCTGCATCCGGTCCATTCAAACATTCTGTTCAGACCAAAAGCAGAAATAAAGGGTGAAACCCTCACCCCAGTGAAGTCAATGGGAGTTTTGCCAGTGACATTGGTGGGCCCAGGATTTCACGCAAAGTCTGTGGCAGGGCTGGGAAGCGAACTCAGATATTAAGGCTCAATAAGATCAGGGAACTGAGCAAAGCTCAGGCAAGATTCGCATTTTTCACATGAAGGCAATTGGCCATTGGAAGAGTTGTGGTAAATTCGCTGTCACTTGCTGTCTTTAGATGCAGATCGGATGCCTTTCTAAAAGAAACGATCTAGTTCATCCACAAACTATTGAGTTACATGTGGGTATCACTGGGTAAAGTTTTGCGGCGCATGTTATACAGGAGGCCAGATTAGATAATCATAAAGATCCCTTTTGGCTTTAAAAATCTCTGACTCTTCTAAATCCCAATGCAGTACCTTAACCCAAGGAGCATACTTCACAGTTGAAGGGTGTTTCGATCTTGGGTTTCGGTTCAGGGCTGCCCCTAACAATAACCTGAGATAAACAAGTGAGTCCCATTTTCCCTGTTCCCAGCAACAAAAGGGGAAAGAGCTTGTTAACGTTTGAATGAAGCCTCATCTCTAGCATGACCATGTGTCCTGTTTTGGTTGGGACAGTTCCCTTTTTAAGCTCTGTTCTGACCTACCCAGTTTTGCCAAAAAAGTCGGGATTTGTCCCATTGCCAACTGATAGGGAATGTTGGGCAGGTGTGAGCAACCACACCAGATCCCTAGCCAGCCCCATGCTGGGAGGAAGGGCTCAGGTGAGCCCCACACGGGGGCAGGAGGGAACTCAAGCTGCCAGCCCTGGGCAGCAGAGCTCAGGCAAGCTCTGGGCGGTGTCCCATTTTCCCTTTGGGAAATATGGTCACCCTACTCATCTCTTTTGGGAAAGAAGTGCAAGGAAAAAAGTCTCAGCTCCACCAATGCAGTGTTTATGCTTCATTTGCTTCCACCCGTGCCCAGTGATTACTACACACTGCCGCAAATGCAGAGTAAAGTTATGGATTTATCTTATCTTTGAACTTTACTCCATAAAGTTGAGCATGAACTATGGGGCCGGGGGGAAGGGCACCAGGCACAGCAATGCTGATTGCATGCCAGAAAGCCATATAAGTATTCTTATTCATCTATCTAATCCCCGCAGCACATGACAAATTGCCAGCATTCATCTATCTAGCCTTAGCAGGCTTCAGAACTCATGAGTCATATGTTCACGCCACCGCCTTTTGTAAACAAGTATTCTAAATATGCATTGATCTGGCAAACTTCATTATTATTTATCAAAATGTTCTCTTGACTCCTAACACTTAATAACAATAATGAAGAATAATGCTAAGTTCCAACGCTGCAAAAAAATCCAGATCTGTATAGTTATTTTGCAAGTTTAAAATGAGGCTGTTTGTTGCCATAAAAATGAGTGGATTTGTTTTCCTTTGTATTACGCGGCTAACAAAATTATCAGGATTCATCTGTAGCTTTTTTTAAGTGACATTGGGCTAAATATTAGTCATTGTAAGATGCATTTGTGTTTACAATTTTGAGTCCCTTATGAATTATTCAGCAACAAGCAACCATAGCCTTTACAGATTTATACTGTATGGGGACTGCAAATCGGGTCTCCTGGGTTCTAGTCCTCACTCTGCCATTGACTCTCTGAGTGACCTTAGAAAAATTATTTACCCTCTCCATACCTTAGTTTACCTGTTTGTAACACAGCTATAATAATAACACAACGTTGATTCAAGGATTAATTAATATTGTAAAGGGCTTTTAGATTGTGAGATGAGAGACAATTTGCATGTAAATTAATTTCCTGTCATTACACAAAAGAGAAATCTTGTCTCAGGAGTGGCTGCAAACAGCCATGTGATGACTCAGTATCTTTATACAATATTACCTCAACAATGCTGTGGTCAAGAGCAAAGTTAACCAATCTGATTATTTATGCAAATGAGTGCACCTTAAGTAGCTACTGTTGAGTCAGTCCAGTACTGTTTGCAAATCCTTGCTTCTTGATTGATACATCAGAGGGGACTAGCGTCCCCCCACCAGACATCTAACTTCATCTCCCCTTTAAAATGTTAGTTTATAAGGCAAAATGATGCTGATATAGAGTTGCCAATTTGGGTTGGACGTATTCTGGAGTTTTCATCACATGATTTATTCTTTAATTCCTGGGGGACTCCTGGGCAATCCTGGAGGGTTGGCACCCCTATGCTGATAAGAGCTCAGTATTGTAATGACCACTAAAATCAGGGTATTCATGAATTAAGATTGACATTGTGTGTGATTATCTACTTGGGTGTCAGAAGAGTGGCTGATTTTACACAGAGTCTGATCCTTCTCCCATTTATCCTGACTGGAGCAAGATTTAGCTGACACACTGCAGTTACCCCTTGAACTGCAATATATAGGCACAACTCTATGCTGTGGATTAGGGCATCCATGATTCTTTGCTATCAGTAACACCCTTGCGTTTATTGCCTGGTGTTTGAGCCTTAACGTTACTTTTAGGTAATGCTCTATATCTAATTTTGCAGACTATAGATCAGAATAAGTATGAAAGCCAGTATATTTGTCAGCATGTCATTGGAACTGAATTCTTGTTTGGGTTTTATTCTGCAAGAAGCATATGGGCATATCCTGGTACTGCAAATGGGTTTCCAAGTAAGATAGCACTTACATGTATTTTTGATTTACTATCACAGTACACTCACTTCAAATTGATATTAGTGAATCAGGTTGTAAAGAAGCAAGGGCAGTCACATTTAAAGGACACCAGACACTGCCTGCTTCAATTTTTTAAAGCAGAAAAACTTTCATCTCTCTGTCCTTGAGTTTTCTATACTATTTTACTAAATTTTATTCCAGTGCTACAACTTAATCTTTTTCTCCTCAAATCTGTATTTATTTACATTGCAGAATATTTTGGAGATGTCTTATGGAGAATCCTGTAGGTTGGTTTTTTTTATAGTATTGGTATTAAATAGGTTTAGCTTTTTACAAAGATTCCTAGGACCTGCCACTAAAGACTGACTTAATCAGAAACATTTAAGCAGGTCTGATTTCAGCCAGCAGAGGGCAAAGGTACACACCAGCGGCTAGCACTATATAGCTAGCAAAGAGAGACTAGTTCATTGCATGACATGATTGCCTTCCCCTTTTCTCCCTCCCCCCTCCAAAAAAATACCCAAAGCTTTGGAATGTTGAGCCAATTAAGTTACTTGTTTGGTTTAACAATTCTTTATAATTGTTTATGTAATTCTTATTTTAAAAAAATCAATGAAGAGAATGTATTAAAATGCATTAATGAAGTTTAGAATGTCTCCTGTGGTATAGCGATAGATCAGTTCCTCTGAACATATGGGATGAGACAGCATTGTTCCTAGCTCTGAAATTTTTTTTTTCATACATCATTATTAGGGGGGGGGGGGTTGTCTTTGGTTTTTCTTTATTACAGTAACCAAACCAAGATTGGGCCCCCCCTGTGCTCGGCGCCCTACAAACACAATGGGAGATTGGCTCTGCCCCCAAAGCAGGGCCGGCTCCGGCTTTTCTGCCGCCCCAAGCGGCAAAAAAAAAAAAAAAAAAAAAGAAGACGAGCGGCGGCACTTCGGCGGCGGGTCCTCCCTCTCTTCCTCTTCAGCGGCAATTCGGTGGCAGCTCAAAGAGGAAGAGAGGGAATGAGGGACTTGCCGCCGAAGACCCTGGACGTGCTGCCCCGATACCGGACGGAGTGCTGCCCCTTTGAATTGGCCGCACCAAGCACCTGCTTCCTACGCTGGTGCCTGGAGCCAGCCCTGCCCCAAAGAGCTCGCAATCTATATAAAACAGACAAAGGGTAAGAGGAGAAAGAGAGCTTGAAGTGACTTGCCCAAGTTCATACAGCAGCTCAGTGCCTGAGTCAGATTCTTGACTCCCAATCCAGTGCCCTACCTCAGGCTGCGCCGGCTCCACCTCAGTATAAGAAAAGACCTCTCCCCTTACCCGCTTTGTCTCCCATGATACAGGCAGATCCTACAAGGTACTATTCACATTCATTTCCTACCAGCCCCTTCCTGTCCCTTCACACTGCTTCTCATCGCAGGACCCTTATGAGCAAGGTGTCATCACACGCTGGCCACCGTCCAGGTCATGGGTATAACTTAGGGTACATCTATACTTACCTCCGGGTTCGGCGGTAAGCAATCGATCTTCTGGGATCGATTTATCGCGTCTTGTCTAGACACGATAAATCGATCCCGGAAGTGATCGCCGTCGACGCCGGTACTCCTGCGCCGCGAGAGGAGTATGCGGAGTCGACGGGGGAGCCTGCCTGCCGCGGGTGGACCCGCGGTAAGTACCTGGTAGTTCGAACTAAGATACTTCGACTTCAGCTACATTATTCACGTTGTTGCGTATCTTAGTTGGAACTAGGGGGTTAGTGTGGACCAGCCCTTAGTCTCCCTTCCATGCCAGAGGGCACTAGTGGAATGCAGCTCTTTAAGGGCTAGAGTGTACCATTTAGTTACTGCCCTAGTTGGCACAACAGAGATGCTTAGAGCGATGCACTGCTTGCCATAAGAAATTGCCAGACTGGGTCAAACCATTGGGCCATCTGCTCCAGGACCCTGTCACTTACAGTGCCCGACGCCAGATGCTTTGTAGGAAGGTGTGAGAAACCTGCAATAGGTGGATAAATGGTGGGATAATTAGCCCCCAGGAAAGTCTGATCCTTATGGTTAGAGATTGTCTTCAGGTTTTGATCCTTTCAAAAAGTCTTTGTTTGCATTAACTGTTCTAACTGGATACTCTTGCCATCCGTACCCATGTCTCTGAGTCTTACTGAATCTTTGAATCATCCTGTAGCAGTGAGTTCCACAGTATTATTATGCACTGAGTGAACTAGTACTTCCTTTAATCAGGCCTGAATTTGCTACTTCTTTGAATGTCTCATTCTTGTGTAGTGAGGCAGGGAGAATAGAAGCTCCTAATCTATTTCTCTGTCCCATTTGATATTTTATATACTACTTATTTGTCACCTTTCTAAGGTAAATAATCAAAATCTTGTCAATCTCTCCTCATAAGTCTTTTTTCCAGGCCACTAATTATTCTCATCCACCTTCTCTGAACTCCTTCTAATTCTACAGTATCCATTCTGAAATGGGGTGACCAGAACTGCACACAGAATCCAGACAAGGTCACTCCAATGATTTATATAATGGCATTATGAGATTCCCCATAATATTCTCCATCCCATTCCTTATACATCCTAACATCTTGCTCACTATTAGACCATAGCTGCAGGTGAGCAGAGAACTCCACTGACCTGTATACAGTGATGCCCAGCTCCCTTTGCTCGGTTGTATTAGTCGTGTATGGTGTATTAGTAGTATGGTGTATTAGTAATTCAGATTTTTCTCTCCAATGTAAATTTACTTTGCATATACCAATATTGAACTTCATCTGTCATCATCATGTTGTCCATTCACTTAGCTTAGTTAAGTTCCTTGGAGGCTTCTCTAGACTTGAGTAATCTACATCAGGGATAGCTCAGTGGTTTGAGCATTGGCCTGCTAAACCCAGGGTTGTGAGTTCAATCCTTGAGGGGCCATTTAGGGATCTGGGGCAAAAATCTGTCTGGGGATTGGTCCTGCTTTGAGCAGGGGGTTGGACTAGACCCCTCTCCCATCGATTTGTGTACTCCACCTCCCCGAGAAGCGTAAGGGACGCTCTCCTGTCGACACAGCGCAGTGTAGCCACTACGGTAAGTGGATCTAACTACATCGACTTCAGTTACGTTATTCACGTAACTGACATTGCGTAAGTTAGATCAATTTACTGTGATAGTGTACACCAGCCCTTACATCGGCGGGACAAAGTTATAGTGTGAACACTGACATAATTAGGTCAATGGAAGGCAGCTTACATCGACCTAACTGGGTTGTGTAGACCAGGCTTTAGCGAGTGGAGATTTCTGAAAAGGAGAAGGAGAAAACAATTAAACCAAGGAAACATCTGCAAAAGGTTTTCTCCTATTTCAGAATTTCAGGAATGCCTGTACAATGGAGGGGCTCTCCAACTTTTTTCATAGTACAGACCACATCTTAGGAAAGAGATTGTCCCATAGATGCCTTGTGTCCCGTTCATGAGCAGATAACCTGCCTGTGGCAACTCCAGCGATGGCTGACATGGAAAAGTAGTAGTGGGAATGTATTAATGTATCAGAGCTGCCTTTTAATGGGCTTGAACAACTGGAAATGAGAAGGAAGTACAGCACAATGTGACTAGCCCATCCTCCATGTACCACCAGCAGCTGCTTTGCTGATCACCGTTTGAGAGCCCCAATATAACCAACTCTCTCCGTTCATTTGAATTCAAGGGCACTGAATTATGTAGTGCTCTGTAACCTAAAACTAAAACCCTTTAGGTACCTTTTAGGAAAAACACCCATGGAACTGTGGTAACCTTATGTTTCTTGTTATAAAGTAATGCAAAAGGCTGGTCTCATTAAACTTTTAGCAGCCGTGCATTTTAGCTCTGTACATAAAGAATGCTGAGTACTGATCGGATTCATGAATTTGTTCAAATCTTGCTGAAAATGTAATAGGTGAAGTGCATTACATTTTAGGATAAAAGGCAGAAATTCAGTGGGATTGTTCTGGTGCCATCATAAATGAATCATAGCTTTGCTATTAAAATCCATACCACATCACGCCACTTACAACATATTGAAAAGCCTTATTTATTGGTTCATGTTAAAAATATCAAAGCCAAAAAAAAATACATGTCGCTAGTTTTCAATGTAATATCCTTGATGGGGCAGAGCCCTGGGTGCATTTTGGGGGTGGGATTGGAAAAGCCTGTCTGTTGGGCATACAGGGCATGAATGTAAAGGTGAAAGTATTGTACGACGCATGGAGGAAAAGAATGCGGGGAGTGTTAGTATTAGTAAGAAGCATCTCTTCTTTTAGGCCCCAATTTGGGGAAGCATGTAAGCACCTGCTTAGCCCTACCTTATACAGGCAAATACTTCATGCACATACTTAAATCCCATTGAGATCAATGGGACTTAAGCCCGTTAAGTACTGATCTTGCACCACCAAAGTCAATGAGACTTTAATCACTGATTTCAGTGGGAGCACCGGAGCAGGAGTAGGGTCATGGCTTGTTGAACAGGGAGGAGCGTCAGCCCAGAGTTAAGGCTAAGCACATGTTTAAATGCTGTCCCGAATTGGCACCATATGTTGTTTAAAAAAGCAATTCTGAACCGTCGAGAGTCCAGGTGTCCCAGATGAAAAACAGAAAGGTCGCATTAGTCACAGTACTCAAAATGCATACAGCAACCACAGCTCTGCTGAGGAAAAGCCCTGATGCAGGAAAAGAGAGCTGAGGGATAACACTGTTAGTATTCGTGGATTGTGGTAGTGTCCAGGGACCCCAGGCATAGTCCAGGACCCCATTGTGCTAGGTGCTGTACAAACACAGAACAAAAAGACGGTCCCTGCCCCAGGGGCACTGGAACAGAGGGGGGCAGAGGGCCAGGGCCCCATCACTTTTTACCCACCGAATAGGGTGGCCAACTTTCTCATTTGTGAAAACCGGACACTGAGCGCCGGAACCTCCACCATCCCCTGCTCCACCTCTTCCCTTGCGGCCCTGCCCCTTGCTCCACCTTTTTCCCTCGAGGCCCCGCCACCCGTTCCTCTCTCCCGCCCACCACCGTCACTCGCTGCTCTCTCCACCGCCCTCCCCCTGCCAGCTGAGCAGGGCTCTAGGGGTGGAGGGGTGACTGGCGCAAGACAGGGGAGGAAGAGCTGCACTCCAGGGGTGGGTGGGGGGACTGGGGCAGGGAGACCCGCGCTTGGGGCAGGACGGAGGAGCCACTGGTACCTCTCTCTGCTGAAGCCATTCCTGAGTGCTCCACTGCTCCTCCAGGCTCCAGCAGCAGCTGCTGCTCTTCCCACCCCCTAGTAGGAGAGGCCGGTTACTGCAGGCAGCTGGACTTTTAGTGTCCAGCCAGCCGTGCTCATCAGACATTGCCAGGTTCCCTTTTCGTTCAAACTTTCCAGTCAAAAACTGGACACCTGGCAACGCTACTGCCATAAGGGCAAGTGACGGGGAGAGGGGGTGGAGAGGAGCGAGCAGGAGGGCGGGGTCCTGGGGGGGGAAGAGGTGGCGTGGGAGCTGGGCCTCGGGGGAAGGGGCAGCACTGGGAGGCAGGGCCACGTTTAGGGCGCAAGTGCCCCCCACATACTTTTAGGGAGCATCTGTCACCCCTGCCCCAGCCAGCTTCACTAATGTGTATGGAAAATAATGTCTGCAACAGCAATAATACCCTAAGACCTTATAATACCCTTAATAATTTATACATAAACATCTAACCGCTTGTAGCTAGGGTCATTTTCAACAGGAGGTAAGGTGTATGTATGATGCTTTGTGGTGATTATGAAAGGCGGCAGACAGAGCTCTGTAGCTTGAGAACCGCTCCGTTTGGCGGATAAACAGGAAGGACACTGGCAATGCAAGCTTCCCCACATCATTAATGAGCCTCAGCCATCATGGGGCGAGACTGCCTTTATGTCAGCTCAGTCGACCTCTCTGCTAATGCTGACCTTGCTGTCACTCATGGTGTGGACTCGGACAGAGAATACCAAGTCATTTCAGACACTTCACTGAACAGCTTTCAGTCACTGCTGCCCCAGGCTGGATTTGAACCAGTGACCCACAGAGGACAGGGTCCGGATCCTGTTACCCATCCCCTTAGAGTCATGGAGTTTAAGGCCAGAAGCAACAAGTAGAGCATTCTAGTCTGATCACAAGCCACCAGAACCACCCACACACTAACCCCAACAACTAACATTAGACTACTAGAGTATTACAGCCCACAGCAGACTAGTCTATTATGGATCACAGGAAGAGAACAGGAGGGAATGAGGTGCACCAGTGCCCAAGGCCTTCACAATGGCAGGGAAGTGAGTGATTCAGTGAAATATACCCAGAGAGATTCCTGCCCACACGCTGCAGAGGGAGGCGAAAACCCCTCCAGGGCGCTGCCAATCTGACCTGGGGGGAAATTCCTTTCTGACTCCACATATGGCCATCAGTTAGATCCTGCTAGATCCCCATCATCCTCAAGCCTGTAATATATGTAATAAAATCCATCTTTTAACTAACGAATTTTTTCTGGTTCAATCAAAAACATACGGTACTAACCTTCGGGGGGAAATACATCAAGATTTACATTTTGTCTTCAAGAGACGTAAGGAATTGATTTTAGGGAAGAATATACCATACACTACAGTAAGGGTAGATATCAAGTTACTCATATGGCAATCATTGCTTAGATACCATACTAGCAGGCTTGGTAGGAAAACCTTAAACAGACAGTGACGTGTAAGTGAGAGCATATACATTTAGCATGGGAGTGGCTAAACTAGCCAACACCTGGATTAAGCCTAGGAGCATGCCCAGTGTGAACTAAATGTTTCCCAAAGTCTGATTTTAATAAAGAGCATTGTACCATCTCATTAGAAAGCCTGTCTCCTTGCTACACATTACAGCTGCAGAGAAAGTCACGCAGTTCCTTCTTCTGAATGGCTAAGGGCTGAACAGGAGAGTTTACTGTACAAACAGTACTCACAAAGGGCAGCATTCTGGCCTGCTTGTCTTCCAAACAAGCGCTAAGTAACACAGTGGGTTCCTGGGCAAGGGCATGCCCTACAGCTCAACTCTGCAGTCAGAGCTAAGAGGCAGGCTACTGGTCCTGGGCTTTCTGAGGGAGTGGGTTTTTCTATATCTTCTCTCTGAAGCAGGCCAGCCATCATATGTCTCCTTCCTTCTCCTCCTGGGAGGCAGGTCGCTCCTTCTACAGAATGCTAGGCCAAGATATTTAAAAGTGACTAGCAATTTTGGGTGCTTCCATTTCTGAATGCCAAGCTGGAGACACCTGATACGGGGCCTCCTCTTCACATTTAGGGTTGCCAACTGTCCAATCACACAAACACAAACACCCTTGCCCTGCCCCTGCCGCTTCCCTGAGGCCCCGCCCCTGCCCCACCCCTTCTCCAAGGCCCCTCCCTGCTCACTCCTGGGGCAGGGGGTGGGTTGTGGGAGCGGGTGCGGGCTCTGGGCTGGGACCGAGGGGTTTGGAGTGTAAGGAGGGGGCTCCGGGCTGAGCCTGGAGCAGGGGGTTGGGGTGCAGGAGGGGCTGTGGGGTGCAAGCTCTGGGAGGGAGTTTGGGTGCAGGAGAGAGCTCAGGGCTGTGGCGGAGGATTAGGGTGCAGGATCTGGGAGGGAGTCTGGATGTGGGAAGGGGCTCGGGGCTGGGGTGTGGGGTGTGTGCTCTGGGAGAGAGTTTGGGTGAGATAATATCTTTTATTGGACCAACTTCTGCTGGAGAGAGAGACAAGCTTTAAAGCACACAGAGCTCTTCTTCCTGAAGAATAAATGTCTTAATAAAGACACTGAGTGTATGGCTTATTACAACATATCTGTAACCCCTCACCTTTTTGTCCTATGACTGCAGGTGTGTTAATGGGCTACCTCACCTTGTATAGCCACCTATGTGCTAACTACTTATGCTATCAAGTATCAGGGGGTACTTATGCTAAACTATATGTTCAATCTTGTATTTCGCTGGGACATTCTAAGTACTTTTCCCAGCCCTGAAGAAGAGCTCTGTGTGGCTTGGAAGCTTGTCTCTCTCCCAACAGAAGTTGATCCAATAAAAGATATTACCTCACCCACATTGTGTGTGTGTGTCTCTCTCAACCCCTCTTCCCACACAGCTCAGATTCCTGACCCGCCTTGCACATGGCCTGTGTTTTCGGCCATGGCTCCCATTGTTTCAGCTATCTAGTCCATAAAGGAACTTAATTGCTTTTTACATTTATCCTGAATATAGGGCAGTTATCACACCCACCAGCTCCAATAAGGTTTCACCCAGGCTAACACTCTATTATCTATAGGTTCTTATACCACATTCATCACTATTATGTCTGAGGGCCTTCATGTAGCCCATTAAGCAATGTGACTAACATCTGTCTCTTATTGCCTCCCTGGGGGAAATGTGTTTTGCTTTCGTAATTTTTCTATAATATCTAGGTTAGAATAGCTGATTTTTCAGCTCCTTGACCAAACCAAAAGGCTCAGGGGTGGGGGAGGAGAAGGGAATTGTTTTGGGTCAGCCCAAAATGATTTTTTTTTTAAATCTTTGGTGAATGGAAAAAATCATCAAAAAATTGAGGTCAAATGAACTATGTTTGCCCCATAATGAAACATTTTGTTTAGTTTTTTAGGTTAAGCTTTAAAAAATTTTTTTCAACAAAATCTATCAATCCACTCAAATGTGCATTTCTCAGCAAAGAAAAGTTTTGTCTGAGAAATGCTGCCAGCTCTTGTGTACACACACACACACACACGTTGTTGCATGTTTATGTAAGAGAAGTATGCAGTGTAATTGTAGTTGTGTTGGTCCTAGTCTATGTAAAAGAAAGTGAGGTCAAAGAAATGTGAATAGAATAGAATATAGTAACAAAGTGGTTAATTAGGGCTATTGGATGAAATCCTGGACCTATTGAATTTAATGGGAGGTTTGCCATTAACTTCTAGAGGGCCAGGATTTCACCCTTTTTATTAATCTTGACAATGCTCCTTTTAAAATCAAAGCATATGCTAGGCTCGAGGAACAACTAGAAAGCATAAAAGAATACAAGTCTGACCTCTATGAAACATTACCCTGTATTTACTGGTCCCACACCCTAGCAATCTTTACAAACGTGTTCTGCTTTACATCAGTAGCAAATGCATAACCCACATTTCTGCTTTCCTCTTTAAAAAGGTTTGCGTGTGAGAAACGGGATCAGAGAGCATGCAGAGTCCTCTGATCAGTTTACCACTGAGGTTTGCTTGCGCTGGTTCTGAGCTCAAGTATCTCATTGGCATTTTTCAGATATCAGAGAAGAAATATCTGTCGGAACTTGCAGGGCACTTGGAGGTTTATGGGCAAATTTCTGCAGCACCTGAATCCTTTTCAACAGAGGGAAATTCTTAAGCAAATAGCTGGGTGCTGCTCTATTTAATACCCACCAAAATGTCATCTTTAGGTCCTTGATTCTACAGCCTGCATACATATTGATTTCAATGAGGGAATCATATGCAACATTAGTCAGAATGTAGTTCCGGCCTTTATTTAAATACACTTGGGTTATTTATTATTTTCCTTTGAGAATCTATTTGAGTTCCAATCTAAGGGTGGGGTGGGGTGGGGCTGGGAAACAGGCCACAGAATGGCACTGCAGAGAGTGCATTTAACTGGGCAAGTAAAAAAATCTCTTGCAAAACAAATTGGAAGGAGGGTAATGTAAAGCATTGGGATTGCAAGAGTAGCCTCCAAATGTGCTCCAGGGAGGCAGCCAGGCAGCCAAGCAATGTGATAACTGTTTGTTATCTGCATATACCCTATATAGACTATGGGTTTTATCACTAACCTGTATAGTCACGTTCAGTAACAGCACAGTGAGAGGCAGGGCTGTACATTTAGACTTGAGTGAGCTATTAGACCAAACAAGAGAAGTAGGAGATCAAGAATGAATTTAATGTTATACCAACTTCTTTCAACTTGGAGCTCCCTTAATTATTATTGATTTTCAGAATGATATTTTACTAGACCAGGATGGAAATTCAAGTTTGGTCATAAACAGGTGTTTTCAAACTAACATAATCATTAATTTTACCCTTGAAACTTTACAAACACTTTTTGAATGGGAATTATCAAGACTGAATGCAATATTATTGAACTAGCTAATCGAGCGTATTCTGCTAAGGATATAAATCGTTAATCGTGTGAACACGAGTTTCCAAGTTCAAGTAATGGCAGGGTTTTTTCCCCCAGATGACTATTTAAACATTTTGTGTTGTTCGTCAATAATTCAGCAAATAGAAAGCAATTAAAGGAAGAAATAAATAGATGGCCTGATTTGCAAGAATGGTGAGTTACCCAAATTGCAATTAAAGATATTAGAATGATGCAGATGCTCTGGATTGCTGAAAAATTTGACCACAATCCCTTGGGGGGGAAAATCTAGCTAATTATAAATTAAGATATTCTTCTGTACATTAAAATATAAGTGGGCTCATTTGATGGATTCATTAATAAAGCAATCCATTAATCCACAGGTTAATGAACCAGTAAAATACACACTCAAAAGCATCTCACAGTTATCATTGCTATGGCATTTAAAACAGAATTTAATTTGCCTTTTAAATCGTTGAAATAATTTGCTTTGTTTTGGCCATAAACACTGAGTCCTGTCCATTGCGCATGGGATGACCCATAGGAGCTGGGAAACACAAGACGATTCTTTGAGATTTTTCCCCCATCCCAAAAAAGTTCCTGCATTCCATTTTTAACTCACGCTGTGCTGGCCCTTTTCCTAATGAGACGAGTGAAGTTCAGAGACGGGGTCTTTGTCTTAAACTTTGAATTTTCTGTCTTTTGCTGCTTTGTGTTCTTTAGCATTATCGAATCTCTTCACTCCCACCCGCCATCACATCTCCCTAGGCAGTGGCAACTCTATTTCTAGCATTTGAGAGAGGACGTACCGCCTGTGTGGTTCAGCACTGAAGGATTAAAGTATCTCTCTCTTTACATTGTGGACATGAAGTAGCTGCTTCTCATTGTATACAAAATTGCAAGGTTAAATACAACAAAGGTAGATTGTCTAGTCCAGGGGGTCTCAAACTGGGGGACGGGACCCCTCAGGGGGTCATGAGGTTATTACGTGGGGGATCGCGAGCTGTCAGCCTCCACTCTGAACCCCGCTTCACCTCCAGCATTTATAATAGTGTTAAATCTAAAAAAGTGTTTTTAATTTATAAGGGAGGGGGAATGTACTCAGAGACTTGCTGTGTGAAAGGGGTCACCAGTACAAAAGTCTGAGAACCACTGAGCAAAGCAAACTTAGCTTGCTACAAGACTGCAGGGAGAGGGGCGAAGATGGCTTCAGGCCACCGTTGTGTCACGCCTAATTCTGGCTGGCTCATCACTAGACTGGTCTCTCAACAGATTAGAGCACCCTGAAGACTGCTCTACACTACACAGGCTGGTAACAGGCCCAGTGAGCCTTTTGACAGCGAGGGACCTCCAGGGTGTTTGGACCATGCCCCCTTTTCCCAAGATATGACTCCTCCACTAAGGCAGGGGTGCTGTTATGACAGTCACTTTGGCAGGTCTGCACTACCCATGGATTTTCTTACCTGGGAGGATCTTCTGCTGGATGGATCCACACCAGAGAATCTGACCCAGCAATTATACAACCAAATAAATTGACATTTGGTAAATTAGTGTCCTACTCTTCATTAGAGCATGTGAAAAATCTCTGTAATTAGGCATTGTGAGGACAGTTCTCAGTGGCCCATCAATAGTAAGATTTTACTAAGCATAATAATAATGCCTAGCTCTTATATAGCACTTTTCAATAGTAAATTTCAAAGAGCTTTACAAAGGAAGGAAGTATTAGTATCCCAGTTTTACAGATGGGGAAACTGAGGCACGGGGAGATGAAGTGACTTGCCCAACATCACCCAGTAGGCAAGTAGCAGAACACAGTCTTTTGAGTCCCACTCTAGTGTTTTTGTGCCATAAAACCACACACGAATTGCCATATAAGAGCAGACCCACGGTCTATCTGACAGTGGCCAACACCAGATGCTTTGGAGGAAGATGCAAGAAACCTCCTAAGCCCTTGTGGTGAGAGACTGGTTTACATCCTGAAGCATTAGGTTTAATATCTCTTCCAATAGTTGTTACCCTTACTTAGTAATGCAGGATATACTTGTTATCCATATTAAGTGTCTAGTCGCTCTTTGAATCTTGCTGAGTTTTCGGCCTAAATAACATGCAGTGGCAATGAGTTCCACAGTCTAATTACACATTTTGTGAAGAATGTTTTCAATTTGCTACATTTTAAATTGAGTTCATTGACTGTCTCCTTGCTCTTAAGTTATGGGATGGAGAAGAGAAGCTCCCTACCCATCTTCAGATTTTATATGTGACTTTGGGTACGTAGGACTGAGTAAAACTTGACAAAGGTACTCAAGCCTCTATGGAAGTTTTGTTTGAATAAGGAGTGAAAAATTAGGCTATTATCAACATATAGGGGCACAAAATACTGGGTACAATTGTGTTTTTCTTCTTTTTGGTGCTATCAACGAATAAGATTTAATTTTGCAATCTGCCATTGGTCCATGATGTGCATTAAGTTGCCTTAATAGTTGTATTATGATCACTTGAAAATCAGTTTTTCTTTTTGTGTGGGAAGCAACTTTGTCAGAAACTGGAGGGTTTTTTAACTTTTACGCAATACAGATGGGATTTTCAAAACCCTTCCAGGCTGGCTTAACTCCCCTTTGAAAACCATAGGAGTTTCCCCATTGACTTTAATGGGAACAGAGTCCGGCCACTGCTGATCATTTCTGAAACCACATGAGAAACGTTCAAATAGCTGTGTGGCATAAGATAATTGATGCTTATTGCTTTGTACGAGGTATGTCAAAAATACACTTCAAAACCATTTCGTACAGCCATAAGCCTTTTTTAAAGTGAAGCTCGAGATACAAAATTCCCCTATCAGGGCAGCTTTCCATCCCTTAAATTCCAGGCGTGTACAGATCTGGGATTTTGGGGCTAGCCCATGATATAAGCAGGGGGCGATTTCAGAATTTGAATCTTGGTTTGGATTTGGGACATCCCCAGAGTGGAAGATGCTCAGATCTGGGGTTCTGGTTTGAACCAATCTTTAAATGAAACGTTAGGCTTCCCTAACAGAGCCAGTACAATCCATCCAGAAAATTATTGCCTTCACTTTGAGCTTCTTTGGTTTGGTGGGTCTAAGCCAGACCATTGATGTCACATGAATTTTGTCTTGTGACTTAATATTCATCTCTGAGTTTGCAAGTTGGCAATCATAAGGCTTTCCAGTTTTAAAAGCCGCTCTTGGGTACTAAAATGCTGCCTGCTTGTATCAGGAGCAGCGTTACTTCTAGAGTGTCTATATCATTCATTCGTAATAGACCACAGGAGACAGAAGTATTTGGTTAAATACTATTGGGAAGAGAATCATTGCCTAGGCTTCACAGCCAGGCTCCCTTCCTCCAGTGCTAATGCCCTAAGAAACAGCTAAATGCACCACTGCACTAGCTCAAGACCAGATTTCCTACAGTTAATACAGAAATTCTCATACTGATGAATGATGCCACTACTGGTCTCTCTGAAAGAATGAGATGGAACAAGGCTAAAAATAATAATTTGATGGGACCAACCACGCACTCCTTATTTGGGCAAAATTGCTATTGTGTTGAGACCCCACTTCAACAAACCGGGAGGGAATGTGAGGCTGAACAAGGGACCAGATACTCAGCTGGTGTGAATTGGTTTAACTCCACTAAAGACAACAGCAATACTCAGATTTGCATCACCTGAGGATCTGGCCCATAGTGTGCAGTAGCAAATATATCTGAAAGAAACGTCCAGCCATGGTTGGCTACATGGGGGTGAAACAGGCTAACATTTGCTACTTTCAAGTTCTTCCAAACGTGAAGTTCAGGCTGAATTTGGCAAAAAGTTCTCTCATCGTGGGCTGCTTAATTAAGCTCAAAATCCAGCTTCTGGGAGTCTGACCCCTCCTCCCGCAGTGTTTGCATGATTCCCTGTGAACCAAGACAATTAGCTTCCATAAGACTCCATTCACAAGTGAAAATTAGTTCGATAACATCTGGATCCCCTAAAGCTATTTGTCTTGGCATTGGAGAGGAAGGATAAAAATCAAAGTGACTGTTGTAACTAGCATCATTTTAAAGGTAATTTCGATATTTTAATTTTTTCCCCTGTTATCACATGTCTTAAGAAAACCAGGTGGCCTCATGGCAGGGTAGGATGATAATTTACATGTCTTATTTCTGAGCTAAGAGCATGGCTCCCTTTTGTTCAGCTGCTGCAGACTTCTGACTAATGTGATATTTTCTTCTTGATGCTTCCATAGATTAGGATCAAAAGTACTGTCCACAGAAGGGTGGTTCTCCTTTTGTCTGCAAACAGAAATAACAGTTTGAGGCTTTAGTACAAACAACTTATTTAGCGATCACAGGTGAAAGTTGGATTGTGAATGTCCGTTGAATGTCAAGCAAAAAGTCATAGGTCTCTGTATCAGGCAGAGGGACTGGCTTGGAATTAGGCTCTTCCCTACAGAAGACAGCTTTTGGCCTTGCTTGTTTACCCAGCAATGTCTTATTCTGAAGTGGAGCGGATTTATTCTTGTGTTGTATTAGGAAGAACAAAATAGCCCTTTTCAGATGTTAGTACAATGGGATAATTTACAGACAAAAATCATCCGTCACTTTCAGATGATGCAGTGTAGCTAATTTGCTCTTATGAGCAGAGGAAATAAATGCAGCTCAGTAAATAACAATTTCATAACTAGTTTTCTGAGGACTTGAGTCAAAGCCCAAGTTATTTCTCCTGAATCCTAAACCCAATTAGTTGCATGTGTACACTAGCATTTTGTCTTTAGCAGCCTAGGTCAGTGCCCAGGTAGGCCTGTATTTGCTTATGTACAACTGCATGTGCAAAACGGTATATTTGTGTATGCATGTACCTAGATACACCTCAACCCCAATATAACGCTGTCCTCGGGAGCCAAAAAATCTTACCGCGTTATAGGTGAAACCGCGTTATATTGAACTGGCTTTGATCTGCCGGAGTGTGCAGCCCTGCGCCCCCGGAGAGCTGCTTTACCGCGTTATATCCGAATTCGTGTTATATCGGGGTAGAGGTGTACATGTATATCACGTATGGGCCTTGTCCTACAGCCCTTTCTTACCTGGAGGATCAGAACACAAATTGGAGGTGGGGGTGGGGATTTCTGCATGCACCTGATTGTGTGGGGCTGCAAAGTATGTATACATTGCTGAGCAGTTGTGGATCTAGCTGAACTGCCAGGCTGTCTATTAGAGGCTTAGGGGGTTGTTTCCCTAGTTTGCATATGACTTCTTCCCTGCAAGAAACCCTATGAAAAATCTCACCCAAGATCTCAAGATTTCCTGTCTGAGCTGTCCTTTTCAGGCAAATGATATGAATGAAATGTCCTACCACTTTCCTTATTGGGCAATAGCCATGGTCAGTTACTAGGCATCTCCTGGGCCTGAGTGGCAATTTGAATGCAAGGGAATGTTAATAGCCCTCCTTAAAGAAGGATTATCACATATCTCTTTACTGGGCTTTCCCTTCTTACTATGAATTACACTCATTGTCCATCTCAAAACCCTGGGGAGATGCTCTGTTCCGGGAGATATATAGAGACATTTTCAGGGCAGGCCTGGAGAGAGAGAGAGAGAGAGAGTCAAGTATCAGGGGGTAGCCATGTTAGTCTGTATCTACAAAAACAACAAGGAGTCTGGTGGCACCTTAAAGACTAACAGATTTATTTGGGCATAAGCTTTCGTGGGTAAAAACCTCACTTCTTCGTGTGTGAGAGAGAGAGAGAGAGAGAGAGAGAGAGAGAATTTCTGTTGTTTTGACCTGCAGTACAGCACAATGTTGCAGTTGCAACATCATAGCCATTCCCATTGCAAATAGCCCTGTTGCATTAAAGTGGCCTAGATGGAAGAAGACACTCATTAAAATCTTGGTCCAGTCCAGGAAATGCACCATTATTATTGTTATTACTTCTGCTATTTGTTTCCAATTATACAGCTACATGTGCCACATTATTATCCCCATTTTACAGATGAGGCAACTAAGGTCAAAAGATTAAGGGCCATATTTTTCAAGGAATTTGATTTCAATGGGAGTTAGGCACCTACCTCCCTTAAAAAAACTGTCCCTAAGTGACTTGACCAAGGCAAGTAGGATGTCAGTGTCAGAACCAGGATTAAAATGCAGGAATCCCATGTTATTAATCCTGTGCATTGTCCATGCTGCTGGAATTAGCTGCAGCAGCCCAATGGCTCCTACATAGGAAGCAGAAATCCTAGCAACATCAGTAGCATCCACAGGCTTCACACCCCCGACAGCAATTGTATGGGGGACTCTGAACTAACTCATGGGATCTAGGAGGAGCCATGAAGAGAAACTTCTCATCCTAGTGACTGATTTACATTTCCAACATCATCTCTGCAAAATTTGCTAAGGATTCACTGATATTTAATGAATGCAAGTCTAGATTAGCCATGACAGTCTCAAAATTCAGGTCACCCTGAAGGTGCAGCCTCTGTGGACCCCCAAAATCAACTATAATCATGCGAAAGCCATTCCCTGTATTCGTGTGATGGGCTACTGATCCCCCATCTCATTCAGGAGCCTCACTTTCTTCATCAATGGGTTGTTACCCTGCGTATCACTAGTTCAAACAACCAGCATGAGATTCTCACTGCAACCCAAGTTTTCAGTGCAGGAGTGCCTTTGCGTGTCAGTGTCTGCCATTCTCGCAGTTCCTAATTGCTATTAGGATATACACCTGACATAACAGTAGACACCCCAATTTACCGCCCCTGGCCTTTAGCTTGCCATGCATAAGTATAATATATGTGTGTACTTTACACAAGCAAATGTTTTCAGTATCTCTTTTTGTGTCCTGTTCTGCACCCAGTCATTTGCTTTGACCTCGTACTCCCATGTCTAGCGCAAAACATAAATCAGCTGGGCAAATTAATGATGCTGAGAGTGCACTAATGCTTCCAAGCCTTTAAATGTCTTCTTGAAATAGGTATTATATGAGTAACATCATGGCCAGCCATGTGAAATGCTTATTTAAGTCCTCTAATGAAATGGTCACGGGGCTCATTGTTTATTTATGTGATGGCAGCAGTCTGCCTTTAAATTCTAACTTTGTCTCCAGCCAGCCATTCATTGTAGGCCAGCAGCTGTAATGACTAGCAAAGAAATTTGCTCTGTTTCAGACAGAGCTATTAAAAGAAAATTATTCTAAAGTAATTCTTATCTTCTGACGGGGCAGCTGAATTACTCTATATTATGGGAAAGGAAAGTACAAACATGCCCGGCTTTTCTTTTGATTGGAACTATTGTTTTATCGCAAGTCTCAGGTAAAATATACATTTTTAAAGCTTTTTTTTTCACTGCTCTGCATTAAGTGCAATGGGAAGATAAAAGACAGAAAAACTAAAGAGTAAACTGCCTTGACACCTCTGCAGAGGAAAGGCAATTTCCTGATTTCCTCCTCTGTCCATGCACACAGGTCTTTAGAGAAACAAGTAACGGACGGACAGAGAGAGGGGTGAAAACCACCCCAAAATTCGCAACTAGTGAGCTCTAGGGTGTGTCAGAGAGGACAATTTTGACCTTAAGGAAAATGATTCATACTTCAGGATACAATCCCAAACCGGTGAAGACTCCCCATAGAGCCGAGGCCATCATCGGGGTTTCAATCCATGATCAAAGCACAGATCTCTAGATCATAGGTGGGAGCAGTAATCAGCTATCTTCCATGAAGATGAACAGGAGTACTTGTGGCACCTTAGAGACTAACAAATTTATTAGAGCATAAGCTTTCGTGGACTACAGCCCACTTCTTCGGTCCACGAAAGCTTATGCTCTAATAAATTTGTTAGTCTCTAAGGTGCCACAAGTACTCCTGTTCTTCTTTTTGCGGATACAGACTAACACGGCTGTTACTCTGAAACTTCCATGAAGATGAGTCACTAGAAGGGATGTCACACACCCAGTACACGGTTTTACTCTGTCACAGTGGCAAAAGTTCTTCTTGTTCTAAGGAAAGCCAGAATCTTTACAAAGAGAAAAACAGCTGATCTCTCTCCAAAGGAGATTCTTACATGCAAAAATTCTCCCCTGGGACTCAACCTTAAAGCTCAGAAGAGGTCAGATCTTTCATTCTGGTTTGGGCTCATCTTTGGTTCTTTCTGACTCACCACCAGCCTGCTGCCGCTGGGACTGAATTAACAACAGCTCTGTTGTTAATGACGTGTGTGACTCAGGTAACAATCAGCTGGCTCTCCCTCACCTGGGTTGGCTCTGTGGTGCTAACAGGAGTGAGAACTTGCAGACATGACTGAATACACAACGGGAGCAGCTCTGCTGAATAACACGCCATTTTCACCTCACCCGGCTTCTCCTCAAAACACATTTACATTTCAAAGCACCAAGAAGCTGGTGAGACATTTTTTTTATTAGGAAAAATACCATCTAGTGACTTTTAGCTCTGATGGAATATTATTCCAGTAATACCTGCCTGCAGAAGGTCATTGTATTGGGGTTCCAGTATCCTTCTCTATTTTTATTTCAGCCCTCTAAAATTTCATTGGTACACTAATGCCTAAGAAGTAAAGCTGTTGTTAGTTCAGTCAGTGAGGGCCCAGTTTAAGCCAATTTCTGTGTTGTCATCCCTTGTGGCATGGGCACCCGGGCCTGAGATAAAGGATGTGGCAGTCTGAGAGCTGGAGTAAGCCATGCTACAAACTGATGCTGCAAAACCCTTCGTGTTGGCTGACTGCAGTGTATAGTCTCTTCTTCCACCATAAATTCCCTCTGCTGAATGCTTCCTGATGACAGCGGTTTTGAAGCTGGGCAGGACACGTGTGTGAGATCCGGAAACTGACCAATATGCCCCAACTAACCAATTAATCAGTGGTCCCCATGTCTGTGGTGATTCACCATGGTGCCACTAACCGTTTCTCTTCCTCTTGTCTATCTCTTCCAAAATCCTCTCGCTTGTGGGCTCAGTGTTTGCCCGTCACTCTCAGTTCCTCCTCTGGCCACCACCCTGCAACCCCTGACGGTGAGTCAGAATGAGGAAGCAATTCTCCACTGATACCTGCAAATGGGTGTGCCACGGAAAATTGCGCTGCCTGGAAACAAACAGGAAAAGAAAAGCTAAGGGCTGTATTCTCAGCTGGCACAACTCCCATGACTTCAGTGGAGAATTTAGCTCCAAGTGTCATTCAAATAGATCCCCTGCTGTAAGCAGTCCTAAATAAAGGTAGAACCAGTTACTGGACCATACAAAATCCATAGTAGCAGAGGAAAATCCCCTTGAGTTGTGGGTCAGTCTTGAATACAATGTGAGCCTCTGGGTCTGTTGTTGTCTGAGCACATTGATGAGGGAGCAGGAAAGGAGAGCTTGTGGGATTAGTATGGGAAGAGTTAGGGGAGACTGAATCATTTGTGGGAGGAAGAGGTGGCCGAGGGAATGGAAGCCTGCAACAATAACCTCTCCGGTGGCCAAAAAAATCTTGAATTGGGCCTTGGACACTGCTATGTGGCATGTATGACAAACGTAGGCTGTGCTCATGTGTCCGCTGAATAAAGCGCCGGGGGCCCAATCCTGCAAGGTGCTGACTGCCCTCAGCTCCCACGGAGGTCAGTATTGTCAACCCTGTCCATTCAGAAGTCATGAGCCAGGCCCCCAGAACCATTCTCTCTCTATATATAAGATGGGTTCTTTCTCTTTGCCTTCTGATTTCTCAGCTTTTGGGGGCCCTCCGGTCACATTTTCAAGCTTTTTTTTCCACAATCACAAGGGCTAGAAAATTTTTTCCTTTTTAAAAGTGAAAGCTGAGATTGTGCCACATTTATACGACTCCAGGAGTTGGGGCTTTAAGAAAAACCCCAAAGGTTGCCAGACTTGGCAAAAAGATCACCCTGTCCTAATTACCAGAGTTCCTGCAATAATCACGCCCCTGGAAAGCACAGTCCCATAATTAAGGTAGAGATTCTGTCACAGGTATTTTTAGTAAAAGTCAGGGACAGATCACGAGGAATAAACAAAAATTCATGGAAGCCTGCAACCTGTCCCTGGGCGGGGGACAGACAGAGCGCTGCCGTGGCTTGCAGCCAGGGCCGGCTCCAGCGTTTTTGCCGCCCCAAGTGGCGGGGGGGCTGAGGGGGGAGCCGCGATCGGCGGCACTTCGGCAGCAGCTTTACCGCCGCTGCTTCATTCTTCGGCGGCAATTGTGCAGCCGGTCCTTCCCTCCAAGAGGGACTGAGGGACCCGCCACCGAAAAGCCAGACATGCGGCCCCTTTCCGTTGGCCGCCCCAAGCACCTGCTTGCTGTGCTGGTGCCCGGAGCCGGCCCTGCTTGCAGCTGCTCCAGCCCCACCACGGCTCCAGCGGCAGGGTCTGACTGCTGCTGCTCCAACCCCAGGTGAGCTGACCCAACCCCAGTTGCTGCTCCGGCAGGCCAGGGAGAGGTGCTTTGGCAGAAGACCGCTGGCCAGTTGTTCGGCAGCCGCAGACTGACCGCTGGCCTGCTGTTCCGACAGCCCCGGGGTTGGCCGCTGGTCAGCTGTTCTGGTGGCCTCTGCTCTTGCGCTGGTGGACGGACAGAGGTCCCAGGGCTGACCACCAGTCAGCGGTTCCCATGCCTCCTGCTCTGGCAGCCCAGGGGCTGAGAGCTGCTCCAGCCGTGCCCCAGAAGAAGTCAGGGAGGTCACAGAATCCGTGAGCTCCATGACAGAATCGTATCCGTGCCCATAATGAAGAGCACATTAGCACTCTGCTTCCGTAACTGTCCGTCTTGTGACTGAGCACAATCCTGCAAAATAGTCTGCATCCCTAGCCACTTCCTATTGCCTGGGAAGAACTGGATGCTAAGTGCCTGATTCTCAGGTACTCTTTTCCTGTCCTGGGATAAGGATGGGGCATGGGGTGGCTTCAAGACAACTTCATGCTCCCTGTATTCTGGGGCCACACAGGGCCACACCCAGCACCAGGGGTAAGCTAGAGCAGCATAAGGGCTGCTCTGATTTACCCTCTGCTTTCCTACAGGCCATGGAAAGCAGAAGATAGCTGTAGCGCAATGCACGCTGTAGCCAAACAATACGCCTCCTGATCTGCCCAGGGCCAGTGTGGAATCCTTTGACCAGCTTGGCGGCTGCCATGGTGATGAGAACAGATAGGGAGCCATTTGCACCACTTTACGAGCTTATTGCAACTGAGAATCAAGTTCTATGGAGCTCAGAGCACTTTGGTAGTGTCTGGTAAGTAAGTACTGCATGTATTGTTATTAATAATATTTATTAGTGCTGACAATATAACACTTTAGAATGAGTGAAATATATACCACAATGCCCTGAGGGACTAAGCTAGTCTTTTGAATTCACTCATTTATTCTTCAGTTTTATAGCCACCTCCCATTGTCATATTTTTAATCCTGCTTTGGTTTCTTCATGGTTTAAATGACATAAGACAGCTAATGATTTTAATTGAAAGTATGCTGTGGAAGAATACAAATAATATTTCTGCCTAGTCAAGGGCAAATGTGAACTTTTTATTGTAAAGTAATTAATCATTGTGTTCTGCAGGAAGAGAAATGACTTAGAGAATGCGGGGGGTTTCTATTATTTACCGTGGTCATGTAGGAACAGCATGCCAAAGGTTACACTGCTCTACAGCCAAAATGCTTCTGAAATAAATGTAGTCAAACTTTACTAATTCTGGATCATTGAGAACGAAAATGATGCTTAACATTGTTGATTGGCTCTAGTTTTCAAAATATGCTATTGGGTCAGTATATACGACCCTTGACTTGGGAATGGCGGAGGATAAGTGAGTTATAAAGGGAAGGGATCTCAATTTAAACCAGAAATGACTAAAATACATCTTTGACTGGATCGATGAATAAATCTATGACTGGGTTTGGACAGTACTTGCTGTTTAGGCAAAACAATGAATGATGCAATCTGAAGCTGGTATTGCGTCATACATGATATGAAGTCATGGATGATGCAATCATAACGAAGCTTACATCACTCTGCTGAACAAATTGCCCTATATCAGCTCTAGAAATCATACAGTGTCGTGCTCTCTTATTTGTCAGTGTTTGATTTTGCAAAGGGACACATTTCTGTTTAGACAAAGTGAGCAGAGATGCCTCGTACTTGTGTGAACAGTGCAGATAACTTCTGCTATGTTTGTGGTGAAGTGACTTTTGCATCACAAAAGCGCAGTATAACCACTATGGTTAAGAAAGCCTATCACCTTTATTTTGGCTGCAAAATTGGAGATCAGGACAAGAGGTGGGCCCCACACATATGCTGCAACACTTGTGCAACAAATCTTTGCCAGTGGTTGAACAGGAAAAGGAAATCTATGCCTTTTGCAGTGCCAATGATTTGGAGAGAGCCAATAGATCATAGCAGCCATTGTTACTTCTACATCTAGATTTTTTCCACCGAACTGCGAAGCAGTGAGCGACGAGCACGGTGAGTGATTTCACCAGGACATTGCAACAATGGAGAAACGCTATCAGGGCAAATGGAGCCCATCAATGCTTGCAGACTATTACTGGACAGTGACAAGAGATGCTCCATTTAATGAATACAAGAGATAAGCCAAGAAGCACCGAGTAGACACTGAAGAGGACTAAACTATGTACATAATAGTTTTTTGCCTTTTGTCTCATAATCAATTTTATTTATATAACCCTTTTGCTGATTTTTAAAGTGTTACATAAACAGGGCAGGTGAAATATTATCATGTAAAGCAACCGTAAACACATGAAAAGACCTAGGTTTACAATTTATGATTAAAACTCTACTATCTACACAATATACATAGACATAAAATGTAAAAACTTAAATATCTTAGAAACAGTAGCCAATCAGTTGTTTTAATTGTCTTATTTGAATTCAGCACATCAAAATACATAATAAATAGCACATTTTATCTCTGAAGCAGACGACATCTCAAAAATTGTAGACCAGTGTTATCAAGCCAGGATCTCTGTGTTTAAATGGGAACTGATGAGACTAAATTACTTTAGACATCTGGGTTTGTTCCCCTAAATTGAGGGAAGTCAGCTAAAGTCACTTGCAAAAGTGAGCTGAAACCACAGCAAAACATGTCAGTGTAACGTGCTATTCCTTGCTCCCCTTACGTTGTGTCAGATTAGCCTGGAGGGTTAGAATATCTAACCCAAAGCAGACTTTCTACTAAATTTTTCTTCAAAGTGAATTTTTCATAATTAATCAAGTCAGATTTAGATTGCTCACCTAGATTTCAAGCTCTCTCGAACAGGAACTGTCTTTTGTGGCTTGTTTGTATAGTGCCTAGCCCAGGGGATTTTTCTAGGCTAGTTTTGCTGTCCTGTTGTAGTTCAGATTGGCTGCCAATTAACTAAAAGAAGGGTAGATGTGAGTCTAGAGTCAGACACTCCCCCCAAATGTTTCTTCCAGGACACAGATAAACCACAAACATGTGTATCCTGGACCAAACAGGGAGTGTCTAGACTTGCATTTACAATTGCATTTGTTAATGTCAGTTAACTGGCAATCAATAAATTGGAGTTAAAACAGGGCCTCAAACTCTAGTCCCCACAAAACTACTTTGGCTGAGACACCGTAATATTAACACATGTACATTGAGACCGCTTTGGTGTTTGAAAATGCTGGGAACCTCCCAGTCCACAGAAAATCAATAATTAACAGGTAAAACTCTCCTGACTTCCATATTTCTTACCTAGGGTGACCAGACAGCAAGTGTGAAAAATCGGGACGGGGTGGGGGAGTTCTAGGAGCCTATATAAGAAAAAGACCCAAAAATTGATACTGTCCCTGTAAAATCAGGACATCTGGTCACCCTATTCTCACTACAGTGACCTCAGTGGAAATCTTGCCGGCATGCAGCTGCCGGATTGAGCCGCCTGGTATTAGCTAGCCCTATTTCGGCTTTTCATCTTCATTTCTAGATTATTAATTGGCAATAGAGATGAGATGTCTTAATGGAATGCAATGGGATGAGTGCATATGCACATTAATAGGACACCATTATTCTTCATAGACACATAACAAAGCCTTTCAGAATCTATGTAAGTGGTGTATATGAGATCCATTATTACAGATAATTTATTTGACAAAGTCCCACAACTCCTGAACATGAAGAGCTAGGTGTGCCCTGTTGCTACATGAATGTGCAAGAAACATTCCCGCACAAGGATTGAGCACAGTCATGATTCCTTGTACTAGCAGGGCTAGGAGAGATGGCTAATTAGAAGATGTTACTGCCCATGCGGGATTGACCTGAAATTGTAAAGCAATGTAAAGGTTTGATTAAATGTGAATATAGCCTAGGATGATCAGGATATTTTTAAGTAGTTCTGTGGGGTGGGTCCCATACCTTGGAACAGAGGAGATGTAGTTGGTTCAAAGCTAAACCAGTTGGTAAATCCAGGACCTGCTTCTTCTCTGTCGGCTACACAAGGGGAAGGCATTTATACCAGTGCGCAGTGAGTAGACAGTGGGTACAAAGTACTACTAACTACTACTAACTAGGACAGCTGGGAATCGGGGCCCTTAATCCAATGCTCACACTGGTAGGTAACCACTTGCCACTCTCTTGATTAGCCTTATGTGCTATTTCACCTGTCATTTGGGTCTGAGCAGCTGTTGTATCTATTACCAGCCAATCTTTTTATCCGTATCGAACCACACTCGAAGCTCGGCTGCAAGAGGGTTGCCTGCATAGTTGTGCTATTACAGTCAATACAAATATAATAAAAGGCAGCAGTGGTCAGGACAAGTTTCTTAAGTCAAAACAAAAAAACCCAACACCTTCTGAAGAGATGGGATTTGGTAGAGGTATGGCACAGTACATTGGGAGCAAATAAACCAATCTTAGTTCCACGAAAAGACAATGTCGGACCCAGTTTATAACAGTGCAACATTTGAAACTAATTTCTTTGCCAAGATCTATGGGTCAGAGCAGGTTCAGGGTCCCTTTCTGAAGTTATGTGCTACCACAATTTTTGCCTGTAACATCCAGACTGATCAAGCTCCGATTATGGGTTGGCAAGACGTTCTTTGAAATCACTGTTTCTTCCCAGCCTTCCCAGCTGGGGTGGGAAAAGGCAGGGTGGGGTGGGGACTTTAGGGAAGGGGTGGAATGGAGGTGGGGCGAGGGCGGTGGAGGGGCAGGAAGAGGTGGGCCAGGGGCAGGGCCAGGGGAGGGGGAGGGGTCGAGCACCCACCGGGCAGAGGGGAAGTTGGCGCCTATGCTGCAACCTGTTTGAAAAAACGTTTAGTGTGAAAAATCATTATTTGTAGCCAGTATTCCTTAGTGTATTAAGCTTAGTTTGCGTGTTTTGTTTTATTTGCTAAGTAATCTGCTTTGATCGGTTTTCTATCCCTTATAATCACTTAAAATTTACCTTTTGTAGTTAATAAACTTGTATCAGAGGGGTAGCTGTGTTAATCTGGATCTGTAAAAAGCAACAGAGAGTCCTGTGGCACCTTCGTTGCATCAGACGAAGTGGGCATTCACCCACGAAAGCTTATGCTCCAATACATCTGTTAGTCTTAAAGGTGCCACAGGACTCTCTGTTGCTTAATAAACTTGCTTCTTGTTTATTCCAAAACCCCGTTTGTGCAATTCATAACTGGGGGGAGGGGGCAAAAAGCTGTGCATATTTTCCTCCACATTGAGGGAGGAGGCGAATTTCATGACCTTACGCTGTATAAATATCTATACAGCACAAGACAATATAATTTTGGGTTTACACTCCAGAGCGGGTATGCACAAAAGTGCTGGGCAATTCCCTGAGCAGAGTCCTCCCACACAGACCTGATTGCAGCCGCTGTGTGATTCTGCAGTTGTGTGTGACCCTATCTGTGTGTGTGCTGGAAGGGGGCTTGAGAGCCACAGAGTGGGAGGAACCCAGGCTGGTGGGACAGGTGGGCTCAGTGGGACCCGAATGCACCAGGTGGCACCCTGGAAAGGGGGGTCCAACCTGTCACAGCATGGATAGCTTAGAAAATTGTGACCAGGTCCTGCAGACCTGATCTTTGAATGTAGCCCTATTATACTTGGTAACTGTGACAGGATGGACTAGGCCCGGAGGCACCCTACTGGAGGCCACGCGGCCCTGCCATACCCTGCCCCAGAAAAGGGCAATAGAGAGGTCCTCCAAGCTGCCTAGAGCGGCTGTGTGGGACACAGCCAATTGGGGCCCAGCAAGCTAGTATAAGAAGACCTGCAAGGGCCAGAGTGAGAGCAGTTCCTTGCTGGAGCTGGAAGAGAGTGGAGGGTGTGCCTGAGGGAGCTACAGGACCTCGAACAGAACGGTGCTGGCAGAGGCTTAAGGAACGCAAAAGAGCACCGGGCTGGTCGCTGGGACTCCACCAGGACAAGGCCCTGAGGTAAGGGTAAAGAATGTGCTGGAGCCATGGGGAAGTGGCCCAGGGAATTAGAGCAGCAGTCTAAAGGGACATGACACAGCTGCAATCTATAGGGTCCCTGGGCTGGGACCCGGAGTAAAGGGTGGGCCTGGGTCCTACTCCCACCAGCCACTGGGCAAGTGACCTGGACTTTACTTTGATATACCCCAGAAGGGGAACTGAACTCTTTTAGTTGCCCAGCTGGAGAGCTGGGGTCAGAAAGGCCCTGAGAGGGCAAAAACATTGCCTCCAGGGAGGGAACCCTGGGGCACCTCTCTATACCGGAGCAGGGACAACTTGAGAGAGAAGTTACAGAGGGTACTGAGACGGGCCCCTGTTGGACTTGTACCCCAAAAGGGGTTTGCCTTGTTTTTATTTCACATACAGACTCTGTGAGACTCAGATGGAGGGCTCAGTAGGGTGACCAGATAGCAAGTGTGAAAAATCGGGACGGGGGTGGAGGGTAATAAGAGCCTATATAAGAAAAAGCCCCAAATATCAGAACTGTCCCTATAAAATTGGGACATCTGGTCACCTTAGGGCTGAGTCACCAAGGACCGATCACAAACAGAGAGAGAGAGAGAGAGTATGCAAGCATACACACTGAGAAAGTATGCTCGTGAGAAGCGAGTGCACCCCATTACAGTAACATACTTTGAAATTGCGATTGTTACATTCATGAAGTACGAAGGGGAGGGGCCGAGAACTTAAGTAGCTAGCTGGAGGACTGAGCAAACTGCCTACAGGTTGGTATTTTGGGGTGACCAAAGCTTTGGATTTTGGCCCGTTACAAATTATATCCTTTCCCGTAGTGGTGAGGCGAGCTATCTCCTTTGGTGTCTTGAGGTTTATCACACTCTTTACTGTAGTTTCCTGTCACCGTATCCCACTATCTTCAGTGCTTTTTCACCGCAACTGTCCTTAGATGGAGGAGATTAGATGGTGTCATAGAGTGGCTGGGCCCAGCAGCAAATGAAGTATGTCTAGCTCCCATCTGGCCAAATAGGACAGTGGAGCAGCACCCGGGGGCTATAAAGGATCAGGGAGAGCCCTGGTGAGATTGTCAGGAAAAGTTTGGAGACTGGAGGAGGTCTCTGGAGAAAGCTGCAGAGAGCAGAAAGCATGAAGAATTATGAGGAAGCCAGTAGAGGAGCCAGATGGCTGTCCTCCTTGAGCTGGAGAACCAAGGCCAGAGAAGGCTCGAAAGGGTGGAGGCAGACAGCAGCAGAGGAGAGATACCTACTGGCTCTCTGAATCAAAGAGGGCCAGCGGGGATGGAACTGGCGAGCCGGGCCGTGGTGAGGGACACCAGCGCAGTATGTTGCATGTACTATTTGGACTATGCTGGAGGAATTCTGGCCTATGGTTGTGGGATTTCTGTTATAACATGAGCACAGGACTTTCGTAATCAGGGCCAGCTCCAGGCATAGAGCCGAGCAAGCTTGTGCTTGGGGCGGCACATTCTAAGGGGCGGCATTCCGTCCAATCTTAGGGTGGCATGGCCGCCCTATTTTTTTTTTTTTTTTGCTTTGCCTCTGGGTCCAGCCACCCTGCGCCCAGGGTTTTGGGGTTTTTTTTTGCTTTGCCTCCGGGTCCAACCCTGCGCCCTGGTTTTTGCTTGGGGTGGCAAAAAAGTCAGAGCCGGTCCTCTTTGTAATAAAGGAACCCCCTATGAGCTATTTTTATATTTGGAAAGATGCTTTTGACTATATCTGGGAAGTCGGAAGGAGGAAAACTGAGGCAGGTGTTCCTGTCATGCCGCAGCCTGCCACAGGAGATTGCTCTGCGTGGGGGGATCCCCTATGGCAGTGGATTTTGTACCATAACTCCTAAGTCTATTCCCTCTCCAGAATGTTCCATCGCTTTGTATTCTGCTCACATGCGCCCACACACCTTATTTTGTATCTATCATTCTGTGTCTGGCAGCATGTCTCTCTCCGTACCGTTTCCTCCCATTTAGGGCCCAGTCCTCCTCAGAAGTGGCGAGTGCCCTCGGCTCCTGTTGCCTACAATGGGAACTGAGGGTGCTCAGCAGCCCCCCAGGATCAGGGAGAGCCCCTAAGTATCTCTGAAAACTTTTAAAAACCATCCCACCAATCATTCATATAAGACATGACTTGGCGCTGATTTCTCCGGTTCTCTGTTGCAGTGTTCTGAGGGACTTGGCCGAGGCGTAAAAGATCAGGAGGACTTAGTAAAAGCTCATCAGTTCCTCATTCTTACACAATCCTGTAAGGTGAGAGGGGTCACTTGATTCAATGTAGAGGAATAAAAAGTCACCATCCCTTCATATAAGCCCTGATCCTGATTTGATGTCAGTGCAAAGATGGTCATTCATTTGGGCTTTGTAGGTGACTCATTGCCTCTAATGGAACAGTGCAACTTAAAGGAGATCTCTCATTTATGTCTACTATAGTATCTGAGTTTTAAAAACTATGACAAACAGCTAGCTCTCTTCGTACTGTTATTTTATTTTGTGGTGTATATTTTACTATAGATTACTTGACAGATTAAATTAAAAAGGGTCCGATGAAATTTCATGAACAATTTCTAGATCTGCAATTAGCTGGGATATTCAAATCTTGTGCTTTAGGGTAGAAGAGGATGTCAGCAGGGCTCGTGAAGGAATTGCCTTCTATACCATCACGTGCAGCGCAGAACAATTGGCTACATGCATTATAGGGATTTCCCCTTTCTATACTACCAGATTTTGGCCACTGCTGAAGGCAGAATAGTGGATAAGACAGGATAATGATCTAATGTGGGATCGCAAATCCTGTGTTCTTACTAATGACTGTTTCTTTTGTACCATTTTCAACAAACCTCCCTCCAAAACCACATCAAGAAAACATAATATTCAACATGTGACAATCCATTCCTACCGCAGCCCCTGGTTTGTATTAAGATTGCACATTCCTGTAATGTACAGCATACAAAGGAAAAGAGAAACGTCCTTATATTTTTGAGTTCTATGGTTGTTACTTTCATTTGATAAATAAACAGTAGCTGTTGTAAACCAGTGAACAGAATTAATGATAGTACTAACACCCTGAGCTGCTAGCAAACAAATTGCTTAATGAAAATGGCTGATAATGAGGGATTTTTTTTCAGGGATTATTACTTAATTAACTCTCTGTTAAAATATGGCAGCTGAGTTTTTAGAGTCCAAGACAGAGCAGTAGAGAAGAACATGCATCCTTGATGCAGACTGCAGTATGTTAATGGGAACGCTATATCATGTATCACTACTAATTCCAAGCCAGGAAACAGGGTTGCCACTGATGTGCTTTGAGAGTCCCGAGGCACCATTTACAGCAGGATGCAATGTGACAGATGGAAATAAGGTAAAACAAGCCATCCGTGTGGAAGGGAAGTAAAGTTTTAATCATGGAGCGAAATGGAATTGTGCCGTTTAACAAACGTGAAGACTCGAGGCTGGTTTTGGCTCGGACAGTCCACGGCAAGAGTTTTGGCTCTTTTGTGTTTGTCAGTATTGAGTTTCCCGGGGTGTTTATTGTCACCCTTACTTTAAACATGCAGGCTGCCCGCTGCAGCACACTGAAGCACTCCCCGTTCAAAGAGGAGCTGAAGAGTGGTACGTACCTAAATAGCCTGTTGTGCCATGCTGTCTTATAGTATCCCACACAATGGGATTTCCCTGGTATCCATCATTCCCTGTGGTGCATCTGAGTGTCCTAAGATGTCCATGTAGCAAGGCCTGCCGGAAGTAAAGGAAAGTCTGTTTGGGGTTTCGCTTCTGTGTCCCTCGCTTCTGTGTCCTTCTTTTTCTCGGGCAATGCCATCATTTTTGTTAGCTACTTCAGGCACATCCGTTCCCATGTCTCCTTTCTGCTGCTGGATGATGGAAGCAGTGCACCAGAACTCAATCCACCCACGACGCTGAAACATTTATCAGCTTATTAGGTGAGTACGGGAGATAGACAACTTGCTGGGTGGTTGTGGTGGTGATTCTTTCCCATATGTGTCTGCTGCCTGGATCCTTGCACTGAATAAAGATCAATAGCATACAGATAAAACCCACAGGGGGAAAACATGGAATAAAAGTGCTACACTGTAACTGCTTAAGTTTCAGCTGAGGCTTCCAATCTAAGTCTTGATATGTGGATTTTAATATCTCACCCATTTCGACTATTGTAGGGGTTCTCAGCCTGGCGGTATGGATCCCCCTTGTTCTCCCATACTGCTAAATGAGATGGAAGCCCAGCTAGATCCTGGCTAGATGGGAGCAGAAGAGCTGTTGGGAGGCCCAGTGTGGAAAAAGTTGAGAACCACTGCCTTATTTAATAATTCTTCAACTTCACTTTGCTAGTTGTTCACTCGAATTGAAGTGGGCCAAAGTCTGTGGTGTTATACCAGTGTAAAGGAACAGAATGGGACCCCAAGCTGCGGAAGCAATCTATTACAAATGTAATCGCAAGTCTGAGGAGACCATTCTTTGATCTCAGGATCTCAAAACACGGTACAGACCTAAATTTAGTAACCCTGTGAGGCAGGCGAGTGTGGCTATCCTTCTGTTACACAAGAGTAAACCAAGGACTGCAAGTCTTGTGCTTTAACTACACAACCATCCTTCCCTTGCCCTGGTGATGTCAGTGTCACCCCAAGGTTAAACTGCAATGAGAAAATAGCCCAGAAAACAAGTGCCTTGAGACTAAACATGTACCAGAGGTTCTCACTATGGTCCTCAATGGAAATACACAGATTGACACCAGCTGAAGTCAATTTACATCAGTTGAGGATTTGGACATTGGTATGATGCCCGTTATGAGAGAATTGGTAAAGGGATATTAATAAGTTGAAATAGGTTATCGTTAACAACCCAGATCTCAAATATAGTTGGTCAAATTGAAAGCCCAAGTCTGGTGTTCAGGCTGGTCTGCTAGTTCAGGCTGAGAGTTGACCTGGAAGATCAAGGAGAGCATCAGTTCATTCTGCAGTCTACTTCTAAGGCTTGGCATTGATGTTTCTCCAATGTATGGATGAGTGGGATAGTTAATAGAGATGGGCATGGCCAAAGGCGGTTAGGATCGATCTGTGTATTTATTCTGGGCTCAGAGGCACTGACTGGAGCACCCGCTGGCAGCCAGCTTCCCCATTTCCCCCAGTACTTCCCGTCCGCCATGATCCGCTGTTCCACGGCGTGCAGGAGGTGCTGGGGGAGAGGGGTGGAGCGGGAACAGAGCGCGCGCGGGGGTGGGGGTGGAACTGGGCGAGAAGAGGCAGGGCGGAGATGGGGCCTTTGGGGAAGGGATGGAGTGGGGGCAGGGCCCGGGGCTGAGCTGGCGTGAGCACCCCCAGGGAAAAGAGGAAGCCGGTGCCTGTGGTTGGGCTTATTACTTTTTTAACTGAAACTCCTAAAATTAAGTATCAGAGGGGTAGCCGTGTTAGTCTGGGTCTGTAAAAAGCAACAGAGGGTCCTGTGGCACCTTTAAGACTAACAGAAGTATTGGGAGCATAAGCTTTCGTGGGTGAATGCCCACTTCGTCAGACGTCTGTGGGCCTTCACCCACGAAAGCTTATGCTCCAATACATCTGTTAGTCTTAAAGGGGCCACAGGACTCTCTGTTGCTTCCTAAAATTAAATGTTGGTATGAGGGTTCAATGAATGGATTTCTTCTGTTTCAAACCCGAATGGCAAAAGCTAGGTTTTTGCAGCTGTGTTGGTTCCACGATATTAGAGAGAGAGGCCGGGTGAGGTGATCTCTTTAACTGGACCAACTTCTGCTGGTGAAAGAGACAAGCTTCCGAGCGACACAGAGTTCTTCTTCAGGACCTAAAGCTCAAAAGCATGTCTCTCTCTCTCTCACCAACAGAAGTTGGGTCCAACTAAAGATATTACCTCACCCCCCATCTTGTCTCTCTAATATCCTGGGCAGGAATGACGGAAGCTCTCTAAAAGTGGTGGTGGGGGCCCACAGGCACCCGAACTATGGCCCTACCCCCGCACTGCCCTTCTCCCTGAGGCCCTGCCCTCACACTACCTCTTCCCCTGAAAACCCCACCCTCACTCACTCCTCTCTGCCCCCTCCCCCTGGTCGCTCTCCCTTATAGCTGGTAAAAAGTGATGCTGGCCCTTCCGTTCCAGGGCCCCTCAACCTGGGACCAACATGGCTACAATGCTACAAACAGATTTCAGATTGGTCACTTTCAGTTTATTCATCTAACGTCAACATACGCACACACCCCTTCTGGGACTGGTCTTTGCAATCTGGGACTGAAGTTGGTCCAACTGAAGATATTACCTCACCCACCTTGCCAATCTGATCATTGAGACTCTGTCCCGGTCTCACGTTACACAGCTCTTCCCAGATAATGGAAAATGCTGTTGAGATCTATTACATTATAAAGGCATCAACAAATGAGATCCTGTTTAAAACTTACTTCACAATGGAATACCCGGACAGAGAAAAGCCAGTAACGTAATGAAAAACGTAATTAAAGTTTGAGTCACATTGAATCCATTATAACTCGACCATATACCCAGCATTGATTTCACTCCTGACTCAAAGAATGTGTAGTTTGATACCTCCTGAATCCCATTAACAGAGGCCTCTGCGTGCATGCCATTTGTGAGGTTTAAAAACAAGAGTACCCTTTTAATCAACTTTAAATCCACAGGATTCATATTTTATTGAGTCTGAGTAAATGATAGTGAGTGAAAACTGTATCTGCCACAAGGCAGATGACTTTTTAAATACAATCTCTAAATAGAGTGGAAAAGGAATTTTGGCTTTACTTCTGAACTGGCAGGAAACTTCAGTAGATTACTTTATTCAGTGGGTAATGTAATGGTAATACTGCCTGATAGCCAGAGGAAGAGAACCTCCAGTTTAATCATTTAGTAATACACTTACATTTCCCATTATAGATTTGTCAACGGTCATAAATGAACTGCAGTTTTATCCATGAACTACATTTAGAATAACTATACTTACATTTTTTGATCTACACCTTAAGCAATTTTTAGATGGGATACAAATGAAGATCTATTCCATTCAGAGAAGTCCTGGATGCCTTTATGTAGTAGGATGCAACTTCTACTTAGTGGGATTTAGGTAGTGAATGTATTCAATACTACACTGGCAGTTTTCAGAAAGCCACTTAAAGCAGCATCGGTAGAGGCAAGGAAAAGTTAGATTTAAAAACATATATATATTCTTATGCAGCCACCTATAAATTGCAGTTGGTGGAATTCTGTTTTGTATTTTATATCTTGGTCAGTCATGAGCAACAAACTCTTCCAGGGAAATTCTATCACATGACATTTTTCTTCGCTACTTTTATTAAAAAAAACTTCTTTGTCCTATTGCATTTCTAAATTCCTTTTAGAAGACACACACTTTGTCTTTTTATATACAAATTCTAGCACTTCTCAAACAGAATATTCTTCCTTACTGCCAAGTCACACTGCTTTGTGTCTCCTAGCAATGTCACTCTAAATGATGCCCCGCACTAGAAGCCGGATCACTGATTAATGTTGTTGCCGAGGCTTTTTTTTTTTTTTTTGGCAACTGATTTGCTGCTACTATGATCTTGAAGAAAGATTTTAATTTGTTTTCCTTTTTGAGGCTTCATCTTGAAAGAATTTGACTTAAGAGGAACCTGAAGAAAAGTGGTGATGGTGGTTATAAGTTGCAAGAATTCTTACTGTCCCATCTTGTAAGTAAACTCTTAGTTTGTTTGGGGAACCTCCAGGGGGCTATTGTTGCACCTCCAAAATGTTGATCAACGATTTTGAGAAGACCAGCCATGTTTTCATCTGCAGCATTTACCTCCGGAGTGAACGCTAATTTATACAGAAAATGCAGTCTATCCTTACTGCGGGATATGCTGATTTATAGGCTGTGCATCTGTTTCACATAAAGTGCCCTGAGTGCAAGAAAAACCTACCTTCTAGCAAAAGCCAGGGCATTCTTTAGTTTTTAATAAATCACGTTCCACTCGTGGGATAGTTGCTAATGAATGTATAATGAATCTGGAAAGATTTTTCTACCCATCACTGCATATTCTGAGTTTCTGAGCCCAGTTCAGTACCCTCATTACTCGGGCAAAAGTCCCACTCATTTCAAAACCTTAGTAAGGACTGCAGCATCAGAAAGCTCATTGTTAAAAGATACATGTGTACCTACACACAACAGCTATTCAGGACCCAGAGACTAACAACCGAGCCCTGTAAGACCCTAAATGAAAATCCTCAATTTTGCTTTGTAGTTAGCAGCTTTACCTTCACCTGCTAAATCTGTTCCTTTCAGGATCTCATTTTCTAGATTGGCTGAGCCAAACTGATTCCTGGTACGAATCCACAGATTTGTTTCATTTGTTGTGTGTTCTAAAGAAACAACAGATCTTGTAGACATGTTACATTAGGCCAAGATTCCAGTACTCTTACTCAGTTATTGCATTGGGAGAAATCCCACTGAAATCCGAGGAAGGTGCTACTCAGAGTAAGGGTTTCAGAAACCATCCCTATTTACCTGTGGATATGATGGGGAGGTTAACTTCTAAGTAGTCTATTTCTCAGACTGTTAATTGAAGAGGGACTTGTGTTGAAGCAAGAATGTTCTTTTTCCCAGCAATAGAACACTGCAGCTTTCTTCACAGAGAACGTGTATGTTTAAACAGGATAGGGTTTCTCAGAGGAGCCACCTGACATGACTGAGTGACTGGGGGCGCTGGGCAATCACTATATAGTCATCATACACTAAAATAAATTACATTGTTTTAAATATCTTGAGCATATGTCACCAGGCACCTGGATCTTCCAATAGTGAGGTCTAGTCCTGGAGCCATGTTTTGTCTTTGCTCAGGTAAACATTGGTGTGATGCTACACCCCATATTCTTCATAGAAATATGGTTATGATATGAATATGGCATAACTAAGATGTTTTATGCAAGACGGGTTGTGAGATATCATTGGAAAGGATATGATTTGCTGAATGGAATTATCCAATTTGTATTGTGATGGGGTCAGGCCAGACAGGTACAGGAGAGTGATAAAAGGCAGGTATATTAGCCCCAGGATAAGCAGGTTCCTTTTCCCCTGGTAATTGAACAGGGGTTACTCCAGGTTAATTAGGACACCAAACCTAATAATGTTATGGAAAGTTCACAACTAGAATAAATTAACCCCTTGACACTAGGTACCCGTAATTAATGCAAAAAGCCACATGTAGGTGCTCCTTGCTGCCATGAATTTCACCTGCACCAATCGGGAGAGTTATATGCACAGCTCCCCATCAGTAGGACATGAGCTCTTGGTCTCTGTTGCCATCCTATAATGGCATTGTCATACTTAACTGTTTGCTAAATCAACTGCTTTCCTTTTATCAGAAATGTTGTTTCTTAGTGATAACCCCTTTTCCCCTGCAGGATCCTTTTTTGAGTTTAGGCCTTTAATTAGTACACTGCTCTGCTTCTCTATAAAACAGCACCCATTGTGTGAGCGATCAGGCTGGGTGTGCCCTGGGATGTGTCAGAAGGCTATGCCACAGGTAGAGAGGAAGGGCTTGCCTGGCATGCTGGTACATGTTTTAAATTGTTAGCTGTCCCCAGAGGCTGTCGGAGTGCAGGGGTCATGGGATCAGGTCTCAAGATCAGCCAGGCAACCTGCTCATGAGATTTCCCTCCCAAAAGCAGCTTTCTTCCTCAGAAGACTTGGCTGAGATGAAAATAAATGCAGCTTGTATTTCCCTGTTACATTTTACATAGCTAGAGGGCCAAATCCTGCACTGATTTACGCCTTGTGCCATCCCAATTAAGTCACTGGAGCCAAGGACAAGTCACTCAACTTTTCTTTGACCCAGAGTCATCTCCGGTTCAGCCCTAACTTGCTCCCCTGTTACAAGAGCCCCTATGGGGCTTTGGAGTGGTACACAATTGCCAGGGTACAAGGCCACCCTGGCCATGCCCCTTGCCATCTGCCAACAGCCCCCTCTTTCTTCGTGTCCACACATGGCCTGCCCCAGCCTTTCACAGAATGCCCCTTGTGGCTGGCACTACTGCAGGGGTAGCATACAGCTGGCAGCGCTTCCTTGATACGTGCCACAGGCCCCCTCCACGGGGCCATTCCCCAGGGGAGGTTAAATCTGCCGTATGCCCCAGCTAGTTGGCACAAAGAGGCTGCAGGGTAAAAATGAATTTGGCCCCTTTGTCACAGCTTACACATCTTCTCCAGTCCAGTGATGGAATACTTGTCTTGATTGCAGGGTTAGTCAGAGGCCTAATTAAATTAATAGCTTCTAATTAAAGTGCTTTGAGATCTTGGAATGAAAAGTGCTTTGAAAGAAGGAAATATTATCCTTTCTTCAAAATGTTATGTTTTTTTCTGCCAACAACCTTTTGTGGTAGGCTAATTTTAGCAAGTTGAAAGCAATAAAGTATGATTCGCCCTTTCAAAGGCTTTCTTGACATTAGTTAAAGCATTTCCTAATTTACCTTAATCAAAGAAGCAATCAAAAATTGCTAATCACCTTTATCAAGCCACTTATGCTGGAGAAAGCTACGTGGTAATCAGGCATACAATAAAAAAAAGTATATATTAGAAGGAAATAAAGGTGATGGGCCCAGGGGTCATGGGAGGCCAAGATTTGAATCCCACCTTCCTATGGTAAAACTTTGGGTGAGGATGGCACACTGCCAGGGCCGGCTTTAGGACGTGCAGGGCCCGATTCAAAAGATAGCAGCGGCAATTCGGCGGCAGCTCAATCGGTTGCCGCTGTTTCCGGTGGCACTTTGGCAGAGAGTGCGGGCCCCTCTTCCAGACGTTGCGGGGCCCGATTCCCGGGAATCGGGGGAATCGCCCTAAAGCCGGCCCTGCACACTGCCATGTATATTGGCCAAACCGGACAGTCTGTATGCAAAAGAATAAATGGACACAAATCAGATGTCAAGAATTTGTAAACCAGTCGGAGAACAGTTTATAAACCAGTCGGAGAACCTCCCTGGTCACTCAATTACAGACAAAGTCGCAATTCTCCAACAAAAAAACTTCAAAAACAGACTCCAACGAGAAACTGCAGAATTGGAATTAATTTGCAAACTGGACACCATTAAATTAGGCTTGAATAAAGACTGAGAGTAAAAACTATTTCCCCATGCTAATTTTTCCCCCTACTGTTACTCACACCTTCTTGTCAACTGTTGGAAATGGGCCATCCTGATTATCACTACAAAAGTTTTTTTTTCTCCTGCTGATAATATCCCACCTTAATTGATTACTCTTGTTACTGTTGGTATGGCAACACCCATTTTTTCATGTTCTCTGGGTATATATATCTTCCTACTGTATTTTCCACTGCATGCATCCGATGAAGTGGGTTTTAGCCCATGAAAGCTTATGCCCAAATAAATTTGTTAGTCTCTAAGGTGCCACAAGTACTCCTCGTTCTTTTTGCTAACAACAGTGACCCTCTGGATAATTAGCAAGTGGAGCTGATGGGCTCCCAAAGGGACTTTAGTCAGACCTCTTCACCTGGGATGTTTGTAGGCTTTCTGGGGAAGGAGGGTATTAAAGTAGACAACATGGAGGAGGGGCAAATTATGCACAAAAATCAGGGTGGGGTAAGTACGCTGCTCCATGAGTACTCTTACTGAAGTCAATGAGGTTGCTTCTCGGTATAAGGTATTCCCTTCTGACCCTAAGACAGCTTCATTCAAAGAAATGGCCATTAAGAACTGAACGACCATGTATCTTCGCCCAGATGAAGTCAGCAATTTTCCTTTTTGAGGTGCTAAAAAACAATTCAGACATAATCAACAAAATCAAAACTCTTCCCAGAGCAGATTCGATGAGATGTCTTTGGTGTTTCTCTGCTATTCCTACACCCTTCACATGATCCAAAATGAGCAGTATTTTCCCTTTGCACCACAAAGTCAATGTAAACATTAATAAATTCCAACCATTGTTTATTTTATGATTATATGCACAAGCGGACATTTATGGCTCTTCCATTGGATATGTCCTGATGTCTGGTCAAATTAGTTCCTGATTCTCCTTCATTGTGTCATGTGGTCCTCACCTCCAGGGGTTAACTGTTCACTCAGTTCACGAGAAATTCTTTGGGGTTAGGAAATCTTCTCGTTTTATGAATCCTGCTTTTGATACTCACTGCCTTTTGTCATCAGAAACTGAATCACTCAATACCAGTTTTTAGAGTTGACTGAAATCCTATCGCCTCAGTCTGCCATTGCATGAGTGCTTTTTCAATCTTTTCTATTACTGTTATTTCACTTAACGTAACTGAAAGAGCTGTGATATCTCCCGAAGGAGAACAGTCTTAGAACTGGGCAATTTGTAATGCATAAGTTATTCTTAGAGCTGGTCAAGAATTTTTGACAAAACTATTTTTTCATGAAGAAGTGCTGAATCATTGAAACCAAAACATTTCATGGGAAAGGATCAGTTCTGACAAATTTCTTGACTAAAAAAACTGTTTTTGAAAAAAAGTTTAGAATTGTGGAAATGTCCCGTTTTTGTCAAAACAAAATATTTTGTTTTTCTGGTTCAAAACAACTCTAGTTGTGAGTAAATTTGCCCCTTTCCCCAGTTACAAACTGACTGCGATGATCTCAAATGTAATAATTCTTCCCATAATTCTTGGCCGGTAGTTCATTCACAAACAGTTTGGCTTTGCTATTCAAATTTCTACGCTTGAGCTTTTTACTGGACATGTAAGTCACAACATGGTATGTGCCTGTCCACTAATTGGACAAACTCTTACAATCAGGTTTCCAGCACAAATATTCATATTTGCAAGTTCAAAATTTGCCAGTATTCTCAAACTCTCACTTAACATTGACTTTTTCCATGAACATTTCTGCCACTGAACTCCTGTGCCCGTGTACCTATGGACAGCAAACACAAGAGGGGTCTGAACCAGCTGGAGTGAATTTGTTTAAAACTCTGAAAGAAAATTCACCAAAACCTGTTGGCCACATTAATCCAGTTCAAAATGCTTTACAATTCGAACAGGCCAATTCTGGCCCTGGTGTGCTGCTCTGGTAGTGTATAAGGTCATTCAGGAATAGGGTTGCTAACTTTCTAATTGCACAAAACCGAACACCCCGTCCCCTTCCCTGCCCCTTCCATGAGGTCCTGCCCCCACCCCGCTGCTTCTCTGAGGCCCCACCCCTGCTTGCTCCATCCCCGCTCCCTCTGTCGCTTGCTCTCCCCCACCCTCACTCACTTTCACCAGGCTGGGGCCGGGGATTGGGGTGTGAGGTGGGTGTGTGGCAGTGAGGGCCCCAACTGGGGTTGTGGGCTCTGGGGTGAGGCCAGGGATGAGGGGCTTGGGGGGCAGGAGGGGGCTCTGGGCTGGGGCAAAATGGGTTCGGAGTATGGGAGGGGGTGTGGGCTCCAGCTGGGGGTGTGGGCTCTGGGGTGGGGCTGGAGATGAGAGGCTTGTGGTACATGAGAGGGCTCAGGGCTGGGGCAAGGGGTTGGGGGGTGTGGGGTGCAGGAGGGAGTTTGGGTGCGGGAGGGGACTCTGGGCTGGGGCAGGGGGTTGGGGTGCAGGGTCCCAGTGGTGCTTACTGCGGCTCCCTAGGGAACTGCAAGGGGCCAGGGAGTATTCCACCAGCACAGAAACAGTGTAGGGCTGATGTAAGTGACCCTATGCAGTTACCGAGGCTGGGGAATACCGAGGCTGGGTATATCGGGAACGGGAAGGCGATTAGCATGCCACTGAGTGGTATGGGGAGTTTGAGCTGCAGCCCATAGGCATGGGCGGCGGATATAATAGGCCAGGGGAGGCTAAGTCTCTCCAAACAGGATGCACCGCACCTCTCTTTGGAGGCACGCCACTGGCCTGCCACCTTTGGAACCCTGCCAAAAGGGTGCCCGGGCTGTGGCCCCTTCCGCACTCCACCCTGATGCCCCACTCCCACGTCCCGCTCTTCCCCCTTGGCCCTGCCCACGCTGCTCCTCTTCCCGTCCCCGCTTTGCCTCTTCCCCCGAAGCCCCTCCACCCGCAGCTCCCACTTCTCCACCCCTTTCCCCCACCTCTCATAATTCTCCACCACTTCCACTGCGGCCCCCTCTGCCTGCCTCTCGCACCTCTTCACAGCAGAGAGGTGCGGGTGGGGGAGCCCCTCAGGGGAAGGGGCCCAGTGGGCGGCATGGAGGTGGAGTGGGTGCGGAGCCTCAGAGGGAGGAGTCTGAGTGGGGCCGGGCCTCAGGTGGAGCCAGGGTAGGGCCCCAGTCCGAGTAACAGTGGCCCCTCACACGTCTAGGGAGCTTCCAGCTCTCAGGCCCAGCCTCCCCAAATGTGGGAGTCATGCCCCACTCCTGTCCCTAGGCAGCCCTTGTGAGCAGTTTCTGGTGCTTCTCTAATCTATGCTGGGGGTTGCACTGTCCTCATCCAGCAGCCAAGAATGCATATGACACAAAAGTGGTAGAAAGCCACTTTTGCTCACTCCCTCTTTCCCGTGTGCTGCCTTCTCTGCTGCATCTCCCCACTGGGAGACAGCACAGAATTTGTCCCTTCCTATTTATCATCATTTGAACATTGTGAATTTACAATTGATTGATAGCTTCCCAGGCAGGAAGGGGCCACTGTGATCAATTCTAGTCTGACCTCCTGTGTAACACAGGCAACAGAAGCTCCCTGAAAAAATTCCTACAGCATATCTTTTGGAAGAACATCCAATCCTGATTTAAAAACTTAAAAATGAATGGAGACCAAAGTTAGCACCCTCTGTCTGACACATAAAACCTTATGAAAAACAATTTCAAAATGTCCTTTCTTAAACTGAAAATGTTACCATGTAAATCAACCATTCTAGTGTTACCTCACTCCCCTAGCACTGATGGCAAGCACACATTAGATAAACTTCTGATACATAATAAGAAAGTCTTTCAGAGTTATGCCATGCCATTCAAAAGTACAGAGTGACAGACTGACTTCTTGTAGATCCTCTTCATGTAGCTCTAGGTTAAGATTTTTAAAAATTAGTCCTGATTTGGGGTGGTTCAGTTGACAAACCTGAAATGCGCCTCATTAATAGAGGATGGGCAATCAACACGCACTGAAAATCAGGGACCAAAAAAATGGCTATCCCCATAATCACAAGCACTTTTGAAATTCTCAGCCCTAGCTACTTGGTTGATTTTGGTTTTGGATTAGGATAATTTCCTCCCCATGATAGTCAATGAATGGTACCTAGATAGATTTAGTTGAAGTCCATTGCTTGCCCATGCCTTTTCCATTGGAAGAATTTCCTGAATGTCTTGATTCCTTTGTTTTACCACTGGTAGCTGTGGGGATTCCTACATCAAGGTACATCTGTGTTTTGCAAGCAGAAGTACCGTCTGGAGAAATGTTTCTAATCTGTATCAAGGGTTATTGTTATGTCTGACAATGTTCTCTTTGCTTGAAGGTGAGGATGAAAGAACTTAAAGACTGCTTTTTGTGTTCATTTTATTCTGTCAAATCCAGATCTAAGAGAAGAAAGTATTAACCCTTATCATTTCATACATTCTAATACCCACTCAGCCAAATTCCCATTGCAGCTACTTCATTGCAACAGCGAAATTGGCAAGTACACTCATGTGCACAAACAAAAATCTGCTTTTGTGCATTTGGAATGAGTGATGCTGTATGCAGAGGTGGTGGTGGGAAAGGATAAGATAGCTTGGGCAAAGAGAGGTTTTTGTGTGCAATAAATGAGACCTGCTGGAGATTTAACCCCTAAATACATCAATAAATAGATATGGAAAAGGTATTTTAAGTAAATAAATAGTTGAAACACAAAGGGTTCAACTATTTGCTGATTTACATCGCACTGAAATCAATAAGGTCACAGGGCATGTAAGCCAGCCCGCAGTTTGACCCATTTTCTGTAGCTCACTTTCACTACTGAGCCACTATTCCAGACAGAGAGGGCCAACTCCTCAGCTGGTTAAAATCAGCATCGCTCTATTGAACTCTCTGGAGCTATATGGCTGAAGGCCAAATGCAAACTCCACCTTTCTAGATTCTTTTGTGCTCAATTCTCATTTACTGTAAATAAAGCCAGACCAGCCAAATTCAGTTCAGGGAATCTAAGCTTTATTTAAAACTACAAACCAATAGGGTGGTCTTATAAGAAACTGTGTTAATATGAATCTACTTGAAGAGCAGAGTATATTACAATACAACAGCAGGATGTCCAGTCAATGACCAAATTAGAGCAGTCTGAAAAGTAAACAGCTATAATTCCGTATGTGACTGAAACAGCAATAAAACCTTATCAAGAAGGAATCATAAGTGTCTAATGAGAATCAGATGCATTCTTACCCAGATGCACAGGGAATTATGTACATCAACAGAATATAATTTGGTTTCTTATTGTATTTTTCATACATGGTGTCTCCCAAAGAGCTTTAGAAAGAAATGAGTTAATTACTGGCTGCAGCAGGTAGGAAATCATAGCCATTATGTGCTCAGTGCTCGTTCACACACAGCTTTGGACGGTAGAGAGTTCTCTTGGGAGCCGGCCACTTATTCCTGAATCCCAGCTCCTTGCAAAAAGTACGGTGGGTCCTGTAATTTTTACCTGGACAGTCATTAGATGGGCGAAAGGAACTTAATCTTAACGATAATCTGCAAAGGGGGAAAAGATGGGATCGTGCCGTCTTTTGCATCTTTCTGATCTAGGGCATGTCTACACTGCAGCTGGGCGGGGTAATGCCCCGCTTGGGTAGCTGCACGTGTGCTAGCTGAGCTAGCAAGCTAAAAATAGCAGCACGGGTAGGGGCATAGGCTAGCAGCCCGAGTAAGTGCCTAGGATCTCAGACGGGGTTGTACTTGGGCAAGCAGCCTAAGCTACTGCCTGTGCTCTCATTCTATTTTTAGTGAGCTAACTCCAGCAAAGCTAGTGGGGGCACGTCTACCTAAGCAGGTAGTTACACCTCCCAGTTGCAGCATAAACAGAGCCGTATTCAGAAGGCCTGGAAGAGGGTGCTAGGTGGGTGGGTAGTTGCTTAAAGCGGTTCTTTTCTGAGGGGAGTCTCATTTTTCTACTATGAGCTTTTCCACACTTAGTTTGAAAGGGAGATGGCAGCACCCATTTCCATCTATTGGAGTTAACCTGGGGTGTGGCTGAAGGTCTGCCGCCTATAATAGCTCACTATTTCCTGGCAAGGGAAAATTGAGAGGAAAGATTTTTAAACAGAGGCCGAGACAAACTGGGCCCAGCCAGACCAAATGATCTGTGAAGGGCTGCAGTTGAGTCTGGCATTTGAAAGAGAGTCATTCCGCATTCTTAAAGAACTTTTTATCCCCTCGCTAGACCATCTCCTGGGGAAGGCTCCAACCCCTGCGGTGTATTTTAGCTTCTGAGAATTCTTTGGGGAAAATGAGGGATCCTGCAGTGCCCTGGATTGAAGGAGGTTCTTAGGCCTTGGCTACACTGGCGCTGCACCGCGCTGCGACTTGCTGCGCTCAGGAGTGTGAAAACGCCCCCCCCCCCCTCCGAGCGCAGCGAGCGCAGCGCTGTAAAGCACCAGTGTAATCAGAGCGTGCAGTGCTGCACGCTCGCTCGCAGCGCTGCAAGCTATTCCCCTCGGAGAGGTGGAGTACATACAGTGCTGCGAGAGAGCTGGACACTGACAGGTGCCCTTTTCGACCAGACTTTCCAGTCGAAAACTGGGCACAAGGCAACCCTAATTGGCACCTGGACACAGAAGCCAAAAACCGGACTGTCGGGGTCAAATCCAGATGGGTGGCATCCCTATCAAAGCCCTTAACCAAAATCAATTCAATCTCACAACCCCCTGGTGAGTTAAGAATCATGCTCCCCATTTTACAGGTGGCCAAACGATAAGAGATACTAAGTGACTTGCTCAAGGCCACTGTGAGAGTGAGGGTACATCTCCCCAGGAGCTGGGCGGTATGATTCTCAGCCCAGGTAGACAAACACTCTGCTCAAGCTGGTGCCTAAAAATAGCAATGTAGCCGCGGTGGCACAGGGAGAGGCTTGGGCTAGCCACCTGAGTACAATCCCATGCAGCCCTCTGGGTATGTAGTTGGGTGTCTAGACTGAGCTGCTGCCGATGCCACCCTAGCTACACCGCTCTTTTTAGGCTCTAGCTGGAGCAGATCTGTCTACCAACACCAGGAATTACACCTCCCAGCTGCCGGGGAGATATAGCCCATGGGTGAGAACCTTGCACCTGAAAATGAAAGCGTACTTCTTTTCTCGCACTATTTATGGGTAATCCAAAGCTAGTCTGGCTCAGATGTATGCACATTTAAACCACACCATTTGTTCTACGGATAACACACAGAACTGGGAGTCAGGAGATCTGGGTTCTGTTCTCTGTTCAGTCACAGGCTTTCCGTGCAGACCTGGGCACCTCACCTCTCACCTCTATGTCTCCAATTCTTCACCTGTACATTGGGGTGGGGATGAGACTTCATGGGAGAGTTGTTAAGTGTCTGTTCAGCAAATGAAAAGGGCCTTGAGATGCTCAAGGGCAAATATCCACATTTCCCACAAATGAGAACCATTCTCCTTTCTCATTTACCACAAACTGGAGTTCAACGCCCTCTTTTGTTTTTTGTTTTTTGTTTTTTAAAAAGTAATGCACGTATCTGTCATGGTTTAGGTTAATACTTATTGCTCAGCATCTTACCTGGAAGTGCCAATCTCTATTTTACAGCTGTGCCAATTAGGGTGACCAGACAGCAAATGTGAAAAATCGGGACAGGGGGTGGGGGGTAATTGGAGCCTATATAAGAAAAAGACCCCAAAATCGGGACTGTTCTTATAAAATCGGGACATCTGGTAACCTTAGTTACATCAGTGGGCAGTCCAGCCCTTTGAGTTCCCTGCATTTTTCATAAGATGAGGGGGCTGCCCTGGTGTGCTCGGTCAGAATCTCCCCTCCCTTCGCTGTTGTGCCAGCCTTCACCTCCTTATTTTGCTCCCCCTTTAGCTCGGCAGTGAAGCAATTCATGTGGCCCCTCCCCTCTTTGCTCGCTTGAATGGGAAGTGAGGGCACATTAGCAACTTGTAGCTGCAGGCCTCCATACAGCCAGCCCTTCAAAACAGGAGGGGCTATAAAAATGTCAGAGATTAGGGTTAATTAACCACTCACCTGTGAAGATCGTGAGGCCTAGAATTGAGAGGTTTGAAACTACCCTGGGGGGACCTTTTCATGAGCAGAAAACCTGATGGTTTGTCTCCAAAGTCACTCTTTGCATTTATAGTTCCCAGGTTTTGTCACTGGAAGTGTAACGTTTTGTGAACTCCAGTTCAGCAACTGTAGGAAAGATGGTCATTGCTTTATTTATTTTTGTAATCAATACTTGAGCTTTTCTTCAGTGGTAAATAATATAGCACCGACGTCCACTCTGCTTCCCAAGGGAAGGCTAGACCTATGGGGCACCTTCTGATAATCCGCAGATGTTCAGCTGGCTGGAGCCCCAGAGCTAACAGGAATATTTGTTTTGCCATTCACAAAGGGCAGAGCCGGGCATGCCAGGGGAAGATTGTCTCAGTTTCACTACGTTGCATCTGCAGTCAAAGGAGCAGATGCTCTGGCTTGTTTGGTTCCCGTTGTGCTGCACAGAGAGGGGCATGTTGTGGGCACAAAGGGGTACTGGCCAGAGTATGCAACATCACAGCAAGCCCCAGGTGGCGGATGCTCTCTTAGGGACTGTTGCTAGCTGGCCCAAGTAAAAGCAGTCCCTACACTGCTCTAGCCTGTGCTGGGGCAGAGAATCAGGAGGCTATTAGCAGTGAGCTCTGGGCCCAGCAGCGACTGTCTCAAATAGGAAGAATGTACCGTACACTGGAGCTGTTCAGGGCAGAGACTGTGTCTTCATGTGTAGATAGAGGTAGGATTGTCCTATGGTTAGAGCGCTTAGCCTGCACTGTGGGAGACCTGGATTCAATTCCTGCTCTGCTACAAACATCCTGTGCGACCCTGGGCAAGTCACTTAGTCTCTGTGCCCTGGTTTCCCATCTGTACCATAGGAATAAAAAGGCTTCCCTAACTCAGAAGGGTGTTGTGAGTATAAATACACTCAAGGTTGTGGGGCTTTAGGGTGATAAGGGCCTAGAAGTTCCTAAGATAGAGAGAGATACAGACAGCTACTACCAGAATTCACATATGAAAGAACAGAGGGACATGATTTAGATTCAGTTACTTTCCATTTACTACTGGTGTTGCCTTCAATTCAAACATGGTTTCTAAGCTCTCAGACTGAGGCAGGTAATGCTAATTTGTTGAAAGAGAGAAAGGTGAGTTGGCTTTGTACTCTGCTATTGCTACATGCCGTTTCCGCCTCTCGGCTTCTCATGAGTATGCTGTTACCGTTAGAGGCCCTGAGGGCAATGGGATTTCAGTTATCGCAGAACTTCATACAGGCTCTTCTTAAGGATGCCTATTAACCATGCACAGTGTTATATCTACGGCAATAACCTGAGACACACAAATGATGCTATTTGAATGTGTGACGTGCCTCGCTTCAAAGTAGATGCTTGTTTTATGGTGAGGTTTGTCATACATGAAAATAGCATCATTTGTTGCAAAATAACATCATTGACAGGTGTCTTTCTTCCACAGAGAAGAGCATTAAGGAAGTTGCATAAGAAATAAAGAGCATTCGGAGGGGTGAATGGGTACAACCAGATCGACCAATAAGCCATCTGTGGGCAGTGAATGTACCTGTTGGTCACACTCAGCAGAACTGAATTACTCAAGCATAGACCCACCCTAAAAAAAGAGGTGGAATGGGGGCGGGGTGAGGGCGGTGCAGGGGCGGGAAAAGGCAGGGGTGGGCGAGCACCCACCTGGCAGAGGAGAAGTCGGTGCCGTAGGAGTGAGTGGCTGGCGGAGGGGTGAAGAGGCGAGCGGCGGGGGTGTGTGTGTGAGGAGGTGAGCAGAGGGTGGGGAACTGAGGAGGGACACAACAAGCCAGCGGCAGGCCGGGGGATGAGGAAGGGCGCAGTGGGGGGGCCAAGCGGGGAGGGGGCGGGACCTGGGGCACACTGGGGGCGGAGCCTGGGAGGAGCGGGGGTGGACTATGGGCGGGGCTGATGGCACTGCAATGTGTCCCAATATTTTAGTGTGGTGATCTGGTCACCCTAGATAGGGGTGAGGGTGGGAAAGAAGTTCTGAGCCTTCTTTAATCTGCCCTGATCTTGGGGTCTGCTTTGAGCTACTCTAATTTATGCTGGGAACAATAGCCCCTAGAAGTGTCCTGCTAGCACAGAATTGCCAGCACCCCTTGCCACCTCACCACGCCCTGTATGCCAAGGGACCAGGAAGGGGCGGTGCTCATAGGCGCCAACTTTCTCCGGTGCTGGTGGGTGCCCGCGCCTCCAGCCCTTTCCCCGCCTATGGCCCTGCCCCAACTCCACCCCATCCCCTCCCCTGACCCCACCCCCAGGCCAACCCCATCCCCAAAGTCCCCGCCCTAACTCCTCCCCTCCCTGCCCCTATTGGATTCCTTCCCCAAATCCCCGCCGTGGCCCCACCTCTTCCCCCAGCGCGCTGCATTCCCCCTCCTCCCTCCCTCCCTGCCCTGCAAATCAGCTGTTTCGCAGTGCAAGCACTGGGAGGGAGCAGGGAAAAGCAGGATGTGGTGGCGCATTCGTGGAGGAGGCAGAGGCGGAGGCGAGCTGGAGCAGGGGGGCGGGGCAGGGCCACAGGGAGCTGCTGGTTTTTTTCCGTGGGTGCTCCAGTCCCGGAGCACCCCCGGAGTCAACGCCTATGGTGGTGCTAAGAAACGAGGCTGGCTTTATGCCACCCTATGCAAAAGGAATCCCTAGGCGCCACTTAGGACACTTTTCTGGCTGTGCGGGAGAGTGGTCTCTAGTATCTGGCCCATGTAAGCCACATATTACCGAAATTTGGATGCATCCAGAATGCAAGCAGGGGCAAGGAGGGTCAGAGAGAAATAGCCAAAATGAAGATGTCTGTTTTAAATGTCACAAAGCTGGATCTGAACCCAAATTCTGTCCTTGCTCCCCTCCTGTGTTTTTTCATATTACCACCCAGGAGAGACTATGAAGCCCACTTCCCGCAAATTAGAGATAAATCATATCGGTAAAATGTCAGCCTAATGCATTCATCCTGTAATAACATCATGGGAAAACATACGTATGATGGGAAAGATTTTCCCCCCCTCATCATCCACATTCTGAGGATTCATTCTATGAGGCAGATGAATTTGCAGCATTTTAGATTTGGGGGAACTAAATAATGACTTGAAAGTTTGTCTTTATTGCATCCATCTGCTTGGTTAGGATAAGGAGCAGTTCCTTATGACATATGTATGATGGCACTTCTGCCGCCGGGAATCCCGAGAGTGCCGGCCCTCTCTAGTTCCTTTCTATTAGGCAATAGAACAAAACAACAATAACTATGGTTGCCTTTGCCAGCTCAAGTTCTCAACGCTGCAGGCTAGATGAAAAATCCACACAGTCATGGCACTGTCCCACATGTGTTTAAAAATATTACAATATTTATAATGGAGAGGTCATCGCTCGCTACCCAGAGGTTCCAGGGAAGAGACAGCAGTGAGCTACAGTACAAGTTTCAGAGTAGCAGCCGTGTTAGTCTGTACTAACTAGCTTGTTCACCTGCACATCTACCAATGTGATATATGCCATCATGTGCCAGCAATGCCCCTCTGCCATGTACATTGGCCAAACCGGACAGTCTCTACGCAAAAGAATTAATGGACACAAATCTGACATCAGGAATCATAATACTCAAAAACCAGTGGGAGAACACTTTAACCTGTCTGGTCATTCAATGACAGACCTGCGGGTGGCTATATTACAACAGAAAAACTTCAAAAACAGACTCCAACGAGAGACTGCTGAGCTGGAATTGATATGCAAACTAGACACAATCAACTCAGGATTGAATAAGGACTGGGAATGGCTGAGCCATTACAAACATTGAATCTATCTCCCCTTGTAAGTATTCTCACACTTCTTATCAAACTGTCTGTACTGGGCTAGCTTGATTATCACTTCAAAAGTTTTTTTCTCTTACTTAATTGGCCTCTCAGAGTTGGTAAGACAACTCCCACCTGTTTATGCTCTCTGTATGTGTGTATATATATCTCCTCAATATTTATTCCACTCTGAATGCATCCGAAGAAGTGGGCTGTAGTCCACGAAAGCTTATGCTCTAATAAATTTGTTAGTCTCTAAGGTGCCACAAATACTCCTGTTCTTTCTACAGTACAAGCACACCAGACTCAAAAGAAAAAGGAAGCAGAGAAACATCATTTGAAAGGCTGAGCAGCAATTAAAACCACGAAGACTTTGATGCAGGGAATTTCAGTAGATTGAGTCTGAGGGCCTGTGCTGACTGCCACAACTCCCTAGCCTTCTTGAATACACAAATTGGGCCCATGCTGTGCTGTGATAGACACCTGGTTTTCTATCCGAAGGGGATTTAATGACTGTTTCTGGAGTAGCATGTAGGAGAGGGATAGCTCAGTGCTTTGAGCATTGGCCTGCTAAACCCAGGGTTGTGAGCTCAATCCTTGAGGGGGCCATTTAGGGATCTGGGGCAAAAATCTGTCTGGGGACTGGTCCTGCTTTGAGATTAATTGCGATGTAGTAGCATGAATACTGCATTGTAGGATAGGTAAAGGATGCAGGGTTCTGATCCTGTTGGGGCCAAGCAGCCTCTTCAAATGGTGCTGTGAAAATTAGCTCCTTTGCCAGACACCACCTGAAAAACTAAAGAGATGGTGAGGAGGCAGGAAATGGGATTTACCCTAATCCATGATGGCCCCTTCTGGCCTTAAAGGCTATGCATCTAAATCTATGAAATGGTCAGTTCAAAATCACCAGGCTCACTCAGACCTGAGAGCAGAAGTGGGCATTGTGAGACTCAAATGACAAACAAGTGGGAGTGGGGAACATGCTGTCCCATAGAAACTGCTTCCAGAAGAACTGAATCTTGTCCAATAAGAACACTCCCTGCAGGTTAATGCTGGTGCATTGTTTTTGTGATCATTCAGGCATTTTCCTTTTAGTCCCTCTTCATAGCCCCCTCCCTTTGAAATCCATTCAGAAAAACATTTATTACCCTGCAAGAATGTTGATGTGTCTCTGCTGAACTTGCACAGAGGAAACAGCTCGATGTGGCACCGAAACCAACATTTAGAGTAATGACCTGAGGTCAGGATGAATGAACAGATGAATATCCCATCTTTGGCCTGCTGAGAAACTAACTCATGTCGGACACAGGCGTGGAATTGATACTTCTCTTCCTTTTACGCAGTTTGGCCCCCATCCAATGTGTGAGTGAGGCCATATTGACTTGGGTTGGGGCCTTGGCTTTTTTCACTCTCATCCAGGGACCAGCAGGTTGAACTCACTGCTGTCTCTCTCATCACCCGTCCTCTATTTTGGGCCCCCTTTAAATGTCAAAACTAAGCTTCCCATCCTTCTAAAATAATTATGGGTTGACCCAGAACCAGTGAAGAATTTCCATTCGCTACAGTGGACTTTGGATCAGGCCCTCGGCTACTAGCACTTCTCATTGCACAGGTCACCTTCGCAACAGATATTTAAGAGTTTCTTACTATTATTTTTCTGAAAACCAAACGGTTTTCGTGTTCCCCACCTTAAAACCCCCAAGCCGAGCAGCCCACAACCACTAGTCTCCTGATTTTTGTGTCTCCCCCCGGACCAATTCTTGCCTGTAGAGGCTGTATTGGTTTTCCCACTACTGGAACTAGATCTGCTGTAAACGCCACCCTGACAGCCACTGCAAGAGGAACAACAGTGTTGGGCTGCCAGGATTTTAAGAAGGGGTTTCCTCAGAGCGATTCCCACCCTGGTCACTGACATCAGCCTCCTTCATCCCTTTTGGAATCCAGCAGTTGGACACTTCCCCACCCTCCTGTAAAAAAAGAAAAGAAAAGAAGACCCATTCAGGCCTCCCCCAAAATGCACAAATTCCATATTTTCCCCTGCTTCCCAAATCCACCCTTCCATTCCTCACCCCGGACCCCCATCCTCTAACCTCTCATGCTTTCCCCTCCCGCCAGTATGCTCAAACTCCTCTAGGAACTCCCCCAGCTCCACGTGGTCCCTGGTAGCAGCCACAGAGCAGGGCCATCCCTAGCCATTTGGGTGCCCTATGCAGTCCCCCCGTGGGGGGGCTGTGTGGGGCCTCAGGCCTCCCCCCACTCAGGGTCTGGGAGGCAGGAGCAGTGGGGGGGCACTTTTGGGGGCCCCACAGGCCCAGAGTTACCCAGGGGATTAACGGGGGGCCAGGAGAAGCCCGCTCCACTTCCTTCACCCCAGCCTCAGCCGTGTCGCTCGGGGGAGGGGGGCTTGGGGTTCCCCTCACCGGCAGCAGCGGGAAGCGGAGCAGCCTGGCCCCAGCCCACTCTACTCCGCCAGCTCCCAGCCGTGGCGCTCCGCTTCCCGCCGCCGGTGAGAGCCGGGGGCGGTCCTTTCCCCAACCCGAGTGACATGGCCGGGGCCGGGGCAAGGGAAGCGGAGTGGGCTGGGGCCACGTCTCTCTGCTTCCCGCCACCGGTGAGTACGGGGGGCGATCCTTTCCCCGCAATCACCGGCGACGGGAAGCAGAGCGCCACGGCTGGGAGCTGGCAGAGTAGAGCAAGCTGGGGCCGGGTTGCTCTGCTTCCCGCCACTGCCAGTGAGTGTAGGGTCGCTGGGGGAAGAGGTGGAATGGGGGCGGGCCGGGGGCGGAGCAGGGGGGAAGGGTAAGAGGCAGGGTGGAGGGAGTTGTCAGGGGCCCCACCCTGCCCTAGGGACGGCCCTGCCCCTTGCATGGGGGCTGGCCGAGGGATAGGGCTGGTTGCTGGGGCTGGTGCTGGTGGGTACGCAGGTGGGTATGCTGGTGATGGTGGGGCTACGCGGATATGCAGCATGCAGCTGCCTAGGGCACCATGAAATTTCATGGTGCCCTAGGCAGCTGCGTATGCTGCGTATGCCTAAGGATGGCCCTGCCGCAGAGTTCCCCTTATGCTCCCGCACAGGCATGCAGTCTGAGGCACAGCCTAGCCCATAAAAATGACATAATGTCCGTGGCTTCAGTCTATGAAGGCTCAGGGGCGAGGATCCAAACTCCAAGCACAAGAGCCCGCAGCTGGGTAACATTAAAGATGATGTCCCGTGGTGACGAGATATTAAAGGCTTGATCCTTAACTCTGAATTTCCATCCCTCCTTGGGCTCAGGCTTTTCTTTTAATGTAGAATTTTACTGGAATTTCCAGGGGGATTTTTCTGTTTATGTTTTATTTTAGTGCCAATGCTGAATCATCTAGGAACTGAGGCTTGGTTTGGGTATCGATGTGCTTTTATAAATTATCCACATGCTGAGACTGGATTGAGTTCAAAGTGAACCTTCTACCTATTTTTTTTCTTATTATTATTTTTGGTTAACGTTCCTTCAATCCAATCCCAGTCATATTCAATGGAACTAAAAGTATCTGGCACGTCACAATTCTGAGCCATTCAGAGTTCCTTAGTCTCTGGACCTCCTGATCTCCCTGCCACAGAAAGGTCCTTGTGGTTGCTGTTCTTCATTTTACAGAGAGTCATAGATCAGTTTGCCTTAATTTACCATTACGTGCTATGGTGTCTGGAACTAATAAAAGTTGCCATGCAAGGCAGATGGCTCCTGGTGGGCAGCTCGCCTCTGTATCCTTTCCCGTGTCTCTCCATCCTTTCTATACTTTGGTGACCAAAACTGGACACAGTACCAGCTGAAGGCTAACCAGCACCGAGTAGAGTGGTACTAGCATCTCCTACAATTTGCAAGCTATGCCTCGGGTAATCCAACACAAAATTGCATTTGTTTTTTGGGGGTTTGCAACAGCATGACATGGCTGATGTTGAGATTGTGATCCACCACAACTCCCCGGTCCTTCTCAGCTGTGCTGCTGCTAAGCCAGTTATCCCCTATTCCATATTTGTGCATTTGGGTTTTCTACCCTAAGTGTAACACCTTACCTTTGTCTTTGATTAATTTCATTTTGTTGTCTGTAGCCCAGTTCTCCAATATATAAAGATCCTTTTGAAGTTTACCTCTATCCTCCCCTCTAGCTTTGTGTCATCTGCAAATCTGATCTGTGTGCTCTCTATTCTTACATCTGTTGTAGGAGCAGCAGTGATCTGTATGCTCTGTATAACCTGTATGTTCAAAAGATCTGTTACACCTTCCCCCACTTTTGTCTCTTCTCCCTCTCTGAATACCTGGGAAGTGGCTTTCCCCCTCTCCCTCCCTCCTGGAATGCTTGTGGGATGAATGGGCTGCTTGAACAGCTGGAAGATCAGAAGAGCTCCCAGGTAGACAAGGTGTCTGGGACAATAATTAGGCAGCAATCACATACCCAATGCATGGACACTGCCCGAGGTGGAGTGTGACCAACCAGACATGGCCAAGTCGGAGCAGATCCTTAAAAGGGGAAGGGGCCATGTGCTCAACAGTGCACTCACAAGCTTGTACCCAGGGCCGGCTCCAGGGTTTTTGCCGCCCCAAGCAGCCAAAAAAAAAAAAAAAAAGCCGTGATCACGATCTGCGGCACTTCGGCGGGAGGTCCTTCGCTCTGAGCGGGAGTGAGTGACCCGCCGCCGAATAGTTGGATGTGCTGTACCTCCCGTGAAGGCCCTTCGCCCAGACCGCCTGGCCAGTGGTTCGCCGCGTTGCATTCCATCGTACCTTCATCGCACCGTCCATTACTGCGCTGTGGGACACTTACCTTGAAGAATCCTGACATCTCCAGTGCTATCAGTATAATAAACGTGCTGCTTTCTGCCAAACTCTGGTGGGTCATTAGTCCTCCCTAAGCTTACTAGCTGGCCCAATTTCGGGTAACAACATCCAGATCCTTAACTAGAGCTGTTAAAAAACACCGGACTCCGAATAGATCCCTGTGGAACCCCACTTGAGACCTCCCTCCAATCTGACATTCCATTAATAGTTACTGTTTGCTTACAATATAACCATAAGCCATGAGACAACAGGCCAGGGGGCACAAGGAAACAATGGAACAAAACTGGACAGCATGAAAGGCAGTGGTCACGGTACACCAGGTGCCTAATGACAAGGCACCAAAGTTGAGGAGAGCTTGTAAATATTTCTTCACAGCAAGTAGACCAGTGGTCTCTTGTAGGGGAATGTTTGTAGGGGCCCGGTAGGGCTTGGGCTAGCCCCAACGGGGAGGGAGGGGCGAGGAGGGAGTGCCACCGAGCCCCACTCTGCCCCCAGCTCCGCTCCAGCTCCAGCCCCAGCCCCGACCCCAACTCCTGGCCCTGCCTGCGGCTCAGACCCCAGCCCCGGGCATCAGCCCCCGGCTCCTGACCACAGCCTGGCTACCGGCCCCGGCTCCAACCCTGGCTGCGGCTCCGCTCCTGGCCCTAACCACAGCCCCGCTCCCCAGCTCCCAACTGCAGCTCCCAGGAGGACACAGGCAAACTACATTATGGGCAAGGGGGGCCCGACTTAAAAAGTTTGGGGACCACTGAAATAGACTCATGCTTTGCTTGTGCTGTAATCCTTGCATGCTCTGCTGCTCCCACTTGTGTTTAAAGCTCTTGTACCACCTCACTCTAGTCCATGCATTAATGTCTCTTCTTGACAATCAAACTTAGCTTCCCGTAAATGCCGTGGTAGGGGCCAGAATACGTCATGTTCACTTTGATACCTGCGTAACCTTGAATTGAAATGTGGAGTTAGAGCCTCAGGTGCTGTAAATCAGTGTAATTCTAGGATCTGGCCAATAATATTGTTCATGATGCCAGGAAACTGTGAAACAAGCAATGCTGCAGCAATAAATTAGCTCACATACAATTTACAAGCCCTATAACTGTTCCCATGATGTTTCCTTAAGTCCTCATTTAATTTAGAACACAGGATAGTCTGGCAGATTATGCAGCAAGAGACTTCATTTTGGGGTTATTTCTCATGGGAAAGAATTAAAAAACAATTATGGAGACAACATGATCTACTGGATAGGGCTGAGCCGGAAGCAAGAGTTCTGGAGTACATACTTTGGGTTTCAGACAGAACTATACTCGGCATGGGTAACTCATTCCGTTTCCTGGACAGCTGCAATTCCACTGCTATTTTTAGCACATTAGCTCTACCAAAGCTGGCTCAGATATGTCTCCCTGAGCTGGATATTACACCTCCAGCTTTAGTGTAGACATACTCGTACACTGTTAGCTGTTTGGGGCAAGGACTGGCTCAGTGTGTGTTTGGTAAGCCACTGATCTCAGCCGGGGCCTCTAGGCATTAACATGTACTACCAGCCTATGTCAGTGATGCGGCTTTTGTTCGATCAAGATTGTATTTCCTGAAGAATTCTGTGCGAACTAGGAAGATAATTTTCTTTTCCACTGGATTCAGCTTGAGTGTGAAGGGTCTCCTAGTCTGGGCCTGCAGTGGAAACAAGGCCAAATCAGAAATGTGTTGATCAAGTAAATTTTCCATGAGGCTTTCCCCATTTCAGTGAATTAAAAAACAAACCCACATTAGTATAATGTCCAGATGGCAGAATGGTTTCTGAAGCTTTCCAAGTGTCTAAATAGGCCCCGATCCTGCAAACGCTTTTGTATGTGCTTAACTTAACGCACATGAGTAAGCTCACTGAAATCAATGGCTCTACTCATGTGTGTCAAGTTAAGCAGGTGAATGAAGGTTTTCAAGAACAGGGCCCTGAAGCATATTGCTGTTGTAGTTGGAGAGACTCCTCCCAAGAGCTTATCAGTGTTGTACAAAGAATGATAATGCTTTGGGGAATTCCTTTCTTATCTTTGTGCTTTGTCACTTTGTTCTCTCATCATTGCTTTTTTCTTTAAAATGTTACTTCTTTGTAATCAGGCCAGTGATGCTTGGGCAAATGTTTACTTAATGGGCATGCATTCACTCTTTAAGGGAACACAAAACATCTTCCTGGGTGGGGGAGGGAGGGAAGGGATTCCCATTCTTTATTCTCCACATTGTTTTGCCATTAATTTTCAGAACAGCCATGGTACTAATGTATATAGTAATACACCACTAACTGCCCCAAAAATGCATAATGGAGCTAGTGCTGTGCATTGTCCCAAAGGAGACACAGTGAATCCAAGCTATCATTTTGATTTTAACCTTGGGAAGGCTAGTGTCTCTGGTCAGTTTTATTTTCAATCAAAAAACAAGAGGCCAAAGAGCCTCTGCTGGCAGAAATCAGAGTAGCTCCTCAGAAGTCAATAGAACTACAACTGAGTTACACCAGCTGACGATTCACACAATCATAGCCATGTAGGGCTGGAAGGGACCTCGAGAAGCCATCAAGTCCAGCCCCCTGAGCTGAGGCAGGACCAAGTCAACTTAGATCATCCCTGACAGGTGTTTGTCCAACCTGTTCTTAAAAACCTCCAGTGATGGGAATTCCAAAACTTCCCTTGGATGCCTGTTCCAGTGCTTAACTCCCCTTGGACTTAGATTTTCCTTAATCCTCTGCTGCAGGTTAAGACCATTACTTCTTGTTGTACCTTCATTGGACATGGAGAACAATTGATCCTTCTCTTCTTTATACCAGCCCTGAACAGATTTGAAGACTGTATCAGGTCCCCCCTCAGTCTTTTTTCTCAAGACTAAATATGCCCAGTTTTTTAACATTTTGTCACAGGTCAAGTTTTCTAAACCTTTGATCATTTTTGTTGCTCTCCTCTGGACTCTCCCCAATTTGTCCACATCTTTTCTAAAGCCCAGAACCGGACACAGGACTCCAGCTGTGGCCTCACCAGTGCCAAGCAGAGCAGGACAGTTACCTCCCGTGTCTTACATAGAATCATAGAATTGGAAGAGACCTCGAGAGGTCATCTAGTCCAGTCCCCCGCACTCATGGCAGGACTAAGTATTATCTAGATCAGGGATTCTCAAACTGGGGGTTGGGACCCCCCAGGGGTCCCAAGGTTATTACATGGGGGCTCACAAGTTGTCCGGCTCCATCCCAAACCCCACTTTGCATCCACCATTTATAATGGTGTTAAATATATAAAAACATGTATTTAATTTATAAGGGGGGGTCGCACTCAGAGGCTTGCTATTTGAAAGGGGTCACTAGTACAAAAGTTTGAGAACCACTGATTTAGACCATCCCTGACAGGTGTTTGTCCAACCTGCTCTTAAAAATCTCCAATGATGCAGACTCCACAACCTCCCTGGGCTATTTATTTCAGTGCTTAACCACCCTGACAGTTAGAAAGTTTTTCCTAATGTCCAACCTAAACCTCCATTACTGCAATTTAAGCCAATTGCTTCTTGTCCTATCCTCAGAGGTTAAGAAGAACAATTTTTCTCCCTCCTCCTTGTAACATCCTTTGCAAGTACATCCATTATGTACTTGCAAAACTGTTATCATCCCCCTTCCCCTCAGTCTTCTCTTCTCAGACTAAACAAACCCATTTTTTTCAATCTTCCCTCACAGATCAGGTTTTTTAAACCTTTGATCATTTTTGTTGCTCTTTGCTGGACTTTCTCCAATTTGTCCACATCTTTCCTGAAATATGGTGCCCCGGAACTGGACACAATAGTCCAGTTGCGGCCTAATCAGTGTGGAGTAGAGCGGGAGAATTACTTCTCGGGTCTTGCTTACAACACTCCTGGTAATACATCCCACAATGATGTTCGCTTTTCTTTCAATGATTTTATGCTGTTGACTCATATTTAGCTTGTGATCCACTATGACCCCCAGATCCCTTTCCGCAGTACTTCTTCCTAGGCAGTCCTTTCCCATTTTGTATGTGTGCAACTGATTGTTCCTTCCTAAGTGGAGTAATTTGCATTTGTCCATATTGAATTTCATCCTATTTACTTCAGACCATTTCTCCAGTTTGCCCAGATCATTCTGAATTTTAATACTATCCTCCAAAGCACTTGCAACCCTTCCCAGCTTGGTATTATCCACAAACTTTATAAGTGTACCCTATGCCATTATCTAAATCACTGATGAAGATATTGAACAGAATCGGACCCAGAACTGATCCATGCAGGACACCACTCGTTATGCCCTTCCAGCATGACTGAGAACCACTAATAGCTACTCTCTGGGAACAGTTTTCCAACCATTATGCACCCACTTTATAGTAGCTCCATCTAAGTTGTATTTCCCTAGTTTGTTTATGAGAAGGTAATGCGAGACAGTATCAAAAGCTTTACTAAAGTCAAGATATACCACATCTACTGCTTCCCCACTATCCACAAAGCTTGTTACCCTGTCAAAGAAAGATATTAGGTTAGTCCGACCCAATTTGTTCTTGACAAATCAATACTGTTATTTACCAACTTATTATCTTCTAGGTGCTTGCAAATCGATTGCTTAATTATTTGCTCCATTATCTTTCCGGGCACTGAAGTTAAGCTGACTGGTCTGTAATTCCCTGGGTTGTCCTTATTTCCCAATCCCTTTTTATAGCTGGGCACTATATTTGCCCTTTTCCAGTCCTCTTGAATCTCTCCCGTCTTCCATGACTTTTCAAAGATAATCGCTAATGGCCTCAGTCAGCAATTTGAGTATTCTAGGATGGTGTCCTGAAGACATCTAACTTGTCTAGGTAATTTTTAACTTGTTCTTTCCCTATTTTAGCCTCTGATCCTGCCTCATTTTCACTGGTGTTCACTATGTTAGACATCTAATCGCTACTAACCATTTTGGTGACATCTGAAACAAAAAAGTTGTTTAGTGTGTCTGCCGTTTCCACATTTTCTGTTATTGCCCCCCCCCCCCCCCATTGAGTAACAGGTGTACCATAGCTTTGGTCTTCCTCTTGCTCCTAATGTATTTACTGTTCATATACCCCAGAATTATATTAACCTTTCTGCATCACATTGTTGAGTTGTATTCGATTTGTGATCCACTATAACCCACAGATCCTTTTCAGTGGTACCACCTCCTAACTAGTTACTCCCCATTTTGTAGTTGTGCATCTGATTTTTCCTTCCGAAGTGAAATATTTTGGATTGGCCTTTATTTTGCAGAGGTTCCCTGGAATACTTCCATTACAAAACAGTAGTTCCTCTAATCCTATCTGTCGAAGAGGCCAGGGCTTCAGTGCTCTAAATCCACAAATGTCCGCAGTCAGTCAGGGTGGATCTTTAGTAATCCACCGGAAGACAGGGCCTTGCCTTTATGCTGCTGCCTGGCTTCCCTCTACTAGCTCCCTGCATCCCTTGACAGCACATCTGGACTGTCATGTTCTTCTTCAGCTGCCTGTAGAACCACAACAATGGGAGCCTCCCGCTTTACAGACCCAGGATGAGATCCAGATACTCAGCTGGAGTAAATGGACATAGGTCCCGTGACGTCAGTAGAGTTATGCTCATTTCCGCCTTCAGTCTGCAGTATCTTGCACTGCCGAGATCTATGGTTGAAGGGGGCAAGGGGCATACAGTGAAGCACAGCTTGCTTCCCACATTATCCCAACTTCTGCAATCTGTGCAGCTCCCATGCCCTGCTGCCTCTGCCATCATGGGTGAGGGCAAGCTCCTCCCTGCGCCTGGAAGTGGAGGGCGGCAGCGTTTGGCTCTATAGTTAGCCCCTTATCAGCATTCAGGGAAAAAATATAAAAGGGGTCTCTTGCTAATATTTGCTGCTTCCAATCCAGGCAGCGCATTAGAAGTGCACCTAGTGCAGCCAGTGCTTCTGCTCCCTTCAACACATTGTGGCTCAGCTCAGTCGTTTTTATTTGCATTTCCTCCCTCCACCGCCCCCTCCCCCCAAGAACTCCCCGAAGCTATTCCTTGTTTGCTGGCTGGGGGGTCATTTTTATGCAGAGGTTAGCGAAGCCCAGACCCAGCTAGGGCTTGGGCCCCTAGATTCTCTCTTAGCATTGCCCAGACAGCTTTCTACATGTAAGGGTACGTCCAGACTACCCTCCGGATCGGCGGGTAGCGATCGATCTATCGGGGATCGATATATCGCGTCTTGTCTAGACGCAATATATCGATCCCCAAACGTGCTCCCGTCGACTCCGGAACTCCACCAGGGCGAGCGGCGGTAGCAGAGTTGACAGGGGAGCCGCAGCCATCGATCCCGCGCCGTGAGGACGGGAGGTAAGTCGAAATAAGATACGTCGACTTCAGCTACGCTATTCCCGTAGCGGAAGTTGCGTATCTTACATCTTACATCGACCCCCCGCCCCCAGTGTAGACCAGCCCTAAGACAGGCATCTGTCACATTCCAGACAAGGCTTTTGACAGGATCGAACTTTGCATCTTCTTTATGGTGCGATGCTGGCTACTTAACAGCAAAAATAACCTAGGTGGACGATCATCCATCTCCCACAGCTGATGTTGTGCCGTGAACATTATCTAGTTCAGCAGGCTTGCATTGTTTGTGGGATTTTATTAGGGAGCGAGTGGCGGGTTAAAAAAGAGAAAAACGGGCAGCAGGGCCAGAGAAAGAGGAAACAGCATTGATGTTCTCTTACCGAGATGCAGCAGAAGACAGAGGAGGCAAGGGTGAGAGGTGAGCCTGATCCTACATATGTTTGCCCATGTAACTCCACTGAGTTCAGTGGAGTTGCGTCAGGATAGACCTAGTGAAACAGAGTGGCGAGTCAGGCCCAGAGACTTGGGTGGCAAAGCTGTATGGTCTAATGGTTACTGATAAATGAGTCGTCCAAAGGAACCTTTATTACAGCGGCAGCACAGCCAATGTCCATCTCATAGGTTTGGAGGAAACAGCCTTCCTCTTCCTACCACTTGCAACTTGATGTGTCTCTCACTGTAGTGGCAGGTGCTGCAACAGCATGGGAGACCTCTAGCCTCCTGTCTGGCCATATCAGTTCTGTTCCCTAAATCCACTGAGAGCGCTTGCTGCCAAGGCAGAACGTCTCACCCAAGCGCTAATAGCTCCCTTCTGGGGAAGGGAAGACCCACATGCAACCCCATTGTCCTCTATGCAGGATGATGTGCCTTTAAAAAAAAACAAACAAAACAGGGATGGTATTAGTGGAGGCTGTTTGCCCAGTCCCCAGGAGGTGAGAAGGAGAAGCAGTACCCAGCATTGCTCTCTGATCATGGTGTACCACCTGTGTGCGTGTGTGAGAGAGAAAAACACACACATACACACTGACTGACTACATGGGGTGAGGCCCATGGACAGTTGGGCTGGAGTTATCCAGGTAAAGTCAGAGCCCAGACCTCCCTTTTCCCTGTCAGGTCTGCAGGGAACCAGACAGGCAGGGGTCAAGTAGCTCTGGTGGAGATACAGCTGGGGCATCTTACCCTAGCAGACCCAGCTTATTATGTATACAAGAAGGAAGGTCCAAGGAGCTAGTGGTGCTCAGATTGAAGGGAGGCGATAAGCATGTCATCTAGTGTGGGCCCAGGAAAATATGTGAGGAGAGTTACATGCTCACCTGGAAAGGATATTTGTTTATATCACAAGAAAGGGAGGAATCTGAACTTTGGGCTTTTCTCCTCTTTTGCGTGACTCCTCCTGACCCCGCTGATGATGGGGAGAGAGAGCCCATCCTGGAACAGAACCTTCCTAGGTAGAAATGTCAAGATTTTTTTTTTAATTTAAAAATGTATTTTAAAAAATAAAGGGAAATGCTCCTAAGTGCCCCAGAGCCTCACTGTCATTAATAGTAGAATCCAGTAAACTTGAGTAGAAACCTACTGAGTGCCTTGGCTTTGAATCAAGAGCTCAGAGCCAGGCTGTCGTGAGAGAGCGGTAATGCGAGGCACACTTGCAAACTAATCCGATCTTTACTGTAACTAATAGGCAGTGCCCTATCCCCTCAATAGCTTTAAAATGTTAGAAACAGACCGAATTTTGTGGTTGCCAATAAGGCCACACCCATGGCAATAATATGGCCTTCAAAGTCACACACTTATAAGGGGGAGACTAGTGAAAGTCAATGGACTTATGCTTCTAAATTCCTTAGGGATATTTAAAAATCTGTTCCTTAATAATCATAATAATAATAATAATTTCTATTTCACAATGGCTGTAAGACTTTTGAGACATAGCATTCCTAGCAGATTATATCTGTTGCCAGCTGGCTACAACTCTTTGTTCTGTTGCCTTATATTTGCATGAGGCACGCAAGAATGACCCCAAAATACAGTGCATATTGTGTGTTATTTAAGCCATAAGACATGACAGGGTATGTTTTATGGGGCCATTAATTCGTGCTGCCGATGACTTTAACCACCAAAGAAGTGTATTAATGGCCCCATAAAACACATCCTGGAGTGTCTTCCTATGATTATGAGATTGATCTTCAACTTTAAATGCTGTTGTATACGTAAGCAGGGTCTGAAGGAGCTCTCCCCTGACATCTAGTGACATGCCGGGAGAAAAGACTTCAGGAGCAGACACACCTCCTCTGCCTAGTTATTCAGCAAACAGAGCTGCATTGCCCACGTGATCAGTTTTTGACTGGTTTGGGGTTACAATTCACGTTGGTGTTGAATGCTGGGGTACTAGTGAAATGTTATCCTTATTGAACGGATAAAGGGCAGCAGAACTGTACTTAGCCTGCACTGATTGAGGATGGCACCTCAACCTCACTTGCTAAGCAGTGGGGAGGGATGCCAAATCCCACTGCTCATGCTAGGTGGGGTGTAGATGCTTTGTAAAGTCCTGGGATCCTCACCTTTCTAGTGTATAAAGACAGAGCTGGTAAGACTCAGTTAAGCATCTGTATTTCTGTCAGCGATTACTAGAACTGAAATCCCTGAGGGGCGGGGCTAAGCCTTAGATCTCCTATGGTGCCATGTTGGAAGGAAAGCCAGTGTAGAATCAATGGTGCAGAGGTTTCCTGCTACACAGGGAAATCACTGGCAGAAGGGTTATACATAAAATATTGTTGAAATAAATTGAAGGGGAAGGTGACCCAGTGGGTCCTTTCACTAAGTAGATGGTTTCTTATTACAGTCCCTTGGTCACCTAATGACTCTGTTCGTCTCTATGCCACATGACACAAAATGTTGCAATTTTGCTTGAGAAAGACCTTTGATTAGAATAACAGGGGTGTTGCAAGTTGGGATGGAGGTTCACTGGCAGATCTCTGTGTCAGCTTTGGCAGTGCCTGCTTGCAGCAGCCTGTCCTTGGCTTAAGTCTTGAGATTTTACATTATAAACAAACGTCCGTGTTTGTCAGAATAAAGGTTTAGGCCACAATCCAGCAATTCACCCATGAAGCCAATGGGGCTCTGCACAGGGGGTCAGCACAACTGGAACAAATTATGTAGCAAATTTGTTATTATTACTATAAAGTTATATTGCTTCTGTACATGTTTGGATGTAGGTAACTGTACGACATTCTGACACCACTAAGAATCTGCTCTCTGATACAAGTTATACGGGTTTCTATGGGTAGTGACTTTTGACTAGGAAGCATAAAGGTAAACCGCTGTTCTAGTGGCTACTAGTAGCACCAATGGAACAGAAATAATTGTATGAATGGCTCTGATGTGATGGATGGACCATACTAGTGATCTTGGAAATCTCCCTTCACCCACTTTCCATAAGGACCAGCTTCTGAAGACCCCAAAGGTGATGGTAACAAAAGAACGTGCATTTTAGAGGGGAAATTAAAAATGAATCGTGCTGTTACTAAAAATCCTATATTTTGTTCATATAAATGATCACAGCTAAGCTTCTCCTTGATCTCCATTAACCTCTGGCCTGGGAGCTTAGAACATGAAGCAAACCCTTTGGGATTAATCGTTATAGGTAGAAACAATGAAAACTTCAGCAGCTGAACACAGTTTTCACCCCAACACAAGCAAAACGCAGTGGTTTTCTATCATTTTACTCTCAAACTAGGGGGGGGAAATGATGTGGTTTTGGCTGAGTTTTGACTCTTTGGGTTCATTTAGACCCAAGACACACAGTGGAAATTCACGGGATGCTGATGTGGACTGGACAACATTTGCTAAAACGCCTGACCATAGCCTGTTCAAGATAACTTCTGTTTATTTCCAGTAGTGCCCATGCTGCACTTGAGAAATGGAGAAGAAAGCACAATCCCTGTCCTGCACAGATCACGGACTAAGGCCAGGCAGACAGACAAGCCATGGGGCAAGGTACATGAGGCAGTAAGTAAATATAAAGTTGAGTTAAACATATCGAAATGAGACATGAAAATCATAACCTAGTTTGACAATGTTTGGGGGAATACCTCACTGGGAGGTCCAAGACTAACTATGTGACCTTTTCCCTATCATCTGCCTGAAAACCCTGTGCAATACCACCACTGCACGGAGGGAACTGGGAAGAGCAGCTGTAGATTTCCTTACAGCTGGCAGTTCACTCAAGCAAGGAGGAGCGGGCAGGAACCTCCATAGCTTTTTGGCTGGGGTGCTGAGAGACCCAGTTCAGATCTGTAACGCTCTGTGAGAGCCTGTGCGGGAAGGAGCTACTCCATCCTAATTCCCCAAGCTAATCAGGCTCTAATGATCACCAGAGAGCCCTGAGCCAGCACGCAGCAGCTTGCACACCACACCATGGGGCTCGTGAGCTTGTCAACAGAGTGCGAGCTTGTCAACTTGTCCCTGGTGAGATGAGGCCTCAGTAGCTGCATGTTGGAACCAACCCTGAGACAAGAAACTGCTGAGCCCCTCACTGCCCCAGTGACATCATTCAACTATCCTATGGGGACTGTGAAGCTTCATTAATTAATGTTTTTCAAGGGCTTAATGTCCCTTGCAAGAAATAAAGTAGGATTAGAAATTGCAGTAGTTAGAGATGGAAAAGGCCTATTAGAGCATCAGGTCCTGTCTCCTGCAACGGCAGGTTATGGTCTCTGTCATCAGGCAGATCCGGCTGGAGCATCCCCCTGCAGCAGGTCCCCGCCTGGCAGGCATACCTGCCTCAGTTTCCCTGATCAGCATCCTCAGTCATTTCACTTCAGGGTCTCTTGACACAATAATACCTTCCTTGGGGCTGGATTATTTTAAAACATTAGGCAAATGGTCCAGAACACAAGCCCCAAACATGTAGTCCGTTTCTCACCCCAGTGCCAGCAGTCATTAAAACTCAAGACATCTCCTTCCTTTGATGCCCCATATATCATATGCTGGCGCCTTCAACCACACCCAGACTCTGTCAGTCCTCCCATGTGCTTGTACCAGGACAGCCATCCCAGCCCTTCCAGCAGGACCCCTCACCGCCTCTCTCTGCTGAGGCGCATCCCTCACTCCCTCTTGTCCTCTTCTGGTTCCTCTAGGTCCAGCTCTCCAGTCCTGCATATGCCAGTGGGTAAAGCTCTTCTGCTGCCCCCTTGCCTTCAACCCTCTCCTTGGCTCTGGGTCTCCATCTTACAGCCAGCAGGTAACTCCCTCTGCTCCTGCTGCCGCTCCTCCTCCTCCCACTTTCAGCCCTCTCCGGCTGTCTGGCCCTGGTCGTCCAGCTTGGGATGCCAGTCAGCAAACCCCTCTTACTGCTCCCCTGGCCTTCAACCTTCCCCCAGGAAACACCTTTTGCTTCCTTCTGGGAGCCTCTCCATTCCCCCTGATCTCTGCTCCTCACCTGCCCCTGACAGCCAGTCTCTGCTCTATTTTCAGAGTAACAGCCGTGTTAGTCTGTATCCGCAAGAAGAAGAACAGGAGTACTTGTGGCACCTTAGAGACTAACAAATTTATTAGAGCATAAGCTTTCGTGGACTACAGCCCACTTCTTTGGATGCATATAGAATGGAACATATAATGAGGAGATATATATACACACATACAGAGAGCATAAACAGGTGGGAGTTGTCTTACCAACTCTGAGAGGCCAATTAATTAAGAAAAAAAAAAAACTTTTGAAGTGATAATCAAGCTAGCCGAGTACAGACAGTGTGATAAGAAGTGTGAGAGTGCTTACAAGGGGAGATAGAGTCAACGTTTGTAATGGCTCAGCCATTCCCAGTCCTTATTCAAACCGGAGTTGATTGTGTCTAGTTTGCATATCAATTCTAGCTCTGCAGTCTCTCTTTGGAGTCTGTTTTTGAAGTTTTTCTGTTGTAATATAGCCACCCGCAGGTCTGTCACTGAATGACCAGACAGGTTAAAGTGTTCTCCCACTGGTTTTTGAGTATTTTGATTCCTGATGTCAGATTTGTGTCCATTAATTCTTTTGCGTAGAGACTGTCCGGTTTGGCCAATGTACATGGCAGAGGGGCATTGCTGGCACAGGATGGCATATATCACATTGGTAGATGTGCAGGTGAACGAGCCCCTGATGGTATGGCTGATGTGATTAGGTCCTATGATGATGTCACTTGAATAGATATGTGGACAGAGTTGGCATCGGGGTTTGTTACAAGGATAGGTTCCTGGGTTAGTGGTTTTGTTCAGTGATGTGTGGTTGCTGGTGAGTATTTGCTTTAGGTTGGGGGGTTGTCTGTAAGCGAGGACAGGTCTGTCTCCCAAGATCTGTGAGAGTAAAGGATCATCTTTCAGGATAGGTTGTAGATCTCTGATGATGCGCTGGAGAGGTTTTAGTTGGGGGCTGAAGGTGACAGCTAGTGGTGTTCTGTTATTTTCTTTGTTGGGCCTGTCTTGTAGGAGGTGACTTCTGGGTACTCGTCTGGCTCTGTCAATCTGTTTTTTCACTTCAGCAGGTGGGTATTGTAGTTTTAAGAATGCTTGATAGAGATCTTGTAGGTGCTTGTCTCTATCCGAGGGATTGGAGCAAATGCGGTTATATCTTAGAGCTTGGCTGTAGACAATGGATCGTGTGGTGTGTCCTGGATGGAAGCTGGACGCATGTAGGTAAGTGTAGCGGTCAGTAGGTTTCCGGTATAGGGTGGTATTGATGTGACCATCGCTTATTAGCACAGTAGTGTCCAGGAAATGGACCGCTTGTGTGGATTGATCTAGGCTGAGGTTGATGGTGGGATGGAAATTATTGAAATCATGGTGAAATTCCTCAAGGGCTTCTTTTCCATGGGTCCAGATGATGAAGATGTCATCAATGTAGCGCAAGTAGAGTAGGGGCGTTAGGGGACGAGAGCTAAGGAAGCGTTGTTCTAAGTCAGCCATAAAAATGTTGGCATATTGTGGGGCCATGCGGGTACCCATAGCAGTGCCGCTGACTTGAAGGTATATATTGTCCCCAAATGTGAAATAGTTGTGGGTGAGGACAAAATCACAAAGTTCAGCCACCAGGTTAGCTGTGACATTATCAGGGATACTGTTCCTGATAGCTTGTAGTCCATCTTTGTGTGGAATATTGGTGTAGAGGGCTTCTACGTCCATAGTGGCCAGGATGGTGTTTTCTGGAAGATCACCGATGGATTGTAGTTTCCTCAGGAAGTCAGTGGTGTCTCGAAGATAGCTGGGAGTGCTGGTAGTGTAGGGTCTTAGGACAGAGTCTACATAACCAGACAAGCCTGATGTTAGGGTGCCAATGCCTGAGATGATGGGGCGTCCAGGATATCCAGGTTTATGGATCTTGGGTAGCAAATAGAATACCCCTGGTCGGGGTTCTAGGCATGTGTCTGTACGGATTTGTTCCTGTGCTTTGTCAGGGAGTTTTTTTAGCAGATGGTATAGATGGTCTGCTCTGACTCACTGGGACTCTCTCCACTGGGTCTCTCCCTGATCCTTTACAAAGGTAAGAGGCCAATCAATTGAGATGAGCTATCATCAGCAGGAGAAAAAAAAAACCCCAAAAACCACTTTGAAGTGATAATCGAAATTATCACTTCAAAGTTCTTTTGTTTTGTTTTTTCTCCTGCTGATGATAGCTCATCTCAATTGATTGGCCTCTTACAGTTGGTAGGGCTACTCCCACCTTTTCATGTTCTCTGTATGTATAAATATCTTCTTTCTGTGTGTTCCTTTCTATGCATCCGAAGAAGTGGGCTGTAGCCCACGAAAGCTTATGCTCAAATACATTTGTTAGTCTCTAAGGTGCCATAAGTACTCCTGTTCTTTTTATTGCTAAAAAGGGTTCTCATGCAACAGAGCTAACTGGATATTGTTTAAGTGATTCTGATGCACAACTTCAAAACTGCTCTATTGTGTGTCATGGGCTCCACACTGTTAATAGCTGACTGAGATTTTCCTTCTGCTTAAATAGTAGGGGCTGAGTATGTGGAGTGCCCCTTCTTGCTGCAACATTGGATTTCTGAGAGTCCAGAATGAGAACATTAAAATCCTATTGGCTACAATGGATTAGTTATACCTGACATCAGTATTTAGGACTCGGCGGAGAGATCCATAACCAGTCTCCTGACTCACGCCGAGAGCCAGACCAAGTGAACCTTATTGGTTCCAGCTAAGGAGGATAAAAGGCTTGGAAGTCGCTCTGCAGCAGAGTGAACAGAGAAGGCTGAAGCTTATATCTACTCTATTGTTATTTAAGTTAATAGTAAGTTAATAGGAAGAGAGGGAATCCAGCGCACAAGTGTACTGTGTGAGGAGCAGAATGGGAACACCACCCATTTACTTCACAGTATTATAGCATTAGTAGGAAAACAACTCCTCCCTTCCCCTCCCCCCCCCACTATCTGTCCTATACTATATAATATAGTAGCAGAATTGTTTCTACATAGTTTTTCAAAATTTTTCCATGAGGCATCAGTGGTTCTCTCAGATGGGCAGCCACAACTCATGTGATATTCACATGGAGCCCAGATGAGTTTTGCCGGGGCAGGGCCATCACAAAGCAAACCCTGTGAACCAATAATGCTGGCAATAACCTACTGCCTGTTCCCAGCAGAAGCATCGTCTCCTCCCACTGGCAGACTCAGACGTAGGGTGACCAGACAGCAAGCATGAAAAATCGGGACAGGAGGTGGTGGTGGGGGGGGGGTAATAGGATCCTACATAAGAAAAAGACCCAAAAATCGAGACTGTCCCTATAAAATCGGGACATCTGGTCACCCTACTCAGACTTGTTGCATGAATTCTATCAGTTGGGTCTTATTTCTGATTAACAGCCATGCAGAAAATCCCACAAATAAACTATAAACCCTTCTCTCCTAGCTGTGCTGCTGTGTCTCATGTTTAGCAGACGGACTTAGCGTTTGATCCCTGGGGAATTTAGTCAGCTCGGTCACTGATTCAGCTCTACTGTACAACCCACAAGTCAGAGAGGCTCTCTGACTGGCAGTTGGACAGCCAATTGGAGGGACAGATACAGCAGATTAGCAGATGCTAGGCAGTTGTTCTTGGAAGGCTAAGACACTGGAGTGTCACCAGCTTTCAGGTCAAACACGGAGCAGCAGCGGATCTTTGTAATAAAAATTCCAAGTTAGAAGAGGCAGGGAGAAAGCTTAAAGAGATGGAAATGCACAAACAAAAAAGTAGTGGACTGAAAAGCCTATGTGGTGATTTGAGGTTCTTTTTGGAAATTTGGTCACAACATTGACTGCGCCGCTGCCCATAACATTTCCACTCACCTGTTCCCATCTTCAGTCCATAGCAGGCATGTTCCGAGGTGTTGTACATCCCATATTTTGGTCTGGATCCCCAGTCCTTGGGAGAGGGTGAATATGGGCATTGAAAGGCCACTGGACTGGGACTCAGGAGACTCAGGGACTCAGGAGACCTGAGTCTTATTCCTGGCCTTTCCCATGTCCTGTCTCAGGCAAGTTGTTTGGCCTCTTTCTTCTCCTACCCTTTGTCTCTCTGGTCTGTTTAGATTATTATGCTATTGCAGTACAGATTGTTTTTTATTTATATGTCTTTACATCACCTAGCACAATGGGGCCCCCACCTCAACAAGGGATTTAAACACTACTGTAATACAAATAACAATAAATCATGCTCCAAAGTGCATTTTACCCCTTTTACGAAATGGCCTACTCTAGGTCTTTATTTGGGGGAAAGGAGCAGAGGTGGGAAGATTAGAGGCAATACCTTTTACCCAGACCAACTACTGCCTCCTGCACTTTGATACCAGAACACAAACTTCATACTGAAGCAGAGCACTTAGTTCATTGGGCTGTCTTTGGGGTTAGTGAAACAAGTTTTGGTTCAGATATCTCTAAGCAATAGCAGTCAGCAACAGATGACTGCCATAGGCACGGTAGTGATCTTCTGTCCACACCTGTCAGAACACTGGTTCCCACATACCTTCTTGTAACCAACTTCACAGGTCACCTTGGTATAGAAATAGCCAGAGAGAGATGAATTGTGAGGGACGATAGCTAGAGGGCTGGTGGCAAACGTCTGTCACACTGTAACGTAACATATTACAGGTGGCTGAGCACGAAGCAAAGAAGGGCTTATTTGTTTCAACCCCAAGATCCCGATCAGCAGCAATGCTGTGGGTGGTGCGTGCTTGGATTGCCGAGGAAGAGCTTGGTGTAGCTCGAAAGCTTGTCTCTCTCTCACCCAACAGAAGTTGGTCTGATAAAATATATTGTCTCACCCACTACATCTGTCTGAATTCAAATAGGGCTTTCAGCTTCAGGGAGAGCAGAGGTCGTCTGGGAAGGGACAACTGCCATTTTTTTTTCTGCTCAAGTTTCAGCCTGGGTCAGTTAATGATAATCTGGAGATGCTTGCAGAACTTTGGCCCATGGAAAGCGTGTTAGGCCCATATCCTTCTTAGTGGGAAAAATCTAGTAGGGAGATGTTGGTGTGGGATTGTCAACGCCGTTCTGTGGAAGGGCAGGATGCAAGCTTCTCTTAAGGAATTGGTTCAAGAAGCCATTTTTCATAATCTCTCAAACAATAAAGTACATTGAAAAACCTATGTCAAAAGAACATTATTAAGGTTATAAAGTCAGAAATGCCAGAATTAAGGATGCCTGCACAACCTTAATTTGCCCCCCCCCGTGTGTGTGCCTTATGAAACAGTCTTTAATTACATGATTACATTGCATCCGAAGAAGTGGGTATTCACCCATGAAAGCTCATGCTCCTATACGTCTGTTAGTCTATAAGGTGCCACAGGACTCTTTGCATGATTACATTGTATTTTTTCCATAGGACCCTGTAGTAGGTCCTAGCCGGGGCTCGACCCTTCCGGGCAGGAGGGGAGCCACACCGACTCACTACTCTGGGAATAAGCAGTCAGTTAGTCCTGAAACTCCGGCTCTTTGGTGCAGAGTCGGAGCAACCACAGTTAAAGCTCAGGAGCCCAGGCCCTGGATCAGGGCGGGGCAAACACAGTTAGCTCAGACCCTTGCTTGCTGGGCTGAGCGGGCAAATAGTTCAGAGCCCAGGCCCTGGATCAGGGCGGGGCAAACACAGTTAGGCTCAGGTCCTTATGGCAGGGGCTGAGCGGGTAAATAGTTCAAAGCCCAGGCCCTGGATCAGGGCGGGGCAAACACAGTTAGGCTCAGGCCCTTGTTGCAGGGGCTGAGCGAGCAAACAGTTCAAAGCCCAGGCCCTGGATCAGGGCGGGGCAAACACAGTTAAGCTCAGGCCCTTGTTTGCAGGGGCTGAGCGAGCAAATAGTTCAGAGGCCAGGCCCTGGATCAGGGCGGGGCAAACACAGTTAAGCCCAGGCCCTTGTTGCAGGGGCTGAGCGAGCAAATAGTTCAGAGCCCAGGCCCTGGATCAGGGCGGGGCAAACACAGTTAGCTCAGGCCCTTGTTGCAGGGGCTGAGCGGGTAAATAGTTCAAAGCCCAGGCCCTGGATCAGGGCGGGGCAAACACAGTTAGGCTCAGGCCCTTGTTTGCAGGGTCTGAGCGAGCAAATAGTTCAGAGGCCAGGCCCTGGATCAGGGCGGGGCAAACACAGCTAAGCTCAGGCCCTTGTTGCAGGGGCTGAGCGAGCAAATAGTTCAGAGCCCAGGCCCTGGATCAGGGCGGGGCAAACACAGTTAGCTCAGGCCCTTGTTGCAGGGGCTGAGCGAGCAAATAGTTCAAGGCCCAGGCTTCTGTAGCCGAGCGTTGGGTGAGGGGGAAGCCTGCCACCCGTACGGAGGGTGGCAGGGGGGAACGCAGGCCCACCCACTCCACTGCGTTCCAGCCCGGGGCCCTAACAGCGGTTGCTGCCGCTGCTGGTCAGTGGGGTATCCAGACCGCAACACACTGACATAGGCTCACACTCAGTTGCAGCCGGACCGGGGTCGGCTACCCCCGGGCTACTTCCGTGATCCCCCTCCCAGCCTACCTCGGTCGTTGCGCCGGGATCGGGCCAGTCCACCTGCATGGGCTCCTCTCTGCCCGGGCTCGGCGGCAAGTCTGGTAGCTCTGCCGGGAAGTCCGGCCAATGGTCCTCAGGCGGCTCCTCTGGATAGCAGCAGGGGCTGAGGGGTTCGGGTCCAGTCTCACCCTCAGGGTTAGCGGGGTTCGGTTCCCAGGGGTTCTCCCAGTGGCGGGCGTGAACGGGCTCCGGCGGCTCCTCCTCGTAGCGGGCCCGGGGTAGCTCAGGCCAGCTAGGGTCTTCGACGGTCTCCTGGCCGGGAGCTCCCGGCCGTACGTCTGCTCCCTGTGGTGGCTGGCCGCCAACTGAGCTCTGGCGGCCGGCCTTTATACTTCCTGTCCCGCCCCTTGACTTCCGGGGGGCGGGGACAGGCGGTGGTGGTCCCACCCACTCTGGTGCCGGCACGTGGGCTCCCTCTTCTGGGCAGGAGGGGAGCCACACCGACTCACTACACACCCCCCCCCTTAAGACTGGCTCCCGCCTGTCGGGGCCAGGTCCTGCCATCTCCCCCATGCGGGATAGGAAGTCCGCATTCGTATGGTCCTTACCTGCTCGATGCTGGACCGTAAATGCGTAGGGTTGTAAGGCGAGGTACCACCGCATAATGCAGGCATTATCTTTCATCCGCATTAGCCACCGGAGGGGGGCGTGGTCTGTGACGAGGGTGAACGGGGCCCCGAGGAGGTAGAAGCGCAGGGCATCGCAGGCCCACTTCACCGCGAGGGCCTCTTTTTCCACCACGGCGTAATTCCTCTCCCGGGGGAACAGCTTCCGGCTGAGATATACTACGGGGTGGTCCTTTCCCTCCACTTCTTGGGACAGGACTGCCCCTAATCCTACGCCGGAGGCGTCGGTCTGCAGGATGAATGGGCGTTTAAAGTCTGGGCTATAGAGAACCGGCTCCTGGCAGAGGCACTTCTGCAGTGTCCGAAAGGCCGCTTCACATTCGGGGGACCATCGTACCTGCCGGGGGCTGTCCTTCGTCAGAAGCCCAGTTAAGGGTGCTGCGATGGTCGCGAACTGGGGGATGAACCGTCTGTAATACCCAACGAGGCCCAGGAACTGCCGAACGTGCCGTTTGGTTGATGGGGTGGGACAGTCCAGGAGGGCCTGGACTTTCCCGACGAGGGGCTTGACCTGCCCGCCCCCGACGGTATAGCCGAGATAGTTGGTCTCTTGCCAGGCAATCCGGCACTTTTTGGGGTTGGCGGTCAGGCCCGCCTGTCGTAGGGACCTTAGGACCGCCGCAACCCGGGGCAGATGATCCTCCCAGCTGCGGCTATAGATGACCACGTCGTCTATGTACGCCGCCGCATAGTCCTGATGGGGCTGCAGAAGTTGGTCCATCAGCCGCTGGAAGGTGGCTGGGGCTCCATGGAGACCGAATGGCATCCGTGTGAATTGGTACAGCCCCGTTGGAGTGGCAAAGGCGGTCTTCTCTTTTGAGGTCTCCTCGAGGGGGATCTGCCAGTAGCCTTTGCTAAGATCTAAGGTGGTGATATACTGGGCCTCCCCCAGGCGGCCCAGTAACTCGTCTACACGGGGCATCGGGTAGGCATCGAAGCGCGAGATGGCGTTTACCCTCCGAAAGTCGATGCAGAAGCGGCGGGTACCGTCCGGCTTGGGCACCAGGACCACCGGACTACGCCACTCGCTCTGGGACGGTTCGATGACGCCCAGAGCCAGCATGGCTCTTACCTCCTCCTCGACCGCACCCCGCATCCGATAGGGCAGGGGCCGGGTCGTCTCTCGAACCACCTTTCCCGGCTCGGTCTGGATGGAGTGTTTGACCAGGGACGTGTGGCCCGGTACGGCCGTGAAGGTTCGCTTGAAGGTTTGCAGCAGGCAGTTAGTCTGTTTACATTGCTCTTCCGTGAGCGATTGTCCTAATTGGGGTGCCGGGGGGTCATCCGTCGAGGGTACCTGGGGTCCCAATTCCGGCTCGGGCGGGCATGGGTTGATTAAGAGGCCCTCCCGGTCCTGCCACCGTTTCAGCAGGTTGACGTGATACCGCTGGGTTTCCTTCCGCTTGTCCGGTTGCCGCACCTCGTAGGTGACGGGACCGACCTTACGCACGACTTCGTAAGGTCCCTGCCACCGGGCTAACAATTTTGACTCACTAGACGGGAGGAGGAGTAGGACACGGTCTCCTGGTTGGAACTCCCGGACTTGGGCTCCCTGATCGTAGGTCCGTTTCTGCCGTTCCTGCGCCGTCTTTAAATTTTCGCGGGCCAGGGCTCCGGCCTGGGCAAGGTACTCCTGTAACTGGATGACATATTTCAGGAGGCCCTGGGCTGGGGACGCTGACTGTTCCCAGGTCTCTCTCATCAGGTCTAAGAGGCCCCGCGGTCTGCGTCCGTACAGCAGCTCGAAAGGGGAAAATTTTGTTGAGGTCTGCGGGACTTCTCGGATGGCTAGCAGCAAGGGTGGAAGGAATTGGTCCCAGTGGCGGAGGTCCTCTGCGGGGAATTTCCGCAACATGCTTTTCAAAGTGCGGTTAAACCGCTCCACCAACCCGTCCGTCTGCGGGTGGTACACGGACGTCCGGAGTTGTTTGATGCCTAAGAGGGCACAGACCTGTCGCAACAATTGGGACGTGAAGTTCGTTCCTTGGTCGGTCAGTATTTCTCTAGGCAGTCCTACTCGGGCGAAGATTTTCAGCAATTCCCCCGCGATAGACCGGGCGGTAATACTTCGCAGGGGGATGGCTTCGGGGAACCGAGAGGCATAGTCCACCAAGACCAGGATGTATTGAAACCCCGCGGCACTTTTCGGGAGGGGGCCCACGAGGTCCATGGCGACCCGTTCAAAGGGCGTCTCCATCACTGGCATGGGGACCAGGGGCGCCTTGGGGATCCCGGGCGGGGCGACCCTCTGACACTCTGGGCAGGAGGCGCAATATTCTTTCACCTCCTGAGAGATTCCTGGCCAAAAGAAGCGCGCCAGGATTCGAGCGAGGGTCTTCTCTCGCCCCAGGTGCCCGGCGGCTGGCACATCGTGGGCCAACTTCATTACCGCCCGCCGGTGACACAGGGGCACTAACAGTTGGGTTTGTGGTTCCTGGGTGCGGGGGTCACGGTCCAGGCGGTAGAGCCGGTCCCGGCGTAGCTCAAAATGGGGCCACAGGGTGGCCCGCTGGGGGTCCACAACCTTCCCGTCTACTGCCGCGAGCTGCTCGTAGAAGCGGCTAAGGGTGGGATCCTCTCGCTGGTCCCGACAGAAATCGGTATCGAAGCGGGGCTGAGGGGCCGGCTCCGGCGGCGGCCCCGCTGCGTCCGTGTTGTCTATCTCGGTCGCTGGACCCTGCTCGGGGGTCTCGGAGGAGGACCCCAACCGATCAGCCTCCAGGGCCGGCGTGGACCGTAGGACTTCCTCAAAGGCCGGCCAGTCCCGACCGAGGATCACAGGGTATGCAAGATGGGGAACTACCCCAACCACCAGGTGTTGGGTGATCCCCGCGATGGTTAGGGGGACCCGGGCGCTGGGGTATGGTCGGACATCCCCATGGATGCATTGTAGATGAATACATCCGAGGCGGTTATCACCCGGCGGTACCAGGTCCTTACGGACCAACGTCTGGCCACAACCCGAATCGATCAAGGCCCGCGTAGTCCGCCCTCCGACGGCCGCCGGGACGGTCAGCTTGGGGTTCATGGCTGGCCTGGCTCGAGTGTGGCCCGCCCACACTTGCCCATAGCTGCAATCCATCTCCGGACAGTCTCGCCGGAGGTGCCCCATCTTCCCACAACTGAAGCAGGGTCCGAGTTCAGGTCGTCTGCTCCGGGGGCCTTCCCGGCTTGGGCTCCGGGGGGGGCTTCGTCGAGCCCTTGGGGGCCCCTGGCCCGGGGCCACTGGTCCGGTCCGAGGAGCCGGGTCCGCGTGCCGGGTCCGGGTCTCGCGGCGGGGGTCGGGCCTCGGTGCGGGGGGTCGTGGTCCGCTCGGGGTTTCCCCTTTCTTTTCGCCGCGGGCTGGTTCGGGCCCGGGGCGGCGGAAGGTGGGCCCTACTGCATCTTCGGCGGCCAGGAAGTCCTCCATTAGCGACACTGCCTGGGCCAGTGTCGTCGGCCGGTGGCGAAGCACCCAGGCGCGCCCTCGGGAGGGTAGGGTGTGCACGAACTGCTCCAACACCACCTGCTCGGTTACCTCCTCCGCCGTCCGGGTGCCGGGCTGTAGCCACCGTCGGCAAGCTTCTTTTAAGGTTTGGGCCACTACCCGCGGTCGGGCCCCGGTGGGGTAAGTCTGGCCCCGAAACCTTTGTCGGAAAGTCTCGGGACTGACGTCGAGGGCGTCCAATATCGCGGCCTTCACCAGGTCGTAGTCCCGTGCTTCCTCAGCCGCCAATCCACGATAGGCCACCTGGGCCGCCCCCGTCAGGTGGGGGGCTAAGAGGGTAGCCCACTGGTCCCTGGGCCACCCGGCGACGAGGGCTACCCGCTCGAACGTGACCAGGAATGCCTCCGGGTCGTCGTCTGGGCTCATCTTAGTCAAGCGAAGGGGGGCAGCTAACCGCGGCATCTCCGCAGCCTCCCCTGCCGGCCCCGGTGTGGGGCGAGGGAGCGTGACCAGCAGCTGCTGCGGCTGGACTCCCAACTGCCGCACCAGCTGTTGCTGTTGCTCGAGCTGGGCTGTGTGCTGTTCCTGCTGCAACTGGAGCTGGGCGGCATCTCGCTGCTGTTGCTGCGCGAGCTGAGCGGCCTGCTGTTGCTGTTGCTGCTGCAGCTGGGCCGCCTGCTGCCGCTCCTGGCTCTCCGCGAGCAGCTGAAACAGCCGCTCCATATCCATTCCTTAGAATGGGGGGGGGGCAACGGCCACTCCCCCTCTAGCCCCTTCTCACAGGGGCAGGGGCTCGTGCCCCACGTTGGGCGCCAAATGTAGTAGGTCCTAGCCGGGGCTCGACCCTTCCGGGCAGGAGGGGAGCCACACCGACTCACTACTCTGGGAATAAGCAGTCAGTTAGTCCTGAAACTCCGGCTCTTTGGTGCAGAGTCGGAGCAACCACAGTTAAAGCTCAGGAGCCCAGGCCCTGGATCAGGGCGGGGCAAACACAGTTAGCTCAGACCCTTGCTTGCTGGGCTGAGCGGGCAAATAGTTCAGAGCCCAGGCCCTGGATCAGGGCGGGGCAAACACAGTTAGGCTCAGGTCCTTATGGCAGGGGCTGAGCGGGTAAATAGTTCAAAGCCCAGGCCCTGGATCAGGGCGGGGCAAACACAGTTAGGCTCAGGCCCTTGTTGCAGGGGCTGAGCGAGCAAACAGTTCAAAGCCCAGGCCCTGGATCAGGGCGGGGCAAACACAGTTAAGCTCAGGCCCTTGTTTGCAGGGGCTGAGCGAGCAAATAGTTCAGAGGCCAGGCCCTGGATCAGGGCGGGGCAAACACAGTTAAGCCCAGGCCCTTGTTGCAGGGGCTGAGCGAGCAAATAGTTCAGAGCCCAGGCCCTGGATCAGGGCGGGGCAAACACAGTTAGCTCAGGCCCTTGTTGCAGGGGCTGAGCGGGTAAATAGTTCAAAGCCCAGGCCCTGGATCAGGGCGGGGCAAACACAGTTAGGCTCAGGCCCTTGTTTGCAGGGTCTGAGCGAGCAAATAGTTCAGAGGCCAGGCCCTGGATCAGGGCGGGGCAAACACAGCTAAGCTCAGGCCCTTGTTGCAGGGGCTGAGCGAGCAAATAGTTCAGAGCCCAGGCCCTGGATCAGGGCGGGGCAAACACAGTTAGCTCAGGCCCTTGTTGCAGGGGCTGAGCGAGCAAATAGTTCAAGGCCCAGGCTTCTGTAGCCGAGCGTTGGGTGAGGGGGAAGCCTGCCACCCGTACGGAGGGTGGCAGGGGGGAACGCAGGCCCACCCACTCCACTGCGTTCCAGCCCAGGGCCCTAACAGCGGTTGCTGCCGCTGCTGGTCAGTGGGGTATCCAGACCGCAACACACTGACATAGGCTCACACTCAGTTGCAGCCGGACCGGGGTCGGCTACCCCCGGGCTACTTCCGTGATCCCCCTCCCAGCCTACCTCGCTCGTCGCGCCGGGATCGGGCCAGTCCACCTGCATGGGCTCCTCTCTGCCCGGGCTCGGCGGCAAGTCTGGTAGCTCTGCCGGGAAGTCCGGCCAATGGTCCTCAGGCGGCTCCTCTGGATAGCAGCAGGGGCTGAGGGGTTCGGGTCCAGTCTCACCCTCAGGGTTAGCGGGGTTCGGTTCCCAGGGGTTCTCCCAGTGGCGGGCGTGAACGGGCTCCGGCGGCTCCTCCTCGTAGCGGGCCCGGGGTAGCTCAGGCCAGCTAGGGTCTTCGACGGTCTCCTGGCCGGGAGCTCCCGGCCGTACGTCTGCTCCCTGTGGTGGCTGGCCGCCAACTGAGCTCTGGCGGCCGGCCTTTATACTTCCTGTCCCGCCCCTTGACTTCCGGGGGGCGGGGACAGGCGGTGGTGGTCCCACCCACTCTGGTGCCGGCACGTGGGCTCCCTCTTCTGGGCAGGAGGGGAGCCACACCGACTCACTACAGACCCCAGCCTCATTTAGTGCCAACCTCCAACAAACCTCTACCTCACAGGTGTGAACTGTGATTTTCAGAGGTCACCAACTTAGCCAAATTTTGGTGGGTTTTCTCTAGGGCAGTAAAAGGCACAATGGTGACACCAGGGCAAGAACCCTACCAGATTTCAGCTCTATAGCATGGACATGTTATAGCTTCGGTCAAAACATTTTAAATTTTTCCCGAAACTCATTCTGTGAAACGGTTGAGCTGTTTCTGCTGGAACTAAAATAAATCAAATCAGCCAGAGGCACACACCCAGCCTGGAAAACTTCAGCTATAACAGTTAAAGTTTGGAAAAGTTATAAGCAACCGAAAAAAGGGTCTTATCATGGAAAGAGTTAGGCAACCTTGCTACCAGCTCCCCCTATTGTAACTAATAAGGAAACTATGAACTAGTTGCAGTTTGAGCAATTCAAAAAGGGAAAGACTTGGACCAGCTGTGGAAAAGATGGACATTGCCAAAAAGATTGTCATGCACCCCGAAGGGATTTGCTCACAGTTTCTCCCCCTGACCGCCAGGTACTCTTGGGACAGCAGATAGTGAAGCTGGCTCTTCTTCCACTCTGGCTGATCCTCTGGCTGGATCCGAGTTTGCATGGAGCAGTCAGGAGGGGAAGGTAGAGGTGGCCAGCTGCCTAGATGGCTACGAAAGGGAGGACAGGCAGGGGCAGAGTGGGTATGAGTTGACTGGCGAATAGCATGGGGAAAAGAATAGGAGACAGGGCCAGAAGAAGGGAGGCTAATGAAGATGAAGAATAGAGGAGGCTGCTCTTGTCTTAACCTCCCATGGACCAGCTGAACAACCTCATCTCAAGTTCCCTCCACCAGCTCCTCTCCCCATAGCAACACCCCAGATTCCCTCTCGCTTCTCAGTTCCCACCCAACCCCCTAGACTCTCTTTGCACTGGGAAGTAACATCAACATGAACGCTATAATCCAGGAGTTCTCAAACTGTGGGTCGGGGCCCCAAGGTGGGTCATGACCCCATTTTAATGGGGTCACCAGGGCTGGTGTTAGACTTGCTGGGGCCCAAGATCAAAGCTGAAGCCCTAGCCCCACCACCCAGGGCTGATCCCGCACCCCACACAGGGTGGTGGAGCTCACGCTTTGGTCCCCCCTTCTGGGGTCACGTAGTAATTTTTGTTGTCTGAAGCGGGTCGCGATGCAATGATGTTTGAGAATTGCTGCAAATCACCACACTCTGTGTGTGTGTGTGTATGTGTGGGGGAGAGCTACTTTGGGGGAAAACGCTGGCTTGTTTGCACCCGATAAGGAATATCACCCATGGAGCCGCACTTGGCAGCCATGCCCCTCTCCTCCACCCTCAATTGGGGGCTTCACACCTGCCTTTCTCGGCAGGGCCGGCTCCAGGCACCAGCCCACCAAGCTTGTGCTTGGGACGGCACCTGGAGGGGGGCGGCGCGGAGCTCCGGCCCCCGGGGAGAGCGGAGCCGCAGTGGGCTCGCAGCCCTCCCCCCCCGGCCTCTGGCCGCCGGGGAGAGCGGAGCCCCGGCCGGGCTCTCCGCCCTCCTCCCGGGGCTCCGGCCACCAGCGGAGCCGCGGTGGGCTCGGCGCCCGCCCCCCGGCGCTACGGCCAGTCGGGGAGAGTGGCCTGCGGCACGGCTCGGCGCCCTCCCCTGCCGCGTTGGGGGGGATAGGGGGCGGCGGGAGGCTTTTCTGCTTTGGGCAGCAAAAAAGCCAGAGCCGGCCCTGTTTCTCGGACATCTTTCCCCTGCCCCTTTCCACACAACACACAAGCAGCATCTCTCTCTAGCTCCCTCCCCCCATCCCCTCACAACAGTAATTTGTTTCCCAGCGTCTCTGCCCAGACACCAGCAACATGGACAGGATGTTTTCCCTCCCTGCACCCAGGGCCGGCTCCAGGGTTTTGGCTGCCCCAAGCAGCCAAAAAAAAAAAAAAAAAAGCTGTGATTGCGATCTGCGGCGGGAATTCGGTGGGAGGTCCTTCAGTCCGAGCCGGCGTGAGGAACTGTCCGCCGAATAGCCGCCAAATAGCTGGACGTGCCGCCCCTCTCCGAAGTGGCCGCCCCAAGTACCTGCTTGCCAAGCTGGTGCCTGGAACCGGCCCTGCCTCCACCTCACCCCTGAACAAGTACCAGGCAGCCTTTTCTCCCCATCCTCCTTTCCCCGTGTTTCTTCCTCACCCTCTGCACCCCTATCCCAGCTCATCCCCATCCTCCACCCCCCACATCGCTGTTCCTTGCCCCTGCTCCCTCAACCCCCAACCCAGCTCCTTCCACCTCCCAACTCACCCCCTCTCCTCCTTGTACCCCATCCTGGTTCCCTCCCCTCCATCTCAGCTCCTCACCTTCCCCATCCTCCATGGAAGCTCCTTGCCCCCTGCTCCCCCTCTTCCTCTGCACCCCAGCTCCCAACCCAGCTCCTTCCCCTTTGCTCCCCCCTGCTCCCCCAATCCAGCTCCCTCCCCTCTCCCACCCTCCACCCCACAACTCTGCTCCCCTCCACCCATTCCCCAACCCAGCTCCCTCCCCTCTCCCACCCTCCACCCCGCAACCCTGTACCCCATTTCCCAACCCAGCTCCCTCCCCTTTTCTCCGCCATCCTCCCTGCACCCCAACCCAGCTCCCTCCCCCTCCCACCCTGCACCCCGCAACTCTGCTCCCCTGTACCCAATTTCCCAACCCAGCTCCCTCCCCTTTGCTCCCCCATCCCCCCTGCACCCCCAACCCAGCTCCCTCCCCTCTCCCACCCTCCACTCCGCAACTCTGCTCCCCTCCACCATTCCCCAACCCAGCTCCCTCCCCTTTGTTCCCCCATCCCCTCTGCACCTCCCAACCCAGCTCCCTCCCCTCTCCCACCCTCCACCCCGCAACTCTACTCCCCTGCAACCCATTCCCCAACCCAGCTCCCTCCCCTTTGCTCCCCCATCCCCCCTGCACCCCCAACCCAGCTCCCTCCCCTCTCCCACCCTCCACCCCGCAACTCTACTCCCCTGCACCCCATTCCCCAACCCAGCTCCCTCCCCTCTCCCACCCTCCACCCCGCAACTCTGCTCCCCTGCACCCCATTCCCCAACCCAGCTCCCTCCCCTTTGCTCTCCCATCCCCCCTGCACCCCAACCCAGCTCCCTCCCCCCCGCAACTCTGGTCCCCAGCACCCCATTCCCCAACCCAGCTCCCTCCCCTTTGCTCCCCCATCCCCCCTGCACCCCCAACCCAGCTCCCGCCCCTCTCCCACCCTGCAACTCTGCTCCCCTGTACCCCATTTCCCAACCCAGCTCCCTCCCCTTTTCTCCCCCATTCCCCCTGCACCCCAACCCAGCTCCCTCCCCTCTCCCACCCTCCACCCCGCAACTCTGCTCCCTGGCACCCCATTCCCGAACCCAGCTCCTCCTTCCCTCCCCCCCCCATTCGGCTCCTCCCCCTTTTGCACCCCAACCAGTCCCCCCGCCCGCGCTCCCGCACCAGCCTAGCGGTCAGGCGCGCGCGCTCAGCGAGCCGGGGCGCTCCCGGGCCGAGGGGGAGGGGGGAGAGCGTGCGCAGGGCGCCTGCGCGGGCGGCTCCCCGGGCTCCCGGCTGGAACGGGACGGGCTGAAATGTAACCAAACAAGCGGCGTCTTTGTAGCGGCTTAAAGGGGCCGCGGCCGCTTCCTGCCGAGCGGGCTCCGCGCAGCCCGGGGACGGGGGCAGCTGCCGGGCGCTGTCCGGCCGGGCGGAGCGGAGCGGACCCGGAGCCAGGGGGAGGCGGGCAGCGGCGGCAGCCCCGCGAGCGGAGCCGGGGCGAAGGATGGCTTGAGCGGCTGGGGAAGTTGTGCGCCAAGCCAGGCTCGCCCCGCCGGGCCACCTGTTTTGCATCCGCTGGGCTGGGCTAGGGGGGGACCGGACCGGGGAGGGGGCGGCGGCGCCATGTCCAAAGTGATCCAGAAGAAGAACCACTGGAGCAGCCGGGTGCACCAGTGCTCGGCCAGGCGGGCGGCCGGCGGCCAGCCGGGGCTGCCCCTGCTCGGGGGCGCGGAGCACGGGCAGTTCCCCTACGTGGGGACGGCGGAGGAGGGCGGCCCGCCGGTGCTGGCCGGGGGCGAAGAAGCGGGGCTCAGCCCCGGGGAGCTGCTGCTGGAGGTGCAGGGGGTCCGCGTGTCCGGCTTGCCCCGCTACGACGTGCTGGAAGTGATCCGGAGCTGCACGGAGCCCATCTCGGTCAAAGCCGTGAGACAAGGTACGGGGGGGCGGCACTCGGGGTGCAGGGCGACCCCCGGGGTCCTTGCTCGGGCTGTGCCCCTGAGCTCCCCCCGCCTCTCCTCCTCCTTCCCCCGGGCAGGCTGGGCTCTGGGCTTGCTGGGGTCGGGGTGTGGGTGTGTGAAGTTTTTCCAGGCGGGAGCTAACTTCTGGGGCCGGCGAAGCGTCCCACCTGCCGGCTGAGCGGTCTCTCTCCCGGCCGGCTCCTGGCGAGCCGTGCCCGCGGGGCGGATCGGAGCGGAGCGGAGGGGAGGCTGGCTGGGAGGGCGGCCCGGGGCATGGCTTCACGCAGCCGGGGACGCGTCGGTTCTCTCCGCCTTTGTGAGCGCTCCGAAAGGGCAGATCCCCTCTCCCCCCACCGGATTAACGCGGTCCAGGTGGGGCCAGTGGCAAACGCTGGGACTCTTCTTCTGCTTGTCTTGCAAAACATTGACTTGGGGAGTGATGAAATGTTTGCACCAGAGTTGTGCCCCCCCCCCTCCCCTCCCCTCCCCTTCCCTTCCTATCCTCAGAACATGCAACGAAGGTGAACAGTTCCCCTCTTCTCCTTCTTTGGACAGCGTTTGATCACAGAGATCAAATAGAAAACGCCAGGCAGGGGCAGCTTATTGGTGTGGTTAAAGGCATACAAATAGTCCATTTTTTATCTGTCATCAAGGGTCACGACGTGACCTTTGAAACACCTTGCTCTCTTCGATGCAAAGACTAATTGGGCATCATTTAGGTTCCCTCTGTGCAATCAGAGCCCTGTTTTCATGGGGAAATAAATCTTTAAGTTTTACTACCTTCAAGTCTGGCCTGCCTTAAGCACAATGAGCAATTCCCTTAAGACATTCTTTTAAGTGTACCGAAACCCCTAGCTACAGGCAGGGCTGGAGGCTTAGCAGTTGTGGAGTGAAATGCTTGGATCTGTTAGCTTAATTCTATTAGTGAACAAACAAAAAAATTCATTTCACTGGACCTGGAGGAATTTCCTGAAAGATTTACTCCTTCAGCAGGGATGCATCCCATAGACCTGTAGCATTTGGTTGCACTGTTGGATTAGGACTAGAGTTTTGTTAAAAGGTATAGGCATGTGATTGCTAGCTGCCTGCCTTAGCTTGTCAAAGGGTTGGCATGGAGTGTGCCTGGGGAAGGGAAAAGCTGTAACTATCCCCACTTGGAATGGTTATTTTAGCCTTGCTTGCACTCTTAGCAGTAGGTCATTTCTGCATCACTTTGAGCCAGGCGGACAGGAGCTGAAGGGATTTGTATGAGAGAGAGCTCTCAAATGAGGCTATGGAAAACAGAAGCAAGAGTCCTCCTCCTCATGTGAAAAGTACACTTCCTTTAACAGAAGCAACAGCGGGTCCTGTGGCACCTTTAAGACTAACAGAAGCCACAGGACCCTCTGTTGCTTTTTACAGATTCAGACTAACACGGCTACCCCTCTGATACTTTCCTTTAACAGGTTAGCACAGCAGGTCTAGATAATAGGTTTGTAGTTTCCAGTGTGGGACTTGAATTTAGTGCCAGGAAACTGTTCCGGTTCCAGCAGCTGTTAAGGTTATTTGAATACCCAGGATTTTGAAATAAACAGGATTACATTGGAACACCTGTAGGTTTGCATGGTGGCCTAGCACACCAGGGTCATCTATAAGTGGAGGCAGGAAGGGAAATTCTGGTAGGATAATTCAGTAGATTCTTTAGGGGAAAGTTTATTACTGCACAAACACGTACACATCCCAAAGTGGAGGGAGTTGCTGTGTTTGGCAAATGCAGCGATGTTTTGTGTAGTTGATGTGGAGGCAACAACCTATTTGCTTGACCCAAAAGAATTAATCTCGTCTTTGTTGTTTGCCTGATGCCCTTCTTCTAAATCAGCAGAGCTCTCCTCTGAACTTCTGTCTGCTAGCCCTATTAAAAGCTAGTTTGTAGTTCCATGCACTTGTTCTATGGACATTTATTCAAACTTCCATTGTCAAAGGAAATTATAGGAAGAGTAGTGTTCTGTTCCATGTGGTACGTTATGTAATATGTAATCTTGAGTTGTCACTGTAATAAACATCTGCTTCCTTTTTAAAATGGAATGTTAGTTCAAAATATCCCCACATGTTACATAAAGAAGTATCAGAGTAAGATAACTTATAAAACCTAAAATCAATAGAAATGTTCCCCTCCCCCCCCCCTTTTTTTTAACTGTAGTGGGAGCAATTGTTGTCTTTCTCCTGCTGTATTTGCAACACAGACTGTAGCACTGAAAACCTGGAAGTGAAATTGACTATGAACAAAGTAAAATTGATTTTCATTTTCCTAGCTGAGTGAAATGCATAGAGTATATAAACATAAAGAAATGTAAATGGGGTTTTAAGGATTGGTTACATAAGAACTACTTGTTTTGACAATCACAATAATAATGTGAGATTTTCACAGTTGCAGGAAAATATGGGGGAGTGTCACGCAATGGAGGAGAGGGGAATCAGACGGTAGTTAATGACTGTAGACACTGAGATGCAAAAAGTTAAAGCTTTATAATGATTAAAACACAAATTATCGACATCACATGTCAAAATATACCAAGTAAATATCCCTACATCAAACTCCAGTAAGTTCTCAAGCAGCATTTTTCTTTCCTTGCCTTTCTGTACATTTCTGTTTATCGATGGAAATAAAATTTCATTGGTTTGTGTGTATATATGGTGAAATGGATGTTTACCAACCTTTACTGATAAAAATCTAATTCTTCCAAGTCTATTAAAATGCATGATTTCTATGTCAGTTTCCAGTAGCAGTTTCTCTTTTAATGTTGTTTTAAGTGATCATATTCAGCAAGAGTTGCATGTTACTAAAACATGCTGCAAAGTACAGTGTTAAGTGAATGAGTGTAAACACATTTTAACTGTCTGATTCCATTTCCCCTCCTTCTCCCCAGACCCCAGTGCCTGCCTAACTGATGCTGAAGTTTTGTGGCAAACTTCACCTGGAAACTTACATACTTTATTGGCTTGTCTGCTTTGTATGACATTTACAAGGCTGGAAAAACAGGAAGTTTACTATAAATAAGTCAGTCATCTGCAGGCTTGAGGAGAGAAAATAACTGATTTGATCTTGCAGTTAAAACAAACACACAAACAAAAAACAACTGTGAAATGAAGGTTTTATAGGTTAAACACACTCTTCATCGTTAAAGCCAAGCTTTATAGGATAACAATTCAAAATGCAAACTCTTTCTTTTCCGTAGTGATTATTCAGACTGAATGGGCACTTGGATACTATGGTGACTGGGGGACACATAAGAATACAGCTAATTGGAGTAACTGTTTATAAGAGTTCAGAGAAGTAACTGTTCATATGGGATTTAGGTGTGCTTTAATTTTCCTTGACCTTTTAATATAAAATAAGTGAACAGCTGTACCCCATAGATGCGTTTTTTTGTATTACTTTTTTAAAGCATAATTTTATAATCTTTTGCTTTGGGAGGAAAAAGGCCCCTGAAACTTGACTGAGTACCTTTCAGTACTGTCAGAGTTAGGCCAGTAAAGATAATAGTGAAAAATCAAAACAATGGAAAATATTTTAAGTCTGAGGTGCAGTGTTTTTAAAACTGACCACGTCCCCTTCCTGTTGTTGTTGTTGTTGTTTCAGTTTCAAACAAAGTGATGATCAACTCTACTTGAATTAATAAATATAGTTGTATGGACCACTTAATTTGATCTACGTAAAGAATGCAAAACTGATGCTACTTCTCCTGAAGAAGAGCTCTGTGTAAGCTCAAAAGTGTGTGTCTGTCAGCAACAGAAGTTGATCCGATAAAAGATATTCCCTCCCACACCTTGTCTCTTCATCTCCCATTCATTTTAATATCACATATTTGGTAGTGTAAGACTTGCATTAGCATAATATCTCGATTTCCACTGTCCACGCTTAATATTGTAGCTTCCTGCAATAAACTTACAATTTTTATCCATTGGATAAATAGACAATACTTGACTGACTGACTTTTTTTTTTTCTTTTTTTTTAATTTCTCTCTCTCTCTCTTGTTGCTGTTTACATATCCTGATTGAGAGAGTACAACAAAAAACAGGCATTTAACATTTGTTCTTGACAATGGACAAGTTAACAACTTCTCCATAACAGATTAGTTATGTGCCTTTCATTTAAAACAGGATGTCTTTTTCTTCTTTGTTTTCTCATGAAATACAGAAATTGGGGGATATTTCAAGATTAGTCAGATTTTTTTTTTTTTTTTATTAGATGGCATGTGTCAGTTGTTCAAGTCCTCCTTGTCACTATAAATGAAAAGGTTGTCGGAGAAAACTAAGTCCTCTGTGCACTTAAACTTTTTTTTTTTTTAATTTTTTTCTTTACTACTACCGGCTGAAGTTATGATACATGAGGATCAGTTTACATGAGTGATGTTTTTGGGTTACTCTGAAGTCAGTATGGAGGGGGAGGGGGATTTTTTTTTTTTTTTTTTAAGCCACGTATAAGGTAAACAAGGGCAGACATTCATTCCCCAATGGTAGTGACTATGTCTTATCATCTGCTGTCAAGTATGTTTGTTTCTTTTAAAACCTTACCTTGACCCTGAGAGAAATTCTAAAACCTGGTGAGTTGACAGTACATTTCTATGAAGTGTTGGAATCTATTCATGTGAATAGAACAGCTCCTTTAAAAGTTGTTTGCATGAGCGTATATTCTGATATCCTTTCCCCAAAATGGGCCTGTGAGGGATGTGGTATCTTCCAATTATTTTTTGTGTAAAATATCAACAAATATAAAAATATTGATGCCTCTGAATTTGTGTGTACAGTAGTTTTACATCTGCTGGGAAAGCAGGGTGGCAGGTTGGTTAATAGGTAACATTAAACATTGGATAGGTAGGTTACAGAACTCACGGCTGGCACTGATGCATAATTCTGTGAAATGTAAAAATATTTCCATCCAGTGTTTATTTTGGACTCCCATCTGCCTGTTTTAGGTAAATGCAAATGAGTTTATAAAACTCTTGCTGCTATTAAGAATTTACTTCCTTGATCTATCACATGATCTTTCTTTTTGGTTCGGATAAAGGTTTGGGGTTTTGTTTTTTTTTTCCTCCTTTTTTCCCCCCAACACTTAACAAAATGTCAAACAAAAACACGTTGACAATACCCTGTGCATTTCCAGTTTGACCCACATCCTTAAAGTTTAGGTAATAGAATCTGAAGTACAGATAACATCATAAATTTTTACTGATCAAAAATTTCATACTGGTATTTTCGAGGTCGGCATCTATTTTGGACTTAGAGATTATGTTCACCATTTATACTGCAATAGCACCCACAATGTGCTAGCTGCTATCCAAGCATAAAATCAGTGAAGATGCAGTCCCTGTCCGTGAGTTGATCAGAAATTCTGTGCATCTGAAATATTATTGCACTTACCACATGTGACATGTAGACTGTTGTGTATTAAAGTATCACTGTAGTGAAGATCAGGTTTTTACCACAATCAAGCTTACACGCTGTAAGCATTTGTTAGGATTTGGAATGTGAAAATGGACCCTGCTTGTGGCAAAATGATTAGCTATGCATCCATGCACCTACTTTTATGTCCTCCTCTACAAAGAGTGGGTTTGCATCCCAGAGTTATTCAGTCACAGTCTTAATTTAACAGCCCTACCATTATTACATTTTTAAAGAGTTAATATGAGCCTTTAATGTCATAAAATTGGATTATGTTTTTCACAATAAGTTGAATCTTTCAGCCCATTATGTGATGAGACTCTAGGCTCTCTCTTTATGGGCCGTCGTATTGCAGTACATTTAAACCACAATTATAGCGTAATTACAAGCAATGTTTCAAAATTATTGCGATTATAAGATATGAACGCAGTTCTAGTGGGGTTTTTTAGACTGAATTTTTACTTTATGGCAAAAGTGCTTCAGGTCTGAGTTGCTAATCGGCTAAATGTGAAACATGAAATTCACCTGCTGTATAACTCTTCAATAACTTTAAGGACTACATTCAGCAAGTTTGATGGCCAAATCGTGAGTGTCTTATTGCTAAAGGAATAAAATGTAGGGATATGTGTGATTGGGTTGCTAATCTTGCCATACTTGAAGTTGCAACCGGTTTTCCATTCTCAGACCTGTTTTGATTCCATCCATACATCCTTCTCCACCCAGTTCCTCAAAAAAAGGTCCTTGGGGCACACGTACCAAATCTGAAGCACTTCTGCTGAAGGGTAACTTTTTGGCCAAATTTAAGGTGTGTTTGCCAAGCCATTCCCAAAATGTGGCACTCATAACAAACTTTGAAAAACACTTCCTTCTTTTTTGAGTGGCAGATTATATATATCTCTGAAATCGTGGTTTACAAAGTCCAAACTTACTTTTTGATAGAGGCGGTGAATAGAGCTCATGCGTAGGATTAGCTTGGGAAAGTATAGGTTGGTGGTTACTTGGAGTTTTGGTAACATTTGGGGCCTGCTTCAATTTCCAGCATATTTCACAAACTATTTGTTAGACTTCAGCCCAGCAAACTTGGAAGGTCGTTTGCTGGCCAAGAACATGCTCTGTCAAGAGTTCCTATGGAATTTACCAGCCGAGTGCACAGGCCTGAAAACCTATGCTGGGGAGGGGAGGGCTCTACTGGGCAGCGTAGAACACTAGAATCAGGACCTCCTTAGGTCTTCTTCCAACTCTAACACTGAGGATAGATCTGTGCTGCAATTAGACACCTGCGACTGGCTTGTGCCAGCTGGCTTGAGCTAAAGGGCTGCTTAATCACAGTGTATATGCTTGGGCTGGAGCTGCCCAAGCCTGAACATCTACACTGCCATTAAACAGCCCCTTAGCCTGTGAGACCGAGTCAGCTGGCCTGGGCCAGCCATGGGTGTCTTATTGCAGGTGTAGACATATCCTGTGTAGCCTTATTAATGCTGCGGTGCCCTTGGGTTTCTCCCCCCACACCCCCCCAAGGATCACATAGTGTTTTACATGAATTAAGCTTCACAAAGTCCTTGAGAGTTAAGCTTGTATTAACGCCATTCCACAGGTGGGAAAATTGAGGATTAGAGTTTATCAGGTGTCGGAGGTGAATCAGAGGCAGAGCAAGGGTTACAGCCTCGTTTTTCACAGCCCTATGCTAGACTCCCATTCAAGTCCCTTTAAACTCTGTGACTGCTTTTCCAGCAGTGAAACGGGGTTAATATTTACCTGTGTCACAGGGAGACAGTGCCGTCTTGTGTAAATATTATGGTTCGGTACAATCATCTGCCCCTGCGGCTTGGCCGGGCTGCCTTCCACAGAGATAGTAGCAGTTAAAGAAAGCAGTTTAAGCCGGGATCAAAGACCATTACTGTTGTCCTCCTTTCTGTTGTTCTGACTTCTTGCCTTTGTGCAGATTGGCTGTATGCTCCAGTCCCTCCCACCCCTTTTCTCCTGTCTCCAACTCTCATTGTCCCTTTGTTTGTCTCTTCATCTAGGTAATCCCTGTTTAACATAACCCTGGTGAAACGATTTAAATTACTAATGTGACACTTGCCACCACTGCACTGATTATTCTGCTTGTATGTTGCCCCTCCTGCGTCTGTCTGCTTGTCTCTTTAGAATGATTGTCGGTTCTTTGGGGCAGGGATTGTCTCATGCTGTGTTTGCTCGGTGCCTATAGCATGGTGGGGTCGGATTCTTGTCCCCTATGCATTACGGTAAGAGACATGATTGATGATAGCGGGACTAGTTGCGTGAAGTAATGTCTTATTATTGGACCAAATTCTGTTGGGGAAAGAAGTTTTTGAGCTCACATAGCTCTTCTTTAGGGCTGGGAAAGGTACTCTGGTGTCACAGCTAAATGCAAGGTGGGACGCATTGTTTAGCATAAGTAGTTAGCAAGGTGTTGTAGGAGATCATTCAAGGTGAAGTGGCCAGTTAACACTGCTGCAGGCCTAAGGCAAAAAAGGGGGAGTTAGTGGGTTACAGATTGTTGTAATAAGCCATAAATACAGTGTCTTCATTAAGACTATAACCCTGGCTACACTTGAAACTTCAAAGCGCTACCACGGGAGCGCTACCACGGGAGCGCTCCCGCGGCAGCGCTTTGAAGTGCGAGTGGTCATGCGCCAGCGCTGGGAGAGGAGAGAGCTCTCCCAGCGCTGCAGGTACTCCACCTCCCCGAGGGGATTAGCTTACAGCGCTGGGAACGCGGCTCCCAGCGCTGGGGCACTGTTCACACTGGCGCTTTATAGCACTGTAACTTGCTGCGCTCGGGGGGGGTGTTTTTTTCACTCCCCTGAGTGAGAAAGTTGCAGCGCTGTAAAGCACCAGTGTAGCCATGGCCTATGATGTAATAATAGAAGACACCAGCTCGGACAGAATGGATGTGGTTTGACAGTTGCGATACATGTGGTGATGGGGGCTCAGACAGGGCCCTGTGCAGAGCTTACTCCATTTTTTCCTGGCTAGAGGTGGGGGAACCCTAAGAATGGCCAGGTTAGACCTTCCAAGCCAGAATGTCACCTGGAGCTGTTGCAGCGCTAAGGTGTCCATGGTTAACATGTCCACTACTAGCTGGAATGTGGTAATTCATCTTCCCAACCTTGACACGTTGACCTTACACAGAAGGTGGTGGGGATTGAAAGGTGGCGTTCAGCTTGCTTAGGGTATGTGACCTGTGCACTGGCGTGCTGCATTTCAATGTTTTTTTCCTGACACGACACAATTTAACATTGAATTTTCTGTCTTTTCGTTTTCTTATTTTTTAAAACTTACAGTGTTGTAATGTATTAACTTAAGTTCTGGATACATATCTGCAGTCTTTAATTCAGTTTAAAATATTGATCTTGGATGTAAAGGAAATAAAATTGTCGCTCAGAGGGTCTCATTCAGGCTAAATGTGCACCTGGCCTAAATAAAGGCAACATTTGCATCAATGGGATAGAACGGTGGTCTCCAAACTTTTTTGATCGCGCACCCCATCAGTAAAAAAAATTTCGAGCACGCTCTACCATTTTTGCCAAAGCGCAAAAAAAAAAAAAAAAAAAAAGTGCTCCTCTTGTCGCGCACCCCCAAGGATCCTCTTGCGCACCCCACTTTGGAGACCACTGGGATAGAATAGTGAGAAACAGAAGAACTGTATTCTAACTTGCGTGAAATCTGCATTCAACCACTTGTATTCTGAGACTCAGCCATATGTCGGAGTGGGGGAGGGAGGGGAATGAACATGTCCCACAGCCTAGTCTAAGTCTGTAAATCAGTTAAGAAGTCAAGATTTTAAAATGTTTCTTCTTTCTTCCAGATGGAGGGTGTTTGCTTATATCTTAAGGAATGAGCTAAGAGGTGGTTTTATGCTTCCTCTGGTTTGCTGGAAGCTCCTACATTTGAGACGCATACGTGAAAGGAAATTCTCAGTTCTCATATTCACAGCTAAATGGTTCGGGTCTCTTGGTTGAAAACATGGAGAAATCTGGCCTGCATGAGCAAGCGCCATGAATTTGCAGAAGCAAAATTAAGAAATAGAGGAAAAGTTCGCTTTACCTAGGGTGCTGTAACTTGAATGGCTAATGCTTAGAAAGTTGATACTCCAATACATGCGTGGAGAAGCAGGTTCCTTTTAGCCTTGCGCATGCTGTCTCTGGGTAGGGATATACTGTGTCTTGCTCCGAGTTCATGCCTATCGTTTCCTTAATTGTGTCTTCTGTTGCTGCCCAGAAATTGTGTTCAGAGACCACCTGCACCATGGACACAATGGACTAGATTGCCGCCAGTGTGTCCTATGAAGATGTTGCATGTGCCCCTTGGCCTGCCACTAGTAGCATCAGTTGTACAGCAATAGCTTTTAGGGCATCACTGAACATGTGAGACCAGAAAAAATAATTTTAAGTAATCATCATCTCTTTTCCTCTCCCCCTCAAACGTTCCCCAAACTTGATGGCTTGGTTTTCACTTTGTTTCAGGCCTGATCTACAACTAAAACTTATTGACCTACCTACGTCACTCAGGGCTGTGAAAAATGTCATGTCCTGTGCCACGTAGTTAGGTTGACCTACCCTGCCCTGTAGAGGTGGCTGTTCTTCCATCGACTTAGCTACCTCCTCTTGGAGAAGTGTAATAATTACACCCAGGATGTGAGGAGTTTCTGCAGCTGTTGCAGCATGGAAATACTGCTCAGCTCTTCAGTCTAGGTGACTAGAAGGAAATCCTGTGCCAGCTCTTTCAGGTGTTGCGTGCTGGGTTGGACTGTCCCTTCCCAACAACTGAGAACCTGGACCAGCTGTTAGTTTTTTTTCTTTTGGGAAGGTCATTAGGTGCTTCTCTAGGCTTAGGGAGTTTCTTGCTATCCAAACATGACATCTTTGCAGCATTTGGTGTCTGGAGTATTGTGGTTCCCTTGCAGTGAGGAAGCAAGCAGTGCTGTTTCTAAATAAGCCCGGCCTAAATAACGCGCAGAGTTTGTCTGCACCTCATTAACCCATGGCCACAAATGAATGAAGACAATCCGAGCTCTGCAGTGGCGCCTACTTGATTGGCAGCCTCTGACAAGGAGGGGAAGATGCAACCTGACTTGAGAATGGTGGAAGGTTGGAGGGAATGGGCATGAGTTCTCCACTTCCAAATGACCTTAGTAGCTATCTGCCACTGAGCTGGTGTGGTTTTCTCGTTTTGGGGAGACTAGGTGGGTAACATCCTTCTCAGACTTTTGCATGGCTCAGGGCAGCTGGAATATTTTTCAGCCAGATCAGCCTTCAGTCTCTAAAGGTCAGGCACATCATCTATCCTCAATGCATTGACACTTTAAATGATTTCCTGAATTTTTCGGCCACTGGAAGCTGGAATATCAGCAACATTCTCTGTGCTAGTTCCTGACTTTACCTTTGTCAGCTTTTACTCTGAAACGACTTCTTTCTTCTGTTTTGTGTTAGCAATAATATAAATATTCTTAATCACCAGTCTTTGAAAGTTGCATTTAGTAGATTTTTTTGAAGCAGAAACTAAATCAGTTTTTCCTGCAGATCCTGGCGTTTTTGGTTACATTTTCACAGACTTGGCATTTGACTCAAAACAGTTCCTAGTTTTATATTTGAGGTGGCTTGTGTCACAACTTTAAAAAAAAAAAAAAAAAAGATCCGGAGTTAAAAATTTTGTTAGACGTGATGGAGGCTAGTCCATTAAACCAAGTAATACAGCTCACTGTAGGATGTGAAGATCATGCTAAATGTACGGTCTTCATACACTTTGACACACACATTCATGCCAGCCCTTTTATTTGAAACCCGGGTTTAGTCAGAACAAAGGCACATACAGTTGCAATGTATAGGAAGAAATGATCAGTTTTCCATGGTTGGCACTTGACAAAAGCTTACAGTGTTTTGGATTATTCTCCCATGATTTTGGAATCTTCATCTTAGCATTGTACTATCACTTTTGAAATTTCTTTATTTCCTTAATGCAAGTGACTTAAATATCCAGAGCTGATTTTTTTTAACTTAGACATTTATGAAAAGAAAACATTTTTTAAAATGAATCCCTTTTTCCCCTCCCCAAACCCCCCCACCTCCCAAACAAATATTGATGTGTACTTTAAATGACACGAGGGGAGGGATAGCTCAGTGGTTTGAACATTGGCCTGCTAAACCCAGGGTTGTGAGTTCAGTCCTTGAGGGGGCCACTTGGGGATCTGGGGCAAAAATTAATACTTGGTCCTGCTTGTGAAGGCAGGGGGCTGGACTTGATTACCTTTCAAGGTCCCTTCCAGTTCTAGGAGATAGGATATCTCCATTAATTTATTTATTGCTTTTCAACTTCTGTTTCTACGTTAGTAGAGTTGCTTGCATTAAACGGTCACTGGTGCAAATTTACGAGTATGTAAAATAACTAACATCTAAACCTTTGTGTGTAAGTATACCCCCAATTAAGTGAGAGAGAGCTGAGTGCCCAGATTTCAGAACGCCCTCCCCACCCTGACCCTTCTTGAGATGATTATGAGTAGCAGGGCTTGAGGGGAGAAGAGTGAGCGGACACAAGAGAAGATGTGTAACTTTCCTTGGTGGGGGGGGGGGGAATTGTTCTTGATGATGATAAGGAACTTGGGATGGTTTTGGAGGATGGTGAAGGACATTGTAGCAGTTCATAACTGGAGAGGAACAATTAACTGGGGGCTTAGTGGTAGGAAAGGGGATGGCTAGCGGAAGGACATATGACTGGGTGGCAGATAGTGGAGTAAGTTTCCTAGAAGCATTGGAGTGGAGGCGAGGGATAATCATCTTCCAGACTTCTGAAATCCCTGACTCACTTACTAGCCTTCCCGCTGCTAATGTTGGGACCAGCAACTGTGTCTGATATGGAGATGGAATCAGAGGAGACAGCCACAGTGGAAGGGCAAGACGTCCTGTGAAGGTGGACAGAGGTTGCTGGAGGTTCTCATTTCTGGCTCTACAGGAAACAAGGACACGATTCTAATTAATAATGACTAAGAGCCCCTCTGAACCCTAATGATCCAGGTGAACTGGGCTCATTGCTCAAAGCAGGCATGCTAAATGAGTGCATGTGTGTATTTCTATAGATCAGCTATAAATCTGATTATTTTGCTTTGAATATCATGCTTTATACTGTGCATAAAATGATACGGCTACAGTTTAAGCTGTTACAGAATGAGCTCTCCTACTTATCCACACACACAGTTAGGATTTGGCTAGAAGAGTTATTGTACGGTGGAACAGGATTGGTGTGTGCATGCTGAAATCAGTGGGAGTTTTGCCATTGATTTTTAGAGGGAGCGGCATTGGGGCTATTTTGCAGCAGGGCACACTTTATAGCAGAATGGGCCAAATGTAATTAAAAAGGATGGCTTTGCCGTAGGAGAGATGCATAGGAAGATACCCCACATGTTACGTCGGGCAGGGAATGTCTGCAGCTCTCTCTTCTGCAGACAGTATGTGCGGCCAGGGGGACTTTCAGCACTATGCCACTGTAAATAGCATGTCAGTAGCTGTGTTAGATAAATAGATGGCTTGTCCATATTTGGAGCTGTTGTCAGTCCTAGCAGAAACTCCTTTTGGTAATGTGTGGCTGTTGAGAATTCCTCTTTGCTGGGTTGGGAGAATGCTACTTGTGTGACAGCTCTGTTACATGTTTATCAGTCTGCTACATAATCCAAAACGTGAGAGTTCATCATTTTGTTTTCCTCCACCCTTTTCCTTTCCCAAAGAACGTTTTTTTTGAGATCTGGGGATATGGGTCAAATATAAAATCTCTAGTCAAGAAAAAGAAGCAGAAATATTTTCAGGTTCAAACTGAACAAGGAAGTGACTAATATGAAATACCTTGTTAATTTGCACTGATTCTCTGCAGCAGGACCGCAGTGTAATTCTTAGGGTTCAACAGATTAAAAGCTACACATTCGGCTTGGGAATGGCTAATTGTTTTACTTTTAAAATTGAGATTAGTTCTTTTATTTTTCCATGTCAGGTTGACTCTTACCCACACTAACAAAGCTAGGACTACAAATTTGATTTTTGTGCAGAGTTGTCACACTTGTATAATAACAGTGCATACAAATCTATTGATTAGTGATTTCCCCTCCCCTACACCTCCCAAGTGCTATATTAACTAAACTCTCTAAAAGCCTAAACTTTTTTTTTTCTTCTCCTGTGGATAATGATCATTTACAATTTTAAAAAGTATTGTCTTCTCACCTAATTTAGGGATTATTGGAGCAGATATAAAAAAGGAGCTTTGTGAATCTCCTGTGACACTGTATAATCTTTCCATAATAATAGATACAGAGCTGGAGTGTTAAGTCCTAGTAATTTTCTCCCTCTTTCTTTGGTTTCTGTAAGTATGAGTGAGAGGCACAGAACTGCTCTGAGCAGGGTTACAAGACATGCTTTTAAGAATCCCGGTGCTCACAGGTGTCTTGTCTATGCTAGAGCTCCCTTGGTGATGCTGCAAAGGTGTTGGTAGTACAGGGAATCTACAGCCCCGTCAAAGTATGGACCATACGTAGAATCCAGGAGTAGAAGAAAATGTCTCAGCAGTGCCTATCCCAAGTATTCAGAAATCATGAGTCTGACCCCTCCCCCTAACCTTCCACAGGAGATTATAAAAATTGAGTTCTTTTTATTCAGTGTTTGAAAACCTGAATCCTAAAGGCTCAAACTTTTCTCTGCAGCAATGAGTGCTAAACTTTTGGAAGGAAGGGTGAGTTGATATGACTCCAAGAGTTGGGGGTTTTGAGAGAGACGAAATATCACAAGATCCACAATCAATGGCAGAAGTTGGCCACCCTGAAGCTGAAGCATTATTTAAAAAACGCAAGGAAATCAAAAACACTTATGAACAAGCAAGCGTTTGGGCCGTGGGTTGAGAACCACTGGTATAATCAGCACACAGCTGTGGCCCATGTGACATCCTCAGGGCCATACAGGTAGTATATATATCGTGTGGATGCAGCCGCGGCCCACGATGGAAAATAGGTTGCGAACCACTGGTTTACACCCATATTACTTCGTATTGAGACTTGGGTGGTCCCCGGTCCTTTAAAGACATTTCAATACTGTACTTGCACGTGGGATTGTCTTGGCAAAACAGCTTTAATAACAGTTGGCCTGTAAGTAATCTAAAGGAGCACATGACTTTTAAAAGGCTGCACCGCATTAGACTTCTGTCGCTTTAAACGAAGCTGACATTGTAAGCAGAGTTACGTGGCATAGTGCAGCTTGGTGTTAAAACCAGTTTCACATTCTTTCTCACTGGTGTTATCCGGCAACTGTTAGTGAGACCTTTTTTTATGATTCTTGTGAGTCATTACTGAGAGCATACCTATAAACATTATCTTTTGACAGGTAACGTGTGTGCATAGGGAAGTTAGTCTCTGGAATTTTAGAGGCCATAAAGTTAAATGTAATTATGTAATGGCAAACTTAGATGAAAGGTGAATTGTAACAGCTGATTTGATTTGAGGGTTGTGGTGTGGGAATGAAGAGGGGGTGAAGTCATACTGAATGTTCTCTGGCGGGGGAGGGGTTAAATTTGTATTACAGTAGCAGCAAGAGGTCCCAACCACAATCGGGACCCCCTGGTGCTAGGTACTGTGCACACACATAGTAAGAGTCAATCCTTGACCTGAGAAAAAAGAAGAACAGGAGTACTTGTGGCACCTTAGAGACTAACAAATTTATTAGAGCATAAGCTTTCGTGGACTACAGCCCACTTCTTCGGATGCAGTAGTCCACGAAAGCTTATGCTCTAATAAATTTGTTAGTCTCTAAGGTGCCACAAGTACTCCTGTTCTTCTTTTTGCGGATACAGACTAACACGGCTGTTACTCTGAAACTTGACCTGAGAGTTCACTACAGTAGAACCTCAGAGTTACGGACACCTTGAGAATGGAGGTTGTTCGTAACTCTGAAATGTTCGTATGTCTGAACAAAACATTGTTTGTTCTTTCAAAAGTTTACAACTGAACATTGACTTCATACAACTTTGAAACTTTACTATGCAGAAGAGAAATGCTGCTTGCCAGGGTGGATAAAAATCAATGGTGGGTTTTTTTTTTTTTTAAATAAAAAAATTGGATTTTTTTTTTGTTTTAAAATGCTTTTTGAGGAAAAAATCTATTTAAAGATAGATACATTATAGCTCAAAGATATCTCATCATGGAATGGGGATTATTAATTCTGTAGTATAAGACAATATATTCATGGTTTTGTAAATGAGTTCCAATAGTTCATGGATTAGGGACCCAATTTTATGGGGTTCCAGATGCTTCTGTATAGATTATTTAGGTTAATCTTTCTATCTACCCAATGGGACTCAGTGCTCAGTCTAGAAAATACTATCAGAGATGCTTAGTTTTGCAGTTCTCAAACTGTGGATTTGTCTCTTCAGAGGTAACATGCTTGTTAACAGCAAAACTATTGTTAAATAAATAATATATAGAGGTGAGAAATAACAGACCTCAACTCTATTGTCCCTCGGCAAATTTGTGTACACAGGGTCAATCCCTTACTTTCCTCTAAAAGTGCAAAGTTTCAAAAAGTTCAACGAATAGAAGATTGTTGGGGGCGGAGTAGATCTAGACAAGGAGAAGAAGTGTGGAGATAAATGTGAGACGCGAGGGACATGGCTTTTTGTTAAAATATTACAGGTTTTGCTGTTGAAGAAAAAAATTCAGAATACTTAACGTTGTTGTTGTTGTTTTAGTTAAATAAAACCATATAAATGTCTGTCTGGTGGTGATCTCCTCCTAATACAGCATGGCAAGAAAATCCTACAAATATTAATGATTAACCTGTTGAACTGGAGATAGTTCACCTCCCAGTGACGTCATAAATATCTGCTTCAATTACCTTTGGTAAATGAAATCACCAAACAATCGTTCATTGTCTGAGATAGCTGTAAAACTAATCTGAAAAGTTTTTTTTCAAAATAAATCACTGTTTAAAAATGTATAGTGTGTACTTTCTAAAAATGAAACCTACATCTATCTCTGGGTTGTGAAGAATATGTATTAAGGTTATAACAACCACCAAGAATGCACTTTTATGTAGAAAACCATAATTAAATCGAGTCTTCCTGACTAGTGATTTGACTTGAATCAAATCCACCCTGCTGCTTACCCTCTTATTGTTTTAGTAGTTTACATTTAACACCGTGCTGTACTGTATTTACTTTGTGTGTATGTGTGTGTCTGCTACTGCCTGATTGTATACTTCTGGTTGCAAATGAGGTGTGCGGTTGACTGGTCAGTTCATAACTCTTGTGTTCGTAATTCTGAGGTTCTATGGTATCTAAATAGACAATGAAGACAATCGCTGAAAGAAGGGAGGTGATGTTATCCCAGTCTTTTAGATGGGGGAAAAATGAGACCGAGGTTAAGTGACTCGACCAAGAAACCTGTGGCAGAGCCAGGAATCCACATGTCCTGACTCCCAGTCCAGTGCCTTAACCATGGGACATGTTGTTCAGTATACTTGAATATGCTTAAAATATATAAAGCAGTGACCTAAATGGACTCTGCCTCTCCCCATCCTTATGCTCCCCTATTCAGTTAGAGGTTTCCTACTTGATCTTTGTCCTTTTAAACAACATTTTTCACTGCATGTTTGTAGTATTTACTGGGAAAATGTTCCATTTCTAAGATCTTGTTTGTAGAATAGTCTTTCAAGGATGCTGCAGTTTTTTATTTTATTATTTTTTCTCTTTAATTTAATAGATCTTGTTGTATACGCTGATCGATTAGTAGATATATGTATATATATCTTAAAGGTCCTAAACTCTGTCCTTGTTTACCTAGTTCTAATCCTAGCTATATTACTATCACATCTTGATAATGTCATAAATTAGTAAGCAGTGAATACATGAAGTCTGATCCTGCAAAGACGTTAAGTATGAGCATAGTCCCATTGAACTCAATGGGATTACTCGTGTTTAAAATTAAGCATGTGCTAATACTTTATAGAGTCTCTTTGGGTGGAAGAGGTGCTTTAAGCACTGTGCAGGAATGTATAGTTTTTATGAGAATGTTGCTGTTTGCAGAATAGTTGATCAAGATGTCACAACCGCTAAGACTTTGTTTACATGGAAAAAGTGGCACTGCTTTGACTTAAACTAAGTTGGTTTTAAAGAGATTTAATTGGTGCAAAACCCTGCATAGAGACGTGTAATGTGGCTTAAGCTAAAGTGAAACAAGCCACTCTTATGTCTGCTGAACAAAAAGTGGATATAGATCACAGCAAAGAAGCTGAGAGAAATACAGATCTCCAGGGTTAGTCTAAGGACTGCGGAACAGGTGCTAGTACATCAGGAAATATGACACACCATAACCATTGTTTGCTCCATAACAATACAATAACTATGACAATAGCGACTCTTGTACGTTAGTCCCTTTTTTTTGTTCCCGGAGGAAGCAGTCGAAACATAACAAAATGTTGGCTACTTGACTAGCTTGTCACGGTGAGTGATTCTTCGTTTTCTTTCTGTATCTCTGTGCTTGGTGTTTTTTCTCTCATTTGTTATAACCTCATCTGTATTGGTGGCAGCCATCATGGTGTCTTACCTCGGGCTGGGAATACAGTATTTATTTTCCCAGCGTTAACTGTAGCGCTGCTTCTGAATTGGCACAAAATGTTGTATTAACTGTATGGTTAGAATCTTGTTCTTGGAAGATGTTTAGTTCAATTTTATAAAGCAATCTTTCAGCTATCTGCAGATTCTTCCCTCTGCCCCACGCACCCCAGCCTCCTCCCCTCCCTTATGGAAAGTTCCTATGAAATGTACCAGCAAATGAAAACTTTCCATAGGGTTTTTGAACAGACCTACCGAACTTAATAGAAAATTCTGTTCCTGCAGTAGAATTCTGCAGGGTTTTGGAAATATCCCATAGAGTACTGCCACCTGACTACTGCTTGGTATGCAAAAACACACTCCTTTTATTGTTAATTTTATGGTGCCCTTTCCCCTTCTGTTTTAGCCACCTGCTATGACTTGTCATAAGCCTGCATTGTAAGTTCTCTTGCACATGGGTCCCTGGTCCTTGACTGGGATCTCTAAGTACTGCTATTGTGGGTCCCAGGTAATAAAATAATAAAGATGGAAGTGTGATGGCATCCCCACATGTTAATCTGGGGATCCCCGCTTTGGAGTTTCTAAGATACATGTTTTGAACACTTGGAAAACCAAAGTATCTGCTAAATCCTTAGGGTGAAATTCTGCCCCATTGTAGCTGATGTGAGTTTGACGATTGATATCACTGGAGCCAGGATTCTACCATAACCTCTAACCTGTGTGTGCAAAATTGTTGTCTATTCTTGGGACCCTGGTGTCGGCTTTTATTTGTTCAGTTTTGAATCTCGCCTCTCTAGATCTTGGGGGGAGGGATAGCTCAGTGGTTTGAGCATTGGCCTGCTAAACCCAGGGTTCTGAGTTCAGTCCTTGAGGGGGCACGTGGGGATCTGGGACAAAATCAGTACTTGGTCCTGCTAGTGAAGGTAGGGGGCTGGACTCAATGATCTTTCAAGGTCCCTTCCAGTTCTAGGAGATGGGATATCTCCATTAATTTCTAAACACCTCACTTGTCGGAGTAGCATTTCCTTTCTTCAGCTTCGCAAGGAGATAGTCAATCCAAAGCCTCTAGACCCTGACTTGCTCACCAGTCCTGCTACCTGTGATGGCTGTAACCCATCGTTATGGGATCACAGAACAACCTTATTTAACAGGGAGAGATGAGACTGGCCTTTCCCCTCCCCACCTCTTTAGTTTCATAAGAATTCATGAAAGAAAACATTATGGCTGCCAATGTAGTTGATCTTACTGCGTCAAGGGAACCAGTTACAATACAGCGATCTTCTTAGAACATAGTTTAGGCTGCAGTGAAGCTGGGAATGAACCACGTTTTAACCGTACCCGAAAGCATGTGGCAGACTTAATGACACCCCCCCCCCCTTCCCCAAGGATATAGAATAGCTTATGTGAAACTCACAGCCATATTTTTCTGGTGTAGAATGCTGCTTTATGCATTTAGCTGAGATTTAGGGTCTGCTTAAGTTCATTAAGCTAAACCTCAGGAGAGGTTTGAAAATGCCAAGTCTGGGAGCATATCTGTGTACTGCCTTATCTTGAGTTTAAAAACGTCTCTTAAAATGCTAATTTATATACTCTACACACAGTCTGTATTACCAAGCCCAAACAGTCAGAAATCATGAGACTGGTTTAAAAGCCAGGAAATTTTAAATAAATATTCGTTCTTTTTAATTGCCTTTTGGTTTTTTAAGCTTTTTAGAGTACCCTTAAATTGTGTGTCTCAAGCTTTTCTCCACTACCAAGAGGGTAAGAAACTTTTTTTTTTTTTTTTAATTTTTAAGTGAAGGATGAGATTATCATATAATTTACCTCCCGGAGCTGGGGGTTTAAGGAAGATGCCAGATGTCATGAGATTTACAATAAAGTTGCAATAGTTGACAATAATGGTCTTGCAAGCCATATGCATGCAGAGCACATATAAACCTTACCAGCGGAGAAGCTACCACAGGGGACTATTCAATAAGTGCACATGAAGGAATATCTGAAGGTGGGTTTCTGTGAATTTTTTCTTAAAGGACCATTCAGAACCCCTCAAGAACAAGACACATTTGGTGATAAAAAGCTAGAAGTGCCTCCATATTATTGGGATTCCTGGACATTTTGTGCAGGGATCTAGTTAGATGATTAAAAATTGAGATATTTAAGCTTCACCTACAGTACTGGGGTAGTTAGTGGTTCTGTTAAAATGACCAGCAGTTGAATAGCTACCACTGTTGATCTGTTTAAATTGTCATCCATCATTTGGTTGAGCAGCACTCAGAGACGAAGGAGTCCAGTTCACTCCGCTTTCAGGCCTGTCTATGCTAGGGAATTTGAGCAATTGGCAGGAGGCCTAACATAGAGAAGGGTCCTGCGGCTTCTGGCTTAAATCTGCTCTGACAATGCTGACGTTGCCAGAAACTAGTCTACACTAGGGCTTCCAATGTGCAATTGAACCAGTAGTAGCAGCAATGAGGAATATTTTTGCTCTATTTCACTAGTGTAAATAAGGCCTTAGAATGATTGTGAATGCAGCTAGCTAGCCTGAGACAAACACTGCCCCAATTTACATTCAGACGACTTTCTTTGCAATCATAAGAACTGGAAACATTTGTTTTAAAAGTGAAAGCTCAAATTCTGCAGAAGAGAAGTGCTCAGTCATTAACCTGTTGCTGGATGATCTTTCATATGCTGTCTGGTAATATCTTCTAGGCACAATGGGTTGTATTAAGTTCTAACTTTGGGGCCTTTGGAGAAAACGACAACATTTCTAAAGGATTTTTCTTTCACTAAGTAAATGATAAATATCTGCACCTTTTAATTTGAGTTTGTCCAACTCTTCTGCCTGGAATTTAGATTAAAAATGGAGTAGGGTGTTGTGGTGGTGTGGATGTCCTTTTCCATCTTCAAACTTGGCACTTCCCCCTAATAGGTTAAGTCAAACTTTGAACAACATTTCAAAGTCTTGCCTTATGGCTTAAATATAAATATCCTTTATATAAAGGGCCATGAGTGGTATTTGAGTATTGCATGCAGCAACTCTAGCAGGAAGTTGTTTAACTTGTCTAACTCTCTCTCTCTCGCTCCAGAGCTGCTATCAAAAATGACAAATTGCTCAAAGCAGTTTCCATGTTCGTCTTTAAAAAATTCAGCTTCTTGCCATCCAGAACACGTGGAAGGCATTTGTGCACTTGACTTAGTGTTTCTCTGTCCTCAGGCTCACACTTAGTGGTTTCTGACTTCATGTAATTTTCACACACAGCTGCTCCTGTTTGTTCCCCTGAATTTTCTATTACACTACACTTTTTTTATTTTTTTTTAAAAAGTGTAGACATTAAAAGTCAAATTTCTATATGGTTCATTCTTTGGGAACCATAGGGAAAAGACAGCACAGAATTTCAAGGTCCGCAGTGTTCAGATGTGATGCTCAGTGTTAGGAAATCTTTAATTTAAGCTGAAAACTCTGTGTATACGCCCGAATAGTCATAATGTCCTTTTAAAACATTTAAGTGATAAATGGCGTTAATGCTTCTGAAAATGGCAACGATTCTTTTGCCTAAATGTTTTCAGTTATTACCTGAAAGTTACCACTTACCAGAACTATATTTATTTGGACAGATACAATATGCAAAGCAATATAGGTTGACATGATTATTGTAATGATAAAATTTACTGTTTAAAAGGTTTAAGAATGTATATATATTTCCAGACATGCACTTACCCTGCTGTCTGATCTTCAACAACCTGCTTCCCTTTCTTGTGCCTGTTTCCTCTCTCGCTCTTGTCTTGTCTCTACATTTCAAGCTTTTTGGGACTCTATCACTATATGTATGTACAGTACCTAGCACCCTGGTGCTTGAAAGGCAGTGGTGGTGGGTGGAGAGGATTTAGTGTGCCCTAGTGTACAGAGCAGTGAACTGGGACTCGAGACACCAGCGTTCCATTCTTGGCTCTGCCACTGGTCTACGGGGCAAGTCATTGTCTCTTTCTGCCTCAGTTTCCCCTTTTGTACAACAGGGATAATGATGCCGCCCTCTTTGTACAGGGCTTTGAGATCTAGGGATGAAAAGGGTTATATAAGCGTTAAGCATGAATTAAAGATGCATATTATGTGATCTGCATCCACTTAGGGATGGATTATAAAGCCCACCTTTCTAGGGTCACTGAAAGAACCAAGGCCATAGTGTGAGTGAGACTACAGTGATAAATCAGGTATAAATTACACTTATGGTGAAAGGAGTCTGATTGTAATGGGAGAATCAGGCTGCTTGTCATTCATTTCAGGCGGTATGAATTTTGCTTGTATATTCCTTTTGCATAAATGCCATGTGGGTTATTTTTAAGGGAATTCCTTCACTGTAGACAGGCAGAGGTTGATGTTACTTGTGTGCAGTGTCTTACATTTTCACAGTTCTGTACAAATAGTATTTAATTCACACAGCACACCTGTGAGGGTGCAAAATAGCCGTGTCTTCCTTGTACCTTGGGGAGAGCGCCCCAATTCATCAGTGCCTGTATCTTTGTGTTCAGGGAGGGTGTAAATGTTCCCTTTGTGATTTGGCTGCATATTTTAGATCCACTGTGCACTCACTGGCACAAGTGCTTGCACAAGGTACAGGACAGGGATGAATTGGGCACCGGGTATCTCGGCCCAAAAAATGCCCAGTAAACTGGGAATGGAAGGCTGGGTTATAACTTGAGAACTGCAGCTTCCAGTCCTACTGTAGACAACAGGAAAACAATCCTAATGCTAGCAAGTTCCTGTCCATCTCCCAGTGTACCCGATGCCTGTGGCTAAGCGTAAATCGTCACATCCCTGGTCATGCAGGCAAGGCTATGCTTCCTTGTAGGGTCAAGACCTGAGTTCTATCCATGTTAATTGCAAGCATGAGGGCACATGCTGTTCTGAGCTTGCTGGCTACAAACTTGGTTGAAAGTTGTACTTTTGGGCAGGGAGGGCCCACGTGTGAGAAGACGAGGATTTAGATTGTTCTTTTTTCTCACCTCCCAAATGGCGTGAGATTAAAATGAGTAGGCCGGACCTTCTTGTTCCACTCGAAAATGCTTTTGCTCGAGAAGAATGAATACTGAGAGAGGCAGCAGTGAAGAGGGAATTTGAGGATGTTCCAGATGCCTCTTTTCTAACTCGAAGGCTTGTTGTGGCCTGGCACGTCTATTTTTACCCATTTCTCTCTTAATATAGTTCTGTTCCTTTAATGTGCTATGAGTCCTTTATTTTTGGCAGGATTGTTCTGATGTGCTAATTTGTATCATGTTCAAACTCTCCTTAATGTTAATGAGTAATCCTGGAATCTAAATCCCACCGGAATAATATTGCTTTCCATGATGTAGGAGTTGTCTTATCAGATCCGCAGTCTATCTAGTTCAGTTACCTGTTACAGACCCGGCTAATACAAGATCCTTCAGAGGAAGGTGTAAAGGAATCCTGAATAAGGTTGGTATGAGAGAATCTATTCTAGGGAAAGTTTTCCTCCTGATCCCTCCACTTGTTGAAGGCTGGCTTATGCCCAGAAGCATGAGGGTTTTTTAATATGCGATTATGCCTCTGGATATTCTTGTTATCCATATAAACGCCAAATCCTCTTTTGAATGCTGTGAAGCTCAAGGATACCAGACATAAAATATTTTTAATGGATATTAAACCTGTTTTGCTGTCTGTGTGTCCGGCTAATAAAATTAGTGCATGCTGAATACCCCGCAGTTACCTATTATGAAACCAACTTCCCCTTTTATATAACAAACCGATAATTGTTTTTTCTTTCTCCATGGACCATGTTTGTGCCTCTCTGCTAATATGATGTCCAGCAGCATATGAGCAGGAATGGATTGTTTTTGTTGCCCTTCGTTTTCACTCTTGTGATTAGTATCAGGGGGTAGCCGTGTTAGTCTGTATCTACAAAAACAACAAAGAGTCTGGTGGCACCTTAAAGACTAACAGATTTATTTGGGCATAAGCTTTCGTGAGTAAAAACCTCACTTCTTCGGATGCATCCGAAGAAGTGAGGTTTTTACTCACGAAAGCTTATGCCCAAATAAATCTGTTAGTCTTTAAGGTGCCACCAGACTCTTTGTTGTTACTCTTGTGATTGAAGATGGAGACCGTCTCGCTGTAATGCAGTATTTACTCGGAAAGCACTTCTCATTCTCCCCCCCCCCCCCGCTTAATTGCATTCCAGACGAAAGTACAGTACTCTGCTCCGGAGCAAAGCACTGAAGTTAATGTTCTACTCGAGGTACAAATTCCTCTTTCCAGATATGAAGGGAGCCCAGCACAGTGCATTTGTTCTACTTTTTTTTTAGGCCAGGCGAAAGCACTGAATTGTAGGAGAAGTGCCTGTAAAATGTGCAAGCAGCAAGCCGTATCTGAGGCTGGAATAGCTTCTTAAGCAGCACAGTTTATAATAATGGGAAGAAGCCATTAGAGCTGTGTGTGTGTGTGTGTGTGTGTGTGTGTGTGTGTGAGAGAGACAGAGAGACAGCACAAAGATTTTTGTCTTGCCGAGTCCTCCACAAGGTGGGATCTACTTTTTATGTCTGCAGCCATTGTTCCCAGTGCTCCCTGAAAGAGTGGGCATTCTGGCCTCTGTATTAAAGCCAGTATTTTCAAAGGAGCTCTGTGCCTATAGTGGAGGGCAGACTTTCAGAAGAGTTCAGCTCCCATTTAAGCACCAAAACAAGTGGCTGGATGCTTCTGAAGATCTCAGAATATTGGGAGCTGGTCTCTCTTGAAAAGCTGGTCACTAGTGTCACAAAGTGCGCTTTGGAAACTCCAGCTCCAGTTGTGGCTCAAGGCCAGGCTCTCCTCTTGAAAATCTGCCCCCACAGGCCTGCCCTGAAACCCAATGAAATGAATGGACCTCCTCCCATTCATTTCAGCGGGCTTGGGTCAGTCTTGGGCCTTGGCTACACTGTACAGCACTGCAACTTGCTGCGCTCAGGGGTGTGAAAAAACACCCCCGCCAGTGTAATCGGAGCCTGCAGTGCTGCACGCTCCCTCACAGCGCTGCAAGCACTCCCCTCGGAGAGGTGGAGTACATACAGCGCTGCGAGAGCTCCCAGCGCTGCCGTGGAGAGCTCTCGCAGCGCTGTATGAAGTCCCGAGTGTAGCCAAGGCCTTAGGGATACCTTTAGATTCTTTGCTACTGTCCCTTCAAGTCCCAGCAGGGCCATCACTGTAGACAGAGTATGAACTCTGCAGGCCTGTCTGGAGCCTACTGGTAGGCAGATTGCAATCAGTGACTGGAATAGCCTCCATTGACGCGTAGGGGATGTGTGTTTGTTTATAAGGCAGGGTTCAGTGTGGTGGTCCCAGGCATGTATGAGCCAAAGCGGGTAGCATTTTAAGTTTTAAGGAAAACTCTCATTAAAATTTTAAGTAGAATGAAAATTGTAGCAAAACAAAAATCTTGGCTAACACCAAACACTAATTTCCTTTGGGGAAATATTCATGGAGCCATTAGGATCCCAGCCCCCACATTGTGCCTCCTTCAAAGATCCCGTGTTTTGATTTACCTTTGCCCCATTTTCCACCCTTTATCAGAACTTTTCGGAGCCTCTCTCAGGGGATCGTTGCATTGTTGAGTTGCTACCTCCTCTCCGTTGGTCTATTACCTTTGCAGCTGCTAAAATGCAATGGGATGGGGCTAGGTTCTCAGCTGGTGTAAAAGCATAACTTCATCCAAGTCTGTGGTGCTACACTAGCCGAGGATGTGGCTGCAAGCATGCAAAGCCTCTAACTCTGGTTAATTGTATTGGCAGTTGTCACAGACTGACTCTGGCCTTCTAAGAGGGAAGAGGCCGTGACTGACTTGTGACTGACCGGTTAAACCCCAGTTGGGCATGCGTGGGCACCTGGGCCCTAGAGGGAAGGAGACCGGGAGAGTCAGACGCAGGGTGCAGGAGAGCTTCTCGAGATTGAGCCAGAGAGTCAGGGAGCAGCAAGGACAGGCGGCAGACATGGCATGCGAGAGTGTCAGGAGACCCAGCAGAGAGAGCTGCGTTCGGATGGAAGCTGAGCGGGATTGTTGGTCAGATTGACCAGAGTTGGGGCTCGGTGATGAACAGGAGGCTCGGGCTTTGGCCTCTACGAAAAAGAGGAAGATCCAGCTTGGTTGGGAAGCCGAGCCCAGAAGCAAGAGGGTTGTTGCAGGGGAGTGGATCCCCGGAGGAAGGGGTGGGACTCTTAGGCAGAGAGGCCTTGAGGACCGGAACGCTGCTGGAGGGGGGAACCTACTGGGCAAAGAGCTGAATGAAGGGCAGTGGGTAGGCTGGTCACACAGGATGGGGAGTGGGGCCCTGAATCGTGGCAAAAAGAACTGGGAACCAAGTGCTGCTATTGACGCTGGGGTGGGTGATTTGTAGATGATGGCCTGGCAGAGGGGAATGGAAACCTGTTTGGTATCTGTTTTCCTGTGGAAATTGGAGACTGATTCTACTACAAGGTTTTTGGGGAAGTACTGCACGGATGTATGCAAACGCATAACATGCGGAGGCCGGTGCTGTATCAGACACTGAGAGACTACATTCCTTTCACAGGCAGACTGAAAGGGAAACTGAGGCTGAGCGTACCTGTTGTGCTGTGACCTCGTGCTGGAGGGCGCGCGCTGGAGGCAGAGTCACCCTACAACAGCAGTGCTTTTAGGTAGACCACTGGACTGGTCCCACACTTCACTGGGTTAAGCTGATTGATATGTTTGATAACTGCACCTTGTTCTTTAACTTGAAAGCATGAGTGTCTATAACTTGGCTCTGGAGGTTCCCATTTCAGTCCCTGGCGTTGACCAAGATGGCGGCCTGTGAGTTCAATATGGCTTCCAAAATTTGAAAATGTGAACTATTGGATAACCAAGATCTTTCATCTGACTCCACAAGGAAGTGTTTTAAGTGGATGGAAGTAGTGAGTGCCTAAGTATTGCCTTCAGAATTAACAAACAACCTTTAATTAGGTCCGCCTGAGCTACTCTCCTGAATTAAAAGATGCATATCAAATGTATAATGGGTTTTTACTCTGTACTATATGTATTCTTTTCTTTTAAGTCAGGAACAAGGTAGTTCTAAGTACAGTATGTAAGTGAACTGTAAAACTTCCATTAACTATATCAAGTAATGGCAACGGTAACCTTATGAAATACAATGTCTTTAAAGTTTACTGCTTCTGCTTTATGAGCCTCAAAACCTTTTGCTGTAACAGTCCTGTGTTTTACTAGTCTAAGGCTGTCCCCTAAACGCTTAGGACAGTTAGAAGTAAGCCATCAAATGTCTAGATCTTTAAATCTGGGAGAAGTTTGGTGTGTGTCTGGGTGGGTGTGAGAGAGATCTGAATTCTATACAACTCACATAAATAACAACAAAATGACTAATAGAGACTGTTCAAGTAATTTAAGCTGCAGTTTTCAAAAGGCCTCAAGACCTGCAGTTGGAAGTCAGATTTTTTTCAAGCCTGGGTGCTGCGCTTTTTCTCTAAATCAGCCGTTGGGTCGCCAGTGTCAGTCTACCTGTAATTTACAATGGCAATTTATGTATTATTTATGTGCATTACCATAGCACCTAGAAGCCCTAGGCATGGGCCAGGACCCCACTGTGCAAGGTGCTGTACAAACACAGAACACTTATTCAGGATGTCGCATGCTCTTAAGCAATGAAGTCATTGATGCAAAAGAAGTCAGAAGCTAGAGTGGCTTGTCGTACCCTGTTTAGTTATTTTTCATGTTGAAAGTGACCATGATAGAATTCTGAAACAGGATAAAAGCAAACAAAAGATGGACTTTAAATCAACCCAGTTGTAATATTGCCTTGCATGACCAGGCAAACCCAAGTTAATTCAGAAAGATTCAAACTTGTTAAGGAAAAGTTTTTGCAAGTAATGATACTAATAATACAGCAGGGTTTCCCCCCCTGCATGTAATGTTGAAGGATAAATGAAATATTTTAACTAATTTATAATGAAGTGAGAATTTTTTTTCTCTAAATTTCAAAATTTTATTGGGACCTGTAGAACTAAATGATGAATAAAATGAAGAAATAGAACTTTTTCAGTAAATAGGGTTGGGCATGGTCTTATGAAGTCTAAGACCTTGGGGCCCGATCCTATACTCCACGCTGTACAACTGGAAATTTGTTGCAAAGGCTTAATATCTAACTATGTGCAGTGCCAATAACTTGATCTGTTGGTTTACAGTGTCAAATATATATTTCTTTAGTGCTTCTGTAACTTGTTGTGCATGTATTGGACTGGTTTTGTGGTTTGACTGCACAACATAGAAGGTCAAAATTTTTAAGTATAGATGGAGATGCGCCAATCTCACTGTCAATTTTAACTGAATATTTTTTTGGACCAGCTAATTCAAATCCAGGCTTACTGCGGCCTTTGTGGTTTGGAAGTGAAGTGTTCCTGTGTTTAAATCATATAATTTTACAGGATGTTGGTTTAGGCTAGGGCTTTGCAAAACTGAAACCTCATAGTTTCCGTGTGTGTTTGAGGAGGTAAGTAGGTGTGCAAAGAGAAATGTGCATAATAAAATGGTAAATACATACACCTCTCTTCTCAATCATACTGTAGCATCCTGCAGTGACCTTCTTTAAGATTGCATGAAATACAGCGAAACTAACATGCCCAACTGATGGTAAACGGGAATAGTTCATTCCAGCTGAAGTGTAAACTCTCCCATGAAATAAAGGAGTACAACTGTGTGAAGCGATCACTCTTCGTTGATGGCGAGCATAGTCTTTTAATTCTTCAAACCCTTGCTCTGCAAATAGATTTCACTTTGCCTGTTAGACCATCTGGGAAGCTTCTGAGAAAAGAGAGAATTCCAAAGGGAGGAAAGACACAGAAGACTGTGATCCTCTGGTTGCCGGGTGTTGACTGCTATTTTAAAACTAACCTGAATTTTTAGTTCTTTGTAAACAAATAGTTCATGCCAACTTTTCAAGTAGCTCCAAAGACTACTGTCCTGGCAGGTTGACTTCAGCTGTGGACTGCCATAGAAGTAATGTGACAGTCCAGCAAGAGAGAGAGACAAGAGGTAATATGTTTTATTGGACCAATATTGCCTCCCCCATCTTGTCTCTCTGATATTCCGGGACCAACACAGCTACAACTACACAGTCTACCAGTAGATGCATCCCAGGAAGCAGTAACCGGATCAATCCTTTGATTAGCGCTTTCCAAATGATAACTGGTAGATCAGGACTGAAAAGTCAAATAACCATGTGATCTTGGCTACTGGTCCATTAATGACTGCTGAAAATGACACAGCCATTGTAATAACTAGTGTTGAGACAGAGCGTGTAAGGCTTCGCCGATGCTGGGCTTTCTGCAGTTGCTAGTGGGATCTGCTTTCCCCCATGTTCCTGCCAGTCAAATCTTCATATTTGACCTGGAATTGCAGAGGTCAGATTTTGACAAGCAAGCAGCTGAAGCACTTAACTGTATTTTTCAAGAGAGGCTTGGGGATTTAGCCAGACTAAGTCCCATTTTGGCAATTTAGTCCTGTTTAGCTTTAATGGGAGTCACAGAGCTTCAAACCCTACGCAGTGCTGTGAAAATGTACAGCTTGTTTGAAAAAGTGTAGATGATAGGTCTGGAGGGAGGCTGCTGGGTCATTTAGACAACTCTGTAGAAGTGGAGGGGCTCTGCATTGTTCAGGCCCGCAGGGTTATCTCTAATCTTGCCTTGAACATCCGAAGAAGTGAGGTTTTTACTCACGAAAGCTTATGCCCAAATAAATCTGTTAGTCTTTAAGGTGCCACCAGACTCTTTGTTGTTCTAATAGTGCTATCATTGTCTCACAGGTGAAAACCCCAGCTTCGGGAGGGTGAGGGAAGGGCACGATGAGATGAAGCCAAAGCGCCAGGACTTTGTAATTATTCCACATTACAAGTAATGAATTTAATCCATTATTTGTATGCCTCAGTAAAGCTCAGTGCCACAGGTCGGCAGAAATCCTTGTATTATACTGTGCATCTCTTTTTATCTCCGTCAGTGTCCTAATAAATGTCTCTCTCCTTATGACTTAGCTTGCGGTGTCTGATGTTAGAATTTTGGCTCGCATTTAGGCCCTGCCTTCACTGATTTAATCGTCGCCCTGCTCTGAGCAAAGCTAGGGTGTGTGGTCTTTTTAAATGGTGGCTGTAGCTGGGCTCCCTGTGCATGCTAGAGCTCCCATCCTTGCTATCCAGTGGAGCTGCACCAGAGAAATGTTGGGAAAGTTTTTTTTGAAAATATTTCCCAGCTGTTGACTGGTTCCCACAATTCATGTAACACACAAACCTTGTCAGATTGAATTGAATGCTAATCAGCTAACCACCTTAAAAAGGCTGGTTTATTCCAAAGTAGCTGAGTCAGTCCTGGTCCATACTGACGTGTCCTGTCTTAAAGACAAAGGGGATTCCAGAAACGAAAAGACAATAGAGACTCACCAGGAGATAGGCGAGGAGAGGGAGATGCTGTGATTTGGGGATATCTGATGCTCAAAGGTGCTCTTAGAAATGGTCCTCTTTTAACAGATAGTATCTGTTTAATCTGGGGCGATGTTTTGTGTGTTTCCAAGGCAATGACTTTACTGGGAATGGACGCAACTAAGGAAATCTTTCTCTTCTGCACTTCTGTAGCAAGATCTCAAGCCTCTAAATATTAAAGAATTGAATCTCAGAAGCCCTCAAACATATTGCTACATTTTACAGATGGGGGATAATGAGTAAGGCTGCGATTTAGTCACGGATGTTACGGAAGTCACGGGATCCGTGACTTCCGAAGACCTCCGTGACTTCAGCCGGTGCCGGCTGGGAGCCACCCCAGGCGGGTATGGCAGCAGGGGGAACTCCTGCAGCTCCTTGCGGGCGGCAGGGGGAACGCCTGGAGCTGCAGAGGAGACCCCCGCAGCTCTCCGCCTCCTCAGAACCCTGGAGTTCCCAGGCTCCCCATTTGGTCATGAATATTTTTAGTAAGTCAGGGACAGGTCACGGGTTTCTGTGAATTTTTCACTCTTGCCCATGACCTGTCTGTTACTCTTATGAAAAATAGCCATGACAAAATCTTTAACCTTAATAATGAGGAATAAGTGACTCTCTCAATGTCACGCAGAAAGCCTGTGGCAAAGTGGGGAATAGGAAGAACTCCATTCTTCCAGTCCTGTGCCATAACCCCAAGGCCGTCCTTCCTCCCCTTTGCCTCTTCATGCATTCTCAACAACTTCAGGGAAGTTGTCCAGGGAATGCTCTTTCTGGGAGTCATCACATGCACAGTGTCTGAGGGGAGGTGGTATCTTGCATCCCATCTCCTACAGCTAGCATGCTTTGTATTGCAATGATGTTTAATACATCAGCTCCTGGACCCTTTGTGTATTGTGCATTCTTCGTTCTACTCCACTTTTCGCTGTTTCTTTCCTTGCTGCTGATCTTGCTCTTAAAAACCCTTAATTTTCAGCGTGAGCTAAATAAAACACCGAAAGTGACGACTATTGACATGAACCCATTTGTCTATTGAAGGGCAGGTGAAAGTGCTGTGGGTGACAGCCAAATGTGGGGTTGTGGTCTGGACTCAAATGAGGTGTGAGAGGGCAAAACGACTTGGAGGTAACTGGCAACGTTTTACTGACTAATGTACCTCCCATTAAAATGTTAACGACCCTCATGTAGAATTTATAAGTGGTTCCAAAGTGTGAAATAATTTAAGATGCCATGCTCTGCTGGCTTAATGAGTAGTGGAAGTAGACGAGCTCAGATTCTGTTTTTGTACTAAGGGTCTAAAATTTGATATATACTGACGTGGAAACTAGGGAGCATTTTTAGAGTGGGCTCTGCAAACAGCTGTAATATCGATGCCTGTAAATGTAAGCTGGCCACAGTCTTGTTGACTTCAAACTATGCATTAAGCAGTGGATCTCCAGGTTTTAGGAGTAGGTGTATATGTATGAAGAAGTGGACGAGATTCTTCCTCAGATGGAAAGATCCCGAGGAAAGAGTTGCCATGCCTCTGGCACCCAGGAACTTTTGAAGAAGTTCCCTATCATCAGGTGCCATTTGGGACCCTTTATAGTGGGAGCAGCAAGGTGGAGGAGATAAGGATGGGAAGCAATTCTGTGCTCAGGTGCAACTTTGCCACAACAATTCATTATGAGACCAAACCGTGATGTTGTGTCTCAGATCTCCTCTCTTATTGGGGCACGGTTGGGTTTAAGGAAGGAAACGGCTCTCCCATTTGAAACTTGTAGAATGTATTTGAAGACCAGACCGACTGCCTTGTTCTTTGGGTTTTTATAGATTTCTGCCAAATATGGATATTACAGAGTAGCTTTCTGGCAAGCCACCACGTTCCAGGACTGATCGGCCTATTTATAATTGAAAATCTTTCGACAGCACCAGCTTTCACCAGTTGAGCTAGCCGATGGTTTTGGTTTACTTTTTTTATTTTTAAACAAAACGGTCTCTGATGGGGCTGGCGTCCCTTCCTGTCTCTGTGATCGTGTGAAAAGGTTCTCACTTAAAATGCAACTGAAGAATCATTTCAACACAACAGTTTGAACAGAGGTGGTTGCAAAAACCACAAAGATCTGTTTCTGTACTTGGGAATCTTGGATTCAAGTGTGTTGTTATACAAAAATCTAGATGACAAATTTTATTTAGACTCGATGATTTATGCAGCGAATTACCTTTTAAGGCTCTGCCGAAATACGCCCCTTTTGTAGACTTACAATGAATAAACAAACACTACATGTTTATACCAAACACTGGAGGATTTACAGATGACTTTCATGTGGTTTGAAGGAATAATATATACAAGATACTGTAAATGATATATACAACATACAAAAAGTATGTTGCCATTAAGTGTGAGGTTTAATACAAGAGTTTATGGGCTAAAATTCTTTCTCTGTGCATTCCAGCACTTGAATAACCTATAATAAGGCTTTTATAGTGTGTAGTATTTTTAAAGCAAATTTTTATTTCCCTGATATACTTCCAATCTAGAAGCGCTTGTCCTGTGTTTTATTCGGCGTGCTGTTAGCTGCATTAACTCGCAAACAGCTGGGGGGTTCTAATGTTTGAACCATGCAGCAGCTGCTAATTAAAAATATATAATACTGTTCTGATTAGTTTATAATGATTATAATCCCCTTAAATTTGATTATTACAGCAGTGTGCTAACCTCAGCCACCCTCTTTCACTGTGGGGGCCTCTAAGTCACAAAACTAGTCATTAAGTGCTGATAACTGGTTCCTAAAGGATTATTTCCCAAACAGAATGGTGTAGCTGAATAAAGATGTCCGTTTCCCATCTGCCATTGGACTGCATGGTTTTGTTTTTTCCTTCTGCTCCGCTGCTGTTGGTTTCAGAAAAAATAATTGTGCCTTTTTATAGTCCTGTGGTCTGTGGATGGGCTCCCCTCCCCCCCCCCCTTAAAACAAGGCAGCTTCCACTGTCATGCTGGCTTAAAGGGAAACAGAAAGCCAGGAGTTCCCTTGTGTACAATTTTAAGATTCTTTATCTAACATTCAGGAACTGCGTGTGTGGGGTGGATGGGGGATTGTTTGTTCAAACCTGTCCCTCCCTGCGCCCTGCTTGCAAACAATATTTTTAAAACGTGTGAGGAGACTTTCAAAAGCACCTGACTTTCAATGGGCCTTTTGCTCCTGAAAGCCTTAGCTACTGTTTGAAAATCTCCCCTCATAGTGCCCATAGTTTAAATTCATGTTGAGCCAGCTAGAGAAAATGATTGGAGTCTATCTCTTCTCCCCCTCCTTAACCCAAATTCCTGAGCACTCATCAGCTCCCACTGATTTCATTGGCGGGAGGCAGTTCTTTCACCTTGGTCCCATCAGGTGAACTCTCAGCAAGGGCCCCGGGAAGGGAAGGCTTTTGGGTGGGTGGTTGAGCAAGAAGCAGGTGGGGTTTTGGTGGGAGAGTTCAGCTGGCAGCCCTGTGTCTGAAGCAGGCATGTGGCTGGAGGTAAAACAATCCGAACAAAGCAAAATGTTTGCTTTGGCCGCTGTTTTTAAATGTAAGGGGGAAATAATAGGAAAATAAATACAACCCCCCCCCAACCCTTGAATAACAAAGGGTTAGCTTTTCAAGTCAGGGGCTGGCTCTTCTTTAGTGATTATGCAGCGCCTAGCACACTGGGGTCAAAGCTGAGGGGGGCCTCTGAGTGCTATTGCCATGTAAATCATTCTGTTTCCTGCCACGGAGCAGTTGGGAAGCCCTGAGTCCAGCACTGCAGGAGAAAGATTGCCGGGAGACTTGAAAGGGGGCTGTTTCAGACGCCTTGTCAAATAGTGCCCTGATCTGGCAGCATCGTTCCTGACTAGCACGCAGAGTTCATCTAACTCCTGGGGACCTCGTGTTAATGGAAGCTCTGCAGTAGGGATTTTAATAAATGCATGAGATACCAAAACCAGTAATTTAAAAAATCTACCAGAGATTAAAATAAGCACCTGCATCTTCAGGCGGTGGTTATTATTCATTTATTAAACAGCTGTTCAAAGGAAAGCTGACATTGTCCCAGAACAATAAGTTTATGCAAACCCTGGCCAGCTTGGCAAGAAAGAGCAGGCGCTGATTACAAACTGTCAGGTGGTGATTACATTACAAATCCCTGCTTCTGTATCTCAATTAACCTCCTGCTTACCGGCCGGCTGAAGTGTCCAGAAGTCCAGGAGCTCTTAAAAATTCTGATTGATGTCTTAAAGCAAACTCTACTTCCCAAACCTGTGGATAGTTCTTCATGAGCTTGCCCAAAGGTGCTTGGTTACAGCCCAGCCACATCTGGTACCGGGTTCTCAACTGGTATGCACTGGAGTCACATTGGTTTACACCAATTTAGGATCTGGTCCATTGTCTCATATTGGTACAGTAATTGGTTATAATTTTTCAAGGTACACAGGCATGAATTGCCATGCATCTCTGAACTGAACAGAGCCCAGTTTCTTATAATGTGTAACTGTTATGCTAAAGGGATCCTGTCAAGGCTGGGAGGTGTAAAATTAGATCTACCAGCTTTGCTTTGGGTCACAGGTGCCAGCAAGCGTGTCTTGCCATTCTTCTGGGAGGGAGGCTTCTTGTAAATTTCAATACCCTGCTGCCTGCCAAGAACTTAGTGTGCAGAAGGGATGGTGTGCTGTACTTATGTCACATCCACATGTCCTCAAGTGCCTTGGGTTTGTTTCTGATAGGTTGCCTGGCTGAGAAGGTGGATGTTCACCTCTGTTTACAGCCCTTTGGTTTTTTTAGAGTGCTGATGAGATTTTAAAAATAGTTATTTTTAGAAGAGTTTCTGTCTTGGATCTGTCAGTATTGTCACTGACTTTATTTCATGGATTTTATTTTTAAGTGAACATATCACTTTATTTAAAATCTAGATGTGTGCAGATATTTCTTCCCTTCTCAAGCGATAGGCTTTCATATTTTCCGACAATTAACACTTGTAGGTGCTGTATCAGTTCATTAAGAAAAGCCAGCTAATAAGGTGTTTATTCAATTAAGCTACTTCTGTGAGTGTCAAGGAAAAGGGATAATTGACTAGGCTCTGAGAAATGTGCCATTTCTTGTAGCTTCTAACTCTGATCTCCAGTCTGAGAGTTACAAGCCTACAACCAAACTGTTCTTTAGGGGGTAGGGAAGGAAAGAGAATTTCAGTGTATGTGACTTTCACTTGGACCCCTTCTGGTGCTGTGAGATGGCTGTGTAATAAAGACTGAGCAATTGAGATTTATGATTCTCTTCAGGGAAGAGCCGGCTTGCATTGCTATGACATCCTGTATCTCCAAAGAAGTTAATCACAGCTTCTTCTGGGTTGCTGGGTTACGCTGCTTGGAGGAAAAACAGAAACTGCAATGAGCAATAAGAATAGCTAAAACCACAAGTCCCAAAGAGATTACAGCCAGCTCCTCCTAAAGGAAACTGATTTCAACCACCAGCACCGTTTTTCATTAGATGATGGTTTGATTAAACAAAATGCTCCTTTTATAGCATAATCTTTCCCTCTGAGATGAAGGGCTGAGTTGCAACTGAACTGGCAGAAAACACAATTGTTGAGTCAAAACATTGAGGTCATGAGGCATAAGCAAAATGTGGCCAAGGGCTGTTTCTTGAGTCTGCTACATTATGGCAGGATAATCGGGCGGGTTTTAACTTTCAAAGTTTCCATGGGGTGGGTGCTGTGTATGTGTAGCCTGTTTTGCATTTCAGAACAAATGGAAATCAAGTGGGCAAAAGTTTGGGCAAAAGTTTGGGCTTATTGGTCAAGTTTTGTAGTGGAGATTGAATTTCAGGACTCCAGCATTCACCACGGAAAGGAATTGGTTGGTTTGTGCTCTGACTTGATGATCTTCTATCATTTAAAATAAATCTACTTATGGTGAATGTAAAATTGTCTGTTTCTTTTTAAAAATAGCATTTGCATAATAATCTAGCAAACGTAAAAATCCATTTGCAGGTGGCCAACATAGTGAAATTGATTTTACTATTGATTTCACTTCTTTAAAACAGTTCTTTTAAATAGCACTGACCATTATGCTTGACCAGCTAGGTTAAACCTGCATATCAGTTACTCAAGGCAGGCAAACCGGTGGCATAGCGAAGAGTTTTATTAGCAAGAAAAAACTAGCAAATTGCCGATTAAACTGCAGTGTTAGGATACTAATGCTTGTTGGTAGGAGTTACAGCACCCTGCCTTAGTGAACATTGCTAGGGGCTTCCAGAATGACTTCTGCAGTTTTGTTATTGGCAGAATGTAGCAGTTACAAAAAAAAAAAATAATAATAATGCTGGTGACTCTCCAAGATGAACTGTCGAGAGGCCACCTGAAGAGTTGATAGAAAGCGTATACAGCCAAAATGTTCAAAAGTGACTAGTGATTTCTGGGGTCTTAGTTTTTGACTGACTGACGTTTTAAGGTGTCAAGTTGGGCCCCCAGAACTGCCAGTCACTCTCCTCAAAATCTTGGCCAGATGTGTGTGTCTTTCCTCCCCCCCCCCCCCCCTTGCAGTAGTGAAGAGCTCTGTGTAAGCTCACCAACAGAAGCTGGTCCAATAAAAGAGATCGCCTCGCCTACCTCGTCTCTCTAATAGTGATATTTAGGAATTTCTGAGGCCTTGGCTACACTGGCGCTGCCCAGCGCTGCAACTTGCTGCGCTCAGGGGTGTGAAAACGCCCCCCCCCCCCCCGCCCCGAGCCCAGCGAATGTAGGGTTGTAAAGCACCAGTGTAATCAGCACCTGCAGCGCTGCACGCTACTCCCCCCGCTGGCGGCACGACTACACTCACGCTTCGCAGCGTTGCCACGGCAGCGCTGTGAATCCCCAAGTGTAGCCAAGGCCTAAGGCACAACAGTGGTGACTCATCAGATATAGCTGGGCACTATTCTCCCAGGATCTTTCTGTGCAGCTAAGCAGTATCTATGATGTGTCATAACCTGTAACGGTCTTTTTCCTCCACTTAATCTGCCCCTCCAATTTAGCATAAACGTGGTTCTTTGGTTAGTTGGTCTTGTAAATTATTCTTCCCTGGACACTAAGGAAAGGGTGTTCAGACCTGCTGGTGAAGAACGCTTGCTGATAAATACCCCAATCCATTCTGAAAGCCATCTAGTGAAGATTTATGCCCTGCATACATTACATAGCTGTTTTCCAAACCATCTTGGAAGCGAGTTTGAACTGTGAGTTACAGTAAAATCATTATAAGGCCAGGACTTTCAAAAATGCTGTGACGGGTTGGATCACAGAAACCCCCTTGGGAGCTGCCACCCGATGTGCAAAGACTACCCCTGCTTCTGTTTTCCCTGCCAGCTCAGGACTCCAGCAACCTGTCTTGCTGAGCCAGACAGAGACCCAGGGTCTGAATCACTTGTCCCAAAGCTGCAGGTTTACCTGAAAACAGCTAACAGAAGTGTGCTAGTCTTTAGCACTCAGATGCCCAACTCCCAATGGGGTCTAAACCCAGATAAATCCGTTTTACCCTGCATAAAGCTTATACAGGGCAAACTCATAAATTGTTCGCCCTCTATAACACTGATAGAGAGATATGCACAGTTGTTTGCTCCCCCAGGTATTAATACATACTCTGAGTGAATTACTATATAGAAAGTGATTTTATTAAATACAGAAAGTAGGATTTAAGTGGTTCAGAGTAGTAACAGACAGAACAAAGTAAGTCACCAAGCAAAATAAAATAAAATGTGCAAATCTATGTCTAATCAAACTAAATGCAGATAATTTCCTCACCGGTTCCAGAGCACTCCCTTTCACAGGCTAATCTCCTTTTAGCCTGGGTCCAGCAATCACTCACACCCCCTGTCGTTACTGTCCTTTGTTTCAGTCTCCTTCAAGTACCCTGGGGGGTGTGGAGAGGCTCCTTCTTTAGCCAGCTGAAGACAAAATGGAGGGGTCTCCCACGGGTTTAAATAGACTCTTGTGGGTGGGGACCCCCCTCCTATGCAAAGTCCAGCTCCAAGATGGAGTTTTGGAGTCACCTGGGCAAGTCAAGTCACGTGCCCCTGCATGACTCAGTCTTTACAGGCCGACGCCATTGTCCACATGGTATCTTGCATGTCTTCAGGAAGACTTCTTATGTGGATTGGAGCATTCCAAGATGCATTGTTCTCCAAGTGTTTCCTGATCAGGTACTTAGCCTGGCGAATTCCTTCCTAAAGAAGCTGACCAAATGCCTCCCAAAGCTTACTTAGGGTACATCTACACTACAGCGGGGAGTCGATTTAAGATACGCAAATTCAGCTACGTGAATAGCGTAGCTGAATTCGACGTATTGCAGCCGACTTACCCCGTTGTGAGGACGGCGGAAAAATCGACTTCTGCCGCTTTTTGTCGGCGGCGCTTACTACCACCTCCGCTGGTGGAGTTAGAGCGCCGATTCGGGGATCGATTGTCGCGTCCCGATGGGACGCGATAAATCGATCCCCGAGAGGTCGATTTCTACCTGCCGATTCAGGCGGGTAGTATAGACCAGACCTTAGAAACCAAGCAAGCATACAGCCCATATTCTTAACCTCGAGTAGAAAATGATATATATGTACAAATAGGATGAATGGATCTAGTAGACCATAACCTTTACGGAGATATGTTACCTGGCACAGGTAGCACAAAACATATTCCAGTTATGTCATACATACAGTTATAAGCACCCCCTCTCCATAAAGCCTTATGGGGTACACTGTCACAAATGCGTGATTAAAATTAAGTTCCTAAGCCCATATTTAGGCATCCAGGGAAGTGGCTTGGCTTTTGAAATGTTTGAGCTCCCAGCAACTCCCATTGACAAACTTCAGTTGGAATGCACTGATATTCAACAGCTCCTGTTTAGTTTCGGTGGATACCGAGTGCCCTGCATTCTTCAAAATCCGGCCTCTGACTAGCCACCGATCACTGATAACCTTGGCCCCGCATTCAACAGGAAAGTGGTTCCAAAATGAAAATGGAATGGGCAATTGCACCTGTCGCTTCAAGTATTAAACTAGTTGCTCAAAAGGCCAGATGCAACATCCTCTTCTCTGGCCCCACACACGCACAGCACTCCTCTTGAGTCTATACACTGTGCTGATGCTAAATTCCTCTTCCATGCCCATTGGTTAGATCATGCACCTCCCCTTTTTGTATCCCTCCGTTTGGCTTCTCATCCAGTAATAGAACACATTTTAATGCTCCTGTCACCGCCTTCAAAGATCTTACAGAATTCTGCGCCTTCCTACTTATCCTCCCATCTCATGCTGTTTGTTTGTCTTCCCGTGCTGTTTACTCAGCCAGCCCTCCCAAACTCATCTGCCCATTCGCCAGTTTTTCACACAGTTGTGTCTGTGCCTCTCTCATTGTAGCTCCAATGCATGGTATGATCACCCTGAACTCCTCTGCAAGGCCCCTAAACTGTCCACATTTCAGTCCCTCTTAAAGACCCGTTTCTGCCATACTGCTTAAAGTGAACCTTACTGATTTTGTTTGGAAATTGCCTATTATCTCCCTTCCCAACCTCTATCCTTTAGACTATACTCTCCAGGGAGCAGGGCTGTCCTCTTTAAGAGTTTGGAAAGCACCTGGCATGCAGTGGATGCTGCGGCAAAAAAAAATGCTGCATTAATGCAACCAGAGCCAAAATGTTTTAAGTCGCTTGGTTTTATCCCCAGTGTCTTTAGTAAAAACTCAGATTGCTGAATCCTGGATGCACTGAAAACCAATGAAACAAGTTTAGCCTTTTGCATTGCTTAATGCGTGGTGGTAGGAAAGCACCCAAACCACTCCTGCACATGCGTTCCTTTGCCGAGGGCTTGATCCGTGGGAGCTTTGCCTGCCATGGGAGCAACATTACTCCCTTGAAAGGTAGTGCAGAAGGTAAAATTCCAAAAGAGGTGTAAACCATCCAGATACAACATGCACTTCAAAGGGAATACAATCTAATTAACATCATCCATCATGAGGAAATGAATATGTTTTGAACCCTACTCAGCAGAGGGAATACAGCCCTAGATACTGATTTTAAATAAACATAGTCTAAATTGCCCAGGAAATGAATACAGAAATGTAATTAAAAATATGAGAGTGCGAGTTTTAAATACAAGGCTTAATAAAATTATATATAAAACTCCTCACACACATAAGTAAAGAAATAGCTGTGAAAAACCAAACCACACTGTAAACCAAGTACAGTACCAAAAGAAGAACAGGAGTACTTGTGGCACCTTAGAGACTAACAAATTTATTAGAGCATAAGCTTTCGTGGACTACAGCCCACTTCTTCGGATGCATATCCGTACCAAAAGATGCATATCAGTACCAAAAGAGTTTCTCTCTTCTCAAAGTCTCCTGCCAGATTTTCAAAAGTGTGCAGTGTCCACATATAGGGCTAAATTTGAAAAGTAGTCTGCTCCCATCCCTCTCCATGGGAGGGAGCTGCTGGATGCTGACTATTTTAGAAAATCTGACTCCTGGATTGCTTAGGGATATATGGCCAAAGAAGGTGATTGGAGAAAAGCCTGCATCGTTTGAGTTGGTAGTGTACATTCTTTCCTTTCACACAACTTCCTTGGAGCTTCATGGAGCTTAAATGGAGAATATGCCCCCTCCAAGTACCGTTAACAGTGCCCAAATGAGAGTGAGTTTGATATTTTGCCTTTTTCCTCCACTGTAGTCATATTGGGATGCAGGCATTGGGAATCCAGGCTTAGTAAAATTTAAAAATTCTAGTTTTAGGGGCATCTTTTGAAGCTTAGAAATGAATGGAGATATCCCATCTCCTAGAACGGACCTTGAAAGGTCATTGAGTCCAGCCCCTTGCCTTCACTAGCAGGACCAAGTACTGATTTTGCCCCAGATCCCCAAGGGGCCCCCTCAAGGATTGAACTCACAACCCTGGTTTTAGCAGGCCAATGCTCAAACCACTGAGCTATCCTTCCCCCCCCAAGTTCAGCCTTGTCCACTCTTGCCTCAAGTAGGGAAACCATGTCACAATTTGAAGTAGAACAAGCTGGCAAGCTGTGTCTCAAGGACAGAAAGAGAGATCAAGGAGATAATTCCCATGCTTGCAACAGAAACAATGTGTGCGTTTTATATAAATAGAGCTCACTGCAACTGCAAAAACAATAACGCTCCCTCCAACACTGCTCCCAGTCTGAAGCCTTCTGGGCTTTGTTACGGCAAGGAGGAACATACTTGATTTATTTACGTTTTTAACTACTGTAATAAAATGTGGTGGGTGTATTAACCATGGCAAAGCAACTACGTAGGTCTAATCAGCTATCTAGTTGGCTTACCAATAGAGGAGGGTTTTTTTGTGTGTTCTTTTTTTTAAAAAAAGAGACTATTTAAACCCTCCAACTTTTGATAGTGTTGTCCAGAAGGAGTTCCCTAGCAAGATATCTCCAACCCGGCAGTGGATAATTTCACTTCCACCTGGGTATCACTTAGTGGCAGGATGCCTTCAGAGAAGGAAAGCAGACCTGGCATGCAAATAAACACCCTGTGAGAGTAAAGGAATTGGTGTGACTGGGCTAAACCAAAACAGTGGCTATCAGATGATTGAGCATTTGGGAATGGCATCAGTATACAAAAACATGTCAAACCGGGCAGACAAAGGGACGAGTTACAGACCTAGTGATTTCAGGTGACCTAAGGAACACAAAACATGAGTGTGTCTGTATATTTTTATCTATAAATATTTATTTTTGTATTCCTGGTATCACCAAGATGTTTGTTACATCATATGGCTCCAGGAAATGAGAGAGCTGACTGATTTGCATCAATAAGGAAATGTTAGAGCTCAGCGTATATATTCTGGACTATGCTCATACACTCCTTGGAGGCCCAAATGCTTCTCTGCTTTCCTTTACAGGGAGGCAGTTGTCCAAGTGAAGGTAACTAAGATGTAGGCCCTGAAAACTGTAAAAGTTGGGTCAGTGTGCTGGACTGCTCAGAATGTAATAAGCCGTATATGAGGATTGGAGGTGTTAGGTTCATTTTGGTTTTGTTTTCAGTTCTTCCTTGGCTGCATGTGACATGGTCTAGTATGGATGGTAGTCAAGACGTAATGGTCTTGTAACTGTGCACTCTAGAAACGGGATAGTTGGTACCTTGTAAAATCTGTATATGGCCTTTCAAGTCACGAAGGAGGTTAAAGGAGTCCATGTGGCTAGTCCCAAATAAGAGCCCATCAGATAGGCATGTGAGGAACCAAGTGCAAGTTGGATACCTCCTATTCCCCAGGAGTAGAGAGATCTATGGGCGAATGCAGACTGCCCTGTTGTCAGATAGCTGAGTGGCCGTGACCGCATTCTCTGAAAAGGTGAATGACTGGAAAAAGCTTGTAGCTACAACGTATTATATTAAAATCACTGTGTTCCTCCTGGGATGAATTTACTCAGTGCCACTTCTAGTACTCGGTAGCCCGGTCCGGACACTCCTAGGAATTCCCCTACAGCCTCAGACCCATGGTCTATCTAGTCCAGTATCCTATCCCTGAGTGTGGCTAGCTCTGGAAGCCTCAGGGGATTCTCTGATTCAAGAGCCCTGCAGTAGGGAGATGTGGAGTAACCTGCCCCAATGAAGTGCTCATCTTAGTCTCTAATAGTTAAGCACTGAAGCAGGGCCTTTCGACCCTTTCTAAAGTTATGATGCTGTGCTATTGGAGAGCTCTATTTTGCTCCAGCCAAGTTGGATACTTACTGTTCTTTGCCATGTATCCTGGCTTTTTTCCTATTGGTGGATTGGATTTTTACAAGGTGATATTCATCTGCCTTGCCTCTGAGAGAGAAGTACATTAATTTTGGGTACCTGCCAGTATTTAAGATAGCTGGGTTAGTTCAAAGCTGTCCTTTGTAATTTGCATACTGATGAAGTTATGGTACCATCTCATTTAACATTGGGAAGTGAAATAATTGTTTTCTAGCCCAGTGACCTGACATGACATTTTCATTAGTTTCGTAAGTGGTGAAACACACACTTCCCAATAACCGGTCTAGTCTCTTGGCTAGGACAAAGTAATGTATTTACAGCCTGAAGGCTGCCTTTGACTGGAATAGACCGTTCCACCACTTGAACACTGGCTGACCAATGGCACCCTGTGGCCTGCACAGTGGAATAATATTTAATGGGTTTGCCCAGTTTACCGTAAAGTTGTTGGCTATCTTCTTAACTATCTTATACCTGAATAATCATTTGCTATAGTTACAATTTAGGTGATGATTATAAGCAAATGTTTTTCTTGAGTGAATTTTTATTCTTTTTCAGTTTGCAAACATTTCCTCCCCTTCCAGCTTTCTCATGGAGTTCTCTGTAGAATGGATGGCATTTTTATCTTTCTGTGTCAAAGGGTACACTCACTGCTAGAGCGCCTCCTTCTGGTTGCTCTGGGAAGTAGCTCCTTCCACATCCAAAGCCCCCTTCTGTTGCTCGTTCACACGCGCTGCAGCCTTTCTCTCGCTGTGACTCGGGGTGCTCTCTTCTTATGGCTTGACCCTCTGGCTGGGTAACTGTGTTCTCTCTCTGGGGTATCAGTCCCGCAGGAAGAACCATCCCAGATGGTCTTCAAATCTACGGCCCTGACTGTGCCATTTCCCCAGTGGATGGTTGGGGAACATAGGCCAGCCCTCTACTCCAGCTGAGGGACCCTCTTCTAATCAGAGTCCAAGGTCTGCAACATCCCACCTTGCTGCTGTTTTTCTGAGCCTGTTCTTACAACACTTCTCTCGGGCTTCCGCTCCACCACCCTTCTGAGTAAACTCTTCCTTCCTTCATAGCTTAGAAAATGTTCCTCTATTATGCCCCTGAAAAATTGAAGAAACTGTTCCTCCTCTTTGGGGAGGCAGCAGAGCCGTTGTTGGTTGGAGCGTAACATAATTCAGTGATGGATGGACACTACAACAGATGAACAGAATGTTGTTCTATTAAGAGTTTCCAGATTAAGATAGAATGTGCAAAACAGCGAAGCATTTAACAGTTTATTGAAAAGCACGTACTCGATTTGCTAGATTAAACAATCTGGTGGAAACAGTGGCACAGCTGATATCTCAGGTGGCTTCCAAACTTTCTGCTTCACTGACCGCTTCTGCTTGAAACTGCTCTTCTCTGCAGTGTTCTTTCTGTTTCCCAACAGGGAGAGCACAGTCTATATTTAGAAGGAGGCTAAGGTAAAAGCACTGATTACTTAAAATGTTGATTATGAACCATTTTGTTGCAAAGTCGAGCAAGTTGCGGCAGTGCTGAAATCCAGCATTGCTTCGTGCGATCAACTGCATTGGTTTACCATGCAACACTGTTTCCTTCTAGTACATCTCCAAAAGGGTGTGGAAGAGCGGTCTGTCATGTGACTGTAGCAGTGTTTAGGGAAGGCGTTATTAACCCAGACAATAGACTTACTGTGTGCAGTGTAAGCAAAGATCATAAACCGCTGTAGAACCAGTCTGCAGAGCCAAAATATCAGAGTTCAAAAGCTGTCTTCCTTTTGTGACTGGTCCAGCCCAAACCAGTGTTCTCGTCAGCCGCACTTCAGCGCGGGTCTGTACCTGGGCTAAAACATGGTTCCTTACCAGGGAGGTCCAGGCAGTGTGTCAGTAAAAGCATCTGTGCCCTGGCCAGGCTCGTTCTCCCGCTGCTGGTGCGAGAGCTGCTGAAAAAGGCTCCGGCAGACGAGACTACGTGCATGAGAGTGACCTGGCTAAAAGGCATCGGGTGTCATGAGCCGCATCAGGTTGCTTTGTGAACCTGCTTGGCCCTGATCTAGGAAAGCATGTGGTAAAGGGTGCCGTTAGATTTAGGGCTCAAGGGCTTTCTTCGCTTTCAATCTTTAGTCTCAAGAACTGCTTCCAAGTGTCTTAAATATGGAGCCGTTTGGCCCGTCAGGATGTGTTATCACTGCAGAGTTAGCCTGGGTGATTAGCTTAGCCTATCCCCGCTATGAGCACCCATACTGAAAAGCCCTTCCCGAGTCACTGGTGTCACGCTCCCCTGTGTGTCTCGCTAAGACTCCTTGGTTCACCCCATGATTCTTAGCGCTGAGGTAAGCTGAGCCTCTCTGCTTCTTTCCCAGTGAATTGTGGGAGAATTTGTCTGTGCTTCTGGGCACGTGAGAACTGTGGGAAGGCATTGGAGAATTATCCAGCCCTCAAGTCTGCATCCTCACTGCAAAGTGGCTGTAAGGGACCGGGGCGTAGGCAGTCCAGCCTAGCGGTCGTCGCTGGGCTGGTGTCCACAAATGAAGGGTGGCCGTGAGTTGGTCAGCGAGCAGGGATTGGAGTAACTGCTAGAGCCGGGATCGATAAGCAAGAATTAGGCTGAGGTCAGAGGTAGTATCGGGCTGGAATCAGGAAGCTGGGGTAAGAGACCGGAGGTGAGAAAGCGAGGTGTAGATCAGAGTCACAGCAGGACAAAACTCGGGTGTAGTTGCCTAGGCAACTTGCCGGGGCACTCTCCAGGGTTAAATTGTATGCATGGGCCAGAATGCTGTTGCTTTGGTCCCTTTAGGTGCCGCAGAAAGTACAAACCAGTCTCCACAGCGCTCTTTAGAAGTGGCTCTGCATGGCCTCCCTGGGGTCAATGTGGGAACATCAGCTGTCCCAGGCTCCACAGACGCAGGTTCTAGTCCCATGGAGCCATACAGTGGGTAGGTTACCAGCCCCAGTGAAAGCAGAGCCTTATACCTAGGGTGCCCAGACAGCAAGTGCGAAAAATCGGGACGGGAGGTGGGAGGGTAATAGGAGCCTATATAAGGGAAAAACCCAAAATCAGGACTGTCCCTATAAAATCGGGACATCTGGTCACCTTACTTATACCCCCATGATGGGCCAGCTAGCCTGGGTTGAAAACACCACTAAACTAGCATGAGAGGGTTTGGAGTGTGGCTGGAAAGAACCAGTCTAACTCTGCAATTAATACAGACCCTAACTTTAAGCATGGATACTTCATGGAGGTCTGACTTAAATTATTTAATGACCAAGTGTATGCAACCAGCACTGTGATACACCAGATTTGTGTGGGTTTGGGGGGAGAGCGAGAGAATATTAAAAGCCCCTGACAGGAATATCTTGTATTTCTGGCCAAAGTGTGGGGAAATCCTTATGTGATCAGATGCTAATTTTTCAGTTGTGACCAGATGAATGTGAACCTGTCGTGCGTGAAGAATGTAGCATGCAGCTCTCTCAATGCATGTATTTATACTAACACAATTTCAACCACCTAACCTGCCGGCAGGTTATTGTTAACATCCTTCGGTGCTGAGACTTTGCAGAGGTCTTCTAACATTGGGTCCCATGTGTGTTTCAAAATCTAGGCGCAGTGGGGAAGAGCAATAGGTGATTCACTGATGATACTGAATTTTCTTCTCTTTGAAGAGGGAGGTTAGATGTTTTGTTCCTTTGACTAGTGTTTGTGGCTTGATTTATAAAACTAAAAGGCCCCCAGTGTTGTTCTTTAAGCCTTTTGCAGTTTTTGAGGTCTTAAAAAGAAATCAGTAAAACGCTAGAGCTCATTTCAATTTCCACTTGAACTTAAAGTTTCATTTTGCAGAATGGATTGAAGAAAAGTTGCACTGCTAAATTATTGGGGAGGAAAAGAGGGTTAATGGGAATACTGGTTGCAGGTTTGGTTAGCTCTTTTTTTTTCTTCTCCCAAGCAAAACACCTTCTTTCAGTGTAAATAGCAAGAAACTGCAGAGTGACCTGGCACTTTTATTGATGAATAAATATAGAATACAAGCAGCTTTTGTGTACTGAGATTCCAGTAAGCCCAGTCATTCCAGACTTCACTTCTGAAAAGTCTGTAAGAGCCACTCAAGAAATATGTTGAGAAACATAACAAATCTGCTGTCTCCTGCTGAGGCATGGCTCTGCGCTGTGGCGTTTTTGGGAACAATCCATGAAATTGTATATGTATGTAGCATGAGTTTTTCCAGAGAAGTTAACATTAAAGGAGTGGGTTGCAAGCTGCCTTTAACAAGCTGATGCAGAGGATGTCTTCCCATTGCTAGGGAAACGGGTAGGCAGGCTTGTGAAAACGGAGTCTAGCTGGTGTATCTGGTTCAGAATTTGGCCAAGCTTATTTGTTAGGTGCACAAATGACAAAACTCTCATACCTGGCTGAAAAAGGCAGATAGTCTCAGAAATATTGAAATATTACAGGCAAGTCTAATGAACGTACTGTCCAGCTTTATTATTGTTGTGTGCATTGTTGTAGCCATGCTAGTCCCAGGATATTAGAGAGACAAAGTGGGTGAGGTAATATCTTTTCTTGGACCAACTTCCCTGGGTGGGCGAGACAAGCTTTTGAGCTACACAGAGCTCTTTTTCAGGTCACCTGAAGAAGTTGGAAATGTGAAAGTTAGTTTCTGCTGCTTCGTTAGCTCAGCTGTTAAACATCGTATGTGAAATGTATTGGGTGAGCGTTCTCTCTCTGTGTGTGTGTGTATATATGTGTATATATGTGTATATATGTGTATATATATAATATTTAACCAGATTAAAAAAACATTAGTGGAAAATGCTGTGTGCTCCCAATGCAGCTTCATTAATGTTGCTGCTGAACCATAATTCTTGCCTTCTTTTATTTTTTATTTATTTATTTATTTGGGTGCAACTGTTCAACCTTAATGTTTTTCAATGAGAGGGAAAGGTAGTAAGTTTGAAAATAACAAGGAATGCTTTTTCACACATTCGTCTGTGGAACTCATTGCCATATGGGGACATTGAGCAGGATTCAAGACGGGATTTGGACGTTTACATGGCTAACAAGGACATCCAGAATTACAATAGTAAAGATTAAAAAAACAAAACTACCCACTGAAGATTATGTCAAAACCAGAGGCCTACTGCCGGTGCTGGACTGAGCCTTCTCTAGAGTGGCTGCTGTCAGGCAAACCTTAGTGCAGAGGACACTCAAACTGTGTCACCTCGAAGACCCTCCTGGTAACTTGCCAAGAGCCCAAGGGATGCATCTACATTGTATAGGTTTCCACATAAAAAAAAAAAGCCATGAAAAGGTTTTTACCATCATGTTTGCTTGTATTTAATCTCCATCTAGACTAATAGCAGAACAGTAAACAAGCAATTCCTAGTAATAAAAACCTGATTTCTCTTAGCACTGGGTGAAACCTTTGTCATGGAACCTGCATCTTACTCGATCAGGGGGCTATGTTGGTGAATTTTCAGTGTGCCACGGGTGGCTAGGGGGGCACTGATGTTTAAACTTTTGGTTTTGGGTTGAGTTTTGCTTGGTGTTTTGGGTTCCTTGGGATGTAAAAGGCAGAGAAGGGGGGAGGAGAGGTGCAAATCTGAGTAAAGGAAAAATAAGGTTTGACCCCACCAGTGAACAGCATGGTTGTGGTTTTCGTGCATCTTCCCCGCTACTTTGTCCTGACCTTGCTGCTTTAGGGATGGTTGTGGCCTGCTGGATTCTCGGAGTACATCTACACCCTGAATGAAGGTGTGATTGAAGGTTGGCATACCCATGATCGCTTTAACCTCGCTAACAAGGGTAACATCACAGTGAACAGGTGGTGGCACAGACTTCAGCTCATGCTGGATGCCAGGGCACAGTGAAGGCTGTGCTGCTATGTCTTCACTACTAAGTGTTACCTGTGTTAGCTAGATTAAAGCTAGTGTTTGGTATACTTACCTGCACCACAGTCACCCTTTTATTTGCTGTGTAGACATAGCCTAGTCTTCCTGGGCTCCTTTTGGCCCAGGTGCCTTTCTTACTCTGTAGTAGCCCTTTTTGTCAGTTCTGATTTCCAAGAACACAATGGGCTCTTCTCTGGCAAGAAAAACGGAAGATGTCAATAAAAATGGTATGTTACTTCGCTGAAATCTTCACAGCAGAGCTGCTACCTAAGATGGCATTTTAACGGACTAGGTGCTCCCTTTATAATATTTGAGGTAGAAATTTATCCTCTGCAGAATCAGGGAAGGTAGGGAAGAAATCCAACTAACATAAAAAATGATTTGTATTGGGGGAGAAAATAAATGTGAATATTAAATGGATAGCTGATTAAATGGGTTTCTTCTCCGCTTCTTCTGGAAGCTCTAGGATTTATAGCAAAATAGCTACAAAATCTTGGGATAAACCTTCTACGTGTGAAAATGACGTTCAGCTAAATCAGGATCTTTTATACGTTTGCTTTGAATGTACAAAGCGCAAACTGTGGATTTGGACCAAGGCATGAGTAATTGCAGCAAGTTGGGGGATGTAAACCTCCAGTGTAGGGGCAATAATAGCTTGTCTAAAGTAGGTATTTAACTACACCTCTGTGTATAATAACTGGTCAGCATGCAATATCTGAGCCCTCACCCTAATCAACCATTTAGTTATGTTGGCTTCTTTTATGTGAAATCTCCCCGTTCCCACCATACCGTCTCTGAAAACAGCTCTGGGAAACAGATGACTTCAGAGGTTTAAAAAACAAAAATGAAACTTTAACAAATTTGGTCTTTGCCAAGAGCATTTAATACCAAGAATATTGCAAATGTTTTCAGTTGGAATTATTCCCTGAAGGCTGAAATCCAGGCGTTGTCTCCTGACCGTATCCCTCTCCTGGCGACTTGAGTGTTGTGCTCATGAGAGAGAGAAATAGCAGTTGTTTCCCAGAGGAAATGAACGAATGTCAGTTTTTATAGGACTAAAACGCTGCTTCAGAAAAGGTGATGGTGCTCAGAAAGCAATAGCGGCTGACAGAATGAGAGACCTTAGAGGAGCATGGGGCGTTTACGTTCATTATCGTGGCTCAGCAGTTCAGGCATTTTGTTCTTGCTTGTCTCTGGTTTTCTATTTTAGTTAGAAGTAGGGTTACCATACGTCCTCTTTTTCCCGGACATGTCCGGCTTTTCGGCACTCAAACCCCCGTCCGGGGGGAACTGCCAAAAAGCCGAACATGTCTGGGAAAATGGCGGCTCTGCTCCTCCCCTGACTCTTCGGCTCTGTTTAAGAGCCGAGCGCTATGGGCTTTGGGCAGCCCCCGTGCCTCCTGACCCTGCGCCACCGGAGCCCGGGAGGGGAAGTGCCCGGCTGGGGGCGCAGGGTCCAGAGGCAAGGGGGCTGCCTGAAGCCCAAGCGCTACCGGCTTCACGATTTGCCGGGCAGCCTCCAGACCCTGCGCCCCCGGCTGGGCGCTTCCCCTCCCGGGCTCCAGCTGCGCTGGGCAAGCACCGGCCAGGGGCGCAGGGTCTGGGGGCTGCCCAGCAAACCGTGAAGCCGGTAGAGCTTGGGCAGCCCTTTCCGCGTGGCTGGGAGTGGGAGGGAGGAGGGGGCGGAGTTAGGGCGGGGAAGGAGTGGAGTTGGGGCGGGGCTGGGGTGGGGTGGGGAAATGGGCGGGGCCAGGGCCCATGGAGGGTCCTCTTTTTTTTTTTTTTTTTTTATTTAATAGATATGGTAACCCTAGTTAGAAGGAGTTTTGACGGAGGCTACTTAATTAGTTAGTTCTTGTGGCTCTGAAGTTCTGATTCTGCAAGTGTTTTTCTCCCCCCCCCCCCCCCCCTTTCCCCAATGAATTCACCGAACTGTGATTGTGGGATCGGAACTGCCCTTCTGTTTATCTGTACAGTGTGAAAAACAATGGCGCTCCTATTTGGATTAGGGCCTTTTGCACTATTGTAATATAAATACCAAATACTGATGTTTTTTTATTTTATTTTTAGCATTACAGTTGCATTGGGTCCCAGCTGCGATCAGGGTCCCATTGTTCTAAGCTCTGTGTAAACTCACTTGTCTCCCTTTCTCCTACACAATGTTTTTCCATCCCAGGCCCAAGCTCTGTACTTGCTTTTGAAATGGAACAAAGCAGTAAACCGTCCATTTAAAAGCGGCGCCAAGGCCCGATCCATAGCTCCTAACTTGAGTGGTGATGGAGGGGCTGTTCAGCTGAAAGCAAGAAGCACCAGACACCTCATAAGATCAAACCCCCAGGATGCTCTTGTTTTAGCAGGTCTTATCTGACACCTGTGCAAAATTAGCCACTCACTCATAACACTAAAGCGAGCCATGAACATCTGATCTGGATCGCTCTCTCTCTCTCTCCCCTGATAGGCCTGTTTGACTGGTTTTCACCTGTGGAGCCCTATTGCTTCAGGGCTGTTTAAATAGGCAGAGTATTTTAAAAAGCTTCCAGCCTTGGCAACCACATGTAAACAGTGCGTAAGCCAAAGAATGGCCGCCTAGAAGGACAGCTTGGGGAGTTGTCAGCCTTTGATATGTACAGCAAGTCTGCTTCATCCTCTGAGGGAACTTATTATTTAAGACTGGAATTTGAAACTTGCTTGGGAGCACTTTGTTCTACTCTAGATGGCTTAGACAAGTGGGGAGAATGCCAGCAGGGCTGTCCGCTGCCTTTTCATGCATGTAAAGCTGTGATACCCAATCTGTTTGTTAAACTAGCCAGTGGGTGGTGTCCCTGTTACCCGCGCCCAGTGCAAATTTAACACATCCACAAGCAGAAATGCAGCTATGTAGCCAAAATGGTCACTGGGCCACATAATGGCAGTGGTTAGAAGTGAGTGCAAATCAAGATGTGTTCATGGCACACAAGGTCTGTTGTTGTTCTCTTTTAAAACCTTTGTTCGGAATCGATAAAAATTCAGTAATGGTTTAGCTGAACACTTGAATTCTCTAGCGTTTTAGAGTGGTGTGTGTCCTGTAACCTATGAAACATGGATATCCTGAAATGTATCATTCTGAAATAATCAGACAAAGGTTAACAGAATTGTTAGTTTCAGTTTTGTTTAATTTTTTTTTACCTCTTCCTGCCCTTCCTGTTCTCATCCTACAGCTACGCTATAGGGAAAAAAAAAAAAAACCAAGAGTTTCCTTGCAATATTGGTTTGAATGTGGTGGAAAACAGGAATCGTGAGTCATAGATTCCAAATTAACACTAATGTGTAAGGTTAAAATGACATGTAAAAGATGGGTCGTCTATAGAGACAGGAAGGTGTGCTATCGTGCTCATAAATCTCAAGGCTACAGATCAACTTGCGCTGGCACTTCTCTTATAAACTTCTCACTCGTGGGGCTTGTGAACATGTCTGTGTTAGCCTTGTGCTGTAACTAATGGCTGTAGCCTGGGAATAGTGGAGCCCATTCTTGTTGCTCTGATGTTTAATTTTAAGAGCGTGTAAAAGTTTTTTTTTTTTCTTTAACTATATTTAGAGCTTTCCGAGATCAGCGCTTTCTGAAAGAATTAATTTTGATGGATTCTTTTGAGAAGTGGATCCAAGTCACAACTTTCAGATCAGGATCTAGGTTTCAGTTTGTGACTGGATCCAGGGGGCATGGTTCTGGCCCATTTTTTTTATTTTATTTTTGCATTAAGAGCTGGTGGCTTTTTGTGTTTGCAAGTTCAATCAGATTTGTTCTTTTTATTAATAAAGGATCTTCCTAGTCCACTTGCTCAACTCCAGTAGAGAAGAAGAAGAACTCCAGGTTACATAGCATGCTATTATTAACAAGGATTGTCAGTTTCAATTTTGTTTTTTAGTGATGTAGGAATGTGACATGATATACAGACCATTTCTGGTTTTCGTCTATTGGTATCCATGACAAGATCAGGAGTACTTGTGGCACCTTAGAGACTAACAAATTTATTAGAGCATAAGCTTTCGTGGACTACAGCCCACTTCTTCGGATGCATATAGAATGGAACATATATACTCTCACAGATCTTGGGAGACAGACCTGTCCTCGCTTACAGACAACCCCCCAACCTAAAGCAAATACTCACCAGCAACCACACATCACTGAACAAAACCACTAACCCAGGAACCTATCCTTGTAACAAACCCCGATGCCAACTCTGTCCACATATCTATTCAAGTGACATCATCATAGGACCTAATCACATCAGCCATACCATCAGGGGCTCGTTCACCTGCACATCTACCAATGTGATCTATGCCATCATGTGCCAGCAATGCCCCTCTGCCATGTACATTGGCCAAACCGGACAGTCTCTACGCAAAAGAATTAATGGACACAAATCTGACATCAGGAATCAAAATACTCAAAAACCAGTGGGAGAACACTTTAACCTGTCTGGTCATTCAGTGACAGACCTGCGGGTGGCTATATTACAACAGAAAAACTTCAAAAACAGACTCCAAAGAGAGACTGCAGAGCTAGAATTGATATGCAAACTAGACACAATTAACTCCGGTTTGAATAAGGACTGGGAATGGCTGAGCCATTACAAACGTTGACTATCTCCCCTTGTAAGTATTCTCACACTTCTTATCACACTGTCTGTACTCGGCTAGCTTGATTATCACTTCAAAAGTTTTTTTTTTTTTTTTTTTTTTTTTTTTTTTCTCTTAATTAATTGGCCTCTCAGAGTTAGTAAGACAACTCCCACCTGTTTATGCTCTCTGTATGTGTGTATATATATCTCCTCAATATATGTTCCATTCTATATGCATCCGAAGAAGTGGGCTGTAGTCCACGAAAGCTTATGCTCTAATAAATTTGTTAGTCTCTAAGGTGCCACAAGTACTCCTGTTCTTCTTTTTGCGGATACAGACTAACACGGCTGTTACTCTGAAACATGACAAGATCATCGTTTTCTATAGCCTCATCAGAGGTGAACTTCTGCATTGTGGCTTCCTTTGCTTTCATTTTTGGCAGCCTTAAATAATGGAGAGGGTTTGCTTTTAGATTATCTTGAAGTTCTAAGTGTGTGGTTTTTAAAAAATTTAAATAAAAGGGATGAGGGGGAAGGGCGGGGGGAAGGACTACCACCTAGTTTTAAATAAAAAGTACCCAAAGTGAAGTGAAATTCCTTTTTTGCCTAAAAGGGTGTGGATAAATGTTCTAGGCCAGGGGTTCCCAACCTCTTTCTTTCTGAGGCCCCCCACAACATGCTGTAAAATCTCCAGGGTCCAGTGGGGGTGCTGGGGCTCTGGGGCAGGAGGGGGCTTGGGCTTAGGTGTAGTTTGACTTCTGTTTTGGGTGGGCAAGGGCCAGCAGGGCTCCAGCCAGCTCTGCATGGCGGGGTCTGGGGAGGGAGCACCACCTCCACCTCCTGACTCCCCTCAGCAGGCCACCCAGCCTGTCTGGGTGCGGGGGGATGGGGCACAAAACCAAACCTTATAACTCAAAGGTAGGGGGCTCAGCTCACCCACAGGGGTAGCTCAGGGTGAGGGGTAGCTAGGGGCTTTGTGCAGGCAGGGGGGTAGCTCAGGGTGAGGGGTAGCTAGGGGCTTTGTGCAGGCAGGGGGGTAGTTTGGGGCTGTGCTGGGAGGGCTCCCCTGTGGTCCCTGTTCCCCCAGGGCTCTGCCAGCCACGGAGCCAGGTCCCCCTGCCCAGGCGGCTCTTACCGACTGCCTCTGTGGGACAAAGGGGGCTGGGAGCTGAGGAGAGCTTCAACCCCCTGCACCAGGTGGCTGCCTGCTCCATGACACCAGCCAGAGAGCAGCAGCTGTCCTGCACTCCCTGGCGGGCTTCCTGCCTCCAACCTGGCCGGGGGGTGGGGAGAGAAGGAGGTGGAAGGGTGTGTGTGTGTGTGTGTGTGTGTGTGTGTGTGTGTGTAGCTGCCCTGGGTCTGCCCTGTTCTTGCTCTGCAGCTTCGGGGGGGGAATGGGGGGAAAGGGCAGCACCCCTGTGCCCCCCCTCCTCCCAACTCTGCCCTTGGGCTCAGGGCTTGTGTCCCATGGAGATCACCAGGGCTCGGGGCTCCGGAATTCAGCCCAGCTGCTCCCGGCTTCAGCCCCGCAGGGGGTGCTGGGGATCGGGGCTTCAACTCCCGCAGGAGGTGCTGGGGCTTGGGCTCTGTGTTTTAGCCGCAGGGCCAAGTGGCCCCCATGAAAGGGTTCGCGGAACCGCTGTTCTAGGGAACACCCCCTTTCCAAATGTGCTCTCACATGTTAGGAAGAGGGTGGAGGCCGCCAAGCTACTACTTAATGAACTTTAAAAGTTCTAAAGCTTTTTTGAGTTCTAGTTTTTAATTCCTTTGCAACCAGCACTCTCTCTGAAATCAGACCCACACGAGAAAGTGGCACCGATTTTTAGTTTGTTGTTTTTTAATCTAGTGCAAACCCTGCGTGGATGGCCTTGTTTCAGTCTGAGTGGCTTATTTGAATGCAACTTAAACCTGTTCTCAATAGCGGATGAAGCACTGACCTGCAACTTGCGAGACCTGGGTTCATTTCCCAGCTGTGCCACTGGCCTGCCATGGATAAGCCACTTCCCCTTTCTGTGCCTCAGTTTCCACATCTGAAAAAGGGGATGATTATACTGACCTCCTTTGTAAAGTGCTTCGAGATCTTCTGATGAAAAGTGCTGTCTAAGAGCTAGGTATTATTATGAAATAAGAGCATCCACACTGGACTTTGCACCAGCTTAACTAAAAAAATCAGTGTAAACTCACATCTTAAGTTCACTAGTACATCTTTATCATGTAGGCAAGGGCTAAGAGTGCCTGCACTACATGCCTCAAATGCTCAACGTAAAGTAAAAATCTCTGAGTTTGCTACTGTCTCTTCTTGGGTTAATTGCACTGATTCGTCCTTCGCTTTTCTACCCTTCAGTCGTATTCATCATTTTGAAATCTGGTGGCATCGTCCTGTCTAATATTTCTGGCATTGCTATTTGCTCTCCCTTCCTCTCCACTTTGAAACAGCACCTCCTGTCAATCACTCGGGAATTGCTGCTTGTCCAATGGCTATGGTAGGATGCTACCAGAAGAGGATATTGGGAAATTTTGTGACCATGAAAGGACCAGCAAAAATATTTTGGCTGCTAGTAACTGTCTTTAAAGGTCAAACAGGATTCTAGTTGAAGCTTCATGTGCGGACTTTAAGTGGTCACTTGGGGCGTGCCCGCAACAAGCTGTTTCCAGAGCAAATTTGGGCCTAAACAGCTGTGAATGATTTCAACTTGCAAAGAAAAACAATGGCTAAACTGGCTGCAATCCAGCCAGTAGTTGGTGAGCCCTGCCCTGCCTCTTTCTTGGCAGGTCTACCACTGGCCCATTGTCCTTTGCTCTTGCAGTACAAACCCAATGTCATCTCTCTCTCATTGGTCCAATTGGTTTCAGCGATCTGTTTTTCCCAAGCACAATTATCTATAATTGTTTGCCCCCCCCTTGCCTTCGGAAAGCAGGCTATGCCCAGAGGGAATAGTTAGGGAAATCGTACAGCCAGGTGGACTGTGCTCCTAAATAAAGATGCCATGGCAAACAGGACATGGAGATATTTGAATACATTAAACACAGGAAGCAAACAGAGAAATGGAGACGAGAGAAGAAATAAACAAGTTGGAAGGTGGCTGGCAGATAAACAGACTTTTTTTTTTTTTTTTTTTTTTCCAGCATGAGGCTTAAATGAAACAAACAGCTTGCCTTCTCTGGGATTGTTGCACATCAAGGAGGATAAAGATGTATAATTTCCATCCCTCCTAGTGGGACAGAAGTGGTTTTTGCTGCTCTCTGCCAAATGAAGGGTTGAAAGTAGATGAAGTGCCAGCAAGATACTTTATATGCAGAAGTGCTGCAATCCAGTCACTGGGGATGGATGGCCACTTGTCTGCAGCTTGTTCACTGTCCAATTCCTAGCCTGACCGCTAGGGGTTAAATTGAGAGTGTGATCTTTTGTTTGCTCTCCTAGGTACAGGAACCGTGCTAGCTGAAAGCAGACACAACTCGGATTTGCTGTGAAATTGTAGTCTCCTTACATTAAAACTGACCTAAAAGGGGTCTGGTGCAAGGAGATATCTTTAATATTAGTAAAGAATTGTTCCATGCAAATGGCTGCATTTTATTGCCATAAACAAGTTAGTGTGGAAAAGTAAGAGATGGTGCAGGAATTCTGATCTTCTCGAGGGAGGAGTGGGTGGCAGGCAATGAAATGAGGCAATGGTATCTCTTTCCTTAGGTCTGAACGAGATGGGGAGATTTCTGTGGCTGGACCTATGATTGTTTCTTCCAATATAAATATCTGAGTTGGTGTCTGACTGATTTAGTTCCTCCTGCTCTTGGGTAATGGGGGGTTCAGGCCCATGACAATGAAGGAGGAAGAGGAGTGTGTGCGAACTGGTGCCAAAGAGAAGGAAGATGGCCGCCTTCTATGTGTTTTGCATTTCTATCTGCACAGGCATGGTGGAAAACCCTCAAGTGCTGGTGAAACTACTGGCCTAAATTTCAGATTCAAAGTGGTTAGTGATATTGATTGGCTCTTTTTGTGTCCAGACATGAGATGCTTTTTTAGAAGGGTCTGTTTTTTCAGAGGGTGGGTGATCAGCTCTTTATGAAAACTAGGCCCCTTTAAAGGTGTCTTTATGCAGGAACCCAAGTCGCTCATCACGTCTGAAAACTTAGGTCAATAGGCTTTCCTGACTGAAAGTAGTTGATCTGCAGTTGAATTTTAGACTTTGAGGTGCATTTTAGGTACAGCTGAGCTACATTTACTGTGGAGGATGTACACTTCAGACGAGTCCGGAGACTCATGAAATATGGTGTTTGCAATCTACTGTCAATGCAAACATGTTCTGTGACCTATACATTACCTCGTTGGGAAAATATTCCTCTCTTCCCCGACAAACTCTGTCAAAGTGTAACCGAGAGAAAACAACCTGAACTTTAAAAAGGCTTGTTGAAAAGGAGGAATGTTGTATTTATCTCAGAAACTCACTCCTTAGCTGCCTTTGTTGAGGGGAAAAATACAAATTTATATTGACAACATTGGGTCTCTTGGATTATACTTTGTTTAAAATGCAACAAAATAAGTAATCCTGTGAATTCAAAGAAGAAATATAAAGCTTTATGTGCCCTAGTTTTCTATCTCTGATGCTGTTTCTGATATATCCTTACTTTTCATTATGTTTGATTTCATTTTGAGTGGGGAATGAAAATAAAGATGTACCCATTTATGTCTATATTACCAAAGCTCTGTATTGCCAAACATGATGTATGTGACAACTGCTCTCCAGTTATTTATCTTCTCAGAACTGTGACAGTCAAGAGGAAATACTCGATGCTCTAAGATGCATAAAACGAACAAATATATTCAATTTAAAATAAAGATATTGAGGCTATGAAATTTCAAGTCAATAAGAAAGAAGAGGTAGTGCTATATCCTACATATATGATAAATAAACTATCTCAGGAAATGTGAGAGACATTTATTTTGTTTAATATGAATATATCCAGAATTCTAGCCATCGTGATACCTTCTATGCACCAGAATATAAATGACAAAGGCTGCTATCTTGCTTCCAGTATGTTTCAGGGCATGAATAGATGGCTAGTTGGGGAGCGGAGAAGAAACACACATGCATGCACATTACTCCTGGGGGAATTTGGCGCCACTGCGCAATGCAGAATTTTGCAGAACTTAATGTTTTTGGCGCAGAATTTCCTTTCTCCCACAGAAATGGGCTGCGGTGCTGCTGGCCGCCCCTAGGGGCTTCTGGATTCAGCAGGGCCCAGCTTGGACATAGAAGACACTGCAGGGGGAGCGGGGGAGGAGCTCGAGGGTTCCCGGAAGTTGCAGTTCCCTGCACATCCTGAGGGGAGGAGACAGTGAGGTGCAGGAAACTCTGTGCAAGCCTGGAACCCAGCATCAGGCTGTTCCTCCCTCTGGAGCCATGTGCTCTGCAGGGTAGAAGGGTGGATGTCTGGGCTCTGGTGTGGAGGGGGTGTGGGTATCTGGGCAAGGGAGTCCCTGTGGCTGGGCTCCTGTGGGGAAGGGGGATGCAGGTATCTGGCCTCCTGGCTGGGCCCGGAGGGTGGGGAGGGCTAGAGAAACAGGAACTAGGGTTGGCATAGGGGTTTCTTTAACGCCTGGGGGAATTTTTGTGTGTATCTGTATTGTTACAGACATACTTGCTGACCGGTATTTTGAAATAAATTACCAAAATAATTGAAACTGGTGTGATTATGTAGTGTTATTGTGACAAATAAAATTTGCAGAATTTTTCAGCATTTTAAAATGTTGTGCGCAGAATTTTTAATTTTTTGGTGTAGAATTCCCCCAGGAGTAGCACATGCAGTAGTAGTTTTCCCTATTGCCATAGTTGATCAGGTATGTTAGTATCTGCCCCATTTTACAGTTGAAGAAACTGGGTCATGGAGAGGTTTAGGCTGAGATTTTGGCTTAGGCGCCTAATTCCCTTAGATCCCTAGGACTTTTCTGGGGTCAGTGTGAGAACCAGGAATGGAAATGGGCCATTTTCATTACCACTACAAACAGTTTTTTTTTTTCCCCCTCTCCTGCTGATAAAAGCTCAACTTAACTGATCACTCTCCTTATAGTGTGTATGGTAACACCCATTGTTTCATGGTGTGTGTGTGTGTGTGTGTGTGTCTTCCTACTGTATTTTCCACTACATGCATCCGATGAAGTGGGCTGTAGCCCACGAAAGCTTATGCTCAAATAAATTTTAGTCTCTAAGGTGCCACAAATACTCTTGTTCTTTTTTCCAGGAATAAAACATGATTCTCCCGTGTCCTGGTCTAATGCATTCATCACTAATTTATGCACTGATTCCTTTCTTTGCAGGCCGGGGGTGAATGGATTTTTCTAGAATCTTACAAAGTAACTTTTTCTTGATTGTTGAGTGACAAGCTGCTGAATGAGTCACAGACTAAGTTGTGCTGATTCTAATTCAGCTGTAAAGCTACCCAGAGCTTTCTTTCATTATCATTGCCACTAGTGCTTAGACTCCAGTGGTGTTGGCCACAGGTTCCCCTGTGACTAAAACCTTTTCAGTCTTCCTCATGATGAGACCACATACAGCTGATTCCAGACAGGCAGATGTTTCAGACACTCAATATATTTCAAAACGTGCTCTTTGGTGGGCAGCGTGTCATTCAGACAAGCACCGTATTTTGCTTCAGTTATTCAACTTCTTTGTAAGAAGAGAGCTTGCACAGAGTCTTTCTCACTGCTTTGCAGGTTTTTATGTACTAGGGGGAGAGTGCCAGGAAAGGACTAAAACACTAAGCCTTTGCTGGGCTGGTGTTACTAATCTGCCAGCTTCTCTGACAGACTCTGCTGTGCTTGTTATAAGGAGATCTGCTCGGAGATCTCCTGTTAAACAAAGCCTGCATTTTCTCCTGTCTTGTCACTTAGGGCGGTGTGCTCATGGCAGACATGTGTACCTGCAAAGCCATGTGTAGCATACCTGTGTACCAGGCTTGTGAGGAAGGTGGAAGAAACTGTTGAGTTTGACTAAAGTTTTTGCACCTCAACCGCCATCAGCCTTGATGATTTAGCTCAGGACAAAATGGATTAGGAGTTGAAGGTGTACTGCATGATTGGTCTGTGAGGCCACTAGTAAGGTTATACTCGCATGGCTATGAGTTTTGCTGCCTATTAGAGCTATTCTGAGTAAGCTGTAGTGTCAATGCAGTTATACTGGTATATCTTAGCCATATACTGGTATGGAGATTATGCCATTCCCAAACTTACATAACTTATAGTGGTATAAGTACTTCCTTACAGATACAAATATGCCTGCCCTAGGAATCAGTATTACAGAAGTACTAATGAGAACATGAGGGCTTATAATTATGGGGAAACAAATTTTAAAAAAAGGCAACTTCATTTCCATAATAAACAGGAAAAAACTAAAAACAATGCACGTTAAAACTGGAAAAGGTTGTGCATATTATGTGTTAAGAGAACAGGTACAAACTAGGAAAGCGTCCTCCAAGCACGATAAACTAACCCATTGTTTGCGGGTTTTTTCTCTTCTCTCTTTTTTTTTTTTTTTTTTTTTGTCTGTCTTGTTTCTCTGCAGTCTCAAGACCTGCAAATAGGTTTGTGCAGTTTGGTCTCTGAGTGCACATGGGGCCCCATTACAGTTAGGGTTCTCTTGTGTAGGCATAGAGGTCTGATTTTAATGGAGTCACTTGCAAGATTAGACTCTTGCATGCCAAGATGACCACTGGACCATAGAAATTAAAATCCATCTAAAGAACCTAGCATATCTTGGATGCTACTTATATTTTTATATATATAATTGCTTGCCTCCCTCATGTTAATTTGCGTTTTTAAAGTGGATTGAGGTCTTTGGAAGATAGGGTTTTATAAACATGCAAATTCAGTCATTTATTAGATGTGTATAGAAAATATGTAATTCTGCATGTCTGTCTTGTAAGCAAAGAGCAAAACACAACACAGCATGACTGCAAGTTGCAATTAGCTACTGTTTCCTTATTAGTAGTATTCCTTGGAACACTTGCACAGATGTCTTCTGCTTATGAACAGTCTGTGGGAGACAGAGGACTCTGGCTTTGTCCTCATGTTTGGCTTGCCTATTATATGCATCTTTAGGTCATGAGAAAATTGTGCAGTGTTTTGGTCATTCATTTATGACCGCATGTAATGAGTTTATGCGAAGAGAACTATAAAATAAATCCTCCCTCTCACTTTCTCGCACAAAGAGATGCTTCCTCAGGCCTCTGATAATTAGGATGTCCCACCTAAGCTAATTACAAGCTGTCTCTCCATTCAAAACACCCTGTGGGGTAACTGTTATATTTTTCAGAGACTCGAGCAGACTCTTACCAGGTTAATGGATTTTCTGTCCTCTCTGTGCGAGGCTGATCTTTATGATCCTGACGAAAAATGTACTCCATGGCTAGGGTTACCATACGTCCGGATTTTCCCGGACATGTCCGGCTTTTGGGGGCTCAAATCCCCGTCCGGGGGGAAATCTCCAAAAGCCGGGCATGTCCGGGAAAATCGGGAGGGCTGGGTGGTGCTCGGCCGGGGCCGGCGGTGCGGGGCCGGTGGTATGGTGCCGGGCCGGGAACTAGGGGCGCAGTGCTGGGCGCGGGGCCGGACGGGGAGCCGGGAGCGCGGTGCCGGGCCGGGGTCCGGGCTGGGAGCCGGTCAGCCGGGCCGGCGGGCCGGCGGGGAGCCGGTCTGCCGGGCCCGCGGGGAGCCCGGGGGTGCGCCGGGCCGCCGGGGGCCGGCAGTGCTGGGCGGGCCGGGGGTGGTCGGCCGGGGCCGGCACCCCAGGGCCCAAGCCGACCCAGGCTGGAGCCGCCGGGGGGCCAGCCTGGGCCGCGCCTCCTCCCCCCCCCCACCCCCCTTACCTGCTTCAGGCTTCCCGCGAATCAAATGTTCGCGGGAAGCAGGGGAGGGGGCGGAGACTTTGGGGAGGGGGCGGGGTTGGGGCGGGGGTATGGGCGGGGCTGGGGGCGGGGGCGGGGGCCGTGGAGTGTCCTCCATTTGGAGGCACAGAATATGGTAACCCTATCCATGGCACACTGCAGTGATTCTCAGCCACACCAGTTTGCCACAAGTCTGCCAGTCTTTCCCCTTCAGAGTGATTCTTTGCACTGTAGTCTCTGCTCTGATCCATGTCAACAGAGGAGAGAGTGAGCCAGTATTTTCTGTTGTTCCAGGCTGGAACAGCAGGGACCCATTGTCCGCACCGGGTTTGCTCTGTGGGCTGTTGCTTGTGTTTGAACCAAGCGCGTGGCCTGCCTGTTGGAGGCAGGGTGTCTCCGCTTTTACGCTTATTTTTTTTCCCTTCTTTCCTCTCTCTGGGAAGTGCCTGTGAGTTGCGCTGAAGCAGCTCAGCGTAGCGCTCTTGCGCCAAGTGCACTGACGGTGGCGCTGCCTCTTACTCACCAAGGAAGGGCCCGGTGAAACACAAAGGAGTTGGAGGGAGAATGGCCAGAGGAGAGCAGTGACCTCTAGTAACTGAAATGAAGATGGAAGCGATGGGAGCTCCTCTCTCTGGTGTATGGGAAGCTTGGGCGATAGGGTAGGAATGTGGTGGTGCAGTGGGTGGAAGAAAATGCAAGAGGTATGTGAGGGGAAGCTAGAAGAAAGAGGAGAAAATGGGGGTTTTGTGTGTAGGGGTGTGTGTGTGTGTGTGGGGAACAAGATAACCATATTCTGGAAGCTGCCTATTGTCGGGGCTTGTCTACACTACAGAGCCTTGAGGCCGGTATAGCTATGCCAGCCAAAGCCCCCTAGTGGAGAGAGAGCATATGCTGACAGGTGACAAAGAGTCCTGTGGCACCTTATAGACTAACAGACGTATTGGAGCATAAACTTCCGTGGGTGAATACCCACTTCGTCAGATGAATGTAGTGGAAATTTCCAGAGGCAGGTATAAATATGCAGGCAAGAATCAGGCTAGAGATAACGAGGAAAGCTACTCCACCTCCTGGGACGACATTAGCTACGCTGACAAAAGCACTCTTCTGTTGGCATAGTTGCATCTACACCAGGGATTTTGCCAGCTCTGTGTATGTGTGCCTTTTCACACTCCTAGCCAGCATGGCCATGCCAGCAATACTTTGTAGAGTAGATCAGGCGTTAGTTTTGTGGGAATATCTGCAGACCTGCTCTCCCCAAGGGACTTAACATTAAGCCCCCATTTAAGCCTATTCTATAAACAGATGTTGTACCAGGTTAATTATGTCAGTTAAGGGTGTGATTCATTACCACGCCGCTCAGTCAACATAGTTACACGGGAACAACCCCCTAGTGTGGACATAGTTACAGTCATGTGAAGGTGCCTTATACCAGTATAACTTATTCCCCTCTTAGGGAATAGCTATAATGGTTTAAAGGGGCATATACTAATATGACTGCATCCACACAGTGAGGTTTTGTGCTGCTTTTGTGTACGTGTTAGCCCTGAGGGAGCCTTGTAATGGGCCAGCCAGTCCATATCCCTGTCAGGGAGGGACTGTTCCTTACCGTATATTTTTGTAGTGGTCAGGGCCTGACAAGCAGGTGCTTGGGGCAGCCGCTCCGGCGAGGGGCGGCACGTCCAGGTATTCAGCGGCAATTCAGCGGACGGTCCCTCACTCCCGCTGGGAGCAAAGGACCTCCCGCTGAATTGTCGCCGCAGATCACGATCGCGGCTTTTTTTTTTTTTTTTTTTTTTTGCTGCTTGGGGTGGCCAAAACCCTGGAGCCGGCCCTGGTAGTGGTGGTCTTAAATGGAGACTTCTGATCTCTGACTCTGCTGAGAAGACCATATTCTCCTTCCCGCCTTGCTGGTGTTCAGTTCATATTTCTGCTTTATAGCTTAATTTTAGCTTTGCCGAATACTTACGCTGTAGATTTATCAATCCTCATGCTCTGGCTGTACCGTATTACAGTGGATGTGTACTGTCAGAGATGGTAGTTACAAAAAATCACAATACTAGGGAGAATTACATTCCAGCTTAAACCATCGAGTGCCGCCATTCAGAGATGCCAAAGCTCCCAGAGTTCCGTATGCTGCATAGCTAACATAGTAAATTTTATTTGGTGGTTGAGAAGTCCGTGTCATTCCCTAGAGATCAATGTGCATTCTCACTCTAAGAAGCTCGCGTGAAGCCTTGCCAACTTCGAGGGAAAAACTACCTTCCAAATAATGCCCAGCTGAGACAGAAAGGGATTTCCTTAGCTCCGCATTCTGCATGTTGTTATGTGGGACGGGCATATGATGCAGGGTCAGGTAATCTAGATCGAATTCTTCTTAAATGGACTTAGCCTAGAGGGAAGGGATGAAACCTGCAAGAGAACTTGTGGGGTGCAAATACTTTGGAGCCTCTTGGCAAGCAAAATAGGAGCGGTGTAAACTTTTTGACGACGCCTTTCAATGCGAGGTGGAAATGAGCCACTGTCTGTGTTTAGGTTCTTTGCTAAATTAGATACTTCCCTGATACCTTTTTAAAGTATATCCAGTGTGCCGTCTGGCAACTATACCTACCTGGTTAGCCTCCAGAAAAAGTGTACCAGTTGTTGCTTAATAGAAACTTTCACTCGAGCTTTTGTTTTTTTTCCAGAGGATTTCTTGTGTTTTTTCTTTTGACAGATTGCGTTGTTTCACTTGCTTTCGTTTTTCACCCTGTCAGATGAATTTTACAGCTTTTTCCCTTGCTGTCTCTGTGGATCAGTGCACATGAGTAGTGATCCTTATAGTTTCTGGATTGCGTATTTGTGTAGCCTATCGTTGCTGCAGAAGTTTTGAAGCTTGTGGCTTACTTTCAAGATGGAAAGCTCAGGTCAAGCCTTGATAATCTTAGTGGCGAAAACTCGCTGCTGTGGAATGGCATTGTAACTGGATGGCTAAGAATGCTGAGATGAATTGTAAAAAGCAACAGAGGGTCCTGTGGCACCTTTGAGACTAACAGAAGTATTGTTCGTCTCAAAGGTGCCACAGGACCCTCTGTTGCTTTTTACAGATTCAGACTAACACGGCTACCCCTCTGATACGAGATGGATTGTGGAGCTTTATAGGGGCAGGGATGTCTCCAGGGGGTAAACTTCATAAAGAATATGAAAATGCAGGTTTAAAATGATCTTATTCAAACTTCACCCCAACTCTGTTTTTCCAAACTCTCACTGGGAAATCTGTTGGCAGGGATGCATGCTGATCTGTCCCATCCGAAATGTTCACTCTCCTCTGTGTGCCCCATCTGTAGAGGATCCGAGTTTGTTCTAGCCCTGCTATGTTGTAGCCTTGCTCTTTGACTCAAGCTGTAGAGGTTAATGTGTTTAGCTCTAAAGGTACCCACTTCAATCCCTGTGTTGGCCAAAGATGGCAGCTGTAACATAAACCAGATGTGGATTTACTTTGTCTGAGTAGCCTCTAATACAATGGCACTTGGACATTGTCTGCGCTAGTAAAGTGCAGCAGTTTAAATCAATTTAAAAATTGCTCTAGTTAAGCTGGTACGAACCCTCACATAGACACACTTAAACTGGTTTAATTCTTGCTTAGGTTGGTTTAACTTGCATTGGTAAGTTACTACCTTGAGATAAATTAAGTGCATCTACATTCTGGGTTTGCACCAGCTTATTTAAATCCATTTTTAAATCAATTTTAGTTTTTTAGTATAGACAAAGTCTTAGTAGAATCTACAGTGTGCTAGGCATTGTAATTAAATAATTAAAAAAAAAAAAAAGAGAGAGAGAGACACGATTCCTGCCTCGGAGTTTATACTCTAAAAAGAACAAAGAGAGAGGATGATGTACTCATTTGATAATGATGCGTAGAATCCTATATGTGAACATCCATTACAAAGACAATAAGCTGGAACTGCTAGAACACTGAGGAGAAACTGCCAGCCCCATATGTAACTGATGGGTGGGTTAAAATATACATCTGTGTTCACTTATCAAGTGTCCGTTTATAAGAGGATTTTACTAAAGCTGGTTGAAACTTGGCTTTTCTGTTCCATGGGAAATTCTGATATTCTGAAATTTGGTGGGAGTTCAAATCTGAAGCAATTTTTAAATTTTGTGTGAAAAGACATTTCTAGGGGGGAAAAATCATTTCCGATTAATTGAAACATTCCATTTTGATAAACTGAAAATGTTTCATTCCAATTTTGACTTTATTATAATTTGCAACATAACATTTCAAAATAACAAATAGAAACATTACATTCTGATAAGGCAAAATGGGATGTTTCAACCTTATAGAAATGCTTTGTTTCAATTCCCTCCTCCCCCACCCCTCAAATTAAATTTTGTCAAAATGGATATGATCCTGCAGGAACAGTTTTACTGGAAAATGTCTGACCAGCTGTAGATTTTACGTGCAAACCACCCTTTATGAGGAGCCTGCTGCAGGTTGCCGTGCTTAACTGCAAGGGTTATTGTTCTAGTGGGGTACCCTCTTCAGTGGGGCGCACTCCATCTGCTTTATTAAGTTCCTGTTTTGAAAATGGAGACCTGCTGGTGCTTGGTCTGTGCGCTTTTCCTGCAGTGCTCACATGAGAGCTGTCTGAAGCTCCTCTGGTTCTAAGTGTTAAGTCAGTGAAGTGATCACAACGTCATATTAAAACACTACTTACACTTTTCAAATGGCATGAATTTACTTCTGATGATGCCATTTGCTTTTGGGAGGAACTACATGCGTCATTCCTAAATAATAAAAAAAAAAAAAAACAGCGGAGGAGGAGACTGGCTGAGTATAGGTCCTTTTGAAACATGAAGCAGTTTGAGTTCAGTAAAGTGCTTTAAGTATGTTCTAGTTAATCTGTAATTTTTTAAAAGCTATTGCAATCAATGAACCGTAAGTAGGGCAACCATTTACATAACTGGTCAACTCCAGAGTAGAGTGTGACTTAAATTTAAACACAGTACACGATAACCCCCCCCCCCCCCCCCCCCGGGTCACTTATCTTGCTCTTTTCATTGCAAGATTCCATCTTCAGCCCAGGCTCTGGTCCAGTTAGTGTCAGTCACAATCCATCTTCTTAAAGCTTGGGGATTTTTGGAGAATTTACTGAGCGAGACCATGGATCGGCTCCTGAAAAATCACGGTGTCCTGTAGAACGCTGCTGGCCTGTAGTTCTGACACTCAAAAATATGCCCTTTCATTGAGGCTTGAATCATTGAAGCAGGAGCAGGTGTATTTTCACAGTGACAAGTCTAATTGCTAGAGTAAGCTTGTAGTGCCCCCAGATGAAATCGAGGGAGAATGGTAGAATGGGGGGGAGGGGGGTGGGAGCATCAGGAGGGGAGCACAAAACAGATGCTTGAAGTGGAGAAGAGGAAGGGAAAAAGTGCTGGGGCTATTTCTGACCCAGTAATCACTCCTCAAATTGTGAATTTTCCGTGGGTACCACTTAAAAGGATTGTTTTTGCCTTTTATAACTAGGTAAGAGCCCAACTCTCCACAAGAGTGCATGCTAAAGTTCACACACCCTGTCCTGTTCGCCCAGGACGCTTGCCAGTGGGGATTTGGCCACGTATATGTCAGGCAGTATTTGAGTGCATCCATGATTGGTGCACGACTTTTGAAAATGTGGGATACGGTGGTTGCTTTCATCTGGACATTCCCCTTCGACAAATAAACCAGGAAATCCACCAACATAACTCCAGTGTGGGACCCACTCAGCAGTATTCAGAGTAGCTGAAAAGTACCTTTTTTCTTTGTTGAATTAAAACATGACAATGTGCCCAGCCTTTAATTACTCGGTGTGTAAAAACGACTGTGGAGGCCTAAAGGGATTTGTATTGCCACTATAAAGGCAGTGACTTGAGACAGCAAGATGATAGAGAAAGAGCTAATGGGGTTTGCAACTGACATATTTATTACACCCTTGAGAGAAAGAAATACACCAGTGGACAAAATTCCTATAATGTTTATATAAGCCTGTCAGGAATTGATTAAAGTTCAAATATGTTTTGTTGCACAGGGCTGGTAAAAATAATAAATTTAACACAGCAAAGTTTTGAACATCATGTTTTTGACAGTCTGGTTTTGAAGGCCTCATTTGCCACAGTGGAAGGCTTAGATTTGTTATTCTTACCAGTGCATCAGGGTTTTCTTTAGCATTGCATGTTGCTTTTCCTTCCTGGGTTCCACTTGTTCTGGGAGTAGTTGTTTGGGGGATCCTCATCATCCTTTTTTTCTTTCTTAGACTTTATGAATGGAATAGAAGATGCACGCATTTAAAAAAAAAAATATTTCCCAATGTCTGAGGGTAAAGACTAGAGGCTCCAACTGAGACGGAGGGCTCCATAGTGGGTGGTGTTATAAATTCCCATGGCAAGAGACTGTCTGAGAGGAAGGATGACCTTGTGATCGGGGCACTAGCCTTGGATCCGAGAGATCCTGGTTCGGGGGTATGCAGGGATTTGGGTCTGTTTTCCCTCAACCCTCCTCTGTCCCCAGGCAGCCCTAGTTTGATATCAGTATTACGGGAATGTGGGGGAGTTCCAGTGACAGCCTTAGCAACATCAGCCCCTTAAAATGACCCCTTCTCGCAGACGCAGCACAATTGGAGGTAATGGATCTCTTAAAGACTCATTTGGGTTTCAGAATTTCAGGCAAGACGTTTTAGAGCCAAAAATTCCTCTCCTCATCCCCTGATGGCCTCCCATGCCTCCAAGGCAATGTGTAATAAATCAGTCTCTCTCTGGCCTGGTCTACACCCAAAATTTAGGTTGACCTAGTTACGTGGCAAAGGGGTGTGAAAAAGTAAGCCACCCTAAGCCCTGGTGTAGGCACTACGGAAGAAGTAGTCGGTTGTCCTAGCTACCGCGTGGATTTGCTACAGTGATGGGAAAAGCCTCTAGCATCGCTGTAGCAAGTGTCTACAAAGTTGCTGCAGCACTTGTAATGGAGACCTGGCCTTAGTAGCCACAATCTACTGCTGGACTTTGCAGTTATAGCCTGGTCTATGCTAGGAAATTAGATTGGCATAACTACATCGCTCGGGGATGTGAGAAATCCATCCCTCCTGAGCAGAGTAATGGAGCCAACCTAAGTCCCCTTGTAGACCACACTAGGTTGACGGAAGAATTCTTCCATCTAGCTACAGCCTGTCGGAGAGGTGGATTTCCCACCTTGACAGGAGAATCTCTCCTGCAGGCGTAGGTACTGTCTACACTGAAGCACTACAGCGGTGCTGCTGCAGCATGTTAAGTATAGACAAGCCCATATTTATTCATGCATTTCCTGATACTTCCTTTTTTCTTTTTTTGGTAATTGCACAAAACTGCATTTCTCTGACATCTCCCCTAAAGTGCCTGCATCCTGCACGATTGATAGAACCACGCAGTACAAATCCTGTAACTGAACAAAAACTATAGAATATATATGTAGTGGTCTTAAAGATAACCCCTTTTACCGGGGGGGCAAAGTTGCTACCTCTCTGTTGATTGCAAGCAAGTCTGTATTTTCGGTGTAGCTCATCTGATATTTCACCCGTGTGCCATAGAAAACATGTTATAATCCATTTGGAACTAGCAATAGCTACTTCTTTTGGAGGTTGATTTAACCCCCCATTCCCCAAACACCTCTGTTATTGGAGAGACCAGTTCTTGCCCCAGTAGGCCGAGTCTTCGGAGCACTTTTTGGAATATTTACAAGAGAGGATAGTTTAATAGCTATTCAGGATCACTCCAGCTCCTTGCCAAGATGCTAATGAATTCACGGCATGTGCTGGAATTGAAAGCTAGCATGCTGAGATTGGGAGCTGTTTGGGGCAGGGACTCTATTTCACATGCATCCAGTGTCTTCTGCTGATCCCTGACTGGGGTCTCTTTGAGCTGCTATAACACACATCAGTTCCGGTAGTAAGTCTCTAAATTGATGCCAGTCAGCCAATTAAGAGCCAGAAAGTAGATGAGTGTCTTCATTCCAATGGAAACCTTAGACTGGGTTGGGCAAACTACGGCCCGTGGAACGGATCTGGCCCGCCAGCCTTCGAGCTCCTGCTGGGGAGCGGGGTCTGGGGTTTGTCCTATTCTGGTGCTCCAGCGGTAAGCAGTGTCAGGGGCTGCTCCATGTGGCTTGTGGAAGCAGCTGCGTGACCCCGCTCCGGCTGCTACGTGCTCCAAAGGCCCCCTCTGGCGCTCCAATGGGAGCTGTAGGGGCAGTGCCTGTGGACAGAGCAGCGTGCGGAGCCGCCTGGCTGCGCCTCTGCGTAGGAGCTGGAGAAGGAACATACCGCTGCTTCTGGGAGCTGCTTGAGGTAGGCGCCGCCCAGAGCCTGCACCCCTGAGCCTCTCCCCATGCCCCAACCCGCTGCCCCAGCCCTGATCTCCCCCCCCACCCTTTGAACCCCTTGATCCCAGCCCAGAGAACCCTCCTGCACCCCAAATACTTCATCCCCACCCCAGAGCCCGCACCCCCAGCCGGCGCCAAAAAGTTTGCCCACCCCTGCCTTAGACTGAGACTAGTAGTGAGCTTCACTTACTGGCATGCTGCTAGTCTACAGCATCTTCTCATGCCCTAGAAACTAGACTAGAAACTTTTGCTGGCATAGTAATGTTGGTTCGGATGGTGATTTTTCTATACCGGGAAGACCTCTAGCATGGACCCAGGTATGTCAGCATACACGTGCTTCGGGTGCTCTAGCTTCTCTTGTCTGGGGAACCAGTATAAGCTACTGCACCAGGAGGCTTTGCTGGCAAATCTTGCTGTGTAGACAAGGCCTTAGTAGCACAGTGCTGTCGTGAGGGATCCATGTCCCTAAGACTTCAATAGGTATAATATTACTCCAAGGAAGGGAAGCCTCTGAAACTGACAGAGCACCAAGAAACAGCTAACACCCTTGAACCAATGTTTGGCAGCATATTATCCAGCTTTACGCCCTCCTCCTTGTACCTGGTAAACACAGCTGCTCTTGGAGGGAGTTAATATTTCGGAAGAGAACTATTCTAGGTCAGTTCCTGTTAGTGGTTTTCACCAGTATTGCTTGTTTAGCTATACAGAGGGGGTCCTATAATTATTAACGTGCTGATTTGGGCATGTTGCCGTCCCTTGTTCTTTGTCTCAGTGTAAGTGCGCTTTAGATTTTACTGTGTATTTGTGATTGGGCAACACCACAGAGAAGGATTTGGATGTCATTCTTAACTTCCATCCCTCTCCCCAGTCAACGAAACTATTTGGAATCGACATTCCTTAAATCTAATCATCAGAAGATACCAGGGAGAGAGAGCAAAGTGCTGGATTCCACTTGTTTTGTTCCCAATGAGGAATGAAAGAAATCAATGGATGCAAATCTAAAATACAGAAGGGTATAGGAAGCTCCCTAAAGAACAGCGGGTATGGGCGAAAAGGCTCCATCATATTTATTTTGAAACAGGTGAAGCAGAGCTGAATGGGAGCATGTGTGACCTGCCTTTCAAAGTGGAGACAACTCCAACATTTTTTTTCTCTTCATGTTTTGTAGCCATTAAGAATTAATCAACTTCTGACTTTATTTTCCACGTGACGTTCTGGGATATGGCACATGAGGACACTTCAGATGAAACTCTGGTTGCTAGAAGACGTAAGCTGTGATAGGACCAAGATTTTCACGAATGAGTGCCTACAAGTTTGGCTCTTAAATCCCTAGTTAGAAACTGAACTGGGGGCTGGATTTTCAATGGTTCTCAACACCATGAATTCCCATTAGTTTTAGTGAGAGCTTCTGGGCGCTCAGCGCTTTTGAAAACCAGGCCACTTTTGTGGGTGCCTAAATATGGACATAGGAGCCTAGGCGCCTGTTCTGAGCACCTGGACTTCTATAATGTAGACTCTGTATAGAAGCTAGGGATGATAAACACACATTTGCTCAGCTGCTCCCTCTACAAGGGGGGCGGGATCATGGACGATGATGATTGCATCACTTTTCCCCTCTTACCCCACCTGTCCAAATAGATCTTGTCCCTCTCTGGTGTTCTCATCCTTCAGGTGACTTAATTGCGTCTTAGCCAAACCACACACATTTGGCTCTAACGTGCCCTCCGAACCATGTTGATCTTGTCTGTGCTGGCTCCATTATGTCAATATCTCTCTGGTAATGAGGTCCCTGCGATGATCCATGTGCAATCTAAGAGCTTGTCTACGTTGCCCTGCAGTTTGCACTACAGGGGGTGTGAATAGCAGTGCGCACCACAGTGCTGCGCTGTAATTCCCTCGTGCAGATGTTGTGGGTGTGAATTAAAAGGCCCCCAGTTCGCATTAATGTAGTCCTGTGTAGATATAACCTTGGTGGTGGTATATAGAGAGGCACCATCTTCTACAGGTCCTGCGCTGTACACGCCATAGGTAGCGTCCAATGTACTCTCTGCTTGTCGTTTTCTGCTGTATCGTGATTGTTTCCTGAGACTTGAGCTTCTTGTACTTTAGGGTTGGAAAAACCCTCTTAACCAGTGCTGATAGAGGGGAGGGGAGAAAAGAAACTGCAGCCCCAAAACAACAACCCTTTTGTTAAAATGCATTCCGTGCTGGAGACTAGGTACCAAACAACATTCCTAGGTGTCTCTTGTTACATTCTACCTTTGAACTCCATCTAATAGCCTGAAGATCTGATTCATAACAATATAGCTATGTTAATCTACAGAAGTAAACACTTGCTAATGGGAGGAAACACCTGCACAGAACTATTTCATTGTCTGTCTTCTCCCACTAGCAAAAATCTTGGCTCTGTTTAAGCCAGGTCTGCCAGTAAGTGTACAAATCTTGTTGTGTAAGAGACCGCCAACTCGGCGAAGGGGGGCCCAAACAAAACTCCAAGGGGGTGTAGCCTGGGTCTGAATGTTGCAGGTTTCAGGACAGCACTGGGTGGGTTTGTTTGTGTTTAAGTGAATGTGCACTTTGCCTATATTGGAGACCATTGACCCCAAAAGAAGTGATTTATAAAATTACAGAAATTGGCAAGGGAAATTTGGGCAAAACTGTAATATTTAAAACTTACATTTTTTTTTTAAAGGCTAGACTACAAGCTGATGGTGACTCCTTGAACAGTGCATCATGCAGTTGCATGCGTTATAGAAGTATTGCCTTTAGTGATACAAAGCACTTGGCTAAGATGGGTTTGTGTAACTGTATGTTTACTGCTGTAGACTCACCATGAAGGTAGTAATCCCTTTTTATGATCAAAAACTGTCTCTCAGTAAGTAATTTGCTAAGGAGTCACCTGACTAGTCTTAGTCAAACTTATATTGATTCAAAAGATTTGATAAAGAACTTCAAGAGTGATTTGAGGTCTGGAAAAGCTGCCTTAGAACAAGAGACTTCAGAAGCTCAATCTATTTAATTTACCAAACCCGAAGGTCAAGAGGTAACTTGATTACAGTCTAAAAGTATCTCCTGGGGAGAAGCTTTCTGATAGTGGAGGGCTCCTTCAGGCTAGCAGACAAAGGCATGAGGAGATCAGTGACTTGAAACTGAAGCTAGATCAATTCACAGTGGAAATAAGGTGCACTTTTCGCACTGGGAGCGATTCGCAATTGGAACATCTAACTGAGGGATAGGATGGATTCTCTGTTGCTTTGGGTGTCTTTCTAAAAGCTGTGTTTTCACCCTTTATGGTTATGGGCTTGAGGCAAGAATTACTAGGTGAAATTCTCTGGCCTGTGATTATAGAATAGCTCAGCCTAGATGACCACAGTGGTCCCTTCTGCCCTTAAAATCTGTGACTCTGTGTATGTCAAAGGCATCTGAGAGCATCACAGCACCTGAGGAGTTTGAACCCCTGTTTAATGTAGGTTTATGTTGCTTTTGTTCCTCTAAGCTTATTTAATGGGGTTTGGTTTGGTAAAATTATAATGTTACTATTAGTGGTCCTTGCACTTGGATTTTCACTTATGAGAAATTGTCTCTGTGCCCCCTAGTGGAGAAATAATTTATTTGAAGACTTCAGAGTTGCAGAACTAGTTTCAGGAACCCCTGTGAGTGGGACACGTTCTGAACTGGGCAGTTGGCTGTGAAGTCTGCTGTACTTCTCAGGTGGCATTATTGGTTAGGTTTTATCCAGGCTCCTGAGAAATACAGCGCTGTAAGACCACAGCTGTGAAGAACAAGGGGATTGATTTTTGTTTCTGCTCTTGTTAAATGGTGCTAAACTTTTAAAAGTGCACGGGCGCAGAGAGGCAGCATTGCATGTAAATAAACTGCTGAGCAGTGATTATCCATCAGGGGGTCGGTAGGAAATAACAGATCCCGTCTGGAGGGGCTTGTGATTCCACAGCAACCCTAAGCCGCGTAGCCATGTTTTGATGGGGGGGGGGGGTGTAGTTTCCATCAGCTGGGGACATCAGCATGCGTGTTCCCTGTGTGGCCGGGCAAGAGCTGAAATCCTTTGACTCCATTATTCAAATAAGGATGTAAAGGGGGCGCTCTGTGCTTCTGCTTTTGCATCTAATCTTTGTTAGCTGCTGGCTGACTTTTCTCACTGCTGCTCTTTGCCCATCCGCCTGACACTCCCAGCATGTTGGTTTGGTGTGTAGTGTGTGTTCGGGTTTGCAAGCTCGACTGGTTGTCTCCACTCCCACTGGGCTGGGGGGGCCTCTCTTGTCTCCATTACAGTCACTGCTCTTGGGGAGAGAGGCCTTATTTCAGGCTGCCTTGTGGCTTTTAGACAAGAATTCCACCCCTAGGTTGGGCACCAAAACATCAGGGATAGATACAGATGGCAAGAAATTGCTGCTGTCTCAAACTTCTTAAAATCTTGTTTGCACATGTTGGAATGAATGCAACAGCTGTGAATGCATCTGAGCCTGTTTTACCCCCTTGATGTTTTCCTCCCTTTGGTTGCTCTGGACTCGTGGTGGTGGTTGGTTTTTATATATAATGATGAAAAATGTCTGATCTCAGTTTTGTTGTAATCATGAATCACCCTTAAACTCCCAGCCAGATTCTCTGATGCATGCACACGATGGACACTGAGTAAACGTTTTTAACTACCCATGATTGCATGGCACAGCCTGTGGTGCAGATACTGGGGTGGGTTGTTTTGGGGTCTCCTTACTTTTGCTGAGTTTCTTCATCCTAACTAAAATTTTCTCCGGAGATTCCCTTCCCAAGATCTCTGCTCTTAATTAGTCTCTCTCTTAGCTCCATGAAGCAGCATAATCAATATTTTATTATCCAACTGGCAAACTTCAGGGGAGAATAAACTAAAATGCTTAGAGCTTTTTTTTGTCAGGAGAGCGCCACACGGTGCCGCTGTCTACGTTGGCTGGGTAGCCTTTGCAGGTGTACCCGTTATGTTCGGAGGCGGTGAGCCAACCACCTTGCTTCAGACCAAGGGACAGGACTGTAAATAATCCTGACCTTCGTACGGTGCTTGACACCTCCAGAGAGGTTCACCGAGACTATCCGCTCCCGTGCTGCTCTTATGAGGTGCAGCCTTATGCTCATTGTATAGATGGGGAAAGAGCGGACAGTGCCCAGGCCAACTGCAGGGGCCCCTCCTTTGTTGTCCCCATCTACTCTCCTTGCACAGGAGTGGCTATAACGTGCCTCGCAGCTCTGAGTGTTCATCAGGGCGGAGGGGTGACTGGTCTGCTGTACACTGGGGACTTCTGTGCTGGGATGAGCACAACATTCTTCTGACAGGTGTAGGAAGTCAGGTCCAGAGTACGCTCCCCTGAACCCAGGCAGGTGTCACGCCTCCAGGTACTGCTGCTTGGGCAGCGCCCCTCCTGCAACCCGCCAGCGCGGCTGCCTCTAGCGGCCTTCAGTGACTTGGTATCAGCCCCTGCCGAATTGTGCTTTGTTTGATCTGGTGGCCAGGGGCCTGGTTTGTTCTTGGACTGGTCTACCAGGAAGGCTCATGATGCACTGAGCATTGTTGTTATAGTAATGTTATAGGTTGTAATTTCATGTATAAAGTTATGAGGCTGAAAATGTATCCTCATGGCTTAAAACAAGCCCAAGCAAAACTCTCCAAGAGCAGAGGGGCAGTTCACACCTCATCAGGGGATATATAGGGCAAACCCAGCCCAGCCTCACAGGAACAAAGGACACTGGCCTAGGCAGCAACAAAGGATTTGTTGGACTCTTGAGTTTGTCACCCTCCTTCCTTTGGTCAGTTTGGGACTGTGATGAGATAATGCTCACTTGACCGGGGCGGGGGGGGGAAGCCATGAGGGAGGAAAGGACATGATAAAAGGGAGAGACGTTTGCCATGCTCTTCCTCTCTTCCATACATCTACAGCCACCACCACCAAGCGACTTAAGTGCTGATCAAAAGTGAGAAGCAGTTAAGTTTGTAAGGGCACTGAAAGTGTTCAGATCAGCTCGGAATGCGTTTTGCTTTTATTTCATTTGACCAAATCTGACTTGTTGTGCTTTGACTTATAATCACTTAAAATCTCTCTTGCAGGTAATAAATCTGTTTGTTTGTTCTACCTGAAGCAGTGCATTTGGTTTGAAGTGTGTCAGAGACTTCCCTTGGGATAACAAGCCTGGTGCATATCAATTTCTTTGTTAAATTGATGAACTCATATAAGCTTGCAGCGTCCAGTGGGCATAACTGGACTCTGCAAGACAGAGGTTCCTAGGGTTGCGTCTGGGACCGGAGATATTGGCTAGTGTCATTCGTTTGCACAATTCAAGCAGCGGCTGGCCAAGAGTGCTCACTCACTGGGAGCAGCTCACATTCTAGAGGCTATGTGTGAACGGCCCAGGAGTGGGGGTTCTCACAGCAGAGTAGGGTAAGGCTGGCTCCCAGAGTCAAGGATTGGAGTGACCTAGCAGATCACCAGTCCAGACAACACCAGGGGAACGTCACAGTGGGCCTGGGTTCCCCTACTTACCCCAGCCAGGGCCTTTGTAGAAGAAGTTCCTAAACCTGGGAGACATAGGACTGAGTAGCCCCTTTTCAAGCCAGTCAGCCACCAGGCATGCTCAGGAGGTGATGGTTCTCCTCTTACGGCCCCCACGAGCATTTCAGTCTATGGCGAGGGATACAAACAGATTGAGAGGGGGGTTCAAGGAAACAATATTGGTCAGCATTTTAGGCAGTGGCTCAGCGTTCCAGCAGCCTAACGATTGTCCTACGGTGCTCCCATTTGAATGGGAGCTAGCCATGTTAATGGCTGTCCATTTTCCCTGGTCTGGGATAGCAAATGGCTAACTAGTCATCCAACAACACAGCAGTTTCATAAAATCAACCTGAACGTATAAGTGGTACAGACATTCCCTCTTGTCCCCAATCAGCACAAATGATGCTTACCTCCTTTGCAAAGTGCTTTGAGATTGATGGATGAAGAGTGCCAGGTAAGAGCTAAGGAGATTTGTATCATGCCGTCGGAGGGGTGGGGTGGGGTGGGGTGGAGCAAGGATCTCGGCACGGGGACAGCCACATCCTGGTGCGGGACAAAGCACTGTGCTCCATTTGCATTTGCTAGCACAGCCAGCACCATTTCTGCCCTCTACCCACGCCAGTATCTTGATATCCTGGGTTGGGATAATCTGTGGTCGCAGCTGTCTTGCCATAGCCACAGCTTGGAGATGGGACCAAGGATGCTGTAAGGCCAGTGGATGGCCTACGATTGGGAGTGGCACCTTCTGTGCCTTTGACCTTGGGCATCTCTCCGTGCCTCGCTCTCCTCATCTGCAAAATGGATGTGACAAAGCTCACCCGTCTGGTAAAGTGCCAAGACACCTCTCCAGGAGATGTGCTCTGTCCAGCTACCCGTCTTTGAAATCTGAAAAGTAGCCGCATAGAAGTCACTGCCTGTATTTATCAAGGCAAGACAGATTAGATATTCATATGTCGGCTAATGCAGCCGTTGGATGCAGAGCCCTGTGCACCATAATTAACGAAGTCTCTAGATTGTCTCAAGCCATCTTAACAACTCAGCAAATGCCTGACTCAGATCCATTGAAAAACCAGTCGAAACTGGCTATGCTTCCCACTTAGTGGATAGATTGGTGGATCTAAAACAAAGCAAACACATTTCCAGGTAAGAGACCATCCCCTTTGGCTCCTTTTTAAATATTTTCAGAAATAACTGGTCAATATAAGTGGTTTTTTGTTTTTGTTTTTTTACTGTATTTATAACTTAAACCTTCTGATTATCTCTGATTTACCCACCTTTAGTTTTGTATTTGAGTACCTTCAAGAAAATGCTCTGCTAATCGTTTAGTGGCAAGTAATCAGTGTCAAAGAGAAAATGGATAATGGACAGCATATTTTGAATAGTTTAGCTTTCAGCAAGTGGAATGTGTAATTTAAGTCAGTTGTATTTAATCATCCTCTAGACCTTGAATTTCAGTCTCTGCTCCTTGACTCTCTGGAAAGTTGATGGCTTTTTTAATGCTGCCTCTTTAAAGGTAACACCGAAATTTCCTTTAAATTGCCATGACCTTGTGATGTGATTATTTATCAGTCGGATTGTTCCATTCTTCTGCTTTGGTGTTGCGCAAGCAATCAGTTGCTTTAGCTTGTGAACAAGGGAGGCTATAACTGAATTTACTGTTCAGGCACCACTCGGCATATTCCCCCTGTATTTGCTGAAGTCTTGAGTGTTTTACATAGAGTTAAGGAGCCATAGATAGGTCACCTCTCTAATTTGCACAAAAACGGGAACAGCTACAGAGGGTGAGATGGTAGATCTCAGTTTTGTGTATAACCGCTAGGTGTATTTTAGCAATTTGACAAGTAAAAACCTAAAGAGTAAATAATTCTCCTCTAATATTATGCATGTTGTGTCCTGGCTATAGGACTGTGCATAGTACATAGCAACAAACTTAGTTTTCGTATGTTCTGGTTGAGAAAACTGTAAAGCTTAAGGTTCCTGGCAATAGTCGGTAGCACACTCTCTCCTGTGGAGTGTCTAAGGCACCAATCCTGCATGGGGGATCAGACAGCATGGATTCTTGCACCTGTGAGGCGTCCCACTAGCTTTGAGAGCATCACTAATGTATCTTCTTGTCTTCTGAAACTCTTACAAATCCCAGGGGACTCTTGAGAGTCAATCTCCATACCTTGGGTGCAAAAAGTAAACATAGGGCCTAGAAATGTAGGGCTGGAAGGGACCTGACCAGGTCATCTAGTCCTGCCTCAGCACAGGGGGAGAATGGACCAAGTCCACCTAAACCATCCCTGACAGGTGTTTGTCCAACCTGTTCTCACAAAACCTTCCATGATGAGGGTTCTGCAACCTTCCTTTAAAGCCTGTCCCATTCTCTAACCATCCAAGAGAAATGACCGAGGGCTCTTTTTGGTATAGAGCTTTGCTGTTTTAAACAGAGAAATACGTTAAACAGAGGAAAATTCACATACGTGTTTAGGATCAGCTGTGATGTTGTTTCCCCTCCCTCCCGAGGAGTAGCCTGGCTGTATGAAATAATCTGTTTTGAGACTTCCTCTGGCCAACTGGTTGATGGTGTCAGCACAGGGAGTGGAATTTCATACATGTAAATACAACTTGATGGAATTCTCATGGGGCGTGAGTCCAAGCAGAAAGGGTTAGCAATGAAGAGAACCCATGTACCACACTGGGAAACAGGAATCCTGTGACTTTTTTTTTATTCCAAATTGTACATTGAGTTGGCATTGTAATGGACTGTATTCCTACATAGGCACTAGGTAATTTTTATTGTGCCTGGAAGTCAAATTATATACTCTTGCCTCAGAAGCTGCCATTGCTATTTAAAGCAAAATCTGCTTCAGTGTGTGAGCATTAATGCAGGTCTGTCCCTGCGTAGATATGCGCTGGATTTGCAAGGAGACCATTAGTGTTTGCTGTGGTTAACAACAAAAAGGGAACATCTTAATGAGACTGGGTGAGGAGTTGACATGAGGACACTGACTGCTTGAAGCTGTGTTTATGTTGCAGAAAGAGTAGAATCATGTATTCACTGGAGGAGGAGTCGCAGCAAACCCATGTAATGGAGAAGATAGCTTAGATAGAATCCACAGTTCATCCCTAGAGCCAGGATGTCCATCCTGTGGCCCTTGAGTCTCTAATTTTGGGGCCCTCAAGGAAAAAGTGTGTGATTTAAGAATTGGAAATGTGCTCTCTGAGCTGTGATTTTTAAACTGAAGGGGTTTTAGTATCAGTCCTGTCACTATGGGGAGGAAGTAGGGGGCACTGTTTTCCCGACTGCGTCCTGTCGCTTCTCTTGCAGCCCCAGGGGCAGCTCTGATGTGGGTTGGGAAGCATTCTGAAAGCTGCTAAGCAGCTCCCCCACTGGCTGTGTGCTGTATGGCAGGGACGGGAGGCGCGAATAGTTCTGCTTTGGTACCATTTCCTGCTTGCCTGCCAAGCTGAGGGAGACTTGGGGGAAGCAGGATAGGAGATGGAGTGGCTCTGCCTTGGCTAAGGGGAGCTCTGATCAACAGTAGCCCAGGAAAGGGAAGGACAAAAGAGGAGAAGATGAGAGCCAACAACCAGTTACAGCTCACAAATTCTTTGCCCCAACCAGCTTAGAGCAGCCTGGGAGCTGCTCTAACTTGCGCTACTTGGCAACAGTCCCATTGGACAACATGTTCCAGCAACTCTGCCTTTCTGCTCCTGACATGCCCCTCGAGCCTGGACCTATGAGAAGAGGGAGATGTAGGGGATTGCTATGGTGGCTCTTTGCCTTCCATGGATTCCTCATGCCAGGAGAATCCCCAGTAGGGGATTTGTAGGAGGTTGCTAATCCCTCTGTGGTCCAGGAGCAGAACAGAGCAGAGATTGTGGCTCCTTGGCCTTTTGGAAATAACATGTCTGGTCTTCTGGCTGAAGAAGCTGCCCTGATGCTAAGCAGGATTGCAAGGGTTGGCAGCAGATCTGAGAACTGGTAGGGAGGGAAAGTAGCCAAATCTGTTACTTTATTTGAGAGTAATTATGTTGCTGAGTATTTTTAATAGTTCCTGAGTGGGGCCCTGCAATGGCAGCCATGAGCAGGCGTAACTCCTGGGGTCTTCACTCAGGCAAAACTGTTACTGAACTGGGCATTTGGGACTTGATTTTTGGGGTGTTTTGTGTTGGTAAATCCTATAGGCAGGAGCCAGCAAAGATGTCTTAAGGTGAAACATGGATTCTTTCCCCTCTGAACTTGTAGCTGTCCGGCTTGTGTTCTGGGATGAACACTCCGTAGTGACAGGAGAAGCCTGGGGAATAATTTGTAACAAACGATTCATTCTGTGAATTTCTCCTCCTCTCACGTTAGCAAATTTGGAAGTGGAGTGATTAGTTTGCTTGAATTTATTCACTGCAAAAAAGTTCTTAGCTTTGGGTATTCAGAAATCATGATTTGGATCTGCCAAAATCTTGAGATTGTCTTTAAAATCATGAGATTTAAAAAAAAATTTCTTTTGGTTTCTGAGCCTTTAGTGACCAGGACAACTAACTTTTTTTTTTTTTTTTTTAATGAAAGCATGACTCTGAGAGCTGCTGTCTTAAGAAAACCACTAAATGTGGTGCAGCGTGTGGTTTGTAGCTGATTTGTTGCTCTGAATTGTAAGTGTTTGGAGTGGTCACTGTCACACAGCTCTTGTCCCTTGACAATATGTCGGTTAAAGTCTTCTGCACCAATCAGCATGATTATACATTTGAAAGTTGCTGTCTGCAACACTTGCTAAAACTTCATTTAATGTTATCGTTAAGATTTTAAGGGCAAAATCCTGGAGAGTACAAAGTTGTTTCTTCCTATAACTGTGCAAACTCTGTTCCTTTGCATATTGCTAATATTTTTGTCTTCGTGGGTGGTTTTTCCAGTTTCTCGGTCTGATCTAGTGAGGCACTGAGTATGTTTGCCTCGTGTGCTCTGAGCCTCCCAGGAGGCTCATCGTTTCTCTCCATCGGACTTTCCAACAAAGATGTGCAGTTATAATCACGGCACTATATTTCCTGTCTTGTAAGAGCTAAACATCAACACTATAAACGTGTTATCATAGCACAAGCAGTTCAGACCCTTCGTGTCTTGTGAGCCGGTGCTCCAGAGTTCATCAGTCCCTAGAAAGTTGCAAATAATGTGGAACTGTCGGTTCTAGGAGACTTGCTGAGTTCTGGTTTGGGGCCATCTTTAAGGCAGGTGGAGGAACTGCACTTAAGGACAGTGTAATGGGGGAATGGCTGGGAGCAGAGAATGGTGAGTAAGTTTGTACTTATTCAGGCCTCCATTCAGCAAGGCACTTAAGCAGCAGAGTAATGTGGGACTATTAATTTACTTAAAATTCGGCACATGCCTAATTTTGGCCATCAGGGTCTGGGGTACACTTTGTTTTACCAAAAAAGAAGAACAGGAGTACTTGTGGCACCTTAGAGACTAACAAATTTATTAGAGCATAAGCTTTCGTGGACTACAGACCACTTCTTCGGATGCATATAGAATGGAACATATATTGAGGAGATATATATATATATATATACACACATACAGAGAGCATGAACAGGTGGGAGTTGTCTTACCAACTCTGAGAGGCCAATTAATTAAGAGGAAAAAAAACTTTTGAAGTGATAATCAAGCTAGCCCAGTACAGACAGTTTGATAAGAAGTGTGAGAGTACTTACAAGGGGAGATAGAGTCAATGTTTGTAATGGCTCAGCCATTCCCAGTCCTTATTCAAACCGGAGTTGATTGTGTCTAGTTTGCATATCAATTCCAGCTCAGCAGTCTCTCGTTGGAGTCTGTTTTTGAAGTTTTTCTGTTGTAATATAGCCACCCGCAGGTCTGTCACTGAATGACCAGACAGGTTAAAGTGTTCTCCCACTGGTTTTTGAGTATTTTGATTCCTGATGTCAGATTTGTGTCCATTAATTCTTTTGCGTAGAGACTGTCCGGTTTGGCCAATGTACATGGCAGAGGGGCATTGCTGGCACATGATGGCATATATCACATTGGTAGATGTGCAGGTGAACGAGCCCCTGATACTATTTTTGAAGTGAGACATTTGTATCAAAATAGTTATCCTGGTAAAAGCCCTAATATGGACATAATTATATCTGTATAAAGGTGCATTATACCGGCATTGCTGATTTCCCTTCCTATATGGGAATAGCTATACTGGGATAAAGCACCTTTACCCTGATATAACTGTGTCAGTAATAGAGAAGTTGTCCTGCTTAACTACACCAGTGTAGTTAAAGCAATGCAGCTTTCTAGTGTAGCCCCTAAGCCTGTGGTGTCTCCACAAAAGCAGAGGGTACCATATGCCTAGTCAGAGCCTTAATCAGTAAGGGAATTGGTGCCCTGTGCCTCGTCGGTGTGGTGTTTTCATTTGTTTACAACAGAACTTCTTCTTTCTTGTACTATTTTTAAAATCAAACTCTGCACAACATGCAGTCCTCTTTGGAATTGTGTGTATGAAGTCTGAAATTTTAAACTCCCTGACATTTTTGGTTAGCTGAGTGTAAAAGGTAAGTGTCTGAGTAACATTCTCAAACTGGAGAAATTTATAGTTTTCCATGCCTTCGCCCATAATCCAAATGGCTGAATGGATTTTCTTCTGACTTTCTCTAAGAATTTCCCTCGGGGCTGAAACTATCTGATAGAACTTTCAAGCAAAAGAGAGGGTTTTTTTGCTGAAAAAGTTATAGGCCATTGAAAATAGGAGCTTAGGATGAAATGGCCTTTTCGACCATATCCCAGTGTGAGCTTATAATAAAGAACATTTGGCTCCTAATCCGTTTTAGTCTAGCAGTCTGAAACCCCAGCCCTGGCAAGCTGCCTGTTTTATCGAGTAAAGAGCAGTGGCAGAAACATATCACCCCATGTTCTGTATTTAGAATTTATATCCAAACGTTTTCGGGCTACTGACTCTGAAAAGATATTGGTCAATAATTGTGGTTTTTTCCCCCTCCCTCCCAAAGGCTTATGTGAGTCCTGTTTCAATCTAGCAGGCAGGCCTGATGTTTCTGCTACAGTTATTACGGGTCAGATGTTTTCAGGATTAACCCCATGATGATGGGAGGCAGGCCTCCGTAATGCACTTGGCTCTCCTGGTACTGCTGGTTCAGTGCTCTGTAAGTGCTGAGGGTTTATCAGATGGATGTTATCCACAGTAGCACAAATTTCAGTGTGCAGCTACCTGGGGTAAGGTTTGGATAGTGTTAGGGTTGCCAACTTTCTAATTGCACAAAACTGAACACCCTAGTTCCGCCCCTTTCCCGAGACCCCGCCCCCCACTCACTACATTCTCCCTCCCCCAGTGGCTCACTCTCCCACCACCCTCACTCACTTTCACGGGGCTGGGGTTGGGGTGCAGGAGGTGGTGAGGGTTCTGGCTAGGGATGAGGGCCGGGGATGAGGGCTTTGGGGTGCAGGAGGGGGCTCCCCGCCAGGAGCTGGACCTGCTGGCCGCTTCCAGGGCACAGTGCAGTACCAGGACAGGTAGGGACTAGCCTGCCTTAGACCCACAGCACCGCCAACCGGACTTTTAACGGCCCGGTCAGCGGTGCTGACCAGAGCCGCCAGGGTCCCTTTTCGACCTGGTGTTCTGGCTGGAAACCGGGCGCCTGGCAACCTTAGATAGCGTTGATAGCAGCTTACATTAAAAACTGACGCAGTGTGATCCAGTGGGGAGGGCAGTAGACTGGGACTCGGGTTCTAGTCCTGGCTCCACCAATGGCCCGCAGCATGAGCAGCTCATCTCTCTCTCCCTGTTTCCCCTCTCTCGATTGCCTGGTTTTCAGGGCAAGGACTCTCTCGCTGTGTGTTTGTACAGTGCTTGGCACAGTGAGGCCTAGAAGGCAGTATGGCCTAGTGGACAGAGCACTGGACAAGAGCTAAAGGAAACCCGTGTTTTATTCCCAGTTCCATCACTGGCCTGCTGGGTGACCCTGAACAAGTCACTTCACCGCTCTGTGCCTCAGTTTCCCCCTCTATAAAGTGGGGGTGATGCCACCTGACTCTTGTAAAGCACTTTGAGATCTACTGATGGAAAGGGCTAGGTGTGAATCATTATTTTATTATTTCTGTTGCAGACTCCAGCTGCTACTGTAGATACAACCGCTAATATGGCTTTCATCAAGCAATGTGTCATCCTCCCGTTTAACAAGCACTAAAATCCTAACAAACTAGCCCAGCTCACAGAGCCTGGGGCTGCAACGCTGCTGAGCACGCGGGGAATCCTGAAGCTAATGGGTGGTTCATGAGTACAGGGTCACATGCTGGCTAGAGTAACAATGGGCCCTGGCTGTAAATTTGCAGTGCCCTTCCCAGCGTAAATACGGTGCTCATTTCGGTCTGGAGAGCCACATGGTTTTATGTGATTCCTGCTGGAGCATAACTGGGATCCAGACTGACAATGCCGTTACTCCGTTTTGCATCACTTCTTTCCTGCACATCGTATCTCAATATGTCTTTTGCAGTTAAGTGGTGCCGTTACAGATTGAAATGATAGGAGAAGAGAGCATTATGGTTATGATATGGACTATGTGGAGAAGAGAGATTTCTTTAGCTGGGATATGAACTGGGATTGAGTGTCAACGAGCCATAAACTTGTGTAAGATGCCAGCTCCGAGAGAGGAGGGTGTGCTTGAACCTACAAAAACCTTGGTCTAGTTCCTAAATGTCTGGCCCAATTGGCACCAGGGCTGTAAATGTGTAAACAGAATGATTTTGAGAAACTGATTTATTAATTCCATCCAGCATATGACTTAGAAATGTCCCAGTGCCTCTGATGTCCTGGCAAAGCATGCCGGTCGCTGCACTGTTGCTTTGGGCAGAAGTACAAAGAACATAATACGGTGCTGACTTGGGAAGGCATATGGAACACAATCCGTTTCAGCTGCGAGAGTTCTTACACCGTCATGGGACTGGCTCTGAGAACCAATGGCTGCTGACTAAATGTTTGCTTACAGCTGGATGAAAGCACCAGATGGCTACGTGTGAAATGTCACGGGAAAATCTTCATCATTCTGGCCTGCCATTTCCCTACCAGGAAATTTTACTTCCTGTACCCAACTTCTTTGGTTCTGTTCCTTGGTATTTGATAGGGATGGCAGAGTCTCTTGACAACCTCTTGGACACTCCTCTTTATTCTTTATTTAGTTTTTCTAGGTTCTGTTTACTATAATGTAAATAATAGGACGTTGAGGTGATACTGCGTTAACTGGGGTCAGGTCCTCCTTGTATTTGATGCTGTACATACACCTAGCAAGAGACAGAACCTGCTACAAAAATTTTAGATGAGACAGGCGAAGGGCGGGATAAAGCAAGTATCATTCTCCCCATTTCGCAGATAGGGACTGAGGCACAGAGCAATTCAATGACTCCTAGGAGGTCAGGCAAGGAATCTGTGGCACGCCGAAAATTGAACCCGGATCTCCAGAGTCTGTCTTGCGTCACAGGACCATCATTCTTTACATCAGCTTATTTCCCACCAGTCATTTAAATCAGATGTTGCTATCTGCAGTTTACACGCTTTTTGGTTTGGAGTGTAACTCGGAGATTCCCAAACTTTTCTTATTGTGTACCCCCTAGCTGCCTGTGCACCCCTAGCCGCCTGTGCACCCGTAGCCTTCTCATCACTGATACTTTGTGTGTTCTTCTTAACACTACCTGTCTTTAGCCATCTACCCATATTTCACTATTATGATTTAGTGATAGTGTGACTAATACAATCGGGGAAAAAAACCCACCCTGCTTAAGTTCTGAGCTCAGTTAGACCGGAAAGTTACTGAGCCCACACTGTACAATGATTGGAGGGATCCGACATCAGCGTCTCTGTGTATCTGTGTTGTCATTGGCACATCTTGAAGTAAATTAACTACCGTAAATACCCACAGAGTTTTAAAGCATCGTCTGAGTAGCCGATTATGAAAATGCAATAAATAAAATCCACCATGATGCAATTTCTCCCGTGTGCCCACCAGAGATGTCTCATGTACCACTGTTTGGGAAGCCCTGGTGTAAACACTTTGAAATGGATACTGGGCACAGGATATCCAGCAGAATGTTATCTCTAATCTGCTCACAAGGAAGGGATTCTCTTCTCCTCACCCCCCTTTGCTTTAAGTAAGTAACTTTTTGAGCATGCTCAGTGTCCCTCACACAGGTATGAAACAGATACGGTTTTGTGATCACGCCCTCTTTCAGTAGTTTGAGTGCGCTCTGGCTGCGGATCTCAAAATGGAATAGGGGATGAGAAAACGAAACAGGTAAGGAACGCTCAGGCTTGTCTTGCAAGTTGTAACTAAGTAAAGGAGCGAGAACTTCATTCCTCTATGTAAGAAGAAAATAAAAACATGAGCTAGGGATGAACGAAACTAACTTAATTAAAGGTGTATTTCACTCTTTTTTTTTTTTTTTTTTTTTTAAGTGACTGTCACTCTCAGCTGAAAACAATTTTCTTGAGGCTGCTCTTTGTTCACTCTCTGTTTGGGTCCAATTGTTAGGGAGCCATCTTGGGCAGTCAGTTTCTATATTTTTGTAGTATTTGAAATTAAGTTCTTAATCCAGCCAGCTGTCAGGCGATGGACTTCGAATCAATCAGCCAGGCTTCAGAGCATGCCAGCCACGCTCGGGTCTAGCGTCAGCCTTAGTTTGAACTTGTTCTCTGTAAATGAAATTTCCAGGCAGCAGATCTTGCCAGGAGATGCTGTTTTCTTTTCCAGTCTCTTCAGTTGTTTGTGCCTTTCTGGAAGCAGTAAAATTGTAACCTCTGTTCTTGCTGTGTAATTATTTGAAAGGAAGGCACACTGGGCTTTTGCTATATGGCTAATAAGGGGTGTGTGTGTGTGTGTGTGTGTGTGTGTGTGTGTGTGTGCATCAAGTACATTGATATTTAGTTTACAGTTTTGTTTCCTCACCATGACTTTCATGCTTACTATAGATAATTGTTTGTGGCTCCTGAACATTAATTTAGATACTGCCAGATAAAATGGAGTATGTGACTCCATAACAATAAAAAAAAACAACAACAACTTTTTGGAGTATAAAACCATTTTATTACTTAAGCTCATGTTTGCTTTTACCATTAGAGTTGTTTACTTACAAGGTACTCTTGGCTTAATAGGTATATATCATGCATTTGTGTATCTTGAAGGAATAGCAATAAAACATTAGTTTTGTATGTATCCAGTTTTCCTTTAAAATGCAAATTAACCCACTGTGGCCATATATACTATAAATATTTTAGTTAGTTTCTTCTCTCTTTTCTTTAGGAGCGGATCATTTTGTTTTCTTGATGTAGTATTAAAGAATATGAGCAACTGTTATTTTAAGTAGTATGTCATGATGAACTTTTAGCATTTTTGTGAAGAGGACGATAACTAGATTCTTTAAGGTTTCTTTTTTAATCATCTGTCACTTAATGAATATTCAAATTAGTGTATACTTTTTTTTAGGCTTGATCATGCCATGATATTTAAAAGCACTTGTGATACCTATATAATTTTAAAATAGATTTCTCGATGCAGTATGGAGTAACTTAAGATAAGGTCTTTGTATCAAGGATTTTGATGGCATAGAAGTTAAAGGGAAGATTGGAAGGCCACACATGTTAAGAATTCCTGAATTCTATGCCTGGTTCTGGTGTTACACCCCTCCATCTTCATAGGTCATTTAAGTATTTTGCTGAATGAAGCCATTAATACCTGCCTAATTTTAAGCAGGTGAGTAAATTCCATTGAAGTTAATAGAATTACTTGTGCTTAAATACCTTGCTGAACTGAGAGAGGAGGCAGATGAGGGAATATCTTTTATTGGACCAACGTCTGTTGGTGAAAGACAAGTTTTCAAGCTACATAGCTCCTCTTGCGAACTGTGACCTCAATCTCTCTCTTCTCCACATTTCTTTGTGTTCTGTTTTCTTCCTGTAAGAGGCAGGGATGAAAGATGATGTACTGGGAGGTGTTGATTGATTATATTTTGCATAGCCTTGGAAGAGTGGTTTATAAATGCTAGACGGAGGAGGAAAAATAAAGCTATCATCTTGTAAAGCGTTGCAAACGGTTCCCAAGTGACCAGTGATGAGAAGCTGTGCATTTATAGTTTTAAATATAACTGAAATTGTGTCTTCTAAAAAAAAAAAATCAAGAAAACGACTGTAGCACCAGTGCATTTCGGTCACTTCCTTCATGATTGCCCCAGGTCTGGAGGCTATCTGATAACAAGAGCATCTGGCACATGGGAGCAGAGCGGGCATTTTGCTGCAGCAGTGCCTGACTGGGATAGAAATGTAACCAGGTGAGAGCGAAATAATGAGAGCTGTAGATCTTCCAGGATAAATGCTGATGCTGCAAGCCTTCCCTAAGACAACAGGGTAGAATACGGCACCCTGGTGTGGGAAGGGAATGCAAAGGAAGAGAATTCTTGTGCACCAGTTACTTTCTGCTAGGTGGTCTCTTTGTGGATCCTCCCACCACAGGGAGGAATGCAGGATGGAAAGTTACTCCTTAAGTAAGATTGAAGTGGTTGATCTGCATGTGTGTTCAGACAATGCTGCCAAACCTGTCCCTAGGTCATGGAGGCTTTCCCCCACCCTGGAAAGGTAGTCTGTTAACTGATCATGCCCCCGAGTCCTCTTCAAGCGCTCTTGGGAAACAGGTTTCAGAGTAGCAGCCGTGTTAGTCTGTATCCGTAAAAAGAACAGGAGTACTTGTGGCACCTTAGAGACTAACAAATTTTATTAGAGCATAAGCTTTCGTGGACTACAGCCCACTTCTTCGGATGCATACCTAAGAAGTGGGCTGTAGTCCACGAAAGCTTCTGCTCTAATAAATTTGTTAGTCTCTAAGGTGCCACAAGTACTCCTGTTCTTTTTTCTTGGGAAACAGTAATTTAAGCTGAAGGGGAATATTGCAACTTGTTTTCCAGTATTCTCCAATTCTTCCAGCATTGCTGTGCCTGTCCTGCATCTCTGCCAGGCCTACTTGCATGGAAAGCAACACTGGTGCAGGAGAATTCAAGAAAATCCTGAGTGTAGCACAGCTTTACAAACATAAGAACATAAGAAAGGCCGTACCGGGTCAGACCAAAGTTCCATCTAGTCCAGTATCCTGTCTACCGACAGTGGCCAATGCCAGGTGCCCCAGAGGAAGTGAACCTAACAGGCAATGATCAAGTGATCTCTCTCCTGCCATCCATCTCCACCCTCTGACAGAAAGAGGCTAGGGACACCATTCCTTACCCGTCCTGGTTAATAGCCATTTATGGACTTAACCACCATGAATTTATCCAGTTCTCTCTTAAACTCTGTTATAGTCCTAGCCTTCACAACCTCCTCAGGTAAGGAGTTCCTCAAGTTGACTGTGCGCTGTGTGAAGAACTTCCTTTTATTTGTTTTAAACCTGCTGCCTATTAATTTCATTGACGATCCCTAGTTCTTGTATTATGGGAATAAGTGAATAACTTTTCCTTATCCACTTTCTCCACATCACTCATGATTTTATATACCTCTATCATATCCCCCCTTAGTCTCCTCTTTTCCAAGCTGAAGAGTCCTAGCCTCTTTAATCTCTCTAAAAACACCTCTTTGGAGCCACGTCTTTGTACAAGTTCATGCAGCCGCCAGCATGAGTCCAGCACTTGTGTCCATTTATTATTATTATTATTATTGTATTTTGTCTTGTGGTCGTGCCTAGTGGCTGCAGTCCCATTGTGCCAGGCGCTGTACAAATGCACAACACAGACAGTCCCTGCCCAGGGGAGCTTACAGTCAAGCAGTACAAATAACAGTGATGAATGAATCCTCTCGACACCTTAGTGAGAGAATTCTTCTTACCCATCTCAGTTTATCCCTGACTTGGCTTGTACAATGCAGATTTGTTCCCCCTTCTCCTGATTAAAAGGAAACCTCTCTTACTTTCTTCTTCAAATTCCCTCTGCAAACACACAGTCTGGTTCTGGACATGTTTTCTGTGGGACATACGGCCCCCCACCATCTCAGTTACCTGGGCTAGGAATCTGGTGCAGGTGGGTGGGGAGACAGTTACACACTGATGGCAAGGCCTCACTGGTAGATAGTTTTAATTACATTACTTTGCAAAGTTCTGTATTTTGGTGAACCCCAGATTTTCTTTGATGTGATCTTCAGACGACAAAGCAACACAACTGTAGGGATGGGCCCCTATGAACAGGAAAGTTTTTCAAGACCCGTGTTGCATGCTGGCCATCTATGATTTAGAATCTGGGTGTTGTTACTATCCAGAGAGAGCAGTAGAGGGTACAAAGCTTCTTTCCCTTGATAGAGTAAATTGCTTATCATCTTGAGCTGTTAGCTATTCTATAAATGAGTTTAACCGTAAAAAAAAAAACCCTCTATCCTCAAATTGTCTCCAAAAGTGTGTGTGACGGGTTTCTACTTTTCTGCTGTTGCTGCCTATGTTTCTGTGCTGTTCTGACCTATTCATGTCTGGAAGGCAGAGAATATATTAATAATATGATGCATTTGTACATTCCTCTCAGATAGTATACTTAAGGGTCTAATTTGATGTGACGCTTACTAATCTGCCAAGATTTCCAGTGATTTTTCATATCAAGCCAAGTCTTTTATTTGCAATAGATCAATGGGTGAACACACTTCAACTATATAATTTACAAAAGCCTAGACTATTGTGTTTTTAACTTGAGATGATTCCCTTTTGCCAGCTGGAAAGTTGCTAGTCTCACTCAGGTTGCAAAATGGGGAACAGCTTTTTACTAATTACATTAGCTAAATAGCTTTTTATTTAAAAATTGGCATTGAACTTATATTTGCTTGATACAGCATTGCCTTAGCACACCAGTTAGAGTGACAGTTTGATTCTATGAATCATCCTTCTCTATATTAGGGAACTGGGATTGTTTAGTCTGCAGAAGAGAAGAATGAGGGGGGATTTGATAGCAGCCTTCAACTACCTTTCCTTATCCACTTTCTCCACATCACTCATGATTTTATATACCTCTATCATATCAAAGAAGGAGGATCCGGGGAACTACAGGCCAGTCAGCCTCACCTCAGTCCCTGGAAAAATCATGGAGCAGGTCCTCAAGGAATCAATTATGAAACATTTAGAGGAGAGGAAAGTGATCAGGAACAGTCAGCATGGATTCACGAAGGGGAAGTCGTGCCTGACTAACCTAATTGCCTTCTATGATGAGATAACTGGCTCTGTGGATGAGGGGAAAGCAGTGGATGTGTTATTTCTTGACTTTAGCAAAGCTTTTGATACTGTCTCCCACAGTATTCTTGCCACCAAGTTAAAGAAGTATGGGCTGGATGAATGGACTGTAAGGTGGATAGAAAGCTGGCTAGATCGTCAGGCTCAACGGGTAGTGATCAATGGCTCCATGTCTAGTTGGCAGCCGGTTTCAAGTGGAGTGCCCCAAGGGTCGGTCCTGGGGCCGGTTTTGTTTAATATCTTTATTAATGATCTGGAGGATGGTGTGGACTGCACTCTCAGCAAGTTTGCAGATGACACTAAACTAGGAGGCGTGGTAGATACACTAGAGGGTAGGGATCGGATACAGAGGGACCTAGACAAATTAGAGGATTGGGCAGAAAAAAACCTGATGAGGTTCAACAAGGACAAGTGCAGAGTCCTGCACTTAGGACGGAAGAATCCCATGCACTGCTACAGACTAGGGACCGAATGGCTAGGTAGCAGTTCTGCTGAAAAGGACCTAGGGGTCACAGTGGACGAGAAGCTGGATATGAGTCAACAGTGTGCTCTTGTTGCCAAGAAGGCTAACGGCATTTTGGGCTGTATAAGTAGGGGCATTGCCAGCAGATCGAGGAACGTGATCGTTCCCCTTTATTCGACATTGGTGAGGCCTCATCTGGAATACTGTGTCCAGTTTTGGTCCCCACACTACAAGAAGGATGTGGAAAAATTGGAAAGAGTCCAGCGGAGGGCAACAAAAATGATTAGGGGTCTGGAGCACATGACTTATGAGGAGAGGCTGAGAGAACTGGGATTGTTTAGTCTCCAGAAGAGAAGAATGAGGGGGGATTTGATAGCAGCCTTCAACTACCTGAAGGGGGGTTCCAAAGAGGATGGAGCTCGGCTGTTCTCAGTGGTGGCAGATGACAGAACAAGGAGCAATGGTCTCAAGTTGCAGTGGGGGAGGTCCAGGTTGGATATCAGGAAAAACTATTTCACTAGGAGGGTGGTGAAACACTGGAATGCGTTACCTAGGGAGGTGGTGGAGTCTCCTTCCTTGGAGGTTTTTAAGGCCCGGCTTGACAAAGCCCTGGCTGGGATGATTTAGCTGGGAATTGGTCCTGCTTTGAGCAGGGGGTTGGACTAGATGACCTCTTGAGGTCCCTTCCAACTCTGATATTCTATGATTCTATGATTCTATGATTCTACCTGAAAGGGGGGTTCCAAAGAGGATGGAGCTCAGCTGTCCTCAGTGGTGGCAGAGGACAGAACAAGGAATAATGGTCTCAAGTTGCAGTGGGAGAGGTTTAGATTGGATATTAGGAAAAACTTTTTCACTAGGAGTGGGGTGAAGCACTGGAATGGGTTACCTAGGGAGGTGGTGGTTTTTAAGGTCAGGCTTGACAAAGCCCTGGCTGAGATGATTTAGTTGGGGATTGGCCCTGCTTTGAGCAGGGGATTGGACTAGATGACCTCTTGAAGTCTCTTCCAACCCTAATATACTATGATTCTGTGATCCAACCATTCATACTCATTTACTCCTGGGATCGTTTTTAAAGCGATTTCTGTAGTGCACCGATTCTCTTAAATTTGTTCATAATGCCCCATGTATTGTGCTGAAAATAGCCATCGATTGTCGGAGAGAGTTTCAGGGGTGTGTGTGTGGGGGGGAGGCGGGAGATAATGATGCTATTGTCTCCTTGTTATTAAAGAAATGGGTTCAAAAGACACCCCACTTCAAGTAACACTAAATATTAGGGTTTAGAATCTAAACCTGGATCCAGAACCAAATTCTGCAGCTGCCTTTGTATTATGGACTAAACTGAAGTCTTGGATCTGAAAACCCCGGATTTTAAGGGGCCGTTTGAAATCTAAATGCTATGGATCCTTTCTAGTCAACCCATCTGTAGTATGGTGCAGGAATCACAATAGTGCAAGCTGTGATTAGGAAGAGTCTAAACCCCATGCCGTGTGTGTGTGTGTGTGGTTTTTTTTTTTTTTTAATACATTTAAATCTCCTTGTATTTAGTATATGTGCACTAGATGCTGTAAAAGTTGCAGAATAGGGCTTGACTGCTGTCCTGAGGAGGTGGGAATACAATTAGACACAAATGCACAGGGATCCCAACTGACAGTGCTTCCTTGCAGCACCCTGTTTGTTTGTTTTTGTTGTAATAACAGGTTGAGGGGAAGGATGATCTTGTGGTTGAGGCATTGAACTGGGATTTATGGGTTCCCACATCTCCCAAAGACCTTGTGCAAGTTACTCTGTGCCTTATTTCACATCTGTAAAATGGGGCTGATAATTCCTCTATTTGGCACTAAGCTGTTCAGGGCAGGAGGGCTGTCTCTTGCTATGTATATTGACAGCAGCCAACACAGCAGGGTCCCTTGGGGTTTCTGTAATAATAATGGGTCTGTGACAGCATGTTTAGTTTTCATTGGCTCGTGGAAGAAATAACCACAGCAAGGTAGACATGTTATGTTATCCGAGTTACGTCTGTGAGAAGGTAAAGGTGCAGAGGCAGCTTAGCTGGCCTCCTGGCAGAGTCTTCTGTGTCTCAGGTTTGTGTCTCTAGCTTGTATTGTAGGGTTACCATATTTTAGTTTTAAAAAGGAGGACACTCCACGGGGCCCCGGCCCCACCCCAACTCCGCCCCTTCCCCAAAGTTCCTGCCCCAACTCCGCCCCTCCCCATAATGCTCCGCCCCCTGCTCCTCCCCCTCCCCTGCTTCCCGCGAATCAAATGTTCGCAGGAAGCCTGAAACAGGGAGGCAGCAGGTAAGCTGGGGCTGGGGCGGGATGGGGTGCAGCGCGGCCCAGTCCGGCCCCCCCTGGTCGAGCGGCTCCCTCCGGCAGCTGGCCGGCTGGCCCAGGCCAAGAGGCTGTGGCCCCGGCCCCGGCGTCTCCTGCCTGGCCCGGCTCGGGCCCTGGGGCGCCGGCCCCCGGCCCAGCACCGCCGGCCCAGCACTGCCATCCCCATCCCTGGTCCCCGGCCGAGCACCACCACCAGCCCTGACCCCGGCCGAGTACTGCTGGGCCCTCCCTCCCTATTTTCCCGGACATGTCTGGCGTTTTGGGATTTCCTCCCGGATGGGGATTTGAGGCCCAAAAAGCCGGACATGTCCGGGAAAATCCGGACGTATGGTAACCCTATTGTATTGTATTAACCTTTTACCCCCATTTGCATCCAGCAGACTTATTTCTGAATGAGCTGCACTTGCAAGAGCGAGCTCTAGGTTTTTAGCCTTTTGATGCACAACCGATACAGATTTGACCTTTGAAATGAATGCCCGTGTGCCGTCTAATGAAAGCCCGTGTAAGGTCATGCTTTCCCCCACCTGCTGCTTGTGCAAGCCCATTGCAGACTAATGCTGTACCTTCAGCATTCCTATCTGGGGCCTAGGAAGCGCTTTTTAAAGCGATACAGCACATTTTACGGCCTTGTAAACGGACAAGGATCAGTAAGGAATTTCTCTGGAGTTAGTGAAACATTAGTTGGCTGCTGGTGGTTTGTTTTGGCCTAAAGTCAAGTACAAATGCAGCATGTGCTCTCCGGTTTGACTAGCAAAAAGTATTTAGAAGAAAATGTATCTGACTCAAAGCTAAGTAGCAAATTTTTGTTTTTAATGTTGAAGGTGGAGGGTAATTTGGCAGAAGTCTTGATGAGATGTTCACTAGCTAAATGACTCCATTTTGGTTTCAGCTATTAACTGCCTGCATTTTACAATCCCAACAAATTTGGATTAAGCAGTTCCTCTGATAATAGCAAGAGGGACGCTGGGGGTGGAGAGAGCATTTGTATCCAGATTCTTTGTTGGGATTTTTAAAAACTGCTGTTATGGAGACAAAAAGCTTTCTTCAGGCTCAGTCTCCCTGAAGGAAATTTTAATAACTAACGTAGTACTAGCCTCCTAAAACTGTGCGGAAGCTCTGAGACTCCTCTCTGATCCGTAACTCCTTCTATGCCCTTACAACTTGTGATGAGTGCTCTGCAACACCCATAATAAGGACATTCCTGTTAAACTGAATATGAAAAATGTGGTTTTGGTTTGTGTGGGTTTTGGATAGAACACCCTGCTTATAAGATGGTTTCTTCCCCTGGATCAGCCAGGCAGATGTTTATTTATATGTACATATTCTGATGAGACGACCTTATCTTTGCCTAGCTACTGCATAATTCATTGCTCTGCCTCTGCTGGGTGTCCTGTGATAAGTTAGCAGATGCTGAACAGTGAGGGGAAGCCGGCTATCTGAGGGATGATATGCTAAGGGTACTTCCACAGCGTCGTCTCAACAAACCTAGTTAGATACACAAATTGAAAATAGTTCAGTGATTTATATTTATTGGGGTGCTCAGACATTTTATTGGGGTTTTTAATTTCAGCCACTTCTGCTAGGTAGGTGGACAGACAGACCAAAAAAAAAAAGGGGGGGGGGGAATGCAGTTAATGCTTCAGAGATTAAGCCAATCTAAGGGTTAGAAATTGGGGTGAGACTTACTATGTGGGACAATCTGCTCCCTGGGGGTATTACACCTTCCTCTGAAGCAGACTGGACTGTGGACCATGAGTCTGAGCCAGTCTGGAAATTCCTATGTTTAAAAAATCGACATGTTTGCAGTCTGTCCTGTCTATCCTAGGTTCTGCTGAGGAGTTTATTTCCTTATGGGGAAAGCATGTTAGAGCAGGAATTTGAAATGATGCAAGTTGCGGAAGCATGCCGTAGAGATGCCTTGTGAAACTGCAAAGGCTGATCACATATCGAGTCCTCCCCTTGATCCTGAAATCTTTAACACAGTTGCCTCAGGCCCCGTCATTTTTATTTGCCAAGATTAAGGAGAATGAGTTTTTCCATAAGACTCAACAGAAGCTCGTAAACCCTTGTCTTGCTTTATACTTCCAAACATCTGAGATGCAAATAAAAATGAGCAAACTCTTCCTGCACTCAGATGGTTTGCATAAAGGCCAGAACTGAGCTTGTTTCAGCTTCCTTTAGGACAGTCCCTGAAGACCTACGTCTGCAATTGGCAAAGTGAGACTGGGTTATAGGGCCCAATTCAAACCCTTCTTTTAGTGAATGGGAGCTTTTCCATGAACTTAGGATAAGGCCTCCTGTGAAGAACTTAAAACAAACAAGAAGTGAAAGTGTTTCGTGTCTGTACAGTTTGCCAGACAGTTGTATTTGTGCTAACTGGTAACTCATTTCCCAAGAGGTAACGTGGCCAATAGAATTATACGACTGTCTGACCATAAGATCACTTTGCTCAATGCTGGACTTGATTGCCTTCTAACACCATATTCCATGCCTGAGTTTAGCTTGGATGTCTTGTGTGCCTAGCTGGCTATTGGCCACTTGGCCCCCATTTGACAAAGTTTTGTGCCTTCTGGTGGAGTTTAGGTTACTTTTCCTGCGGTTAAATTTTTCAAAAGTGCTGAAGTGACTTACAAGCCCAAGACTCGCTGATTTTCAGTGGGTGTGCTTCGGAAAATGTTACCCTCTGTCTTTTTTTCTAGTTACATAGCTGTGGGAGCTGCAGTATTAAAGAGTCACGCCATCTCTGGTTGAAATGTATAGAGAGAGTCTGCCAGGGGAATGCAATAAAAGAGGAATGCTGATAACATCCACAAGCCTTCAAAGTTGTGTGAACCTCTCTCTGCCTTTACACCCATCCCTGGTTCATTCTTGCTGCCTCCCACCACAGCTCCTTTCTCACCTTGCTCCTCTGGCTTCCTTGTCTGACGAGCAGGATTTCCTTTCGTGTCTGTCCACATCCCCGAAGGCTCACTCACCCCGTTCTTAGTTGCCTGCGTTTTTGGCTTTCTGATGTTATGTTGCCTCTTTCCCTTCCCTATAACATATTCTCTCCTTCCTCTTCTTAGGCTGTGTCTACACTGCCACTTTCAGCGCTAAAACTTCTGTCGTTCCAGGGTGTGAAAAACACACCCCGAGCGACAAAAGTTTTTGCGCTGAAAAGCACCAGTACAGACAGCGTTTTATCGCCGGGAGCGCTGGGTGGGTTTTTTTAAATCACTGGGAGAGCTCTTCCCCTGGCGATAAAACGTGTCTACAGTGCCCACGTCACAGCGCTGCCGTGGCCGCACTGTAACATGGGTAGTATAGACATCCCCTAAGAAGTGCACTGCTCCATCTGTTGCTGCAGCCTTCTCTTCTAGGCTTGAAAGAGGGGAGAAACTGGGGTGTTGCTTTTTGTCCGCTTTCCATGTGGCTTCCATTCTCTCTCTCCTAACTGTGCTGCTGATGGTGAGAGGAGGCAAATAGCGCGCTCGTGCACGCTCTCTCTCTCTGCACTGTAATGGATGAGCCAGCTCCTTTTGTTTCTCTGCTCTTCTTGTGACCAGCGGCCAAACTGGCAGCTCAGTAGGGGAGCTGGTTCAACTACCAGCAGGCAGGAGGCAGCTTTGTCAGTGCTCCACAGCTGACGATTGATTGAGGGTGAGGGCAGAGATTCCTCACAACGCTCCAGGGTTCACTGGCCTCACTGGGGTCCCAGATTTGTCACTATAACAGACATTCAGCCATAGCGACCTGTTCACATTTTGAAGGTGAACATGGCAACAGAAAAGACTAAAATGGTCATTAAAGGGAGAGGGAAACAATGGGATGGGCATGGGGTTACTGCCTTCCCCTTTATTAAATATTGGGAGGTGGGGGGACGCGAGCGATCAGATGTCCTCCCTCTTCTCTCTGCACTTTTCCAGAAACATTCAAGTATTGTTCCAGCTTCCTGCTGATCCAAGACTTTGCCAGATCTGATTAGTTTTCTGGTTTTGTACATTTGAAGATTCCAACCGGATACAAATCCCTTTGTACCCTTAAACACCTGTCCATGCTAAGGTGGATTAAATGAGACTGGATACACAACATACGGCAACCACGGCTTTTGTTGTTTGGGTTGTTTTTGTTGTTTGCTTTGCATCCTTTTCTCAGACTCTGTGGATAGAAAATACAGATATTCCAGAGGGTTTTGCCATTCAAGGGGTAATTTGGAATGAAAACACTTCAGCTTTGCCTGGTTATGGTGCAATATGAAAAACTGAGTCAAGATGGCTTTAGTTGTTCCCGGAGTATGTAGCTGACCAATTCAAGGAGATGTGCTTGTCTTTCTTCATAGTAGTCTTTGTGATAGCATAGTTCAAATTATAAATCAATCCATACAATATTTAGGGAAAGGCTGGATTCCTAACACAAAGAATCACAATCCAACTTGAAAATTAGCTGCCTCAGTCAAATTATGCCATTAGAAGCATAGGAAAAAACTTCCATACAGGACAGATTTGTTTAGAGAGGAGAAAAAGGGGCAAGGTAGAAGTTTACAATAGAATTTAATGGTAGGGAAGTTGTATGCTCGTATTTGCCCTTTCTCCTAATACAAAGGGGACATTTGACAAAAGTGAAGGGCAACAATTGTAAACCTAAAGAAAGGAAGCACTTCTTTACCCAATGCCTAATCAGTCAGGGGAACTCATTGCCACAAGATACACCTCTACCCTGATATAACGCTGTCCTCAGGAGCCAAAAAATCTTACCGCGTTATAGGTGAAATCGCGTTATATCGAACTTGCTTTGATCCGCCGGATTGCACAGCCCTGCCCCTCTGGAGTGCTGCTTTACCGCGTTATATCCGAATTTGTGTTATATCGGGTCGCGTTATATCGGGGTAGAGGTGTATATCAGAGGCTAAAAACATAGTAGTATCCTATATTAAATAATAAATTAATGGAGATATCCTGTCTCCTAGAACTGGAAGGGACCTTGAAAGGTCATTGAGTTTAGTCTCCTGCCTTCACTAGCAGGACCAAGTACTGATTTTGCCCCAAATCCCTAAGTGGCCTCCTCAAGGATTGAACTCACAACCCTGGGTTTAGCAGGCCAATGCTTAAACCATTGAGCTATCCCTCCCCTTCTGCATTGGTCACTTGAATTAAAGATTATTTATTTATTTATTTATTTAAAAAGCTTTGCCTGGAGTAAGGTGAAACTGATGCAATATCTTAAAATAGCCATCTTTTATAATGGGCACATACGGAAGAAGCTGGTGCATGGAACCATATAGATGACCATTCCTCAATGGGTATTAATCTTTTAAACATTTTTTCCCCATCACTTCAGGAAGCTAGCATTTCATCTTTATGGTCCCCTTGATCAAATATATAAATAGCTTTCTTATTACCGAGTTCTTCTATAACTAATTATTAAAAATGACTTTAAAAGAAAAGTACTGTTTATTAATTTTATGAGTAATAGTGTGTCTGGAAATAGAGCACAATTTCTTAGGAGTGAAGGTAATTAATTAACCGTCAAAACAATTTACAAAGAAGTGTGTTGCACTCTGCCACTTGAAGTCTTTAAATCAAGAATGGATGTCTTTCTGCAAAATGATGCTCTAGCCCCACCAGACATTATGGACTTCATGCAGGAATTATTGAGTGAAATTCTATGGCCTGTGTGACGTGGGGGAGGCCAGACGAGATTACCACCTTGGTTCCTTATGCCCTTCAATCTATATGAATCTGTGAGCTATAAATATTGGGAGGAAACTTAAACTGGAACATCCAACAGGTCTTCAATGTCTTGGAAATGTTTTGGAGTGGTTAAGGACCTAAGGTTTACGTTTCCTCCTCCTGCTGCTCAGAGCCATGCTAGAACATTGCTAGTACTGACTCTGAATGTCACCTTACAGTTCAGTGGACACCTCTGTATCTGTCCCCACCACCATATATATGTACTGACCAGCTCTGATTTGGCTTAGCTTGCCAAAACTGACAAGTAGAGCCCTGTAAATCTGTGGATATCCACTTCATATCAGTGGGCCATTTTTGTGGATAGTGGATCGGATGCAGATACAACTGCCCAGGGCTCTATTCACCGGCAGCGCTTGGCCCTCTGCATTAGGCTCAGGCAGGCCAGGGGGGTATAGTGTGCTCGGGCCAGCAGCTAGCAGCCAGTCCAGCTGCTTCCTGTCCGGTAGCTCTGGCCCCTCTGACCGTGCCAGCATCCCCACCATGGCCTGGCCCAGCAGCACTGGCCGCGCTCCCATTCCTGGCCTTGACCACCAGCTCCTGGGCAGCAGGGTCCGCCCCCAACCACAGGGATTGGAGCGGGCGGGGCCCGGTGCCCCGCCCTGCCGTGATGCATCACGCACTGCCGTATGTCATCACTCGCGAGCCCCCAGGAGTAGCACATGATGCGCCACTCCTTCCCCCAGCCCCCGGCCTCTGTGCTGCCCCTTCTCCTCAGGGCCCCGCCTACATGCTGCCCCTTCTCCTCGAGACCCTGCCCATGTGCCTCCCCTTACTCCCAGTCCCCACTCTTGCACTGTCTCTTCCCTACAAGACCCCGGCCCCCCACGTGCTCCCCCCTGAGTCGCTAGCCCTTGTGAGATGGTTTGCCGCTGCGCGTGAGGATACAGGTAAAAGATGGCTAGCAGATCGGGGGTCGGATCATGGGTTGAGCCTGGCGGATGCGGATCCACATTTTTGTATCTGTGCAGGGCTCTGCTGACAGGATCACAACCCTAGAGGTTGGAATATGTTGGTATGTCTACCAAGCCGCTGGGAAAGAGCCTCTCCGCCCAGGTAGACAGACATTGGCTAGCTCTGCTTGAGCTAGCACTCAAAAATAGTAGCATGGACATTGTGAGCATGCGCATGTTGGTCTTCTTGGGATAGAAGGCTGGTTCCCAGCTGCCGTGTAGACATGCCCTCTGAGGAAAGACCAGAGTAAGAAAATCCATATTAGCTAAACGGAGAAGACTGAAGTAGTTGGGAAACCTTTTGTTTTCCAGCTTCTTAAGAACAACTGTCAAAGGAGGAGAGGATTATTAATAATCTATATATTAAAAAAAAAAGCTGTGGCATTATACTTTAAACATATTATAAAAGAAACTTTACCCATTTCCCTTGAGAAGGAGGAAAATTTAGGGTCTTTTAGTCTTTAATAACCTATTATATTTGAATTCTGCTCAGTTTTGATTATAAAACTAACCCCTGGGCATTGTATAATTGGATAACACTGGGAGGTGTCTATAAACTGCAGTTCTCAGGACTCTCGCTTTTAGTTTTGGGATATTACACAGGCTACATCGGAAAAACTTATTCTTTGTAGCACTACTGAATATCTATTTAAGAAAATATTTTTCTGGTTGTGTTTTTCTATTAATAATGCATTAGATTCATTCTAGAGGTTGTTTTCTTCTTTAGTAGTAGTTTATTAGCTTACAAGTTTATTTGCGCTAAAGCCCACTTAGAAAGTAATTACCCACAGAAAGTGACTGATTGTTCACGCTATAAGCACTGAACACTTCAGATACTTTCCTCTGCTTATAATGCAAGGTACTTATAGCTCCATAGTCCTCACTATCTATCTATGTAGTTATACCTGCTGCCCATCAGAATAGTTTTGGAGCGCCTCATAAACTTGAATGCCTTTTTATTTGCAGGATCCCTGTGAGGTAGGGAAGTATTAGTCCTGTTTTACAGATGAGAAAACTTAGTCGTAGGGATGCAGGATTTCCAGAAATGAGGGCCTAAAGTTAAGTGCCTAAATATGAACTTGTAAGCCTGTTGTTTATTTGTATTATTGTAGTGCCTAGGAGCTCTAGTGACAGACCAGGGTGTGCTAGGCGTGCTACAAACAGAGGAGGAAAAATATAGTCCCTGCCTGGAGGAACTTAGAATTTAGTAAATGACTTGATTTTTTTCAAAAGTTGTGAGCACACAACAGCTACCTCTGTAGCAGTTGAAATGCTTGGGTGCTCCATATTCTTGAAAATCTGGCTGCTTAGTTAGGTGCCTAAATATGGACTTAAGAGCCTAACTTGAGGTACACACATTTAAAAAAAAAAAAAAAAAAAAAAAAAAAAATTCTTAGCCAGATTGAGACTGTGACTTATTCTAGATCATACAGCACGAGTGTGGAAATAGAACCCAGGGCTTCAGAGTCCCAGTTCATGGCCCTGTCTGCTAGGTCATGCTGCCTCTCTAAATTATGTAGATATTGAAATACCACTTGTGGTGGTTTTTGTTTGTTTGTTTGTTTGTTTGTTTTTTTGTTTTTGTAATATGTATTTATGGAGTGCAGAAGGTTCTGAGCTTACATAGCCCTTAAATAGGAGATGAAGTAGATGGTATAATGGACCACCTTGCCAAAACCATGTGGAAGTCTGACACCAATTCTACATTTAAATAAGGCCAAAAGAAGAGTAGGTTTAACGTGACACTGTTGGCGATGATTGAACGTCTCCTTTTTTTTGTGGCTTGATCAGCTGTGTCGCCATATAGTGAATCACAGTCTCTCTTTGTCTGTTTGTCACTCTGTTCTGCTCATTTACGATTAGGATGAGGAGGTCTGGCAAAGGAAATTGAGGAAAGGGAGAAAGAGGAGTAGAATAAAGTATTATCTTCACTTTAATATCTGTTACAGTTGCTGGATCAGGTAAATAACTGGACCCGAACACTGTCTGCTAGACTGCAAATTTCTTGACCAACGAAATCAGAAGTCTCTCTGCTTTACTTTGAAAATGTATTGCCTTAGTATTGTTTGACAGTGAGATTTTGTTTTTTAATACCAGCTCAGCAGTCTACAGCAGGAAATTTAGAACCCGAGAGAGACTTCAAAGGCATCTGACTTCAATGATTCTAGCAGAATTCTTGTTTTTCCTGGTGCGGAGTTACAATGTCATAAGCTTTTTTATTTGTTCTTATTATGTCATGGACATTTGCAAATAGCTGCAGAGCACTGGACTCCACATTTGATGTGTAAATACATCTCTGTTATCAAGAAAAGAGATAGATAGTGGAAATACTGAACAATCTACAATTAGAAGAAAAATCCCAGAAAATGAGCCCTGGAAAAAACCTGAAGTCAATCCTGCCAAAAGTGGTGGCTGCAAAATGCAGAATATTTGGATGCCGATATGAAAATGCCTGTCTAAAATATTCGACCAAATCTAGAATATTCATAATTCAGTAACTGATCAGGCTTATTCTGTTAGTGTGGATAGCGGTTTTGCATTTCCACTGACAGCACAGTACAATGGCATATTGCCAGAGCTGCAGTGGAAATCCAGAAAGACTTAATTTCATTATAATAGTTGCACAGAATTAAACAGTTATTACACTCTTACTCTCCTGATACATTTACATGCCTTCTTGCCTTGAGATTACTTCGTAAATTGTGATTTTTTTTCAGATTGACTTTAAAGGTCATAATATACAAGAATTAAAGTCTGGTTCTTTGCCTGTAAATGACTTGTGAATTCTCTGAGGCAGAGCATATTGTTTCAGCCTAGTTGCAACTGGTTTTTAAGAAAACCTGTTTATTACTGCATATGCTGTTGTGAATTCTAATAACTACCAAATGTAACAAAATAACTAGATTCATTTTTCAGAATGTTTCATTCGGGATCGGCCTTTTTTCCTTCATAACCAGAAAGGGAAGCAAAAACTGCCTTTAAACATGGTACAATATATGAGCCAGCAGGGGGTCTAAAATACTCTTTCCAAACACTGGTGATGTCTCTAATAGCCTCGTCACCGAGGAACGTGGCTGAAAAGGGAAAAGAAATTCTAGGATTTGGGCCTGTAATAGTCCAAAACTTTGTGGGTGTGTTTTTGAGGTATAACTAACAGGTCAGCTGGTGAATTGCCTAGTTACGCACACTCAAGACTACAAGGCAGTCATAACTTTACCAGGTTCATTTTATTGACTGTTAAAGGCTTACATAGTTGCTGTTTTAAGAATACGGTGGTATCCAAATATAATCCATTTGGTTGCCATTAATAATGAAAGATCTGGTACCGAGTTCAGACAACTGAATAATAGAAAACCAATTTTATTTTTCTTGCAAAACTCGAAAGGTGTTTCAAACCTGCATTCTTAGAAAGCTATTAAATCCTTATTGATGCGTCTCAGTTGATTGTGGTCTGTATAAACGGTACTAAGAGCTTGCGTGGAAGAAAGGACTCTCTTACAAGGAAATATAATTGTTTTGAATTGAGTACATTGTCTGACTAATATCACCACAATAAAGGTGTATACAATTCACGACTCCAGTGTTGACAACTCAGAGTTGCAGCTTATGCAGCACTGGCAATGTATCGTCAGTCTGTCCGTCTGTCTCCCCACCCATCATTTTACAAGTATGAGTAATTTTATTTTATAGCTGTCATTTACAATTCGACTCTCAATAGCAAATGTCTGAAGAGAGTTACATCGTTTGATGGCTTTTCTGAATCAGCGTTACCTTCTTGGAAGGAGAAATTTGAGACATTCATACAGGATCAGGGTTTCATAGCACTAGGCACTGTAGAAGCATGTTAAACAAACAGGCTTGGAAGGATTCTATTTTTGTCTGTAAATGTCAGTAAGCATCAGTTTCACTGGGCACACACAAACAGATTGGAAAAAATTATTTCCGATCACAAAAATTGAAATGTACACGTTTGTCATTAAATAATTGTCTGAACCCCTCCACCCCAAATTTCTTGCAACTCTGAAAATGTGAATCCATAAAAGTAGAAAAAACTTGTTATAAATACATTGATTTCCATTTTCAGTCAAAATGATGAAAAAATCAAATTCTTCCAAGCCTGCAAACAGTCTTTGGCCCAGAAAGTTGACAAACTATTGTGTGTGTGAGACACGTATATATGTATATAAATAATAGTGTGCATTCATACTTGTTAGAGGGCTTTTCCTTCACCCTGTCCCTTGATTCTTGTCATGTAGATAGAAAGCAGAAGTCCGAAGTGCAAACAATGCGATGTTTATTGGGGTTAGTTTCCAAGCAAGCATATTCCAAAGCCCTTCACACCAGTCTGGCTTATCTCTATACCCCAATAGTCTGTTCCCCAGTGTTTCGTTCCCATCTCTGACGCCGCAGAGCGTTTACCACGTGTCCGCCTTCCCAGCTCTGATGCCGCAGAGCCTTGCCTGTGCCCCTTTTCCCCGTTCCCTAGTCCGTTCCCGTTTCTTCCCCCTTAGCAAACATGATTCCGATTTCCCTTCCCCCCCACTTCCTGTTTGACCCCAGTTTATACAGTAATATTCTTAGCTATACCTTAACTAATCATTTTACTGAAATTTAACTAACCAGTCCCATATTGTTACATAATTCTCTAACCAATTGTATCCCACTTCCCTACACCTAGCAAAATTAATGATACAGCACACAGAGACAATGAGAGAACCCGACAGATTAACAATAGAAAAATGGGCGCCATAAAGATAAAACAATACAGGAATGAGGGTTTCACAACCATTGATAAACAACATTGATATACAACATTGTGTGTATATATTTCTCCTCAATATATGTTTCACTCTATATGCATCCGAAGAAGTGGGTTGTAGCCCACGAAAGCTTATGCTCTAATAAATTTGTTAGTCTCTAAGGTGCCACAAGTACTCCTGTTCTTTTTGAGGATACAGACTAACACGGCTGCTACCCTGAAACCATTGATAAGTGATTTCTTGCCAGACAGGATGCTATCAGACTAAGTTTTCTTTACCCATCTTAAGATCTGTTTCTTTATCTGGTGGGGATGGGCACTATCAGGACAGGATTGTCTTCCTAACAGCTCAATACCACCTTATTTCAATGCGACTGGTTTGGGATGTGAGGATGTGACCATAGGCTGCCCCTGCTGCTTAACCAAAGGCCTTAGCCTAAGAACAAGGCCTCAGACTATCCTAGTGAGAGACAGCCCAGACACAGGCGGACTGTGATTTTGATCTTTGTTTTTTATACCTCTGTAACTAGCTAAGGGATAAAAATACATCTAAGTTCTTAAACTATAGGCCTTTACAGGCAGGCCTGAACATCTATATTCTAACAAAACAGCTTTATGTTGCGATCCCCTCGGCTCTCAAGTCAACTAGGGTGGGGATGGATGGGAAATACCCAAGGAACTCCTACAGTAGATACTGACGGGAATTGTGTTGGTGACTCGATAAGGAGTCTGAGTCCGTTCCAAACTGTTGCACCCGCGCTGGAGAGGTCTGTTTTGAATATCCTTTGTTGGATGCACTGTTGCCATTGCCAAGTGTTTGAAAATTATGAATCAGGGCCATGAGAACAATGAGATTTAAATACAAAAATGTTGAGGGGTTTTGAGCTTTTAGGATTCCTATTTGGAAAAAGCTTTTAACAACCAGGAGAGCTAGGCAGGTACTGTATCTATGATATAATGAAAGGACATAATGATCATGGAATTACCTGATTCCCTGATCTGAGTTTAAAAAAAAAAAAAAAGGAATATTTGTGATTGAAAACGGCATGAGTTTGCAGCACTGTGGATGGGACATAAAAACAATGTCCAGGCCATTGGTGGAATAGGGTGGTTAATACAAATGTCCTATTCGTTTTCCAACTGGATTGTTATTACATCCCCCTTGCAGTTTCAGTAGGATATTCTTTTTCACCTCCTGCCTAGAATGGCTGCCTAATATTGCTGCATGCTGCTGAACTATTTGCACATTTCAGCTTGGAGGAAGTGGCTGCTTGTCAGTGATGGTGAAGTGATTCTGACAGCCTGTATTTCAGTTTAAGAAGCTGATTCTATAGAAAACATTTCCAGGAGAAGTTTCATTGAAGTCCATGGGACAGCTGAGGAGAGTTTACCATGTATTTAATCATTTGCAGGGACTGGGCTATAACTTTGTGAAGTGTTTGTGGATTCTTCAGGGTGGAAGGGAAGTAGTGTTGCCTAGTAGATAGCACACTAGCTGGGACTTGGAAGACCTCGATTTTCTTCCTGGATTTGGCACTGACCTGCCGGGTGACCTTGGGAATGTCATTGCCCCTTTCTGCCTCAAATTTCCCCATCTGTGAAATGGTGGTGGTGATAATACTGTTACTGTTACCACCTCTGTAAAGTGCTTAGAGATCTGTGGAAAAGTGCTACGTGAGAGCTAAGTATTGTAATATTATATAATTGCACAATGTTGTTTGTTTTATTCCAGCAGATCCCTTTTTCTGTTTTATTTTAGGCAATGTCTCCTAACATGCTCACCTTACCTGAAAACTCTCCCTCCTATCCACAGAAATATATTGTACCTCCCAGTCTTCCCAAATAAACTGGGTCCTGCATCGCAAAGGACTGTGCTCAAAATCAAGGCCTAAAAAACAAAAGTGCAGTTGTATTATTTGTGCTTTACTCTGAAAGTCTTCTGCTCTTATTACTCCTTTTGGAATTAAAACTAGTACAAAATGACCAGAACAGAGGAGGGGAAAATAATAATCCCCAGCCCATAGCTTGATTTTTCATGTCCCGAGTGTTGCCCACTGGTTGGGGTACAATAGCCATGATGCATTCCTTGGCAGTTGTCATCGAGGAAAAGCTGTCTTGGAAGTCCAAGGTTAACTGTATCCCATCAAATCCTTCCTCCCCCCACCAATAAAATCTGGACCTTAATATTTATGAAGGTTTAGTAAAAACAAAAATAAATATGGACTATTTTACTGCAATTGAGACCCCATAGAGCCATTCGTTATCCTTTCATTTCCTTTTCAGACTGACTAATAGTGGCTTAGTGATTACATTTAATGGTGGGAAAGCTTTTTAGTTTTGATACCCTGCTTCTCCTGCCCTGTTTCCTTGATGCTGTCTATAAAGATGTTTACATTTTGGACAGAGCTACAATTGGTCTCCTATGTAATTGTGCAGAAAGCTAATAGTTCCAATTCCCAGATGGTGATGTTTAATTCCTTTTGGTACTGCTGCCATTTGATACATTCCCTCACACTCAGTCCACACTATTAAACTATTGATTGGTTTAAGAAATTGTGGACCCTTAGATTTATTTCTTGGGAGTTAGTTTTATATCCTGCTAACTTAACCAGTGCAGTCATTCTCTCTGCTTGGTGCTTCTGAGCATTTTATATCTTCTTAGAGGACTGATTGGATGGGGTGGGGTGATGGAGAGAACCTGAATAGGGAAAATAATTCACCTCGACCTAGTCTACGTTAGAAAAAGTTTGCCAGTATAGCTTATGCTGGCAAGAGAGAATTTTTTGCATAACTTAAATCCGTTCCCCGAGCCAAATAAGCTATACTGGCGAAAGCCTTAGAACAGATGCAGTTATATTGGCATAAAAATGCTTCTGCATCCACTCTAGAGCATTTGCTGATTATAAAAATGCCATGAAAAGCCACATCCTTAGCTGACATTACTACTTCTAAGGGTGCCACTTCTCAGTGTAGACCGCCCCAGTTGGAAGAGTGATCCTTGCATAGCTTACAAAGGAGGGAGTGCCGATTAGTGGCTGTAGGCCTGGTCACTTCAGTGAGCTAGTTCCCAGTAGTGTTTACTGGATAGACCTGAAGTGGTGTAATAATAGCTTGGTGTTGGTCTTTTTTTTTTTTTTTTTTAAGGTATACAGAGCATTTTATCTTGAAGAGTTAAAGGTTCATGAACCTCTCAGTTTTGTTTTTGTTTTGAGATTGCAGAACTGGTTCTCCTTTTGTTTTAAAGGTGATTCAAGTAGAAAGACTGTTTGTTTGTCCAAAAGGGTTTCCAGTAGGGTTACCATATCTAATAAATAAAAAAAGAGGACCCTCCACGGGCTGTGGCCCCACCCATTTCCCCACCGCTAGCCCCGCCCCAACTCCGCCCCTTCCCCGCCCTAACTCCGCCCCCTCATCCCTCCCACTCCCAGCCACGGGGAAAGGGCTGACCCAGCGCTACTGGTTTCACGGTTTGCCGGCCAGCCCCCAGACCCTGCGCCCCCGGCCGGCGCTTCCCCAGCGCAGCTGGAGCCCGGAAGGGGAAGCACCCAGCCGGGGGCGCAGGGTCTGGAGGCTGCCCGGCAAACCGTGAAGCCAGTAGTGCTCGGGCTTTGGGCAGCCCCCTTGCCTCCGAACCCTGCGCCCCCAGCCGGGCACTTCCCCTCCCGGGGTCCGGCGGCGCAGGGTCCGGAGGCAGGGGGGCTGCCCGAAGCCGGTAGCGCTGGCTCGGGCAGCTCGGCTCTTAAAGTCTGAGAGGGGAGGAGCGGAGCGGAGCAGCCGCGGGAGGGGAAGTGCCCGGCCGGCATTTTCCTGGACATGTTTGGCTTTTCAGCAATTCCCCCCGGACGGGGGTTTGATTGCCGAAAAGCAGGACATGTCCGGGGAAAACCGGACGTATGGTAACCTTAGTTTCCAGCCTTTTGTGTATCTAGGCTAGCAGAGCTTCCCGTAAGCTAGGCAGGCCCAAGAGGGAGTTACCACAGGACTGAAGAAGCACCGCAAACTATCCCATGCTCAGTTTAGAGTGCAAGCCATGTTTCTCTTCCCCCCCCCCCCCCCCTTTGCAAAGCAAAGCATATGTAAATAATGCTTTTGTGGGTTTTTAATAAAATATCCTTATTGGCAAGGAGGAACAGAGCCAGAAGGGAAGAACCATGTGGGAGAGGTGCCAGTCAAAGTCATGTCCAGTGCTACTGGAAGGTGCTCGGATACCATGGTGATGGGTGTAGTGTAAATACCTGAATAGAGCAGAATAAGTGTGTGCCCTCGGTAGAGTTTACATGTTGTATTGTTTTAATTGTACCTATTCTCCCCTTGCTTCTCCTTCCCCCTCTGCATATGGTTCCCTTCATTTTACATAGAGAAAAATGGAGCCAGAAGAGGAATATCCCTGCTCTGAAGTAGGATGGGAACCCAATGATGCTAGATATTTGTCAACCTTCTCTTCCACGATGGCTGACGTTTGGGCCCTGGCCCTTTGAGTGGAGGCCAATGGTCTGTTCTTTGGTTTACAGCATCTGGGCTAATTTAGAGCTTACGTCATTTCAATGCAAAAAGTTTACACCGCCCTAACAGAGCCACTTCTACAAAATAGCTATTCTGCACTTATAGATAGCATAGTAGGATAGCCCCGCAAAGCAATCATGAAAACTGAGCAGTGTAGGTACAAAATATACTTGCCTCCCCTTTGCCCGGTTGATGAGAGTGGGGAAAGCTAATTCACTCATCTAGTGAAAATATAAAATGATTTGTTCTGAGCAAATGAGCAATTCTAGTACAACGGTCTGATGCGGGCATTTAAAAATGAGCAGCAACTTTCTGTGCCAAGTAAGGTGCATGTAGTCACCGTAAAGTTAACAAGGGTGATCAGCATCTGGCTTAGCCTAATCCAGGTGGGATCAGTGACACTGCAAAACCACACTCCAGTTACTGTGCGCACGCTGGTGCGGCACTCACCCATGTGTGTCGCTGGGGCTTCTGGTGCATATTCATGGTTGTTTTGCAGTAAGCTGAGCTGTTCGGTTTGCTTTCAAGTGAAGTATGGAATAAATTGTCTGCTCTTCTGGGCACACACGGGGAATTGTGGGAAGGCATTGGAGAACTATTAGTACTGGAGTGATTTAGTCTGTATCCTCACCACGAAGTGAGTGGGTTACCAGCCTGAGTGAAAGCCTCACTCAGGGTTTTAGCCTTTGCCTTAGGCTGGGCCAGCTAGCCCAGGTTGGAAGCATCCCCAAACTTGGGTCAGAGGGTTTTGTGTGCAGATGAGAGAGAGAGGGTTAGGGGCAACTTCTGATAAGAGCCCAGGTTAAGTGTGAAGTGAAGCCAGACCCTAATGTACAAGGGGCCTCTTATTTAAAGGTGCACTGTATTGAAAATCCATTGCAGAAAGTATGAGTGAACAATACTACTTAAAAATATTCTAAAAACACATTTATTTGAAAGCTTTTCTCTGCCTGTGCATATTTTCAGTTCTTGTACCAACAAGTTTGGAAACTTTAAAGAGGAGTTCTGGTCTTGCTATCTTTGGCAAATAGATATCGCTGATTCATCGCCAATTAAACATTATTCTGGTGGGGATAAAGCCTTGTTTCTAGATAGCTTTTTAAAAGAAGACAAAGCAATGTCTGCTTTCATCATGATGTTTGCAATCCCGGCGATGGGAATCAAAGAAAATAAAAAATATGAAAGGTACTGATGGGAGTGAATAATCTGATACGAGGCCTCTGCGGGGTGAAAAATATACAACTAGCATCTATGCCAGTGTTGGGTTTGGTAGATAAATTCACTAGCAAGGAGAAGTATTTTAAATGCTGCTGCTGATAGGAACAGGCTATGAAATTGCTAAAGCCAACAACATTCCTTTGGGCTCTGGTCACAAGAGGAGCTGGCTTCTCTTTTTGTAAACTTTCTGACAGCCAGTAAGCAGAATATAATAATGAAACTGTCAGAAAACTAATATGCACTTGTTTTAGGAAAACACATTATTTTCTGCTTCTCTTGGCTTCTAGGCTTTTTTGGTTTCTGCTTGCTCACTGTTATTTTCTACTTTAAATACTATTGGTGTAGCACATGTGATAATGAAGGACAAATGTGGCTGGTTGCAGTGTGTCAGTGTGCTCCCAAGTTTCTCCACACTGCTCTGCTACTGACCCGTAATCAGTAGGCCCACTATACAAGTTCTTGAAGTGTATTGGAGACAATTTTTTATTTCAGAAGGTGGAGAAAGCTACTAAGGGAGAGGCTCTTCTAGATGTGATTTTGACAAATAGGGAGGAGCTGGTTGAGAATTTGAAAGTGGAAGGCAGCTTGGATGAAAGTGATCACGAGATGATAGACTTCATGATTTTAAGGAATGGTAGGAGGGAGAACAGCAAAATAAAGACAATGGATTGCAAGAAGGGAGACTTCAGCAAACTCAGGGAGTTGGAAGGTAAGATCCCATGGGAAGCAAGTCTATGGGGAAAACAATTGAAGACAGTTGGCAGTTTTTCAAAGAGACATTATTAAGGAAACGAGCAAACTATCCCACTGTGTAGGAGAGATGGGAAGTATGGCAAGAGACCATTCTAGCTTAACCAGGAGATTTACAATCGAGTCCTACAAAAACACAGACCATAGAATTTCCCCCAAATAATTCGCAGAGTACATCTTTTTAAAACAGTCGTGTCTTGATTTAAAAATGGTCAGTGATGGAGACTCCACCACACAGTGGTTATTTACTCTGATCGTTAAAAACTTATGCCTTATTTCCAGTCTGAGTTTTTCTAGCTTCAACTTCCAGCCATTGGCTCATGTTATACCTTTCTCTGCTGATTGAAGAGCCCTTTTATTAAATATTTGTTCCCCAGAAAATACTAATCCAGTATTTTTTTTTTTTTTTCTTCAAATGCGAAGGCAATTGATGGCAAGGAGGAAAGAGGGTTATACAGTGGGAGTAGTCAAACTTTGCTTGGAACCGCTCTGAATTCATTTTATGGAGAAAAGGGAACTAGGCAGTGAGTTTCTTTGTGAGGACCAGTGGCTTTTTCTTACGGCATAGATGCCTTCCCAAGCTCCCCCAACGCTGAGAGAGCAGAGGCTTCTGCCCGTGCCGCCGGCACCGCACGTGTCACAGGAAACGGCAAAGGCTCCAATGAAGGCAAGCCACTAAGACCCCTCAGGGGGCAGTGGAGCGCTGCTGGTCCCTTGAAACAAGGCTGTGCTCTCCACCTCCATGCCACAGATCTTCGGAGTCACAGCCCAGATCCTCTGGGGCTCGCCCTCGGTCACTGGCACTGTGACCGTGGTTCCCTCCATCCTGACGGGGGTCGCCTAAGGGAAGGAGCCTGTCTCTATACTACCGGCACTGTTTTCCCTCCCGCCGGTCATCCTCTCTGCACAGATCTCGGTCGCCTGCCCTGTGGGAGCACTCCCTGTCATGACTCTGGTCCTTCCCCCCGGCACCCTCGATACTGGCACGGATCCTCTCACTCCAGGCACAGGTCTCTGTCAGCGACGATCAGCCGGCAGACGCAGGCATCAATAGCCCCACCGTGGTCACCGGAAGGGGATTCCTCCAGCACGGAAGGGCAGTTCAGCCCCTCATGCAGACTTCACTGGCACGATTGGGCGCTCGAGGCCGCGTCGATATCTATGGCAGCATGGCCAGTGGCCAGCGTAGTGACCTTATTGGAATGCATGGGGCGTGCTGGTCATGATGATGCCCCCTTTGCACTGCTCGTCTACCGCCACCTCGGAGCAACAGTTGGCGGTACATGAGTCGTGCTTGGAGGCCCGTGTAGAGGAGACTGCACCCACCCCTAAACCTTCCTCCTCCATGGGGGACGACGCCCCAGGGCTTCCCCCAGTGGTACAGTCATCGTCTTCATCCCTGGACGAGGCGATTGTGGCACTATTGAGGGCCAGCCTGAGAACTTCGGCCTAGAGGTGGAGGAGATGGCTGACCAGGCAGATGCCTTGTTCAACATCCTCTGTCTCTACCCCTGCCCATGTTGCACTGCCAGTCTGCACAGAAGCAGTTCTGGCCACCCCTGCTGTCAAGGCCTTGGCAGCCTCGTGAGGGGTCTCCAAGGAGAAGGGATAGAGACATGAGTTTTAGTTGTCGCTGCCGTTCCTCCACTCGCTGGATGCTAGACATAATATCTCAGGGCTATACCTTGAAATTTTCAGCTGCCCTTCCCTCCCATTCCTCATCTCTGGCTTCTTGCTCTCTCCTGCAAGGTTTCATTCCTAGTCGCGTTAATGTTGGCACACGGGCTGTCCGAAATCAGGGCGTTTACTTTGGAGCCGCCTTATACGGTCTTCTACAAGGTCCAGCTATGAGCGCACCTGTCGTTTCTGCTCAAGGTCGTTTCCCAGTTTCATACTGGCCAGGGCATATACTTACCTATCTTATTTCCAAAGCCTCATGTGTCAGATGAGTAACGCATGCTACACACCTTGGACATCAGGATGGTGCTGGCCTTCTACATAGATAGAACAAAGCCGTTCCGTGAGTCAACACAGTTTTTGTTGTGGTGGCAGACAGAATGAAAGATCGCCCAGTGTCTGCTCAGAGGACGTTGTCCTGGATCATGGCCTGAATCTGCTACTGCTATGAGCTGGTGAAGGTGCCTCCACAGGCGATTGTGACTGCACACTCAACTAGGGCACAAGCGTCATCAGCGGCCTTCCTTGGCACAGGTACCAATCCAAGAGATCTGGATGGTCGCTACCTGGCCATCTGTCCACACGTTCACGTCTCATTATGCGCTTACCCAGCAAGCTCGAGACAATGCTGGCTTTGGCACAGCAGCGCTGCAAGATGCAAGACCATGAACTCCGAGCCAGCCTCCGTTGACACTGTTTGTGAGTCACCTAGGATGGAATCGACATGAGCAAGCACTTGAAGAACTAAAAACGGTTACCTTCCTTTCATAACTGTTGTTGTTTTGAGATGTGTTGCTCATGTCCATTCCATTACCTGCCCTCCTGCCCCTTTGTCGGAGTTGGTGGCAGGAAGGAACTGACAGGGCGTAGGGCCGGTGGTGCTGTCTATACCGACGCGTGAGCGCGGTACTCAAGGGGGCCCCCAGCTGGCCCTACGGATACCACGAAGACAAGTCTTCAATCACACACGTGGGTGCACTCACACCTAGAATGGAATGGACATGAGCAACACATCTCGAAGAACAACTATTACAAAAGGTAGGTAACCATTTTTTTTCCATCTAGAGCTACAACTTGTGTTAGCTGGAGGCCACTGAATAACATGCATAATTGCTGCTCAAGTGCAGAGGAATATTTTATCACAGTGCCCTGTCAGTATGTTAGAAATTAAGCCCAAAGCCTGAAATACCAATAAGTGTTTTACCGATTGTTATAGACATTCATCAACGTTATAGTCTGCTGTCTGTTGCCAGTAATAAATGCCTGGCATTCCTGCTAGAATAAATGGCTTTTTCCAAGAAGAGGTGTATTTAATGAAGAATGAATAGCACAAGCTGTAAAAGTGGCATGATCAGTTATTTTTATAAAATGGTAGTAAATGATGTGGAGCGAAGTGGCATGGACCATAGAAAGATGCATCATAGCCCAACTTGACAGGATGTTCTGTTCGGAATGAAAATGAACCTGGCTGGACAGTTCTGGTTTCTGGCAGTTGTGTTACAGGATGCATTTTTTAAAATAATTGTTCACTATATAAACCAGGCTTAGAAGGTTCTACTCGGATACCTGGTGTGCAGAATAAGCTGTTAGTCAGGCTACAGAGTGGGAAAGGGAGCGTGAGTTGGGAGTTTAGTCAGCATGGTTAGAATTAATGGCACCCAGGAGACTAGGTTTGATCATAAGACAAAACACTTATGCCTCCACTCATACTTATGTCCCCATTTTATTTGAATGTATGGGAGTGAGAGAGACAGAGCATCTGCGAGTGATGATCAGCTGCTATTATGTAAATTGTTAAAGATGTAATTGAAAAAGCAAACACACTAAATGATGTCCATTAGATCAAAGCTTTGCTAGAAATAAAGACAGGTCTGACTGATGTTCTGTTGTATTTCTGCCTGCAAATTACTGATTATTTTCTTTTTTTAAAGGACAATTTTGGTGTTTATCAGCAGGTTGTCAGGTGTTGTTACCATTGCACACTGTATTCCATGTTACACCCTATACCCAATAAAAAGAACAGGAGTACTTGTGGCACCTTAGAGACTAATAAATTTGTTAGTCTCTAAGGTGCCACAAGTACTCCTGTTCTTTTTGCGGATACAGACTAACACAGCTGCTACTCTGAAACCTATACCCAATGTTACCTTTCTGTGTGATTGATATATTGTGTACGAACTATGGTTTGTGAGAGATCATTTGAAAACTCATAATTTGCTGAACATTATTATCCTGGTAAAATGTGTATGGCAACTTTGTAAAGTTATGAGGTTCTACTATATAATAATGATTTTACTGTGGCATGTTACAAGGTTAGAAAAGCAGGTCCAATTCTATAAATTGCCTGCAGCATCTGGTGTGGTGAGAATGATCGCTTCAAATCTTATTTAGTTTGATCAAGTTTAGGAATTATTTTGCAGTTTTCTCTTTACTTCTTTTGTAACCAATTCCAATGTTTATGCCTTAACATTTATAATCACTAAAATCTATCTTTTTTTTTTTTTATTTTTATTTTTTTTAGTTAACAAACTTTATTGTTTTATCTAAACCAGCGTATTTAGTTGAAGTGTGTGGGAAGCCTCCACTTGAGACAACAAGGCAGGTGCATATTCAGTACCCTTTGTTGGAATGACAAACTAAATATGAGCTTGTATGACCCTGTGGGCTATTGAACAGTACAAAATGCACATTTCTGCGGGGCAAGGCTGGGACTGAGGGATATGCAGGTGTCATCCTGTGTCTATTCATGGATGGCCGGGCATAGCATTCATGTAACCAGCTGGGAGTGACTTTGCACGCTGGTGGCTGTGAGTGACCAGAGCCTGGACAGGTTGCTGTTCTGACAGTAAAAGGCACCCCAGGCTGGAGAGCTAAGGGGACACAGCAGTCCAGCAGTTCATATTGCACCCTGTGGATTGTCACAGTCAGATAAGGAAAAGTCTGAAAGTGGGGAAGAAAACAGAAGTAGATGGACCACACCATGTAAATACTGTAGTGTAGGCCCAAACTCTGATCTGTCTTTATAAATTACTGTCATCTTCTGGAGAATGTCTTCTGGATTATAAAATTGTGGGGTTTTGGTGGTCACTTTCTCTTTTTCTTTTTTTTTCTTTTCCAGCAGAGTTGATCATATTGAACATTAGATATTCGGTGAATGATAGATGGTATTCCATTTGAAGAATGGCACTAGTCAAAGGGCATGAGGTTGTCTAGTCTGTCTACGCCTGCTAGCCAACTTGAAAAAGTGATGCAGTGCATCTATTTTTATTTAAACTATCCCCAAATGGTATTCTCCTTCCTGACATTTGGCATGCATCTTGGAAAGCTTGGCAGGTATGCAGGAGATGCATTGAGAATCGAAGGAAATTAGCAAGAGACATAAAGCTGAGACTCGACATAACCATACAACTGTGTGAAGTGCTATTTATTATTTCTATTATAGCACCTAACAGTCCCAGTCGTGGACCAGGAACCCATTGTATTAGGTGCTGTACAAACACAGGACAAAAAGATAGTCTCTGCCTCAAGGAATTTACAATCTGCATATACAGTAAGTCAAGAGACGATAGATGGACACAGACCAATGGGGGAGTACAAGATACAATGAGATAATACTGGTCAGCATGATAGGTACTGGTCTCGGTACACCAGCAGTCTTTCTGTTGTCAAGTTTCTTTGCAAAGGGGACTGTCAGAAAAATACTAGTTATTATGAGAGTTGGTAACACTGAGGCACCTAGCACCCACCTGAGCCTTTGGAAATCTCTTCTATATTGACCAGAAAAATAAATACTGATTGAGGCACAACCAAAGTCCATATTTTTCTTGAGGGATGAACAAATCTTGATTTCTGAAACAACTGACTGTATTATTATTATTATTTATTTATTTACTATTCTGTTTCTCTCTATCATAACCATGAATTTTAAAAAAATTGTTAATAGTTTTTTTTGTTTGAAAATAACACAAAATGGATGATTAACTTGAGGTCTCTAAAATAGTATTGTTTACCTCAGTATCTACATGTTCTATCTATGGAATCTTGACTGGTTAATGTGTTTCATAGATTTTTAAGGCCAGATTGCACCATTAGATCATCTTGTGACTTCTTGCATAACACAAGCTGGATAGTTTCATCTAGTTTTTCCTGGTTTTCAGACTTTTTTTGTATTGACCTCTGAGTTTAAAAAACAAACATACTAGTGTAATTGTCCACACCCCGCCATGAGTCAGGATTTTTCTTGTGTGTAACAAAAGAACAACTTGTGAGGTTTGTCAGTGTTTGTAAATGCCTTGAGATCTCTGAAAGTGCTCTAGAAGTGCAAATTATTACTTTATTCAGTGGTATTGAGTTGCGTCATTACTTGCAGATAAAATAGGGCTAGATTGATGGAGGTGATGCCCAGCCCAAGATACTCTGTTACATTTATTTGTCTTTATGCTCCATTTTGAAGGTGACCTTGCCAAACTCTGCAGCCGGGTGGTTATGTACTGGGATAGCTATGTCTGACAGCACAGTTTTGTTTTAAATTAGATTACACATCTAAGTTCACCAGCTCAGTGCACTGATGCATTCTACATAATAGGGCCTAGAGTGGTAATCAAGATACCACCATCTGCCATAAATTAAAATTTCCAGAACTTTGCAGTGAATTTCACAAAGCAGCAGGCACAAGATATGTTCATGGTCAGCTTAAGGACTAAAAAGGAAAGGTCTAAATCAGGGGTTCTCAAACTGGGGGTCGGGACCCCTCAGGGGGTCGTGAGGTTATTACAAGGGGGGGAGTCACGATCTGACAGCCTCCACCCCAAGCCCCGCTTTGCCTCCAGCATTTATAATGGTGTTATACGTTAAAAACACTTTTTTATATATTTAAGGATTGGTCACACTCAGAGGCTTACTCCGTGAAAGGGGTCACCAGTACAAAAGTCTGAGAACCCCTGATCTAAAGAACCCAAAAGATCTGTGTGTTTTTTGTAACTATGATAATTGTGTCCGTTTTTAGAGCTCACGATGTTAAGCTTGTTCAGTTTGGTTAGCTGAATTGAAAAAATGGAGGTAATTGTGAAATTGTACCTTACTTTGAAAACTGAACAGGCTAAAGGCAGATCTTCTGCAATTTGAAAATGTGCCTTCATTTATCAGGTTTGGATTTCAAAGGATAGTAGGGGAGTTCTAGCCTGTATTTTGCCCAACTCACAATGCCTTTCAAATCTCCCCCTTTTTCACTAGTGAGAAAAATTCAGGACTGCTCAGGAGGTTAACTAATTCAAGCTAGTCTGTGGTGGGGTGTGTTCAAATAGGGACCGAACAAGAGTGTGCAGAGTCCGTTCATGTCTGTCATTTGGAAAGCCAGGGGTGTGCCATAAATCAGCCTCTTTAGGAAATTTTTCAAGATGAAGCCGTAACCAAATTTCATTCAAAAATCTCATCAGAGAGTTAGAATCTGGCAAAGCTGAACTCAAAAGAACTGACGCACTGTACCGTCCGATTGGATTAGGATTTCTGAGCAATACCACTTTCACCTGGCAAAGGACAAATGAAATTCCCTAGTCTTTGGGTGCTAATTTAAACTCTGAGCTTTAAAAATAGACAACCCATATCAGTTAATAGAAAAGTTGGCTAGATTTATTAAGCAAAAACACCAATTTTCTTGTGTGGCCAACTGTGCCACTTTAAGTATATTTTCAATTCATTTTAATTAGAGGGTGGCTATCAGACTTTTTGAAGTGCTTCATTATCATAAGCTGCACAGTAATGGGTCCCTGGAGAGAGTAAATGTGTTTCCCTGCTAAAGTAGATTTGCAGTCCATAGGAGATCAACTGGGGCGTCCTAAGACTGCCTAGACCATTGCAGTAGTGACAGTAAAAACCAGGTAGGCTAGGGACTTAAAACAGTTTGTTTTTCCCATTTAGTCCTTTCTTTCCTTTTTTAGAAAAGAAAAGCGTTGACATTAGTGTTTAGTCATCACAAACTCAGGCTTTTAGTATGTTCTGCCCACATGGCACTGCACTGAAAAAAGAGGTGAGGAAATCCGTCTTCGTAATGGATAACATGCAATTGATTGCCACATATTTCACTGAGTAAATACTAAAAGTTTGGTTTGCTTTTTACTTTCAGCTGTATATCGAGCACTTTGAACGGAATACTCATTGCTGCCAGGGTTCTAGGGCAGTGGTCTCCAAGCTTTTTTGATCGTGCTCCCCTATCAGTAAAACATTTTTGAGCATGCACCCCCGGCTAATTTTTTTAATTAATGGAGATATTCCATCTCCTAGAACTGGAAGGGACCTTGAATGGTCATTGAGTCCAGCCCCCTGCCTTCACTAGCAGGACCAAGTACTGATTTTGCCCCAGATCCCCAAGTGGCCCCCTCAAGGATTGAACTCACAACCCTAGGTTTAGCAGGCCAATGCTCAAACCACTGAGCTATCCCTCCCCTCCCGCTGCGCCAGCTCTACCATTTTTGCCAAAGTTCTAGAGTTTTGCTGTCACAGTCTGAAATTCTGATTTCCCTTGCCCCAAAGCCCGTGTTGGATGATGGGAGTTAAGAAGACAGAGTATTTTTTAAATTTTAAATGACTCACCTTGAGTATTGATTCTTTTTTAAAAAAGGTTAATCATTTTCATGGAGTTCAGTTAAACCCCCTGAGCACAGTCATGGAAACTTTTCTTTTAATAACATTGATTTATATCGGCAGTTTAATAGCTGGGTCACAGCAACACGCACATACAAATGGATTATTTTTTAAAGGTCAGGTTAGTGTGTTGGCAGGTGTCTTGTTTATTGTTCTTTGCCCAGTCTATCCCAAATCTCTTAAATCTGGGCATGGAAAATCCACTTGCTGCTGTTCTCTTGGAAGGATCCACTGGAGAACGTGGGGGAGGGGAGACTAAGCCGTTCGTTTCTGGAGAATTGAAGCTTTTGTTTAAAAATTGTTAAGAAAAGCTTCTGTCCCTTATGGTGACGAAGATTGTTCAGTTCACACTTGGAACGGTTAGGTGGATAGTGCACCTTCTGAGGCAGACAGGAAGCTCCGCTATTGGGCCTGCTGCTCATAGCTTTACCAGCAGAGTAAACAGTGGACAACATTGAAACTGTCCAGAATCCAAGTCAGTTTCACGTTACAGCTCCTTGGGAAATCTCTGAGCAGCACCCCAAGGCATTGGAGTTACTTGTAGAGAAGAAAGAACAGGAGTACTTGTGGCACCTTAGAGACTAACAAATTTATTAGAGCATAAGCTTTCGTGGACTACAGCCCACTTCTTCGGATGCATATGCATCCTGTTCTTTTGGCGGATACAGACTAACACGGCTGCTACTCTGAAACTTGTAGAGAAGAAGGACCTACCGGATGGAGGCTGTTGGAGAGGCAAAGAAGAGGGTAGATCTCTTCTGTCCTCAGCACAGCAACCCCCACTCCTCATGGCTGGAGCGATGGTTAGCATCCTAGATACCTCCCAACCTCATCCAGGATATCAATTGGGGAGTCTCTGAAGCTGCGGAAATGCTGCCTCAGCTAGGGGAAATATGTAACCCATGCCTGCGTGGTGTGGTGCTCTGTCTCCCCCCCCCAGTGGCATCACGCCTGCTAAAGATTGATGAGTTTGCTATAGCCTTGGCTAAGAGCCACATGGCTTTTAGCTTATGTAGTAGAGGCTCCCACACTAAGCTTCAGAGGTCCCAGGTTCGATCCCACCCATTGACGACCAGGTCTGTGAGCATTACAGTTTCACACCTGAGAATCAGAAGAGTGAAAACAGAGAATGCTTTTGGCTGAAAATAAGGAGGAACGGTTAGTCGCTGTGTCTTGGCCTGTTGGGAAGAAGAGAAAGTAAAGGGAGCACTTTCCACTGCGACCTGAATGTTTCTCACCGTGAGCATCCTTGCAGCTTGAAGCTAAATGTTCAGGTCCCATCTACAATGAGTTTTTGAAATGTGTTTGCATCTTTCTCTGGGGCATAGAATATGCTCATACTGCTTCAAAAAACTAGTGTAGGCCATGGGGCCTCGTACAATAAGGTAAGAGATACAAGAGTGAGTGTGAATTGTCCTTCTGATTAAGCATGTATTCCATGCCTCTCTTGTAGCACAGTTAAGGCTTCTATAAAATGCAGAAACTATTAAATGTCACCTTTGCAGAGGAATTTGCTATTTTCCTGATCATACTGTGTGCCCTGTATTGAGCACCTCCTCCATAAATCAGTACGTAATGAGTTGTTTTCCTGTCAGGCTGTATATTCGCAGTTTGGCTGAGATATAAGAAACGGAGCTGCCGTGGTAAAACCACTGAGTGAAAGTGGCAGCCCTTCTCTGGAAATATACCAGTACCATCCATTGACCGTTGTATGCCCCCTCTGCCCCTCCTCCTGCCCTGTTAGTTTGTTTCTGAATATTCACAAATCAAATAATCAACTTTGATCTTTGAAAAGAGATGAAATTTCAGCTGAAAATTTCTAATTGGTACCTCAGTGAAGACAATATCGCTCAGTGTGTTAATAAACATCTTGCCCTGTCTTTAATTGCCCTTTATTTATGTCTTTGTCAGCATCCTCCTCGGCTCAGTATCGCTCGAGGTTACCTGTGATACTGTGTCTTTAAGCTATTCCAATTCTTCACCAGATTCAATTGCCTGTGTGCAGGGAGGCATTTTGTCTCAGTTTTGCCTCTCCTGGGGTGGTATAGCTTACATCTCAGCCCTTACTCAGGTCTGTGCTTAAGTTCAAAATAGAACCGTTAGACTTGATGCAGACAATTTACTCAAATGCACGTCTAGTTCCACCGAAAAGCCTAGTGGGGAAGGATTACAACTGAAACCTGGTCCTGTGTTTGTGTGACTGCCAACTCTATCTCTTCATTGCAGCAACAATAGCTAAGATTGCTTTATATTAGGAGGCAAATGGATCAAGTTTTTGAATTTCAGAATCATTTGAAAAAGTTCTAGATGTAACTAGGGGCACATGTAAGCAACCATCACATTGTTAGTTTGGGAATAAGTATGCATTAATATTGATAACTTTACCTTTCTATGAAATTAAGCAAAACAAACCAACATAAAACTTACTACACTGACCATTCTTCTGTTTCAGTGCTCCTGACACAGAATTACTGTTGAATGGCTTGTCTGCAAAAGCACGACTGCAGATTAAACGCTTTCTGCAAAAATTGAAATCAATTGTAACTGTAAATCTTAATGCACAGATCCCTGCTTCAGTGGGATTTCTTTGTACATCCTGAATATAAAATGAAAGGACTTTTCACTGTCTGTCTTGTGTGCAATTTAACATGCTGACTTTTGTGATGCAGAGGTAAAACTTCCTGCAGGAGTGGACGAATCTGAGTACACGCTGTTCAGTGATCACTGGTAGATTTCTCCCATTAACCACAGATGCTGTTTTTGGTGGCAGAGGGCCTTTGCTGAGGGCTGATTTAACTCTCTTCCTGTATCATAATATGATGGTGTGTGCTGCCCAGTGCTCCAAAAATTAAGATTTCGGTCCTGCTGCGCCATATATTATTGTCAACCACAGCGTGAAACCCAACATGAATTTTAAACAGATATAAACTGCATGCTGAAAATCAGAACACTAACAACCGGCGTCTTGAGTTTCAGGTGTCTGGCTTATATCTGTGTTTATGGGTGGGAAATATAGCGTATGTTCTGTATGTATGTTGCTGTATTAACAAGTGCTACAAAAATAGCTGCATCTGAGTGATATTAATATGACCTTGTGTGATATGCAGTTTATTTAGGGTAACAATTGGCCTGTGAATTTAGCCAGTCCTTAGTAATCACGGTCAATGGATGCAATTTTGTTATCAGATTTGTTTCCTTGAGGATTAAGCGCATTTGGAGCACATCAACTTATTAAACTGACACTTAGTGGGCTTTATTACTAATGTGCACTAGATGAAGCGGTGTGGTCTGGATGAGGAACAGATGTGATAGCTAATTATGTGTAGAAAACACAGAGGTTTGATTATTTTAAATATGGGAAGGAAAACAACAATAATATACATTGTTCCATCCAAGTAACATCTGTGCATTTAAGGCGGCTGCAAAAAGCAATAGATTAAAGAAATATGGGTATGGAAGGGATTTATTTTGTGCTTGCGACTGGCTTGTGCCTTGACTTCCTATGCTAGGGAGTGGTTTGTGGAGCCAGCTGGAGGAGACAAAGCACATGTTGGGCTTTCAGAGGGTGCTTTGAAATTCTAGACCAGGGGATGGGAATGTTCTTTCAACAAGAGGGTGTGGCGAGAGGGGAAGATTGGCGCAAAGGAACACTCTGCAAGTGAGAGAGAATACAGAACCCTAAACGCTTTTTTACAAAGTTAAAGCATAGCTACAAAAGCTTCTCTTTGACCTCCTTTTAGATGAGTGATGCCTTTGGTGAGCAACCTGTTGCAGATTCTGCTCCAGTGGTGGGGAATCTTGTAAAACTCACCGACTTCCAAATAAGTGACCAGCTGCTGAAATCAACAAGGCTTGCATTGATATTCCAGTAGCTGAGGATGTTTAAACTTATATGGTTGCTATATATTTGAATTGCTAGCATATGCACCCTTTGTCTGGTTATCAATGTTTTAATTCAGAAGCTTTACATTTTTAAAGGGATTCCCTCAACTTAGAAATCACACTATATGAAACTTTTTTTTTACATACCTCCTCTTACCTATAAGAACAGGTAGCATAATGGTTACAGTAGCACATACGATGCATATAGGTGAATTTTTTTTTCGGTTTCTTTTTTTTGATTGAAGAGTTGCCAATGTGTTTCATCAGGGCCAGTGCTACCATTAAGGCAAACTAGGCGGTTGCCTAGGGCGCCGAGATTTGGGGGTGCCAAAAAGCGGTGCCCCCAATTTTTTTTTCCAGCGTTCCTGGGCTGGGCTGCCAGCGGCGCGCTGACATGTGTGGCTCAGACTCCCTCTCCCAGCGCAGCGGCCGCTCCACTTCTCCCGCCTCCCAGGCTTGCGGTGCCAATCAGCTGTTTGGCGCCACAAGCCTGGGAGGGGAGGAGAATTAGAGCGGGGGCGGTGTGCTCGGGGAGAAGGCGGAGCAGAGGTGAGCTGGGGTGGGGAGCTGCCGCACGGCTCCCGAGGGGGGGGGGGAAAGCTGCCGCGGAGGAGGGGCGCCTCAGGGCGGAGGTGGGGGGCAGGGAGCTGCCGCAGGGCTTTGGGGGGGGGGGAGAGGGCGCAAGGTGGAAGTTTCGCCTAGGGCGCGAAACTTCCTTGCACCGGCCCTGTGTTTCATTGTTTCTCTACAATATTATTATTTATTATTTGTTTGTTTTACTATAGCACCTCAGAGCCCTAGTCCTGGACCAGGACCCCATTGTGATAGGGGCTGTAGGAACACAGAATGAAAAGACAGTCCTCTTCCCTGATTGTTTGTGTGGGGCTTTCAAACAGCAGCAGGAGCGAGAAACCGTTTTTAAAAAAACAGGGAAATGTGATTGTAAAACCACAACAACTGGTTGGGAGATGTTGTCTCAGGTGCTACGCCTGCTACTACTTTTGCAAATGGTTGAATTCAGGTGTCTAATCTCCTTTTTGTAAAAGGCCATAATTTTAAGGAGCTTACACAAAATTGCATTTGCAAATCTTATATTGAAGAGGCATACAGGATTTAATATAAAGCCAACCTGCTTGCTTCCATAAGGTGCTGTGCTAGGCATGATGGAAAAAATGCTAAGTTGTCTAGAAAGAATGCGGGACCAATTTTGAAAATCCTATCCTTAAACATTGTCACGTGCTGTGCCTTTTCCTTGTGTCTAAGATAAATTTTCAGCATATGTTTATTTACTTCTCACTTGGTTTGTTTGTTTGTTTTGCCTACCAAATTGAATTTATGTGATTCTTCAAATGTTTTGCCTGTTATCAGAACAATAACTTCAGGACAGATTGATGGCCACACTATTTCTTGCAAATAAATGCTAATCGATCAATTGGTTTCTTAAACTGAAAAGACCTTATGATTGCCTTGGGACATTGACTAACACCTGGTGGTTGAACTGTTGCAGTGACTGGTTTCTCAAGGATTTTTGTGTAATTAATCACGTCTTAGAAGAAGGACAGAAAACAGAAATTACGGAGAGTTCTTTATTCTAGTTTCCTGGATAATACATCAAAATCCACCAAGGCCTTTTTAAGGACCTATCAACACCTTCCAAGGTTATGGTGTGATTCTCCTCTCAGGCTAACGTAAAGTCCACTGACTTCAAAAGAATTGCCTCTGATTTACACTGCTACACAAAAAAAGTGAAATCAGGCCCTTATATGGAAGATTTTATATTGGGAGTTTAATATAATTAGGAAATGAGAAGGTGGTGCAGACCTAGTGTGTGCTATATGATTGTATAGTATCCCCTCCCCACCCCTAAAATGGTGTTTATAAGGGGCCCCAAAGTACACCTCTACCCCGATATAACGTGACCCGATATAACACGAATTCGGATATAACGCGGTAAAGCAGCGCTCCGGGGGGGCGGGGCTGCGCGCTCCGGCAGATCAAAGCAAGTTCAATACAATGCTGTTTCACCCATAACTCGGTAAGATTTTTTTTGGCTCCCGAGGACAGCGTTATATCAGGGTAGATGTGTATTTTTACATTTACAATGGAAACCTCTTAATTAGCGCTCCTGGAAAAAATTTGCCATCGCATCCATCAGACTTCTGAATGAGAGAACCTTATTGAAAAGTCCTATAAAATTTAGTATAAATGAAGCATGGTGTTTCCATAGAAAATACTCGAAAACCTATAGAACTGAATAGAAAATGATGAGCCTGAGTTTATTTTTTCAACCATTCTCTAGAGTTCTAGAGAAGGGATTGTATTCTATATTGAATGGTTCAAGGGAACTTACAGAAAAGTTGGTTTATTTTTCTGTTTAATTCCAAAGGACTTTTCCATGAGGGTCGTAATCAATTATTGGTCAGTGGGTTTATGTTAGTAATCAGAATAAAAACTTTGATACATAAACACAAAATACAGTATTTCAGTGTTGTACACTGGCTTCATTTTTACTACCCCTAGATTTTTGTCAGCTTTTTGTGTTCAACTGATGAACTCGGAGGAGGTGAGATCGTGGGAGAGAATGAAAAACCGATAGCAAACTGGACCTTTAATTTGTAGTCTCTAAAGGCATAGTTTTCCACTAGATTGTCTGCCATAATGAGCACTGTTCTAGTACAACAAACTTAAGAGAAATTGACTCATAAAAATTAGTGACCATGACCTTCCTTGGACATCCCTTCATATAGCATTAAATGGTGCTATTTCAGCTCTACTTGTTGTTCCTCCTTTCTCAGCAGGAGGTTTGGGGGTGTGTGTGGGTGTGTGTCTTCTATATTACAATAATTCCAGCAGGCATTAACCAAGATCAGGGATCTGTGGTGCTGATGCTGAACAAAACACCAGAGTAAGAGAGTCTCTGCCTTGAAGAGCTTAAAATCGATAGACAAGGCAGGCACAAGGGGAGAAGTGGCAGATGTTTCCCTCTTTGGAATAGCATCTGACAACGTTCTTGGGTCCGTGATCTGCCAACTCTGATATATTTGACTAGTTTACCTTGCCCATATGTGCAGTATGTTTGAATATACAACGTGTGCTTACTTTGGATCCCCAAGTCCTTGGGGAGGCTTCTTCCTTTTCGTGGTAAAGTCGAGGGAAGGTGAGGTTGAAGACCTGGGTCTTGCATCCTGTTCTGAGCTGCAGTACATGGTCATTCTGATCTTTTCCTGAAGTGAATTTGCATGGTCTTGGGCCAGCTTCTGAGAAACCACGGTCTTTTGTTCTCACAAGTCTCATGTGAATGGTCGTGATTGCGGAGCAAGGTGATCCTTTGGGAAATTTGGGACAGTCCCATGGAAGGCCTAGAAGAGGAGTGACATCTGTATTCAAGTGGGAGCCACCTCTGAGAGAAGTGCACTGGGATGATATGCTCTTGAAAGCTTGTATTCGGCGGATGGGCTGCAGAACCGTTTGGAACTCCACTAAGGTTGTAGGTGTCACTCCCAGGAACAGTAAGTTATAGTAATGAAACCTGCAAGTTAAGAGCAATGGGTGTAATCTCTTCACCAGCCAGAAGTAAAAAAAGTAGGTTATTTTTTATAGCCATGGCTCTTTAGCTATTGAGAATCTGTGAGGCTGTTCAGAAGGACACAGGGGCTTTGGGTCATCTTAACTAGCTGTGCTTAGAAGATGACTTTCCACATGAACTACAGAGTAGATCACTTCTTTGTCACTTCCAACGTTGAGTGGCTCCTCCTCCCCTACCCACCCAAGGACACATCAATTGTCACACTCATCCTGTCCCATATCCTATCTCAGTGAGTTGTCATGATCAGCTGCTTTAGAGAAAGGTGCAGGAAAACCTGCCCCCAAAGACATTTTACTCCTAACACCCATTAGTTAAGAGCTTGGCTTAAACCCTGAATCTTAGAACTGGGGGAATTTTCCACCACTGCAGCGCAGCAGAAAAATGCCCCCTGCAGATTCTCTTTGCTTCCTTGCAGAAAATGGTTTCTGTGGGGAAGCAAAGAGAAGCTGCACCAGTACCCACTCACCCCTCCCCGGCAGCTCAGACATGTCTGTTCAGGCACCTGGGGGGAGTGGAGTCTGTGGATGCCCCAGCTTCCCAGGGACGTTAGTCCCAGCTGGGTTGGATGGGTGGGGGGGGGGGGGAAGGAGGAGAAGAGGACTGAGATGGAGTTCCCCCTCCCTCTTCCCTTCCCTGCACCAAGCCCCCTGAATCCGCACCCTGCCAAGCCTCACCCCCCTGCATCAGGAGCCCCCTACACCTGGAACCCCACCCCACTGAGCCCCAACCAGCTGCAACCTGACTCCCCCCTCCCACCGAGCCCCACTCCCTCAGCCTCTTCCCCCCCCACCACTGAGCCGTAACCACCTTCAGGTGAACTCCCCTGCAGAGTCCCATTCGCCCTGAACCCCACACCGAGCCCCCATACACCCAGATCCTCTCCACACCCAGACCCCCCCCTCCCCTACCGAGCTGTCTGCACCCAGATTGCACCACACAGAATCCTGGTACTCTTGTGGGAATTCTGCACCTAAAAATTTTAAAATTCTGCAAAGTTCTGCATATTTTATTGGTCAAAATAACAAAGTAACACAATAACAATATAATCCCACCATTTTCAAATACTTGTCAGCAAATAATTGAAAATGGTGTGATAATATATTGTATTATTTTGACAAAATATGCAAAATTTTAAAATGTTGTGAGCCGAATTTTTTATTTCTTGGTGCAGAAATCCCTCAGGAATATCTGATGCATGAGTGTGAAAACAGTCCATACAGAATTAATGAAATACAATCTATAACACTAATAAGTACATGCAGTGCAACATATGTAATTGGTGAGGCTATTAATGAAACTAAATTGTGCAGTTGTTGAAGATGGAAGAAGTGTGAGTACATGGATACACTTCATCAACAAGATGGGGATGACCAAATTGCTGCTTGTTGTTTTTTAATGTAGGGGTTACCTTCTGATATGAACCAGTTTTCGTTTATTGGTGGGCTTCCCTGCTCTCTAATTAAACTTTTGGGTCTGCTTTTCAGTTTTAAAAACTTAGGTTGGCTGAAAAATTCCAAGCCATAGATTTATCTTTTTGATGCTCGTTAAATAATTTGGGGTTGGGCTTTGGTATTATTTGAATGCTAATTATTATGGTACAGAGTATTCTTCTGAGTGGGTTTTCCTTAAATTACGTATATCTGCTGATATCTGTTCACTAGAGTGACTGAAAGATGGTATCATTTAATTAAAGCAGGAACAAACAAGAGGATTACTGTAATCTGGGGGAGGGGGAAAGGCAGTCACATGCTAGAGCAGAGTGTATGTATTCTGCATGAATGCATGGTGAAAATATATATGGTTCGGTGGGTGCAAAAATGGTAAATAGAAATCTTTTAAATCATCTGCCAGACACTGGACTATAAATACTTAATATCAAATATGAATGTTCTCATTTACATTTAAATGGTTGAGGTTTCCTTGATAATCTGTCTCGTGTAACATAAAAGTGTCCTGTTGTTGCAGATATTTCTTTTAATGAAAGTAAATACCATAGTCAAAGATATTAATGTGCTTCACCCAGCGATCTGTTTCCAGGTACTGAGTTCCTATAAATGACCTTTATCATAGTTACAAGCTTTTATTTGTGAAGTGTTTTTGCATTGGAGAGTAGAGACTTTCACTGTTGGTCTGGGTTGAATTTATTATTAATAACCAGGCCTTTAACGCGGTCAGTTTACTCAGGGATTGACTACATGTCACATTCCTCTCCCTCAATTTTACATTGTGATGAGTCAAAGGTGTAAGATGAGACGGGGGGTAAGAGTTCAGGGGAAGGAGGGTTTGGTGAGTGGGAACTCAAAGCCAGAAATGAAAAGCTGCAAGACAAGTAGATCTGGTGCACTTCTTGGAACACAGATATGGTCACTAACCTATCTCTTTATAAAAACACTTGAATCTCTGCAGGCAGTTGATAAAACACAAATGATCCTCCACGGCAGAACAGAATGAAATCCCTGCACTGTGCTTGTACCAGTTTGAAGGGTTTAACAGCTCTCTGTTCAGCACTTGCTGCATATGTGTTTTTGCCCAGAACAAGTTGCTTAAAACTGGTAGAAATTATTTGGAATCCAGTGTGGCCTTGTGCTGCTATGTGCCTCATGCCTTTTCTCCTTTCAGCTTAATATAGCAGTGCATGTCTTCACTGAGAGGTTGCAAATTGTTTCCTTCTCCCTCCATGTGGCTTTCTTTGCTCTAGATATCCCTGTAACACTTTGCTTCATGCAGACAGCATTACATAAGAATGGCCATACCGGGTCAGACCAAAGGTCCATTCAGCCCAGTATCCTGTCGGCCGACAGTGGCCAATGCCAGGTGCCCCAGAGGGAGTGAACCTAACAGGTAATGATCAAGTGATCTCTCTCCTGCCATCTATCTCCACCCTCTGACAGACCGAGGCTAGGGACACCATTCATTCATGCAGTCCAGTGAGACTGCTACAAGTCAGCCAGTAGGGGATGCTATAGGGACATGGTGTCCTCCACTCTTCTTGCTAGGTAGTTGAATCTCATAAACACAGACCTTCCTGCTTGCCAGCGAAGTACGGCAATGAGAATATTAATTGTTCATTCATCTCAGCGAGTAGCATGACCTTAGGTATCCAGAAAGGCTCATCCGATTAATATGCTCCCAGCAAGATGTAGAGGTCATGTAAGCCATTTTATATTAAGCTGGTTACTTCATTACATCTGACTTAAAGTGGTTAAGCCAAAATATACACCCTCTTGCAATGAAGATTTCAATAGTTTGATCACAAGCCATTTGCTTAGTGGTGGTGGTTTTCACTGCCATGTGAGAGACCTGGTCTTGGTTCCTTGTCCTGGGAACTTGTCTTGAGTGTAGACTCAGCCTCGGGGGTGGAGGAGGAATGCCTCTCTCTCGGCGGCAAAATTCTTCTCTGATTAATTTAAGAGCCGTCTCCCCCATCCTCTGAGAAGCACAGAGGCCCTTTAGCATTGCTCCAGAGTCATGTGAATGTATTTTGTCTGATACACGCTCTGCTCTAACAGTGTGTTCAAAATTGGGAAGAGAGCTTCAACCTGTCCGGATTCTGTGTTTGTAAAACAATTGAGACTTGTCAGGCTCTTTGGGTATTCATAGAAGAAACAATCAGTTATAACACAGCAGAGGAAGCTGCCACTTAGCTGTCAGGTCATGCCTTGTCCAGAGCTAGCATCGTCAAAGTCAAGAGTTATTTTTCCAGTTCATTTAGTAATCTCTCTCTCTCTCTCTCTCTCTCTCTCTAAGACCTTGGATATCAGGTTTCAGTTATAAACAACTTTCTTCATTTTAGTTATAAATCTCAGATGATGTGTGTTGAAACACTGCCACAATTTAAAACTGTATGAGAGTAATATTAAAACATTCCCTATAAGTTCTTTGCTTTCTCCTCCACTTAATCCAGATTTTTTTCTGCAACCTTGAAAAGTCATGACGGACAGAAATGACTTTCCATGTGCACATGTACCTTCTTGAACAAATTAAATGTATATGTCTAAATCAGCATTTGAGTTTAGAGGGAGATGCTCAAGGCATGAAGTTAAAACCTTAGCCCAAGTGCTTTATTTGTGAGTTGAAGTAAAAGAAACACAAAATTTGCTTCAATCAGTCAAGAACTTTTAATAGACTTCAGTTCCTGGCATTTTTTGTTCAGTAAAATGAAAGCAAATACTATGTACTGCAGTGTTTTTTAAAAATGTGAAACCTAAGGCCCAGATCAATTTAATTATGCGTGCGCGCTTGCTCTCTGTCTTATGTTGAGGTCTTTGGCACATTTGTATCTTGGTTGAGTGCCAATTTTGCAGCATTTGTGGTGTGCCAAAGTCTGCAGTGTTTTTATGGGTGAAGTGTCTCATTTTGCTGTGTGTTGGAAGAGGTCTTCAAAGACAATGTCTTAGATTGGTGAGATACCCACATCTTTCTTTTAAATCAAAGCTTTTTTTTTTTTTCCACCTTCCAACAGAACCTGTGTGAGTTTTTTCACCTACTTTAGTAGTGAGAACCTTGCATTGAGAGAAGCTGTTCACACATGTCTAGCTCTAGGGGTTCTGTCCCTTAGGCAAACAAGCAAACGTGTCACTGCTAGCCCACAATAATCCAGACCATTTCATGGCTTGCAGTGATATTGCCTCTTCAGCCTATGTGGCAATATAGGCTGGCCCCATATTCCAATAATGTAATGGGGAATTCTAAGATTCATCTCTAACTGGTTTTCTCCGTATTGTTAGATAATAATCAGAGTGCATGAGACCTTCGTACGTCATATTGACAGAATTCAATAGTGCATGTTTGTGAACTTGCATCTTAAGGCTTGAAATTTTTTTTCTTCTGTCTTCTCAGTGGAATTTTATGAGCGTATGATAGTTAGAATGTGCTATTCTGGAGCCAGTGTGCTGTCCAGTGTTCCATGGTTTGACTTGTATTGGCAAGGAATTATTACCAAAGAGGTGGGTTGCATGCATTCTGGGTTCCAGTTTTTTTCAATAAATGCTTTGGCTGGGCATTGGAGATGCAATGTATTAGCCCGTGTACACTCTTTTTTAAAGCCATATAGTTATTCACACATTGCCCTTTCATTGAAATTTCCAGCTGGACTGTGGGTTAGTTCAGCACCTTTTTGAATTTCAGAAGACAAAACCCCACTAGATGGGTTCACTGTCAAGGCAGGTTCAAATGTGTGGTCTGGGTTGGCAACCTTAATGTTATCGCTTTTAAATTAATGAGCGGATGTTTATTAAAGTTTAGTGTGTAATAATCAACCCTCATTGTCTTGCAGAGAAGCTGGCATGGGGGGTTGTGTGTGGGGGAAGCGGGAAAAGGCCTTTGTTTAAGGTGTATAGGCCTGTGTTTATGGCTTGCTGCTGGAACAGTGCGCACATGGTACTTTAGAGATTTAGGCCTGTACATTTCAAACTGCTCTTGCTTTAAAAGAACAGACCAGTCTGGCGCACCAAGGAGTCAAAGCAAAACCAGAGCTCAGGGTTTGTTTGCTTAGATCATTGAGAAGCAGAGATTTTTAATGCTGTTGCCACCTTTACAAACGAGGTGCTTGATGCAACCAAAACCACATCAGGTGGTTGATAGGGAGTACGGCGTCAACAATTAAAAGTTTGTTAGCTGTGTGCCAGGAAGTGCTTATCAAAAATGATGAGGAACTCTCCAGCTTGATTTTCAGATGCAAACCAACCATGCAGAACAAGAATTGGCTTAAATTGACTTGAAACTCCTAGACTCTCTTGATGCCAGAGTAGCAGATGGCCTGTTGTCACTGCAGACAAAAATTATGTTAATTAATATATTACAAAACTGACTCTAGTTGAACATTTATTTTTTTTATGAGCATGTGATTATCAGCTTTTTTAGAAGATGAAATTTGGGAATAGTTGGACTGATTTATTTCTGACAGTAGAGAGAGACTCTAAAATAGCTTTCTGGAGATTTAATATGCTGGGGTTTTTTGTGCTGTAGTAATTAAAAATGGTTATAATTCATCCAGTTGGCAGGGTCACAGTTAAAGAACCTTGCATAAATTAATTTGAAGAGTTTGTAAATATATTGCCTAACTCTGTAGTGTTGTATATAAGAGTGTGCCTATAATAAAGGACCAGAGACCCTGTAGGATTGATGGACCCCAGCATTAAGCCACTTTTCCTAGAAGTATGAATATATTTAATGATTAGTTTAATTACCCCCAATAATAGCTGGTGATCCCGGGTTCTACTCATTCAGCCGTATGTTGAATTCACGTAGACTACGTTCTCTCCTTTGTGTCAATTGGAGTTGCCCGTCCACATCTGGGATGCTTTTAGTTCAAGTTGTCTAAAGTCAGTCGGGTGTATCTAAAAAAATGTAACCCTTCTAACTGATGTTAAGTGGCAGATTTTCAACCTGGGGATTTAGTTGCACAACTCCCTAGTACAGGCTCCAGCAAATGGCTAAATTCTGGTGCTGCTTGTTCAAAAATTAATTTCTGAAAGGGATAGGGAGAGCCATGTTTCAGTTCACTCATTTTGAACGATTAAAAGGCATAGAAAGATTTTTCCCTTCCTACATGCAGGGGTCCTCCGTACCCAGTGCCAGAGACCTGTTTTCCCACTCCTGGGAACAAAGTGGATCAGACCCAAGGTCTGTCTGGTCCAGTTTGACAGCAGCCAGTATCAGGTGCTTCACAGGAAGATGCAAGATCCCTACCATAGGGAGATGTGGGATAATCCCCCCCTCTCCCCCCTTCGGTTAGCTTTCATCCTGATCTCTTATAGTTAGAATCATAGAATATCAAGGTTGGAAGGGCCCTCAGGAGGTCATCTAGTCCAACCCCCTGCTCAAAGCAGGACCAATTCCCACCTAAATCATCCCAGCCAGGGCTTTGTCAAGCCGGGCCTTAAAAACCTCCAAGGAAGGAGATTTCACCACCTCCCTAGGTAACCCATTCCAGTGCTTCACCACCCTCCTAGTGAAAAAGATTTTCCTAATATCCAACCTAAACCACCTCAACTGCAACTTGAGACCATTATTCCTTGTTCTGTCACCAGGTACCACTGAGAACAGTCTAGATCCATCCTCTTTGGAATCAACTTTCAGGTAGTTGAAAGCAGCTATCAAATCCCCCCTTATTCTTCTCTTCTGCAGACTAAACAATCCCAGTTCCCTCAGCCTCTCCTCATAAGTCATGTGCTCCAGCCCCCTAATCATTTTCGTTGCCCTCTGCTGGACTCTTTCCAATTTTTCCACATCCTTCTTGTAGTGTGGGGCCCAAAACTGGACACAGTACTCCAGATGAGGCCTCACCAATGTCGAATAGAGGGGAATGATCACATCCCTCGATCTGCTGGCAATGCCCCGACTTATACAGCCCAAAATGCCGTTAGCCTTCTTGGCAACAAGGGCACACTGTTGACTCGTATCCAGCTTTTCGTCCACTGTAACCCCTAGTTTCTTTTCTGCAGAACTGCTTCCTAGCCATTCGGTCCCTAGTCTGTAACAGTGCATGGGATTCTTCCGTCCTAAGGATTGGTTTAAACCTTGAAGCATGAGGTTTAATATCCCTTCCAAAATTCCACCCAGGTTACCTTCAGTAATATGTAGAACCACACTATCCACCGCTTTTTCTCACTTACTAACTTCACAAGACTTTAATTTTCTTGTAGCATGTTTACTGGGTAGAGCAATGCACAGAGCTTTCCTTTCTTTTATAACCAAACCAACTTTAGTTGGCTGGAATCACTTTTCCTTCTCGGAGAGACAAATTTTGCTGTACTGTAAACCAGCCTAGCACATGTTAACAATGGACCTTGAAAGAATCTTATCTGGGCGATAAAGATTGGCTGCTTTCCCTGGGTTGATGCACTTTGCACCTAAGTGAGATTTGCATACTCGGCAACTTCTCTTGGAGAGATGACTTTGGTATAAGGTCTACGATGACGTGTTCTGGGGAAAGGAGCCAGCTGTTGTCTGGAGCAGTGTTCCCTCTAATTTTCCCCTTGCATGTGTGGAATGAATTTTGTTATATGCACCAGTATGGAGGTGGTGTGTGACATGTTGGTGCAAAATTCATGTAGTGGGGGTGGAGCCGAGGGGTTTGGAATGTGGGAGGGGGCTTAGGTCTGGGACAGAGGGTTGGGATGTGGGTGGGGTGGGGGATGGGGGTCGGGGGGGGGTACTTCTCTTGGGGCTGGGGGAGGGACGCCCCACCCCAGCCACAGCAGGGCCAGGGCTGGGTTGGGGCGGGAGGGGCACCTCTCCCCCGGCCACAGCAGATCCGGGCTGGGCTTGGGGTGGGGGGGAATGCCTCTCCCCGCTGTGGCAGGTCTGGGACTGGGGGAGGGGCATCCGCAGCCCTGAGTCCCTGCGCGGTGCTTAATAGGCTGCTGCGTGGCTGTGCAGCTTAGAGGGAACTTAGCTCTGGAGTATGGATGGGATTTGGTGGTGCTCTAATTCACCGTTGTATATATTTTGGTACGACTACGATATCCCCAAAAGTATTACAAAATCGGGGGTTGTTTATTCTTCTTTGTTCTTCTTCTCTAAGTTGTATCATCGTAATAGAAAGAAAGTTCTAGATAATTGTAATGTCCTAGTCAATGGCTCTATTGCCCAAGATAAGTTTCTGTTGTTCAGAAAATTATCTTGATTGTAAACATTTATGGTAGCACCCAAGTTCCCACAGCGGCTTGGGGCCTTGTCATGCTGGATACAGTAATTGTGAAAGTTTTTTAAACCTTGCTGATATGCCGAGGTCACTGAATCAACATCTGAATGGGGGAGTGAAACTGTTCTCCATCTGATCGGGAAGGTTATGAGTAAGTTTTATACTGTAAAAGGGGTGTGAAGTCTGGTGATCAGCTCCCAGAGTGGGAGGTGTCATCTCAAAATCCACTGCCATATTTGGGAACTTTTGGTTTGTCCAGTCTCAGCAAAGAGGCCAGCGATGGATTGGGCATGAAGACTGCACTGCCCTTTCAAGAGGTTTTTCCCACATGTTGTCATTATGACTTTGGGCAAATTACTTCATCTACTGTGTCTTGGTTCCCCCATCTGTAAAATGGGATTGATGCTTCTCTACCTCACAGGGGCATTGTGTGGATAAAAGCCATTAATTATTGATTTGTGCGGTGCTCAGGTACTACAGCAATGAGGGCCATATAACTAGGTACCTTTACAGACAGAAGGATAATAGCTTCCAGGTGTACTGAGACGTAATTCATGAGTGTTTGCGAAGTGCTTTGAGATCCTGGGTGGAACATGCTATTCAAGCCATCTTTAGTTGCTTTCTTCTTTATCCTGTGGATTGAAAGCGAACTAAGAATTATATGAAACGTGGTGCTTATTTTAGAAAATCCTGAAGGGAGCACTGAATTTGTGCTGAAGGTCCTGGAGTTTTCAAGGAAATGGATTTGTTTTGAGTAAACTGTGAGGGACTGTGAATGCCTGTGAGAGTTCTTTTTAATTGGTCTACAGCTGTTGCTATTTTTCTTCATGCTCTTGCTATTAACTTACTCTCCACTGTTTCCCAATTTAGTTTCTGCTATTGGTGCAAATTGGATCATGCATCTGTCTTGTGCATTGAAAAATAAAATAAATCAAAGTGCTTTCTGCCTAATACATGTCTGTTCTTGAGGAAAAACTGTTGACTTAGGCAATAGCGGGTGGTGGGTACAATGGGATTATTTTAAGGACACAGCAGGTTTACATTGTGTCCTACTTCCCACCCCCCCCATCCTGACAAACACACTGAATTGGAAATTGAATTGTCACTTATGCTGGTAACAACTACTTTAGTGTTAAGTTCATGATGATGCTTTGATTGTAAACCTTTGATCTCACTTGCTCATGACTTTCTGGGGGGAAAAATGCTCTCCCATCTTTGTCTGAAAATGCCCTTGCTTGGGATCAGTCCACAAATGAATTATTTTGGAGAGAAGTTTGGACACAATCTGTTCACCCTGTTCTGAATTTTCTTGAAATATGCCGTCAGGCTTAGTCCTAAAGCTGTGGCGGTTAGGTTTAGTGTTGACCTATGCATCACTAGCTGGCAGTGCAGAACAGTTTGGGTTAGTAACGTTTTGTAATGGTTTAAGTTACTGTGTGACACAATAGTTTTAGCTCAGGGATCGGCAACCTTTGGCACGCGGTCCATCAGGGAAAGCCGCTGGCAGGCTGGGCCGGTTTGTTTACCTGCAGCGTCCGCAGGTTCGGCCGATCGCAGCTCCCACTGGCCGTGCCACTTTCCGCAGCCCCCATTATCCTGGAACGGCGAACCGCGGCCAGTGGGAGGTGTGATCGGCCAAACCTGCAGATGCTGCAGGTAAACAAACCGTACCGGCCGGCCAGTGGCTTTCCCTGACTGGCTGCGTGCCAAAGTTTGCCGATCCCTGTTTTAGATGGTGATGTAGTTTACCTAACTCATTTTTGGCTTCTAGTCCTCTTCCCATAGTATAGCAGTTAGGTATAATACCAGTATGATTGGACTAGAGAGTATTTTCTTAGACTGAGCAAGACGACGGTTGGGCAGCAGGCCCGAATCACCATTTGAGCATCGCTCTGTTTGTGTACAAGATTGCTTTGCAGTCAGGGCGCTGGAACAACTTTTGCAGTGTGGGTGCTGAGAGCCATTGAACCAAACTGTAAACCTTGTATATGATGGAAACCACTTCAAGCCAGGGAGCAGCTCTAGTTCGAGCACCTCTAGTCAGGGCCGGCTCCAGGCACCAGCCCACCAAGCTTGTGCTTGGGGCGGCACCTGGAGGGGGGTGGCGCCGTGCTCCGGCTGCTGGGGAGAGCGGAGCCCTGGCTGGGCTCTCCGCCCTCCCTCCGGCACTCTGGCCACCGGGGAGAGTGGAGCCGCGGCGGGCTCTCCGCCCTCCACCTGGCGCTCTGGCCACCACTCCACCCTCCCCCCGGCGCTCTGGCCACCGGGGAGAGCGGAGCCGCGGCGGGCTCGCCGCTCTCTTCCCGGCACTCTGGCCGCCGGGGAGAGCGGAGCCCCAGCCGGGCTCTCCGCCCTCCTCCCGGGGCTCCGGCCACCAGCGGAGCCGCGGCAGGCTCGCCGCCCTTCCCCCGGCACTCTGGCCGGTCGGGGAGAGCGGCCTGTGGCCGGGCTCAGTGCCCTCCCCTGCCGTGCTGCAGGGGGGCAGGGCGGCGGGCGGCTTTTTTGCCTGTGGCGGCAAAAAAGCCAGAGCCGGCCCTGCCTCTAATTCCAGCACCTATGTTTGCAGCTGAGAAGAGTTGAAGGATTCTTGGACATTGAGATCTCAGACTCAGATTGAGACTAAAGGGAATTAAGGACACATTCATGAAACTGCTAAATGAACCTGGAGCTGGTCAAAAAATTGTAGACTTTATGGGAAAACTCACTGAAATTTCTGTACTTTTGAAAGGGATGAATTTATATTTATTTGCAATGTTTGGTTTTGGAAATTTGGGGTTTGTATTTCCTTTCCTTCCCACCCTCCCACCTTTCTCATTTGGCCTTTGAAAAAGGAGACAAAGCAGAACTGGAGGAGAAGAAAGAAGAGGGGCCGGGAGAATAGAAATGTTTCATCTGGGGTTTTGTAATCATAGAATATCAGGGTTGGAAGGGACCTCAGGAGGTCATCTAGTCTAACCAGGTCCAATCCCCAGACGTATTTTTGCCCCAGATCCCTAAATGGCCCCCTCAAGGATTGAACTCCCAACCCTGGGTTTAGCAGGCCAGTGCTCAAACCACTGAGCTATAGCAAAAGGGAGGTTTTTTTAAATGGTGTTTTTTAGTAACTAAACAGTTTTTTGACCAGCTGTAATTAGAACAACATGGGAGTTAGGAGCTGATACCTTCTTGAGACTCACATGGGATCAACTGAAAGTAGGGTTTAAATTTTCATAGAGTATTTCCCAGAGCTCACCATGCTCCTCTACCCCCGTTCCCCGCCCCATTCTCTGCAGGGGGGGCTTTAGCTGCAGGACCGTTGGTCTCCCACCTAGAGGTCATCTCCCATGCTCTACTGTGGCCATGTGACTGCCATGACATGTGCGTCCTCTCACTAAGAGGTTGAAGCCCCAGGTATCAATGGAGGGTAAGGTGATCGTGTCACTGAGCATTTAAAAATATTTGTAGCCCCATTAATATATTAAAATAGAGGTAAATTTTTGGAAGAAGGTGGCAGTGTTTTGAATTAATTGGTGTGAAGTAACTGAGAAAAAGGGCAAAAATGGGGACTAGGAAATGTGCAGAGATAAATTAACCTATACTCCAAGGCTGGAGCCACCTAACGAAGAATACCATTGTATTAGTTAATTTTGATAAACATGGGCTTATAATTGAGAATTTCCAGGCATTGTGCAAGAGCGCTATAATGCACATTGTATAGTTGGGGAATGTATAGTTGGGGAAGCCCAGCATTAATACATTCTTTACCTTGGGTGGAGAAGAGAAGTCGTTTCTGGAAGAAATGGGGAGTGAGCCTCAAGACACATCCAGAAATTCAGATATTTTATCTGAAGTTTACCCAGTGTAAACATAAAGGCTTGATCCAGCCTGTTGGAGCCTATGGAAGGACACCCAGTGAGTTCAGTTGCTATTGGTACTGGCCTGTAGTTCTGCTATCAATAATCTGTTGATGCTGTGAGCACTTGGTTAACTGAAAATCATTCCAAACCTCTGCCCATGGTTTGTCTTTCTAGTTAACTCAAGTCCTGTCTTGGCTTCACTAGCTTTTCTCAGTGCGGTGGGGCCAGTCTCAAGAATGTCTGCTGTCTGTTTCTCTAAAACTTATCTGCTATGGCCCTTTCTTCTTCTTCCCCAGAGTGTTTGCTCTGTGCCTCGAGGCCCTATGTCTGTAGGCCATACGTCTGTTTTCATCTCAAATGATGCTTATTCTTTTCCAGTGTGTCCGAAACCCCCCATTGTGTGTGTGCCCCTGAGTATGTTGGCAGGCTGGGTGTGGGGGGAGGCATTTTTCCTGCTGCTTGGTTACTTTTGTGACTCAGCTCGGCCTGGTAAGCAAGCTAACTGACCCGCAAGCTATGTTTTACATCTCAGCTGTTTGAGATGCATAGGTGAGATGCGTACATCAGATGCTGTTCAAAGGCAGCACTTGTTCAGCTCACTGTCAGTGGTGTCTGATGTTACCATATCTTTTCCCCTTTGTCCTTAGAATAGCAGAGAACTGTGGTAAATGTATGGGATCAATTAAGAACATAAGAACGGCCATACTGGGTCAGACCAAAGGTCCATCCAGCCCAGTGTCCTGTCTGCCAACAGTGGCCAATGCCAGGTGCCCCAGAGGGAGTGAACCTAACAAGTAATGATCAAGTGATCTCTCTCCTGCCATCCAGCTCTACCCTCTGACAAACAGAGGCTAGGGACACCATTCCTTACCCATCCTGGCTAATAGCCATTAATAGACTTAACCTCCATGAATTTATCCAGTTCTCTTTTAAACGCTGTTATCGTCCTAGCCTTCACAACCTCCTCAGGCAAGGAGTTCCACAGGTTGACTGTGTGCTGTGTGAAGAAGAACTTCCTTTTATTTGTTTTAAACCTGCTGCCCATTCATTTCATTTGGTGGCCCCTAGTTCTTATATTATGGGAACAAGTAAATAACTTTTCCTTACTCACTTTCTCCACATCACTCATGATTTTATATACCTCTATCATACCCCCCCCCCCCCCCCCAGTCTCCTTTTTGGGAAATATTGACTTGCGTTGTTTGATGTAGCACTTTCCTCTGACACCATTAATTACGTGAGCTGGTGGTGTGATGAAGCAGACAAGAATCCTGAGGGGTGCACTCCAGCATTTTGCTACAGTCCCAGTGAAACTTGTTGCTGAGTTAACATTTCCTAGATTTTGTTATTTAAGACCGGGGTTCAACAAAGTGCTTAAGCAAATGCTTAAGTTTTATTAAAATCCTTGTGACTACTCCCATCCTTAAAGTTAGGCACTTGTTTATGTGCTTTTCTGAATCAAGGACTGAACATGCATGCACAAGCACAATAAAAACTACTTGTGGCCTCATGATTATGGGGTGAAATGCCTACTTGTAGTGTTTGGTCCTGACATGAAAGGATGTCACAGCAACAGAGAGGTGTTTTGGAAATCAAGAGTGAGGAGTGGTTATTTGTGTATCTTTGTTTTTGTTTTCACTAACTGGTGGTTTAAACTAAATGTCTCATTTTTAATATCGCTTACCCAGCTGATGAATCCTTGTATTTCTCTTTGCTGTACTTTGTAAATGAGACACTACCCTTTTAGAGGTAGAGGCGTGACCTGGTGCTCTGAGTATGGGAACACAGAATTATTGGATTGGAACTTGAGTTGTGACAGTGATTCATCCCTCGGTAGCTTCCAAGGAGTCCCAGGGAACTTCTCTGGCTCAGTTTCCCATCTGAAATGGGGATGGTACTGTGTACTCTTCAGTCTCCAGGACTCTATTTTCTCCAATAACCATTTTTCTCAGTGCCTGTATCTGTGCCGCTTCCCGAAGGTCTTAAAATGTGGCAAAGAGAACACAGTACGAGAGTCAAGGAGGATGTGTAAGGATGTAAAAACAAACACATACGTTGACAGAGTGGTGCATTTGCTCAGAATGGCAGAGAGATGTGCCCTTGCTAACAGGCATATTCATATGCAAGTCTGTTGTCAACTCTTCTGTTTTTTTCTATGGCCATTTCTGTGAGTTTCTGTTTTCCTTTTAGTGCTAGTCCTGAATGTATGCTGGCTTTACTGTTGTAGGATCATAACCAAGAGTAACTTTCCTGCGTTAAGCTGACAGAAATGGCAGCTTGCCCTAATTAATGTTTTTATTGAATTTTTAGTGGTGTACGTTCTGTAGTGCACTCCATTCATTTTATCGAGGAAGGCAGTAGTAAGATACTAAAATTATTTGCTTTGGACTTTGATAAGACCACACCAGCCCCAAATGAAATCTAAACTACATCAGCCACAAAGTAAGAGTGGACTTGGCTCATGCTGGAAGTTCTCAGATGCAGTGAAACAAAACCACTTCCGTTCTGCCATGGATTGTGCTCTGTCAGAGTCCTCATGCCATCTCAAAGTGCCCCAGTCATAAGCTGCAAAAAGATACTACTATTAATTTACAGCCACTTCTTTTGCTTTCAGGGTATTGTGTTACCAGGCTCATGGCACTCCCTGAATTCTGGACAGTGGCCCAAAATGGCGAAGGGAGAGAGTTTAGTATATTAACTATCTTCTATTTTTTTCCTCTTAGAAACAAAAGTAGGTTACTGTGGTATGTCCCCCACCCCACGTACTTTCCTGACTGAAAAGTTTTGAGGTGGTTTAGTTGGGTGGATGTGGTGTGTTTTTTTCAGCAGGGGGGTAGACATACGTGAGAAGTCTCAATAGTTTTCATTTACATCTTGTGTCCATATCTATGCATATCAGGTACCCAGCTGTCAGTGCGGCAGAAGGACCAAGGGCAAGATATTACAGCAGTGACAGGGAGGGGAATGAAGAGATGTCGCTGATGACAGCAGGAGGGTGAAGTGTGCAGTTGGGAGATTATCCTGTGGTCTCGGTGTTGTTCTGCAATGACCTTGAGCCTGCTGCTTTCAGTCTTGGAGAAGAATAGCAATTAATGAGAAGGTTCGTCTCTGCTGCTATACTGTCCCCTCCAATAACTTGGATGAGGGGAGTTAAGTAGCTTTGAGCATCAAAAAGGGTCATAAATATAAACAGATCATATGACTTACAGCAGTGGCTCTCAACCTTTCCAGACTACTGTACCCCTTTCAGGAGTCTGATTTGTCAGGTATACCCCCAAGTTTCACCTCACTTAAAAACGACTTGCTTACAAAATCAGACATATAAATTAATGGAGATACCCTATCTCCTAGAACTGGAAAGGACCTTGAAAGGTCATCGAGTCCAGCCCCCTGCCTTCACTAGCAGGACCAAGTACTGATTTTGCCCCAGATCCCTATGTGGCCCTCTCAAGGATTGAACTCACAACCCTGGGTTTAGCAGGCTAATGCTCAAACCACTGAGCTATCCCTCTCCCTCTCCCCTAAAAATAAAAAAGTGTCACCGCACCCTATTACTGAAACATTGCTTCCTTTCTCATCTTTACTATATAATTATAAAATAAATCATTTGGAATATAAACATTGTACTTCCATTTCAGTATATACACCCCCTGGAGTTGGAAGGTTGTGTATTTTGCAGTCAGTCACCTTCCAGAAACTTTTCACATCTGAGACTTAGAATTAATTTTATCAGAAAGAAAATGAAGTTATATTATCTGTATTTCATCAAATTTATATTCATCACCATTCTGAATGCTAAAACCAGCTATAAGCTGCACTGTCACGGCCAATCCATTACGTTTTCAGGGCAGTTAGCAATCTATTGTCCAGTCCAATGGCCCTTTCACTTTTGTTGTCTTAGCGTCAAATCAAATGACTAGCAGCAAAATATACTTATCATCACCACTGCTGCTGCTTGCAAATCTGTAAATGTGTATGTTTGGCTTTTTTCTCTTTAAAGGGCACTAGAGGAATTTCGGGATTGCTTGAACTAGTTGTGTGCTGATGTACAGAAGATGCATTGCTGTTACTATCCACTCCTAGCAGACTGCCCGTGATGTCCGCAGACAATAAGGGGCATGCTTACAATGTAGGTTCAGAAAGTATAGGGGGAGAGAGCGGTGGGTCTTGGTGTTGGCTTTAAAGCATTAGAAGCTCTGGGGTGAATCCATGGCTCTGTTACAGACTTCCTGCATAACCTTGGGCAAGTCACTTCATCTCTGTCTGCCTCATCTATAAAATGGGGAAAACGATATTTCCTTCCTCCCACCTTGACTGCTTTGTAAGTTCTTTGATGCAGAGACTGTGTGTGTGTGTGTGTGTGTGTGTGTGTGTGTGTGTAATGCCTAGCACTGTGGTGCCCCAGTGTTAGGTGGGGATTCTGGGTATTACCAGACAAAGAGTGACCCAGAAGTTCTTGGTATCGTTGGCTGGAGGTTCCATTAAATAATTGATAGTGGGAAGTTTTTCAAAGATGACTTCAAAAGTCACTGGAAATTGAGCACCTCGCTGGCCTTTTGTATCTTTGAAAAATCTTCACTGGACGGCACTTACTGTTCACAGCAATCAGTGGTGTTAAGATTTCCTTGCTTTAAAAAAAAAAAAAAATGAAATCTGAAAATATGAGGCGGTCTGGTTTGCATTTCCTTTTACTGATTTGAAAGCAAAAGCCTCCATACCAATAGCATCTGCATTCCACCTTTCTGCCAACTTTACATAGACATTTACCACGAGGGAGAAATATGCTCGTGTTCTTGTTGTGTAACTTGCCACTTTTAGTAAAGTGAGCTTCATTCAGGTTGATTTTATTATGCAATTTTTTTGAGCAGGGCGGACGAGATGTTATTGGAACAAATAAGTAGTGCAATCGTAGAGCGGTGACGATGCACCATTAGGAAGTATTTCAAAGTAAGTAGACACCTTAATGAGTTCAGAATATTGGCTTTCCCTTACAAGTGGCCAGATACATGAAGGGAGATAAATCCAAAGATCAGCTGCCCTATAAATCTCTAGTTTTCAAGTTTCTGTCTGTACCTTAGCAGCATCTCCAATCAATAGTGCAAAGGCATCAGAAATGCCAGTTTGTCAATATCCGGGGCCTGATTCTAATCACACAACAGTTTATACTAACATAGCTCCATTCAGCCCCATTGTGTTCCATTCCATCTTCAGAGGGCATTATTGCAGGTTTCTAGGAGCATTTATAGCAGACTCCTTCAAATCCATTTTTTTTCCACCATTGGACTTTATGAAGGTATTTTGAATGCGTCTGAACATCTTTAGCATTGCATATTGATAATCCCCAGAACCTTGCAGTAGAATAAAATGAAGTACCCTTTTTTCTCCTGGAACTAGCCATCCATTGTTTTCTACAAATGTGTTTTTGATTAATCGTCCTTAATGGAGGCTGGGGGACCTGGGGCTACTGACACATCCTCTCTCAGAAGAAAGAGACTTACTGTCACAAGAGATCTCCATCGCTACCCAGTGAACCTTTCCTGGGTGTCTGGCTGGTGAGTCTTGCCCACATGCCGTATTTGTGGTCAGGAAGGAATTTTCCTCCAGGGCAGAATGGCAGAAGCCCTGGGGGTTTTCCACCTTCCTCTGCAGCGTGGGGCACGGGTCACTTGCTGGAGGATTCTCTGCACCTTGAAGTCTTCACACCACGATTTGAGGACTTCAATGGCTCAGACACAGGTTTGATACAGGAGTGGGTGGATGTGATTCTGTGGCCTGCATTGTGCAGGAGGTCAGACTAGATGATCATAATGGTCCCTTCTGACCTTAAAGTCTATGATTCTAACCTCACTACCTGGCTGGTTCAGATGGTTTCCGTCATGAACACACACTGGGCTGTTTATCTTTCACCAAGGTGTGCCTTTATTCCCTTCTTACGTAGCAATACTGTGCAACACAGGCTTACAGGAAGGATAGGCTTCCCTGTAGCCCAAGCTCACCTTCTGAGCTGCCCCTTGCTTCCTGTTTCCTGCTCTTATGTTCTCCCCAGTTACCTTGTTAGCTCAGTGATTGTCACCCAGGTACTCATCATCCAGAAAGTATATAATTGCCCTTAGCTGGGCCTGCAGCTATGTCAACAATCATGGTGCTGCTGATCATGTCACATTTAGAAGAGGCATGCTCACACGATGTGGAAACAGAAGCAGGAATATAATGTAAAAGTCTGGCGTTCTTCACTAGTAACTTCCGACACATTTATGTTTAGGATCCTTTCTTCAGCTGGAGCCATGAGTTGAATTATTTTCTGACGTTCCCTTAAAGAATCCAGATGGATGTTGTGGGGGCTGCAGCAATAGACGCATAGATTGTGAATTTAGTGTTGTGGTATGGTTCCTGGGCTTTTAAAAAGAACGTAGTAATAATAATTTTGTCCATGACACTTCATTGTAAGGGAAGAATTAAGTCATTAGGCATATGGCATTGTTGAGGCTTTCCCTCTCAGCTGTATGAGTCTGGGTCAGACAGACTAAAATGTGAGCCACATTTATTATACTGTTTATTTTTTTGTGTGGTGTGCTGGCTCACATATCACTTCACTATATATCTGTTTATATCTAAATACAATATAGACCTTTTATTTTGGGTGCTCTCTGGGGTTTTAGTGGAAGACTATTATGGAAAGGGTCTTCCCCCCACCCCCATCTTTTTACCAGTCGTTTCTCAGCCTGGGCAAAATGATGACCTCTGCAAAATGCCCTAAAATGCTTGAGCTTGCACTTGTCAGTTATTGCACCTTTCCTACTAGAAGTTTTGTTTTATTTTTATTATCCTGCGAGAGAAGAGGATGGGGTTACCCTCCATGAAGGCTGAAAACCGATACAAACGCTGCATGTTCTACCACGTGACTTTTAACCCGTAGCTGTACCAAACAAAAATCCCACAAAGATCAAGCTGGTTGAATCAAACGTCAAATGCCCGAGTTAGTTAGGACCACTGATGGCTCTAGGTCAAAATTTTAAGTGGCGCAATGGAACGTTCCTTAGTGCTACATTGGATTAGTTAATTAGACTCTCTTGAACTGAGCTCTTTGTTCTCCAGAGTTGACTGACAGGCTTGGCTCCCTGTTTTGGAGCCCGGGACTGGAATGTATAGAGCCACTGACCCATGTGGATCCTTTGTCTGAATGTGCTGTGAAATGCCACATAGCAACGGGCATGTAGGTGGATGTCCTTCTCTGCTTTCACCATGTTGTGTTTCTGGGTGGGATAGTGCCCCAAGAACAGAACGGCCTCTGCTATGCTTCTGGAGCAGGTCCGAACCTGAAAAGGTTGGGTGCTCTTTCCACTGCAAGGAGCAAACCAGCTAACGCGTGTCGAATATATTTAGCTTCATGCCATAAAACGGTGTCTGAATCAGTTACTTTAAGGTACTTATAGCGCAGGGAGAGTGGAGCCCACTGTGCTGGTCTCTGTACAGAACATATAATAAGAGAAACTCCCTGCCCCAAAGACCTTACAGTCTAAAGAGACAAGAAAAGGGATGGGAGGGAACCAGAAGCACAGAGCTGGGAAGTGGGTTACCCCAGGTCATATAGCATGGCAGAGATGGGAATAGAGTGTGTGTGTGTGTGTGTGTGTGTGTGTGTGAGAGAGAGATACTGTTACTTAGAATTAAGATTCCTCCCTCCAACCTAAACTGGGCACTTCTCTCCCAGAGGCTGAGCTGGTCTGCTAGCTCTCCATAACAGAATTGGTGCCATTGCCTTCCATCTCCCAATACCTTATCCGCGCATTGGAAGAGGCAGTTAATAAGAAAACGAGTTCCAGTTGTTTTGAGAATAGTTGGCTTGTCTGCCCTTTAGAGAGGGTTTTACTGCATGGGCAGAGAATACGGCCTGCTGTGCAGAACTGTATCTGCAGCCTTCTATAAAGGGAAACTGGAATAAAGAGATACTGTATCCAGTCAGAATGGGAGTTAGCTTAGCTCAGGGGTAAGCAACCTATGGCATGGGCGCCGAAGGCGGCACGCGAGCTGATTTTCAGTGGCACTCACGCTGCCTGGGTCCTGGCCACCGGTCCGGGGGGCTCTGCAGTTTAATTTAATTTTAAATGAAGCTTCTTAAACATTTTAAAAACCTTATTTACTTTACATACAACCGTAATTTAGTTATATATTATAGACTTATAGAAAGAGACCTTCTAAAAACGTTCAAATGTATGACTGGCACACGAACCCTTAAATTAGAGTGAATAAATGAAGACTCGGCACACCGCTTCTGAAAGGTTGCTGACCCCTGGCCTAGCCCTTAGTTTGTCCTAAGGAAGTCCTATTGTTTTCTTCATCTGGTGAATTTCTCCTGCTTTATAAATCAGGAACTGAAATGGTGATGAATCTGCCTTCAAGTGCAAATAACCATGTTCTAAGTGGGCTAGGGTTACCATATTCAAACATTTTTAAAAAGAGGACACTCCATCGGGCCCCAGTCCCGCCCCCGGCCCGGCCCCAACTCCGCCCCTTCCCCGGCCCCGCCCCAACCCCACCCCTTCTCCGCTCCCATTCCAACCCCTTCCCCAAAGTCCCTGCCCCAACTCTGCCCCCTCCTCTGAGCACCCCGCATTCCCCCATCCCGCTCTGATCTTGGTTGGGGGTTGCTAAGTGCTTCCCTGCTCCCCACTCGCCCCGCAGCCTCTATGCCCCTGCCTGCCCTGCTCCTCCTCACCCTGCAGCCTCTGCACCCCCCCCACCCCTGCAGCCTCTGCGTCCCCTGCTCCCCACTCGCCCTGCAGCCTCTGCGTCCCCTGCTCCCCATTCGCCCTGCCCCCTCTGCGCCCCCTGCCTGCCCTGCCCCTGCAGCCTCTGCACCCCGCCGCCCCTGCAGCCTCTGCGCCCCCTGCCTGCCCTGCCCCTGCAGCCTCTACACAACCCCCCCGCCGCCTGCCCTGCTCCCCCCACTCACCCGGCAGAGGGAGAACTGCAGGCTCCGCGTGGAATCAAACACTGCTGCTGCTCTGTGGGGCAGGAGGGAGCGGGGGAGGGGGAGGGACTCTGGCTGCTAGAGGCCCTAGTGGCTGCGAGCGGCTTTCAATCAGGCCAGGCGTCCAATCAGCCGCGCCGCACTCCGCAGGAGGGGAAGGGGGAAATCCCGGACATTACTACGGGAAATCTCCCCCCGGATGGCCATTTAACACTGAAAAAGCCGGACATGTCCAGGGAAACCCAGACGGATGGTAACCCTAAAGTGGGTAGAATCTATTCAGCCTTCAAAAACACAGGGCATGCATTCTGAAGTATGTTACAAATGAGAGAAATCAAACGGCCCCATGATCCTCTTTCAAACTACCCCTGCAGCCTTCCTCTCTCTCCCCCCCGTCCCCCAATCTGCAAAAGATCTCATTTGGCTCTTTTTTTTCTGTAGACCTTACTGCAGAATCATTGCCCAAATGGTGTGATTGAATGTTCTGGCCTTGATGAGCCTGAAGATGGAGTATACAGCATGTGAGGGATTTTAGCAGCCTGTATGCCAATGGTCCTGGAAGTCAAAGTTGAATTGCGTTGTCAGAGCACAATCAGGACTGCATTACAGCAGATTTAAGCTTGCCTGACCTGTGTGTGACCTGCAAAGCCATAGCTGAGATGCTTGTAGGGCAAAACGTTCTCACTTGGATGCCTAAGGTTAGGGCCCCAGAACCTAGTTTCACACCACTAGACCTGAAGGCTTATCAACATTTTAATCAAAGGCATGAGGAAGTGTTTCTCATATTTATTCCTCCTGTATATGCCTCGAATTGCAGTTTGCAAACAGCCTAATGTGCAGCATAAACAAAGAAGAAAGTTTCTGTTCTTCAGTTCTCTGGTACAATATGATGCAAGAGCGATCCTCTATCCAAATTAGGAGACAAATGTTAATATTTAAAACAAAGAACGCTTTAGTTTTTTTTCTTAAGTCTTCTTCTGCCTCCCTGTGTCAACTAATTAACGATAAAGCTTTAAACAAGCAGACTACAGAGGTAGCAGTTGTCTTTACATATATTATTGTAATTTGAAAAGCTTTTCTGTAAAAGTCTTAATCCCAAATCCTTATAAAATAACATCCCGTTACCCCACTACAGGCTTTTTTCATAGCTTCATTAGTGCTAACTGTACCAGTGTTTCTCTTTCAACTCTCGGTTCTGAAAACTTAGCAGAGGCTGTTAACGTTGGGATTGTGTTGCAGGGCTGTCCGCGTTCGTTAGATTTTTCCTGGCTTAGTTTATCCCTCAGAGACGTGCTGCAGAGGAACAGATAAACAAAGAAAATTATTACCACCACTAGTGGTTCCGTGCAGCATTGGTTGTGAGTAATGCGTGTCTGAGAGTCCAGAGATCTGGGTTCTGATACTGGCTGTGCCAAGACTCCTGGCATGACCTTTCACTTCTCTGTGCCTCAGTTTCTTTTATGTGTAAAGTGAGGATAACAACCCTGTGCTATATCACAAGGATGTTGTGAGGTTTAATCCATTAATGTTTGTAAAATAAAATGGTTTGAGATCTTGGACGCTGTAGAAGGACAAAGTTATTAGTATGGATCATTGGCTCTCACCCTTGAAAATGCAGTTACAGTTAGAAAAGTGGTTCTGTAGAAAAGACCTTGACTGAATCCATATTTGTTCATCAGACTTACTGTGCTTAAAACTCAAAGGACAGCTATCCAGGCTCTCAGTGCTGCAAATTTAGATCCCAAGCCTGCTTTCCCAGCATATTCAAAACTCCCGTTAAGGTCCTTGAGAATTTTGACTAAGCAAGGAATGCAGGATTGGACCCCTAACACAAGTTTGATTAAGCGTTGTCTTTTTTTGCTCCTTAGATTAATGCCAAACCAGAAGGATTCCTCCATTAGAATTCAGCTGACAGTCTGGCTGATAATGCATGAGGCAGAATGCAATCCATCTTGCTCCTACACAGCCGCATTGAATCGAGCAGGAATGAAACCCTGTTTTGGGCGCAAGGCCCTCCAGAGCTCCCTGCAGGCAGTGCAGTTCTGGCCGGGTGATGGGTTGTGCATATCAGGTCCAGCAGCAAAGCCCATAATCAGTTTGATATACATGGCTGAGAGCTGCCCCTTTAGAACCATGCCCCTTCATTTAAGGAGGAATGGTTGTGCCTAGCCTAGATAGCTGATTTGTCTTTCTTTGCACATTAAAACATTTTACCCCTAGGGTTAGTGTGACTCTTAGTGCATTTAGACACAGGCAAGTTTTTATCTGTCTGTCTGTCACTAGCATTAATTATTTAAATGTATGAAAGGGGAAAATGAGTGCAAAGTTAAATATAATCCCAAAAGTGTGAACTGTCAATCAGAAGTCTGCTTTAATAAAAAGGCCGTTTTAAATGAAGGGTTGACTCAAACAGTACAGTGAGGAATCTCTCTCTCTCTCTCTCTCTCTCTCTCTCTCTCCCCCTGTCCCCCCCGTCACATTCACCCACCTCCCCCCAAATGCTGTTCGTCAGCCAATAAAATAACATTGTGGAAATTCACTGGCAGCCTGAGACTCAGGCTTAGAATCTTTCAGACGGCATTTGCCTGTCTCAGGAGTCTAGCTGGTGAACTTCAGATGGGAGATGTGTTCCCTGTAGCAGCCTGTCATCTTGCAGCATCAGTATGGGATCTGAAACTGGATCTCTGCAGTAGAGGATTTCTCTTCCCTGTTTTGGTTCATGGGCAGCTAAGCTTGGATGTCAGACATCCATTAGACTGGAGGACGGGTGATTCATAGTTCTTACGCAGCTTTTTGTGCTACCATCAAGTTAACACAGATAAGATACCATCTTATCTCACTATTGTATGTGTTATTGGCATAATATACTGTAGTTTTGTCATACCTTTAAATTCATGCCTAATAGCTCAGAGCAGGTTGCTGTCATAATAAGGCTTTCAAGAGTGTTAACCCTTGGAATGGATAACTAATCTGGCTCTTAATCAAGGGAGAAATATACACAGATCTATTAGAGGGAGGAGGAGAAGCTTAATCAGACACTGTTTTCATAAAAACGCTGTGCATTTGGCAGAAGTCATGCTGGGCACATACTCTTCAACCAGGACACACACAGCTAAGTTGTATTCCTTTTGTTTTTTCTCTCCAAATGACGTTAAACACCATAATTAAGAAAGCAGCCAAGGTTAAAATGTCCAGTAAAGCTTTTTATATTTTTAGTCTCTGGACCACTCGATTGCCCTTAATTTTGCATATTTTATCTTTTATGGAGTGTAGGTTCTGCAGCACTTGGATGGCAGAAGGAAAACTTGCTCTTAATCTGTGTTTTGTTTCTAGAAACTTTGTTGTACTTTAATGAGGAGAAATTATCTTCTCAAGCAGCCTTTCTTCTGCCAGTAATCTTGACATAACAGGCAGTACGAGACCTTAATAAAAGTTTTTTTCCAAATGACCCTCCAGCCTAGCCATAAGGATTTGAATTTTGTTTAGTCACAGTCCTTCATTTACGTATTTTTTGCTGTCTCTATCTAGATGGTTTGTGTAAAAAAAAAAAATAGGTATTCATTGAAACACACGCACATTTTCTTGGTTTTCTCTGATATCACATGTCAAATACATTCAGCTAGTTTTCTTTTGGTTTGTCTTCTAAGAAAATTCTGCTGTAAATATATATCATTATGTAATAAATTTTGGTGCCCTCCCAGCCATCTCCAACCAGCTGACATTTTTATCACAGCAGTGTTTTGAAATCAAGTATAATGGCGCTGTTGACAGGTTTAAAAAAAACATAGGGAATTGGGATTGTACTCTTCCATGAACTTTATGCAGGCAGAAGGGACCTAAGGATGGGGGACTGGGCACGGACACATGAGGTGTGTGTGCGGGGGAATGGTAGCTCCTGCAAAGACTGGAGGCCTGTGTGTGTATCCCTACCTGTGAAAAGGTAGCAGGCTGTGAGCGACTCACCCTAAACCAACACTCATGCGAAACACAAAGTGATGGATGGAGCCCAGGGAGCAGTTGCTTTACACGACAGAGAGGTTACGGAGAGACAAGTTGGGTGGAGAACGGAAGCCGGACCAGGGAAAGGCGTTCAAGGTGAAGGGCGAGTGGGACGCCAGCAACCACTTCCTCTCTGGGGGCAGCTTCGCCCGATTTGCTGACTGGAGGTTCATCCACAGGGCCTGTCTCAACTGCTGAACAGAGCCGTCCACCACAGGAATTGGGACAAGCGATGCAGGAAGTGTGGCTATGCTAACGAGATGCTACCCCACATCCTGTGTAGCTGCAAGCCCCATTCCAGAGCCTGGCAGCTGCAACACAACACCATCCAGAATCGCCTACACAGAGCCATCCCACCATCCATAGGGAAGGTTGCCGTGAACTCCGCCATCCTCAGAACAGACAGCGAGCTGCAACTGAACATCGTCATTACCAACGAGGACCGGAAGAAGATAATCATGGTGGATGTCACAGTTCCCTTTGAAAACCGGACCCTGGCCTTCCGCGATGCCCGATCTCGGAAGCTGTAGAAATATGCCCCTCTGACCGACACCTTGAGAGCTAGGGGCTACGAGGTCCAGGCTCACCTGATGATCATCGGAGCCCTGGGCGCATGAGATCCCAGTAACGAGTGAGTGTTGAGAGAATGCGGAATCGGTCAACGCTATGCTTGGCTGATGCGGCAACTTGTGGTGTCGGATGCCACCAGGTGGTTGAAGGACATCTACATAGAACACCTCACCAGACATCGGCAATACCAGGAGGGATGAGCTGGAGTGCAGATGAGAAGAGCAGCAAGGAAAGTAACTGAAAAACTTCCCTGATGGATTGGATTGTCTAAATGGACAATCAACCTAATTATCAATTACTGAGGGACAATCTCCATTCTTTGATATATTTTGCTACCCACAACCAACTCTCTGCACAACTTTTCATGAGTGACGTACCCGAGTATTCAGATTGTAATATCTAAACTGTATTTTGTTAAATTTATTCACCTAAATTTGGGTTATTGCTGATAGTGCATAATCTGTATCTTATGACTTTTAAAAGAAACTTTGTATTTGTGGATGATTTAAGCACTATGTCCAGATGTACAGACACTCTTTTCTTAACCTGTGTACTATATCATTTTTTAACATTAGCTTTAATAAAATGTTTAAATCTGTTACTGGACCAATATCTGTTGGTGAGAGACAAGCTTTCACTGCCGAAGAGATAATGCTGTTTCCTTCCTCCTAAGAGAAGGGAATAGGATGTTGGCATAGGTTTTGGGGGGAAAGCCAATGAGGTTGATGGGGTAAAGGGAGAACTAAATAGGGACTGGCAGCCTTATTTTCCTTCCCGGGCCCCAACTGCCCACTCAAGGGGAAAGAGAAAGACAGTAAGGGGGAATTTCTGGAGTTTCCAGATGATTGTTACCTCATGGGGGTTTCCATGAGAAGAGACTGCTGGCTCCATGGTTACCAAGTTTTCATGTGTTCTCTCTCCTCCCCCTTTTTTGTGTGTGTGTTAATATTAATAAACCTCTGATAGAAACCAAAGTCCTGAATACCCAGAGGACCAGTGCTTAATTTGTAATGAAATGGGTGCCCAGGGTTCAAGCCATTAGGTGCTGGGACCCAAGAATTTTTTTTTTAACTTTCATAACTGATGTGGCAAGCCCAGAGAGGCCGGGGGTCAGCCCTGGCACAAATTAACCAGTACAGCGAACACTTGCAGTGAAATATATATTTTAAAAAAAGCTCTAAATAGCAAAGGCTCATTCTGTCCTCACGTACATGGGTGCAAGGGATAACTGCAAGCCTAGTGCATAGTGGATGTTCTGCCATGAAACCGTCTTCAAGGGGTGATGCAGAGAACAGCATTTGCAATGTACAAAACGTTTTATTGGTCCTACAAAACCCAGGAACTATGCAACGTATTCTTGAGAGCCCCCTGCTGCCACCTTGTGAGGTAACAATTTACATATATTCAGACCTGGAGGCGTATTGGAACAATCTTGTTTATAAAATCTGATACACTTGTTAGCAATTTCACACTCCTAATTTGCCTGTAACCAGTCTCTGTGAGCGTCTCATCAGAATCAACTGCAACTTAATCATGTGCGTTTCATTTTTATTTTACACACCAGCTAGATTTAAAGCAAAAACTCTTGCTAGTTTGCATCGTAATGCTTTATTATCCACAAAATGCACTCTCTTGCTGCACTGAAACCTATAGGCTTTGCCCTCCTGGAAGGCCTGGCTTTGGGATTTGGATTCTACTCAAAGAGGCTGTCTGCTGCTATTCAGACAGAAAACCACAACTCTGATTTTATTTGGCAGCCCTTCTTGGTCCACTGCAATAGAGAAAAAATATTTGTCCTGTGTCTGCTTGTAACCAACCTTGCCTTCTGCATTTGACTAGGGAGACGGGATGAGGAGAAATGCTCCCGTCTGCTTCAGATGTTACGTTTACAACGAGCCACACCGTACCTTTTACATGCACCCAGACCGAGGGACAATGAATTCTCTGCACCTCCTTATTAGGTAGGGCCGGCTCTGGCTTTTTGGCTGCCCCAAGCAAAACAAACAAACAAAAACGGGGCGGCCAGAACAGCAAAGCAAAAAAAAAAAAAAAAAACCTGCGGCGTGGCCGGAGCATGGGTGCAGGGGGACTGGTGGGAGGGAGAGGGAGGGAGCGGGCGGGAGAGAGAGAGAAGGGGGCGGCCAGTGCTACAGCAGGGGCGCTACCATGCCTGCCGCAAGGGCTCCGCTCCGGTCTGCGGGGAGGGAAGGAAGAGGACTGCCCTGCAGGGCGCTCCAGTCCTCCGCACCACCGTCCCCTACAGGGCAGCCGGAGCGGAACAAGAACAAAATAAATAAATAAATAAATAAAGCGGCCAGGCCGCCCTGGGATTGGGCAGAATGCCGCCTCGGACAATCTGCCGCCCCAAGCACTAGCTTGCTCAGCTGGTGCCCGGAGCCGGCCCTGCTACTAGGGCTTCTGGAAGCGAATGTGACTTGCTCACGACTCTGGGGCACAGGTCCTCCAAAGGGAGACCAGGAGGGGAAGTAACTTACTTCCCTCCTTGTGCCTGGCCACCTATTCTGTCCGGCAACTAAGTGGGCAGATCCAAGTCTCTGATCACTGTCTCTCACCGCCCCTGTGAGCATCTAGAGAGCAGGAGCTGTTCGCAGAGGGCCGAAGATTTGGGTAGGTCGAGCAGATGGATGACGCGGACCGTACTCCCTTACTCGGCTGAATAAAATCATCCGGCCTGTTACATAGAATCAAGTAGTGGTTGCCCTTGTCTTTTAGCCCCAGCTGTTTACAAGTCTCCATTTTTTCCACTCAGTTGTCTTTTGCGGGAGACGTTTCCTTTTGCATTCGCTAGCCTGCTGCATCAAGAGTATGTTCACACTGCACCATACCCTGGCGGATTTTTTTACAGTAGGAAACCCCAGTAATTTACAGCAAGAGTTGACTCGGTGTATCCCTTTCTAATACAGGCTGTTTCATTTAAATCCCAGCAGAACAATACGCACACTCGCTGCTATTTGCTGTCAGGGAAGTAGTTGTTGTTATTATTCTAAGCGAAATTAAAAACCAACCAACCAACCCCATCATACCCCTGTGCCTTTTAATCTGCAGCTTTTTAGCGGTACAGCTGCTGCCGTTGACCGCAAATATGAGGTAGTGGCTCCCTCTGGAGCCAGTATCAACCTGACTCCTGGGAATGAGGCTCTGTTGCTAAATCTGGCATCGATTTCAGCTAAGTTCTTCACCCCAAACATTTGCTTTTTAGATGTAAGGATCCCTGAATGACTGAGCTATCTATCTCCTTCTATGCTTCTCTTTCCCCTCCTGAGAGAGAGGAGCTGTCAGTCCTTGCGTTGTAACGAATAAGGTTACAAACAGGAAACTTGCTTGGAGTTCTATAAACACTTTTAATATACACCTCTACCCCGATATAACACAAATTCGGATAGAACACGGTAAAGCAGCGCACCGGGGGGGCGGGGCTGCGTGTTCCGGTGGATCAAAGCAAGTTCGATGTAATGCGGTTTCACCTATAACGCAGTAAGATTTTTTTGGCTCCCAAGGACAGCATTGTATCGGGATAGAGGGGTACGTATGTTTTAAAATCATCTAGCTTCCCAAAACACTTTGCATAGAGTCTGATCTTTGTAAAAACTTACTACCTGGTGTAGTGCTTACTACCAGGATCCCATTGAAATTATGTCTGCTCAGGGGCAGCTCCAGGCACCAGCGCACCAAGCGTGTGCCTGGGGTGGCAAGCCACGGGGGGGCGGCCTGCCGGTCGCCGTGAGGGCGGCAGTCAGGTTGCCTTCGGCGGCATGCCTGCAGGGGGTCCACCGGTCCCGTAGTTTCGGTGGCAATCCGGCGGCGGGTACGCCGACGGCGCGGGACCGGTGGACCTCCCGCAGGCATGCCGCCAAATCTGCGTTACCAGCAGACCTCCCGCAGGCATGCCGCTGAAAGCCACCTGACTGCCATGCTTGGGGCGGCAAAATACTAAGTCTGCTATTAAGTATAACCGCCTACCCACCACTACCATTCGCTACCCCCCTAACCACTACTACCACCCTAACATACCCCCCGTGTCTGGGGTAGAACATGGCAGCTGATAAACAGAGCACGGTATCACTACAGAGCAATACACAAACTGTTCAAAAAAAAAAAAGTGTTTGTTTATGCAATACATACAACAAAATAATTGACAGTTATTGGCTCTGAAATGGCCAATACATTTAGCATCCCTTTTCTAAGTAAAATAGTGGTAGCAATTTCTTGCAAAGAAATTCATTGTAAAGTTAACAAAATGCTGTTAGGGAGTTTTTAAAAAAAAGAAAGATTTATAATGCATGTGAAGGTTTTTTTTTTTTTTTTTTTTTTTTAATGGCGTTTTATAGATGAAATAAGTGATTGTGAGACGGAATACATCAGAATTGTGAGCTGTTGGGCAGCGTACAGGGAAAGCATTATTTTTGCTAGCTGTAGAGTTGGCTGCAGCCTTGGGGGCAGGGATTTTCAAACGGTAATGGCATTATAGTCAATGACAGAATCTGGTCCACACGCGTAAGTGTTCTACATGCTCACACTTGCGGTCAAACTGTAACTTTGAGCGTCAGCAGGTGAATATCCATGTTGTGTAATGTTAGAGAAACAGAACACGCCCTCCAAGAAACTGTGAGCATTTAAAAGGGGACACAATAACTTAGAATAATTATATATTATAGTAGTGCCTAGAGGCCCTATCTGAGATTGGTCCCCATTGTGCTAGGGACTCAAACCCTCATACCTGCCTGGAAGAGGTTATGTTTAAATAGACAGGGTGGACAAAGGGTGTTAGAGCAAAAGGTTCAGAGAGATGAAATGACTTGCCCAAGGTCATATGACAGGTCAGTGGCTGAGCAGGGATTTGATTGTCCATACGCTACTGTTGCTACTAGCCCATACTGCCTTTCAGTTTAAAGCCAAGAGAGAGTCACGTAAGCTTCCTGTTCCCTTTGCAGAAGCTGATTTGGTCAAGGTGCAGGTTAGATACCACCCCAAAGGGATGGTGTTAGTTCATGGCCCAAACACCTGCATCAGCAAGGGCTGGAGTCTGGGGGACTTCCAACCCTGACATTCTATGATTCCCTGCCCACTGGTTCTGCTGTGCAGTGGCAGCTTTACCTTAAATCCAGGGCAAAACAGGAGCCCAATAAGCCGAGTCTGCGGTGAGGCTGTGCATCTGTGCTCTGATCCAGCGTCCGCTGAAGTCAGTAGAAAAAACTCCCAGGACTTTGGCTTCAGTGGCCTTTGGATCAGACCACTACTTCCTCCCAGCGCCGTGCACCCCGGTCAGCTAGTGCCACTCACTTCTAGGGCATTTACTGGTTGAGACCATGAACTTCCACCAGGGTCTTCTGTGGCTTCAGCCATTGTTGACTCGGGATTGAGATTGGCCCAGTTTGAAAACGTGGAAAACCAAAACACTACAAAACAAAACTGCTAATGTTAGGGTTACCATATTTTGTGCCTCCAAAAGGAGGACACTCCACGGGGCCCTGGCTCCGCCCCCAGCCCCGCCCCAACTCCGCCCCCTCCCCAAAGTCTCCGCCCCCTCCCCTGCTTCCCGCGAACATTTAATTCGCGGGATGCCTGGGCAGGTAAGGGGGGGTGTGGGGGGAGGAGGTGCGGCCCAGGCTGGCCCCCCCGGCGGCTCCAGCCTGGGTCGGCTCGGGCCCTCGGGTGCCGGCCCTGGCCCCCGGCCGACCACCCCCGGCCCGCCCAGCACTGCCGGCCGGCCCCCCGGCTCCCGGCCCCGGCGGCCCAGCGCACCCCCCCGGCGGCCTGACCCCGCGGCCCAGCGCACCCCCCCGGCGGCCCGGCTCCCGGCCCGACCCCCCGGCTCCCGGCCCCGCGGCCCAACGCACCCCCCCCACCCCGGCTCGCGGCCCAACGCACCCCCCCCCCCGGCTCCCGGCCCCGCGGCCCAGTGCACCCCCCCGGCGGCCCGACCCCGCGGCCCAACGCACCCCACCGGCGGCCCGGCTCCCAGCCCGACCTCCCGGCCCCGCGCACCCCCCCCGGCGGCCCGACCCCGCGGCCCAGCGCACCCCCCCGGCGGCCCGGCTCCCGGCCCGACCCCCCGGCTCCCGGCCCCGCGGCCCAACGCACCCCCCCCCCCCGGCTCCCGGCCCCGCGGCCCAACGCACCCCCCTCCCGGCCCCGCGGCCCAGCGCACCCCCCCGGTGGCCCGACCCCGCGGCCCAACGCACCCGCCCGGCTCCCGGCCCGACCTCCCGGCCCCGCGCACCCCCCCCGGCGGCCCGGCTCCCGGCCCGACCCCCCGGCTCGCGGCCCAGCGCACCCCCCAGCGGCCCGGCTCCCGGCCCGGCGAACCCCCCCGGCGGCCCGGCTCCCGGCCCGACCCCCCGGCTCCCGGCCCGGCCCCGCGTACCCCCCCGGCGGCCCGGCTCCCGGCCCCGCGGACCCTCCCGGCCCCGCGGCCCAGCGCACCCCCCCGGTGGCCCGGCCCCGCGGCCCTGGCCCGGCCCCGCGCACCCCCCGGCGGCCCGGCTCCCGGCCCGACCCCCCAGCTCCCAGCCCCGCGGCCCAGCGCACCCCCTCGGCGGCCCGACCCCGCGGCCCCGGCCCGGCACCGCGCGCCTGGCACCGCGCGCCCGGCCCAGCCCTCCCCGATTTTCCCGGACATGCCCGGCTTTTGGGGGATTTCCCCCCGGACGGGGATTTGAGCCCCCAAAAGCCGGACATGTCCGGGAAAATCCGGACGTATGGTAACCCTAGCTAATGTTCTACGTGCAGCAAAATGGGTGCGTGCCCATTTGGCTGTCAACCTGACATCTACTGACCTGACGCTGAACTAGGTAGTGGTCAGTTAAATGTGAAAGGAAAGGAAAATGCTGGGAGTGCTTGGCAGAAAATGAATGATGGTGAGGAAGTGGGAGAGAGCCAGGGAGTTTTGAGAAGTCTGCTAAAGTTCACCTTGACTGCATGGAGTTTTATGTAACACTTAGCTCTGCAAATGCAACAGACCAAATTATTTGAACTGTGTACTTTTAAACTATCAGGTATGTTACTTAGATGGCTTGATGGGAAAGGGTGATAACTTTATAGATATGTTCTCCCTTGACAGTGTATTATTTATTTATTTATTTATTTATTTATTATGCATTTCTAATATTCCCATTACTGTGGTATCCAGGCACAGTTAGATTAATTATCTTTTTTTAAAGTACATCAACAGCCTTTCAGGAGATCAAACTAATGGACTTTTCCATTTGGCAGTTGTTTATGAGCTATTGGATCTAGTTAACATCCTCTGTGAGGATATCGTCAGAGCGTAGCTATTCTGGGAAGGACTGTTAAAAGAAGGGAGTCTTCCAGCATGTGCTCTGCCTGCTGCGAGAATTGGGTTGATCTGGATCTCACATTCCAGAACCAAAGGACTTCTACAAAGAATACACGAGTCTGCCAGCCACGTTACAATGAATGTAAAGGTATGGGTATTATATCTGTACTTTCCTTCTGTTTGAAGGAAACTAGTTTGATTGAAGAACAGGAGTACTTGTGGCACCTTAGAGACTAACAAATTTATTAGAGCATAAGCTTTCGTGGACTACAGCCCACTTCTTCGGATGCATTGCGGCTATATGATTTTAGCATGAGTGGATCAGTTATACGTATCGATTAAGGGCATGGTCCTGCAAACATGAGCGACTGCACTTACGTGGATAGTCCGAGTGAATTCAGTACAGTTCGTCACATGCAGAAATGTTTGCAGGATGGGCTCTAATAATGGTTGGTTTCTTTAGTGTTTTATATGCAGTTCTAGTATTTTGATACAGAGGGAATCTGAGAGAGAGCATAAGATTTTATATTCACCAGTCTTTGTGGGGGCAGGGGAGAATAAAAAGTCCTTGTTAATGGTTTTATTATCAGAGTTCTAATGCCAGGCAGGTTGAAATATGAGAGCAACTGAGGAGGGGCCAAGTTATCTTTGATGAAACAGTCTCACATGATTTGTTAACAACAGGCAAATTGACTGGTGAAAAACAATAGGAAGAGTCAGGAATAGGATGTTTCAGTCAATATGACGGTTCTTTTCCTGAAGGATGTGTTTGCAAGGGCAAAATTTCATTGTTTCCCCCTAATTAAAGTAGTACAAGAGAAGCATAAGGACTGGAGCTATGTTTTAGTCATGTATGTTGTTTAAATGGCTGAAACAAAAAAGTTTGGAGACCACTGCCTTAGAAGACCTTTGCATACCCAAAGGGGTACCTGTACCCCTTGTTGAGAACGACTGATACAACTGTTAATCTAAAGAGTTTAATTTAAAATATCTTGTGTCCACAATTTTTAAACCAGCCTGCAGAATTTTAGACTGTATTCAATGTAGTTGGATTTCTAGAAGGGTTAATCTTGACTTTTTGACTCTTAACCGGTTCTGTATTTGGTCACAAGCCAAGCAATCAAAGGTCTGATATATAGCTTGCCATCCACTATACTTGTCCATGCTTTTAAAAGAAAAAAATCCATTCTTCTATTGGGTGGAATAGGCTAGCTTTCTTAGTTTTGAGTGCAATTTGACCACTCATAATGCACTCAGTAAAGGAGAGAGAAAAACGTAGGTTTTTAAAACTGTAGCTGGCCAGTCTTTTAATTAAGAGTTGCTAGAAACTGATAGCACAGTTCTCGAAGATAACTAAATGCTTTGATGATACTGCATGAAGTTTTGCATGTAGCCTGATATTGATTAAACAGAATGCTCAGATGAGGAAACCATAAACCTGTTAGATAGGTTTTCTGTGTTGTCCTTCTGACCTGAGTGCATATGTTTTTGTGTTTTCTCAGCTAGGTCAGCATAAATTCTTCCACTATATGTATGTCTTCACTCCCCTCCTTTGTCCTCATGACCAGAGGCTGTTCTGGTACATGTTTGCAGCATTAGGCTTTTATAAAGTGCCCTCTTGTGGTGAACTGTAGCTTCTGCAAATTAAAGCTGTATTCATATTACCGGTCCAGCTTATGCTCAAATAAATTTGTTAGTCTCTAAGGTGCCACAAGGACTCCTCGTTCTTTTTGCTGATACAGACTAACATGGTTACCACTCTGAAACTTATGTAATGTAGTTACTAGGGGTTTCCTATGATCGCTTAAATGAGACCAATATTTTGTGTTTGTAATTTGAAAAAAATTACATTTCCCCTTTTCTGATTTTTGTCCCAAAATACTTTTTCTGCTCTGGCTGAAACGGTACACCTCTGTCCTGATGTTATACTCTAAACTACAGTGTTTAAGGGGTAGCATTTTTGTGGGGTTGAAAGAAATACTAACAGCTTTTAAAGTTGTGGTGTTGAAGCATATTGCTTTGCTTTGTTTGGTCAATTGCATTGTGGCAATACCAACAATGAGTGTACAGTATATATATTCTGAGTGGTAGCTGAATTAATTGGACTGCAGAGAGACGTTCATTTTAAGACGTGAAAGGGGAAAGAAAACAATTGTGTAAACACTGAAAATGTACAGTACCCAGCAGAGATGTGTGAGAGCAGTCATGATTGAGAAGCAGCTCATATCTAAATGCAGCATGCCACATTTTGGTGACATGTTTTGAGACTGGATTAGACTAGCATGGCACTGTGGAATCCCTCAGAAATGTGTGAACATCACTCACAGAGTCTGTGAAAATATGACTTAACAGCAAACTGACTAAGCCGATTGAGACAACGGGTGTGAGACAAGGATGATCCCATGTTATCCATGATCTTTTTACTGGTGGTGAATTGGATAATGAGAGATCACTCCATCACTTAGAGATTTTAAATCAAGATTGGATGTTTGAAGAAGAGCTCTGAGTGGCTCAAGCGCTTTGTCCCTCTCACCAACAGAAGTTGCTTCAATGAAAGATATTACCTCACCCACCTCGTCTTTCTAAAAGGTATTTTTCTCGTTAACCAAGTTGTTGAGCTAGATGCAGGAATCAGTGAATGAAATTCTAGGGCCTTTTACGTACAGGATGGTCTTTTTTTCATATACTGACTAGATGATCACAATAGAGACTCTTCTGACCTTCAAACCTATGATTCTCTGACTTCCTTGCTGCAGATATGGCCAGAGTGTTTCTTGCTTCAAATTTTCAGGAAACAATTTTCCTTTATGAAACTAAAGGTATTAAGCTGTCTCTCCAAAAGTCCATATTGCTTGATCCCAGAAGGGAAAGCATTAATCCTACCAGGAACATTAATACTGAAGAAGATTCTCAAAGGTAGGAAGACAGTATAGAGGGACTCTGATCTATGCTTAGAGCTTCTGGATATTACTAAAAAAAGAACAGGAGTACTTGTGGCACCTTAGAGACTAACAAATTTATTAGAGCATAAGCTTTTGTGGACTACAGCCCACTTCTTCGGATGCATTGCGGCTATATGATTTTAGCATGAGTGGATCAGTTATACGTATCGATTAAGGGCATGGTCCTGCAAACATGAGCGACTGCACTTACGTGGATAGTCCGAGTGAATTCAGGATGCATCCGAAGAAGTGGGCTGTAGTCCACGAAAGCTTATGCTCTAATAAATTTGTTAGTCTCTAAGGTGCCACAAGTACTCCTGTTCTTCTTTTTGCGGATACAGACTAACACGGCTGCTACTCTGAAACCTGGATATTACGGGAATGCAGAAAAAATAATTCCACTGAGCTATTGTGAAATTGTTGGGCTTGAAGGCCCCAATTCAGTACAGCACATAAGCATGTGCTTGAGTGTGGAGCATAAGCATCTGCCTAATTGCACATCCCTATTGATTAGGGATGGGATTACAAAAATCTTAAAATTAAACCTGTGCTGAAGTGCTTTTACTGAATTGGTTCCAACGACCAAATTTAAGTTTATAGCTTCGGAAATCAGTGTGATTGTTTTCTTGTTCACCAGGCTGAGCGTGTATCTATCCAGCAGCGACTGAGGTATGGAACTCTCATGCAAATGTAAGTTGGGGGAAAAAACATGGATCGTTTCATCTTAGGTCAACTTAAAAAACAAAACAAACCTTCCTCTGACCTTTATGCCTGGGTCTAAACCTTTCCAGAGGCTAACTGGGACCTTCTTAAGCCCACTTGAAATGGTGAAATGAATCAATTTGTTCATATACAGTTGGAGAACAAGACTGATTGCATTAATAATGGCAACGTCACTGGCTCGTGATAGAAGAGGTCATATCTGCAGTAATGTGTGCTGAAGCATAAATTTAATAGTTGAGATGCAAGCGAGGCTCAGAAACTTAGTACTTTTGTAGATTTTAAGAACTTTTACACTGCTTAGTGCAATCCATTTAAAAGTCAGCGGCTAGAAACCAAACGACCACATACATTCTCTGGCTTTAAAAGTACCTTTGAGTAATTTTTTATTAAGTGATTCGTTGCGGGGGAGGGGGGGGTATAAAGCAACAAAAATCTTTTTCTTATGAACTGCACTGGAAAGGCATATTTCAACCCCAAATTCCCTTTTCAGTAGATGTAATTTTAAATGTATATAATGCAAATTATATAACTCTGGAATGTAAAAACATCTCACAAACTGAAGCTAGAATAGGGGGTTGGGTTTTCTTTTAAATTGATGGTAACAAGATCTATTTTTAGACTCTGGTTAGTTAGCATTTGAGTAAGGGTTTTGCCAAGATTATAGTAATGAGAACTAGCTCTTCACATTCTAGATTTGGGATTAACGCCATCTACATGCTCTGAATAAAGCAAAGTTTACCACAGAGTGAATTATCACAGTTTCCCTCTACTTATCACACGAAATAGAGCTTCTAAGCATGTGCTAAAGTGCATCCCTATTCATCAAGTCCTATTTTGAAGCGTTTGCTTGAGTAGGAATGGATTTAAGCACATGGTAAAAGCTTTGATTTGGGATAGCATGATCTTAAATCCCAGGGATTTATGAATGTGCTCAGATTTAGGTACATGTTTATGTACTTTGCTGAGTTGGGGAGCCTAAATATGGTAGCTTTTGTGATATTTTGGCAAATGCTAATTTTTTTATGGTGACTATTGTGCATCCTGGTAATGTTTTGATTTGTATTTGCTGGGTCTTCTAGCAGAAATCCAGAGAAATGCATGTGTCTATAAATGTAGCCAGGCTGAACTTTTTCTGGGAAGGCCGACTTGCCTGATCCATACGGAATGTTATCCACATACGAACAAGACAACTGAAGATTGTGTAAGCAAAAGAACTTGAAATGGAAAAGGAGGGTTTGTCAGATGAGATTAAATGACCACTTGTTAACTAATCGCGCAAGTGTCTTTCGTTTGCTTCTGGCCGTAGGCAGCATCGAAACATGTTTTATATTAAATCTGTGGTTACACTGAGGGGCACCAGCTTTCATTGTTAGTATAATTTTTGTTCCCATTCTGATGGGTGAAAGTTGGCTTCAATTATTTTAGTGGTATGTGTGCCCAAAGCTCTTGCATCCCTGCTAACAAAATTAAAGATTCTTGCAAAGTAATAAAATTGCCACGGATGTGCAGGTTTATATATTTGTTTTTGAAATCAGCCCTTTATAAAAATGCTTTTAAAATAAACCATTGCACTGGACAGAAATGATTTTATTTTCAGACCCTGGTGTGAAATATTTATTAGTGTTGAACAAAAATGATGTTCACTGATCAATAAGATAATGTCGGTTGCGTTTTAGGCTATTCTGCTAATCTCTCAGATGCGTGTTTTCTATTACTAGGAGGCTGGTATGACATTCATTTATGTATATATCGTGTGGTACTGAGATTTTATTTCCTGTTCATTTTGAGCTCCAAGAACAAAATGGCACACAAGTAATATTTTGATTTCCTCTCTACCCTGTCTCTTCAGGTTTCACAGCTCTCGTTTCATCTGTAATGCCTTCCTTGGGGTTTTGCTCTTGGATTTATGGTTCTAGCAAAAACCATCTCCAGCTGCACCAGCTGAGCAGTTTAATGGAGAATTCAGTTCCTCCAAAAAGCTGAGCTTAGTCAGCAATATTATTGTACCGCTAACATTTTCAGAGAGTGGGTGAATTCCAAGGGCACATTGCTAAAGTAAAATGATGACCTCAAACATTCCGCCGGCCGTGCGAATGTGTCCTGCTGAATCCCTGTAGAATAAATAAGGAAAGATTCAGGGACAATCCAGTCCTAGCCTCACTTTCTCAGGAATGTTCTACGTTTGTCACCGGAAGTATTCTTATTTATTTGTATTAGCATAGGGCCTAGGAGCTCTGACCATGGACCCATAGGGTGGGACTTCATTGTTCAATCCCGCCCTAGTTTTCAAAAGACATGGTGAAGAAGCAAAGTTGTTGGTGTGTCTTTAACTGTAAATTAGAAATCGGCTTATAGCTGTGAGGGAAAGAAGCGCTCGGCTTTGAAAGTAGAAACCATTCTCTAAAACCTTTTTCTGTATACAGTGAATCGTCCAAAGATTAGCTGTGCTCAATAGGGTCTGATTACCTTGTGCTCTGGGTCAACACACCATTTGAGCAAAGCATTTAAACATGTGATTAAGTCCCACTGAAGTGTTAGCCTTAAAGGTGCCACAGGACTCTCTGTTGCTTTTTACAGATTCAGACTAACACGGCTACCCCTCTGATACTGAAGTCAATGGTATTTAAGCACGAGCTTAAAGTTAAAGATATGCTGATGTGCATTGCTGAACGGGGATGGATTGTTGAATGGAGGACGTGTTGTACACTTATATCGCCTACCAAGTGAATACAGCTGTGTGGTGTAGAAGTTACCATACAATGTAAGCATCTTGGGCCTTGTCTAAACACACAAGTTGTGCTGCTTTCACAGAATCACAGACTTTAAGGTCAGAAGGGACCATTATGATCATCTAGTCTGACCTCCTGCACAACGCAGGCCACAGAATCTCGCCCACCCACTCCTGTATCAAACCCCTAACCTATGTCTGGTACAGTTCCCCCTAGTGATATAACAATACCAGCAAAAAACCCCACCCCGTAACCGACATTGTTATATGCTATTAGTAACATTGATGTATAGGTTAGACCTTCAAATAAACTGAATACTGCAGTCGCAGTGTCTTGATGTCACCAGTACCGCCATTTCCAAATGTTAAGAAACACACAAGACAGGCCCCTCCTCCCAAAATTAGCTTGAAAATCTTGAATTTTAAAAATGAATACATTTTGGGTACTTTTTATTTGCCTTCTGGTTCTTAACCCCTTCAGCCACACTCCGGGCACATTTTCAAGCTTTTCTCCACAATCACTAAAGGCTAAAATCTTTCATTTAAAGAAAATAAAAAAGCAAGTGAGATTCACACAACTCCAGCAAATTGGGGCTTTAAGATAAGCATTAGTTATAAAATTGTGAGAGTTGGCAACACTGCTGAAGCCAGCCTGGAGTTTCAGCATTTGAATGAGTTCTCTCTTTAAAGCCTATTGGTTATTTTGATGGTTGCGATTACAGCTGGTCAAAACATTTCCATTCCGTGGGAAGTTTCAACATTTCAAAATTCGTTTTAATTCCAAATTGAAACGAAAAAAGTCAAAATTGCCCACAAAATTAAATTTTCTTAACAAGAAAAATTTGAGGGTTAATCCAAATGGTTCATTCAGATTTTGCCTTTTTAAATTTTCTATTTAAAATGTAATCGTTTTGAAACCAAAAACATTCCGATAAGGTTGAAACATTCAGTTTTGACCTTATCAAAACACAGTTGAAATCAACAAGTTTACATGCAAAGTTTCAGTTTCTATTAAATGACATTTTCCAGTGGAAAAACTTTATTGTAATTTTTTTTTAAAACTAGCTCTAATTGTGACCGTCTTTGAAGTCTGAGTATCATTGAAACAAAGATTACAGGTTACTCACTGTAAGGTTCACTTATCCAATTTCCTTCCCAAATTTCTACCTTCTAGTTTTGCAGGCAGTTGAGTTTGCACCCACTTTACGGTGGGTGGGTAGGTGAATCAAAACGTACTTACTAGCTGTTGAGGTTTTTCGGGACGAGAGCTTGGGGGCACAGTTGTAGCATTATTTTCTCAGCATAGTTTAATGAAATACATTGACATTTTTCCTCAGCCTTCCTTTCTTAAGGGGGTCTTACATCTGCGGGAGCAAGGCAGACCAACCGAAAAAGGAACAACCAAACTCTAGCGAGTGTCCTCTGTGTAGTATTCTCTTGCAGGTTTCGACTAGTGAGGAACTCTGTTCCTTCTACTTATAAGAAATCAGCACCAGAAAGGAGCTGTCTGGCTTCAATTCTGAGCGAAGACAACCTTTCAGAAGGTCCCAGAGGTGTGCTGGTGAAGCCACCACCTCCTCATCAAATGTGCAGAGTCTATTGAGTAGCTTTGTGCCAGCCAGAGTGACTGTGGTTGATCGCATCCTACAAGGCATTCTGGAATAAAGTTCCCAGATCTGGCTCAATCCTGCAAATCCATTCATGGCGCCGGGTAGCGTCAAGATGTGCATCCCTTCACATGTTGGTGGAGAGTTTGAGAGCACAGTGTGCTGGGGTGTTTTTGTCCATCCTGTTGATGTGGCCAGAGAGGATGCAGTGTTGCTTTTGAATGTAGTGAGTGCCTGCGGGAAGGCCAGATCTCTGTGAGATTATAGCGTTTTGCACAAAGTGGAACCACTTTATGGTTTATGAGGCCTCACTCAGGCTGATCAGGGACAAAACAAGTAGTCTTAAGTGTGTGGAAAATCAAGGCCAGGAAAAGGGGCCATCTGGGGGTCATTCTGTGGATGAGGCTTCCTATGAGAGCACCACAGTGTAGCTTATGTTGATATGGCTTTGTGGACAGGATCTGGGCACAGTTAAATCATCGCAGTGGTCAGACGTTCAGTCTCCGGAATGGGGGCAGGATGACAGAAATGCAATGGAGCTATATCTCTAGTTCAAGTTCAGATGAGGGAAACCCTAATGATGGGGAGGTGGGGGAACCTGATGTGTTAGGAAGCTACCTTTCTGCGAGGAAATGAGTGCATGTGAATGGGTCTACAGAGAGCAGCTTGTACGGCTCAGACCTACTAGCGGTCAGTATTTTGACACAGCAAACCTGCCGCTGCTGGCAATCCAGGAAAAATACAGAGCTCTGACCTACTGGGCATAGCGTTCATAGCTGGGCAAACAAGGGAGCTTGAGGAGCTGTGACCAAAGCCTGTGCCCCTCTTTTGTGGGGAGTAATGTGAAGGCCGACTGGCTGCACACTTCCATAATATCTACCAGGGAGGAGGGAAGCTAAGTCCTTCTTCAATATTCCATCCCCTAGTATGAAAATAGACAGTCAAGAGGAAATGTGAAAGTACAGAAAGAAGGGAAGAATCATTTTTCCCCCCACCCCCTCCATCCCTTGATAGAATAGTCCAGAGAAAAGCTGAATCTCTTGCACTCTGAACCTAGAACTCATTATCCCCATAATTTAAAATGATAAAAGGAGCCTGCTGTGTTTCAGTAATTCCGACAAGAGAGATTTCAGAGTGGCAGGCCTTATTGATTGAACATCAAGCCTGTCTCTCATGAAGAGGAAGCAATGCAGAGAAACTCGCCAGGGTTTGTCTAAAGGTGAACTCTCTCATTTCCACAGGCATGAGAGAACTGATATTTACCTTCACTCTGTCCTGATCCTTCCCCCCCAAAAAGAAGTAGCTTGGCACCATCTAGGTGTCTTGAAAATTGGAAAAATTTTCATGATTAGAACAAAATCTTTTAGAAACTCCTTGACGCTGCTTGCCATTTTTCTTCAAAAGCAGGGTCTTGAAAGGAGCTGAATTTGTGAATAATAAAGGAGCCAAAGAGGATTAGGGCTGCAAAAATCGTGGCTGCCTTGTGGGGAGCGGGGGAAAAAAGGTGACACTGTGGATTGCTGTTGTGTATAACAGCTTATTAATTATCTTCATACACTTCCATAAGCTACTCTTAGATGGGCTTAAACATCTCTCTATCACTCTCCGTAGAAGGGTCCCTAAGTAATAGTAGAATGCTGAAATAATGCATACAGTATTATTTGTTTAGAGAGAGTGTCCCATCTTTAAGACTCAAATTTGCTTCTTTCCCATTCCAATCTGGAGGAATACCTTTCTTTAATGCATGCATTTTTGCAGTAGGATGTTGGACAATGAAGCAAATTATAGGTAATGATTTCTGTCTTCCACCCCGGATTTTGTGGTGGTAATGCTGGTAGGTCAAATTAAAAGCAACTAGATAGGATAGTCAATAAATAAGAACGTAAGAACGGCCGTATTGGGTCAGACTAATGGTCCATCCAGCCCAGTATCCTGTCTTCCGACAGTGGCCAGTGCCAGGTGCCTCAGAGGGGATGAACAGAACAGGTAATCATCAAATGATCCATCCCCTGTCACCCATTCCCAGCTTCTGGCAAACAGAAGCTAGGGATGCACAGAGCATGGGGTTGAATTCCTGACCATCTTGACTAATAGCCATTGATGGACCTATCCTCCATCAACTTCCCTAGTTCTTTTTTGAACTCCATTATAATCTTGGCCTTCACAACATCCCCAGTAATGATTGTCCTAATAATTAATTGGAGTTAAAGTTGCAAATGATTAGTGATCATTAGCAGTGACCAGCTTCAAAATAAGCCAGGCTGGATGGAAACTCATGGATGGCCCTTGTGGTAAGTCTCTGAGAGCTTTTGTTTCCCTTTCCCTTGGAGACTGAGAGGGAGGTCTTATTCCTGAGTCAGTAAGAACGCTCTTTCCTTTTTGGTTGCTTAAAGATAATTGGAGAGTTTCTTTTAAATTACTTTAAAGAATTAAACCATCATGCACTTGTCTGTGGAGTGGGGAAAGTTACTACAGGGTGCAGAATGATACTTTATTTAATTTCAGATGACTGTTGCTCAGGATTTGAAATCTTAAATGCGAAGCTCTTAGGCTCCGATTCAGCAAGGTTTATAAGCATGTACCAAACTGTTGACTTGAATGAGATTACTCAGGTACTTAAAATTAGACATGTGCTTAAGTGCCTTGCTAAATTGGGACCTTCCCTCATGCATGTCCAACATTCTTTAGTGGAGATGAATAAAACAATATCGTTCATTATGTGTAACAACAGGAGTGAGTCATTTTTCCAGAAACTGCTTTCACTCACTGCAGTATGCTTAGGATGGGTGATTTTATTTACAAATAGAGCAAATGCTACAACTTTATTAAAGCAAATAGGCTCATTACTGATGCTTTTAATGTGACATGGCAGGCCTACTGGAGTTAGTGACTGCATTGCAGCTTCTTTTAAAAGGGTCTCTTTATGTGAAGGTGGTCACCTCGTCCCTCATTTCCACTTCACGTGACAGAAGGTTATTGGGTAATTGCGTCTTCCCTTGAAGCAGTGACAGTTACAGTAGAAATTTGACAGTTAACGGCTTTCTAAACACCACAGTCTTTGCAAGATGAATGTTGAGCTGGCAGTAAGCTAATGCTGCAGATTTGGGGGGAACAGAGATTTTGTTACTCTTATTCACTGCTTTTTACAATTTTTGATTTATTTGGACAGGAGATATTGACTAGCATGGTATCGTAATGAACTGGACTGTATGGACTCAGAACTGCCACGGGTCCTGAACAGCTAACAGTTTATAGAGATTTCCTATTAGGTCAGGTGACAGCAGCTCATAATTTGGATGAGGAAGTGCAGTACAGTACTGAAAAAGATGTTGCAGTCTGTTAAATTTAATGCAGATTAGAGGCTACTGTCGGATCGATGCAACGCCATTAAACAGAGTTTTAGGCACTCCAGCACTGGTACTGTAGTTAGAGTGAATTGAAGGCATTGTAACACTTCAGGGCTTTGTGGCATTTGTATTAGTGAAGTTTTTACCGTTCATGTAGCTATGAAAATGTTCCTTTTTCTAAAGTGATGTCTTCCTCCTGTGAATTCAACACTTTCCTCTCCTAGTATCTACAGCGCTCTCATTTTCACCTGCCTTTTGTGCTGTTCTTGCACTGTAATGAGATTTGTGAGTGAAGCTAGTTAGTAGAGAATGGATGAGCCGCCGCAGAGGTCACTTGCTGGTAGATGGGATGTCTTGACTTGAGTGTTCCTTAGCAGCTATTTTGAATTTCAGATTCCAAGGGTATGGGCAGGGGAGGAAGAACTGAAGAGAGAAGAAATTCAGAGAGACTGTCAGTGCAAACCACCCACAGAGAGAGATGCATGATTTCTGTCTTAAAAGTAAAGTGAAATACTTCAGCACTGAGCTGCGATTGAACCATGTATTGCTAGCCTAACCCAGAGCACTCGGAGTCCTGCTTACCCAACAATGCTAGCAGACTGCATTGATAAATAATGACATTTGGTACTTAGATAAACGGTGTATAATTATGATTAAAAATTCCTACATGGCTTTCATATTGACCTGTTGGGGATAAATCCCCCTGGAAATCCAGTCGCTTGAGGAATACGGTGAGGGGAGACCATCAAGAAGATGGTGATTCCGTGACCAATTTTTTGGTGATGGTTTTGGTCACCTTGCAGATGTTAAAGGAGAAAGGGCTGTTTCCATTCACGTTCAGTCCGTTGTTTATACGTTGCTTCTCCCTTTGCCTACACCTGAGTTGTATTCAGAAGTGGTTTGAAGACTAATAATCCATGAAGGGTGATGAAATAGAGCAAACAGATTTCAAACCCTACCTACTGCTGTTTTGAGAAGGCAATGTCCTCTTCAGTTATCGCTAGCCTCGTGGTATTTCCATGTTGTTGTGCATTCTGGACTCATTTCTAGCTAGTTAATGAGGGGACTGGCCAGTTGGTGACAGAGAAGGGAAGATTGTCTTGACACTGTTTCTTGGGCTGTTTTTAAAAACAGCCTGATCCTACGTGGTGTTGAGTGCTTTCCGTGAGGTGCTAAGAATGCTCACCAAGCCTGCAACTTCTTTTAGTTAACTAAAACTCACTGGGCTTGGTTAAAAATTAGTCCATCTAATTGGAAGTGTATATATATATATCCCCATAGCCGTCCCCGGAGAGTGACCAGGTAAGAAGTGTCCTTTCTTAATAAGATGAGCTCTCCTGCCTCTAAGGAACGTGCCGTGTGCTTAATGTAGTGCAACTTAAGCTAAGTTAGCACCTGAGGGACTATTGGAAATTAGATGCTTAGCAGAGATGATCTTTTGTGAACATTTGGAGAGGCTCCTTTATGGTTAGGCAAGGTAAGCTTTGCCTGCCTGTCTGGAATTGGAGTCCGTAAAGCCTGCAGCTTTTTTTGTTCTATTCTTACTGCCCTCATCACTGTGGATTCTGAGCAGTACCTATCCACTAAATAGTTCTGCATATGCCTAAGTGTCAGTTTTCTGTATCCTCTCTCAGATGTGACCACCCAGCCCGAACAATTGATCCCAACTGCAGCATGCGTTGGGCGACAGACCTAGTTTCCCAGGGAGGAAACCCGACAGCTCGCGACTGTGGATCCCTACTAAGGGGTAGGGATAGCTCAGTGGTTTGAGCATTGGCCGGCTAAACCCAGGGTTGTGAGTTCAGTCCTTGAGGGGGCCATTTAGGGAACTGGGGTAAAAATCTGTCTGGGGATTGGTCCTGCTTTGAGCAGCGGGTTGGACTAGATGACCTCCTGAGGTCCCTTGCAACCCTGATCTTCTATGACTCTGACTTTGAAATAAGTTAAAATCTCAAAAATGATTTTCCATCCGACAAGTGAGAGGAGACGAGTAATTCCTGTCAAGCTGTGAGTGAGGCTTTCTGGCATCTCCAAAAGCCCAGAACTATATAAACTGTATTGACTACAATTTACCACCTTTACAAGAGGGAAGCTGGAGTTTCCCAGTGACTGAGATGACTGTATACCCTCTCTTATTGTGGTTTTTAATATGTTCACATGAAGCTGAACTTGGTCTGAACTTTTGTTGCATTTTACCCATGGGCTATTTCTTTAGTATGTAATTGTCAGGCTGAAGATTTTATGTGGGCTGGGCTTCCTTTGAACTGTTTCCTATTGTATAGATGGGTTGTGTGTATTAGATGACGCTCAGACTTTTTATATAGGCTGAGATAAGTAGGTAAAAACAAATGTTGCCTTCCCATATGCATCACACAGTCCATTGTGTCATGGACAGCTAGCTTCTGGAAGTGGACCCATTGATCCTTGATATACAGTAGGATGCAGTAACCCCCAACGAGTGTGTGTTTCAGTTCCCCTACAGAGGATATAAGTTGTTACAACCACAGTTGCAGAGCCTCGTCTCTTTTTAGCTCATGCTGTAGCAGCATGTGCTTTTAGCTTTGGAGTTCCCCAGTTCAATCCCCTGTATGGCCCCAGAGATGGCAGTCATCACATAGACAATAGATTGGTTTGCACTCTTTCATCAAATTGCCAGAGGTTTCCCACCTTCTTTTGCTTTATTCTACTTACACCCCTTGGAATAGGAGTCTGAAGTGTTCTGTAAGCACTTTTCATTAAAGGCATAAGGTGCTGAAGTTTTTAGTTACTTGAATTTTTAAGGATGTCACATTTAATGTTGCTCCTGTACGAATTGTTCTGCTGATAACTGCTTCATAAATACCATATTGTGCAGTGGTTTTCAAACTTTTTGTATTGGTGACCTCTTTCATACAGCAAGCCTCTGAGTGTGACCCCTTCCCCGCATAAATTATGGTGTGTGTGTGTGTGTGTGTGTATGGGGGGGTAATTTAATTTAATGGGGGATCGGGTTAGTCAGCCCCACAGGGCTGACAACTCACGGCCCCCATGTAACCAACTTACGACCTCCTGAGGGGTCACGACTCCCAGTTTGAGAACCCCTGGTATTGTCATTATCTACATAACATTCTCTATTGCAACGATTAACCATTGGGTAATAGTCAAAAGTAGACAAAGTGCAGTGTCATTATTTTGTCAGAATTAAAAACAAACTAAAAAAAACCCCCTATTTTAAATCAGACTCCCAAAATGCAGTCGCTGGGAGAACATCTAAGTCAGGAAAAGAATCAACCAGAACAGAACTTCTTGTTGTTTGCATTATTGTTGTGCCTGTGAGCTCCAATCACGCACCAAGACCCTATTGTGCTAGATGCTGTGTAAACACAGAACAAAAAGATGGTCCCTGCCCCCCAAAACTTGCAATCTAACTATAAAATGAGACTAGCCAAGCCTGGGGCAGCAGCCTTCATTGCTGAGAGTTCAAAGTTTAGTTTACATTTTGTGCTGTACTTGAAAAATACAGTCCACGAGGTTAAGGGTTAGACCAAAAGGTCTGACTAGGTGTCAAACATTCTGAGAGCTTTATGTTTGATGTAATCAATGAGTGAATAAAGCATGTATAAGTAGGATTAGTTGTTCTTTGGTCCCTTTCCAGGAGAAGCAGAGAGAAATTCCAACAGGGTTGTGTTTAACATCTGTTCTCTTTTGAGGCTCTTCTTTGGTTTTGTTCTGTGGGCAGAAATTGCTGTGGGGTTTTTGTCCCTGAGCAGTTTTTCCCAGTGCTTTTTCAAAAGAGATGCAAACAGGGCAGAAAAATTTATCCTCTCCGTAAAAAGATGTAATAAACTCAGTGAGTCCCCAGAAAGAGTGAGCATATGTTTTCATTCAGAAAGTGTAAGCCATTTAATTAGGTGCTAGGGTAACAGAGTCTTCAAAACTTTCTTTACTTGTCTGAGGATCAGGGTGGTAAAATGTCAGAAGAACTGGTCGTTTAACTTAGTGCCTCAGTCCTCGGAGAAGATGGTTGCACAGACATGACAAGGTAAATTTTAGGATCAGAGGTCTTCAATTGAATTATGATTTCACACTGGTATGAGATCAAAATCTGTGTCAGCACCTGCACTATAGATTTGGCTTTTGAGAAACTTTTTGTTTTCTGAAGGAGCTGCATTGGAGTATCTGTCCCTTGCTGTGAAGTTTCATAAACAGAAGAATCCAAATATCTCTGGAATTCGAGTGGAACAGCAGTGGAGAAAAAAATTCTGCTATGGGACATGCTTGTGTTTGGCCTGTCCACCAACTGGCACACCTTTGTCTTCTGAGCCTTCTTCTTTCCAACAGACCTTTATCCCCCTTTACTCTTCCCCTCCCCCTTTCATAACATTATCTTCTAGTGGAGGTAGTGCTTTGGATGGCCTCATGCTGCCTGACTTCTTCAGGGGATTTCCAGAGAGCTAGCTTCCATTCCGGGACAGTTGGAGGTGGTGGGAGAAATGATGAGTGAAAAGTTGCCTTTTCCAACGCGGTGGGCACCCTGTCTTATGTTCAGTAACTGCGGGTTTGAAAACTTGCTGACTCTAGTCTACTGCTTGGGCTTGGGTATACTTGAAAATTTACTGAAATAGCTATTCCGGACTAGTGATGTGGACACTTACTCTAGAGTACCTTTTTTCCAGTTTAGCTTAATCCACTTTGGATGTGGATTGTCCACATCCAGGCTTTATACCAAAATATTTATTCCAGTAAATTCCCAAGAGTAGACGAACCTTTAGTTTCTTAATCCCAGGGGATGACAGATACCCTAGAAAGAACTAGGCCCAAACTCTGTAAATATCACTTTAGTAATGGAACGATAACAAATAATGTTATCATTTTATACCTACAATTTATATCCCTTATATTTTTGGACTCTGGACAAAAAAGTGTGATAACTGGTGTCCATTTAAATAAGGACAGGTGGTAATCACGAACTCTGAAATAATTGATTATGTCCTTCATGTACACTGCAGTTATATTCTCTGAAAGGTTATGCTGGTGCTTTAACTAGACAAGGATATTTTAGTATCTTCCCCTCCATAATTTCTCCGGTGCTACTTTCTCTATATTAAGGTAATTATTACAGGTTAACACTGCCATCATTTTCTCTTTTTCCTGGCTCTGTAACATGCCCTTATTTTGAGATGGCAAAAAGTGGATGTCTTTAATAGTACCACTACTGTTTTTCAGCCTTTAAATTTCCTATAAAAACCGGTTAAAGGGCATGATCGTACAACTCCTCTGTGCAGAATACAATACAAAAATTTATAATGTAAATATAAACCCTTAATGGGTATCCAGAATGGCAACCCTCAGAGATTTACTAGCACCAGTACTTTGTTCTTGCTCACTTTGACAGCGTATTCCTAGATTTTTGTGCAGTGAGGGGGATTTTTATTCCCCTAGCAGTGGATCTGTAGGCCTTGATTTGCTCATTCATCTGTTGCTTCCTTAGTTATGCATGCTAACTAGTTTGTTGATAGAATGGAGATTTCCAGTTCTTTTTGTCTGCGGGTACTGGGTGGTTGGGTGAGGCTGGTAGATCTAGAATATAGAGCCTTTTTTTGTGTTGCCAGTGAGAATCCAGACCAGGGCAGGTGGAGGGACCCAGCTCCTCACAGCTACCAGCGTGGCTCTGGCCGGAGTGGGGGTGGGTGGGCTTGGAGTGTCAGCCCGGCCATAGTAAATAGAGCCCTGCAAATCCGCAGACATTTTTTGCGGATTGTGGATCAGATGCGGACACATTTTTGTATCCGTCCAGGGCTCTACGCATCACAAAGTCCATCACCACAAGTGGCACAAATGGGCAGCTTAGCAAAGAGGCCTTGAGTAGAAAGGTCCTGGAGCCTGAATTCCCCTCTCAGCCCCAGAGATGGGTGATCTCCCCCCCATGTTAGAGATGAAGGCCCCTGCTGACTCCTTTTGGTTGATCAGCAGTTGGCATGAATCTTCAGAGCTGTCACTTGGGCGTTTTTCACTCTCCTTGAAGTTCACATATAGTTTTTATCACTTTGTCAAAACTTGGCTTAGTGCTGAGAAATTCCATTCCTGACATCTTAACATTCCACGCAGGAAGGCTCCGTGAATTGTGCCAATAGAGATGATTCATCTGTCTCTATCTCTTTTTCTTTGCAATTCGTGTCCGTAGAAAGATGGAGACTGCTGGCCGAATGATGCTTAGGAAGGGTTACGTAATTATCCGTTAGACTGGCCCCATCATTGCAGCGACAGACATTGCTGTAATGCAGGCTTTGCACCTCCACTGCTGCAACCCAGCAGCCGCTCTGCTTCCCGCCTTCCTGATTTCCCATCCTCCTCTCTTCTCCTGTTAAAGGAGCAGTGCTTGAGCTATTCTGTTCCTTTCATTCTCCCGGCAGCTGCCTTCCCTTCAGGAAAGGAGGCAATGGCCTCATAGGCTTGACTTGAACGCTCACCTGGTCAACATTCCTCCTCTCTCTGGCAAAGAATTTCTCCCCAAGTCCTGCGGTGGATGGTAAATCAACCGTTGTGCACAGACCCAACACACGGGAGCACTTTCCAACAGAGAGAGAAGCATTTTTCAAGTCTTAACTTCCTGTAGTGGGAACAGGAGCAAGGATTACACCAAGGCACGTGGTTGAAACAGGGATAAGTATTTAATTAGTAGCCACCTGAAAGTGACCACTGTCTGGGCTGCTTTCTGCTGCGGTGAGATATCCAGTAATTACCGGTAACTCTTGAAGTGCCTTCCAGCCTGGCCCCCTTGACCTGAGCTGTCGGTGCTCAGTAGATCTGAACATTGCCCATCTTGGACCGTCCTCAGTTACTTCGTTAAACATCCAAGAGTTATTTGGAGCTGCAGCATTGCTATCTGCTCTGCACAGTCTGGGCCTGAATGCTGAGGTCTGGATGGAAGGACAGGATGCATGGCACAGCGTAGCAATCTGGTGGCAATGAAACAAAGCGTGATTTCGCCAAACATTTGGAACCTCTTAGTGTGGAAATTATCAATGCAAAATGTTTTCAGAGTTAATAGGAAACCCAGGTAATTGAAATCATTTGCTGGTCAATGTTGCACTGAAACAGCTGAACAAACACTTGCTATCCAAAATGCCTGGTTGATAATTTGAATTGCATGTATGTGAAATTTGCTGCTCTCCTTGGACCGTTCTACATTTGTTTCCAGCCTTGTGAGTACGTTATTGGTCTAAGATTTTTGGCATCCTCTTCTGCGGCTTAGTATTTTATCAGCAATAGTCTACAGCTAAGGTTGCGGTCAAGATTTATTTGGTCATGATATTTTTTGGCCTTGGGAAGAAGTGGATGTTAGGAAACCCATTTCCTTCCTGTGCAACTTTGTTCAAAAAGCTGCTAGTATAAGCTACTGCTACTAAGATAACATGGATTTTTAAATAAGTCTGGATACTGGTACACACTGTAGCTTTGGGGTGGGGAAGGTAAGATTTTGAAAAGATTGAAAGGTTTTTTTCATCTTTTATTACATTCTATACCATTAATTCATAGAGATTTATAATTTTTGGCTGCGGTAATAGTACTGTAATTATTAGAGTGACAGTTACATTTAGAAACTATGGTGGCTATAGTCATGTGAACCTTTGAATACAAATATACCACTGCTAAATAATTTAGTTTTGGATCCTATTGCTATGACTAATGCTCATTTTTATCCGCTGTCACGCGTGTATCACAGTATTTTGTGTTCTTTTTAAAGCATTGTTTTGTATTACTGAGTTTGTGGTATAAACACTCAATTCATCAGCAGGCTGTTTTTTGTACCTTGTCACTCACCAAGGAACTAAAAAGGGTCTGGGAAAACACAGCTTACACATTCAAATACCCCTTCTGAATTATTTTTGAATTTAATTGTTTGCAGTTTAAGCCAATGTGTGTGGTGGTTTAAAAAAAAAAAAATCTAGCATGTGAGTGTTATCTTGATTATTCAACTCAAAACTATTGGGAAACGTTTTTTTAAGAGAATCACCATTTTTAACAGTTAAAAAGAGCCATATTAATTATTTGTATTATAGTAGCATTCAGTGGTCCCAAGGGAGATTAGGACTCTGTTAGACAATGAAAGACCGTCCCTATCTCAGAGACCTTATAATAGGTATATCTCCATATATTATCTCCTAGAACTGGAAGGGATCCTGAAAGGTCATCGAGTCCAGCCCCCTGCCTTCACTAGCAGGACCAGATCCCCAAGTGGCCCCCTCAAGGGTTGAACTCATAACTCTGGGTTTAGCAGGCTAATGCTCAAACCACTGAGCTATCCCTCCTCATGTAATCAGACAACACAAAGGCAAAGATTTGGAGGGAAAATGGAGGAATGCAGTGACTTGCCCAGGTTCACAGAGCAGGTCAGTGGCAAAACTGGGACACCCAAGCCAATGCCTTGCCTACTAGACCATGTTACCTCCCTGCTTTGTCATCATCACCACCACTGCCGCTCCTAGGACCAGTCTAGTCATGAACCAGGATCCATTGTGTTAGGCGCTGTACAAACCCAGAACAAGAAAAGGTCTCTGCCCCAAGGAGTTTGCAGTCTGAATAGAAATGTTTTCCTCTTTTTCAGCAAACATGGAATTTCCCTTCACATCAAAATTAGTGGCTGGAGGTGCATTATGGGTAATGTTCAGTCCCAGAATACCACCCTGGGTAGCTAGTAATGGGTGTTCTGTGTCATTCGTAGAAACAGATTTCTATTTGCTTCTTCCCTGAAAAGATCAGACCTTAAATTCCTACATGCTATAGGAGCATGAAAGTGTAAGTGTGTGTGTGTGTTAGGGATACCAACTTTCTATTTGCAGAAAACCGAACACCAGCCCAAGGTCCCCCCTGCCACACCCCTTATCTGAGGCCCTGTCCCCACTCACTCCTCCATCCGTCGCTCGCTCTCCCCCACCCTTGCTCACTCGTGCACTTTCACCATGTGGGGCAGGGAGGGTGGGGTGCAGGAGGAGGTTCGGGGTGCGAGCTCCAGGCAGCAGAGTTGGGGCAGGTGGTTGGGGAGTACAGATTCTGGGCTGGGGGTGTGGGCTCCAGAGTGGGGGCCATAAATGAGGGGTTCAGGATGTGGGAGGGGTTGGGGTGCAGGAGGGGTGAGGGCTCCGGTTGGGGGTGCAGGCGCCGGGGTGGAGCAAGAAATGAGGAGTTCAGGGTGTAGGAGGCGGCTATGGGCTAAGGCGCCTCCCGGGAAGCCGTCCCTGAGGCTCCTAGGTGGAGGCATGGCCAGGGGGTCCACATGCTGCGCTTGAGTGACCGTTCCACCCCCGCAGCTCCCATTGGCTGCAGTACCCGGCCAATGGGATCTGTAGAGATGGCATTCGGGGGCGGCGTTTGGGGGCAGCACTTGGAGCCCCCCTGGCTGCCTCTCTGCCTAGGAGCTGCAGGGAGATGTTGCTGCTTTCTGGGAGGCACCTGAGGTGAGCACCACCCAGAGCCTGCACCCTGAGCCCAATCCCCTGCCCCAGCTCGGCTGCCCAGCGCCCGCACCCCCTTCCGAGCCCCAGTGTGGGCCAACCGGACTTTTAATGGCTTGGTCAGCTGTGCTGACCAGAGCTGCAAGGGTCCCCTTTCAACCTGGTGTTCCGGTTGAAAACTGGACATCTGGCAACCCTGGTGTGCTTGTGTGCCCACGCACAGATGCAAATATAATTTTTGTGGTTCTACACTTTTACAATTAATTTTTCTCAGATCCGTGCACTTTGGATTTGCAGTCAGAGGAATATGGAAAAACAGTATTCAGAAAAAGTTTTAAAAGCTCTCTAAAATACTCTTTCTGCAAAATATATGGCATACACAGAATATATGCTGGTCTGTTGCGGTATTAAGATTTTATTAGTAGTATAGTATTCCTTGGAAAGGACCCCCATAATTCTCTTGTGGCTTCACTGCTATGAGTAATGCTGCTGTCCAAATCTCATGTAGATCAATCCCACATAGAATGTGTTCCCTATCCTATAACTGTACGGTAGCAATCGCACAGACTTCCAGTGAATTTGTAGTGGAGTTGACATTGTGGTTCATGCACTATTGTGCATCTCCAAACTGCATTAGATGGGCCGCCTGTGATATTCTAATGGTGCGGTATGAAGTCCTGCATTTCATCATGTATTAGCAACACTTTTAATGGTGTCTGTGAAAACAGACAAATATGCTGCATTACATACTGGTTACCAGACGTTCTTTGAGAAAGAATTTGCTTTTTTTAAATTGGGGGGGGGGGGGGTCGGCGGGGAGAGATGAAAGGCCCCAATCTACACTAATGGCTAAAACTATGATCTTGAGAGGTTATGAACATATTTAGCTCCCTTAAGAGCTCAGCATCTCATGGTCCACCTCCGTTGCTGTATGCCTGCCAAACCTTAGATTTTAAGTCCCTTCAGAAATCACCTGCACACTGGAGGCAGGGATGGATGGTTGTTTCACTCTTCACCTAACCCTGGGTCAAGTTAAACTTTGGGCTGACAGTGCGTCTGCCAAGATCCAGACATATTGTGGTTCAAGCCCACCAATTTACACCCTCCCCCCCCCTGCGTAACCCATCAGTAGAAACCAGCATTTAAACCTTAGTGAGAGCAGCCAAGCAGCAGTGATCTCGGTCATAATACTTTAATGAACTGGATAAAGAATGGACTTTCTGCCATGACAGTGCTTGATAGTTTATTGGATAATCGGTTTCTCTAGTCGTTTTGCTAACTGTGTGCTATTCTGATGATCAGTATACCAGAGCTGCTTCTGGGCCAGCCCACCCCAAACGGGAGGCTTGGTTGTCTGCTTCGTAAGATTAAGAACTGCAGCAGCTCTTGAGGGAATTTTGCAAGGTGGTAATAAAAAAAAGAATATCTTGCTATGTGGAGCAGGATGAGTATTTCACAATGGCATCGGAGGGAATCAAAGTGAAGTGCTGAGGTGCCTGCAGCATTTATGTGTATATAAAATACTGGAATTGTAGGTTGTAAGATTAGCAGGTGGGGAGAGGCAGCAGTAGCCCAGTAAACCAGTACAACCCAGTATAAGTATTTCCAGCATGCAGCACCGCTGTGAATGCAGAGGCTCCTATTCCTTGTGACCATGGTAGCAATCTTTTGTCATCTGTCCAGGTTCATAGACGCTGCCCCCCCGAACTTGAAGTGGCTTCCATTCTATACAGGGTTTACAGTTTGGTTCAATGGCTCTCAGCACCCGCACTGTAAAAACAGTTCCAGCGCCCTGTCTCAGACTGAACTGTAAAAATGTAGTGCTCATCTCTCCTGCTGAACGCAGTTTTGATAGCCTTGCTCTTGGGATGCATTTTAGAAACATATTGTCCATTCCCTTTCTCCTTGAATGATTCTTACAGCAGGCATTAAGAACTGTGCCAATTTTTCTGTTAAGGTCAGTGCAGAATCTTAAGCTGTGTCTTTGTTTGGAGTCTTGCACTGAAAAGCAGCACATCAAAGCAGGGCTGAGAGACGTGATGTTTTTTCTGAAGCCAACCCCTTCCTCCAGTGATGGATTTTAGCCCTCCCCAAAGTCTGAAAATGTTCTTTCCTCCATCTGCTTATGCTCTCGTTGCCCAGCAGGGAGCACAACTGGTTTGTCTCAGCCATGAGCAACTGCTTGTTTGGCAAATACAACCGCTTTTTATCACCCTACTTCAGGCAACCACCGAAGGCAGTATGTGTGACGTAATGTAAGGCAGCACCGAAGATTGTGGTGTCATTTTTATACAGTTTGTTATATTCCACCATTGTATTCCGCTGCAAACCTGCTGAAAATGAAAAGACCACATCTCAGGATGTGCAATTGATTTGTGCTTGATAGAAATGTTCAAGATCCAGGCACGTGCGATATAAGATTTGGTTGAAATGCCTCATTTAATAAAGGGTCTTCCCCTCCTCCCCAAGCATAACATGGAAAATTTGTCTTAAAAATGATCCCCAAGGAGAAGACATCTAGTTAATTTCTTGCAGAGATGCATGCGTCACCACTTACAAACCTATCTAAAAACTGTCTCTAGTTTCATTTGCAATGAGGCTGAGTATTGTGAGCTTAATTAATAAATATGGGAAAGCTGCTGCACAAAGAGAAGGCAGATTAGATACTACAGTGATAGGAGCCTTAGACGTACTTTGGATAGACTGATAAGATCCATCTTTGTTTCAGTTTAAAGCAAAGCTCCTATCCAGGAAGCCTGGCCACCTTTGCATAATTAATAGACAAAATCCATAGTTAAAAAAAATTAGACAAGAGGCTGCACAGAGTTGAGGAGAGAGGACACATGGTATGAAATACTTTCCAAGGAGAGAGTCCTACATACATTCATGTACTTCTTGTTTCATGATTTCCCATCTTTGGCATCTCCATTTCTGGTGCAAACCATGAGATTCGTTCCATGTCCATGGCTACACTATAGCTTTAAGCACCACCACAATAGTGTCTGAGGGAGGCACAACTCCTCCTGAGGTGCAAGGTGTTGTCAGATGCTACCGGTGTGGTGCTCTGCTTTCTCCTTTGTTGATATCACTCGGCTGCGTGCGTGTGTTCCCTCTGTGTGCTGCCCCAGCTCTGCACAGATAACTGACCCAGCAGACCCGAAGAGAACCCCCAATAACCACAGAGCCTAGTAAGGTACGAAGGCACCTCGGCCAGGTTTATTGCGACCTCGGACACTGTTGCAGTTCCCTGTAGATTACTTTGTCTACCTGGCATAGTACGAGAAAGTACCTCTTGGCGATGGACTCAGCTCAGTCAGTGGCGGGACTTTCCACTGCCCCCTCGGCTGGACAAAGACACCACCCCAGGGATACATTCTTATACACAGGTGCAAACAAGTTACACATCACTCCTGACTTATTGAGGTGCAACCCCTCTACGCAGCAAGGTACAACCCTTCTACGTAGTAAGGTGCCGCCTCTCACCTTGTACATGTTGGTTCGATCAAAACAACTCTATCCATCGTTTTACCCTTTTGCCCCTGTCGTTGGGATGGGTCGGCCTGTTCCATGTTATCTGTGGAATGTTCCGGTATAGTGTGTGATCTGATATCTGGTGGCCAGTACCTTTTAGGTATGTCTCTTTTTGCAGCATCAGCCCTTTCCTTGCCAGCTTCTGTGAGCAGGGCCGGCCTCTGGCTCCCAGCTTAACTTTGCTTTATGTTAGCAAAGTCATGACCATTACTTTAGTTCAGGCCTCATATTGGGCCTCTGATACCAAGGTTATATCTCAGGGCCTCCTCTTACTACACAAGGTAGTGTCTCCCATGCTGTGTCCTTTGCAGGGTGTGCATCAGCTCCCATGCGCCTAGTGTACTCTATTGGCTTATTCATAGAGTGGTGTTCCTTGTCCCTTTCAGGTGCCTAGTGCCTCCAATGCATCTAAAGACTCCTGATTCTTGCACCGAGAACCTGATTCACAGCTCATTGAAGTTAGTAGGAATTTTGCCTACGGGCTTCCATAGGCTGTGCTTCAGGCCCTAATTGTCAGGTGGCAACGGCTCTTGTGGCCTGTGTAGGGGCAGAGACCCCCTGAACTGTGCGTATTTAATATTTCACCAGTTGCTCCCATTTAATTATTGGGTTTTGCGTTGTTACTTCTTGAAGGTCTTTCAGTGAAATGCCTTTGTGTTGTATTGATTCTTCCTTTCTTTATGGCATTTATGGGTTAAGTCCTTGTTGACGTTGTACAAGATGAGTAAAAAAATTATTAATGTAACCACTCAATCTGCTGCTTTAGTTGTGGACTTTGTGGCAAGTTTATAGACTCCCGCTCCCCTCCCCGCCCTGCTCGGTGTCTCAAATCATTCCAGGCTCGTCAGCTTGCCCAGATTTATACTGAAAACTTTTTCACAGGTAGATCAAACCCCCTGGGTCTTAAGGACTCTGAAAAACAATCAGATTCTTAAAAAGTTTATTTAAAAAAAAAAAAAAGATAGAATCGCCACTGTAAAATCAGGATGGAAGATAACTTTACAGGGTAACAAAAAGATTCAAAACACAGAGGATTTCCCCTCTAGGGAAAACTTTAAAGATGCAAAAACAGGGATAAACCTCCCTCTTAGCACAGGGAAAATTCACAAGCCAAAACAGAAGATACTCTAACGTATTTCCTTATGTATCATTTCAGTAGGAGCTGGATCTTCAGTGGAATTCATATACAGCAGTTGATTGATCAGCCAAAGTTGCATTCGTTCAGGCAGTTCTACTGAGGAACTGCCAGAAGTGGGGGAAAAGCGTATTTCATGTTAATGATAGCCTGTGATTTGGACCAGCTAGGTTGGCATGATTGGGTGAGGCTGGGCATGGGCTGTACAAGTATATCCTGTTTTCTGATGGGGTCTGATGGAAATGCATAATTGTAGCCTCATTCATTGCAGGGAATTATTGGGAAAATGTTTTGCTACGAGTTTGTATCTTCAGTGAAAATGTTAATCACGTCTCCCCATTTGATATAAATATTTACATCTGAAACTATTTTAATTAGAAATTACAAGTGGATTTTAAAAAAACATTCTAAACAAGTGACACAGCCATCCCTGCATGCTTAGTAGAAAGAACTGATTTCACATATGGATTAAGCTGCTAAATAAGATATTAATATATGCAGAATAAAATGTAAATGTATGTTGCTTATTTATGTTTTTCAGGTAAGAAATTGCATTCCGTTAAGCAAGACTGCCTAAGGGACTTGATGGGATGCTGTCTCCTTGCATTCATTTGTAAGCTGCCAAATCATGCAAAGTATTCTAGCCTCCAAAATTAGGGGCTCTGATTGTAAGTAAGGTATTTTATTCCTTCTTAATGTGGTGAAGAATGTTTAGAAGACAGTAGGGCTGTGTTAGATGATTTGGGGAATATGTCTCAACCTAGTTTGTGAATTTCAAATGGATTCAAACCCTTTTTCAGAAGCACTCAGAGCTGGGATTAATTTTGCCAAATTCTTTGCCTAGCCCTTGAAGATCCTCCATATGAGAACAGCAGTGTCACTGAGTGTGTGTGTGTGTGTGTGTGTGTGTGTGTGTAACACCTCCTTGTTTCAAGCAGTAATACATTACGTTGCATCCAAGATGTATCTTTGTTAATTACCATTGATGACATCACCTCATTCTAAATGCCAAGATATGAGCCATCTCGTGTTTGGCTCAGGCATTGCTAACAAAGTCAAGAAAAGCCTATAGTATTAAGGTGTGACCATTGGAAGGACAGAAAACCATCTGGGTTACTGTATTTGATCCCTAATTGTGCACTGGACACAATGCCCATGGAAGTAAAACAATAGGCGAATAATCTTTTCGGTAAAATATAAAATTGAGAGAAGTCAAATAAATCGGAGTTGATCAGAGCAGTGGTTTGTTTTGTTTTATTAGGCAGAATTCATGATCAGTTATAGACTGGGAAAATCTAAATCTTTAAAAATAAATATATCCATAATCTTCAGTTATTAATAATACAGTTCCTGTGTAGGTTTGTTAAAAAGGAGAGTACATGTTCCAGAAAACAGAGAATATTACCCCTCCCCCCCAAATTTAGTCTGAAATCCTGGCCCTTTTGAAATCAGTGGCTGTACTCCCATTGACTTCAGCAAGGCCAGGAAGAAGTTACATGGGGCAATTGTACCTTTTAATTTTCTTTTGGTTTTGATAATTTAGTAACATTGTTTAAAAATAAGAAAGGAGAACCAGGAGAAAAAGATGATGAATAGGAGCATTGTAGTAAAGCAAAGCATGCGTTAGCCGGGACAGGTTGATTGTGTTTGTTCCCTTTATCCCAAGAGGGGATATTACTCCGCTTCAGCATTAAGAATTTGGCTTCCTTGTCAGTATTACACTGAGGGGATGTGCATAGGTTACAGAAGCGAAAGAAGCAGTGAGCCTTCAATTCTTCTTGTAGTGCAAATCGACCACTAGATTATAAATTTACTCTTAAGAGGCAATTAGATGCATTTTTTAAAAAATGTATTTTAGCTGCTAGCAAAAAACTTAGCTGACAGCAGGAATATTTACAATGGTATGTGCCTTTTGATTAAACTCCTGTTCTGGCAGGTGACATGATCCAGGAAGAAATGAGAAAACAATACATTTTTCCTGTAGCATTTTTCAAATGAACAAACACACATGCCCTGAAAATATTCTCCTGTCTTCCACTGAACAATAACCACCTAGGCACCTCAAATTTCTACATGTTCTGTGTTGCATGATGATGATCTGAATTCACTTGTGAGCCATAATCTCTCTCCATTCATGTGCTTCTAATTCTCTATCTTTATACTTGCATGATGTAAACATAATCTACCAGAGGGAGTCTACTTTGAAATGGACATTTTCTTAATCTAAAATTAAACCTGCCTTTGTGGGTTTTTTGCAAATTACACAAAAGCCAAGCATTTTCAGTGTTCCCAACTCTTGCGTTATTTGGTGTTTTTTCTTAACTCTTGGAGTCATGTGATTCTGTAAGACTCTTACCTTGCATTTAATAAAAGGTTGTTTCTAGCCCTCATATGTGCAGAAAAAATCTTGAAAACGTGAGCCTTAAAGGTTTCCAAAACTATAAGGCAGATTAAAAGGACCCTAAATATATTTTAAATCTCATCATTTTTAGGCCAAGCTCATGACATTTTTTGGACACACCATTTTTGAATGCTTATGGTTGGCAATAGGATAGTTGGTTAAAAAGGAATACAAAATGTGTGTCACTGTCTTGAGTTAGCCATTGTTCTCTAAAACCAAGTTCAGAAATGCTTCTGAGTGTATGAAAAATACTGCAGGATTCTAGTCTTCCAAGAACACAGTCATTGGTGCTTTGTACAAACCACCTAATGATTTCTCTCTTCTTGTGATTCCTCTTGAAACTCAAAGCCAGCACATATTGACACAGCCTGGGATCAGAAAAATGTCTTTCAATTCTGAAAACTACATTTCGATAGAGAGAAGAAAGGATGAACTTTTTAAGTCACCTTCACTCTATATTTAAATGGAGGACAAGCTTTAGTGTGATAGCTAGAATGGATATTTCTTTTGAACATAGCATAGCCCTGACTACATACATGTGTTGGAATAGAATTGCTGGGGCAAAAGTGTTCCTAATCTGTGTAGTGATTTGAGCCTGGAGTGCAAGGTTGAAGTAGCTTAGCACAGAGAGATGAAATCATGGTACCGTTGAAATCAATGGGAGTTTTGCCCAGAAGTGAGCATATGGGGTCCCTCGAAGATTAGTACAAGAACAAAAAGATGTGTCTTGGGAATATGACTTTTTCCAAATAAAGAGAGGAACAGCAGGCATCCCCATCAACTGAGAAGCTTATGGAAGTCATGCAAGGTCCCAAAAAGAGGTGGGCATGGACTGTGAGAACTGTTGGCTACATTTTAGTTGTGTACAAGCAGTATTGAGGGAGGAGTCTGGTGTACTATTCTGACTGCTCCTGTTTAAAAAGGGACCAGAAAGGGGCTGCGGTACTGAGGGATCTGAAGTGGAAAAACCTGGTGGCAGGGGTGTATTAATAGAAACAGTTCCTCAAAACTTTCAAGGACAGGACAGACTGTGACCTCCGATGTGCCAGGTCCTGGAATTCACCCAGGAGTTAGAGCAGTGGTTCTCAAACTGGGGCCGCTGCTTGTGTAGGGAAAGCCCCTGGCGGGCCGGGCCGGTTTGTTTACCTGCCGGGTCCGCAGGTTCGGCCGATCGTGGCTCCCACTGGCCCTGGTTCGCCGCTGCAGGCCAATGGGGGCTGCGGGAAACGGTGGCCAGTATGTCCCTCGGCCCGTGCTGCTTCCAGCAGCTCCCATTGGCCTGGAGCGGCGAACTGCGGCCAGTGGGAGCTGCGATCGGCCGAACCTGCAGACGGGGCAGGTAAACAAACCGGCCCGGCCCGCCAGGGGCTTTCCCTACACAAGCGGTGGCCCCAGTTTGAGGACCACTGGGTTTGAAGGCCAGAAGCAGGTGGCATAGAGCCAGCTTTGTATCTCCGCAGGATTCTCCTGTTGTGCAAACAGGACAGTGTGTGGGGCTGAGGATCTACACTTGTATGTTCTGGAGTTTTTTAAAGTTAATATTGATTTTGTCTTGTAGCATTAGGTGTTTGAATTTGAAATATTGTCCCACAACTTAGCAGTTGGGTGTAGCCCGTTCTCGTGTGTGTGGGGCTAAAGGTGGAAAGAAGAGAACATAATTTTATGAAAAACTCTGATTCTGTCACAGCTGTTTAAATGATACTTCTGATACTGTGATTCACATTTTATAAATTTCTGTTACTTACCATCCAAATGATTACATGAATGTTTCTCCAACTTCAATACAACATACCTCAGCAGTCTCATTGTGCAACATCTAGGAAAAACCACTAACCTTGATCCTGCATAGCATTCAACTCTCTTTTTTTTCACTTTATAGCTTCTCCCTATCCATCTGTGTGGTAAGTGACTCAAAAAAGAGAAAGTGCTGCTTCCAGTTTCCTATTATTAGGAAGTCTACAGACTGCAATCGATAAGGCTGAATTTCTAGGCTAAATTAAATGAAGGCAATCTACATGATTCCCATTCATTACGCAGGAGAGAATTGAATGCTTGAAACGTGATCTGGTTCTTGTAGCTATGCGATAGAAAAGTAATAATCCTTTGTAGCAAGGCAGCTACTAGGAGTCTAAAACAGAGTCTTTTCATTACGGCTCCTTGGGGAAGGGCTTGTGTAATGGGAGATTGACATTTCCCACCCAAAATAGTTAAATTTTGGTAAAATAAGAAAATATTTTTTGCCAGCAACAAATAATCCAAAAATCTTACTTCAGTAAATTCTAGGTTACCTCTTTTCTCCCTCCTTCTGCCTGTTGCTATAGTTACAGTGGGGCACCGATGCAGCAGAACTGATATCCGTATACAGTAGTAATAGTAATACCTAGCACTTTTTATCAGTAGCTCTCATAGCACTTCACAAAGGAGGTTTGTATCAATATCCCCATTTTATGGATGGGGAAACTGAGGCACAAAAAGGTGACGTGACCTGCCCAATGTCCCCAGTAGGCCAGTGGCAGAGCAGGGACTAGAACGCAGTCCAGTGCTCTATCTACTGTGGGAGTATCCCTGTAAACTTTGTTTTTTCCATAAATATCTTTTATCTATGGAATTACTTATTTTCCTTTACTTGCTGACATGTGCACAGACAAGATAAATGGCATAGCAATTTAGGACCTGATTCAATAAAATACTTAAAAATCATGTGGTTAACTTGAAATATGACTAGTACCATTGAAGTCAGAGGTTATTTCAGCCTATGTGATTTGAGTCCCAGACTTGTGGTTGCACTGAAAAGAAAGGTGAGGGTGCGTACTTACAAAATTAAGGCCCAGACCAGTTCTCATTTCAAGGCTCTGGTTGGCTTCAATACCCCGTAGACTTCAGTTCATCTAAAAATATTCCAGGGTTTTGAATAGCCAATAACTAGAATAGAAATAGGTTGCTGTAGTTCTGTTATCCAAGGCAGTGTTAGGTTTAATACGAAAGTTCATTTCTGAACAGACGTATAGGCACTGTGAAATATTAACATTATTCATTCATATTTGCATACTGACAGACCCACGTTCATTCGGACCTTCACTCTTCAAATTCAGAATACAATTTCCATGTGTAAGGAATGAAAGCATATTGGGGAATTAATTTCTTTACCAAGTGGAAAGCATGGTTAGTATCCCAGGTACCCCCAATAGAATATATTCTTACATACCCATTTCAACTCTAATTTAATTCAACTGCAAGATTTCTTGTCAAAGAATATTGAGTGAGTTTTGTTTATTGTGAAATGCACTGGGAAGCGTCTTATTCTTGAGGTGATAAAGCCTAGATCAGATGAAAGTGGAGATGTAAATCAGTTGGAAGGCCAATGTATATTCTAACTAGTGCATTGTCTAACTTTTTTTAAAAGGGTAACAATTCACAAGAAATAACTTAATAAAGATCAGCTGTTCTTGGATTTGTTTTAAAAAGGCTTTTTTTGCATTGTCACAAATTCTTCTGCAGAAAAAAACATTGGATCTTAATTGTGTGTCTTTTTTACAAATATCGTTTTCGGCACTGTGGGCCTGATTTTGACCTACAACCATTTTTTACAGTGATGTAATTCTAGTAGGTCAGATCCTCAGCTGGTGTAGATTTGGTGTAGCTCCATTGAACTCGACAGAGCAATACCAGTTTACACATTTTAAGGATTTTGCCTGTTGCTTTTGCTAGAGTTATTCCTGATGTACACAAGTATGAATTAGAGAAGAATGAGAGCACGGTATTATGACCCACGGGTGATGCTTCACTCACTCAACAAGAGCAATTTACCAGTTTCTCAGAGGATTGACATATTCGATGAGTATTTTCATTTCATCAGAGAAAATGCTTACTTTATATTACAATCTGTCTAGGTGTAGGTATATACATATATTGCAAATAAGGAGATAGATATTCATACAAAACCACACATTTTATACATTGTATATGTTTTGGATTAGAGAGGAATGAGAGCAGGGTGTAGACGCTATAATGAAATGGGTCAGATTCGTCTCGATTACAACCAGGCAACTTTGCTGACTTCAGTTTGGTCCATATTTTTAGGCTTCATTATATGTTGAATAAGGAATACAAACACTGATCATGATGCAGTGGTAAATAATGAATACCTTCAATTAAATTTAATCTCAAGGGAATACAAATATTGGCTTTATTTTGTTGAATCTAGTATTATAATGAACATTAATTCAGGTCTTTGAGTCATTTCCACCCTTCCTCTCATTAAATGTGGAATTCCTAGTCTGTACTTTTGAATCATTTTGCACTAAAGAAAATTTCCTATATACCATTATGTTGTATCTTCACTGGTTTTTTAAAATGTAATTGTATTGTGATTCAGGGGCTAGAATTACAATGCATATATAAACACATACAATGTATAAAATGTGTGGTTTTGTATATATATCTATCTCCTTATTTGCAATGTATGTATATACCTACACCTAGACAGATTGTAATATAAAGTAAGCATTTTCTCTGATGAAATGAAAATACTCATCAAATATGTCAATCCTCTGAGAGACTGGTAAATCGCTCTTGTTGAGTGAGTGAAGCACCACCCGTGGGTCATAACACCCTGCTCAAACCAATGGGAACATTTGAGCACAGGATGAGTATCTTTATTCTATTTTAAGGTAGGAGATTGCTCTTGGAAATGCATTCAAAGCCCCTTAAAGACCTTCCATGGACTTCAGAGGGCTTTGAATTGGGGCCCAAAAGTTTCCTTTCAATCGGGGGTTGTTCAGTTAACACTGCCTAGACTGACAGTGCATGCGCACACATGCACAGTAAAGCATGTTCAGAACAAGTCTCAAAAACCAAGCCGGAAGAAAATGACACACTTCTAATCCAGGAAACCAGGTGCTGTAAAGCAGTGGATCTCAACCTTTCCAGACTACTGTACCCGTTCCAGGAGTCTAACTGGTCTTGTGTTTCACCTCATTTAAAAACGACTTGCTTACATAATCAGACATAAAAATACAAAACACTGTTACTGACAAATTGCTGACTTTCTCATTTTTACCAGATAATTATAAAATAAATCAATTGGAATATGCATCTTGTACTTGCGTTTCAGTGTATAGTATACACCTCTACCCCTATATAACGCTGTCCTCGGGAGCCAAAAAATCTTACCGCGTTATAAGTGAAACCGCGTTATATCGAACTTGCTTTGATCCGCAGGTGTGCGCAGCTCACCCCTCCCCCCCCCCCCCCCCCGGGAGCGCTGCTTTACCGCGTTGTATCCGAATTCGTGTTCTATCAGGTCGCGTTATATCGGGGTAGAGGTGTATAAAGAAGTCATTGTCTGTGTGAAATTTTAGTTTGTTCTGACTTCGCTAGTGCTTTTTATGTAGCCTGTTGGAAAATTAGGCAAATATCTGTTTATCCCCAGGGGTACACGTATCCCTGGTTGAGAACCACTGCTGTAAGAGTTGCAGAGATTAACTAATGCTGGTGATTTAAGAAGAGAGAAACCTACCTGCTCTCCTAAACTTAAAGCTTACGTGCAGGTTGTTTCTCTCATCTTCTAGCCTAGAACGTGGGAGAGCTGGGTTCAGTTCTTTGTTCACTAAGGACTTCCTACATGACCTTGAGCAAGTCACTTAGTCTCACTGGGCCTCAGTTCCCCATCTGTAAAATAGGGAAATAGCTCTGCCCTAACTCACAGGTTAAGGAGGATAAATATCATTAAAAGATTGTGAAGTGCTTCAGGATCTACTGATGAAAAGTGCAGAAACAGGCATCATCGTTATTATGATTATTAATCATATTATTAATGCCCCCCTCACATCCACATCCCTGTCTCCTTACCCAGCCCCCTGTTTCCACCCCCCAGGCACTTCATCTCTGTTCCAGTCTCCTTACCCAGCCAGTCCAGTCTTTCCACTGGCCTCCTCAATAAATCCCAGTCTTCCCCTCATGCCAGCTGCCAGTCCTGTTCTACCTTTATATGCCAGTCTCCTTGTTGACTGGCCCCAAATCACCATCTCCCCTCAGCCCCTTCCCCATTCCAGTTTCCTCCACTGGCTCCCAATCCGAATCAGCCCCACTTCCGCCCCCCACCACCACTGCTGAAGCCTGGCTCCTCACCCCTCTGCATTTCTGGCATGCCGTTTCCTCCTTCTCTTCCACATGGCCTGGGCACCAGCTGGAGGAGAATTGAGAGTTTCTGGGGGTCTTAGTTCCAGTGCCAGGTGATACAGCAGCCTATAGAAGCCGGGAGCAGCAATTGCAGGGAAAGACCTCTGCAGCCTCGGAGTGGAGTAGGCTCAGTTGTGTTGTGGGGATGCCTCAGTGCCGTCCAGCTGGCTTGTGGCAGCTATTGGAGGATGGAGCATGCTCAGTGCAGACAAAGTTCTGAGAATTTAGCAGCAAAACTCTAGCAACTCTTAACAGGTCTCTCTAGAGGGCATGTGCAAACTGAGATTTTTGCAATTTTGAAATTTGCATCAAATTTAAAGCCCTGGCTCCAAAACATCGAGATAGTATAGCTTCTCAATCAGATGGTTGTAAGAATTGTATTTAACATGGGCAAAGTGTATTTTTCCCATATTTCATTCTCTGTTTTTTCCCCTCCCCTAAATTGATGTTTTGAGAAGTTTTCTTCCTGGTGATGTTCCTGGACTGTTCTAGTGCACTGCCTGTCTAATCTACCTACTTCATGTCAACTAATCTAAAAAAATAAAAATATAATGTGATGGTGTCCTGTTATCAAGGACATAACTTCCAGTCTAGAATTTTTCTGTCCCAACGGTAGTTCCTTAACCATTTTTTTTTGAGACCACACAAGTTATCTCTAAGTAATGATTCATGTTTAATGCATTATTTGCACTGCATTTCTCCACTAGGGCTGGAATAAATGTAGCCGGTTAAAAGGTCATTTTATCCAAATGAAAGAAAAAGCTTTTCTCTTGGTGCCTTTGCTTTCTTAATTACTACCTGCCGAAGAGGTGAAGCTCATCTGTTTGCTAACACCTACCTTTTCTGAAAGCAATTAGGAGTTTAGCAATAAACCAGCTTTCTTTTAAAAAGTCCCAGATTAGCAGATATACTGAGGGTTGAAGGCAGCCAAGTTTTTCATTAATCTTTGGCAACTCTACCTTGAGAACAGAACGTTTTTAATATCACCTTTCTGTAGTCAAGGTACTCTAAAGCACTTTCCAGAAAGCCATGAGTTAGCCAGCGTTTGGTGGCATGGTTGTGGGCAAAATTTAACAGCTGTCTCATCAGAGCAATTGTTCACACTCAACCTTGGATGTTAGAACTTTGTGTGTAGTGAAGAGAGACTATTGGCTAGGACAACAGGGTTCTCTCTTCCTCTTTTCAAAGCATACAGTGGGACCTTGAATTTTTTCACTTGAGCAGCAAGATGGGACCACTGTCTAGGCCAGGGGTAGGCAAACCTTTTGGCCGAGGGCCACATCTGGGTATGGAAATTGTATGTTGGACCATGAATGCTCATGAAATTGGGAGTTGGGGTGCGAGGGTGGGGGAAGAGAGCTCCGTCTGGGGATGCAGGCTCGGAGGTGGGGCTGGGGATGAGGGGTTGGGCTGGGGATGAGGGGTTGGAGGTGCAGGCGGGTGCTCTGGGCTGGGACTGAGGGGTTTGGAGGGCAGGAGGGGGATCAGAGCTGGGGCTGGGGCTCAAAAGGGGCTCAGGGGTGCAGGCTCTGGGTGGCCCTCTACCTCAAGGAGCGCCCGGAAGCAGCAGCAGCATGTCCCCCCTCCGGCTCCTACGCGGAGGCGTGGCCAGGCAGCTCTGCACCATGCCCTGTCTGCAGGCGCCGCCTCTGCAGCTCCCATTGGCTGCAGTTCCCGGCCAATAGGCGCTACAGGGATGCTGCTTGGAGGGGGGCAGTGTGTGGAGCCCCTTGGCAGCCCCTGCACATAGGAGCCTGAGGGGGGACATGCTGCTGCTTCAGGGAGCCACGTAGAGCCATGGCACGCGCATAGCGGCGCAAACCCCCGGACCCCGCTCCCCGGTGGGAGCTCGAGGGCTGGATTAAAATGTCTTAAGGGCCGGATGTGGCGCCCGGGCCGTAGTTTGCCCACCCCTGGTATAGGCAATATATCTGAATAAAAGGGGAGAGCTTTGTTATCCTAAGTGTTCTGCGCCTCTGTAGCACCTTCCACCTAATGATTTCTGAGCACGTCACAGAAGTTTGAGCTAATCCCATCAGCACTCTTGCAAGCAGGAGAGTATTACCTGCATTTCGCAGAAGGGGAACCTGAAACTGCATATGCCCCTGGGTAAATCCCTTCATCTCTGTTCAGGTCTTGGTATAGAATGCAAGACAGTAGTAGAATCTACATGCGACTCCCACCCGGAGCTTGAGTCAGAAGGCCATCTCGTGGTTACAGTGATCGTTTTGAACCCGCATGCAGGTCCCCACTTAATTTACTGCCCCCTCGCTTCCCTCCCCCAATAAACAGTCACATTGCAACAGCCTCTCTGAGGCCGCAGAGCGTTAAATTTATTCTGTGATGCAAGGTGCCTTCTTCCTTCTGAGAGGCTGAGTTGAGTGCACCTGGATTTTGAAGGGCTGAATCCTAAGCTGATATCTTGGATGATGGTATATACCACGGCATCTCAATTTCATGTTTCAGCAGTTCACTGTTGTGTGATCAGTGGGACCTCTTGCTTCAGTTCATCCAGGAAGTCAGTACTGAGCTTTTGGCACTTTGTTTTCCAAGTTGTGCAGGAGGGCTTTGCTGTAGTGATCTCAAACCTTGCCGCCTTCTAGGTCTCCTATTGCTGGTATTTTTAAGAGCCTGAGTTCCATTGGGTTCAAAGTGAATTGTCCTTTACTTCCATAGCAAATAGGTGGGGCCCTTAAACAGTACTTACCAGGTACATTTGGCCTGACTGGAAGTGTTTTTGTCTACTGTATCTTTAACATCATAGAATCATAGGACTGGAAGGGACCTTGAGAGGTCTTCTAATCCAGTCCCATGCACTCAAGGCAGAAGTAAGTATTGTCTTGGTGGGGGAAGCCCAAGGGTTTCAACTCCAGGTGGCGGGCCTGTAACCTGAGCCCTGCCACCCAAAGCCTGTATCCTGCCCCCCAGATCCGAAGGGGCTTGGGTTTCGGCGCTGGGCAGTGGTGCTTGTGTGTCAGTCCCGGGCCCCAGGAGGTCGAATGCCAGCTCTGGTGACCACATTAAAATGGGGTCCTGACCCACAGTTAGAGAACTGCTGCTCTAGGCCATCCTTGTAGCCATCAGATAGCACAGTAAAGGTTATTGCAAGTGGGAGTTGTGATATGTGGCTCATGCCCTGTGTAATACTTGGAAAATGTGTCCTAGATGTTTGATTCTGCATACAAGCCAAAGTGAGAACCACATTAATGAGAGGGACTCAGGATTTAGGGAGAAATAACTACTCTGGAAGCTTCAATGCAGCGGTGGTGGTTGTTGCTAAGGAAACCATCTCTCCTGGCTATCTGTTCAGGACACACATTGATTTGCAGTGTATAAGGGTGTAATTAACACCTCGTCTATAGCTTTTTCGTTTTAAAATGAGTTTGGTGTTGTGAGTAGAGGGGAGGTGTTTGGCCTGGCCGGTGTATTGTATATAGGCAGCTACCTAAAAGAATAATTTGTGTGTCAATGTCAGCCCAAATCTCTCTCCTGGAGATTTCCCAGCCTCAGAGCGAGAGAATGCTCTCAAGGCTGGGAGCTGGCAAGATTGGTAGCAGGAATTCCAGAATTCTAACCCCAGCTGTATCCCTGGCTTGTTGTGTGGCTTTGGGCAAGGTGTTCAGACTCTGTGTGTCACATCTTCAGCTCAGGATCTGATCCTATGTGTCCATTTTACCCATCTGTATATTGGGTATAAGTTTTCCTTCCACGTGGGATATTGAGGATTGATTGATTAATGTTTGTGAAAGGCATTGAGCATGTAAAATGCTATTTAGGTGCTAAGTACTATCATAATTCTATATAGACTGAGTGTGTGTAAAATATATATATATAGAGAGAGAGACACAGAGAGAGAGATTTGCATTTGTCCCCTCTCTAAACTTATAAATCATTAAATTTTGTTCCTGAGTTTTAGATTCCCATACTACCTTTGTTAACTTAGTCCTGTTATGGAGATTGCATTAACCTCTTTACTTTTAATTGGTTTATAGATTGCAGACAGGGGGCACACTTAAAGTTCATTCTGCCTTTAGAGATAGGATCAGTTCCAGAAATATCCCTGGGGAATACTACTAGAACCATTAAGATCTATAGAACTGGAAGGAACTCTAATTCACATGTGTAATTTTTTCAGAGACTATATCATTTGTGGAAGTTTGTTTTGATATCTCTAAAGACAGTGGCTCAAAAATATATTTTAGTAGTGATATTATTGTACTGAATTTGTTAGCTAGGAGATGATAAAGAAATTGTAACTAAAAGGTATTCAGGTTTTTATGCAACTTTTTTCAGATGTACAAAAATACTATAGTGTTAGAGGGATCTTTAAAACGCTAAGTTCGCTGACTTCAAAGGACTCTAATATAATCAGAATTGATTTTTAAAATCTCTTGTTTGGAGGACAAGTCATTACGGTGTGATGAAAAAGCTGCATTTTCTTGCGATTACAAAAAGACCGGCTGTTTAATATAGACCACTTGCAGGTTTGCTTATGTTTATGGTGTTTTTTATGGGTTAATTTTGCCATTTTTGCTTTTATTTTTAACCCTAGTTTTCTCAGTCGCATAGTGCTGTGACTATCAGCTGCATTCTGTGGCATGTCAGGGAATTTGTGACCTAATCATATCGGCTTCTGCCCCAGTGCTAAGTTTTCTAAGTCTTACTGATCTTTCAAAGGCAATTCCATCTAAATCAAAGTGCCAAAAATGACTCCGCCGAGCCCACAGCAATGAGGACCTGAGCTGTGATCACAGCGATCCCACTGCTTATTTATTACATCCCTTCGAAAAACAGCAACAAGTTCTTCATCATATCCACCCCAATGACTTGGTATTGGCCTTTGCTCTTAGACGCAGCAATTGAGCAGATGCCAAATATGTGGTCCTTTTTATGGCCATGAGGGAAGCCAGAGGTGATGGAGGAGTCCTTTGTGTACTAATTAAAAGGACTGTCAGATAACCAGAGCAGATGGGACAAGTAAATGTGTGCACTATAGGTGGAGAGACAGTGGGTTCTTTCTTCTCTTGTGTGTGCGTGTGATCGTCGTGATCTTCTTTTCCCAGTGCTATGGTTGGATAAGGCCTGGATGGTTTTATGTACTGTTTTGTACCACCGTCTCTTTGGATGTCCACGACCTCTCTCACCATGCACTCTTCCTTTGAGAACGATTTTAAGCAGTTGGTGTGGGGGTCTTTCTAACAACACGGCCAAACCCTTGTCGTTGAGGCCTTTTGAGTACTGTAGTGATGCGCTGCAATTTCAGTCTTCTACAGATGTCGTCATTTCTTGGTCTGCCTCGCCTTGCCATGCCTAGGATATGGCGAAGGAACCTCATTTCAAATGTTTGCCACTTTTGCCCAGGTGCTTTTTCAGTACCCATGATTTGCAACTCTACAATGAATATGCTATATAATCTGGTTTTCATAGATTCTAAGGCAGTGTTTCCCAAACTTTTTCCGTTGCCGCTCCCCCCGCGCGCCCCTTCCCCCTCCCCCCCCGTAATGGGAACCTGTCTGCTCTTCCTCCCCCTCCCCCCTGAGCTGTCAGGCATTGTAGGTGGGGCCGGGCTGAGTGCAGAGCGGGGCTGGGTGGTGCTCCCTCCCCGTTGGCCCGGGGGACTGGCCTGGGCCATGCCATGTCCCCCGGAACGTTACTCCATGCCCTCCCAATTGTGGTGCTCCCCCACAGTTTGGGGACCACGTTTCTGAGGCTAGAAGGGACCATTGTGATCATCTTAGTCTGGCCTCCTGGATAACACAGGCCATAGGACTTCCCTATGCTTTCCTAGAGCATATTTTATAGATAAACATCCAATTTTGATTTAAAAATTGTCAGTGATGGAGAATCCACCACAACCCTTGGTAAAGTGTTCCAGTGGTTAATTACTCTCACTCTTAAAAATGTATGCTTTATTTCCTGTCTGAATTTGTCTAGCTTCAACTTCCAGCTGTTGGATCATGTTAGATCTTTCGCTGCTAGATTGAAGAGCCCATTATTAAATATTTGTTCCCCCGTAGATATTTACAGACTTATTAAGCTTCTCTTTGTTATGCTGAATAGATCGAGCTCCTTGAGTCTATCATGATTAGGCACGTTTTCGAACCCTTGTATCATTCCTGTGGCTCTTCTATGAACCCACTCCAGTTTCTTAACATCCTTCTTGAATGTCATGCTGCTGTCATGGTCTCTGATTTAAGGATCCAAATGTTTTTATTCAGGCATGTGAATGTTCTTCTGGCTACAGTGGTCTGCTTGTGGTCATCTTCATAGTGGTCCTCATGTTATGATGGAATCCAAGTAATAGAAGCTGACTTCAGTGTCTACTCTGTTAATGACTAGTTTAGCCTGTTTGATATATTTACAGATATATGGGAGGGAGGATTTCATTTTAATGCAAGGGGGGCGGGAAATAAAGCACTGCTGTTTAGCGAAGGATGAAATTAATCTGTGGTACAGAACGCAAGGGCAAGGTCCTCCATGGCACTTAAGCTGCTTGGGTGTTGTATGGGATGGTGGTGGAGGGAACATAATGGTACAGCTATGCAGGTTCCTCATCCACTGCGTACCATTAGAGGACCTCTTCACGTTGGTTAGTGCGAAGAGCGCTCTGTGGAGGCGCTGCATTTTGAAAATTTTGGTCCCAAACCCCCACAGGTGCTGCAGCATAGCTGAGGTTGTTTTTCCACTCTGTAGCCGCCTTGCTCAGGTTGTATAGAAGTGTGTGGAGAGACTAGATTTCAGTTCCCCAAACCCTCTGCATTCCAATCACGGGAGATGATTACTTGGCCTCTCTAGGCATGGTTGGCATTTCATCCTAAGCTTCTAAAGTACTGTATGTAAATGTTCATGGAGGATAGGTCCATCAATGACTATTCGCCAAGATGGTCAGGGATGCAACCCCACACTCTGGATGTCCCTAAGCCTCTGACTTGCCAGAAGATGTGACTGGACACATCTTGATAAGTGCCCTATTCTGTTCTTTCCCTTTGAAGCATCTGGCATTAGCTACTGTTGGAAGATGGGACCGGACTAGATGGACCATTGGGCTGACCCTGTATGGCCCTGCTTGTGCATAGTTCTAGCCGGTGGGAGCCTTCTAATTCTCCTCTACCAGTTCTGTAGTGGTGTAACTTCTGATTTACAGTACAGAGAAGAGAATGAGGCACTGAAAATTCTCAATTTACAAAAGGAACCAATAGCTTGATTGATGATTCAATTAATGAATACTCTAGTTCAATCAGAAATTAATCTAGGGAAGTCCTATGGCCAGTGTTATGCAGGAGGGCATGACTGATGATCCCAGTGGTCTCTTCTGGCCTTATAATTCATATATCTTTATGTAGACTCACTGTTCTGTATATATACAAACTAGGGCTGTCAATCGTAGTTATCTCAAGCGATTAACACAAAACAAGTTAACTAGATTAAAAAAGATAGTCGCGATTAATTGCAGTTTTAATGGCACCATCAAAACAATAACAGCAAGGCCGGCTCCAGGCACCAGCTTACCAAGCAGGTGCTTGGGGTGGCCACTTCGGAGAGGGGCGGCATGTCCAGCTGTTCGGTGGCAATTCGGCGGATGGTCCCTCACTCCTGCTCGGAGCGAAGGATCTCCCGCCGAATTGCCGCCGCAGATCGTGATCGCGGCTTTTTTTTGTTTTGTTTGGCTGCTTGGGGCGGCCGAAACCCTGGAGCTGGCCCTGAATAACAGAATACCAATTTAAATTTATTATGAATAGTCTGGGATGTTTTTCTACATTTAAAATATATTTATTTTAGGGCTGTCGATTAATCACCGTTAACTCACGTGGTTAACTCAAAAAATTGTGATTTAAAAAAATTAATCGGTATTAATCGCCGTTTTAATCGCACCGTTAAACAATAGAATACCAGTTGAAATTTATTAAATATTTTGGATGTTTTTCTACATTTTCAAATATATTAATTTCAATTACAACACAGAATACAAAGTGTAAAGTGTTCATTTTATATTACTTTTGATTACAAATATTTTCACTGTAAAAATGACAAACAAAAGAAATAGTATTTTTCAGTTCACCTCATACTAGTACTGTAGTGCAAGCTCTTTATCATGAAAGTGCAACTTAGAAATGTAGATTTGTCTTGTTACATAGCTGCACTCAAAAACAAAACAATGTAAAACTTTAGAGCCTATAAGTCCACTCAGTCCTACTTCTTGTTCAGCCAATCGCTAAGACAAACAAGTTTGTTTACATTTGCGGGAGATAACGCTGCCCGCTTTTTCTTTACAAAGTCACCAGAAAGTGAGAAGAGGCGTTCACATGGCACTTTTGTGGCCAGCATTACAAGGTATTTATGTGCCAGATATGCTAAACATTCGTATGCCCCTTCGTGCTTCGGCCACCATTCCAGAGGACATGCTTCCATGCTGATGATGCTTGTTAAAAAAATGCGTTTATTAAATTTGTGACTGAACTCCTTTAAGGAGAATTGTATGACTCCTGCTCCATGGTTTTACCCGCATTCTGCCATATATTTTGTATTATGGTAGTCTCGGATGATGACCCAGCATATGGTTGATTTACGAACACTGTCAGTGCAGATTTGACCGAACACAAAGAAGGGTCTAATATCAGATTTCTAAAGATAGCTACAGAACTCAACCCAAGATTTAAGAATCTGAAGTGCCTTCCAAAGTCTGAGAGGAATGAGGTGTGAAGCATGCTTTCAGAAGTCTTAAAGGAGCAACATTCTGATGCAGAAACTACAGAACTGCACCACCAAAAAAGAAAATCAACCTTTGGCTGGTGGCATTTGACTCAGAAATGGTTGCTGAAGTATGAAGCGACATAGGAATCTTTAGCACATCTGGCACATAAACATCTTGCGACGCTGGCTACAACAATACCATGCAAACGCCTGTGCTCACTTTTAGGTGATGTAAATAAGAAACAGGCAGCATTATCTCCTGCAAATGTAAACAAAATTGTTTGTCTAAGCAATTGGCTGAACAAGAAGTAGGACTGAGTGGACTTGTAGGCTGTAAAGTTGTACAGTGTTTTATTTTTGAACGTAGTTTTTTCGTACATAATTCTATATTTGTAAGTTCAACTTTCACGATAAAGAGATTGCACTACAGTACTTGTATTAGGTGAATTGAAAAATACTTTGTTTTTTACAGTGCAAAAATAAATATAAAGTGAGCACTGTATACTTTGTATTCTGTGTTGTAATTGAAATCAATATATTTGAAAATGTAGAAAACATCCAAAATATTTAAATAAATTGTATTCTATTGTTTAATTAATCGTGCAATTAATGATTACTTTTTTTAATCATGCAGTTAATCGGAATTAATTTTTTTCATCGCTTGACAGCCCTAATTTATTTCAATTACAAGACAGAATACAAAGTGTACAGTGCTCACTTTATATTATTTTTATTACAAATATTTGCACCGTAAAAATAACAAAATAGTATTTACAGTATTTTCCAGACTACAGATTAGCATATTTTGTGAAGGTTATGATTCTGAGGTGTATTTCCACTGAGAGTGGCAGAAATATTTATAGCAACAACAAAATAATTCTTTTAGTTTCCGGTACTAACAACGAGCCAAACTGATATTAGGATAGAAAGATCTACTTGCAATGTATTTTTATTGTATGGATTCTTGATAGAAATGATACAACACAGATGAACACTTCATTCATATACTAGATTGTGGCTTAGACTACACAGCTGTGCAAGAGAATAAGAGCCCTCACCCCATGTACACACTTATGTGGGCTACCTGAATCCTGGGTTCAGGTCCATAGGAGTAAATTTGGGCTGCTCACCTCTGCTTACTACTTCTCTGGAGCAAATGTCTGGAGTCTTGAGCCAAAGCAGCGGAGTCAGTGCGCAGGGCTAGTATTGGCAAGCAGCAAATCATCATCTCCCAGGAGCAAAGGAGGAGTAAGGGGGGGGGAGGGAAGGGAGATTGTCCCTTGGGAAGTGGAGAATGTAGGGCTGTTTCTGAGACAAAACACTTCTTGGTGCTACACTTAAGGTAGTGAGGCTAACGTACTACCCCTTACAGCCTAGTCTTATGTAATTAATTATTGCTGCCTGACACTTCTATTTTGTTGTTGTAGTTTTGCATGCTTAAGCAAGTGTTCATTATCTCAATTGTGTACAAAGGAATTCAGAAGAGTAGGTCTCGATTTCCCTTTCCAAGCTACTTTCATGTAAATGAAAGCGTTATTTGTAATAGGCGGATGGAGGTTGGAGTGGGGGAAGAAGTTTCGCTCACCATCTCTTTCTAGACCCTAATTTAATAATGCCATCTTCCACCTCACCACTCTAATAGCAGTGCCAAGTCGTGCTCTGAATCTTGCTGTAAAGACACTGCTGTCGTTCCAGGGTTCAGTCAGAGCAGGCATCGTCCTAGATGCCAAGCAACCTCCCCAACATAAGGAGGAAGACTCCAAAAGTTGTCATGAACTGAGCTGTGGGTTTCAACAAGAATGGCTGCATTATGGTGGTTTAATTTCCTAAACGAGTAAAGCTAAACTGGAATTACATATAAAGCCTAAACTTGATTTCTTGCTTTGTTTCATAAAATGCCCAAAATCCTGGGATAAAACCCAGTCTTTTGCCATAATGAATTTCCATAAATATTTCATTGATGTAATTATCTACTGCTTGAAAGTATTCTCCTGCATGGCTTGTGCCTGATAAAAATGCTAAATCGGATTCATTTCTGAAGTGTCAATTTAATGTGCAAGAGTGTGTGTGTGATGTTTGTAAAACCCAATACAGAGGAAAAGAAATAAAAATGAGTCATGCAGGAAACAAACATCTGATTTGTTTTCAGCACTCTAAGATGAAGTAGAAAAATGCCAGACCAAAATTGCAGAAATCTCAGCTGTTTGCTTGATTAAAATTGTATTTCAAATTGTGAGCTGCTGGAACATGTAATAATAAGGAACAAATCTAGTCTGCATACTTTTTTTTTTTTTTTTTTTTTTTTTTTAGAGATTTGTGCTAGAGAGCTGCTACGTAATACTGCAGTGGGTCTGAAAAATCTTTCTTAAACCAGTACAAAAATTACCATTCTCTCTCAGGATTTAGGGATTTTTGTGTGTCTGCGTGTGCGTATATGTTAAGTACTTTAAATTTCCTCAACTGTTTGTAAGTGATATGCCCATGTTGAAAAGTTAACATTAGTCTAATGATCTTGCCAGTGTGTCTCAGAGAACACACCTTCAGTGTGTGCCTATTTCAAGAGGTGTGTACAACATTGTCTTGGCCACTTGCCCTCTCTCCCATAAGTCTTTTCCCCTTTTATACTCTATCCTTTTTGGTTCTTGCATCCACAGTGTAAAGGGGAGGGGGGAGATGATTTCATAGAATATCAGGATTGGAAGGGACCTCAGGAGGACATCTAGTCCAACCCCCTGCTCAAAGCAAGACCAATCCCCAAACAGATTTTTGCCCCAGATCCCTAAATGACCCCCTCAAGGATTGAACTCACAACCCTAGGTTTAGGAGGCCAATGCTCAAACCACTGAGCTATCCCTCTCCCCCCACGCCATGGAGATGGGCATAAAGTGGAATCTGGTATTTGTGATCACTTGCCGGTAACTGGGCATCATGTATCAACAAAGCAAGCTCTATGAAATCCTAAAATCCTCTTGTATACTTCATACCTCACAGAGGAAAGCAGTAAGTTATTGGCATGACCAGGGATGAAAATCCATCAGCAAATTCCCTCTATTATTCTATCAGTATGTTTTTTCCCCAGATACCCATCTCTGTTCTCTGGCAATGACTAAAGTCTTTTCAGACCGTGAAACAATGTATACCACATGAGTATATTGCTTATTACACTTGCATGCAAACATGAGATGTCTTCTATGTTGTAACGGTAGCAAAGACAGGCTGCATGTATTAACCTTGAATTCCACAAATGTGATCTCAGTGGTAAAGTGAGAATGCTGCCAAATGAAGACAGAATAATTTGGACATGATAAAAATATATATATTTGAAACTAAATGCAGCCAGCTGTAATGATTATTTGATTTGCTTGCATTAAGCATTGTCACGTTGTTCTTTGAGTCTCTTTAACCAAAGTACCCAGTGGGTGGCAGTGTACTAGCTTTGGACTGGGAATGTGGATTTTTTTTTTAATTCTCAGGCTAGTTTCCATGGTGATCACTGCAGCTTTCTTTCCTGCTTGTGTAGGGGGAGGGAGGAGGGAAGGAGGTTGGGGTGGGAAAAGGAGAGAGGGTGATATTTCATTAAAACAGTAGAACAACCCATGGAAGCCACTCTAGTAAAAACAAGCAGCAGGCCCTGGAAATAAGAATGTAATAGAACCAGAAATCATAGATGTCTGAAGAGCAGTCTCCAGGAAACCTTTTCTCTAAAGCAGTTGAAACAGATCTGTGAACCTGAAGAATCGTGTGAAGGAAAACAGCAAATGTATCTGTTTAAACTGGGCTTCATGCATTGTATCTCTCCTGACTTTCTTGCCTTAGATTAATAAGGTTAAGAACAGCCATACTGGGTCAGACCAGTGGTCCATCTCGCCCAGTATCCCGTCTCCAACAGCAGCCAGTACCAGGGATCCAGCGGAAGTGTCCAGACCAGGGCAGTTGCCGTGATGCACCCCTATCTTTCCCTGCTGGCTTCTGGCAGTCAGAGGTTTAGGATTGCATCCCTGACAATCTTGGCTAATAGCCATTGATGGAGCTTTCCTCTAGGAATTTATCCAGTTCTTTTTTGAACCCAGCTATACTTTTGACCATCACAACATCCAATGGCAACGACACAGGTTATTCATATTGTGTGAAAAAGTACTTCCTCTAATTTGTATTAAACCTGCTGCCTATTAATTTCATCAGGTGACCTCGGTTCTTGTATTGAGAGAAAGGGTAAATAACACTTCGCTATTCACTTTCCCCTCACCAGTCATGATTTTATAACTTCTACCCCCTTAGTAGTCTCTTTTCTAAGCTGAATGGCTCTAATTAGTTTCTCCTCATATGGAAGCTGTTCCATAGCCTTGATCATCGTTGTTGTCCTTCTCTGAACCTTTTCTAGTTCTTCTATGTGCTTTTAGATGGGACTGAACAAAACTGCACTCAGTATTCAAGGTGTGGGCATACTATGGATTCATATAGTGGCATTATGATATTTTCTGTCTTATCTATCCTGTTCCTAATAGTTCCTATCATTCTGTTGGCTGTTGAAACATGCTGAGCTGAAATTTCAGAGAACTATCCACGGTGACTCCAAGAGCTTTCTTGAGTGGTAACAGCTAATTTGAGCCCATTATTATATATGTATAGTTGAGATTTTTCCCCCCCCCAATGTGCATTACTTTTCATTTATCAACACTGAATTTAATCTATTTTGTTGACCAGTCATCCAGTTGCAATCAATAGGGTATCAGTACATAGCAAGACTATAAATTCTCCAGTATCAATATTTAGAATAATAACCTCTTTGATGAATAGGTATATAATATTGCAGTCTAAAATGGCAGGTAAATCATAGAATCATCCCCCGCACTCATGGCAGGACTAAGTATTCTCTAGACCATCCTTGACAGGCGTTTGTCCCACCTGCTCTTAAAAATCTCCAAAGATGGAGATTTCACAACCTCCCTAGGCAATTTATTTCAGTGCTTAACCAATCTGACAGTTAGAAAGTTTTTCCTAATGTCCAACCTAAACCTCCCTTGCTGCTATTTAAGCCCATTGCTGCTTGTCCTATCCTCAGAGATTAAGGAGAACAATTTTTCTCCCTCCTCCTTATAACAACCTTTTATGTACTTGAAAACTGTTATCATGTCCCCCCTTCAGTCTTCTCTTTTCAGACTAAACAAACCCAGTTTTTTCAATCTTCCCTCATAGGTCATGCTTTCTAGACTTTTAGTAATTTTTGTTGCTCTCCTCTGGACTTCCTCCTATTTGTCTCCTGAATGTGGTGCCCAGAATTGGACATAATACTCCAGTTGAGGCCTAATCAATATGGAATAGAGCAGAAGAATTATTTCTTGTATCTTGCTTACAACACTCCTGCTAATATATCCCAGAATGATGTTTGCTTTTTCTTTGCAACAGTGCTACACTGTTGATTCATATTTAGCTTGTGATCCACTATGACCCCCAGATCCCTCTCTGCAATACTCCTTCCTAGGCAGTCATTTCCCATTTTGTATGTGTGCAACTGATTGTTCCTTCCTAAGTGGAGTACTTTGCATATGTCCTTACTGAATTTCATCCTGTTTACTTCAGACCATTTCTCCAGTTTGTCCAGATCATTTTGAATTTTAATCCTATCCTCCAAAGCACTTGCAACCCCTCCTAGCTTAGTATCTCTATGCCATTACCTAATTATTGATTAAGATATTGAACAAAACTGGACCCAGAACCAATCCCTGCGGGACCCCACTTTAATATGCCCTTGCAGCTTGACTGTGAACCACTGATAAATACTTTTTGGGAATGGTTTTCCAGCCAGTTATGCACCCACCTTATAGTAGCTCCATCTAGGTTGTATTCCCCCCAGTCTAACCCAACCCCCACACTCAGACCCCTCAACCATACCATAAACTCACTCCCTTGAACATATGGCCACCCACAAAGAGCCTCTCCAGCTGCTCCAAATCATACTCAAATACCCAATGAAAACACCATCTCAGATTTGCAAAGTAGTAACAACAGACTTCGAGTAAAAGCAACACATATGCCTCGATATTGCCGTGGCTGGAGTGTAGACTGTATGTCTGAGTTTTGGAGAACTGAATGTGTGCAGCGTGGGTGTAGTGAAAGGCTTGTGCGTTGAGATCAGTCGGGATGTTAATGTTGCCTTTGGTGGAGATTTCCTAGATTTTTAGTGTTTTTCTATTGTAAGGAAAAGAAATGTGCAGTGTTAACTCTAATACGGTGGTGTGTGTATGTGTATAATATATGCTAATATTTCAAACAGATGACAATTCAACAAGTCTCAAAAGACAATGGCCTATTTAGTCACTTCCTATTTTTCTTTCCCTTTTTAGCCTCTCTCTGTGTGTGCTGTGTGGGCATGGGAGAGTTTGACCCTACTGGTTCACCTGCACACACTCTTTTTAAAGAGCAGGCAATGAGTCATCTTGCCACCTGAGAGCTGACAGCTCAAGTCAGAGTAACAGGCTTCTGTACAGGAGAAGTTTCTTGAAGTGACTTGTCTGTGTAGAGGAATGGTTACCTGTTGCTGGCCACGGCTCCCTGAACTACAAAGAAATGTGTTATACCAAACAAAGGTTCACCATCCCCGAATAAATAGCTTCCCTTTTACTATATTTAATGTAGAGCATATGAGGAGTCTGGTTTGCTTCATTAAATAAAGTTACATTTCAGGCATGCTGAGTAGCTCAGGTTAACTTGATAGGCATATGAAACCTTCCTGTCATAGGCAAAAATATCTCATTCACATAACTTATTTTTTAGACCAGTTCAAGTTGTTACAAGCTGTTTGGGGATAGTAAAATATATTGCAGCCATGCGAAACTGTCAAGCACCGTAGTCATCAATCCTCTAATGGTAGTTGCTTGAGTTTATTACCTTTCAGAAATGAAGAGGAGAAAAATATTGTTTGACTTGGCGCAACCTGCTTTTCTACGTCTCTCTCTCAGGCTGTGGCAACAATTCTTACCACCATAAATGAATAAAATTTGACAAAAATATAACCTGCTTTCAGCCAAGATTTAATGTTCTGGTAACCTTCCTTAATCCTAGAATTGGTATGCTTCTTTCCTTGTTGAAAACAACTCCTGTTTCCAAATAAATTAGATTGAGACTCTGTTCTTGAGGATTAGCAGAGGACTTAATTAAAAATCATGCATACCATCCCTAGGGAATCAGAAATCCTAACACTTCTGCTGCTGAGCTCTATTCAAGCCTTATCTTTAAATAAGACTTATCTTATTCACAGTGATCATCGTCATAATTTTTCTCCTTTTACATGCATCAATTCACATGCTGTTGCTTATCAAAATATTATTTTTCATCATTATTATTATTATTATTGGTGTTTTGGCCTTAAGTATAGATTGTGACAATGCATTAAGAATGTTTTTTATATATCAGAGTTGAAGACTAAGAGAACTAAACAGTAATAAATCATTCAAGCAAATTCCCTGGGTTTTGTAATATTTCAGTCTTTTTAGAGATTCAAATTTCCCTGAAGGTTGAAGGCATCTGGCATCAGGATTTCAGTTTGGATAGTCTGTGAAATAAGGTATAAGAAATGAATGCCATTCTTAAATACCAAACTTCATCGGGAAATGTCCTTTTTTTCATCCGTTAGCATCAGGCTTTCAGTGCTGCATCTTAGGACGCTAAATGTTAAAAATACTGAGGATCCAACTGGTTCGGGCCACTGATATGGGATGAAGAGGGTTCAGATATCAAGGTTATGGGTACAATTCCAGTCCAGGTTGGATGGCCCATGTGAGATGAGATTGGTGTCAGTGTAGTTCCCAGTGAACATATGTCCATATAACACAAACCATCAATGCATCTGGCGTGGACCCGGAGATAGAAAATTATCTCATAGGTGGTCCTTTTAGTTTGGAGGCATGTTGGAAGGAGAGCATGTTTGGCTGCTGCCTGCACTGCGGTTGTTTCGTGGAGAGAAAACTAGACTCTGCTCTCCTTTGGGCATCTTTCAGTACGTAGTCAACAAGTACAGAATACAAATTGCACTTCATTCACACGCAAAGCTGTGTCTGTGCACCTGCACGTGTTTTTAAACTGGTGTTCAGTGCATTTCCAAAGCTGGTCCTATTCTGTGTACAGCATTGCTCAACTGTTGCAAATTGGAAGAGTGTGGATAGATACATGAATGTAGATGCAGAAGTGAAATGTCTGAAACATATATGTGCTCATCTTCCATTCTACTTTGGCAGAAAACCCTGACCGGGGGGGGGGGAACCCAACTGAATGCATATAATTTTTGTAAAATATAGCAGAGATGTCTGTCTTTACTGGTATTTTAGCTGCTAAGATGCTTCTGGAATCTAGAAGTCTGGATTCGTGGAATGACCCATAAGGCTTAGAAAGCATATCGCACGAGGCAAATTGATTTATATGAAAACTGTAGCATTATATATTAAATCTGCAGAGGGAAAAGGTTTAAGATAAAGGTAACATTTTGATCTCTGTAAGATGATTTGATAAGTGAAATATACAGGAATTAAAACTTACGTTTAGTGACAAAAACCCATTTAATTTATAATGTCTTATGCAATAGGGTTATTGAATTAAATACCAATCGATATAATCTAAAGGTAATAATCTAAAATTTTAAGGAAAACTTGTTCTAGTTTTTGTTTCCTTTCAATACAAGAATGATTTATGTCTATTTTCCATAGCAGCCAATGAGGATCTTCCTTTTCTAGGAATTAGAGTCAATCAAAATATTTAACAAAGCCTCAACAAGATAACTGTCAAGATTTCTCCTTTACCAATAGCATCTTCATTTTGTAATCTCATGCTTTGTGTGTGTGAGGAATGGTCGCAAATTTAAACAATCCTGTTAAATTCTAAACTGTACCTTTATAGGTGTGTGTTATTTATGCAAGCTGAAAACTTATCTTTAAAATGTGTCAAATGCATTTATAGTATTTTTATTTTTTGTTGATTGTTCAATGTTCCTTTTTAAAGTACCTCAATATACTGAGCGTACAAAAGTGAGTGAGTATGTGTAAGTGAGGGGTGTGTGTGTGTGTGTGAGAGAGAGAGACTTCTGCTGTATGCAAGGAGCATGTGACTAAAAGATGAGACATGACACTGATTCCTTCAAATTTGTGTGGGAGAGTCTTACAAAACTATGGGCTGGATTCTCCTTTCATTCAAACTTGTGTAAATTAGGATTAGCTCTATTGAAGTCAGTAGCTTTGCAGTAATGCAGATGATCTTATGAGACCCATTAGGTTCAGAGAATCCCAAGTTGATAGTACGGTAGATAACCTCAGAGTTATGAACACCAGAGTTACAAACTGACCAGTCAATCACACACCTCATTTGGAACTGGAAGTACGCAGTCAAGCTGCAGAAGAGAGAGACTCACAAAAAGACAGTACAGTGTTAAAGTAAATACTTTAAAAAAAAAAAAAGGGGGGGGGAGTTTAAAAAAATTTTACAAGGTAAGGAAATTCTTTCTGTACTTGTTTCATTTAAATTAAGATGGGTAAAGAACAGCATTTTTCTTCTGCATAGTAAAGTTTCAAAGCTGTATTAAGTCAATGTTCAATTGTAAACTTTTGAATGAACAGCCATAACGTTTTGTTCAGAGTTATGAACATTTCAGAAACAAGAATAAATGGACACAAATCCGACATCAGGAATGGTAACATACATAAACCAGTAAGTGAACACTTCAATCTCCCTGGTCATTCTATGATAGATTTAAAAGTCTCTATCATTGAACAAAAAAACTTCAGAAACAGACTTCAAAGAGAAACAGCAAAACTAAAATTCATTTGCAAATTTAACACCATTAATCTGGGCTTGAATAGGGACTGGGAGTGGCTGGCTCATTACAGAAGCAGCTTTTCCTCTCCTGGAATTGACACCTCCTCATCTGTTATTGGGAGTGGACTACATCCACCCTGATTGAATTGGCCCTGTCAACACTGGTTCTCCACTTGTGAAGTAACTCCCTGCTCTCCATGTGTCAGTATATAATGCCTGCATCTGTAACTTTCACTCTATACATCTGAAGTGAGGTTTTTACCCACGAAAGCTTATGCCCAAATAAATCTGTTAGTCTTTAAGGTGCCACCAGACTCCTTGTTGTTTCTGTAGATACAGACTAACACGGCTACCCCCTGATACTGACCATTTCAGAGTTACGAACAACCTCCATTCCCGATCTGTTCATAACTCTGAGGTTCTACTGTACTGCAGCTGGCAATGCAAATTCACATGGACTGATGCACAAATGTCCAAATGTCATTTCATGACTCTTCGATACCAACGTAGCACGGTTCTTTTTGGCCATATGATTACCCTGAAATCCCAGACACCTCTCAGGTCGTCAAAATGACTTGCCCATGACTCTTAAGCAATTCATAAGGGTAGATATTCCAAGTGTCAGGTTTCAATGTCATTATTGAAAATGTTGAATCATCTTGATTTCCTGTAATAAAAGCCTGTGCCGGAAATGCATGTCGGAGTAGGTTTGCAAATCTGTTGACCAGATGAAAGAGTGGAAGAAATGTCAACTCTTGGTCACTGAAATAGTTCTCTCCTTGAAGTTAAATAAGAATCTTCTTTCAGGGAGCCATGCTGCCATTTTGACTGCACAATTTAATTATTTGCCCAGCATTCCCCTGTTTTTTTATTGAGCAGTACCAATCCTCAAGCCATCAGAACCAGGGTAATAATGTTAAGGAACAATCCAAGCCTAGATATGCAAATTAGCAATTTAGTTTGCTGATTAGGCTTCTTAATCATGCTAATTGTAACTAAAAACCATAAATTCTGCCCAAATTCGGAGTCCTGGCTATGTGTGCAAGTGAAAGAGTTCCTTGTAGCATCTACATTCATGTACTCAAAACTGCTTAGTCGGATTTCTAATCTCCCCGCCCCTCCCGAGCTGGCAGCAGAGGCCAGTTCACTTTCATCTGCACATTAAATACACATTTTAAAGCATGTTTGTTTTGGAAAGATGCTTTGCAATTTTTCATTTAAATCCAGACATACAGGTCTTGCTCCAAAATTAATAGCATATACTAAATTAACTGTTCCCTCTGAACTTCAAGACTGACAAAGATTGTGGAGTTCAAGGATTTCCTATCTAAATGGGTCTTATTAAAGGCAAGGTAAAAGGAAGGGCAACTTAAAAAAAAACAACATTAAGAATTCAGCTTGGCTGGTTTAGCTTGGGCTAAATCCCTTCAAAATCTTTACTGTATTTCTCCCTTATTTTTTTATGCCATTAAGTTGTTCCATCTTACACTTATTATTTAGTGGCAGCATGCTCCTGGTTTAGTACCCAGTTTCCTGTATAGTAAATAAAGATCATTTTATCACTATCCATTTTTCTGCTTGATAAAAACACATCTTACACTTACCCTCATTTCCACTGACATGGGGATATCTTTGGTCCTAATGTGTAATTATTTTTAGTACTTTTTGTTTATTACAAGAATTCGTACATCTAGGTGTTACGTTTTTAACATGGGTTAGAAATGCACCACCTATGTTAAAAACGTAACCCCTAGCTATACGAATACTCCTTGTCTTGTGGACATCAGACCTGGACACAGTGTTCCAGTAGCAGTTATACCACTGAGGCCTATAGATAGTCAGCTCCTTCTCCCTTCTGAAATCAGTAAAGCTATTGCTGTTGATTTCAGTGAGAGTGGGAACCAGTGGACACTGTGTGCGATCCAATATTGTGCAGCCAAGAGGACCAGAACAAATAACTAGCAGGCACCGAAGTGTCAGACAGCAAGCCCTGAAGTCAGTAGAAAACCTTTAGCTTACTCTAATAGGGCCAGGTTTGGGCTAAGATGTAGGTCTAGTGAACTGGATTTCTTAGGGTTACCATACGTCCGGATTTTCCCGGACATGTCCGGCTTTTGGGGGCTCAAATCCCCGTCCGGGGGGAAATCCCCAAAAGCCGGGCATGTCCGGGAAAATCGGGAGGGCTGGGTGGTGCTCGGCCGGGGCCGGCGGTGCGGGGCCGGGGGCATGGTGCCGGGCCGGGGTCCGGGCTGGGAGCCGGGTCGGCCGGGCCGGCGGGGAGCCGGGTTGGCCGGGCCCGCGGGGAGCCGGGCCCGCGGGGGGCCGGGTCGGCCGGGCCGGCCGGGGAGCCGGGGTCCGGCAGTGCTGGGCGGGCCGGGGGTGGTGGGCCGGGGCCGGCACCCCAGGGCCCGAGCCGACCCAGGCTGGAGCCGCCGGGGGGGCTAGCCTGGGCTGCGCCTCCTCCCCCCCACACCCTCCTTACCTGCTTCAGGCTTCCCGCGAATCAAATGTTCGCGGGAAGCAGGGGAGGGGGCGGAGACTTTGGGGAGGGGGCGGGGTTGGGGAGGGGGTATGGGCGGGGCTGGGGGCGGGGGCCGTGGAGTGTCCTCCATTTGGAGGTACAGAATATGGTAACCCTAGATTTCTGGATGTGGGGACTTATCTCTGAGCATTCCCTGTCTAGACTTGAAGGAGATGCGGAAGCTCCAGATCGTTGCTGTGGTAACAAAGGCTTGGATGCTCATGGGGCTGTCAGCATCTGAGGAAAAGGGGCCTAGCCAGCCCAAACTGGAAGAAGAGGTTTCTTCTGTCCACTCCTATCAGGAAGTCATAGGAGTCTAGTGGGCCCTTGAAATCACAAATGGCTTTAACAATAGGTGGGCAAATGATATTCAACTGGTAGAGCTCTGGTAATGATTGCTAATTTGTCCAAATGCTTACCTGTGCCTGTCTTATGTGAGCTGAACCTAAGGCATCTGGTTTTCATCCAGATCCCTCTCTGAGCCAGGCATGCGGGAAGTACAGATACGGTTCTGCTCAGATGCGCAGAGCTGTGTATTGTTAACATATCACTATTATTGGTATTAGTGTTATTCATAGTCGCGTTTATATTATGGTAGTGTCTAGGGACTCCGTTTATGACCCAAACCCCATTGTATTTGGTGATCTATAAATCCAGAACAGAGAGACACTCCCTGACCCAAGAAGCTTACAAGCTAAGAATAATGACATTGCAAGTGTCCACAGTATACGCCCGTCACTGGTGTTTTGACCTCTGTGTTTGAAGAGGAACCAATTTTTGTCACCTATAGGTTGCTGCAGCTGGGAAGAGCATTTGCTCCCCAGTAGACTCTGATCTATCCATGAGAAATAAGAGGAACTCGGCTTCGCAAAATCCTGTAGTCAAGTTAGTAGCAACTATAAGAGCTAGGCATTATTAATGATTAGTTGGAGGGGATCTCTGATAAGTCTAGCACCATTATCTGGACTACAGGCTTTCAGGGGCCCAACTAAGGAGTGAGATGGAAGCAGCATTTTTCTGTGTAATCAGCTATCTCATGGCAGTCATGGGCTTCTGATCTCTGTGTGGTGTCCTGGGATATTCCAAATTTTGTTTCAATACCACATCTTGGTCAGAACACCAAATAATTGTGGTCTAAGTGTTCTGCAGGTGTCAGATGCTTCTAGAGTGATGCTGAAGAGGTTGTATGTTGGTAGCCATTGTTTAAAACGCTTCCAAGCCAAATATCTGACCTCATTAATATTGACCTATTCCATTGGTCCTTTTTTCTTGCTCTTATGACTCATGTAATTGTGATGGGTAGAACTGGTTGCAGTAGCACATTAATTAATTAATTTAATTAATTAATTAAATGTATACAAACGCCTCTCTGTGAGACAATCTGTCGGCGTTTTCCCATTCTGGAAATTGACTATGGTGTCTATATTTCTTTAGGTATTCTGGTGGCCAACCAAGAGCTGTTAGTGTAGACCTTGCTTATTGGTGTCAGTAATTGCTGGAGACTGTAGTTTGGTGAAAGTAAACATTTTGGGCATTTCTTATAGAACTTTCTGTTTGTTATTGTTTTTAATCTCTTTGTATGGGCAAGGTGAATGCTGAGACATCTTGTTTTGCAGTCTGCTGATAGCTTTTGGAAACATTGCAGGTATTATTGTTTCCGCTTGATTGATCAAGTGAGTTGCAGAGAAGTTTAATTTCTCTAAGTTATTTTTCATGTTTAAAGCATTTTAACAAGAGCTGGAACATGCATTACCATAAACACAGCCTCCTTCTGTAAAAATTATCATACTTTCAACATCTGCACAATCTCAAAGGCATCTTATTTTTGTGTCAAGACGGCAGAGTTTATTTTGTGTGTGGATTTGGGGAGAGTACAACTACCGGGTTTGAGCTAACCTCTGGCTTGCAACATTTATTTCCTCTCCAACTGGCAATTCTTAAAGGACTGTGTACATTCACTCTATCTGATGCAGGCCTATGAAATTAGAAAGATTCATTTTTAAAAAAAAATCTTAATTTATCTCCAGCTGTTTGAGAATACTCTGAGTCATAAAAAGTATGTAAGAGAAGATTTTTTGTGTGTGTGATATACAGTGTAATTTATACCCCAGGGAAATGTAGTTTTAGGATGATTTTGTTGATGAGAGGGACATATCGGAGTAAAAACCAAATTTTCTTCTTCCAATTTCAAACATTTGAAGCTTGATGCTATACCAGACAGCATTGAATTTCCGATTCAGCCATCTTTGCACTGGTCTAAAGTTATGTCAGACTTGCTGTTTTAGGTAACTGGAAGAGCCAAAGATCAAAATGAACGTATTATGTACCAGCTGTAACTGCATCGTGGTTAGAGGATTTAACAGGGCCCATCTTTTGTACCATTTTGTCTCAAGATCAGATAAGTTCTCTATCATTGAAATAAAATGGTCCATACTAGAATAAACAGCGGGGGAGCTTTGAAAATTCTTGGAAGCTTATTGTAGTAATTTCCAAACCACGTTTTGTTTTGTAGTCCGAAACGTTAAACGTAGATTTTATGTAGTCATCTCAGTAATTTTTAAATTTTTTTTAAGGATTGTATATCCTGGCCTCTGGGTGCATTTGCATCTCTTTAAACACAATATCAAATGTTCACACTAACAGTTTAAGTTGTCTAAAGTGAGTAGTGATTTGGGTGCCCAATATGAGACAACTTACAGGGAAATGATGAGCATCTACTCTCTGAAAATCAGTCCCCATCAAGATGCCTGAAGTTCACGAGAGTGAAGCCCACAAAATGACTAGTCTTTTTGGAAAATGTACTGACTACAATGGGCATCCGACACAGTTATCCCCTGACTGTAAATTACCAGCAGCCACCTAAAGAGGGAAAACTTCAGAACAAGTTTTGAGCCTTTAACCATCCAGTCATGAGGGCACGTCCCACCCAACCCCACGCCATAGGCAAAAGGTATGACTAGCAGATGTACCATGCCAATAAGGTCAACAAACCTGGGCAAAAAAGGGAACTAGTTTCCACACTGAGAGCATGTCCACACTGTAGTCGGGACAAGAGGTGTGATTTGTAGCATGTGTAGAAAACCTGAGCTAGCTGTGATAGAAGCAGATCAAAGAAACTTGAATAACCACATCAGTGGATCTGCAAGCAGGAGAGCGGCAGCCTGGGCTTGTTTCCCACATACAAGCTTGCCCAATACCCTGGGCTACATACTCGGGTGGCTAGCTTATGTACAAGCCCTCATGCCCTGACCCTATTTCCCCGGCAGTGGGGGTGGACAGGGAGGGGACTGCAGGCGGAAGGGGAGGGGATGGCCCCCCCACTTGATCTGGTCCAGGGCCCCACAAAAGCTTAATCTGCCTCTGGGCTAGCCTGTGCTGCCATCCCTGCATTGCTGTTGTTACTTGAGCTAGCTGTGATCTAGCTAAGTGAAAGTTACCTTGGCTATGTCTACATGTGTTGCAGTCACACCTCCTGATTGTCGTGTACCCTGCATGCCCTGTATCAGCAAGGCCTGTCCTCTGCTCCATCTCCTAAAGATTAAGAGCAAAACTAAGCCCTGACTCTAGCTTGAAGGAGGGGATGATGTGACAATGGCAATGAAGACTATAATCTCTCTCCCCACTACCTATTTTCCATCCCCAAATAAGACTGAAAGAAGGTCCGCCAAAGTGTGCAGACTTCCAGTCTCATGTTGTGAAGTAGGTGATGAGACCCCAAGCTGATTTACAAGAATAATAGTCAGAGTCTATGCTGAAGTTGCCAAGGTTAAATAAGCTTAGGTGACTCCAACTTTACATAATCCGCTCCTGTGGGAAACCAGAAGGGTAGAGAACTCGCGTGTGCAGTAGACCAATTCTCCATTCTCAAAACCAGGTGGACACTCCTGAATTAAATTTTGGGGCTGACCTTTTGCCTGAGGTCAGGTGCCAAAAGCTCTATTCGCTTTGCAAATCTCTGAGCCTGTAGTACTTTTCCAAAGGAAGCTGTGAGAATATTGGGCCAGCTGAATCAGCCATACAGGTTCTGGCAGTTAAAGCAAAGTTCAGACCTTATCTGTGCTTACATCATGGGTGAGGATACTCTTATTCACCACTAAACAGCATGACCCAGCCAAAATTTGACTCACTAAAAGAGGATGTACTTCACTCCTGGGAGGAGACTACAAGAAAAAGTCAACCAAATGGTTGATGTCTGCTCATTGGTTACCTCCTGCCTAGTCTCTATATCTGGTACTGACAGTCCTGAGCTTCCCAGGTTGTTGATCTTCCCAAATCTTCAGCTCCTGGTAGCAGTGTTTCAATTTTGGGTTTCCATACAGTCAGGGCCGGCTCCAGGGTTTTGGCCGTCCCAAGCAGCCAAACAAAACAAAACAAAAAAGCCGCGATCGCAATCTGCGGCGGCAATTCGGCGGGAGGTCCTTCGCTCCGAGCGGGAGTGAGGGACCGACCGCCGAATTGCTGCTGAACAGCTGGACGTGCCGCCCCCCTCCGGAGTGGCCGCCCCAAGCACCTGCTTGGTAAGCTGGTGCCTGGAGCCGGCCCTGCATACAGTGGCCATCAAAAGGCTGTCACTGCCAAATTTGGCAGCATAATTTGGGACCTTCAAAATAGGGAGCAAAGGACACTGGAGATGATGCAATCAAATTGAAATAATTACATGAATTTCCTAAGTGGGTCACGCTTGAGCATCCGTGATCGTTCAATATTTTTCCTGTATTAAAGCAGATCTGCTGCCAGTGATTAAGCTTCCTTTAGGGAGCCATAATATTGCCTTCATTGATTTTTGTCAACAGTTGCTCCTTTTTAGTGCCCTTGAAGGGGCTCAGTCTTTTTAATTAAAAATACAGTAAATATCAATGAGGGGTGTGGTGGGGAGTAAACCAACTATGTTACCCTTCTATCCTGAGCATGAATTAATGGAAACAGTTGTATGAGAAACTCCAGGACAGGAAAACATTGTACAATCAGTGGTTAGTGGAATAATAATACCTATTTCTGCTTTCATGTTTTCCATTAGTAGGTCTCAAAGTGCCTACCTGTCTTTAATGTATTAACCTTCACAACTTCCTCCTGAGATAGGGAAGTGTTATCCCCATTTTACAGATGGGGAACTAAAACACAGTGAGGTTAAGTGAACTGAATCAAAGAGCATCTTCTCTAGTGTTGGTCAGCTCGTGTGAAACAAATACAATGTAGTTTGGAAAATGGCTAATTTATTTTGAAACAATGGAAAACTTTAAGCTTAAAAAACAGAATCTTTCTGCTCTATGGTGGCATTAAAGATTCCAGAGCACTCTTCTGTAGCGGTTATCCATCTGCCCTAGCTTTCTCCATCTCCGTTGTTGTGCATTTGAGTGGGTGCTTATTGGCTGCCATCTTCCATTTCAGTAGTGGGATGTGTGCGTGCTGTACATTTGTGTTTTTAATATGCCGTGATGGTGAGTGCAGTATGAGACCCCGAATGAAATGCATCGTTTGGAAATGTGTTTTGGGAACCTTCAGGATGACAGCTGCTGTATAGTTAAAATTACATTTTTATTATTGCATTTTTCGTCACATCAAATGGATTTTTAAGTTGAAAGTATTTTGCTTTAAAGCCACAACATACCAATGTACTGAAGTAAGATGTAGCAAATTAAAATAATAGCACATGAATTCACTGTGTTATTGTGTAGTTACATAAATTTCAATTGCAAACACCTTTGATTTGTTTTGCACTGAATTTTAAATAAATGAATTATGAATAGTCCCGAGCATTGTGTGATGTGTCTCATGTTTTGACCATGTTGAACTGTAGGGTCTCCAGTTCTGGGGGGGCACACTTTTTTTCCTTAAAGTGGACAAATGAAGAGAGTCCAGAGGAGAGCAACAAAAGTGATAAAAGGTTTAGACCTATCAGGAAAGGTTAAAACACACTGAGCATGTTTAGTCTTGAGAAAAGAAGACTCAGGGAGGACCTGATAACAATCTGCAAATATGTTAAGGGCTGTTATAAAGAGGAGAGGGATAAATTGTTCTCCATGTCCATTGAAGGACAAGACAAGAAATATGAAGCTTAATCTGCAGCAACAAGAGGGAGATCTAAGTTAGATATTAGAGGGGAAAAAACTTCTAACAATGAGGATAGTTAAGCACAAGAACAGGCTTCCAAGGGAGGTCTGTGGAATCCCCATCATTGGAGGTTTTTAGGAGCAGATTAGACAAACACCTGTCAGGGACGGTCTAGGTATACTTGGTCCTGCCTCAGTGCAGGGGGCTGAACTAGATGGCCTCTTGAGGTCCCTTCCAGCTCGACATTTCTATGGTTTCTGAGAAAATGTTAATTTACAAAAATACTGTTACCTATCATGGCGAAGATTCAGGGCTAGATGTTTAATTCTCTACTTCCACCCTCTCAGGATTCAGGGCAGAGACCTTTGGGCTGGGATGAGACCGCAAGGAGAGAAGTTTAAAAAAAAAAAAAAATTCTTTGTGGAATAGGATTTTATATTTTACTGGAGGTATATCAATATTGGATGAACTCCTTTAGATCTACTGTGCCCGCAGCCACTGCATACCAAGTGCTACCACAGCTAGTCTTCAAAGAGAATATTCTGTCATCATCTGAGTCGTAGCAAGAAGCAAGGCCAGTTTCAGCTGAAAACAGATTGATGTGCCCAGGCTCTTGCCAAAGATCCTTGAATACCGTGCTTCATTATTTATATGGTGGTTGTTGCTGTTCTATAATCCACATCATCACAACCTTCATTAGGTAAGAGGACCTTTAGACAATAAATACCACAATACTCCACGGAGGCATTAAACACAACACCGAGGCGGCATACTGTCGTTCAATGACAGGGCTGCAGTTGCTGATATTAGAATGAAATAGGCTTCATGCACAGAGTCTGCATTTCTCACAAGCGGTTCTACATTATACGGTGTATGGCTGGGTAACATCATTTGTAGAAAAATATATTTACTTCAGCTCTGTATTGGTGTCCACTGAACCATAGATTTACAGAGAAGTAGAAGATTGCATCCAAAATAGAAAACAACAACAGTACTGAATAACACTAAGATCAGGAACTGGAATTAAGAAGGCAATTCTCATTACTAGGGCCAGTATAAAACTTCCTTCTCTAAAAAAGCTTTAAGACTTGATTCCCCTCTCCCCTCCCCCCCCAAGATTTCTCAGCTATATGTAATCCGAAATTTCAAGTTTCCACCCCTGCAACGATAGAATCATAGAAGATTAGGGTTGGAGGAGACATCAGGAGGTCATCTAGTCCAACCCCCTGCTCTAAGTAGGACGAACCCCAACTAAATCATCCCAGCCAGGGCTTTGTCAAGCTGGGCCTTAAAAACCTCTAAGGAAGGAGATTCCACCACCTCCCTAGGTAACCCATTCCAGTGCTTCACCACCCTCCTAGTGAAATAGTTTTTCCTAATATCCAACCTAGACCTCCCATGTTCCAGCTTCAGACCATTCCTCCTTGTTCTGTCATCTGCCACCACTGAGAACAGCCAAGTTCCATCCGCTTTCACTCTATGCATCCGAAGAAGTGAGGTTTTTACTCACGAAAGCTTATGCCCAAATAAATCTGTTAGTCTTTAAGGTGCCACCAGACTCTTTGTTGTTTTTGTAGATACAGACTAACACGGCTACCCCCTGATACTTGACATCCTCTTTGGAACCTCCCTTTAGGTCGTTGAAAGCAGCTATCAAATCCCCCCTCACTCTTCTGCAGACTAAACAAGCCCAGTTCCCTCAACCTCTCCTCATAAGTCATGTGCTCCAGCCCCCTGATCATTTTCCTTGCCTTCCACCGGACTGTCTCCAATTTGCCCATATCCTTTCTGTGGGGGGCAACAAAACTGGATGCAATACTCTCGATGTAGCCTCACCAGTGCCGAATAGAGGGGAATAATCACTTCCCTTGACCTACACAAACACGTCATTTGCAGCAAGCTGGGGTGTGCATGTACCCGTGGCTAGCCTGCGTGCACTTACTATCCATGCGGCCCCTGCTAATGGGCACAGACCGTTTGATAGTGTGCTTTAATCTACTTTCCTTTCAAAGCAGGGTAGTTTAAAGAGCACTATCCAACTGTTAGTGTGCATCAGCAGGGTCCCACATGAACAGCTTGTCCGCGGCAGGCTACAGTCACACCCCAGCTTGCACAAACTAAATGTTCATATAGACACTCCCAAAGAGTTCCCTTGCCCTTTATTACTTAGGTCAGGTCTACACAAGGGACTTCTGCCGGCACAGCTATGTTGGCCAGTGCTGTGAAGGTGTGATCCCTGACCATCACAGCTGACCACAGAGAAGTCCCCGGCGTAGACCCAGTTATGTCAGCAGAATTGTGCTTTTACAGCTTGCTTCACTCCTGGCAGGGATCAACAGAAAGCGCAGCTTTGCTGATCTAAGTTGCATCTTCACGAGGGGGGCTTTGTTGGTATAGTACACCAGATAGGATCGGAGAGAATGGAAACCTATTGTAGCAAATGCAATGTGGGACTTACCCCCTGGCTGAAAGATGGGACAATCGGTCCATTTACTGTTCGCTATCACACAAACTGCCTGATACAGGATGTAGTGAAATGGCATGCCTTGCAGCTAATCCCTGGAAAGCCTCTGGTTACTTCTGCAGTGAAAACCAATCATCAGCAAAACTCTTCCATATGAAAATCTGACATTCTTTTCCATGAAAATGTGTTTGTCCAACCTGGGAACTCTGTAGGAAGGCAGCTGTAGTCTGTGCAGTTGTAGCTAGATTTCTAAATGTTTCCTCCCTGGTCAAGTGTGAAACAATTCTTTCAAGAACTTCTCAGAGTCTTGAAACTAATCCAGTAAATTCTCTATAAATTAGATGAAGGACTCATTCATAGCCCATCTTCTCCCATTTAACACAACACAACGGTCACAGCTCTAGACACATTTCAATACAATTCTAAGACACATTCTACCCAATGTCATAGAAATGTTAGCATAATGCGTTGATTGTGTAATGTCACTTTCTTCTCTGTGCCTCATTTTCCCATCAGTAAAACAGGGAAGATAGCAGGGTAACCAGATGTCCCGATTTTATAGGGGAAGTCCCGTTATTTGGAGCTTTGTCTTACACAGGCGCCTATTACCCCCCCATCCCCTGTCCCGATATTTCACACGTACTATCTGGTCACTCTAGATCAGGGGTGAGGAACCTACGGCCCATAGGCCGGATCCAGCCAGCTGCTTCATTTCATCCGGCCTATGGCAAGTCTGCATGCCACAGGCTGGAAGCCTCCTTGCTCCCTCCCCCGGTGGGCTGGAGATGCAAGCACCGGTTTGCCCCGCTGCGGCGGGAAGCTAGGGTTGCCAGGCCATTAGAAATCCGGTCAGCTCCGCGCAGCTCCTGGGAATGATTGGTATGTCCTTGCGGCCCCGAGGAGCAGAGGCGATCAGGGAAGCTCCGTGCTCTGCTCCCACCCCCAGTGCCAGCTCCGTAGCGCCCAATGGCTGGAAACCGCTCTCTTTTTTGGAGCTGGAGTTGTAATTTAGGCCAGCTATCAAACCACTGCCAGTTTCTCCTCCAACCGGCCCTTTTCCCTCCAAACCGGTCCTCTCACCCTCAGGCTAGGAGGGTTCAGCGGGCAGACCTTCTCCTGCTGGTGTCTGCCTTGTTTGGAGGGAAGGGACAGAATATATACAGTCGTCTTCCCAGAGCTTGTCCCGATTGGCTACAAGGGTGGGGGCTCCCTGCCTGCTGTAGGAAGCTCCTGGTCCCATGCCCTTAAAGAAAGAGTAGTCTGTGTTTTCCACTCACCCGAATGATATTCCCAGGGCTATCCTCCTCTCTCCCAATGGCTAGCTTCTCATTCCCTAAGTCTTAAAGGGGGACACCACAGAACAGGTGTTGACTGACCATTCATCCCTTATTACCCTTAATGGACAGTCACCTTGTTGCAGTTGGTTAGGGGTGTTGTTATTTTTTTACACTCTTAACAGACATAGTTATGCTGGCAAAACTTTTACGAGTAGATGAGGCCTGAACAAAATAAGCTATACTGATGAAAGCGCTTCTGTGCCAGCATAACTGTGTCTACCCTAGTGCTCTGTATACACTACAGAGCCTGTGTCAGCTGGCGTGGTCCCCTAGTGCAGTGGTTCTCAACCAAGGGCCCATATACCCATGGGGGTATGCAGAGGTCTTCCAGGGGCACATCAACTCAGCTAGATAGTTGCCTAGTTTTATAACAAGCTACATAAAAAGCACCAGTGAAGTCAGTATGTACAGAAATTTCATACAGACAAAATGAGCAAGTAAGCAATTTTTCAGTAATAGGGTGCGGTCACACTCTTGTATTTTTATGTCTGATTTTTGTAAGCAAGTTGTTTTTAAGTGAGGTGCAACTTGGAGGTGCGCAAGACAGATCTGACTCCTGAAAGGGGTACAGTAGTCTGGAAAGGTTGAGAACCACCGCGCTAGTGCAGATGCTGGCTAGGGTTGACAACTTTCTACTTGCACAAAAACTGAACACCTTTGCCCTGCCCACTGCCCTGCTTCTCCTCCAAGACCCTGCCCATGCCCTGCCCCTTCTCTGAGGCCCCACCCCCGCTCAGTCCATTCCCCCTCCTTCTGTCACTCACTCGCCCCACTCTTGCTCATTTTCACCAGGCTGGCTCAGAGGGCTGGGGAGTGGGAGGGGATGGGGGTGCCGGCTCGGGGATGGGGATGAAGGCTTTGGGGTGCAGGAGGGTGCTCCGGGCTGGGATCGAGGGGTTTGACAGGCAGGAGGGGGATCAGGTCTGGGGTTAGGGCCTGGGAGGAGGTCAAGGATACAAGCTCCAGGTGGCGTGGCATGTCCCCCCTCCGGCTCCTACGCAGAGGTGTGCCCAGGTGACTCGGTGCATGATGCTGCCACGTCCACAGGTGCCTCTCCCGTAGCTCCCATTGGCAGCGGTTCCCAGCTGTGGGGGCGGCGCTTGGGGGAGGGGAAGTGTGCAGAGCCCCCTGACTGCCCCCTGACTGCCCCTCCATGTAGGAGCCGGAGGGGAGACATGCCGGCTGCTTCCCGGGAGTCACGTGGCGCGAAGGCTAACGGGGAGCCTGCCAGCCCCGCTGTGGTGCACTGCCAACCGAACAGTCAATGGCCCAGTTAGTGGTGCTGGCTGGAGCCACCAGAATCCCTTTTTGACCGTGTGTTCTGGTCAAAAACCGGACACCTGGTCACCCTAACACTGACAGAAGGAGTTTTTTTTTTTTTTTTTTTGCAGTGTCGGAACACCCATCTCCCCAAACATTAGCTATGCTGACAGAAGCTATGGTTATATTGGGGCACTTGTTGGGGTGAGGTTGCAGATGTTTGCCTTTTTATTTCATACTTAGTTAACAAAAACATTAACTTCCTTAAAATATACCAAAAAGGTAAGAATCCTTGAGGCAAATCTGTCTCCCGCCCTTCTCCCTCATATTTTACCTAATGACCGGAAGCTTTAGGGCCAAATACTCTGCTAACGTAACTTCGCTGAATTCAACCAAAAAATTCTTAATTGTGACATCTTACATCCTTCAACAAATGTGCCACACACATAATCCATGGATGTGTGTTGCTGAATATTTTTTAATGTTGCTCATGTGGTAATTAAGGTTATATATTGACCTGTGAGGGACATTTAATGTTTTTATGTAGTGTTTCTTTATCTGTTGAAGGCAGAAGGAATTTCTTCATGAATATGTGGAGTCTCATTAGGTGGGGGTTGGGATTTGATAAAGAGGTGTCCGATAACTTGGCGTTTGCTTGTTAAGTTTGCACTCAGGGATGTCACACATAAACCAAACAAAATTCCTTTTTAAATTCCTCCCTTTCAGTTTGAGCAACTGAAATCTGCCTGGTCCTGTAAAATCCTTCAACACTTTTCTTCATTGAAAACCACTTTTCCCCCTTTCATCGCACACTTCCCTTTATGTCGCCCAGGCAGAGGTCTACCAGTTGAGGTCAGCTTTGCATTTACATTCCTGAGTCCAAACTCACCCATTTCCTTTTTAAAGTAGGCAAGTCCAACCAGCCCTTGGAATAAGAAACCTGAAGTTGTTCCTTAAGAAGCATCCCACTTCCACTGCATTGCCAGCCACAGACATTCTGATTAAAAGTAACTGTGCTTCACAGAATTTCCTAATGAGAATCTATCAGATTTGTTTAGACCACCCAGTAAAGAACATAGTCTTTCTTTGGTATGCAATAGAAGCTGCCTTGTTGTTCAGTTTTTTTTTAAATCTTATGTATAGAACACAGCATGAAAATGTGAGATAACAAGGTTTATTCTGCTGAAGCACGTTGTTTGGTATTATAGTTTTATTTGTCATTCATGGTTAATGCTGATCCAGAAAAGGTCCAATAATGTTGCAGTGCAAACAAAGACAACATGGAAGTAGGAATAGAGGTTGCTCTAAAATTCTCAAGTTTGCACTACAGAAAGGATGAGCAACTATGGTTTTTATTTTCAGTCCTCGTTATTAGATTTTCATACACTGTGTACTGTAGGAATATTCTGTATTTCAATTTATTATACAGCAAAAAGCCTCCTTTCATAATTTTTCAGAGAGCTAATTCTGAATTGCAGCCTCTGATCCTGGAAGGTTATTAATTCTTAATTATAATGGTGGTAATTTACTCTTGCATGAATGTAGCAATCCATTTGGAGGTGATTTATTTTTGAGATAAATATGTAGTGAAAAGTGGTTACCCTCCTCCCCCTCGTAGTAGCTGATTGATAAGATTGCAGGATTTATCCAGACCTGTGTGTGTATGTGACAAATTAAATGTTGTATTTTTGATGGTAGCCTCTTTTTAGGCTAATGCCTGAGAAACTGAATGTTAAAATAACTAATGTGAGAGGGTGTCCAAACTGAGGGAGCTGTACATAGTAAATACATAATTCAAGTAATGGGAAATAAATCAGTTTTTCCAAATTAATTCAGTTTTAGCGGGAGAGGATTGGGTTTTCAAAAGGATTGGCCCAACTGTGCCTCCATTGAGAACACCCACTGACTTCAACCTATACATTTTTCAAAAACCACAGAGGCCTTTTTTGAACTAGGGCTTTGTCTACACTAGCACTTTGGTTGGCAAAACTTTAGTCACACCCCTGACCGACATAAGTTTCACCGACAAAAGTACCGGTATGGACAGCACTATGTTGGCGGGAGAGCGTCTCCTGTCGACATAGCTATCACTGCTTGTTGGAGGTAGTTTAATTATGCTGGCAGGAGAGCTCTCTCCCACCAGCACAGAGTGGCTAGACAGGAGACCTTACATCGGTACAGCTGTGCCGCTGTGGGGCCCATAGTGTAGACATAATCTAGGATTTGAAGACGTGATGTTAAATGTTATTTATCTCACTTGATCTAATCAACACCTTGGCTAAAACTCTAGCCATGACACACTTTTGTAGTGTAGCATGCCCTAAAAGTGATAGGGTTAAAGCTGAAGGCTCCTCCTCCAGGTTTAACTTGATCTGAAAGTCGGGGGTTAAGGGGCTTGTCTTCACTAGGTTTTTGTATGTGAGTTAATTGGTTGCCAGTTAACTTGAGGTAGTTAACACATTTGTAAAAGCTAATCCCTAGGGTCAAGAACCAGCATTTGTAGTCTGCCAATCAATTAACTAGAGTCACAAAAATCTAGTGACCCATACTGTAAGGCAGTCTTGTACCTGCTCAGGGGGTTAAGGGCATAAGCGTCACAAATTAACGTTTGCTATATTTAAATGGCACATTACAGACAGTCACCATATCCGGATTCTGCATTAAACAGGATGGCCTCACAGTTCGATGTTTTAAACTTGCAAGTGGCTTAATTTGCCTTTTGCGTAAAATGATGTTTTCTTTGTGCTCACATTTACTAGCCCTGATTGACTGGCTCTTCCCAAGAAACCCAGATGCCCCAGTAGGAAAGGTTATGTTTTTCCAGCACCTGGCACTGGATATCCTGCACTCAGCCACCGAACCTCAGTGTTCCCTACTCTTAGCTTTGCTTCAGAGAGTGGCGGAATCTGTGGGCGCATTTCTGTCACCTCAGAGGAATTGTTTGAAGCTGGCCATAAGTCTCTGGCAAGAGGCATTATTGGGGAGAGGAGAGGAAAATGCCTTAAGTACAAGGCTTTTGGCTGGGCCCAGTGTGCCTTCTGTGTCGGGTGCAATGGTGTCTAAATAATGCAGAGAGCTGGGTTCTTCTTCCCTGATGGTGAAATTCACCCACGCCCACTGTAGCACCTAAGTCTCACGCTGGGGATGTGCAAGGGTTCCAGAACACAACATGGAGGTCACCGTGCTGTCCCTGCATAGGTTGTTGTGAAGGCTGCATTGGGGGTTGTCAAGGATGACTGGTCCATTGCGACCAGAGAAGAATCTCAAGAATGAAGTGAACCGGGGAGCTCTCAGGTGGATGGTATGGAGAGCAGAGCCCTGGACAAGGGCAGAAAGAGTCTGGGAACAGATTGGAGGTGGACTCTCAGGTGGGTGAGCTGGAGATGATGTCCCAGGAGCGGGCATGGAAAGCTACCTGAACCTGTTGTGATTTGGGGAAAATGGTTTTATCACAAGGACTCTGGAGACTGTTGAACATGTATATGACTAAATTATGCCTAGAGGCAGGCTTTCGACTTGGACATTGAGAGAGAGACTGTGTTCCTTTACTGGCTGGACCAATGAGAAACTGAGGCAGGTGCACTTGTAGTGCCACAGGAGGGCACTTCAGGAGGGATTGAGCAGAAGATCTGCCTTTACGTGATCCAGCGGTCCCAGTCCTCTGTGCAACAGACATTGATGGTGTGTGACCACCGTTCCCTCAAAGGGATAAGAGAGAGGCCCAGAGGTGTGGATTTAGTCTTCCCAGCTGCCCCATACCCCGCTTTCATAGAGTCCTATCATCCAGCCTTTCTGCAGACGCAGTGAATTTTCCCCTGCATGCCTCCATTGTGAGGAGAGAGGAAGAACTGCCTACCAACAGTTGAGTCTCTGTCTTTCTTAGGTTAGTGTACAGTACAACTTAGCTGTATGTTCTTCTTCGAGTGTTTGCGCATGTACATTCCATGGTAGAGGTGAGTGTTCGCCACATACACCGGTGCCAAATGTTTTTCCCTCAGTGGTATCCATAGGGGACCAGCTCTGGCGCCCTCTGGAGTGGTGCATGTATTCACCGGCATATGGGGCGCTGCCGGCTCCCCCCTCCATCAATTCCTTCTTACTGCCAGTGACTGTGCTGTTGAAAGTTGTATAGTTAATAGTTCCCTTAGTGTTAAGATAGAATTAGTTCGTTAGTCCCGTACGGGACTTAGCCTAGGGACGGGACATGCCCCGATCCCTGAGCTTCAAGCCTTGTGACTGCTGCAAAAGACCTATCCAGTCAATGATCCCCATAGAAATGTTTAGGGGAAACCCACATGAGCGCCATGTGTCGCGTTTGCAAAAGCTTCAGGCCGCGGAACAAAAAGGAGTGGGATGTTTGTCTCCGAGCGCTTCTGTCGAGCCCTCTTCCTCACTTTCTTCCTGATTTGATTTATTTGATGGCCTTTGTGGAGCCTGTAGGCTGCTTCTCTGCTCCCCCAGCCACTTCCCCCAACACTGAAACATCCTGCCCCACCGCATGGGATGAAGACAAGGAGCCATATAGAAGAAAAGGCCCCCACCAAGACAAAGTGTAATTTCAGTGACACGTAGATTGAGAGAGAGAAACTGAGTCCCAGGAAGCAGAAGAAGACAGAACCTCCTTGGCAATTTGTTAAATGGGATCTCTGCTATTGTTTACAACTTTGTCAGACTTGTAACTCCTCCAGGTCCAAAAATTGCGATTGGAGTACTTCCTTTGAGAGTAAATGGAGAGAAACCTAACAATGCATTGTGTCTCTGTCGAGCGGCCTTTCCCAACGCTGTTTGGAGACACACAGACGTTACGTGTGCTTTGCCATGGCTTTCAGCACCTGCCGAAAGAGGAAAAACTGTACAGATGCTACCAAGTGAGGCTGGAGTTGGCAGTCGCTTCTTATGCAAAAGCTTCTAGCTAGTCCTCCGTCATGGCAGAGATGCCAGAAATGTTGGCCAGCCCTTGTGCCGCTTAGGTAAGCACTTCAAGCTGTCAGACCAGAGGCTTTCAGGTAAGCTGCCCGGTCTTCGAATTTGATTTTGTGATTTATGAGTTTTCTAGTTTGATGCTCCGCAGCAGCAACATCTTGCGTGTCCTAATTATGTGTCGACACGCTGCAAATGAGCTCATCTAATTTGAGCAAAATATCCCCTCCCATCCGCCACCTAATTATAGTGTGATCCACAACTGTGATCTGCATCATCTGGTGAGTTGATTCTGGCCTGTTGCCTGTTGGATTGCTTTATTTTAGTGAATGTGGAAGTCCAGTGATAAGCAGTGTAATAACTAAGAGCGCTGTCTAAAGACTAAACATGGCTGAAATTTGTTTGTTAGAAGCCTATGTTGTTGGGTTTCTCAGTCTCTGAGAAGTTATTTATAAAGATAAATAATGGCAGGCTAGATGAGTAGAAAACACTTCATCAGCTATTTCCCTTTAGTTACAGATGTTTTTTCTTCAAAGCCGTGTACTCAGCAAGCGCACAGCTAACGTAGCTGAAATACCAACAGAACAGCCAGTTAAACCTATCACAAGGTTCTGAACAAAGAGTCATGTGTTTCTGGAAACTGAAGAGGGTTTTTAGCTAAAACCTGATGGCAATAAATTAAAAATTGCAAAATAACTTTAAAACATGACTGGGGTCACAGAACGTTATCCCTACATCTGATCTCTGGGTGTAGAACAGTAGAAAGTCTGTCTCTGCTGTAATTTCCCCCAAATTGGTAACAGCTAAGAAGAGAAGGTATTATTTTGATAATGAAGGGAATCTGTGTCAGTTTGGAGAACTCAATTAAAATTGTTCAAATGATTTTCTACTTAAAACATAATTTTTATTTATTTATTTATTTATTTATTTATTTATTTTTGGCTCACCGAAGACCTCTATCAGGGTGACTTGCCATTTAATTTGCCTACCAGCGTTTGTCAGATAGATTTATTGGTATGAAAGAACTGGGTGGTTTTTAAAACGGTACAATAGTTGTCTGATAACATACAAAGTATTTCTGCAAGAATCTAAACAAAAAATGTGGTGCTTTAATATTTTTTTAGCATTTGTCCAAAACTCTTCAGGAGCCATATCTGTGTTTGTCTTTAGTCCCATGAGGATTTGTCTTCTCCTTTTCAAATACTTGCCTTGTGCACTGTTGAGAGAACTAAGCAAGGTTTTTTCATAGTTGTTGTTGGGAAGGTAGTGGGTGAACAATCTTTTGTGGGCTCTTTGTGTCGCAGCATTATGTTACCCCCGTTGATGGATGAAGTGGGCACTGAGGACAGATTTCCTCAGCTACAGGTATGTGCATATGATGCTGGATTTCCTCCAGTTGTTATCTTTTGTGCGGTTAACGTATTGTATTGATTGAATCAGGGAATACTTTTGATGTGAAGGGAAGAACTGCTTGTCTGCTATTGGCCCGAGGTTAGAGGTTACAAACTTTCCAGCCAATGAAAACCATTTGTGCGGACGTTGCATTGTGTGAGCATCTTATATTTTATAAGATTGGTAACAAAACAGAATACATTTCATGTGAGGCAGGGGGAAAAAAAGTCTTTTATCTAAAGCAAAACACACACCTGCAAGCGAGAGGTACAGACTACCAGAGAAGAGGGTTGGGGGCGACTGATTTTAGCAGTCAAGGATTTGGATTTTGTAAAGTTTTTCATAGGTATAATTTTGTACCATTGTTCCAAAAACCCCACAACCTCATAATAGTAGTGGTAGTCAGAATAGAAAGAAGGGATTTAATTGGGAATGGCAGGTGAGATCACAGAAAACCTAAGGCTTGTGACTAGCTTGAAATGCTACAGGGGAACACATGCAGCACTGCGGCTGTGCCTCTTTTCACTGACTGGAGGGGTTCCCCCATTGCTGTAGTTAATCCACCTCCCCGAGAGGTGGTAGCTCGGTCAATGGAAAAATTTCTCTTCAGTCGACCTAGCCCTGTCTGCACGGTGGGTTAGATCAGCATAGCTACATCTCTCAGGGATGTGCATTTTTCACACCCCTGAGAGAGGTAGCTGTTCCAATGTAAGTTTTCCAAATAGGCCAGCCTGTAATGACATAGAAGCACAAATCCAATTGAAGGTCAATGCGAGTAGTGTGTCCAAATCACTTAGGTTTTTTTAAAAACCTGACTCTGTGAATCCAAATCTCTTAGGCCTTGTCCTCACTAGTTTTAAAAAAAAGAATGTTCTGAACTCGAGTTGGCCAAGTCAAGGTAAAATTCTAGTGAAGACAAGGCAGGTGGTAGTTTTCACATGAGTTAACAGGTCAAGTTAAAGACTAGGGAGCCTAGGGTTTCACTTGACTTGCTAACTGATGTGAAAACTACAAACTGCCCTTGTCTTTACTAGGAGCTGAGCTTGAGTTAAGGGCACACCTCTTTTCTAGTGAAGAGATAGGGCTGGTCTACACTGGGGTTGGGGGGGATCGATCTAAGATACACAACTTCAGCTACGATCGATTTACCTCGGGTCCTCACGGCACGGGATCGACGGCCGCGGCTCCCCCATCGACTCCACTACCGCCGCTTGCTCCGGTGGAGTTCCAGAGTCGACGAGAAGTGCGTTCGGGGATCGGTATATTGCGTCTTAACGAGACGCGATATATCGATCCCCGATAAATAGATCGCTACCTGCCGATACGGCGGGTAGTCTGTACGTACCCATAGACTCAGTTGGGTTTGAAAAATCTCTGCCTAAAATACTAACTCACAAAGTAGAGCCTAAAATGAGTGGACAGGCAATATCCCTTGTGCACAATGAGATTTCTTCCTATTCCAATTTAAAGCCATTGATAAGTAAAGGAAGGATTTTCAAAAGCACTTTTCGCATTGGCCCTGCTGAAGTCAAAAGGCCAACACTCAGTGCTTTTTGAGAACTGCTCCCTTAAAGCAATAGGAGAGAGGAACTCTAACCTGGATCTTAGATAGGAAACAGAAATAAGGAAAAAACGGGAATATTTCAGTTGATTAATATTTCAATTTGAAATGGATTAGAAGAGAAACTGTAAATTATGTCAAGTATCAGAGGGGTAGCCATATTAGTCTGTCTCCACAACAACAACAACAACAACAACAACAACGAGTTGTCCAATGGCACCTTAAAGACTAAGAGATTTATTTGGGCATAAGCTTTCATGGGTTAAAAACCCACTTCTTCAGATGCAACTGATGAAGTGGGTATTTTACCGAAGAAAGCTTATGCCAAAATAAATCTGTTAATCTTTAAGGTGCTACCGGATTCCTCATTGTTTTTGTAAATTATGTATTTCTATTCAAGCCATTGTTGCTTAAAAATACAATTTTGGTGTCGTTTTCATTTACCACTGTGCATTTAAAATGTTGGTTTTTTTACTGTTCTAGAGAAACTACATTTAATTGTGTTCTATGTAGATCTAAATATATGCCATTGTTACATGTTTTTGAATACATTCATAAATGTTTAACCATCTTAGAAGCTTATTCACACATTTGCTTACACTTAACTTTCCCTTAAGCGCCTCTAAACTTTTAGCGAGGTGCCACTTTTCCCTCCAACCACACAGTTATGAATTCTTAATGATTACAGATATACATTCAGTGAAAGCAAAACAAACTAGCTGTGTAATCCCTACCTTCAAATTAGTTCAGACACCATCCAAAATTTCTGATTTGCTTAAAGCATTTGGAGGGGTGAAGGAGAAAGAGTTGATGGTTTTCACTGGTATACTTTTATTTATTTATTTATTTATTTATTTCTCATCCTTCTTAAGATGAGCTGCAGATCTAGAAATGTTCTGAATGAATTAACCTAGAAATGAACTTCCTGACACATTACGATTAGTTTTACAGCCGTGCCTAAGGAGCTTGAGTGAGAGCGATGCATCATCGTGCTAGATGATCGGTGGATGCATAATAAGAGTACCTGCCCCAACGAGCTTACGATCTAAGATGGTCCAAATCTGGAAGAGATAGTGTTGTTCCCATTTTACAGATGGGCAAATGAACCACAAAGAGATTACCTGTCCTGGCCAAGGTCATGCAAGAAGTTTGACAGAGCTGGAGATTGAATCTAGATTGACCGAGTCCCAGCCCAGTCCCTTAACCACGAGGCTACCTGTGATGGTTCTCAGGATACCTGCGACCATGAGTTGCCTTGTGACTCTCTGCCTCTAATGTGAGGGCGTCTTGCTTGTGTTGAGTGTTAGCTCCCTAACATCACTAGCCTGTCAGCCGCTCAAGCCCTCTCCTCTGTGCTATGCCAGCCCTGTCTTCACCTTGCAGGCTAACAATAGGTGACCCCAGTCTCCAAGTTGCTTTGAATCATTGCCCTGTGGTATCTTGCCCTTGACTCTGGCTACTCACAGAAATCTCAGATCCTCTGCCCCCAGAAGAGCAGGGTACCCCAATTTACCAGTTTTACCTTAATCCTCCACTCCTGTTACACACACACAGCATTTCTAATGAACCACAATAAGGTTTTATATAAAGAGAATAGAGATTCTACTAGAAACAAGAAAGTGTGGTGGGAAACAAATGGTCTACGCTGATTAGTAGTTTCCTTTCCTTTCTAACAAAGTAGGATTTCCCCCCAAAGTTCAGTCTGTTGTACAAGCTGGCTGGCTTCCCAGGAACCAGTTTGTCATGACAACATCCACACACTCAAAGATGTCTCCTCGGTGAAAGGATGCTGAGGTGGGCCCCCCATAGACATAATCAGTCTTTTGTCTTTATTCGTAGACATAGGACTTGCTGCATCTCAGCATCTCAATGCCTACCTGATTTAGGAGCCTAAATCTCATTTCAAAATCATTTGAGGCAGTTGGGAGTTTACATTCCATCAGCTGTTGTTGGAATTTAGACTTCTGGGTGCCTAAATCACACTTGAAAATGAAATTTTGGATCCTAAATCAGCTAGGCGTTGTGACACTGAGGGCAGCAGTGTCTAAATATTTTTTTAAAAATCTGGGCCTATGAAGGCAGAATATGGGTATAAATAGTAATGTCAATTTCCTTGAAGACATTTGGTGCAAGTTTGTTTAATATCGCTGCTCTACAGCCAAAATGCTTCTGAAATAAATGTAGTCAAACTTTACTAATTCTGGGTCACTGAGAACGAAAATCATGCTTAAAATTGTTGATTGGCTCTAGTTTTCAAGATATGCTATTGGGTCAGTATATACGACCCTTGACTTGGGAATGGCGGAGGATAAGTGAGTTATAAAGGGAAGGGATCTCAATTTAAACCAGAAATGACTAAAATACATCTTTGACTGGATCTATGAATAAATCTATGACTGGGTTTGGACAGTACTTGCTTTTTAGGCAAAACAATGAATGATGCAATCTGAAGCTGGTATTGCGTCATACATTATATGAATTGCATCATGTTATTCCTAGAAGTCATGGATGATGCAGTCATAACGAAGCTTACATCACTCTGCTGAACAAATTGCCCTATATCAGCTCTAGAAATCATACAGTGTCGTGCTCTCTTATTTGTCAGTGTTTGATTTTGCAAAGGGACACATTTCTGTTTAGACAAAGTGAGCAGAGATGCCTCGTACTTGTGTGAACAGTGCAGATAACTTCTGCTATGTTTGTGGTGAAGTGACTTTTGCATCACAAAAGCGCAGTATAACCACTATGGTTAAGAAAGCCTATCACCTTTATTTTGGCTGCAAAATTGGAGATCAGGACAAAAGGTGGGCCCCACACATATGCTGCAACACTTGTGCAACAAATCTTCGCCAGTGGTTGAATAGGAAAAGGAAATCTATGCCTTTTGCAGTGCCAATGATTTGGAGAGAGCCAACAGATCATACCAGCAATTGTTACTTCTGCATGGTGCCTCCAGTTGGGAAAGGTGTGTCAAAGAAGAAAAAGTGGACTGTGCATTATCCAAACATTCCATCAGCTATACGCCCAGTACCCCACGGAGAAGGACTGCCGATTCCTGATGCACCAGAATCATTCTCACTTGAGTCAGACGAGGAAGAGGATGAAACTTCTGGTCCTGAACCATCAATGTCACAGGACCCACATTTTCTCCCATCCTCCTCCTCTGAACCACACCTCATAACACAAGGTGAACTGAATGACCTTGTCAGGGATTTGGAACTACCCAAGAGTAAGGCAGAGCTGTTGGGCTCCAGACTACAGCAGTGGAATCTCCTGGCAGGTGATGTTAGCCTTGGTTGCAACATGTCACTAAAGATACATTTTTTGCACTCTCATCTAGATTTTTTTCCACCGAACTGCGGAGCAGTGAGCATCGAGCACAGCGAGCTATTTCACCAGGACATTGCAACAATGGAGAAACGCTATCAGGGCAAATGGAGCCCATCAATGCTTGCAGACTATTGCTGGACAGTGACAAGAGATGCTCCATTTAATGAATACAAGAGACAAGCCAGGAAGCGCCGAGTAGACACTGAATAGGACTAAACTATGTACATAATAGTTTTTTGCCTTTTGTTTCATAATAAATTTTATTTATATAACCCTTTTGCTGATTTTTAAAGTGTTACATAAACAGGGCAGGTGAAATATTATCATGTAAAGCAACCATAAACACATGAAAAGACCTAGGTTTACAATTTATGATAAAAACTCTACTATCTACACAATATACATAGACTTAAAATGTAAAAACTTAAATATCTTAGAAACAGTAGCCAATCAGTTGTTTTAATTGTCATATTTGAATTCAGCACATCAAAATACATAATAAATAGCACATTTTATCTCTGAAGCAGACGACTTCTCAAAAATTGTAGACCAGTGTATCATGTGTATTCAAAAATTGCTAGATATGCAGGTGCAAAAACCACTATAGCTTTTTCTATCCCCTTCAATGTTCTGATGGTCTCTATTAACATGAAAATCATTTAACAATATATAAAGTTTAAATTACAGTAGGTAAATTACTGTTTTTCCTATGTGCAATTCTCATTACACAGTATAAGTGCTGTAGATAAGATATACAGCACATTAAAATTCATATTTCCAGTTTTAAAAACCTATTCATGGAGATGAATGTGTTCTTAGTTGATTACATCTCCTAAAATTCATGCTCAATGCACACACTCATTAAAGGAAAATTCCTATGTTAGTCCACAAGAACGTACGTAGCCAAGGAGAAATTAAACAACAAGATTAAGGTGGAAGGACTGCACGACCAGCACATAAAAATAAAGATGAGCAGTTTCATTATGACTTGAATTGGTTATTTAGAGTGAAATTCTGCTGATGTTCAGAAATGTGTCAGTGCGGCTATAAAATGGTTTTGATGTAATTAAAAGCTACTAAATTGAAAAGAGCTGGGGATACCTAAGGTGGGGTGTAGGGGTGTGTGTGAGTTGTAGCTTCAAAAACTTTATTTAGTCACTTTTTAAAGGTAGAGATGAAATGATAAATGAACTTTTTCTTTAATAAGGAAAATGAGTATAATGAAATAGAAGCACTGAAATCTAAAAGGAATATGCATTAAAATGGTTTATTTAAACAGCCAGTTGGATTCAGGAGGAGCATCAGAACATTTGACTTTTACTTTGAAAATGTTGGCCTGAAAACTTACTTGCAAACATGTCGCCAAAATCCTTATTTAGGCTCTCTGATTTTCAAAAGCATCGAAGATGCAGTATCTGGGACCTGCTGGATATACAGCTCTTCTGAAAATGTAGGCCACTTACTTAGAAGATCTCAAGCAGTGGTCCTCAACTTGTTTACTGTGGTGGGCCACATATGCAGCTCTCTGTGTTACATGGGCCGCATCCATACAATATATATACTACCTGTACGGCCCTGAGGATGTCACATGGGCCGCGGCTGTGTGCTGAGAACCACTGTTCAAAAGGATCTGAAGGGGGAAAGTGTAGGGGCTTTAGTAATGAATGAGTCCAGGAAGGTCATTCCAGGCACAGAGGGCTGCTTGCAAGAAATGAAGATCCGTTTGGGAGGAGAGGGAACTGGGCACATGTAAGCAACTGTGATTTTTGTTGCCCAAAGCAGAAGAAGAAGAGGGAGAACTGGTAGCACACATGAAAATCTCAAAACGTTATTTGGCTTGGAAAGTGCTAAGGGATTCTTTGTTGGAAGGAGGGGTTAGGGTTACATGAGCTGAAGAAGGTTCAGGTAGAAAAGCAGAGGCATTTTGCACTTCAGACCTTTTTTGGACCAGAATATCCTCCTTGATGGCATTAACGACGCAGAGATGTTTTTCTGTCAAATATATTCTGACAGTTCAGTTGCCAGAAACATTCAAGTGGCAGAACGCGCCTGTAATTACTAACAATATGCTTGCCATGGAGTCTGTAAACTCCCTCACGAAAGCCCGAAACGGCCCTTCACGTTGTCTAGAAATAGCAGCAATAACCATGGTAATAAACTCTTCTCTGTGCTGCTGAGGTTTGATCCCTTTTGCGGATAGGCTGCAATATAGTCTGTTGATTTTTCTGTAGCTGCAGCACCTCTACTGCAGCCTGCCCACCCCCCCTTTCCACCCTATCTAGCCTCCTTCCCCACCAAACCCCTGCACGCCGTCAAGCTGTTGCCCTCCCAGCCCCGCTCACCTCCCATCATCCAAGACAAGGCCAAGGCTGATTTTGTGTGGACTGGGGAGGGGTCCCACCCCAGCAGTGCTCCCCGGGAACTGAAATGGGCATGGAAGTTGCCTCAGTAGGAGACCGTTTTGCTGAGCTCAACCTTTCCAGACTACTGTACCCCTTTCAGGAGTCTGATTTGTCTTGTGTCCTCCAAGTTTCACCTCACTTAAAAACGACTTGCTTACAAACTCCGACATAACAATACACAAGTGTCACAGCCACACCAGTATTGAAAAATGGCTGACTTTCTCCATTTTCCCATATTATTATAAAATAAATCAATTTGGAATATAAATATTGTACGTATATTTCAGTGTATAGTATATAGCAGGGGTCGCCAAACTTACTGGTCCTCCGAGCGGCATTCGATAATCTTCAGAAGTTCGAGAGCCGGGCGCTGCTCGGGGCTTCTGCTCTCCGGCAGGTAGTGGGGCTTGGAACTTTGGCAGGCACCTCCCACGGGGCTGGTGCTCGGGGCTTCAGCAAGATCAGGGCTCAAGCCTTGGCAGCCATCTCCTTCAGGGCTAAAGCCTGTAGTTCCCTACCCCACTAGGCAGAAGCCTGAGCTTCCCCGTGCCCCAGTCTGGTAAGTGGGCTTGCAAGCTGCAGTTTGGCTACCCCTGATATTTAGAGCAGTATAAAGAACTCATTGACTATATGAAATTTTAGTTTGTCCTGACTTCGCTAGTGCTTTTTCTGTAGCCTGTTGTAAAACTAGGAAAATATCTAGATGAGTTGATATCTTCCCTTGGAAGACCTCTGCGTACCCCCAGGAGTATGTCTACCCTTGGTTGAGAACCACGGGCTTAGTGGATAGCGCACTGTAGAGTGGGTCAGGAGACTTGGATTCTATTCCTGGCTCTGTCACTGGCCTGCTGGATGATCTTGGACAATTCACTGCTTCTGTGTGCCTCAGTTTCCCCATCTTTAAAATCAGGATAATGGACTGACTTCCTTTGCACAGCACTTTGAGATCTACTGATGAAAAGACCTAGGCATTATTATTTACTCTCTGACCAGCCTGGCTGAGGTCTACACCTTAAAAATTATATCGACCTAGCTACATCGCTCAGGGCTGTGGAAAAATTTCACTCCCCATGTGACGTAGTTAGGTCGACCTAACCCCCGCTGAAGACATGACTAGGTCAAAGGAAGAATTTTTCCTACCTAGCTATCGCCTCTCGGAGAGGCGGATTACCGACATTGATGGAAAAGCCCCTTCTGTCGACGTCAGAAGCGTCTACCACTGCAGCAGCGCAGTGCCATAGCTGTGCCACTGTCGCTGCTGTTGTATAGGCATACATCTAGTGAGCCCAGAGCACAGACAGTGTCACCCATTTAGAGTGGTAGCAACAACTCCACAGGTATCCTAGAGACAGAGCTCTAGTGCCCCAGAGCAGTGCCTGCATAGATTCCTAGCTGCCTGCGATCCACGTATATTGGTGTCGATGACACCCATGACTTTGTTTCAGATTGTGAGGCTGCTGGCAGCGATGGGTTTTCCTACCTTCCATGTTGCATCTATACGGTAGACTTTTAACGACAGAGATTTTAGCAGTCTGTATTAAATGGGAAGGGCTTTATTGGTTATCTATGGGTAATAAACCATATCTACTGCACAGACATAAAAACAACTCATCCCTTGAAGACTTTAATGCAGAGAGAAGGGATTCCCCTGGGTTTGCTTTTTGCCGGCCTTGCCATCTTTGTCCCTTAGAAAGGGACAATTATGCTGTTCCTATGGTGTTGGCCATCGCTTCAGCACCTTTGGCTTTTGGTGGCAGTTCAAAATGTAGGGGAAGGCTTAAGAGCTGCGAGAGAGCAGAAGTTAAGTGCGGCAAGCTTTTCAAATACATTTCCCCCAAGATGGCTGCCAAAGGGTAATCCACTCACTTCCCTGAAGATTGTAAGCTCTTTGGGGAGGGGCCAAGTCTTTATGTATTTGAACGTTTTGGATGTTGCTGCAATGCAAACAATAAGAATAACAGTAATGTATATTTCTAAGTTTAGAAGACAGACAGAAGAGGAGCCAACAGAGCACTTTGCCAAATGAGTGTTTATTTGTATTAAAATTGCGCTTAGAGACTCCAACCAAATGACATACTAAGGCCTGGTCTACACTACACAGTTAAGTTGACGTAAATTGCCTTGCGTCGACCTAGCTGTGGAAGTGTCTTCACTTAAATTTGGCTCCTGCTGACGTAAGTGCCTCTCTATTCTGATTTAGTAACACCACTTCCCTGAGAGGCGTAGGGTCAGTCCGTGTAGTTAGGTTGATACAGTGTCAGTGTAGGCATTATGTTGCTTATGTTGACTGTCACTAGCTTTCAGGAGCCGTCCCACAGTGCCCTAAACTGACAATACAATCGATAGAATTGCACCTGGTGAGGACGTGCACCCCCTAAGAGACCACCCTTTCCCAAAAGTGTTCACAGTCTCAAGGGACAAGATGAAGGATGGGAGATGAAACAGAGGCACAGAGAAATTACGTGACTAGCCCCAGGTTGTGCTGCGGGACAGTGTTCAAAGCAGATATAGAATCCCAGCTTCAGGACTCCCAGTGCAGTGTTCTGTCCGCTAGGTCACTCAGAAGTAATTGGGACTACAGACAGGCTTAGAGTTAGATGTGTTTAACATAATTTCCACCTTGCATTTAGCAGTGACACTCTTGAGTTAATTTCCCAGACCCGAAGAAGAGCTCAGTGTAAGCTCGAAAGCTTCTCTCTCACCAACAGAAGTTGGTCCAATAAAAGATGTTACTTCACCCACCTTGTTTCTATAATATCCTGGGAACAATATGGCTACAATAACACTGTATGCAACATTGGGTCACATTCAGAGTTGATGCTTATTAGGAGCAAGAAATTTAAATATAGACTTACTCCCCCCAGTTAATAAAGATTCCTTTATCTTATGAAATTTTGTTTCATGGTATGATTTTTGAGCACTTTACAGATATTGCTTTAGAATATAAATGTCTTTGTTATGGTAAAAGCAGCAAAGAGTCCTGTGGCACCTTGTAGACTAACAGACGTATTGGAGCGTGAGCTTTCGTGGGTGAATACCCACTTCTTCAGATGCACCCACGAAAGCTCATGCTCCTATACGTCTGTTAGGCTAGGTCTATACTACCCGCCTGAATCGGTGGGTAGAAATTGACCTCTCGGGGATCGATTTATCGCGTCCCGTCGGGACGGGACAATCGATCCCCGAATCGGCGCTCTTACTCCACCAGCGGAGGAGGTAGTAAGCGCCGCCGACAGAAAGCCGCAGAAGTCGATTTTGCCGCCGTCCTCACAACGGGGTAAGTCGGCTGTGATAGGTCGAATTCAGCTACACTATTCACGTAGCTGAATTTGCGTATCTTAAATCGACTCCCCCCTGTAGTGTAGATGTACCCTCAGTCTATAAGGTGCCACAGGACTCTGCTGCTTTTACAGATCCAGACTAACACAGCTACCCCTTTGATATTTGTTCCTGTAAGCCTTGTGATTCAGAAGTGTTGAAGTTTTAACAACTGTTTATACAAGATAGAATGATCCAAGTTTTAGTTTATATAACTTGAATTTCTGGGACACTCTAGGAGACAAATATTCAAAATGCAGATAATCTGCACAAACTCACTTTTTAGTTTGTAAATCAGTTGTATTATTTTTGATAAGTGGCTGGAGAAATTTTGTGGAAAGACTTTACTTTGCTGTGACTGTTGTATTTGGAGAGCACAAATGCAAACAGTGGGAGAACAGTTTTATGGTTATTAAATGTCTAAAATGGTGATTCTTTGCTACAGAACACTACTTATAACCATTTGTCTATTTTCATTGAAATGAAAATTTTCTTTGATTTGAAGAATATTGATGATTTTTCTCTTTGTAGCCTAGAAAAATAACAACAAATGATTCATTTTCTTATAATAAAACTCACTTGCACAGCCCACCAAAAAAATAAAAATCATTACATTGACCAAGTCCCACAGATATATTCTTGTAAGCCTTACATTTATGTAGTTAACAAATGCAAAAAAAAAAAGGGGGGGGCGGGGGGGATTTATCATTTAAGCTACTGATGCACTGCCAGTTTTTAAAATTTCCTATTTAAGTATTTACACTATCAAATACAGATACTTAAAGTCCAAACTTGTGCAAGCTGTTTTGTTAATTTCCATTAGCTTTCTTGCACATCATAGCAGATATTTGGCAATAAGTATGGACAGATCTTAGAATTTTTAAGACAAGGCTTTAGCTACATTCTTAGAAGTGCTTCTGCATTTGTTATGTAAATGCTATAAGAACACTTCATGAATGCCAAGTAAATCAATTATTTTTTGTTGATTGGATTTAATAATTTAAGATTCTGAGTTAGCATATTTCATAAACAAAGTCTGCAGGTTTTTTATACTGTATGTCAAAGATACAACAATCATTTTTTATGTAAAATGAATTATTAGTGTATAGTTTGGGTTTAGGCTTAAGCTCTCATGAGTGTGAGAAACAGTGAAGGCTGCCCTGCGTTGCATAATAAAGGCAGGTCCTATATTGCACTTTCTGACGCAATGCTATTAATTTGTTTCAGGCCTGACAGGTGATAGCTCAGCTCTTTCAATCTTGGGCAAGAGGATATTTATTTATTTTGAAATATGCCGTATAGTAGTTTTCGTTTAAGTAGAAAGATGTCCCATCTAGACAGACCCCACCAAAGGTATTTCTTTCGTTACCTAATTTGTTTTGAACCAATGTCTTCAACAGCAAATGGACTGAGAGTATTGTCTCATAGCTTCAGCCTCACATTTTGCTATGAAAATGGTAACACTTTAAAATTGGTTGTGTCATGACTTGCCCAGTGGGTTGGATGATGGGAATCCAATTTTCACTCCCCACCTATTTCCCCCTCCCCCAGGCTTCTAGACAATTGATCACTCCATTCTCAGACCAGCAAAGTCTGTGGGAGCATCCTTAGAGGATAGGGTGTCCATCTTGTCATTTCTCAGGTTTTCCTCTGCGCCAGATGAAAAGTACTGGTGGTTTGGAACTGGAGATGTCCATGTCTTGACTGGAAAGTGAAAGAGTGTAAAATAAAGTGGGTTTTTTAGGGGTATTGTTTTTCCTTTCACTTTTGTGTCACTTTGAAGTATTTACATGAATGAAACCTGTTTGAAAGGTGGTTTTTGATGGGCTGTAATTTTAGTTGTGAAGGAAAACTTTTTAAGTATTCTAATTTTTTTAATAAAAGGAAATGATGAGACTATCAAGTGTATTTTTTCAGGCTAGGGAAGTTAACTGTAATCCTGGTTTTAATTAATAAAATACAAATGGAAGGCTGTAAATGAGAGATTGAGGTAAAGAATTGGTCAAATCACTCCTATGTCTACTATAGCTATAAATAAAGCAGTTTGGTGTTTCAGTATGAACAAATATTTCCATTGTGCTCGAGAGAGGTTTTTTTCTCATTGCAGTCCAAAATAATAAAAGAGGGGCATGGCTTGAAAATTGAAACAGTCTTCAGGTGGAAGGAACATTTTGGGACTTTCTAAATAAGATATAAGTATGGAGAGGGATATTAAAAAAATACATGCTTTGAAACTTCAAGGGAGATTGAATATATATATATATTGTGTCGTAACAAAGATATGATCATATTACATTCCCAGACCAGGTGGTGTTTTAAAACTGGAGTTTTATTAAACTTAGTGTCAAACTACACACACACACACACACACACACACACACAGCGTGCCCATGGCAAGTGCTTTTGACTCTCTCATGAGCATACACCTGGGACCACATCCTCTTCACCTTGGCTGAGTCCTCTTTGACCTCTTTAACAGAGCACCAATCCTTCAAGGGACAGGGCGCAGTAAAATAACCCGGGCATTCCAGCTGGTTTTTAACCAAAAATATTGACACTGACGTTAAAAAAATGGACGTTGACATACATACACACTAACTTATGCGTGCCACAATCAGGTGTGCCTTCTTGTGATACACACATTCACAATACAACTATGTTCCTGAAGGTCCAGAGACTCTCTGAAAGGGATTCATCGTCAGAGTTCATTCACCCAAAAAGAATTGTGGGCGGGTTTTCAGGGATCACAAACCTTGTTTAAAGACCTGGTCTCCACGTACTGACCATTTGATCTGTTTCTCTATAGCTGTTGTTGCAGTGATGTTTAGGAGAAGGGATTCCTTGTACTGATACGAAATGTCTCTTATAGTGCACCCATCACCATGGTATCCGAATGCTTAAAGCTTTCTTATATACCTTATTTGCTACAGACCATATAACATTAGTTTTAGAGACACTATTTCCATTTATTTAAAAATGTCTAAGATCCTTTAAATGTTACACTTGAGTCATTTCTTTCTAATTAAGCTCTTTGGGGAGAGGACTGTGCTTTCCTTTGTGTTAGTGAAGTACCTGGTACTACCAGCAGCAAACTCCAGTAATATACGTTGCATGTGTTACAGTACGTCACTTCTATAGCATTTCCCACGAAAGGACCTCAACAGCACCTTGTCAGAAGTAATGAATTTTCTCTACAGCCCTGTCAGGTAGAGTGGTCATTCTTTCCCCCCCATTTCCCATGGGGAAAGTGAGTCACGTGACGCATAAACGAGTTAACCTAAGTCAGTCACTCGGCAGAACTGGAATTGCAACCCATATCTTTGTCACAGTGCTGTGCTTTCTGTAGCAACTGAACCATTCATCTCTGCTACAGAACCATACATCTATGTCGCACGGAAGCTGATGGGTCTGATTCCATGGGCTCTGTGAGGTGCCAAGAGGCAAAGATGAACTTCTGCATGTTTTAGGTGCAGGAGAGAGTTGTGCTCTGTTGTGCCTTTACAGCTAGCATAGGAAGGATCCCTCAGGGCATCTGGGAGGATCACCGTGAAGCAGGAGGGATCTGATCCGAGTGGAATTGCAGGCTACTGCTTCTTCTGTGGTGCTTGTGGACCTGAGGAAAATGCCTTTTCCCTCCGGGCTGTGCTAGTAGTTGGTGTCACTAGCTCTAATAGGAAAGGATCTTTGAGCTATCATGGTGCCACATTTTGTGGCATCTGCAGTCTATGGATGGCTTATAGAGGGCGACCTCTAAAGGAAGATGTGATGGGGTGTCCACCCCACCCAAGACCGGAAGGGGGTTAAGATGGCCAGGTGGGCCAATTAACTGCCCAGGCTGCTCCAGGAGGAGGAGCCAAGGAGCAGGGATTAATCAGCCACAAGGCTCAGCTGGGCAGGAACAGGAGGGGCCTGTATGAAGCCCAGAAGCAGAAGGGGGCTGCAGGGGGGTAGTCTGCAGTCACTCCCTGGATGAAGGGAGGTGTGTTGGGCCCATAAAGGGTAGTCCAGAGTTACTGCCTGGGAGGAAGGAGACTGGCAAACACAGAGAGTGGGGAAGCCAGGAAGGTGGGAGAAGGCTCAGAGAAAAAGCAGCAAGGAATAGGAGTGCAGACCTTGGCTGCTGATTAGAGGCCCCCAGAGGGAACCCGGAGTAGAGGGTGGGTGTGGGTTCCCCTAAGCAACTAGGATATGGCACAGACTGGGCAGAGGACAATGGACTGCCTGGGATGATCTGCCCTAGAAAGACTTTGCTACCACCTCTTGAAGGGGGGACCCATGTATTGACCTGTCCAGAGGGCTGAGTCACAAAAAGGAGGTTGTGGTTCCTGGTGTGAGAGGGGTCTGCAGGGCAAGAGGACGACAGGATAGACCCCACCAGAAGAGGGCGCAATGCCTGGCAGAGCGAGTCCCCAGGACAGGCAGGAGGAGTTGCCACTATCTATGAGTGGATCCCACGACAGAAGAGCATTGCGGTAATTATTTCGGAAGCTCCAAAGGGCTCACTATGGCAAATGCAGAGTCTGGAAAAGACTGACATTTGCTTTTGAGTATTTCAGAGATTCAGAAAGGATCCTATGGAACAAAACATGGCCGCTAAATTCAGGGTGGAACATTAGTCTGTCCATTTCGATATACTGTGATTCTATTGTGAAATGAAATCTTAAAAAGTAATTAATACTTGTAAATTGCAAATCCTATCAAAGTGCGTGGGGCAAAACATTTGCTAGAGAAGACAAAAGAAAAGGTAAAACATTGCCAGATATTTCCCCTTTCTTACCAGTAATATCTCAGTATTCTTATGATGTTGTCTCATCCACTGGGCAATTCAAGAGGATTTTGCTTAGAACACATAATCTGTAGAGATTAGTTCACTTTGAGGTGCCTGTTCTAAGTGGCTTATTAATATTTAAGTTGGCTTTGCAGTAAGGTATGTGTATTAAAACAAAAATTGAGAACTTTTTTAGATAATGGCTCTGATGAAATAGCGCTGTCAAGGAGCTATCAAAGAGATCAAAAGTACTTATAAGTGCCATGAAAAGAATACTAAAGACCGCATAGGATGTACATGTGATGGTGGGTCAGGAAAAGAGTAAAATGTGAAGTGTTTTTGCTCGCATGAATAGGTGGCAGTGGAACAGAACTATGCCAGTCTAACATTGTAACCTAGCTTCTTTGGAACCAGAAATTACGGAGCTGTTCAAGCCCTTAGTTTGGGAGCGCACCAATTCTCGTCTTGCAACAGAAAGTAAATTTGAACGTTAACCAAAGCACACGTTGCCACACTTCTGTAGCGCTAACCATCTTGCTTACGGTGAAGTGCACGTGATGTGGGAAACTGAGCGCTTGAACGGTTCGGAATCCAGGAGTCGGATGGTTTGCTTTACAAATAAAAGGACGATGCAAGCCGTATTGGTGCGAGAGAGAGAGAGTTGTAGGTGGGAATCATTTTGTCTCAGTAAGTGCAGATCCTTCTTGACCTATTTCATAATTGCAAATTGACAAAGCCATTTATTTTTAAACACAACCATCCCATCTGAAAATGTTGATCGGAAGTGGAAGCAAATATTTTGTGCATTTATTATAATAATGCCACATTGACTATACCGAGTTCTTTATATTGGGATAATGATTTAAGGCCCGTCAGGATTGAATTATCAGTGCTCTCCCACTCTCATCCCCTGTTCAAGGGGGATCAAAGGGAGACTGGTCTCTGAACTTCTGGGCCTGCAGTTGTGATGGGCTCTTGCATGGAGTCCATCTGTTTTAAAGGCGTGTCACACTAAAGAAATACCAGCAGAAGTCCCAATATTGTTATGACAGTGAATGTCTGTGACCATATTTCATGGGTGATGCCTTCCTCTCTCATTAAGTTGCAGAATCAGATGGAGAGAGATTCTTTCCCATTCACTTCAAAGGGAGAAAAACGCTGCTTTAAACATTTGATTTTTAAGTATTAAGATCTAAGTTTTGGAGGACGAATGTAGGTTTTGATTTAAATTTAGTTTGTCCTATTAGCTTATAGGAAGGCAGAGCCGGAGTTGTTGTTGTTTTGTTTTATTTCTGCAAAAAAGATAATCTATACCCCAATTCATCCCATCCCCCACTACACACTCACTGTACCTCTGCTCTTCTGAAACCTTTCCCATTTAGCTACATATTGACCTTGGTAACAATGTGCTTCAGTCCAATTTCTATGGCTGGCTGACAGCGCTGTTTTGGCCCTGAGACCTCTGGGTTTGTGTGCGTTTCAATCATGAGAAATTGACAGTTACTTTCAAGTTCATGCCATACCATCAATTCCCTGCTGCTCCACACTGTGTGGTTTCATAGCTGTTCTTTTGTATCCAATTTATTGCAAATGAGCTTCATTTGTTGACAGATTTTGAGATTTTCATGGTCAACCTGTGCATTGTAATACACTTTCCTGTTCTTTGGTCTTGAAATAATTTATTGCATAATGAATCATTATCCTGTTGTCTGACAAAACCTCACCGAGCGGATGGTGTCTAAATGGAATAACATGTTCACAGAATGTTACAGTAATGGTCTCTGCCCTTAACAGTTCCTAATTTATTGCGAGACAGACTGTATAGCTAGTTGTGCCATTCACTGAGTTCTCTTTTGGCACGAAGAGTGGAAGGATGCTCTTGTGGTTAAGACGTTGGACAAGACTCGAGAGATCTGAGTTCTGTTTCCAGTTCTGCCTGCATGACGTTGGGCAAGTCACTCAGTATGGCTTAGGTTCCCCATCTGTAAACTGATGAGAATATTTCCCTCCTTAAAATGTATGTCAAGTACTCAGATACCGTGATGTGGAATATCATAAACCAGCCTATAAATAAAAGATTACTGGGACCATAACTCAGTGCTGTAGCAGTGTTTTGCCAGTGCGTAGATGTGATTTACATCCTATGGCGTGAACCAACTCTCTTAAACTTGTATTAATAATTTTCTGCAACCTTTGGTATAGTGGTGTGGTTTTTTTTTTTTACTTTTGATCTATGACCTTGAATATGGTATGGGATAGGACATAATCATATAAAGCTATTATAGCTTATTCTTCGTTCTTATAATGGATTGTGTTCTGTTTCTTGGGAGCAATTTTGTTGAGGATCATAGTTTTTTTGTGGTATGAGCTCCCAGCCGTATGGTTATGCTTTATGCCCTGATCTGTTACTTTGTTTTTTGCTTCTACTTCATCATTTTACCAGATTGCTTTAATTGTGATGGTGCAACGTGTACTGAAAACTGTATCCCTAGAAATGTGCATTTTCATAACTTTGCTGACGGAATAATTTTGTTCTATACTTTACACAAGGTAATAGAGGTATCACTTGTTCTTGATGGTTAGTCTAGATTCCAGACAGCAAAGTGAATAGGTTATCAATCTGGTACAAATGTGTACATGCACAATTAAATTGTTTCTGGCTAATCATGTGAGAACACATGCAGTAGGATGTGTTTAAACTTCTCAATTTACTTGTTTGGTTATGGATCATCTGGTTACCTTTTCAAGGGGTTATTATGATAAAGACAAATCTGTGATTTTATTTGGGATCTAATTGCTAAAGTGGGGGTGGCACTTTGTGTATGCCTTAAACATTTACGTATTAATATTCCGTGCACTGCATTAGCTCCTTAAAGCCCAAACAGAGACCAAGGTCCTACATTGCTAGGCACTTTACAAATGCTGGTGAAAGACAGATCCTGCCCCAAAGTGCTTACAACTGAAATAGACAGTACAGCATGGGAGGGGAATCAAAGGCACGTTGAGATGCACTAATATGGCCAAGGTCACAGCAGGTCAGTTGTCAAACCAGGATTAGAACCCATGCCTTCTGAGGCCGTCTAGTGCTGTATCCATTAGGCAGCACTGCCTTGAGTCTTACTTTTGTTGCATGGTGGACTTCAAGAGCTGGCTAGTGTGGGGAGAGCTTTGAAAACGTGTTGCACTTGGTAGGTGTTTTCCCTTCCTTTTAGTGTTTAAAAACTCGAATAAATGTCCAATTGAAGCTACTCATGTAAAGTCTTGTTCCTTAAAGTACACTGTCTTTTTAAATTCTACTTCGGGTTTACCAATCCCTTAACAAATCACTTTACAAATCTCTGCTCCAAGACTACTAGACTGGATCTCAGTTCCATGTCCTGTATATGTGTAAATTATAGTCTTTCATATTTCTCGAAGTGTTTTATGGCAACTATCTTATAAACACATCCCTGGCCGTCTCCCTTAGGGAGATTTGTTAGCTTCATTTTAGGGCTGTTGAGAAAAATCTCACGCGTTGCTTTGCTTCTTAAGAGTGATAGCAGAGTATTTCCTATCTTTAAAGGTCATGCTTTGTCATTATCGTCCTCATACACCTCTGTTTCACATTCACTCTTTCCATCTCACTTTCCTTCTGATACTCGCCTTGCTCCAAAAATGTGTGCTCAATGAATGCCTAAATAAACAGATTGGTTTTTCTACGCTGCAGACCATTTTATCACATGTTAACAAGGGCACACAGTGATGGCTGCATGGCAGTACATTATGACCATAACTGTAGATCTCAGAGAGATTGTAGTAGGAACTGTAATAATTCACTTCGTAGCTCTCTTGATCCTCTAATAACACAGCATGCTACAGGGCATCATGACATGAATGAGATGCTGCTCGTTTCATTTTCCTGGTGATTTTGCCACTATCTTCAGTGTATATTGTTAAGGACAGAAGTCTCTTTCTAAAAACCCATTGGTTCATCCTTACATTGCACTTAAATATTCTTCCTTACGAAATGATGTAATTGATGACCTGGAATGATTCCTGTATTCCTCCTTTCTCTGTTCAGTACACCACAACAATATGATGCCCACTACCTTTGAACTATAACTTCAACCATGTTTCCTCCAGCATCTCATTGGGAATCTGATCTGGAATCAAGGATTTGCTAAATGGCAAGACTGCTGCTTTGGTCTGATTCTGTGAAAGAGCTGGAGTAAAACTTTTTGTTTTTAAAATGCTTTATTGTGTTTCTTGCGGAATTGAAAGGATTCATGTGTGGAGGGGAAGGATCAGTTTTCAATTCGCTCTGAACAATTTCAACCATCTCTCTACGTTTACCAAGACAGAAAAGAAGGGGGTGGAGTTAGAAGATTTTTCATAGTTTTAAGTTATAAAATTCAGAAAGGAGGGGGAAACCCATTTTGAAGAATTATCAGCAGAAGTTCAAGAAATTTTTTCTTACTTTATAGCTATAGCATGTTTTAGTGCAGCCATCTTATACTATCTCTCCAACTCTCCACTAGTTTAGACAGAGATCGTGACATTAAGGAGTTACACTCGTATAAATGAGCAGATAATCAAACCCTAAATCTTTTAGGAATCTTTTACTGTTCTCCCTTTTGAAGACTGGCATTCCCCTCGCTCTCAGATCACCTCCTGAAATGTTAAAGCAAATGAACAGTGGACAACTATGTGTGTGTAATGTTCCAAGTTTAATCTTTGTGATCATTAGGCAGCAGTAAAGATCTTGACTCATTCTAAGTGACTTCTTTACCCGGTGTATACTGGATTGTTCAGAGTACCAAAAGATTTTGCTCAAAGCAATTGAGCTGAAATGAAAGGGAGAACCCCCAGTGCAGATCTTTGAATATAAGTTGTCCAACGTTTGTGTCAGTGTTAAAAGACCCTTCCAGCATTTAAATTGAGTCTTTTGTAATAAATATACCATAATCTGCCATGTCATTTGTGGAAACTGAAGTATTTCAAAAGCCAAGGTAGGGAGGAAAGATGCATTTGGAGCTGCTGAAGTACTTTGCCCCTGCGATCCCGAGATGAAAGAAATTCTGGTAGGGTGGACTAAGACAAATGCACTGTTTTGTGTATCTTGCATAATTTGCATGCAGAATAAAGTAAGAGGAGAATAATAGCATATAATTTAAGAATGGAGTTATTCACGTATGCAGGACAGTAAAGCTGCTGAAATCCTTTCAAAATTAAATCTGATGGTTGAAATACCGGTGTTTTAACCAGACCAGTGACATTTATAACTAAACTTCAAGCACCGTCAGCACTGTAGTTATTTAAAGGTTTTATAGAGGAAGCTGTATGGGTCTCTTTAGAAACTATTTAACATATATGATAGATAAGTAGTAGTGTTTGGCAACATTATTTGATGTTTAAAATGAATTCCTTTTTGTCAAGAAGTTTTATTTCTACTGGCTACCGTATGCTGAAAGATGGATACAAACAACAGTTTTTTTGTGTTGTATTTCTCAAAGACTCCTGCTATGTTGGTTAAGGTTCATATTCCTCACATCTTTTCAGGAATGTCTGGTTCATTTTTCAGCATGTTAATGAGCTCTTTAGATCTGTATTTTGATTAGCAATCATAGACGTGTAGGGCTAGAAGGGACCTCAGTTGGTCATTTTGTTCAGTCTCCTGTATTGAGGCAGGAAACGAAGATAGCAATGTAGCCCTTGTGTTTAGTATTCTGTTCTCTTCTACCCATTGGTGGTCTACTGTCAAGTAGGTCACTGTATCTACCTTTGGATAATTTCTGAACTCCTCTTTTATTTAGTACCGAAGTATTCTCACGGACAAGAATGGTTTGCATAACTAGTCCATCGTTTTATTAAGCACTGATTTAGAGCTGTTGCATGGGAGGTTGTGTTCCTGAGCCTTATTTGATGTCTGACTGGCAGAATTACTGATCAGCTAACCAGTATGATCAATTTATCAGATACAGTCCCAGCAGTATCACCATAAACATCTAAGTCGTCATTTCTCCTAGCTTGGTTCCATGAGACCAATTCTTTTTTGGGGGGTGGGGGGTTTGATTGTGTTCTTTTAGGTGGAGTATATTTATTTTATGCAGCTGCTGTTATGTGGTGGGGGCAAGCTTTATCATACACACTCTCTGTGCTTCTCTGTGTGTATGTGTGTCTATACTACACACCACTTATGGCGTCGTATAGAATACATACGCTGCACATCCCCAGGCATGGGTATAAATAGCAGTGTAGGTGAATAAAGACACACCAGAGCCTTAGGGCGTATACCTTACATAGCTCTCTACACACCCAAGCAATGCCCCCCCCCGCCCCACCATTTTTAGCAGTGTTGTATCCTGCTGCCGGAGCCGTTCCCCACCATAGGGAAAGACTTCGGCAGCAGGGAAAGTTTGTGACCGCTCTGAGAGCTCTCCCCCTTTTCCCTGCTTTCTCCCCCTCACCAGAGCCTTTCGCTGCTGCGTGTAGCTACACACCGTAGTGTGAATGCAGCCTGCTTTTTACTGCAGCATGCAGCTACACGTACCCTACACACCGCCTTCAGTGTGGACAAGGCATGTGCATGCGCCTGTGTGTGTTTGTATGTCTGGCCTACATAACCCAATACATGTTAGGTATTTCTAGTAGAACCAACAATGGACGTTGTTAGTGACTATCTCAAACTCGTCTGGCATCTCACAAGATCTGATGCCTCTAAAATGCTCCCCACCCCATTTACAATTTGCAATCTTGAAAAATGCCCATGATATGCCTTATGGTGATTGTGCCTTAGTTTCCTTTATTATCATTACTTAATATTTATGTTGTTATAGCATTTGGAGGCCAACCAGGTTGGGGGCCCCATTACGCTAGGTGTCCTACAAACATATGAGCAAATGATAATCTCTGCCTGAAAGTTTGTCACTTGTGTGTTAATGTAGGCATATTTTTAAAAAATCATGTTAATCTTCACCACTCATCAATAAACTCTCTGCAGATTTGCCTTGCCTGTTAGAGACCCTAGGCTTATAAGAGATACAGACATTCGTTACACATGATGAATGTTTTAAGATCTTAAGCATTTCTTATGTGTGCAGAAAATTAATCCTCCCTGATCAGATTTTGAGTTGCAAATCCAAAATTATACATTCTGTTTTATTTGGAATGCAGGTATGAAAATTATTGCTAGTCTTCTGTGGGATGGTTGTTAGAAGCATATGAATTTGGCTGTAGACTAAATGTGACGGAAAACCTGGTTGCTGCCTTTGGTCTTCATGGGAAATCATAAGGGTAACCTAAACAGAACAAAACCCAACCTGGAACATTGGCATCATTTGTTAAAGCAGAATTAAAATGTCTCAGAGGCAATGAAGTCTCAAAACCATAGCGGTCTGTTTCAACCTTCCTATTAAAAACAAAACATTAAATCTCTTAATACACCACTCAGGCTACGTCCTCACTACGGGGGTGGGGTGGGGGGCAATTTAAGATACGCAAATTCAGCTACGCGAATAGCGTAGCTGAATTTGACGTATCGGAGCCGACTTACCCTGCTGTGAGGACGGTGGCAAATCGACCTCCACGGCTCCCCGTCAATGGCGCTTACTCCTACCTCCCCTGGTGGAGTACAAGCCTCGATTCGGGGATCGAATGTCGCGTCCCAACGAGAGGTGATAATTCGATCCCCGAGAGATCGATTTCTACCCGCCGATTCAGGCGGGTAGTGTAGACGTAGCCTCAGTGTCCCTTTTTTGATGTCTCTAGGTAACTGAATTTTATGCACATTTACAGAACTGCATTTATTTTCTCTATCGTATACTTGTCGTTATAGGATAGATTGTCTTTTGAAACTGAAATTTGAAATCAAACTTCCAAAAGGTGATGCCTTTTTCTGTGAGAGATGATTTCCCCATTTTATTAGTTATTTTTTAAATCTTTAACCATGGCTTCTGAGCAGACAAGAAGAAAGAGAAAAGAACCTCGTTCTCTGTTTTAAAAGAAAAGTGGAAAAAATAAAGCTCAGTTTTGTTTTGTTTGCAGAAGCCTGTAAGATCAGTACCGATACTCCAGGATGGAATAACTTGTGAGTTAAAATACAGCATTGCTGCTGAACATTAACATTTTACAATTCCTACCGATACTTTTGAAATAACTTCTGAGTGATTCGACCTGTTTTTTTATATTTGTTTTCATTAAAAATAAGTAGCGTGAACGCACTTTTATTTTCCCCAATGCTCGTTGAACTGCAGTGAAGTCACAGTTCTGTGGGCCACCATCTGGGAAACTTTTTTTTTTTTTTTTTCTTTTTTTTCTTCCTAGAGACTTGCACCTTTTTCTTCCAGATAGTGAGCTCTCTTGCTGCTAGAACGCAGATGAGTTGAATCACAGTAGAGAGACCCCCACTGGTTGTGCCTTCACACTGGTATGAGTCTATGCTGTAGGCAATAAAGGAGGCTTATAAAGAGCTTTAACAACAGCCTTGCATGCTGTTCTAGGCAGGAGACATTTTTCACTTTTTAGCAAATGACATAAAAGGAAAAGAGAGAACGAAGTTTCCTATTCGAACACAGGAAATGTAGGCAAACTATGAAAGATTACTTTCTGGTGCCTTTATGGTACTTAAACACAAATGAAAATAACTACCGTATATACTCGTTCATAAGCCGAATTTTTTTAGTAAAAAAGGGAAGCACCAGAGAAGGGGGTCGGCTTATGAACAGGTATAGCGAGGGAGAGGCGGGACACAGCCAGAGGGGAAGAGGCGGGGCCAGAGTCTCTCCGCTTCTGGCCACGCTGCTCTCCCCCCCCAGCCTCCAAAGCAGCTGCAACCGTGCCGCTTGGCCCCGCCCCCCCAGAGCACGCTGCGGCCGTGCCGCCCGGCCCAGCCTCCTGGAACACGCTGCGGCCCCGCCGCCCGGTCTGGCCGCCGGAGCAGGCTGTGGCCGCGCTGCCCAGCCTGCCGGAGCAGCTCCAGCCAGGTCAGAGACATTCTCCCCTAGCCCTACCCAGATAAGGTGGGAAGGGATGGGATGGTGAGAGTGTGGGGGTCCCGGGCTAGGGATGGGGTCATGTGGGGGGTGGTCACAGGGTTACTGCCCTGACTCCCAGCTTCTCCTCCCAAAAAAATTTCCCCACCCAGTTGCTGTCCTGGCCCGTCAGGGGAAGCAGCTTGCGTGCCAGGAGACTTTGGTCTCAAAACTCAATATGTTAGGGCTTGTTGATAAGGGGAAATTGATCGGCATAAGTATTCCAGACTCTCTGTTCTGCAGTAGTTATCCTGGAACTGTTCATCTTGTGGACGTTCCTATAGAGATCTGTTCTGGAATAGCTATAGCACTTTAGATTCACATGCTACTGTGTTACATTGCAAGCTATCACTTCATATTCTCAGGGGGTTTCTAGTCCTGCTTGAAGACTAGGGGAGTCTGGGAGGAAAAAATGCAGTTTGAATCTTCAGCAGATCGTCTGGTCTGCAAAGAGCAAGCCTAGAACATGGTGGGTTGAGTTGTGGCTCTCTGTCTTAGGGAGCAGCCTGTTATTTGTCTCTCTGGTTTTGGTTCTTGTGTGTTAGGCTTTTGGATTCTAAAAAATCAAGTAGTGTTACATTTCAGTCTTCCACAAAGAATACATTTTTTTTATCCAACTCCTGTGTTTTCATGCTGTGAATGTAACGCCTACCTTGCTGAAGAATAACATCCCCGTTTAGACAAGTTCATCTATCAAGCTTTCTGTTTTTCTGGAAAAGGAGTATTTGCTGCTTTAGCATTCTCTACAAAGATTTTCAGAATGGAACCTTACCTGGTTGAGTGATGCCCCCTTTAAATGATAGTTGTGGCAGACTAGTAGGGGCATTGTACGATCATTGTATTATTACCGCTTGTTTTTTGAATAAATAAGAATTCATTTTGTGCTGTGCAGTTAACCTGACACGTTTTTACCATGCACAAAGGGCCTGATCCAAACTCCGTTGTGCTCAGTGGAAAAAAAAACCCTTTTGTTGACTTCAGTGCTACGTTTAATCAATAAAAGGAGATCCACAGATATGGCCGGATACGTTTACGGAATAATCTTTGCAGAGTATGAAGCAATAAGCAGAGCTTGATAAAATGCCTCATCTTTTGCCTCTGTTATTAATCGTTCTCAAAGTCATTCTTTATGGGCACGCTAGAAAGCCATCAAGATTGCTGTTACAGACCGTAGCATTGGAAAGGCATCTTCCTCCTGTTGTGACGACTGGAAAAAGAATTTCCTGACTCGCCTTGATCTTCCACTTTCCAGCGAGGGCATCCTCCAATGTGTCCATTGTCTTTAGAAATACATTTTTGCTCTATATTGCATAAAAGCCTTTATTTCCTTTTTGAAAGTGATGTGGTGTTACCATTTGTAACGTGAACATCTGTTGTGGAGGAAAGAGGGAGGATGACAGAAGCATGATACTGGGAGATCCAAACCCATGAAGAAAACAAGACCGCAACACCAAGGGAAAAAGTAATTTGTTAGGAAGTTTAGTAAACTTTATGTGCAGTTTTTTTTTTCACTGCCTTAAATGGATTGTTGGATTTATGTGTCATAGTAATAGCTTAATCGATTAACTTGATTTTTTTACGAGTGGATCAATGTTTCAGCACTGAAAAGAGAATGTTATTACATGGCTTTTAATATGGCAAAGACGTAGCTCTGGGTCACAGTAGAGTGGAGGAATGAGAAATGGTCATAATCCAAGAAAATCTGACTGTTTTTGCTAAAATAATCAACAGTGAACTAGTTCACAATGACGTTTACATTGTCGTCACAAACCTTTTTTTGACAATTTGTTATTCTAGTGCAGGGGTTGGCAACCTTTCAGAAGTGGGGTGCCAAGTCTTCATTTATTCACTCTGATTTAAGGTTTCGCGTGCCAGTCAGACATTTTAATGTTTTTAGAAGGTCTCTTTCCATAAGTCTATAATATAGAACTAAACTATTGTTGTATGTAAAGAAATGCGGTTTTTAAAATGTTTAAGAAGCTTCATTTAAAATTAAATTAAAATGCAGAGCCCCCCGGACCGGTGGCCAGGACCCGGGCAGTGTGAGTGCCACTGAAAATCAGCTCGCGTGCTGCCTTTGGCACGTGTGCCATAGGTTGCCTCCCCCTGTTCTAGTGGAATACATTGATACTTAAATTTGCACCTTTTGAAGCTAATGGGACAGGATCAGGACTTCAAATTGTTTCCAGATTTTCACAGCAAGCCTTGTTGCTGGTTTTATTTTTTAAACACTAGCACAGACCAGAACATTGTTTTCCTCTTCTCCCACTTCCACCTCTCTTTCTCCACCCTCCCACCCCTGAAAATTCTGGTTTTTTTGGCAAAAAATCAAAAACTGAAAAGTTTTCTTCTTTCTTGCTCTGGGGCTCACATGATCACAGTGTGTCATGGGAGATCTAGTCCAGCCAGAGAGCCCAGCCCTTGGCGGAGAAGGGAGTCATGAAGCTCCTGCGCTGTAACTCTTCTGAGGCTCCGTGGGGACATTTGCTAATTGAAATTTTGGGGGGGTTGGATATTGGTTAGGCAGGCCAAGGTTTGAGATGGAGCTGAAAAAACGAAAAACAGCTCAGACTCAGATAATACTGGCACGTATCTCTTCCCTCCCTCCTTCCCCTCCCCCCGCATTTTCTGGAAGAATTGTGTGCTATATTTGAGCGAAGAATAACAGATTTTGAAAATATTTTTCCATCTCTGTTTTGGAAAATGAGTTCTTTGGCATATTGTTACGTTGGGGCTCGTTCTGCTCAGGCTTAGTAATGCCTTCTGTCTCCCCAAGCTGATTTGGCTTTTGCAGCTCTCGCATTATATCCTAGTTTTAGAACATACGGTAACTTCTGTCAGGAGACACACAGACGTGTGGAGCTAATTCTCACAAACAGGTCGTTCATGTTAACTCAAAGACTAAAGCTATTTTTTTTTTCAGCCTAATTTTTTTTCCTTTTGCATCTATTGCCTTCCAGACCCTGTCTGGATAACGGTCTCTTTTCCAGACAAGCAAGGAAAGTAAACTCTACTGGCTGCTTGGGATCAAAACAAAGAAAATGGAACAATCCCTCCACCAGGTTTGCTTCATGCTGAAGACTTGCTTGAGCTCTGTGGAAAACATTACAAATTAGATAGCTGCGAAAAATGCAATGCATGCATGGCTGGCTCTGATAGTCTGTTTTTTCTGGAAAGGTATTATCAGAAGCTACGGGCTAGTAGTGAAATGTTCATGTATCTTAGGATGTGTTCATTGATGGCCTGGTTAATGATGGGGTCAGAGTGAAATGCTCAGCTGGAATTCTGTACAGTCTCACATGGAATGAGACTACGTACTGGACTACGATATTGCAAAGATTTCATTCTGCACTCACTTTTGATGTATAGGAGTTTTTATTAAACTCGCATAGCAACATCAGCAACTCTTGGCACTACTGACTATTTCATACTAATTGATTTTTCTTGTTAGACTGTACGGTAACAAATATCCCCTCTACAGCTGTGTCTTTGTGTGTCAGACAAAATGTATTCAAATGAGAAGTGGTCCTGCATTTCAAAGTTCAGATCTGGATATTAATTTCCTCAAAGTTTGGGAGGAGCATGGGTTTCTGAGTCTGGCTTTTGACTTGAGGATATCTCCAGTAGGAAGTTCCTACTTGGCATCAAGTTGATTTAGGCCTATGGCCTGATTGCAGTAGGATCTTCTACAGTAATTGTCAGGGGCATAGCCCAATTCAAGTTGTAAACAATTCCGGAGGATCTTCTAGTACGTCAGTCTCTCACAGCTGTCTACTGAACTTTGTAATGTGCATGTAGCTCTTTCTGATTCCATATTATGACTTGTCCTAGATATTTTCATTTCAATCCCAGCAGGCCCCTTTTTCTCACCTCTGCTCACCTCGTTCTTTGGTGTCAATTACAGCCAGAGTTTGAAAGCCTAGCGCGTACACACACACACACACACACACACACACACACACACACACACACACACCACCCCTCCTGAGTGTTTGATGTGGATTCTTCAAAGAGAGAAAGGAAAAAAGAAACCGAGCCAAATGCAGGTAACCTGCAACATTTTTCAAGAATTGGTCTGAGGGAGCAGAAGGTAGCTGAATGCCACTGAAAGCCATTAAAATAAATGACATAGTTAACCTCACAACCCTTGTGATGATTTTTATGTCCAGATAATTTAAGCTCTCCTCAGGGAAAACCGCCCCGGCTACTACTGAAAACTCGGCTCCACTTTACATAGGAGTGTCTCAAGGTGTAACAAATGTAGGTTACTTCTTCTGTGATACATGTGCCATGAGCCCATAGTGTGGGTATCTCTCCATTCATGCCATGCAGGTAGGGGACGGCCAGTCCAGAGGCACCATCCCCTCTGCTTCACAGAAGATCTTACTTCAGTTCTCTGTCTCTTGCTGGGACAATTGCAGCTACCACCTTTTCTGCAGGAGCACCATCTTTATTCACCATCGCTGGAGCTCCAGAGCTATATGGAGCTACGGGAGGCCCCAAATGCCCTTTCTATTCTACCTCACTTATTCCCCTGATGTAGGATCAATTTGCGTGGAAATCTCCTGCCACCTGGTGTGGTGACTTTGTAGCCAGGATGAGTGAAAACCGGACCAGAGGCAGCGCTGTACTGGATGTTTGTGCCATGCTTCAGGAGCCCATCCGCCAATACTGGGCACAGAGGAATCCAGCCAATTCCAACTACGAAGGAGAATCCCAGGGCAAGATGTAGGAGACCATCAATCTATTCCAGATGTCTCTACCTTTTCTTTGGGGAGGTCCTCCATCCAGAGTCCATGTCTTGGATCAGCTGCCTCCTTTCTCTCTAACGAGGGGGATCCTTTCGGTCATCCACCTCTTCCCCCTCTCCAAGAAGTTACCAATTAAGGGTCCCATCCATTTCCCATTGTCTCCCCTTCCCTCACCCTGGTTCCCTGGCTACTTCTATTAGTTTTTTTACTGGGACGTCTTCTCGGCCTTCTGGGAGAAAAATACTCCTTCCTGTTTTCAGAGAATAACTGTGAGGAGGAGGGAGGACAGGACCCAGATTCTGATTAGTCTCCTTCCCCTTGCTGCCCCTGCTTGCTCTTCCAATGGTCCCAGAATTCTGGTGTGAATGTGTCTCCCATCCAACTTGGGGTTGTGTACAGGGCCAAGGGGGATTTAGTGCAATGAAGCACCTCCGTGTCTGAGACCACCTGGCACTCAACCTACACATTCTCTTAGGCTCTACCACCTGGACTTGGTTGATGTGGTCTTCGAGCGGCTGATGTCCTATCTTAGCAGTCCTAATGCCTAGTTAAATCTTATGGTCTTGATTAGTTCCACCCTTCCACCCATTTCTCTTCTGCAGTCTCTCTGCCACTGCTTCTGTTCAGATCCTTGCTCTTCTCCATTTTCTCTTTTCCTGCCGCAATGTGGTTGCAGTTAGTAGACCCATCACACATACTGTTGGAATCCACGCTCCAGCGTGCCCTGGCAGATAATATATGGAGATATACCTATCTCCTAGAACTGGAAGGGACCCCGAAAAGTCATCGAATCCAGCCCTCTGCCTTCACTAGCAGGTCCAAGTACTGATTTTTGCCCCAGATCCCCAAGTGGCCCCCTCAAGGATTGAACTCACAACCCTGGGTTTAGCAGGCCAATGCTCAAACATGAAAAGGCATGGCCAAATACTGAGGTTAGGGAGTGCCGGGGAGGTTAGCTGCAGTTTTTATCTAACTCTGAAAGCAATGTAGTGGGGATGGGCCACCCAGAGATCAGAACAGGGGCTGATTGTGAGAAGCCCAGGTTTTCGATTGGCTGAGCTGTATCATACATACTGGAAATGCCTCTGAAAACAGCTGGGATGAGAAATGTGTGTATCCAGACCCCTCAGATTGTCAAGCCAGTCGTGGCAACATTTATGCTTTTCTACTGCTTATCTTGAAAGAGTGTGTGTTGTCTGGTGCTTTGAACTTGACTTTTTAAACTTTGGCTAGATATTGAACAAATCCTTACTGTGCATAGTATAAGGTGGAACTCATTCTAAATGCAGTGCAGGGATGTAAAAGTGCATACGATAGATTTACTGTGGATTTATGAACTGTTAAAGAGTATTTCTGAAACAGCAAATGCTGAATTACTATTCTAGTGCTGGGTCATTCACCCGTACATGCCTTGCAGGTTAAGAGAGATACCAAAATATACTGTGCCAAGAAAACTATTGCCTGTTCTTGATTTTGAACAGCGTCGAAAAGTTTTGAGTGAATAGGTTTCCTTCAGATTCACAAACGACACCTAAAATAATATTTATAAAAAGTTCTGCTAGTAATAAAGTAACAAGTGTTATTCATTCTCCAGTCAAAAATTATGATCTACGCTGAAGTGCTCTCTGCTGATTCAGCAGCTGTTGTGCTGTTGAAGACTTAACTGTGCCTCATCAAAGTTGAGTTTTATTACTGCAGAGGTAGTTGATTCTGTTAACTTTGTGCGGTTCTATGGAGTGCAGCTCTGTGGCTTATTATGGTTTTCATCCATAGCAAATGCACCGTGGAAGATCATGAGCTAAAAGGATTTTGCAGTGGATCTTTTTTAAATAAAAAGGGTAAACATTGGGGGAGAAATTGTATGATTAGTTAACTTTTCCCCAGGGAAAGGGAAGTAGGTCATTTAAATTAAACGGATTGTAGCTATATATGTATTAAGATGTATAGTAAGGGAGGCATGTAGGCTCTGGTCCTACGGTTCACCTGTTCCAAGCATGCTTCCTGTGCTCACACACAGCCTGCCTGAATGTTTGAGCCTATGGGATCAAGACCTTAGTTGGCTCATGGCGTTTCCAACAGAGAACCAATATGAACTCACAGGTCAGGGCCTATTGCCAATTTACTCTAGCCCAGGGGTAGGCAACCTCTGGCACGCGAGCTGATTTTCAGTGGCACTCACTCTGCCTGGGTCCTGGCCACCGGTCCGGGGGGGCTCTGCATTTTAATTTAATTTTAAATGAAGCTTCTTAAACATTTTAAAAACTTTATTTACTTTACATACAATAGTTTAGTTATATATTATAGACTTATAGAAAGAGACCTTCTAAAAACGTTCAAATGTTTTCCTGGCACGCGAAACCTTAAATTAGAGTGAATAAATGAAGACTCGGCACACCACTTCTGAAAGGTTGCCGACCCCTGCTCTAGTCCATATGGCTACTGAAGCAAACACCTGCCATGATAGGTGATGATATGGGTTCACTGGTTTGTTTTCATCAGTCTGGGGTTTGGGCAGGATTTTGTTTGTGCATTGCAGCCAAGATCTTACTTTAGCACTTTAAGAAACAAACATGGAGGCAATCAAATCAGATCCCTGTCAAGTTGTGTTAAATGTAAAGCCAACTCCCTCAGCAGGGTTCAGATAAATATTTCTGTATTTATCCAAGGAATAAAAGACCGGTTTAAGTTTTCTTGCACTAATAAAATGTAGCAGCAAACAGTTTACCAAAATACAGTGGATTTATATGATGCCTTTACTTTGTGGGTGGCTGACAAAAAGAACACAAATTATATAGACTTTAGGAAGCTACATTCAGGTGGCAGGTCTTTCGCTCCATGATCTTACTTAGGCTTTTGCAAACGGATGATGAAAGCAAGTGAGCCATTGTATCAGATGCACCTCTTACTTTGACCTCCGAGGATACTCTAAATTAGAAAGTAGAAAGGCACTGTTAGATTTATTTGAGTCTTCTTTTGCTTAAAAATAACCAGTGGTGGTATATTTCATTTCTCTTGTCTCCATATCTCTCTTTCTCTCTGTCCCTCATGACAAATGGCTGTTAGAACAGTGTTAAGCTATGACCTTAAAGCCACATCAGTAACAAAACTCTGGGCTGGCAGATGTGACATACTTGACTTACGTAAATCACTCTCTTTTGTCATTGCTGGCATATGACCAGTGCGTGTTCTAATTATTGAATGGCTTTTATAGCCCCATTATTTATAATCACTTTTGGTTAGCAGCTGGAAGACCAGGATGGAGTAGAATGAAATGATAGAGCGCAAAATATTATCATTTGTCTAACAGCTACTGGGATTAGGAACATTTGATGATGATATGGTTAGGAGCATTCAGCCCTCATTCTGGGTCCTGAGATGGGTTGCTGCTTAGTGGACCTTGCCATGAGAATGATTGCATTCATAGGTACAGAAGCAGAATAGAAATTCTTGCAAATATTAACAAAATATTTGTCCATCACAAACAACCTGAGCTCTAGAATACAGGCAAAATCCACTATTAGTAGGTCCCCACCATCAGTTGATGGTGATTTCCATTTATTATTTGCATTTTGATAATGGCCTGGGACCCTATTCATGGTTCAGGATCCTATCTTGGTGAAGGTGCTGTACAAACCCATTAAAAAAAAAAAAGGTCCCTGCCCTTCCAATTTCTCTTCTCTTCCCCCTTCCCACTCTCCCCCTTTATAAACCAGACTAATACCTTCATCCTGCAAACCCAAAATGTAAACTTTGCCTCTTGTAAAAGCTTGTTTTCCCTCTCAATATAGCCATTAGGCTGCGAGAGAGAGTTTGAATCTAGATGACTTCATTGCACTGTTATCCTTGTAGTAAGGCCTTTTAACCTCAGCTTGCTTCATGGCACTGTTATTTTGAAACTGCCTTTGTGTGACCGCAGGAAATCCTCTTGCTCTAGAGCTTCTTAAAAAAGAAATCTCGCTAAAGAGTGGAATTGTGTTGTGATACACGGATGAAATATGGACTTGTCTCGTTCAGAGCCATTAACCCAGGGGTGGCTAACCTGAGCCTGAGAAGGAGCCCGAATTTACCAACGTACATTGCCAAAGAGCCACAGTAATACGTCAGCAGCCCCCCATCAGCGGTCCCAGCGCCTCCCGCCCACTGGCAGCCCTGCCGATTAGCACCTCCCCCTCCCTCCCGCCCTGCGCCTCCCGATCAGCTGTTTTCGTGGTGTGCAGGAGGCTTGGGGGGGGAGGGCGGGGAGGAGTGAGGGCATAGCAGGCTCAAGGGAGGGGGCGGGAAGAGGTGAGTGGGGGCGCAGGGCCTGTAGCATAGCCAGGGGTTGAGCAGTGAGCAACCCCCCCCCCCCCCCCCCAGCACACTGGAAAGTTGGTGCCTGTAACTCCAGCCCCGGAGTCGGAGCCTATACAAGGAGCTGCATATTAACTTCTGAAGAGCCACACGTGGCTCCGGAGCCACAGGTTGGCCACCCCGGCATTAACCAGTGTGAAACAGCAATCAGTAGTCATTACGTTCCTGCTGAAGATAAATTGAGAATATGAACTAGCATGTAAACCTGTTTATGTGAGGTACATAATGTAGGTCAGAGACAGGAAATCAGGTTTGAAAGAAACGTGTTTAAAAACAAACGCTATCGTGGATAGATAGCAGCACAGTCAGGACACAGACAGACAGGCACACGCACATGTTAATTTATTGTTGCTGGGAGCAAACGAGACTGAGCAATATTATTCCACCCACTGAGTTATTTTCTGTTTCACTGTTTGGGTTTGTTTTTCTCACTGAACGACTATCATTTGGCTTCCAAAGTGTAACAGCATTGGAAAGAAAATCATTGAACTCTGGATTTGCAAGAACATGAGTAACCAAACAAAACCCAAGATGACATGTAACCCAAGTTTCCTTTGTTTAGTTCAAAGTTCAGGAAAACCTATTTAAAAATTATATATATATTCCAGACCCTTGAGTTGAGTAGAAACTCAAATTTCAAAATGTATATTAGGTGACAGCTTTCGGAAAGGTTTCAGAATGGTAGCCGTGTTAGTCTGTATCAGCAAAAACAACGAGGAGACTAATAAATTTATTTGGGCATAAGCTTTCGTGAGATAGAACCCACTTCATCAGCTTCCTGAAAGGAAAAGCAACAATCTGAGAGATTCACAGCATGCTGGGGAGCTAGTCAAAAAATGAAGGAAATTGCAAACCCTCCCCTCCATTTTAAAATTATTTTTTTTTCTCATTTTTGCAATACATTCTTAAATCTTTTTGGTCAGTTTCGTCGTGGTGAAATTCATTTTTGAATTTGAAAATGGCTTATTTCTGATCCTGAATATAAGATATTACAAATGAAAATTTTAAATACATTTCAGTATAATTTTGGATAAAAAGAAATTACAAAGATGTCAACATTTGGAAAAAAAAGTATTTCTATGGAAAAAAAATCATTCCAAAACTTGGACAAATTCTAGAAGGAAGGGTATCCTGCATGAATTATAAGTTATATAGTTAGGAAGTCCTAGCCCAGCAGGGCCTTGACTACTGCAACACAAATAACTGAATACATAATGCATGTCAGAAGACAACTTATATTTTTTTAATGCATGCAGTTCGCAGCGTTAATTTCCTCAGTGGAATACTTTCTTACATTATATGCAAAATACGTTTGGGATGTTTGTTTCTTGCTTATTCATAACCTTGTTTAACATTGGCTTGTGAGGGGAAAATAAGGAGTAGCTGTTGAATTAAAAGATGAAAAATTCAGTGATTCATCCTTTCAGGGTATGCCATCCCTTTGACTCCTGCAAAATCTGCCTTTAGAAGTAAGAGAAGGAAATATCCCTTACTATCCAATACCCAGAATTGACAAGGTCACTTCTGAAGGTTGAATTTTCACAGTGAAAAGTTAGCCACCTCCAAGTAAGCCATCCTACAGGAAATCACTTTTAACTTCATAGTGACTGGAAACTATTTGTTAGAAAATTGGGTGGTGATCCACTGCTCGGCATAGTGAGGGATGTTCCCAGAACCAGTAAGGAAAGTTCTCTTCGTTAGTTTGGGTTTCTATTCGTTCGTTTATTTTAGGTGCTTCTACAGTGAACATGTTTGATCTTCGCTGACAGTGAGATGGAAATAAATAAATATATGATAAAGCAGTGTATAAAAATGTTTAAAACCAAAATATGGTACTAATTCAGTAACCTGCTGGAAGCTCATTAGTGGGAACTCAACAGAATTAATAACAATGGCTGCTTACCACCTCCGAGAGCAGTTGTTAATACCACAATTCTCTGATAGAGTAGAGCTCCTTACAACTGTAGAGGAGATGGTTGTTTCTAAATTGTGTTTCATAATCAGATTCAACTACAGTACATTAAGTTCCTGCCAGTCTGTGAATGACTATATTATTAGAAAGTTTATAGTTGTATTGATTTATAGCTGTGTGTAAGCAAAAAAGCCATATCTGATTCATATTCCTTATAAATGTGGTGTGCTGACTCTACAGAATTTTCTTTGCTGTAATAAATATCTCAGTTGCTTCCACCTTTTTAAAAAACATCAGTGTTGTTTGGAGAAGATGATATGAAATTGTTTGTTTTATTGAAAGAATTCTATTTAGAGTTTTAAAAACTCTTCTGATAATAACAATTCTGTTCTAAAACTTTATGGAACGACATTATGCCTATAGGATATTCCCATCTCCCCTGCTCATTCAACTGCAAAGAGACATGGGGACATTTTCTAAAAGAAAATTTCTGGGTTTTGACTCAAAATGACTTTTCATTTAGAAATTTAAATGATAATCAAATAAAACACAGGTCTAAATTGAAATAAAATGTTTTGATTGACCCAGACGGAATGTTTTTGTTTTGAATATCAGTCAACCAACATTTTCAAGATTTTAATTCTTTATGCGGATTCGGGACGGGATACTTTTTCCCGGGACTGGAAAGTCATTTCCTGCCCAGCTCTAACAGCTACTGCCTGAATGAGCACCTCTTAGCTGTGCACAGCAAGAAATAGATTTTCTTTCTTTTCATTTCTCTGTGTAGCTGGGAATAGAGCGGGTTAGGAACTTCCCATCAACATTTTTTTTTTTTGAGAGAGAGAGAGAATTTTTTTTCTGTTCTATTTAGGTTTTTATTCCTTATTCATCACCATAGTCTCTGCGCTCCTTCCAGTAACATATTAAACATCGCGACTTGACAACTGTCCCCTGGTGTTGGTTCTCTCATCCTCTTCCCAGAGAGAAAAGCGTGTGCACTGGAGTGTCTTATTTTGGTAATGTATTGGGGGTTATTTGTAGCTTTTTTTAAAAATAGCTGTTTTCTCTTTGCAGGAAGTAGACTGAACAAAGATCTGAGGCATTATCTCAACCAGAGGTTTCAGAAAGGATCTCCAGATCACGAGTTGCAGCAGACAATTCGAGATAACCTTTATCGCCATGCTGTGCCTTGTAAGTAATGAAACATTTCCCCAGTGGAGTTCATGTGATTAAAATTAAATCCTTTTGGTGGTAAATTTTAAGTGGTGCTGTGCACTGCTATAGGGGAGACCTGATTTACGACTATGGGGCTCTTGTGTTGGTGACAGCGGAGAAGATGATATGCCTGGTTCTGTGGATTGGCTGAGATAAGGTGCAAAGTGGATGGTAGTTCCAGAATGGATTGTGATGGGAAAAGGTTTGAAAATAAATTTACAGTTGATGGGAAAGGAAGTGAGATGGTGGGGAATGAGTGAGGAAAAGAGCGGGTTTGGTAGTGAAACCACTTCATCCTGGGGTTCTGATTTGCTGGTTCCATCATGTAGCAGCTATTTATATAGCATTTACAGGTTGGTTAATGCCTTACATAAAGCTTGGACAAACACTCGATGTAGAAACAGTTCTGTTAACATCAGATAGTCTGTGCTTACCCTGGTGAGCCGTGTGCCAGAGGTTGCCGACCCCTGGGATAGATAGTAGGACAGAAAATATCATATTGCCTCTATGTAAATACATGGTATGCCCACATCTTGAATACTGTGTGCAGATGCGGTCACCTCACCTCAAAAAAGATGTATTGGAATTGGAAAAGGTTCAGAAAAGGCGACAAAAATGATTAGGGGTATGGAATGGCTTCAGTATGAGGAGAGATTAATAAGACTGGGACTTTTCAGATTGGAAAAGAGATGGCTAAAGGGAGATATGATTAAATCATGACTGGTGTAGAGAAAGTAGATAAGGAAGTGTTGTTTACTACTACTCATAATACAAGAAGTAAGGGTCACCAAATGAAATTAATAGGCAGCAGATTTAAAACAAATAAAAGATGTATTTCTTCACACAACGCACAGTCAACCCTTTGGAACTCCTTGCCAGAGGACGTTGTGAAGGCCAAGACTATAACAGGGTTCAAAAAAGAACTAGATAAATTCATGGAGGATAGGTCCATCAATGGCTATTAGCCGTGATGGGCAGGAATGGTGTCCCTACCCTCTGTTTGCCAGAAGCTAGGAATGAGTGACAGGGGGTGGATCACTTGATGGTCACCTGTTCTGTTCATTCCCTCTGGGGCACCTGGCACTGGCCACTGTTGGAAGACAGGATACTGGGCTAGATGGACCCTTGGCCTGACCCAGAAGGCCCATTCTTATGGCTGCATTAGTCTTATTTCATCAGTGGAAAGGAGGGACTGAAGTACTCTTTGAAATGCTATGCATAGGCATAATGAATAAACACTGATCCTATTGAACACTTCCCTTTTCCAGTTTGTCAATCCAAAATGTGTTTAGTTTTTATGCTTGTAACTTGCCTGGCTGCAGTTTTTAAAGGACGACTGAACAAGATGCCTTCTAGGAATGTGAATGAATGTGATTTTAGGCTCAGTGGCTAGAGAGTCCTGATGCTAATATCCTTCTGCCCATGTATTTCTTTTGACTTCTATTCCAGTTTCCAACACAGCACATACAGAAAATGTGCAGAAGTTCTGTTGAAGCATTTTCTGTGTTGCCAAGGTTACGTTCTGAAATGCTTTCTGTTTATTTATTTCTCAGATTTATTGAACTTGACTGTGAGTTAAACTGCTTGAATGTAAACTTGCTATGCTTTGTTTTAGAATTGGGGTAGCAGGGAGGGAAGGGATAGAGCGATTTCTGCCTTTTAAAAATAACAGGGAGAGAGATGTTTTGTTCTGGCGTTAATGAGAACATCTGTAATCATGTTCCAATTATGTAACAAATAGAAAAATCTGCAAAGGAGAGGTTATTTATTGTGTACCCCTGTCCTTGCAGAGCTATACATCGGGTAACATTTTATTTTTCCTCTGTGTGCTGCAGAAAGGAGATGAGTCTGTCTTTTGATATGACGTTTAACGTGTACCTGTGTGAATCTGAATGAACCCGCGCGATGCGTGGTGATTTGGGATGCTTTTACAGGTCTACAAAAAGAACAGGAGTACTTGGGGCACCTTAGAGACTAACATATTTATTAGAGCATAAGCTTTCGTGGACTACAGCCCGTTGTAGTCCACAAAAGCTTATGCTCTAATAAATGTGTTAGTCTCTAAGGTGCCACAAGTACTCCTGTTCTTTTTGCGGATACAGACTAACACGGCTGCTACTCTGAAACCTTTTATAGGTCTAGAGATTAATCTAGTTGCATACTCGTATACTTGTATTCCTTGGTACATGTGACCAGTAAATCCAGAGCTCTGGACCCATCTCTAGTGCTAATGGATTATGAAGTCTTGTATTTTGAAAACGGAATTCCCTGCTGATTATCTGGTAAACATGCTACAAGCACACAAGGTCACTCAGCCTGAGCATGGTTGGACTGCGTGCTGCTTGTTGTTGCTAGTATCAGGAATACATGAAGTGATGATTGATTGATGTTCAATGGAGAAGGAGGTATAAACTGGCTCTTTCCCCTGAGTCCTAGGAGGTTAATACCAAACCCTTGTGGTTCAACTGTTCTTAGGCTGCACGTTATGCTCCAAAGGAAAAATGATGGGCTTTTATTTACCACATTGCTTGTCAAACAACAGCTCTTGAAACTACTGCAGACTTTTCGGGTTACAAACCACCCAACAAAACTAAATGAAAGGCTTTGTCTTCAGTAGGAGAAAAGATGTGGTTTTGAATGAGCATTGCCTGTCCTGCGGATCGGTATTGTCTCACTGTTTCCTTGTACTTCCCCATCTGCCTGTATCCAACTGTTGTCTCTTGTTTTGTACTTAAATGGTCAGTTCTTTGGGACAGGAACTGTCTGTCTGTTCTGTGTGTCTACAGTGCCGAGCACACTGGGGTCCTGGGCCATGACTGCGGCTCCTTGGGTGAGACAGATAATCCTAGTAAGTCGAGTCAGTTAATTTGAGGTAAAACCCGAGTCAAGACCAGGCAGTTTGTAGTTTCCACATAAGTTAGCAGGTTGAGCTAAATCCTATGGGGAGTACTAGTCTTTAATTCAACCTGCTGCTCTTGTGAAAACTGCATACTGTCTCATCTTCCCCAGGACTATGGTTAGCTAACTCCGGGTAAGACCACACCTCTTTTCCGTATGAAGACACAGGGCCAGAGGAGCAGAGATGTGCAGCAAATGACCCACTGAGCATAGGGGCTACTTTGTGAAGAAACCGGACCTTGAAATAGTGAAAGAAACTCAAATTTAAAGTGCAATATATAAAGGGGCGCACACACACGCGCACACACACACACACACACACCATATAGTTAATAAAATAGCCAGGGTGCCAACTGGGCTTTTAAAAGGAAATCTGTAAATGCACGCCTAAATGTTACCTCGGGAGCTGATGGTAAGGGCCAGGTAGCCATGACCCTTCCAGAAGCTATGCCAGATTTGTGGTCAACCTCTATAACAAACACTCTGCTCTTTACTTCCTTCCCTGCCTCAGGCATTACCAACCTCTCTCTAACAAAACCCCTGCCTGCAATTTCCTTCTACCTACTCCAGCCTCTATTTTGTGCTAAGGTTATAGTGAACAGCAGATCTGATAAGCCTTGCCTTGGGCCTCTGATTTCAAATGTCATGTGATCTGAGGACTGATATTACTGGTACATCCAAGCCTGCAAGATTAGCTTTCTGAAGACCCTGGGCCCAACTTAATCATTGAAGGCTAGGGCCAGATAGGATGCAGGAGACATGACACTTCATTTCCTCTACACAAACCTTATTTTAAAAAAAAGAAAAAGGTAGAGTTTAGAGACCAAGCCAGTTCTTGTATCAGCTGAACCAATTAGTTCATTCATAATGCCAATCGTTGATATTTATACACTTCATTGCTCTATAGTATGACAGCTCTGAGGTGTTGTGGGGGGAGTTTTCTTCACTTCTGAGAAGGCAGCACCTTAAGATACTCGAGCTAGGATGCTCTCTTCACTCACTCAGATAAATGCCCACACTAGGGTGACCAGACAGCAAGTGTGAAAAATCGGGACAGGGAGTGGGGGGTAATAGGAGCCTATATAAGAAAAAGACCCCAAAATTTGGACTGTTCCTATAAAATTGGGACATCCGGTCACCCTAGACCGCACTCCTCATTCCCTAGGCCAATGGGTCTCAAACTTTTTTTTTTACGGCGACCCCTTTCACATCGCAAGCCTCTGAGTGCGACTCCTTATAAATTAAAAACACTTTTTAATATATTTAATACTATTATAAATGCTGGAGACAAGCGGGGTTTGGGGTGGAGGTTGACCGTTCGCGACCCCCCATATAATGACCTCGCAACCCCCTGAGGGATCCTGACCCCAGTTTGAGAACCCCTGCCCTAGGCATAGTAACCCTTGCCAAAGCTAGACTATAGACCTGTCAAGGTTCCCTCCCCACTCTGAACTTTAGGGTACAGATGTGGGGACCTGCATGAAAGACCCCCTAAGCTTATTTTTACCAGCTTAGGTTAACAGTATGCTGCCACCACCAAGTGTTAACCAAATATTTAGGGAGAGCCACTTGGAACTCTGCCTTCCCCCAAGTATCTCCCAAGTCCCTAACCCCTTTTCCTGGGCAGATTTGAGAATAATTCCTCCCCCCAAGTCCCTACACCCTTTTTCCTCGGTAGATTTGAGAATCCCCCTCACCAGTTAGTCCTGGTGAACACAGATCCAAACCCTTGGATCTTAAAACAATGAAAAATCAATCAGGTTCTTAAAAGAAGAATTGTAATGAAAGAAAAAAGGTAGTAGGAGTACCTCTGTGAGATTAGAATGAAAAATAATCTCACAGACAATCAGATTCAAAACACAGAGGGTTTGCCTCTGGGCAAAGCTTTAAAGTTACACAAAGAACCCAAATTTACCTTCCCTCTTATTCGCAAAAGAACCCACAAACAAGAAAATAAAAGTAATCTAACACATTCCTTCTTTAAATACTCACTACCCTATAGGAGTGGGATGGCTCCTTATTTCTCTGTTTCCGGCAAAAGCCCACACAGCACAGACAAAAGACTTCTTCCCCCTTCCAGATTTTAAAGCATCTTGTCCCCTTATTGGTCCTTCTGGTTAGGCATCAGCTAGGTTATGTGAGCTTCTTAACCCTTTACAAGTAAAAGAGGAATTAACCCTTAACTGTATGTTTATGACAAGACCCATGTTACATTGGGTGATTCAGGTGTCTAGAACGCTGACAGTCTCTGGTGGTTCCTGTATCCCTGCCTGACTCCAAGGCGTTGCATCCTCTCTGGTTTCTGACCCGGTATGGGTTCATTAAGGCCATCAGAAGAAATGCAATATTTCTAGGCTAGTAAATGGCTTTATTGCTCCTAGCAGTGAGTGTGAATACTGTACTGGAGACAGTTCAGCAATTCTGGGCCAGGTCTGTGTCTAGGAAGGCTTTGCTACTACACCAGCGGAGTCGTCTAGTGTGGGTGCAACTTATTCCTGCAGTATTGTGCTTTTTGTTGACCTAAGCTTATTCCAGGTTCACCCACCCCCAAGCAAAACAATCTCTACCAGTATATAACTGCGTCTACACTAGGGAATAGCTAGCACAGCTATGTACATCAGAGATTTACATCTCTTCCCCCGCTCCCCTCCCCAATGGACATAACTACGTCAGCAAAAGTCCATAATGTAGACTTGGCTTTGGGATATCTCTAGGTTTGGAGGAGGCTATAGGTCCTCAGGTTAGTTGGCCTCCTGTGGTATTTTTGACAGACTATTGTTGTTCCTGGAAATATCCCTCTCCCCCTCAAAGTAGCATTGGGCTATGCTAATTGGTTGACATTATCATATCATTTGTGAAAGGACAGCCATAAAGAGCTACTCTATGGAAAACATGGCTGGTTGGGAGTAAACCTGAGAACCTGCCCAGAACATTGCATTCTGAATTAGTGTTTCCAAGTAGGTCCATCTGGAATATATTTGCACTATATCAATTGACAATAATACCCAGTAGTGACATACTTTAATGTTTCAATAGGTGTGTGTAGTCCGTTGGTTCGACGATGACATGACAATAGGACAACATGTCTAAATACAGGAGGCTGGGCAGACAAGGTCATCTCCATCTTAAAATGATGCTAAAGTGGACTGGTTTAAAATAAACAAGCTGGACTGGCCATTTGTCCTAGTTGCTTATTCTCAGAGACGTGGACCAAGAAGAATAAGAAAGGTGTTATTACCTCCAGACAGGCTCTGTTTGGTATTTGTGTCCTGGTCCCATTCATTTGATTCCTTTGCTACTCCCTGGGGGTCTTCTGTATCTTCAGAGTCATTCAGGCAGTGAGATCTACATTTAGGGGGTCTGGCAGCCTGAATCTGTCTTGTTATTGTTTTTGTTATTAGCTAGTACAACATGCCAAAGCAATGTACCTGATGCAAAATTGAATAACACAGGTCAGCAATCACTTACCTCCCAGTTCACGTAAATTCTGCATTAGTTCCCATTCTGTTACCCTTGGATTTAATAATGCTTGTCTTGTCCTTTTGGCCACTGACTTTAAAAAGAAGTCAGGCTGTAGAAGTTTTTGTTGTAGATACGGAGACACCCAAGGTCAGTATGATGGCTTTCTTAGGGCAGAGATTTAGACCTAGGCTTTTTCTCTGCATAGCAAATTTTTCCTGGAGGGTTCTTTTAAGCCCTTCTGGGTTCTTTAACTTTGTTCTGTAGTTGTCCGTTTCCCAAAATAAACATGTACTGGGGGGGAGGGGGGGATAAATTGGCTGGCTCACTTAAGGTTAGATAGGTCTGTTACATCTCTTCTAGTCATGCTCCCTGTAGCAGCCAAGCCTCCCAGAGTTCAGTTTTTACCTGTGTTTTGAATCCCAGAGTACCAGCTCCATTTGCTACAGTTGACCTTGAAGGTGCCACATTGAGATGGAAAGCAATAGTTAAACAGACCCTGGAATAAGAGTTGGATGGAATTCTAAGGAGACTTGGAAAACCAGCGGTATGTGACATCCAGTCGTCTGGTTTGTTCAAGCTCTCTTTTTTGTGGGAAACTTGAGAAAGAGGGCCCCCATTCTAAGAGCTCCTCACATCTGTGAAAGGACATTTTGAAGTTTTAAAAGAAGGCCAATAACACAAAGCAAGAAATTGTGATGTCACATCATAGGAGCTAAATTATGAAATGGATATAGAGGGCCACATTCAGTTCTCAGGTAAATGGGCTCAGTTGAATGTACTTATTTAATCATTACAACTCTGCATTTTCTTCCTTGTATATGGTACATATTCCATTGGTAGAAACTCTGGGTTCAAGCTTGGATTTAAAATAATTTTACAAGCGAAAATGAGCTTGGCACAGTCTAATCCCCCATGGATATTTATTCCCATCACAGAACAAATCCAAACATTAGGCACCATTGGCTTTTTCTGATCAGTGGCGGGTAGGGTAGATGAGCCAGGCTCTTGGCAGTCTGTTGGCAATGCTTGCAGAGCAGCTGCCTGGCGATGTCTAGGGGTAACTGATGAAGTCCTTTGCATTCATTAGCACCAGAGAAACCCACAGTATTTCAGAAAAGACACATAAAAATGAACTGGTAGAAATACAAGCAAACCCTCTTGTAGGCTCTAATTAGTCTGGATTTAACGACAATTCAGCTGATTTTTCTTAAAATGAATATTCATTATGATTTATATGATGCCAGTTGTGTGCATCAGCTAATTCTTGGAATCAAATGAAAAGACCTGTATAATATGAGTAGACATATTTGTTATATACTAGGGTTCATAGAGTAGCACTTTCTGATTTATTTTAGTTGCTATTTTTTTTTAAGATAAACAGAATTGCTGACAGTCCAAGTTATTTTCTTTCATAAGCAGTAAGTCAGAGGTTTATATAAGCAAATGTTCTTTGAATTATCAAAAGGCTTCAAGAAGTTTGGCATGGCTTATTATCTAAATGCCTTTTGATGCCTTAGCTATTGTATGTACACACATAATTCTACACTGTTTATAATAAAAAAAGTTGCAGTGTCCATTATTATTCTTTTGAGCAAGGTGTGAACAAGGTGCCCTAGCACAGAAAAGGTAATTAATTATTTCACAGGATTTGTCCTAGCTATAAAGCAGTTTACCAAAAAGTTGAAATTTTTCACTGTATCCTTATCACCTATCAATGTCTGTAAAGTTCAGTTTCATCCTATTGCATTCTCTGTTTAGTCTGTTTTCAGAGCACTTTTTCAGTGTCCTTGAATATGTTCACTCAGCATGTATAAATTACAATGGGTTTTTCTAAACTATTGCACAATAGATATACTGAAAAAAAAAAAAAACCTAGTCCATTCAGAATACTTTTGTCACTATATTTCTGAACAGTGCATTGCTGGCACCCAAAATATTCTGCTGTAGACTAAAATTTTCTGGGAGAGAATTATTGCAAATATTAACTTATAGGAAGCGCTAACGTCCAATTTTGAGCCGCATAAGCAACATTAATGTAGGTTAGTTTATTTGTATATGCCATTGTCTCTGTTTAATCAGAGGGCCCTCCGACATTTTTCCGTCTGGCCTCTACTTTTAAATCCATATACATTTTAAACCAATGGAACTGTTGGAGGTTCTTTAGGTTTGGTAATAAAAGCTTGTAGGATGGCTAATATTTCTCCATCTATGTGCCTTTTTGTTTAGATGTAGCTTTTTTTATTTCAAAGAGACACAGTACTGAAACTGCAAGGGGCATCAGAAACCAGTCCAGTCCAAAGCAGAAATGCAGACTCTTTGTGGTTCGGCCTCATAAGACTCTCCCATGCCACTTGCCAAGCAAGATCTGGGTAAGACGTGCAGGAAGAGATCTCCTGTCTGGTTTCCTTTGTTTTCTTTATTAATACCTGGTGCACTTCGTGGCTGTTCAGGTAACACAGACAGAGACTATACAGGTGCTCTAAATTCTAAAAGATGTTAAGGCTGCAAATCTGCAGAAAGGCACAGAGGGTCTATACATTCTGGCTCAGCTGTTACTGTTCCTTCAAACATGGGATAGAGAGAGATCTGGGGATTACTTTAGAAGGCATCTTGGTTGTCAGCTAAGGTAGTCCCATATTTTTACCCACCTTCACAGTTTAAACTGTGGAAGAAAAGAACCACAACATACCCAGAAAGGTACGAAGCCCAACAATGGTAGATCTGAGGACAGTGTTGATTGGAGACATTGGGTCAGAGGTAATATAGCCAACCATTTGGGTAAAGTGAACAGACATCCAGGTTTTTCATGTTGTGTCTTGATGCCCCAAGTGTGTCTTTCATGATAGCTGACATGTCCTGGTTTTTCATTTCGTTAAACAAAATGTTTGGTTTCTCTATTCTAACTACAAAACCTGTGTTGCAGGTTTATAGCTGTATTGAGTAGAATTTGCTCTGTGTTTCACCATGATGAAACAATCCGATGGAATGAGTGGTCCGTATTTAGAATAAAGGGAAAAGTCAAAAGAGGGTAGATATTCTTTAATGCTCGTCTTTAACTCAGCTTGAACGTTAGTGACAATTGAGTGGGTCATGATAAACTTGTTCAGACACAGAATTACTGGAAAAGTCCCCCAGTCCAAGAAATACGAATATACTGCTGTTTAGTCAGAAGGTGGCAGAAAACTCCAGCACGCAAGTTCTCTTTTGTACAACTACTTAGTGACCCTAAAGATGTCACGCAAAACTGTCCCATTTCTTTATTTTGAAAGTATTGTTGTAGAATACGGGAGTCACACAAACAGCTCTCTCATTTTATTTCTGAAGTCCAGTTTTGTAAATGAAATGCAAAATATATAAGAATGTTTTCCTTCCAGTGGAAGTGCCCGAGTTGTTTTTATCAGCCACAGATTTGGCTACACTTGTGTTTTGACAGAATAGAAAGGGTACGCTAGATGCAGACTCATGCTGAGTTTGAGGGTGCCCCTTTAAATTGACTTAAGCAAAAAATTGAAAAAACGTGGTGAGTCTTTGGAAATGAACTGTGGCAAATCTATCAACAAAATATATCCCTTTCATAGAATCATAGAATATTAGGGTTGGAAGAGACCTCAAGAGGTCATCTAGTCCAGTTTCCTGCTCAAAGCAGGACCAATCCCCAACTAAATCATCCCAGCCAGGGCTTTGTCAAACCGGGCCTTAAAAACCTCTAAGGAAGGAGATTCCACCACCTCCCTAGGGAACCCATTCCAGTGCTTCACCACCCTCCTAGTGAAATAGTCTCTCCTAATATCCAACCTAGACCTTCCCCACTGCAACTTGAGACCATTGCTGCTTGTTCTGTCATTACTTTCTTGCTTCCTTGTGAATAGCACACTGTATTATTCTTGTAAAGTAGTGCCTTTTTATTTCGGTGCAAAGGAAGCTAGCTACGTATTCATGTGAAATAACTTTCAGGTTCCAAGGTACTTTCTTTTTGGAGCCATAATGCATACTAGAAATAATCTCTTTGTAAATTCATTCATTGATTTTTTTTTTTTTTTTTTTTTTAATCCCAAGTCAGTAAGTCAGTGAATATAGCCAGCTCCCCTTTCCCCCATCTCCACCTTACAGGAAATATTTCTAGTTCTATCCCCATGGAAAGGGAAATAAATCTCTTATTAATCATAATGTTCTGGATATATCATGTCCTCCTGAATAATTAGGTCCTTGAGTTATGAAGTCGAGATTCCTGGGTGGTTGCCAGAGTAGATTTGTTTAAGGGGAACAGTAGAGTTCCCTGATATCTTTTTAAAGGGCTTTGTAATGTCCCAGACCACACCTAATTAGCAATTTAAGAGTGAACACATCTATTTCACTGATGGTTGTGAAAATTACTATTTAAGTGGGAATGTATAATAAATGGCTCTTAGAAGGGATAATATGTCTTGAAAATGAGATGTGTATTATTAAATAATTGGCTGGATACTGATGTCTTGCAGGTATCTGTCCATATATATCAGCATGGACCTGCTGTGTCTGTGCAGGGCAAAGGGGGGAAAGACAGCAGGGGATCCCTAGAGTGCCACTGGCCATAGGATTTTGATCTGCTTTTCGTTCTTTATGATCTGCACCTCCGGAGGTTTTCAAAGAAAGTTTAACTGCATTTTTTAACTCTATGTGTCAGAAATAAATTCACTCCCAATTTATGACTTGCAGACAAATGCCGGAGCTTTTTCCTTCACAACCTAATAAAGAAATGTAGAATTTAGCTGCCTCACATACCATTATGTCTAAACCGGTTGAAAAAAACTACATAATCATGCTTTGGGGTGACACGAGCTCTGATCCTGTGAAAACTTACACGTCTGCTTAACTTTACACAACTTAGTGGAATAGTCACATGCTCAAAATTATGCAGACGTCCTTTGCAGCATTTGGAACCTGTTCTCGGTAATACTTAAGAATCAGGGGGCAAATACTTCAAAACAAACAAAGCTCTGCCCCTCTAGACATCTTTTCAAATTCTGGAGATTGACAGAAGAGATGGATATAAATGCAGTAGTGTCAGCCCTTAGCATCCAAAGGTCAGCCCCCCAAATCATGATATTGATGTAAAAACCATGATTATTTTGGGTTCTTTTTATCTGGCTGCTAGTTTGAGCCTTTAGGGTGTACTAACTGTGTTTCTGCATGGAGACTGGAAACTTAAAAAAATAAATAAATAAATAAAAGCAGCAGCAGCGGATAGATTCTCATAGAATCTCTTGCTGCCAGCCACTGGGGCTTTAAGAAAAACAGCCAATATTGTGAGACTTGTGGTGGAATCCTGTTAATGGGAGCACTAAAATATGAAGACAAGATAATAGAATGGGATCTTTGCGGAATATACTGTTCCAATAATGTTCATTAATATTTTGCCCATTTTTTTCACTTCTATATTTTTCAAATTGTTTCACTGTAGTGTTTTCTAATATTAGCCTCCTCTTGTCCTGCTCCCAAAATGCTTACTGTTTTGTAGAAAAAGTTGCAGATAAGATATTGTGTAACTAACTGCACAAGAGAATTACTTGGATAGACATTTTGTAATTTACCAGCATTGAAGAGCATTGATCGTGCCATTAAAATGGTAAATTCAGTATTATAACACTATTAGATTTCTCTACCTCTTTTAACTCTGAGCTGATAAACAACTTTCAACATGTTTTGAAGGTGATAGCCATCTTTCAGTTACTACATGCCATTCAGTGTCTCTTCACCCAGCATTTCAAGTTTCTATAGATTTGTTGTTCAAATCTTCATTTTTCTCATCTATGCTTATATTTTGTTTCTTCTGTAAATGAACTTCTCCTTACAAGAATTATTTCCTTCCTGAGAGAGACCTTGGCTTTCAGGTAGCACTTCCCAGTGAGTGGGTAAAACATTATGAATTCCTTTGCTATTAGTTGTGACTGCATTAATCAAACATTCATCGGATGTTCATGCAAATACAGTCTGCAATTCCATAGGTATTCCAGTGGCTAGCGCTATATGATGCTTAGTGTGGGATGCAGCTCTCAGAGGTAGTGATGTTCTTGGTTTCTGCTAGCACACGTAAGAGGCAGAAGGCTGTGAGCGCTGTCTGCCGGAGCATGTTGGGGATTACAGTAACATAGATGAGACCCAAAGTTGACTTTATGGAATGAAATGTATATGACAGCTGCCCATTGGACAGAGCCTGATGGAATACAACAGCAGAAGGTAACACTTTAACAGTGACCCTACACATGTCAAATTTTGAATGTGAAGAAACTTTTTCAGCTCTATCTCCCCATATAGAAACTACTTCCGCTCCCAAATGTTAATTGTAAAGGGGCACAAACCACAAGCAGCAACTTAGCAAAGTAACTGTAGATTCTTGATTAGCCTGGAGACTTACTTGGAGATATTGCTTGCCTGTGTGTTTTTCTTAGTGATTCATGGTTTAATTTGAGTCCTGTCTCAAGAAGGAGGTGATTGTTCTACATCACCTGTCAGAATGGAAAAGTGGAAAGTGATGTTAAAACACTGACCCTTAATCTAAAGTGCACCCATCTGTGTTTTATTTCCGCATCTTGCTGAGTTTACATTTATGTGAATTCACAGTTTGTTCCCCATTTGCTGTTCCCACCTGGTAAGTGAATTGGTTCCAAAACGTACTGATGAAAAGACTAAAGGGGTCTGTCAAAGAAGTTTGTTCCTACCTAAAAGAATGCTCTATCTCACACTTCCAGTGCTATGTGAGTTAAAACCCAGCTGTAAAATCTCATCTCAAGATGCTCTTGCTTCATGGTGAGAAGTTGGGGTTACCATAAGGACAAGATCCCTTTTCACATATTGAAATGATTTATAACTTGCCTTTGACTTTCTGCAGAAGAAAAGGTATCGAATTCTTTGGCATATGACAAAACAGCTACTATACTATCGGTGTAAATTTGGTGCTCGTTGGTTATTTTGTTGGACTTTAGAGCACCACATTCATTCAATATTCCTGTCCCTGTTAGTAGGCAGAAAAAAGATATTTTTTTTTTAAGTTTGGTGCTGAAAATAACACTTAGAAATAACAGAATGTACAAATATAAAGGGGTTGATGTGATGAATGTGGAATCCATACACTTCTGTAGGAGTGACTGCTCAGAACCTTGTTGAATTGAGCCCCAACTACTTGTTTTTGTTGTTTTTTCTTTCAGCGATAAACTATATATTTTGTGTAAGAAATAATCACACAGTGCAAATGCAAAAGGAAGGATATCATGTAGAAAGCTCATGAAACGTTGTGTTTAAAGGCTAACAATCAAAACACTAAGGGCCAAATAAATTTAGAAAACATGAAAACATTCTCCAGCTTTTGTTGGAGACCACAGGAGCTCTGAGAAATTGATTACTTTGGATCTTGGTTTCATGGCACAGAAACAGAAGTTTGTGTGTGTGTGTGTGTGTGTGTGTGATTCGATTTTTGTGGGTGGTTTGGTTTTGGGGGTTTTTGTAGGAGAAAAAATTCTTCAAACCTCAGATGAAAAATAAGCGATTATATTGTTACGGACTCTGTTTTTTCCGAATCATATGGAAGAGTTTTCATAGATGATTGGGAAGCTGCCTTTATGGAAAAAAAGTAAAATGCTTCATTTGTTTCTTTTTAGGAAAAGACTTTGTGTTTCCACTTTGGTGCTGCCTGATTGAAGCATGATCTACTGAGAGCATTTTAATTTGGCTTATGCAATAGTTTTCATTTTGTATGTGTTGCAGGAGAAGAAATAAAATGCTAGATTTCTTTTTTCACTCTTAAATGTACCATAGCTAGTATTCTAAATCCAGTCTAGTTCCAGATTTTGGATTTTTTTTGCTCCCAGAAGAGCTACTGCTACTAGCAAGAGATTTAACTGGGGGCAGTTGTAATTTAGTGAGGCTGTGGTTGAAAGATATGAGAAATGAATCTCGAAGGAAGATTTTTTTTTTTTTTTTTAAATGAGGAACCCATAAAAGGTCAGGAAACTGGCCCAGGTGGCCTGTTCAGGACTCTGAATATTTTTATGTTCCTATAAACCTAAAAAGACTTGAAAAATATATTTATAATCAAACTTTTCTCTCGGTCTCTCTTTTCTTTGAATGTGTTTGTCTCTTAAAGTTGAGATAGGGCTCATTCTTGCAGTAGGTGATATTTTGTACTCAACCACCCTGCCTCGTGTAACCGTCCAAGTGCAGTTTGGGTCAGGATACACATCTTTCTGCAACTACCATTAGTTAGTGGTGGGGCCTTGGTGTTGTCTGTATGTCAGTAAAACAGTGAGGTGAAGGGACGCTCTGTCCTTCTGACTTGCACTTGTGCGCACACACGTGTAATAGACGTGCAGGTCTCGGACTGCAAAGGTCAATAACTGTGGCAACTTATGTTGTGAATAGCGGATGCCAGACGTCCATATGGTTTAAAACGTTTGCTTGCTAAAGCAGCTGGTTTTCCGATAGTATGCACCAGACTTTATGGGTACATATAATTTGTGTAGCATGGGCTCTGCTGTAGGCTAGGGGTGTAATTGTCAGCAAAATGGGGTTTTCTTTGGAAGGAAGCAAGTATCCTCCTGCCTTGCTTATTTTCTCCTGCCAGTCTACACCCACAAAGCCCTCCTATTGCAGCAGTTCTCGTGGCCAGAAGTCTGCCTGTCTGTCCTTGATTGAGCACCTACGCTGTAGGATGAAGCAGGCCCATGGATGCAATGCTATGTTTGCCCAGTGGGATTGCTTGAGGACACCATGCTTTCTTCTTGGAGGGACTTCACACCCTGCTTCTGTAGTACTCCGAATTCGTGCCTGGCCAGGATGTGAGGGACAACCTCAGCAATCCAGATTCAATCCCAGCACAGGCCAGGGGCTAGCCCCGCAAAGCAGCCTGTGAACCGTTAACAGGTAGACTTCCTTGTGAAGCTAAAATCCACTGGGATTTTTGTGTTTCACCCACGCAATACTATTTTATGGGAAGTGCTGAGAGTCCCAGACATACACCTACCTGCTGGCACTGAAGCAGTCAAAACAGTATCTCGTTCTCCCCAAAATATCTTCTGGTCTCTCCTCTTGATGTTTACTGTTTAAAATGTACAGACATATGCTTGGCTTAAAAGAGGAAAATCTTGGTGTTGCCATTGAAATTCCCTGTAGATTTAAGAGAGAGAGGAAAGTCAATGCAGTATCAGACACTTGAGACCACTGCAGAAAGAGAGAGAGAGAGACTCTGTATTTTGTCTTAGAATGCCTGTTAAAAACAAAGTGCTATAGAGAGGTAGATAGATTAGATATAATAATTTCCCCTCATTCTGGTGCCTTGTGAAGGAGGACAGTACCATTTCACCACTTCCCTGGGCATGGTCTAGTGAAAGTGATAGACAAATGAAAAGGGGGCGAGAGGAAATCTGTTTACTGGTATTTCAGATTTCCAACATACACAGGTGCTTTTTAATCCCCCTGGCCTACATATTCCACAGCCCCTCCGATCGAGGAGTCGTGATGTAACGCTCTTTTCTCACACTCCCAGCTTAAATACAGATGGAAATTGTTGTCATGTGTTAGAAATGTCACCAGTAATATAAAAGGCAGACTTCTGCATTTCCCCTTTTGCACTGTCACCTGCTCCTGCCAGCTTATTTTTCCCTCTCAAACCTTTTGTCATGTGGCAGAAACCCTGATGTAAGTAAGCCCTGTCCTCCCCCTGCTTCTGATCCCTGCATTTTTTTATTCCCCTCTGCTGCAGTGCTGAGGATCATTACATAGCACGACTTTAAGACAAGACCTCACAAAGGAAGGATTAATCTTGTATTTGTGCTTGAATTTCGAAGGACTCAGGCAAGTGAGAACATTCTAATGTATTTTTTTCCCCCTGGATGCTAGCGTAATAAATGTAAAGCGGCGAGTATGATGAGCTGTGTCAGTGTTTACTGCGCAAACCCAGAGGTTTATCAGCTTCGGGTTATGTGTATAACGGAGGGGGATAGCGAGGTTGGGGAGGCTGATAGAGGGGGGAGTAGCTGCACTGTCTGAGCCCAGCCCGAGAGGACAGATGGCGAGTGCTGCTTTTTAATTCATCAAGCAGGCTTTACGTGAGGCCCATTCGTGAACGGGTGTGCTATGAAAAGAGGGGTCAATGGGCACGAATAGGCTGAGATCAGGACCAGATGCTTGCCGAACAATGGGACTTTTGAAAGAAATGCAGGAGGAAGCGTGGCGCTTGCTTTGTATTGCCTCCGCATTGCAGGTTGGAATTGGGCAGCTACATTTTAATGAAGTGCATTCCAAAATGTGAGCGTCAGTCTGTGCTTTTGAAAAAAGGACATGTCGAAAAAGGGGTCTTGTTGGCGGGGGAGCAGGGGGGGAGGGAAGTGAGCCACTGATGGATTGTAAAGAACAATGCAGCCTTAGTGTTCAAGGGGGAAAACATCAATACATTCCTGTGCATATTAATGCGGTGCAGCAGGTGTTGCTAAATGTATGTTCCAGCATTGTTTTGCCTGCAGCTTAGCAAAAGGAGAAGGGGAAAAACCTTCTGATGTGTGTATGCATGCGGTAATTGGGTTTATAAAAGCAGTTGTTCTACAGAGATCACTGCATGTCGAAAGTAAAAAAACAAAACAAACCACAAGAACGAAAAATTAGCACACATTTTTATTTCAACCTTGAATGTACAGACAGAATGAGAGCCTGTTTTAATTTGTGGGGGCGGGGTGGAAGAGGTGCATGCCGACTGGTGCTTGCTGCTTAGAAAAAGGAGCTTGCATCTCCACTGTGGACAGCTGCACACAGCTAGGCTGAGTGCCTGTTCTGAGTGCCTGACTCTGAGCGTTACCACTTTGCTTGCCAAAGAGGCTGGGCACTCCTTAAAGGGGCAGCGAGGCCATGCTGCACCCTTTCTTTTCAAAATGTCCATGAATACCACTAAAACGGGCACATGCTGGAACCAGGAGGTGAACAGCATCAGGAGACACTGGGTCAGTAGCACATAGGGTGCCACAGACAGAGGATGCCAGGAGAGGAGGAGGCAGGGTCTGTTGTTTGTGGAAATTTGGTGATTAGAGCCTTAAAAGGGACATAGTTTAGCCTCCCTCAGGAATGCATCACTTATGAATGAACTGATAGAACTCTGTGCAGTCTGGACTAAAACAAGACCTATAAGGATCTTATTAAATGACAGATCTTTCTGTGCCTCTTTGTTTCCTGTTACTATGCATTAGCTAAATATCCTGTTTTAAGGTATTTTTCTTTACTCCACCAGAAACCAAATAGCAAAATAGCATCTCTAAGTAATTACAGACATGTTAGCTAGCATAATACCTGAGGACGCCAAGAGAAAAACAAAGTATGCCAAATAATTGTTGCATTATATTTTGCTTAAAAGGAGATCCATTAAAATGCCCCCATTTTATTCTGTTTTCTGTCAGTTTCCAGTCCTGTTTGTGACAGGGGATACCATATTTATCAGCACAGTGAAAGGGTCTTTGTTCCTTATTCATAAAATGACACACTACTTCTTTCAGGGAAAATGGAATATTTGCTTTTAGAACTAATCTAGCTGGTGACAAACTTAATTGTTAGATGCTGAAGGTTTTGTATTTCTTCTTGGGATTTGAGGCCCAGTGGAATTTGCAGGTTAGGCTCCTGTTTTTTTTGTGTTCATGTGTAAGTAGGGGTGGGGAGTGAAGTGCTCTGTTTGCCCAGAGGACTGGTAAAGGCATGGTCAGTGGCAGATGCAGCTGCCCTTCCTTCTGTCCCTGCCCTGTGGATAAATGGATGACTCAGCTGTGACCTGTGTGTGTGTGTGTGTGTGTGTGTGTGTGTGTGTGTGTTTAGGATTCATGGCTCTTCAGTCATGTGGACAAGTGTCCATGCCTAATAGGAGGCTGGCTGAGACCACAGATTCATTTCACACAGGCTGCTGAGAAGCCAGCCATTGGTTAGTAGCTACTTTAGCTTATTCCTACCTGTCTAGGTTATGTTCAACCAACCGATGCAGAAGGAAAATGAAGTGGATTGGGTTACAGAACATCGTCCCACTCCCACCCATGTCATGTTATCGGTTACTATTTATTTATTGTTCTGCCAAGGGTTAGCTACTTGAATATCAGTTTCTGTGACTAAAACGGGAGTCATTTGCAAGTTCAGTTATATGTTTAACACTAAAAAGGATCCCAGTCTAAAGCAGCAGCTTCTCAAGAGATTAATAAATCCTTGTTACACACACATTCTGCATAAATTCAGCAAACACATGGAGCTCAGGTTAACATTGAGTTGATTTGCATCCGTTTTAAGGGCACATATTCAGAGAACAGCTTTATCTGCATGTTGTCATATACTCTATTTTATACCCTACAGTTGAAGAGTAGTAACGGGCAAAATCCAGAATCTAGACTAATCTCAGGACTAGTTTCCTCTACTGCTGTCTTCACTATTATAGTTACATTAATACAGGCTCGGACTGCGAGCCCCTTATTCATGCTGGTGCACTCATGTGACTTCGAGTGGACTACTCGTGTGAGTAACTATTCACTAACATGAATAAGTCAAAACCTAAGTCAAACAGTAGGGTACATATTTCTCTCCTACCAGCCACGTGCATATTTCCACTAAATAGTTGTACAGTACTCGTGCCCATGAAGAAAAGCAATGCTGACTCTGTAGATTCACATTTATTCCTTTTTAATGCGTTCTGCTTATGTCGGTAATCAGATTCATAATTTGAGTCTTCGCATGTCGCTTTCACCATTCCTGACAACCTCTGGCAATAGCAAAACTGTCATAGCATTCAAAGGGTCTTGGAAGGAAGAAGCAACAATGCAAACCATTAATTCAGCAACACAAGCTGATTAAACGGTGTAGGGCTCTTGACTCCACATCTGACGGTAATAAAGCTTACGTTGGATTTCAGTCATTTGAAACTTCAAATACTATAGGTAAGGCTCTTGCTTGCACTTTACAGCTCACGCATTGATGTCTTTTTGACAGCCTTCCATCCACTCCAAGACATTGCATCTGGAAAATAATTATGCATACACGCTCCGGAAAATAATGCATCTTAAGTCTTTTTTTTTGCTGAGGTCTCTATCGGATGCTGCTGTGTTCAAGAAAACATGTTCAAAATATGATGCCATTTTCAGTCAAATTTCACTAAATCTCATCCTCTGAATATTTTGCTCTTGAATATTCTAGTAAGCATGATGGCTGGCTGGTTCACTGTGTTAATCCTGCATGGTCTGTCGGCAGCTAATCCTGAGCTGTTGTTGCTCTTCTGCATATATAAGCAAGATTCCCCCCGATGTTAATATCTATTAGAATTTCATCAGACTGTCAGATTGGTGGGCCAAATAGAAAAGATCGCATGTCCTTTTTCCTCTCTTAAATATGTGTCTTTGATTTCTTCTTCCTGGAATACAGAACATGGAGGAGTAAAATGAAGATTTAAAAAAAACAACAACCCAACAACCACATTTGACCTATTTTGCTTCATTTGAGTCTGGATCTGTCTGTGTCTGTGTGGCATATCTTCAGAACACATTTACAATTTTTTTGGGGGTCTTCTGCATTATTGCATACAGGTAACATTTTATAAGGGAAACACTGACACCTACTCTCACCTTATTTGGAATTAAAAAAAGAAGGAAGAAATCGTAAGCATTCCAATAGAACCCCAAAAATGTCAGTTCCAATTCCCCATTAATTATAGGTGGAACTGGTAGTGGTAACTATAGTTGCATAAGAATGGCTATCCTAGGCCCAACTAATGGTCCTTCTATCCTGTCTTCCAAAAGTGGACCGTGCCAGATGCTTCAGAGGGAATGAACACAACGGGGCAACTATCTAGTGATGCTGTCATCCAGTCCCAGCATCTGGTAGTCAGAGTCATAGGGACATCCAGAACATGGGTTAAACTTGCCTTAATTAAGATATAATTCAGAGTAATTATTATACTAAGGACATGATATTCTACATAATTAGATCAGAATTTCCATCTTTGGCCCTGTGAGACTTCCTATGGAAAAGAACAACGGGAGCTATTTTTGAAAATCCAGGCCCAGTTGTGGATGCTGACTTCTTCCGAAAAACTGGCCCTAGATGATCTAAGAGAGGCAGGTTTTCATTTTTCCTTTGGGCCAGTTAATCTCACAGCCAGTTCCCTACTGGATCCTATTTCAGAACTGGTGGGAAGGGTGTGGTTTTGAATCATGCTAGAAGAGGAGAGATTATGGAATCTTGGGTTGATTTCTCCCAGTCACCTCTTTTCCCAGGACAGTCCCTGAATCGCAGAATGAGAGAACACTAAACAAACCCATTTGTATATTACTTATAATATCTATGTATACTTTACTGAAAAATTTTGAAGTTTATATTCGTGGGCCTGATCAAAGTCACAGGGTCAGCCCAGTGTATGTATATACATTCCCACAATTTCCAGTATTGAAATGAGAAAAGAATACTAGGTTGACAATGTATATGTCAATAATCAGAATGTTCCTTTATATATCCTACCTTCAATTGAGAAATTAGGTTGTTCCTTTCTCTGCTCAGACAGGAAATTACACCACTGTCAGAACCCTGAATGCTGTAAGCACCATCGACTATTTTCTTATTTTCCTCTCCAAATGAAAACTTTTATATTCACATCCCAGTGATACCCTAAGTCCCTGAATTTTATTAAATCTTTGGTGGGGTTTTATTAGTGCAACAGCATTGTCTATAACTGTTTAAAAGTAAGACAGGATTCAGGGGAAAAACCCCAAATCAAGACTTTAAAAGCTGATGTCACAGTTTATTGCCAATTACAATTTTTCTCTCTCTCTCTGTCTCCCATATATAATGAGTCTTATCAGTCTTATAATGAATCTTATTTGGTCTCTTTACAAACTGTTGGCGTTAAGGACATTTTCTGGTGCTAATCCGTTGTATTAATCTCAATGCATGGTGAGCTGTATATGGTACTAATGATAATGCAGTTTTTATCAGCATTGCAGTACTACATATTGATTAAAAGTCTGTCACAAAGTTGATGGTGTGCTAATAATACAGCACCAGAATGTAAACTCTTGGTAAACCTGGCCAACAATGGCTGAAAAAGATCTTCTCCTTTTTCCTTTACATTTGGTCCAGTTGAATCCAGTGTTTGTGAAATGTGCAATATGGTGTCTTGGAGACTCAAGCCCTTTCTCTGTCCATGTCCATGTCTGTACTAAGGGAAAGAGTGTTCTAACATGTTAGCTAATGCATGTTAACACATGTTGAAATCCTCATGTAGACAAGGTAAGTTGTAGTTTTAACGTGCGTGTTAGCTGTTCTAGGTAAACTCTACAGGGGGTAAATCATGATCAGTTACATGTGTAAAAACTACAATTTGTCTTTTCTTACACTAGGATTTTAACACGTGTTAAAACCACACCTTTTTTCCTAGTGAATACAAGATCAGTGTGTTTTGACCTCTGATTAGGAGTATCTCACCTTTAGAGTCTGAACAGTCTTGTCAACTGTATGTTCGTTAAATCCTTTTCTTTTCTTCTCGGACTGCCAACAAAGGTACCCCAAAATGCCCACTGTAGAGGTGTTTTTTGTGATAGGGCCAAATGTCCCAGGGAACTAAACTGAGCTCACCAAAACAATTGACAAGCTGGATTGAGACCACCAAACCACAACCTGGTCTGAAACTGAACAATTGAGAAATGATCGAAGCTCTGTTACCTGTCCCTTAAGCCAATTAGTTACCCAATTAGAAAGAGTTCATGATTTAAATATATCTGGGTAATTGAACATGAAACTTGAGCGTACCCGTTCTAATTACTTTGAAGTTTTATATTTTCTTTTTATTACTGTGGCATGGCACAAAACTTGTAATTCCATTTTATCTTCAGACTATCTGGTAATTATTTGATTGGTAGTGTCTTTATCAGATTTTCCTCCCCCCCATTTATCTCTCTAATAATGTCATATGTATTATAGTTTTATTAGTTCAGCAGTCTTTGATGTCTGCAAAGTCTAAGGGTATTCTGACTTTTTAAAAAGGTCTTGGTGAGTAAGCTTTAGTGATGTCTCTTTATTCATCTTTTTACTTGTTTATGGTTCTTCAATACAATCCAGGCCAAAGGACACCTCCTGGCTTTCGAATCACTCTGCTCGCACTCACACACTTTGCAGCTGCTTGTTATCACTTAACCAATTAACCGCACACTCCCCTACTGATAGATGTTTCCAGTCACTGCCTCTCCTTAGTTGCTGCTTCAACATTTTGCGGGAAATGGGCCCATTGCAAATTGGTTTCTTCTCCCTCTTCTTTGAAGAGCTGTATCAGCATAACTGAAATGAAGGAATGTCACAGGACCCCATTTAAAAACAAAGGCTGACTGATTTGGAGTCCTAAGAAGGACCAACGGATTGTCAAGGTTGCTTTTTTGAAATAGCTCAGTGTAGGTTAAAGTCAATGGGAACTTTTAGCTTCGACTTCACTGAGAACAGATTTACAACAACATTTCCAGGGCTGTTGAAAATGCCGTCTTAAACCATTAGGGTACTGAACAATTGGTCCAGTTCCTCTTTGTTATGACTTCAGTTCTTTCATCTGGAATATTCCTTCACAAATCTAAATCAAACCTTTTATCATAGTATCATAGAATATCAGGGTTCGGAGGGACCTCAGGAGTCCAACTACCTGCTCAAAGCAGGACCTAATCCCCAACTAAATCATCCCAGCCGGGGCTTTGTCAAGCCGGGCCTTAAAAACCTCTAAGGAAGGAGATTCCACCACCTCCCTAGGTAACCCATTCCAGTGTTTCACCACCCTCCTAGTGAAAAAGTTTTTTCTAATATCTAACCTAGACCTCCCCCACTGCAACTTGAGACCATTACTTCTTGTTCTGTCATCTGGTACCACTGAGAATAGTCTAGATCCATCCTCTTTGGAACCCCCTTTCAGGTAGTTGAAAGCAGCTATCAAATCCCCCCTCATTCTTCTCTTCTGCAGACTAAATAATCCCAGTTCCCTCAGCCTCTCCTCATGAGTCATGTGCTCCAGCCCCCTAATCATTTTTGTTGCCCTCTGCTGGACTCTTCCCAATTTTTCCACATCCTTCTTGTAGTGTGGGGCCCAAGACTGGACACAGTACTCATCAGGTGAAGCCTCATCATAGAATAGAGGGGAATGATCACATCCCTCGATCAGCTGGCAATGCTCCTACTTATACAGCCCAAAATGCCATTAGCCTTCTTGGCAACAAGGACACACTGTTGACTTATATCCAGCTTCTTGTCCACCGTAGCCCCTAGGTCCTTTTCTTCAGAACTGCTGCCTAGCCACTTGGTCCCTAATCTGTAGCAGTGCATGGGATTCTTCCTTCCTAAGTACAGGACTCTACACTTCTTTCGGCCCAATCCTCTAATTTGTCTAGGTCCCTCTGTATCCTATCCCTACCCTCCAGCATATTTACCACTCCTCCCAGTTTAGTGTCATCTGCAAACTTGCTGAGGGTGCAGTCCACGCCATCCTCCAGATTGTTAATAAAGATATTGAACAAAACCGGCCCCAGGACCGACCCTTGGGGCACTCCACTTGATACTGACAACTAGACATGGAGCCATTGATCACTACCCATTGAGCCCGATGATCTAGCCAGCTTTCTGTCCACCTTATAGTCCATTCATCCAATCAATATTTCTTTAAGTTGCTGGCAAGAATACTGTGGGAGACCGTATCAAAAGCTTTGCTAAAGTCAAGAAATAACACGTCCACTGCTTTCCCCTCATTTACAGAGCCAGTTATTTCCTCATAGAAGTTAAAGTTAATGGATAGTGTCTGTTTGCAACAGTATGTTTGCTAATATGAGTACTGCCCCAAAGTTGAAGTAAACTTTCTTCTGTGGTAAGTAATTTTTGAATATTCCAGTGAGGGAGAGAGTGAGTGTGTGTGTAAAACATTGCTTGGGACATATATACATAGGCTATATATATATGTGTATGTATATATACATATGTAGGACTGCTGAGAGAATGTTAAGGATCCAGAGTGTAGTGCACCAAAGTTAGGAAATGCCATGCATGAGGTTGCCTCTTCAACCTCCCTTGCACGTATCCATTAGGATAGGCTTGCCCTTCGTCACATAGGAAGGCTCTGTCAGAGCAGGGTTAGAATCCAGCTCTCCTGGATACCCAGTCTAGTGCCTTAAACACAAGAGAACACCTTTCTCCTGTGCCTCTTTTGTTTTCTATCTTGCACATTATATAAGATGAGGCTTGTAAAGCAAATAGTATGCGGCCATGTAAGGATGGTATCATAATGCGTATATTCACAGCGGGGACAAATTAAAGTTGCGTGAGCCACTTTAATTCTGTCATTTTCTAACTTATGAGTGCTTGAATCTGCAACCACGGCTTCATTTTAATTTTTTGTATGTAATGGCCCTAAGATTTTTTGTTTGTTTGTTTTTAAACAAAACAACTCCCCATATCCATCCTTTCTATGAGTAATCCGCTAAACATGTGTCTTTGGCACCTTTGTTCCAAAAGGCAGTGTGGATAAGTACATGAGGCTGAGGTCTGTCGTATCAAAGACAGGGTTCTATTTGCATTTCTGCAGGATCTCAGAGGTGACCCCAACCGGGGGAATGGTATTTGCCTGCCCCCTAAGAAAGGGATAGGACTGTGGGGCTTTGCAAAATATTCCTATATCTTTGCAAAATATCTAGTCTCTACCTCAAATAATAGAGGTGTTTAAGTTCTTCAATGAAATGCTTAGGATATTTTTTTAACATGGGCAATACTATCAATGTTCCCTAACCAGATTCTTGGAAATGGCTAGACTGTTTTCACTTAACTCAGAATAAATAAATAAATGAAGCTTGAGGCAGAGAAAAAGCATGGAGGATTTCAGCCACAGTGGTCAGTTTGGCCAAGTTTTAGAAGTGACTGGAAGCAGGGGCTTGTAATGGAAAGTGTTCAGGGTCCTTTACTTTAGGCATTGCCACTAGCTGCGCCTAACATACATGGTTTAAGAAAGGGAAGATTCTGATGATGTCTTGGATGTTATGTGTAGAGAGATCCTTGCATCTTCAGCTGTAAATGTCACTTTGTCACTGTGGGGAGATCTTTAAATTGAAGGACTTTTATTAATGAAAGGTCCTTTTTTCCCCTGAAAGAAGATACCCTTGCTTGGTGGCTCTCAACCTTTCCAGACTACTGTTCCCCTTTCAAGAGTCTGATTTGTTTTGCGTATCCCAAGTTTCACCTCACTTAAAAACTACTTGCTTACAAAAGCATATATAAAATTACAAAAGTGTCACAGCACACTGTTACTGAAAAATTGCTTATTTTCTCATTTTTACCATATAATTATAAAATAAATCAATTAGAATATAAATATTGTACTTATATTTCAGTGTATAGTATATAGAACAGTATAAACAATTCATTGTCTGTATGAAATTTTAGTTTGTACTGACTTCGCTATTGCTTTTTATGTAGCCTGGTGTAAAACTAGTCAAATATCTAGATGAGTTGATGTAGCCCCTAGAAGACCTTTTAAGAACATAAGAACGGCCATACTGGGTCAGACCAAAGGTCCATCCAGCCCAGTGTCCTGTCTGCCGACAGTGGCCAATGCCAGGTACACCAGAGGGAATGAACAGAACAGGTAATGATCAAGTGATCTCTCTCCTGCCATCCATCTCCACCCTCTGACAAACAGAGGCTAGGGACACCATTCCTTACCCATTCTGGCTAATAGCCATTAATGGACTTAACCTCCATGAATTTATCTAGTTCTCTTTTAAACCCCGTTATACATGCCCCTGGTTGAGAACCACTGCTCTAGCTTATATCATCTTGAAGGGAAAACTGGTCATTATCTCAGTGGGGTTTTCTAAGTAAAATATTTAGAAGTAACTAACTCCTGGTGAATTATCTGCTGCCTTGCTTCTTTAGCAGCCGTACGATTTGCCCTTCTTAAATAGCTGCCTGTTGTAACATTCTTTGGGAAGTTAAAAAGTGGCCCACTGCACTAAGCCCTATTCCAGACATCACCATTATAACAAAAACTCTTTATACACTAACACTCAAAACTGATGGCTCTCATGGGTGCTTTCATAATGAGGTTTTATGGTAACTGTTCCCTAATACTTTTTCCTTCTACCGCTGCATCAGATTTGCTCTATCCCTCTCCTTAAAAGAAACAAAAAGCTTCAGCAATTTGCTTTACCAACGTTTACAGTATTTCAAGTGGGAAGAATTTCCACAATAGCATGAGTTTACTGAAATAAGGAGAGGTTTTTTTTTTTTAAAAAAAGACCTCCCACTTATCTTTTTGGGTCAGAACAACACTTTTACACCAGATGGTGTTGATGTTGGTAGCTGCAGCTTTATCTGCACTGTGTAATACTGCGAGGTCAACCTTTTTGGCAGGAGGAGTGATGGGAGTAAAGCCACCCATTGAGATGATAGAGGAGCTCTGTGTATTGGCCTTTTAAAATTTAACCCCTGATATTCTTGAATCGAGGTGTGGATAGATTTTAAAATCAGAGTTTGATCAATTCATGTGATTTCCCAGCCAGTGGTTGATCCTTCACATACATTTAATATTCATGATCATTTCAGAGAGTATTGGGCTATAGTCTGTATATAATTTCCTAATCATCTCATTTTCATGCTTATGCTTACAACACACATATTCATCTGTTTTTCATTGTTTTGCCCATATAATTCTCCTGGTTTTTTAAACAAGTTCTCTTACACGCATGGGCATAGTTTGGGGGCGCGGGGGCAGGAAGGGTGTTGCCCCAACTTCAAGTCTTAGGCAGGGGTGGAATTTACTCCTCCCCCACAAGTGGCCCCATTGGCCTGAATGGAGCTACCTCCCAAAATACAGAAGTCAAACTATGCCTATGCTTACAAGTACACATTCAAATTAATCTTAGGAGCACCATAGTATCTGAGCTCCTTCCCCACAAAATTGATAACAATAGCAAAGTCCGTAGTGGATTTCATGGTGTCTGTGGTATTTCTCCCTTTTTGGGTAAAATCTCTCTTTGGGGGAGGATGTGCGGTTTTGATTTTGATTTTATTTTTTACATTTACATTCTATTAGTTTGCTTTCTTGTTTGTTTGTTTTGTTGCTTATCCAGTCACCTAAATAACTAGCAAAGGATACAGGAGCATTGTGGCTTGAGGGCTTTCCATCCCCAAATAGAGTTTTCACTTCCACTTCATGCTGTTTTGTGTCGTTGTGCTAACATACCACCAACTACAGAGCACCCATGTATGATTGTGTGTGTGTGTGTGTGTGTGTGTGTGTGTGTGTGTGTGTGTAAATGGAATTGCCCCCCACACCCATCAATTTCTTTTGGCTTTATTCTGAGGAGGGAGCTCAAATATATAATGTCAAAGTATATGTGATAAGGACCTTTCGAAAACTGTCCATTTAATTTATGATGGATTTCAGTGAACGGTATCAGTTTGGTTAGCTGAGTTTTGACAGCTCTTTCTTTATGCTTCGATATTTGCTTGTATGGACCCGAAAACACAAAGCAAAGCTGTGTGAACCTGATTAGTTTCTTTATTAAATCAACAACTTGACCAGATGCTGGTGTCCTGAAGCACCAGTGTCCTCCCTCCGTATAGGCAATGTTGCCTAGTGGGTAGACCTTTAGACTCAGGATACCTGGGTACTGTTCCTAGCTCTTCCACTGGCATACTGGGTGATATTGGGCAAGTCAGTGCACCTCTTTGTGCCTCAGTTTCCCCATCTATAAAATAATAGGGAGATAATGATACTGAGTTCCGGTGTGAAGTGCTTTGAGAGCTACTGACGAAAAGCGCTAGATAAGTTCTAGATTTTTAGCCAAGGTAGGCTTGCATCCCTCATCCCAGGCTCTGCTATTGTCTGTGGGGGACGTATGGCCTGCCCAACCCTCTTTTTAATGCAACAGAAGAACTAGAAAAGTTCCCATGTTCCAAACCTCACCAGCGTGGGGTTATATTAAGAAAGGTTTGCTCTGCTCAGCTTGTGAACTTGTAGGTACTGTGACAGGCTGACTGTGAGTTCTGGATCTTGGTAATTGAGTGCCGACATACTGTATCATAGTAGGTTTAATGGGCTGTCGGCAGCCTAAATACTTCCTGATATTAAATAATGGGTATATCTTTCACAATGTGCTGCATCTGACCCCTGCTAACAATGGCCACTGCAATTTAGGAATAGAAAATAGCTACAGGACAGACACCTCCTGGATCTTTTAATTGCTGAGTGATATAGATCTGCAATCCCCCCCCAAAGATCCTAAGGTGGTAGGGTGGAGACGGGAGGCATATGGTTAAGGAAGGCGTTAACCATTACTCTCTGTCCTATCCTCTGGACCTGGCAGCAGTGGGAAGAGTTGTATTCGGTTCCCAGCTCTCCCACTGGCGTGGACAAGTCATTTTGAGAGGAAGGAATATCTGGTGTGTAGGGCACTGGTCTGAGTCTCAAGAGATCTGGATTCAGTTCATGGCTCTGCCGCTGACTTCCTTTGTGACTTTAAGCAAGTCATTTAATTGCTCTGTCCCTCAGTTGCCCGTGTAAAAAATTGAGAAATAACAACTTCCAGCCTTGCCTATTAGGCCTCAACTAAGATCAGGTCTCCATTGTGCTAAGCACTGTACATACGCACAGTCAAAGACCATCCTTGCTCCATCCAAGGAGTCTATTCTAAGGCTCCCAATGCTTCATGCAGATCCTGCCTTCATGCTGAGCTCCGGCGAAGTCAGTGGCTCAGGGGCTCCATCCTCGTTGTCAGTTACAGGATGGGGCCTTAGACTCTTTGGGGCAGGACAGTTGAGGCAATGCGTTATGTAGTGCATCTAATACAATGGGGCCTGGTCTCAGTTGGGATCTTCACGTATCACTGTAATACAAATAATACTGAGACTTCATCTTTCTCTGACTTATTGTCTCCTACTTGTCCTTTTTAAAGCTCATTGAGATATATGCATGAAAATCACTATGTAATTTGAGTGCAGCCTTTATTGGAGATTTCCTGGGGGGGGAGGGAAAATAAATATGGGAAAATATGTCCTTTTCTGTTGACTATATATGAGGCTTTGGAAACCTGACTTTCATTGTTGTGCATAACATCAGAAGGCAGCTCTGTTGTGTATTCAGGTGTTGAAACTAAGCTCGTGTTGAGACTGCAAAGAAGTTTTTCAATGAATGCAGTATGAAATAAAAAAATGCTAGTCAGAAATAAAATGAAATAAAACCAGTGATGCTTGTAAGTGCCATTTGTCTGTCTTAGGGACTTAGAGGTGCTTCGATAACATAATATCAAGTTCTTGGCAGCATGTATGCTTCTGGCCACATCATTTTCATGGCCATTATGTTCAAATGCTTATCTGTTTCTGAGAAGAAAGAAGTGTGAGCTTTCTCTAAAAAGAAACCCAGAAATTATGTATAGGCTGCATTTCTTGCCATTTGCCCTGGAACTTATCTCAAAAATGTAGTTTGTCTGCCTTTTAATAAATTGGAAGATGAGCCAAAATGTTTCATTGTTTCTTCCCAATATTTTTTCCGAGACAGTATTTATCTGTGTGTGCATATAATTATATATATAGGTTCATTCATATCGTTGAGTACTGTATGGACATGCAAGATGACTGATTTAAGTATAAAATGTGGAACGCATTAAAATCATGTCCAAGCGTTTTCTACTGTTTTAGATCTGACGGTACTAACTCACTAAAGAATCCTTACTGAGTTGGCATTTTCTAATGGAGGACACCAGTATCCTTTTCCACAGTGGGTGAAGTCTAGTGTTTATCTGGAAGCGAAAAAGCAAAACTGACAGACTAGAGAGTGTGCATAGTCAACTTACAACATCATGTAAAGACTGCAATGTATTTGAGTAGGAAGAAGCATACCCTAACCTACCTACCTAACATCAGCGTTGCTAAGCACCTGACCCCATACAGCCAGTCACATGCTGCCACATCACGCTAAGCCAGTGGCATGAATGAATGAGGAGTTTTTGATAAACCAGTGAATAATGAAGCAGTGTTCATTCATGGCCTGACCCAATTCTCAGTTAAGTAAATGGAAAGACTTCAAAGTCTTTCCATTAAATTTAGTGCGTGTGGGAGTGGACTTTTACATTGTTTTGAAATCAGGGCACTTAATTTGCTCATCATGGTATTTTCCATTTAATGTTTCTTTTTGGGCAAAATGTGATGGAGAAGATGCTGCGAGATGTAGTGTAACTAACTGTAGACTGGCTTTTGGCTACTGCTCCTGTCTGTCTTCTCTACCTAGAGGGCAAGGTTGATCCAGTGATTAGGGAGCCAGTCTGGGATTTGAGAGATTCAGGCTAGATTCCCTGCTCTGCTATAAACTTGTGTGAGCTTGGACAAGTCACATAGTCTGTCTATGCCTCAGTTCCCCGTCTGTAAAGTAGGAGTAATAGCTCTTCTCTACCCCACAGAGGTGTTGTCAGGATAAACACATTGTCAGATGCTCATTTACTATGATGGTGAGGAGGCAAATAAATACCTATGATAGATGGGTAGGTACATATAAGATATAATGGAGCTATGGTTTTCCAGAAGTACAAGTTAGAACCAGGAGAAAGTAAGCGGCATGAAGATTGTTTTCCATGTGGTTTCTTACACAACATGTTTGTCATCAAAATGACGGAATCCTGACATTTTATAAATTTACCAGTTTTGAAAAACTTTCCAGATATACCATATTTTTTTCTGCAAAGTCACAGCAAAGTGAAATTTCATCTTTGGAAAATAATCTAGAAATTACAAGGGAAGCGTGCCATTCTATCGTTTTTTGCTAGTGGTGGCCCCAAACCGTAAAGTATAGCTCTAGATCTAAATTTCCCTATCATGTACGTGCATTCAGATCTTGGATTTGAGTTAAGGCCCAGTACAAGCAAGTGCTTGGTAAGGGGAAGAGAAAACTAACACATACATATGAATCTCTTCCCAGTCCATCAAGTCATCGCAATTTGATAAGGACGTAAGGGCCCCATGCCTTCTACTGCAGCTGGTGGCAGTTTATACATAGAGTAGTCCAGACTGCCATGAAAATTATTTATCCATGCTACAAAAACAGGACTTCTGGTGTGTCACAATTGTGGGATCCTTCAAACCCTGAAAAGGAAAGCTATGGAAGTCAATGATTTGTTTAAGATTTAAAATGAATAAAAGCATCCAGGAAAAGGACTTTGTCTCTTGCTCACTGCTTTTGTTTCTCCTTACTGTTTAATCTAGCAGCATTTGATACCACCGTTGAGTCTGGGCACCCTGTTGAAAAACCTAATGTTCTAGGGTCCGCAGCTCAGCTGGTATTCAAATGGTCAGGCCACATGATCACTTTTGAAATGGCCATAAATTGGTACTCTTTATAAGCTGGAGAACATAAAAGCAATAGTTACTGAGTAGGGTCACTTGATGCTGAACTTTTCATCAAATTTTGCTCCGGAACAGTTTACAATTACTTCATGATGTTTGTATTATTCATTTGTATACCCAGATGCATATATTCCACCAAATAGGTCACAGATCATTAGAGCCATTTGTAAGTTGCAGAAGTGTGGCCATAAAAAGCCATATTCCTGCCAAAAAAAAAAATGACTAAGAGACACAAAGTGGGTGAGGTAATATGCTTTATTGGACCAACTTCTGTTGGTAAAAGAGACAAGCTTTCAAGCTCCACAAATCTCTTCAGGTCTGGGGGGGGGGGAAGCCTGTAATTTAAAAAAATATAATTTTACAGGCAGTTAATTTTTAATGCAGACACACGTCCTTTTGGATTGTCGCACCTGTTTTTTATTGGGCAAGAGATATTAGTGTTGGAAAGATAGCTACAGAGAACATGCAGGAAACCGTTTCACAATGATTATAACTCTGCAGGTTTACCGTGGAATATTTTTATTAGGTAGTTAACGGCTTTGATTTTGGGGATCGGGGAAATGCTGCCACCAGTGCTATTTTGAATGATATGGTACAGTCCCGGTACAAATCTGTGACCATAAATCATTTTAATGGTGAAGCTGTTTTTAATTTAGCCACGTTGGGGGACACACATTCAGAATTTCATAGAACCACAAATGCAAACGATGTATGTGATGGAGATGTCACTTACCTTTTTCTAGGTTGCTCCCATTGACTTCAAAGGGCATTGGATCAGTGCCGTATTGTCTAAGGTTCAGGTTTATAGTGGTGTAGAGAGGACATTCTTAGGGGAAGATCCTCTGCTCTGAAGCCCCTTTACTCACAAGAGGGTGCATGTTTGTCAGATATAGAGCTTATTGAACGACTCTCGTTTATTTACTTGGACATTTTCCTGACTGTGGGTTTTGCTTGTTGGGATGGGTTTTGTCAGTTAGCTGGGTGGAGTTGGAGCTAATTGGCAGGTTTATTCATTGTTTATTGCCTGTTCCATTGATAGATACATGTTACAATATTAAAAGTTGCTTATTTTGTTTCTCCTTGTTTTGTTGTGCGTTTGGAGACATCTTACGTGGAGTTATTTGTATGAGCAACAATGACTTGTGGTGTGTGTAACAGCCCGCAAGCGATGACTAAACCACTCCAGTTAATAACAAAGCGATTGTCATCTTTAAAGCACATCACCCTTATAAATAAGGAATTCTCACAACACTACTCTTTCTGGATAAAATAAAATGAGGTAAAAATTCTTACCTGTCCATGAACCAAACCTAAACTTGAAAATAAAAATAAAACCAAAACTCCTACACCTTTCTAAGGGATGTGGTGGGTTCTACATCACTTGAAAAGTTTAAACTAAGTTTGGATAGCTTTCTGAAAGATACACCATAGCTCAAACAGAGGTTATGATCTTAAAGCAGGAATTACTGCGTGAAATCAATGGGCTGCATTAGGCAGCAGGTCGGACTAGATGGTTTTCAGGAAACACAAAGGCCCCTTTTTAGTTCAGTTCGGTTTGGATCTCATTCGTGAATCTAAAACGTTTTAAGGGGCTGAGATTGTTGGCCAGAAATGACATTGGTGAAAGTCATGCCATTTGAACTGTAAACTGAATTTATGAATGTCATTTATTTCTATATAGGCTGCTTGGATTTCAGCAGTGCACATGAGCTTGAAGACATTTTATTTTTAAAATCGTATTACATAACAAGCATGAAACTGTGCGAAGGACTCGGGGCCACATTCACAGCTGGCATAAATCAGCATAGTTCTATTGACTTCAGTGGAGTTCTGGCAATTTCCGCTAGCTAAGATTCTGGCCCTTAATCTATCATCCATCTAATTTAATCTAGCCCTCTCTCATTACCATGGTATCTGGGTGCCTAATGTCTGTTAGCAACATGTTAGTCTGAAATGATAAAGCTGCGTTCTATTCTGGAGGCCACACAAGTCAGCAAACATACTGTAGGATCTGCATTATACCACTTGTTTGCCCACTAAAAGTGAGGTTGTCCACAGGCGGGGTTTGTGTAGAAGGAGAGTGGGGCGGGGGTGAGAGGAGCAACTAAATATATGGCTAATGTGAACTCGTTCTTTATTCCAGTGTATCAGAATAAGACAAGTTGTTGGCCGAATGAGAAGATGTCCCTAAAAATACCATATTTAAAAAATTAAAACCAGAGTAAATTCAGTACTCACTTTGCAAGGAATAAAGCTATAATAAAATGTTAAATCAAAGCAAAAAAAACAGTGGCTGAAATGCTACACCAGTTTGGAGGGGGGACACACACCAAAGTGTCTATAAACTGAAACCATATCAATAGTTCCAGATGCTCACTAACTTTATGAAACCATTAAGTTTAATAGTGCTGACATAATGGACTTTATTTGCATGGAGAACAGGGCCTTGCTTTTCAGAGTAAGGCTTGGGCAGCACAGAGGCAGGAAAGAAAGTCTGAATAAAATGAGTCTGAGAGGTTCTCTTGTTTTTATTGTAACCATTATGTTTTTTTAATGCATTTTGCAGGAATGGGTGGAAGGGCTATTGATTTCTGTCTCTGACCTACTAGGCGGGCACAGAATTGAGGACTTTATCTTGATGGTAACTGCACATTCATTTTTGTTTCCACCAAAGTACATCAACTTAATGCTGCGTTTGAAACTCAGGGTGGAATTGTCAAATGCACCCAGTGTTGATTTAACTCTACTCCCGTTGAAGTCAAGGGGAGTTGTATGAGTGGTACCAATGGGAGCAGAGGTAGCCCAATTCTGCACACTTTTGATAATCCTACCCTTAAATTTGTGAGGATTCTAGAGAGAAGAGCCATTAAGTAGCTTTTAATGAACTGTTTCATCAGCAATAGTCTGACTACTAATGACGAGAAATACTTTCCGTATTGTAGTTTTCACCAGTTCACATACCATTCCTGTCTTACCTGAATGAATCTATTTCATAGTCCACGTAAATCATTAATTCAGTGTAGATAATTTAACTTATAAGTGTGACCATTTAGCATGTCTCCAGGTGCATATGTATTGCTTAATAGCATCACACCACTTTTAATAAACAAAACATGGATCTACCCTCCCCAAGAAAACATGGATCTGCCCTTCCCAGACTGAGGTACCAGCTCACAGCCCCAGGAGTCAACACATACAGGGTTTATATCTCCTTTCCAGTTGCAGCTGGAAATTAGTAGGAAACCAGTGTGCCTGTGGAGAGCTGGCACAGTATTGCTTCCTGCGAGTAATGCTGCCAAGCAATACAAGCTACACTCTGCTTTTGAATGGTCTTGAGGTTGGCCCACATGGAGTGAGTGCATTGCAGAGTCTAAACGAATGGCGCCAAAGTCAAGAGTGGTCAAGATCTGACATAAATGGGCACAATTGCCTTTCTGGGGCAGAGGGCCACCAATACCACCTGTGGTTCTTGTGGCAGTATGAAATTACAAGAGTACTCCCTCCCCTAAATTGTGAATGTCTTGGAAGGAGAATGAAGAAACAGGCACTCCCCCCTCCCCCCCCCATACATATCTCCATTTTAATATAGCTCCATTTTATAGAAAGTGTTCTATTGTTGCTGGAGAATATGAAGAGGCACCATGATCTGAAATTAACTGCTATTGAACATATGAGATAAGACATGTGAACTAAAAAACAAACAAACAACAACAAAACTACACAGATCTAATTCAATGTTTAGGAAAATGAGACGTTTACGACTATTTTGTTTGCCTACCCGTGTTGTCCATATGACAATGGTTTCTTCATTTCTTTTATATTCTGCTGGAGGGCCAGCTTTGGCTTTTTTCTGACCCATTGAACTTAAATATTCTGCAAAGTATTTTGGGAGTTGTAGTTCCCTGAGCACGTTTTCACTTAAAGCCAAAAGCTGAGCTTAAATGTTTGGTTCATATGCTGGCTGACAGAGCTGGGCTGTTTCATTTGGCATTACTGGAGAGTATTCATTGCTTTTCAATGGGCTTTCAGTTTCAAATCGTGCAGTTAAATACCTTTTACTCCATATTTGTTATGCTACATAGGCCTATCATGAACAGTTTTTCTAATGACAATGGTGTAGCAAATTCTGCAATAGGGAAACGTGTAGATTTTTGTGATTCTACACCAACAGAATCCTTAGTTCAGAATTATAGAATCCATGGCTGTGAAAGCAGTGACTGGTCATGGAAGACCAGTGAGGTTGGAATGAGGGGTGCTGGGGGAGCTGCCATACCCCCTGGCTTGAAGTAGTAATAACAAACACCAAATACATGGTTTCCGTCAGCCGCATCCCCCACTATAAAAATTATTCCAGCATCCCTGTGGAAGACTTTTATTCAACTCTTTCAGTTCTTGGATGTGAAAGGTAGGTAGAATAAATTAAGTACTAGTAGTTATTATTGTACTACCACAGTCTAAACATGTTGTATATAGCCATATATAATATGTTGCCTTGTAGATTTCATAATGGATTCTTGAAAACAACTGATTTTAAGTATCAGAGGGGTAGCCGTGTTAGTCTGAATCTGTAAAAAGCAACAGATGCAAGAAGTGAGGTTCTTACCCACGAAAGCTTATGCTCCCAATACTTCTGTTAGTCTCAAAGGTGCCACAGGACCCTCTGTTGATTTTAAGTTGTTACTCTTCAGAGGTCTTTCAGTTGAAATAGTTTGGCAGTGTACTGTACTTACTCTATTTAAGTACTTCTGAAAATGGTAGAACACCGCAATTGGGCAGTGACTCCTGTGAATCTCAAAACTATCGCCTCCGAAGTCAGACATCTTTAAATAATTTTATAGCATCATGTCAGTTCTTTTAATCATATATTTTTGTTATCATGGTATTTAGAATGGTATAACTATATGGCAGGTCCAGCCAGTTGAGAGGTCCATTATTTTGAGGGACACACAAGGATACTTTTAGGTTCAGTGTAGTTCTGTGCTACTCTTTCTGTTTTCGGTGTATTTCCTTTTATTTCCATTCAAAATCTTTGAATGTTTTCCATTATTATGTCACTTGGTCATTATAAGCAAGTGAGTTCATCTTCTAAAAGGTGCTTTGATTATGTTAAAATTATAGCATACTTGAAAAGCCTTTTAAAGCCTCTTCTGTTTTAAAGCACTAAATTTTGCAATCACAATGAAAACCAAATAAAGCTTTTTGATTGTCTGGCAATTTTTACAAAATATGAGGAATTGCCTTACATTCATGCAGTAGTGCCCACTTAATCTCAGAATGAAGTTCAGAGAGCTAATCTTCTTGGGTAAACAGATAGTACTCAGTTTTGAGATCCATCACTCTATTTCTCAGGTTTCTGTGGTGAGATATTTATAAGGTATTTTATGCTTTCCATTTCATTCACCATTTCATTCTCCCACAGTCTTCTTCTGAAATATCAAACTAAATGTGGAAATAAGCCAAAAATAATTGCACAAAATGGCAGTGGAAATAGAGACATCTATGAATCACGCTTTGTTTAGTGCAGACATGCAATATCACACATGCTGCATCTTCCTTGATTTTATCTTTCGTCTCAAAATTTTCTCTCTTCCCTTTTTATTTCGCGTTTGAACATATGGGGAAAGTGGGATAAAATCTTCAGCTGTGTGAATTGAAGTCAGTAGAGCTATGCCGATTTATGCCAGCCAAGGATCTGCCTCTGAGTGTTTTATTCGGTGCCCAAGAAGCCAAAAGCACTTTTAAACTTTCCTAAAGATGTGTGTGTTTCTGTATTCATAGCATCTTGAAATGTGTTGTCTGACCACAATGCGCGTTTGCCGCTGTATTTTAACTCTCTTCCAACTTGTTTCTAGCCCATCAATTAGGAAGACATGGGAGCTGTTTCCTCTTCTGTGCATGGTTGCATTGCTTACTGACATCTGCATAAAGCCTTTTAGGAGAGCAAATATGAACGGAGTGGAAACAGTGAGAAAAATGAACCACTTAATTTATAGCTTATTGGGTTGAACACTCATCTGTGAGTTCCAAAGCTCTATAATGAAAGCTGTGCAATAGGCTAGTTTTCACAGTTTAATAAGAGCTCTTCGTAACACATGCCTTAGGTTTCAGCAGCATTTTATTTTGTGATCTGAATACCCTCATTGTTTGATGCTCCAGTCAAAATTTCCCTCTGCCATTCTAGATAATTGTTCTGGTGCAGTAATTAATTCTCTAACGTGCTATGACAGAAAAATGAATGATTTTATTTCAATTTTCCGGTGATATCTGTGACAGAATTTCAATGTTACATGGGACTTTTCTGCGTGCGATGGATGCTACAAACAGGCTAACCCAATAATTTATAATAATACAGGAACAATTGCCAACTATAAGTTGCCTTCTTAATTATTGCTTCAATCATGGCTATTCAGTATTGTAATGGGCAATCAATACAAGAATCAAGGCATAAGTAAGAATCCTAGAGTGTAGCAAAATTCACCACTCTTATTTAGCTGTTGTAACAAAAGCTACCATTCCCAATTTCTTGTATTCATGGTACATACAAGACCTCCACAAACCTCTACAAGACGCATCCTATAATGAGGGGTATAGGCTTTTTATGTCCTGTTGGGTCCTCCCTAGGTGTGATGCCCCTTGCTGCTCTCCTTAGCCACCCACAGTCATGGTGCTTTGAGTGTGTGTGGGGGTCACATCTAAACAGGGGTACCGGCCTGGGCTTTCTGACAGCCTCAGCTCAGGTTGGCACTTCCACATGGGAAACCGGGGAAAGACTTTGGCTTCCTATTACCCCCTGAAATTACCAGGTAGAGCTGAGACTAGTTAGGCTCAAAGTCAGAATATATACTGCTTGTTTAACTTACCTTTCACTGTATGAACAGAAACAATACGTACAGAGATCCTCTTCTGTGGGAGGGATTTGTGCTATTTGTGCTATTTACCGGTGTTGTTTTTTTAATTCATATAATGCAACGGTAAAAAATACAAACACGTTTACTTCATTAATTTTAAACAGTGCTAGGAAGCAGGCAGACTTATTTTGATTTCAATTGTCTATGCTAATTATGATCAAAGTATTGCAATTAATGAAAGTTCTCAGAGACTTACCACGTCACTCCACGTTTCAAAAAGATGCCATTAACTAAGGTCGGGATTTTCAAAGCAGCATAAGGGAGTGAGACAGTGTGACCTAGTGGATAGATCACTCGGCTGGGACTCAGGAGATCTGGTTTCTGTTCCAGGCTACTAGCCTGCTGGCTGACCTTCGGCAAGTTACCTCATCACTCTATGCCTCAGTTTCCCTATGTGTAAAATGAGGAATAATCCTGTGTGTAAAGTGCTTTGAGATGTACTGCGCCTTATAGAAGAGCTAGATGGTGGTATTTATGTATTTATTTATTTATTGAATACCTGGAAGCAAAACGCCCTCAGACTCCTCTGGAAATGCCAACCTGAATGGTGAAGGGATGGCCGCAATGAAAACATGTTACATTTCACGGCCCATTGTGATTAGCAAGAGCGACCAGGAACAAAGCAGGACTTCCTTATTAAGGGTCTGTCCATACATACAGCACTGCAGCAGCGCAGCTGTACCAATACAGCTGTGTCACTGCAGCACATCTGGTGAAGACACTGTATATCAACAGGAGATGATGTTTGCCCCCCTGTGCTTCCCTTTCAAGCTGCAGCTAGTTACTATATTTATAGTCGGCTGAAAAATAAAATTTAACAAAGCAAAAATACATTTGCCTTATTTATGTAACCGTAGATTGTTAAAACAGCAATATTTTTTAAAACTCTAATTTACTTTTCACTATATATATTATTTGCGTTGTTAGTTTCGCTCTCCAAGTGGAGAGAAACAAAGCGAGTCAGTTTGACCTTTGGTTTTCACTCCATTTTAACTTCTAGCCATCAAACTCTGACAAAATGCTCCAAGGTTTGGGTTGCAAATACCACACAGACGTCTCATCTTGGTTAAATTCTATGATTTTAGTGCTTGGATTGCTAGTCCTAGCTCCTCAAAGTTTTGGTTTTAGTAAATTAAATCCTATGTCGCTCTGCAGGTCTGACACAACAACTTAAGAACTGTACGTAGACTTTGGCTAGTTTAATCACATTGGAGGTTTATTTTGCACCTCTTCAGGAAGTGCACTTGTCAATAGGCTTTTAGCGCCGTATGGGTTCTGTTCTGGGCGTTCTCATGATCAGCAGTAGGTGAGGTAGAATTTCCTGTAATGTGTTGCAGGTGAGGTTTCTATCACCTGAATTAAGTAAATGCCTTTCTGGTTTTAATGATGACTAAATGCAACAGGTGTAACTAGGTAGAGGGTGTGGATTACTACAGGTTACACCGTACTACAGGTTGCACTCTTTGGAGCAGGGAACAGCCTTTTCTTTTGTGTCTGTACAGCACCTAACACAGTGGGCTCCTGGTCCATGACTAAGGCTCCAAGGTTCTGCTTCAGATCTCATAATAATAATATGAGCCTCGTTTTAGTTCCCTGCAACCACTTTTTCTACCATATGCAAATAATCGGTTTCTGTTCCCGTACTAGAAGTTTACAGACATGCTCTAATTTTAAAAATGACAATATGAAAGTGGCTGTCTTTGTTTTAAAAAAAAAAAAAACCTTAGGGAAAACTTCCTCCGTTGCATGTCTTGGGATTCAGTATTCGAACCCAAGTCCCATTTGTTCTGCTATATGAATGGTGTACTGAACCATACCGTGCAACTTGGCCTGCGTTACTAAGGATGTCTGTTTGATATAATCATGTTGGACATGTAGCTGTCAAGCAGCCTTCTTGTTTTTGGCTGTAGGTAGCGATAGTGTTAGCAGGTGTAACTGGTAGGAGGATGGGATACCATCCTTTTAAAATATATTCATGGAGAGGTTCTTTCCTTAAAGATAATGCTGCCCTTGGAGTTTTATTTATCTAAACAAACACAAGATGGCTCAGTTTTTCTCTCCTATACAGTTAATTGGATCTGTGATTGCCTAGCTGAGGGGAGAATTGGATCATATGTTTTTTGCCTTAGTCCTAATCTTTGTATTTTTGTATATAGTTAAGCAGGGATTATTTCATGGGTTTGTATCAAAAAAGAGAATTTCTAGGTGCAGGGAGGAAGTTTGGAGGGTCTGATTCAGTTCTCATTTTACTGCATGGAAAGATTGTTGTTGGCATTACGGAGTTGAAACAGTCCTTAAGTGGATCTTTACAATCCACATTTCACTTGTGCAGAACCTTCAACTCTTCAGTTCGATGCCCTCCTATTCCTGAAGAGAATGGCTGAGATTTCCTGTGGAGAGGCACTATATTTTAGTGGATAGATCATTGAACAGAAACTCTAGAGACCTGGATTCAATTCCCAGTTCTGCCACTGGCCTGCTTGGACAAATCACTTAATTTTTTTTGCACTTCTGTTTCCTTGTGAATAATATTACTGAGCTCCTTTGTCAAGTGCTTTGAGATCTGTGGATTTAAATACTCTCTATAAGGATTCAGCATTAGTATTATTTCACCAAAGCTGGCTAAACCAGTGAGTAGAGGGCTGCGCAGATACAAAATATGTATCCTCATCCGATCTGCAAACACAGATGCAGATATCCATGGATATAAAGCAGATATGTGCAGATTTGCAGACTCTAACCTGAGCTCTTTAGTACATGATGCTCAGCATAGCAAACTGAACTGAGGATATGAAAAATGAAAGAAAAAATTTGATGTATTGAGTGATTAAACTGATCAGAATTAGGAATAGGTATGAACTTCAGACTGCTCCATTTGGTTTCACTTACTGAAAATAGCTTTAACTCAAAAGAGCAATTTATTTATTTTTTTCTAAAAAATTTCACCCAACTGTAGAGTACATACTAATAACTAATAAAAATTGTATGACAGTAGTAGGGTCGCCAACCCTCCCAGTTTGGCTGGGAGTCTCCCAGAATCGGGCTCGATCTCCTTGAGGCTACTAAAGCCAATCTGGGAGATTTTTGGCTGCTAAAAGTCCAGCGGCGCAGTGGGTCTAAGGCAGGCTCTCTACCCGCCCTGGCTCTGTGCTGCTTCCGGAAGTGGCCGGTATGTCCGGCAGCAGCTCCTAGAAGGAGGTGTGGCCAGGGGGGTCTCTGCGTGCTGCCCTTGCCCCGAGCGCAGACTCCACCACTCCCATTGGCCAGGAGCAGGGAGCCGCAGCCAGTGGGAGCTGCAGGGGCAGCACGCAGAACTGCCTGGCCACCCATGAGCCCAGGGGCCGCTGATGAACATGCCGCCACTTCCGGGAGCCACTCACGGTAAGTGCCACCTGGCCGGAGCCTGCACCCTGACCCCCCTCCCGCAGACCAACCCTCTGCCCCAGCCCCCTCCTGCACCCAAACTCCCTCCCAGAGCCTGCACCCCGAATCCCCTCCCGTATTCCAACCTCTGCCCCAGCCCCCTCCCGCACCCAAACTCCCTCCCAGAGACTGCACCCTGAGTTCCCTCCTGCACTCCGCCCTCCTGCCCCAGTCCTGAGCCCCTTCTTGCACCCAAACTCCCTCCTAGAGCCTGCACACTGAACCCCCTGCCAACCTCCTGCCCCAGCCTGGTGAAAGTGAGACATGGTGAGGGAGAACGAGCGACAGAGGGACGGGGCTGGAGGGAGTGGGGGGCAGGGCATCGTAAAAGGGGTGGGGCCGTGGGGAAGGGGCAGGGAAGGAGTGGGGCAAGGGTTTGTGCAATTAGACAGTTGGCAACCCTAGACAGTAGCACCTAGAAGCCGGGCCCTCATTATGTTAGGCACCATACACCTACAACAGAGATATAGTCCCTGGTGTGTAGATATAGTCCCTGGTCTCACAATCTAAGGGTAGAATGATAGACAACAGCTGGATACACCAAACTGATGGGATAAAGAAACAAGGAGATCATACCGGTGAGCACAAAAAGCAGTGGTCACAGCAAACCAGCTACTCTAACATATTTTCAGTGAAGTATTGTGTGCTCTTCATAAATTAACTAAAAAATCCTCAGTAAACAGAATCCCATCCATAACTGGTGAAACCGGTCGGATTTTCCCTTCCATAAAGACCTTGTTCCCCATAAAGCTTCTGAGTTTTCTGTACTTATGGAAAGACCGATGATAATTACCCTTCAGGGGTGAGATATTCTGCTTGTCTCTGGGAATCCCATATTTCTGAAAGGCAATGACTGAATTTATTGCAATTTGGTGACTAGGATCAGATGTTGTTTTATTGTTATTAATTGAGCCTGCTGTGGATATGTAGTTTACTGCCAGATGTCCTTCATTTTCAGCAGCACTACAGTGCAAAGTTAACGGGGTTATGGCTACAGGTTTACAACCATTCTGCATGGAAGCTCACATTCCTCCTATGAGCTTTTAAGTGGCAAATTGAATTGCAAGACTGTAGGCTTAAGTTTGGTTCTTTAGTTTTAGGTACAACTTCATGGCTGTCCTTACTTTTCGTAAGAGGGCTCTTTGATTGTGATGAGTTGTAAGTCAGAATGGGTTAACAGATTGAACCTGAAGGTTAAAAGTGGGTGGGCTTAAAATATACTGAAATTTTTAATGTCGTCTTGTCATGATGGCATTTGAGCCCAGAAAAAAATTAAACCCCGTGGTTATGTCGAAAGAAACACTGCACACCATCACTCATTAGCTTTTTCAAATATGACAGGGTTTGCACTTTTGTATTTTTAAAAATAATTTAACGAAGAGCTGAAGATGGAGGGGAAAAGCCAGTGTTGTGTTCCTTTTGTGTTTGTCAGTTCATGTCTTTCTGGGGAAAAAAAAAAAAAAGTCAAACCACTTGGGCTTCCGTTTACTTATTTCTAAAATTGCACTTTACAGCAAGAACTATGGCACTCATTCTGTTTTCTGAACCTGTGCCTTTCCCCCTACAGTTTGCCTGATTTTGGTCTAAAGTAATATCTTTTGGTAGGGCAGCAAATAAAACCATTAGGACCAGATCCTCAGTTGTTGTAAATCGGTGTAGCCCCGTTGATTTACAGCAGCTGAAGACGTTGCCCTTAACACGCTTGGAGTATACAGGCAGAGGTCTTGGGTAAAGGCCACATCTTTAGAGACTATTCATTATTGATTTAAAAAAACTTAAAGTCTAAGGCCTAAATTCTGCCCTAAGACATGTGCATGGGACTCACAGTGGAAGTCTCCCATGACATCACCGTGCAGAGTTTGGCCCCAAGCTGGAATAAAAGTGCACATGGTATCATAGGATCCTCAGTTGGTGTGAGCCAGCGTATCTCCACTGATCTCAATGGAGCCATGCCAGTTCTACCCCTTAGATTTGAGTAATATTGGTTTGTGCATCAGCAGGGCCGATTAACTCTCCTGTGGGCACGGGGCTATTAGATTTTGTGGGGCTCTTGGGGGTTTGGAGTGTGGGAGTGGGCTCAGGGCTGGGGCAGGGGATTGGGGTGCGGGAGGGGGTGCAGCTCCAGCCCGGGGGGGGGCAGGGATGGGACAGGGGGTTGGGGTGCAGTAGGAGGATCAGGGTGTGGGCTCTGGATGGGAGTTTGGGTGCAGGAGGGGGCTCAGGGCTGAGACAGGGGTTGGGGTGCAGGAGGTGGTGCGGGGTCTGGTAGGGAGTTTGGGTGCAGAAGGGGGCTTTGGGCTGGGATTGGAGTGCAGGCTCCGGCCCAGAGGCGCTTATCTCGGGCGGCTCCTGGTCGGTGGCGCTGCGGCGCTAAGGCAGGATCCCTGCCTGTCCTGGCTCCGCGCTGCTCTGTTCCCCGAGGTATCCGGCATGTCCAGCCCCTAGGCGGAAGGGCGAGGCCGCTTTGCGTGGTGCACACTGACCATGCCCGCATTGGCTGCAGTTCCCGGCCAATGGGAGCTGCAGAGCCAGCGCTGGGGGCGGGGGCAGCGCGCAGAGATTCCTTCAATGCCCCTTGCCTAGGGGCCGCAGGGGCATGCCCCGTGGGGGTGTGGGTGGGTGCCGAGGCTTGGGGACCAGTGTCCAGCCCGAGGCGCGGAGACTTGCCGCAGGCTGGATGAAAAGAAGCAGCGGACCGCATCCGGCCTCCGAGGCCCTGGGCTGCAGCCCCTAAAGCCCCTGCGTTAATCCGGCCCTGTGCATCAGTATGCCGATCATATTGTATTATATCAGTTTGTATTCCTTAGTGTCATGTTTCACCAATACATTAAAGTATGAACCACTATTAACATAACCACGCATGTCACTGACGACTAATATACCTTCAAAGACACGTGATTGCTTGTCAGTGCCCCAGTTTAGTGCGATGTGAGTATTGCCCTCCAGCTAGTCAAAAACAAAAACATACATTAATAATATTAATGTCTGTGCATCACTGATACAGATGAAATCAGGCTTACTTTTAATCACTTTTTAGGGGTTTTCATGTTCTATGGCTGATTGTTTATAGGGAAGGCACGACTGTGCCAAAAACTACTTAACACAGGAAAACTGATCGGCCCTTTCCTGCTTTTCACCCTCTCTAATCATGTGAGAACAAGGAGACAGTCTGCAATATAAGACCAGCGCATTGAGAACAAACCAGGTAATATACTTGATGCAACATAGTCTCAGTCTGAAAGAGGCTGGACCACAGTAGTAAATACTGAGATGAAGGGCCAGGATAATTTTAGGACTATTGGTTACATTTATAGCAACAATGTGAGATCTAAAATCTATCCATTTTAATTATTGTACCACGCCAGTCACCATGATATATGAACACCTAGATACTTATGCTTCAGGGTTTAAGATGACCTATGGAAGTCAGGAAGGAATTTTTGCCTGTGTACAGTATTTCACAATCAGCCAGGTGCATACAGACACAGTTAGCATGTGGGTGGGTGAGAGGTAGATTGGGCTTGCTTTCTGATGATATATTAGCCATTGGCCACCAGACCAAGGTAGGTAGGCCAGTGCTGTGATCCAATATGGCAAATTCTGTGCAGATATTGGAAAAAATTTTAAAATACGATTTTGCACCTAAGGTCATACAAAAGTGTTAAAATAAACTCCCACCCCCCATAAAATCTTCAGGTTCATTTGAGTAATTTTCACCCTGAAATATACAAAAAACATCCAGCTTTGGGAACGTTTCTGAGAAAATTCATCTCCACATGCACAAAATTTTTATTTTCTAAATTCACCATTTAAAAAATGTGTTACTCAAAAGCACTCCTGTTTTAGGCCTGCCTTCATGCAAAACCATCTTTATTTTAATTTTTTTTAAAGTGTGTACTTTCAGATCACTCTAGTGATCTGAAAGCTTTAAATTTCCCAGTTTTCATATTTGGTTATAATTATTTTATAATGCCCTATTTGCATGCATATATTGAAGACAAATGTCTTGTTTAGTAGACATGTTTTTAAAGCTAATATTTGTTTGAGTTCAATACAGGAATATCTCACCTGTGGTATACAAAAGGTCAGACTTGATGATCTAATTGCCTGTGTTGGCCTTAAAATCTATGAATATGCAAACCAAAGCAATATAGAACAGTGAAGATACTTGCAGTTTCTAGACCACTGTGAATATTGCTATTCAGAATTTTGCTTAGTTCAGATAGCTCAGGTAATTGTCATTTGAGAAAAACAAACTTTGCCCTCCAAAAATACATTTTTGTGCTAGAGAGAATATAGATGCAAAAGAACAGTTAGCCAGTGATCTCATAAGATACAGTGTTTTAGAATTGTGGATACACACTAACTTCCCCCCCAAACAAACTGAACAAAATGTCAAGTATCAGAGGGGTAGCCATGTTAGTCTGGATCTGTAAAAAGCAACAGAGAGTCCTGTGGCACTTTTAAGACTAACAGATGCATGCATGCATCCAATGAAGTGGGCATTCACCCACAAAAGCTTATGCTCCAATATATCTGTTAGTCTTAAAGGTGCCACAGGACTCTCTGTTGCTTTGAACAAAATGTCCAATTTTAAGTTGAGTAGTTTGGAGTCCTACCTGCTGCTAGCCAGCTTCAAAGGATGCCGGGAGGGGTTTCCTGCTTCATCAACACAGCTCCTTGGGGATGTGGGTTCCAACTGCTCTTTCCTGAACTCACATTTCCAGAGAGTTTTAATGGGAGCTTTTACATTTTTCTCCTCCTTTGTGCCTTTTCACACAAATCTTGGCCGAGTCCAGGAATATGTGGTGAATGTTAGTACCTGGGCAGAAAGACACTATGAATGCAGAGGCACATTTGGCGTTTTGTACCAGTGTATCTCTCCCCTAGTCATCCTTGATCTAAGAGTGCACTTCAGGGGTTCCACACTCTAGGACTTCTAACAATCCCTGTTGAGGAATGTCTCAGCGGGGATTTCTGAAGTATTGTAATGTGTTCCCAGCAGCAAGTGACCAGATAGGAAAAAAAATGAAAATCAGTTTGTCCTTCCTCAAGGTGTTTTTAATACATGTATTTTAACCGAGATGCAAAGGAGGCCTGCTGTTCGTTATCTTCTAGTAGCATTGCAGTGAAAGGAGTTAAAATTTAGCAAATTGAATGGGTGGAAATTAATTTTTTTTTTTCATAGTGCACATAGTCCTGCCCTGATTGTTGTCAGTGGAGTCAGGATTTGGGCCTATATCAAGACTAAATCCTGATTAAGCTTGAAAAACGGGTACTTGTGTGGAAATTGGTAGACTGCATTATATATCTTGAGGCTGGGAATCTGTGAGGAAATGAGAGCTTTTTGAATTCACCAGGAAAGGTACTCATATTGGCAAAGTGCAAAGATTACACAGAGATGATGGAAGGTATGCACAGATTACTTATTCCAGGCTTAATCCAATGAATTTGTAAAGATAGTCGCCAGTAAAGGCCATTGTATATTTCTTGTATGACCCTTATATCTATGCGTCATGCATACTTGATCCCTGCTCTTTTATTTCTGCTGGCTTTCGAACAGGGCTTCACAAACACTGTGCGAATCCCAATCAGGCACTGTGGGCTGCTTGAGTCCTAGGGCCAGATCCTGAGAGGTGCCGAGCACCTGAATTTCTCTGAAGTTGATGAAAATGGCAGGTACTTAGGAGGGACCCAGTCTTGAGAGGTCTCAAGTAAAAGTCACTGGCAGTTGAGGGTATTAGCACCTCATTGGGTGCTCAGGTTCTGGTTGTGCTGGGCACCTGTGATTGGGATTTCAGGGTTTGGCTTCTGCTGAGGAGAAACCTCAATTCTGTCTCTGTTCAGCTTTTTAACAAATGTGCGGGTATGATGGTCTATGGAGGGAAGGAAGGTGTTTCAAGCCCCATCTCCTCTAGCCTCAGTGTCCAAGCCTCTGCTCAAAATGGTTGCCTGAGGAGTTAGGGGTGGTATTGTAGTATTGTAAAAATCATCAATTTCATTTCAGCTATTTAAATCTGAAATTTCACGGAATTGTCACTGTAGGGGTCCTGACCCAAAAAGGTGGCATGGTATGGTATTGCCACACTTATTTCTGCACTGCTGCTGGTGGGGCACTGCCTTTAGAGGTGAGCATCTGACCAACAGCTGCCACTCTCCGGCTGCCCACCTCTGTAAGGCATTTGACTTGGTACTGCACAACATTTTGAATAAAAAAAATTACAGCAGTATAAAATTAACAGCACACATTAAATGGATTAAAAGCTGGCTAACTGGTAGGTCTCAAAATAATTATAAATGGATAATCATTATTGAGTGGTTGTGTTTCTAGTGGGGTCCCTCAGAGATCAGTTCTGGGACATATATTATTTAACATGTTCATCAATGACCTGGTAGAAAACATAAAATCATCCCTGATAAAGCTTGCAGATGACACAAAAATTGAAGGAGTGGTAAATAATGAGGTTCACTCAGTTCTAGTGTCTGCAATTCAAGGACGATGTTGATAAATTGGAGAGGGTTCAGAGAAGAGCCAAGAGAATGATTCAGGGATTAGAAAACATGCATTTTAGTGATAGACTCAAAGAGCTCAAGCTATGTAGCTTAACAAAGAGAAGGTGAAAGCGTGACTTGATTATAGTCTATAAGTACCTATGGGGGAACAAATTAATAATGCACTCTTCAGTCTAGCAGAGAAAGGTATAACACTATCTGAAGGCTGGAAGTTGAAGCTAGACAAATTCAGACCGGAGGTAAGGCATAATTATTTTTAGCAGTAAGAGTAATTAACATTGTAACAACACTAAGATGCGTTGTGGATTCTCCGTCACTGACTATTTTAAAAATCAAGGTTGGATGTTTTTTCTGAAGGATCTGCTCCAGAAATTACTCAGGGGGAGTTCTCTGGCCTGAGTTGCACAGGAGTCAGATTAGAAAGATGATCACAGCGGTGGTCCCTTCTGGCCTTGGAATCTATGGCAGAACAACCTTAGTGTCTGATAGGTAGCACGCCATGACATTCTTCTGATTTTTATTAATTTTTTGTTTTATTTTTCACAAATTTTGTGTTGTTTCATTTTTATTCATGCATGGGGGATTGCCAAGTGAGACCCCCGTGGGGTGAGAGGCCCTGGGGGAGAGGGGGTGGTTGCCGAGCGAGACCACACCACAGTGGCATTGTGCTTCAGGGCTGGGCCTGGCTCCCAGCTATGGGTGATGCAGCCTGGGGCACAGGGTCACAGCGCTGCTCAGGTTTGGCCTGGCTGCCCCTCTGTTAAGGTGATCACCCATCCCGAATTGGGTAGGACAGTCCCAAAATGCAGAGTTCAAGTCCCGGTCCTGGGCGGAACGACTGTCCCGGAGTCCAAGCGGAACTGCGTTGCGCCTACCCAAGGCTCAGGGACGGCACCACCCTCTTCCCAGTAGGAGGGTGGTGAGATGAGCTTACCACTGTTGCCATGGGGCCCTGCCCCCTGCTCCTCCTTTCCCCCGTGAGGTCCTGGCCAGGCCAGAAACCAACGCTTGGCGATAGGAAGAGCCGCCCAGGGAGCTCGGGCTGCTGTGCGGAGTCCTGGAACATCCACCTGCCCTGTGCGGCGTGCCCTGGGGGCGGGGACACGGGCCGGAGGCTGCTGCTGGGCACCCCGCCCCGGACAAGTGGAGGGTCCGGGTCTCCCCACAGCAGCCCTGGCTCCCTGAGCAGCTCCAGCCTGACCAGGAGGCAGGGTATCGAAGGGAGGGGGAAGAGGAGGAGCAAGGGTGGGGCCACATAAGGGGACGGGGCTCCTGCATGTGTCCTGCCTTTTTTTGCTTTCTGAAAAGATGGTCATTCTCTGTCAAGGCCAGGCCAAACCTGAGCAGCGTTGCAACCACATGCCTCAGGTTGCAACACTGGAAAGGGGAGCCAGGCCCAGCAGCATGGGACAAGAGCTGCAGGAACCGCTTCTGTGGATTGAGCTTTTCATTTAATTTTGTGGGGTTTTTTGCATTCACGAAAAACACAAGCTCCGCTCATAAGCTTCCCATAGCTGGTTGTCACAGAGCCGTTAGTGTAGTTATTTTTAGTGTTCGCTTTTCCCTCCCCACCCCCATATATTTTGTTTATTTAACCCACTGGAAAAAAATCAGGGCCTTTATTTTTTACCCCAAGTAAAATCATTTCATATTTTCTTGAGAACGAGGAAGGAAAAACCCAGGATTCAGTGTGAAGCTGCAGCTACACTAAGGATGTGCTGGCTGCTGGTAAATATTTGTTACTATGTCAGATTACTCTGGCCTGCATCAGATTAATTGTTCACTAGGCATTCTAACTTTCTGCTCTTTTAGGAGAAGATTCCCCACAAAGTGAAAGGTGCAGAGAGTTTGGAAGAGGTTACCCTTTTCCAGACCTTTGCGTTTCTTTGGTGACCCAGAGGAATTTTCTTTAAAGCAAACCTGTTTCTTTCCGTATGCTTTTCCTTCCTACCCTCATTTCTGTCTCTCGCTCTGGGTAACGCCTTCAGGGTCCTAGTAAGTATGTATATATATGTGTGTGTGTATGTGTGTATATATATATATATTTCCCACAGACTGTTGATTGTCAGGACCATGTGATTTTCTCTGTGGGTGATGTGAAAGCCTTGTTTATCCAAAGGCCATGTGGAGGTGGGCGGGTGCTCACCAGGGGGACATAGGGACAGGAGAAGCTTGCCTCACACAAGAGCCGGAGTGTGAATAGCTCACATTGACTGAACTGTCTCACTGGGCAGGACAACTAATTTGCTGTGCTTGTGGGCTTGATAAAAGAAGCAGCTGCTGGTAAGTGCTTGCTCAGATGCATGTAGATGAGACTGTGGACTGCAAAAGGGATCCAAGCAGATGGTTTTTTTTTTCTTTCTTTCTACATTTCCTCCGGATTTTCTACCTCTTGCTCCCATGAACTTGCACTGAATCAGGTAAACTATTTTAGTTCTTTTCCCGTGTTTCGTCCTTCCTGGTCAGAATGACGGACGGACGGACGGATGGATGGATGAATGGATGCATGGACTATTCTGTGAGGATGTCAGGAACAGCTACCGTCAGAGCAGGCAAATATTTTTGCTGTTCTCTTCAAGCTGGCAGGCGTAATGGTTTTAAACCTGCAGCCATGTTACACGCCCCCCCCCCCTTTTTTTTTTTTTTTTTTAAATTTAGCTGTGATCTAAATAAAGCTCAGTCCGGTATTTCTCGTTTGTATCTGTCGATGCACCAGCCAGCCATGTTTTTCATGTGATTATCTACACGGTACTAGCTCTTGCTGAGAATGGTAGGGGGCTCCTTTCGGTGTCAGGCCCTTTGCAGCTTTTTCTGAAGGAAGGGAAAAATAGATCAGCCATCCGCAGCTTGCATTTTGGTGGGTGGGAGGAAAGCAGGAGCTGTTTTAAAGGGTTTACTTGGGAGGGGGTAGATGGGGGTTGATTGCCCCCATCCCCCAAATTTGGCTGGTTCTGGTTAATGAAATGTTAGATTTCTCTCTCTCCCCCCCACCCCCCCCCGCCCCCCCATTTGCCTATATATTTTTTTAAGTGTTGTTTGACTAAAGCCCTGGCTCAGCTGGAGAAAATGGAGAAGCAGAAAGGATGAAAAGGATGGCCTTTTGTGTCATGCTCTATTGTGCAGCTTCCCCCCGCCCTCCCCCCCCAGGGCTTCACTGGAGAGCACCAGCAGTTGTTAGTTAACTGCCCAGTGCCTGCAGAAACAGCCTCCCAGAATGGAGGGGCTAAAATGCGGCTGCTTACAATGTGAGAAAGATGTTAAATGGGATTCAGAATCTGCAGACTGGAAAATGTTGCACAATTTAACTGAATGTGTATTACCTACAGGGATTAACCCTATTTACCTACAAGTCTCTCTTTCTCTGCCTCTCCAGTTCACTCTTGCTTGAAATAGCTCAGAGTTTCTGTAACAAACTACAAGTTTTGTAGAATGGCAGTGATCTGATCCAGTGTCTTTTTAAGAAATACTCCGTGTGCTTTACTTCTGTTTGAAGACCCTATTAGAAGATGTTACATTAACCCTCACTGCAAGATTTGTTAATTACCAGGCTACCAATATCTTAGGAATATCTGCCTGTGACTTCTGAATACAGTCACTCTGAATATTTTTGCTACTTTCCAGGCCATGCTTCAAACCAAATGCATCTTTGTTCCGCGTTTAAATTATTTGTGGAAGGATTGTCGTCGCTAGGTGCCAAGGGTAGACTACAGTTCTGGCACAGTAGAGGAATGACTGTTAATTTGGGGTCTGTTGCTGCTGGCGGTGTATCTATGGAACAACTCTTTTAACCACAAAGAAGGACAAAGGTCTCATTTGGAATGAAGCTTTTTTATGAGTAGCTGTTGATTTATCAAACAAAATTCTGTGGTGTGGCGAAATTTGGGGGATTTTAAGTCAGGTCTTTGCCGGTAAGAAATTGTAGGTCCTCACTTTATGAAGTCTAAGATTTCTTGTGTATCTAATGTCATACTTTGCTTAATAGATCTTGATTACTTTGGGGGGGGGGGTTGCACCAGTGTAGCTACACCAGTATGAACCCCTTCTGTAGTTCTCTGCATGGCTATAAAACAGGTCTTGTGCTGCTGCTCCTTGCCTCAGTTTCAAGCCACTCATCTTTGGTAGGAAGCTCACTCCTGAAAATATAAATTATGCTTTCAAGCATTTTACAGGTTGATTGTCAGAGTGGCTTATGTGAGAACTTCAGCTTCTTTGGGTTTGTGGATGTCTCTAAGTGGATGTCTTTGGTGTGTGATTAGCTGTAAAGCCCTAAATAAATGGCTGGAGAAGTGGCTGCCTGAGATAGATACCACCTCTCTCTGTGTGCTACCTGTTTCAGTTGTGGACAGTGATGATGGTCCAAGTCAAAGCCCTCTGTTCCAAAGAGAATAGACTGGTGCCAAATATTTTCTGGGGAAGCGGGGGATCCTTGACTGTGACAACATCCTTTCTCCCCTTCTTCCATCAATGCCCAGATTTTTTGACCTTCAGGGATGCTGCAGGACTACTCTGTTTTCCTGTGTTCTGCTGAGGGAGTTGGCCGGGGATATGGTTTAATGAGAGAATGGAGGTTGTAATTTTGTTGGCTGACATTATTTTGTGGATTGGGGCTGATGGAGATGGGCATGTGACTTTTTTTTTTTTTAAATCCTTAGTTTTATACATTTTAAACTATTTGTACAAGCAACCGAAATAGACTTTTTTTTAAAAAGAAATTTGAATAAATTAAAGAATGGAACTTAAAACGGGGTGTGGATTGTCCAGCGTAGAACATTGGATTCCTAGGTATGTGTAAGCAATTTGTATTTATCTAATGCAATCTGCAGCTGAAAACACATCATTGTCTTGGTGGTTTAATATAATTTTTAATTGACGATTAACAAAAAAATCCTGTGTCTGATAGATCTTGTGTTAAATAGCAACTCTTGAGTTTTATTTCCCTTTTAAATTCCTTTATTTTTTGCATGCATTTTCTGCCTCCTTGTTTACCATGGAGGAAACCAACTGGCAAGGCATGGGAAACAATTACATTGACTATCCACAAAGGCAAACGGAAAATGCCCAACAGAAAATAAAAAGTTGAGAAAAATAAATAAAATGAATGCAATATTCCTCGTCACAAACTCTGGGCGTAATTAAAGTAGGCACCAGACTTTCAGACAGAGGAGTGATTTCCCATTTGACCACGTTGCTTTTAAAGTATTTCTCTTTTGTTTGCCTTACACATGTTTGTGTATGGATAACATGAGATACAAACCAGGCTGTAAACTGGTGTTCTGCTGATTAGGTCGACTCGGACCCCACATGCAAGAAACTGGCTGTCAGAGGGCATCTCTTCTGGGGTCCTGTAGGGCAACGTAATCATGGCACCATCCATCCACAACTGCATTGTAACAAAAGCTTGCTTTCCAAAGTGCTCTATTCAAAATTACCTGTTGGTGCCTGAAAAAAGAAAAACCTCCGTAGATTTGCAGTTATAATTGTACATAAAGAAGGTCTGTCAGGTAGCTTGCTGCTCTGCTTAAATTCCACAACTTAACCAGATAACTCGTGATACCATCTGTTACATTTCACTGTCTACAAAAATGGTTCCTTTCATAGAGTAAAACTCCATTAAGAGACTGAGGTTATCGGTATCCCCCTCCCTCCGAATGCACACAGTCCTCCTCCTCCTCTATTTCCTTATGGCTGACTTCATGTAAGGATATCCCTTTTATCTGTTAAAGAGTGGGAGTTTTGAATCCTATGTTATCAAAGACATGAGAACAGAAACATGAGTGAGTCTAACCCTGCCTTGGAACAGAACAACAGCATTATCGGAGTTTCTTTATAACTCTGGTTTTAGAGACCGGTATTCTTGCCTATTGGATTTCTTTAAAGTAGCAGTGGTTGGTACTATGCTGGTATTCATATGGTATCTGGAGTGTTCTTTGTATTCGATGAACACTGATCGCCCTTATACAGTATGTGGGAAAGATAACACGCCTGCTGTTCTCTGTGGTTGCCATAACTCTTCAAGTTAGTGCCGGTCCCTTCTTTTCAGTAAAGTGTTTGTTCAGAGACCTGAGTGGAAAGGCAGACTGTAGAGAAAACCATTAATTGCACATTCTGGATCAAGAAAACTGTGTTTTGCTCTCATCATGGATTTCCATTGATCACACTGTGTTTTAATGTCCTTTTAATGTTAACGCCTTGAACCAGTGCTGATGACCTGGAGATACAGATTGAGCAGGGATCCTGCTCTCTTGCTTGTATTTTAGCTGCTATAATAAAAAGACTTGATAGATAAACGTCACGCAAGGGAAATCAGTTTCATTCTTCTTTAAAATGTTATTTATATGTAAATATCTGGTATTGTTTTTTTCTCAAAAGGCCAAGTAGAAAAGCATTTCCAGTCCCTGTCTAATGGATGCTGCATTTGCATTAGGTGAAGCAATGAGAGCTCAGTCAGTCAGTGTTGTCCTGCTGGAACTAAACCATTTTTTTTTTCATGAAGCAATTGCGAACAATATTGAGGATTCAGGGAGCGTAGGGCAGTGCAAGCCGTCAGAATTGCACTGCATACCCTGCAGATCGCTATCATAAAATATTAAACCAGGCCCTGCAGATCAGAGCTGCCTTCTCACATGGAACAAGCACATTTTCCCCCTCTCAAACCTCTCCAAGTTTCTTGAATTAAAATATTTGTAAGCTGTGATTAATGAAGACAACTGGCTTGGGCCTTTGTTGGAGGGAATGTTATCTCAGAATTTTGGAACAGGTTTCATGGTGAAAATTTAGTAATTTTGTATTCGCAGGAGCATGCCGGACACTGGTTTTCGCATGGTTTACAACATAATCAGTTTGCCTTTATGTTTATGCTAACTGATGAGTACAGCCCTCTTCTATCTGACCAATGTAGTGATTTAGCTAGCACAGCAGTTTTGTCCCATGATATTTTAACAATTTCTCTACACTGATAAATCCTTTAGCACTCAGTAGTTCTCTTTATCCAGAGTGTGAACTCAGAAGAATTATCTTGGTGCAGTGTAAGGTAAAGATCATCGTAAGGTAATTCAGATCTGTTGACACCGTCTGTTTCAAATTGTGGTCAAGTTGGCAGGCTATGATAAATAACTCATCAGTATACAGAAACATATATTGTGATGCAGTCACACAGAAAGATTTATTTCATAATATACGCTATATCCCTTGGGCTTTGTATTGTTATTCAGTCTTTTTATTTATGGTTTGCCTATCTAATGTAGGTCTGCTAATTCCCGTTTATTAGACCAATATATCCTGCAAATGCAGTGTGATAAAAGCACGTAATTTATTATATACAAATAGCTACTTGGTGCTGCATGATGATGCTGTGTGTGCTGTGATGCTTGATGATCATGGCTAGACAGTTAACTGTAACTATTCCTCCTCTCTTTCTGTTCTTTTCCTGTTCCCATGTTCCCCACCTCTACCCCTAATTTAAAAACATTACAATCCATGTAAGTAACAGAGCTGGGCCAATTCTTTACCAGGTTCATTTCCTTGTGCTTTGTTGCCCTATCCTTTGTGTCTTTTTAAAGGATAATCATTCAAGGATGGGAGTTGTCTTTTCTATGTTTGTACAGTATCTAGTGTGGTGCAGCCCTGCTCCCAGTTGGGGCTTTAAGGTGCTCCATCATGTACATGTTAGTTCATTTATTTATTTAAGTACAACAGTTTGAGTTAAGGATGGAAGACCAGGTGCAATTGGAATTTCCCAGTTTCTGAGTCTACTGTTATTTTAACAGTAGTTTTATGTTTGATTTCCCCTCTCCTTTGTTAAGGAGAAGGCAGAAAGGCATAGTGAAATTGAATATAAAGTTAAGAGGGAGGGGTACAAATGTATCTCAAACTGTTTAAAATTTGTAGGGTTTTTTGTTTGTTTTGTTTTGTTTTTAAAAGAAGTGTTGCCTAAAATCTTGTCTGGTAAGTTTCATCCTGATGCAAAATAAAATGGCTAAATTTACATTCTCAAACTCCTTTGAGAGACCTTGACAAGAGAAGTACCATTATAATAATAATGGGTGAAAGAGAGATGAAAATTCCATCAGTCACTGACTTTGCACCATAAATGTCATCTCTGCGGACCCCAGGAGCAATGAGACGCACCAGCAGTATCTTCCCGAGTCTGGGAATTGTCCCATGTAATCCTAGCTTAGGTTGAAATACAACACAAAAAGAAGCAGCACACCTTCAAAGTGCGTGCTGTAGAAGACTCCGTCCTCTCCAATTTTTCGTGTAAAGCAAGCATGGACTTGTTCTATCTTGAAAATCTGTGTTGAACTCCATGAGCAATTAACACACCTCTGCAGTACATGTGGAGAGAAACTAAATTAGGTTCTACTCTAGCTCGGTTCTCCTCTTATAGGCCTAGCCACACACTTATGATTGGAAACTGTGCTGGTAGCAACCACATTTAAACACTCATTCTGTTAGCACAGTCCCACCCCATTTCCCTGGTCCTAGACAGGGATTTCTTTAAGAACCATGCCAGCCAAACTATGCTTGTCGGCTTCCCCTCTACACAGTCTGTAGCTCTTTTAAAATTTGATTCTCAGCCAAAATAATCTCTGTCCACGACACTAAAATCCTGCAGCCCTGGCTATTGTTATCCTGGTTCCAGTGGTGCAGCTAAGACTGAGACCTCATGGCATTGGCAATTTAACCTCCTGTTTATGAATAAGCCAATGGTAACCTGAGAAACTTAGAGTTGAAACAGAGTTGAAATCATTGTGTCTGCCAGACCCAAATTTTTAATTTTCAAAGCGATCAATAGGCTTTTGCCTTCCCTTACAAGGAAAGAGGAACCTTTCCCTACAGGAAAAGCGATAACTAGAGTCAAGGACTGGAGCCCCCACTGGCATTGGAGGTAAGAGTTCGATATTTCAGTAAGCAGAGGAGAATGAGAAGGAAGGGAAGGCAGCCAAGCGGTATGTCCAGGAAAATAGGAACATAGGAGTCGAGGTGGCTGGACAAGAATGCCCAGGGGAGAAAGGAACCAGATAGCATGTGCCTGGAGAGCAGAGGACCAAACAGGAACATGGGAGGAGGAGATGAAATGAAAAAGCAATGGTGCACAGTGTGATTAGTATTTGTGCAATGGGAGATGGGCATTGGGACTTTGCACCTTCTACCAGAGACCATGGGTATGGAGAAGAGAAGAGGATGTGTACAGAGTGGTGGGATAAATGTCTGGCAGCTGCCGACTGCCTCCCCCAGGAATCCAGGGGAGGACGATCCGGCAGTAGTGGTGGAAAGGCAGAACAAGCTAGTTGACTGCCTGGAAGACCCTGGAGAGGGAGTTCGAGAAGCAAGGCTGCTGGAGAGGCTGAGCTTGAGGTACAGAGGGTTCCAGCCTTAAGATTACAAAGGTTCATTTAACCTCAGTGAGCTTCAGATTCTAATGTTGCACAAGTATATTCCTGTGGGGTAGCTCAGTGGTTTGAGCATTGGCCTGCTAAACCCAGGGTTGTGAGTTCAATCCTTGAGGGGGCCACTTAGGGATCTGGGGCAAAATCAGTACTTGGTCCTGCTAGTGAAGGCAGGGGGCTGGACTCAATGACCTTTCAAGGTCCCTTTCAGTTCTAGGAGATAGGATATCTGATGGTTTCTGCCTTTGGTAATAATTTTGATAATCTCTTAGGTGTCGTGTGCACATTTAGGTCCCAGTTCGAAGTATTTAAGCACGTGCTTAAGTATTTTGCTGAATGGGGGCCTTTGTGCTGTATACAAACGTTAATAATTGTGTAGGCCGATACCTAAAATTGAGTGGATGAAGATTGTAAAGAGAGTGTGTGGATAGCGAAGTGATGTTTAACTACCCACATTCAGATGAGCTTTGCATAAAATGTGTACAAAGTAATGTTCTGCTTACGCTTGTGATTTTATTTTGCCAAGTAAGAGGTTCAGTTAAAATGCCATTGTGTTTCCAAAAGTTTGCTCAAATTAATTCTCAATTTTAATTTAATATTTTCTTTTTCTGGCATTGCTTTGAAAAGGCAATATTTAATTAGAAGAAAAAACTCTAAAATGCAGCCAAGTAATTATGAAACTCAGAGAGTTGGACGCAATAAGGATTAATACACAACACCATTGTGGTACAATAAATCAAACACAGAGAGAGAGAACCAGAGAGTTCATTACTGAGTACAGATTTCAAGCAGACCATGTTCTATCAAAGGTATCTAGTATATCAGTCAATTCAAATGAGTTTCTAGAGAAGTGGTTTTCAACCTGTGGTCTGCAGACCCTCGGGGGTCCGCAGACTATGTCGAAGAGGTCCACAAATGGTGACTATGAAAATAAAGTTTCAGATCCCAGAAAAGGCATTTCCGTTTTTCTGATCAATCAAAAGCATGTGAATACCCCCACCATCAGCTCAAACCCGGAAGTGTTGTCGTTACCATAGAAGCCCACAGTTTAGCACCCTTTCTCACGCATCAAATGCCAGGAAGAGCACATGTAACATTTATAGCTGAATTCCGTTCAGTCAATTTTCAGTCTAAGGCTATGTCTACACTACAGCTTATGCTGCCATAATAGATGTCACTCCGTGTGAGTAAGATTCCCCCCCTCCCCCAAGCGACATAGTTATGCTGGCATAAGCGCTCGTGCGCACAGCACTATGTCATGGGAGAGCGTTTCCTCCTGACGTAGATTCTGCCGCTCACCCGAGGCGTTTTTTCATAACAGGAGAGTTCTCATAGAGCATCTTCACCACACACACTGCAGCAGTGCACCTGTATCGGTACAACTGCACCACTGTATGTACAGATGTGGCCTAAGACTTCTATGGTAGGGCTCCGTGGACCACAGGTTGAATTTCCAAAAGGATCCACACCTCTATTTGAAATTTTTTAGGGATCTGCAAATGTAAAAAGGTTGAAAACCACTTTTCTAGAGCAAGATTATCCAGGCCCAGTACTCCAATCACTGGTTGGTGGAGAGAGAAATTTCCACATCAGCAGGATTATTAGTATTTATTTGTATTGGTGTAATGCCTAGGAAGCCCAGTAATGGGTCAGCCCCTATTGTGCTCGATGCTCTACATCATTGATTTTGGATCCAAGGAAGCACCACTCCTCTTTGTTTATTAATCCCTTGAAAAATGGATCGGTCTTCCAGTATAAATAAGTGACACTCCCTAGTATGGAGGCAGAAATGAGGTGTCACCTCTTGTTAATGCAACCACACACACACCCTTCCCAAAGTTGCTGTCCTGAACACTCCCAGAACAATGAGCTACAGCTCTAGTTTTTATTCATAACTGGGTCTATTAATGTGTAAGGTATGAAAGTGCCAAAATGGGATTTTTTTTTATTATTTTGGTTCTAGACTCCAGTAAATTAAGAATTTGTTATTTTGAAAATGGATTTAGCTGGTTCTTCGTCCCAGTGGGTAAAAATCCACCACTGTGCACACAAGAAGATCACTTTTTATATATATATAGAGAGAGAGAGATACACTCTACGAATCTCTGTAGCAGCATAGGAATGAATTATCCATGCTGTGAATCAGCATGCTTTTTAAACAGCAATTTAAACAGTAAACTCTAACAGTTTCAAAGAAGTCCTTGATGATTAAATGAGTCAGTAATGGGTGTGTGTGTGTGTGTGTGTGTATATATATATATAGAGAGAGAGAGAGAGAGTGTGTGTGTGTGTGTGTCTTGGTAGTGTTTTCATAGTCACTTTTATAAATTATAAATTAGTTTTCCATTATAAGCAGGTCCCCCCTTCCCATCAGAACTTTTTCAAAAACTGCTTTTTCACCTAATATTTCTCCCATGCATTGATGTTACAGTATTTTTCTTTCAAAGTTCGGGTTTAATTGGACAAGGTTTTTCCCCCCTCTTGGAGATAGGGGTGGGGGAGGGAAATGGACTTTACTTTTGAGAAAGTATTGCAACTTTATTTTAAAAAGTTTTTTTAAAAGTGTCAAAAACAGGTTGGTAATAAGACACCATATTTGTTTATTCACTATGAAGCTTTGAACATTTTGAGAGAGAATTCTGTCAGGTCTGGGTGAAAAGTGTACATTTGGGTTAATTCTTTGGACATTAGAGCATAAGTATATTTCTAGTTCCATTACTTCCGAAAATACAAACCAATCGCTAGGAATGAAAGTTTGTCCCATCACGACTCCTCCATCGCTAGTCTAGTGCAGTGGTCTCCAGGGTGCGCAAGAGGTTCCTTGGGGGTGCGCGGCAGTTCGAGCGGGAGTCTGGGTTTGTTTTTGTTTTTGTTTTTGTTTTTGTTTTTTTTGCTTCGGCACGGCAGGGGGTGCGTGCTCAAAATGTTTTTTACTGATAGGGGTGCGCGATCAAAAAAGTTTGGAGACCACTGATCTAGTGGACCTACTCTACCCTACATCTCAAGCATACGGCAGTCCTTTCGCATTGTGGTTCCTGAGAGATTTGCCAGCTTTCCTTGGTTGTCAATGGAAATATCACGAAGCAGAGGAATCACATCTTGGTTTTCTGCTGAGTGTTCCAAAAGTGGCTTGTGCTTAATGATTGTGAGAAAGTGTGTGTGTGTGTGTGTGTGTGTGTGTGTGTGTGGTTTTGAATTTGTGATGACTAGTTATTTAGCTATCAGAGTGCCAAAACCAAAACAAATGAGTCTGAGCAAAATTTCAAAAGTGACTGATTATTAGCTGTTTTCTCTGTAAACGTGAGAACTGTTTTATCCATTTCAAAATAAAAGTAGTAGAAAATTCAGTTTTCCTCTGAACAGTAAGTGTGTTACATTTGGAGACTAAACTCAGTTACTGAGCTGTGAAATAGAGGGATTTAAACCCTGCTGTAAGTGAAAAGCTCAGCACAGCTGGGATTATGGAGTCTGACAAAAGTCTCCATAATGAACCTGGAATACGTGAGTTCTGATTCTGTCTATTGCTTTGAGCAAGTTGTTGATCCTACCTGACTTAGTTTGCCCCATCTGTAAAATGAGGATAAAAATGCTCACGGGATGTTGTGAGGGTTAATTATGTTCAAGCTTATTAACTGCTTTAAAGCTGAAAAATGCTACATAAGTATTGCTGCTGCTATCATCTAGTTCTGCTGAACAGTAATAAAGCATTTCTACAGAATCAGAATTCCAGGGGTGTTGAATACTTATCCAACTCTCTGAAATCAGTGGAAGCTGGGGGTCCCATAGCAAGTAGCATGTTCAGAGCACTTTATAGTGAAGAGCCAATTCATCCTTGTAACAGTGCTGTGAGATACATGGGTGAGTAGTATTCTCCCCATTTCGCAGACGGGAAAACCGAAGCAGAGCAATGAAGTGAGTAGCCCAAGGCTACAGCAAGATGTCTAGCCCTCTGGCTGTCAGAAGTCCTGAAAAAAAAAAAAAAAAAAAAAAAAAAAAAAAAACCAGAACGAAAAGTACCTTTAAACTAGAGTGTTTGTTTCTTCATGTCCAAACAATTCAGAAACTTTCTTTTGCCTCAAAGGTTCTCCCTGTCTGAGGTTATTTAAATATACCTGTTCTGTTTAATGCCAAAGCCTGAAATATCTCTCTACCTACCGGCTTAAATGGGCCCCATTGGCAAAGTATTTGAGCTCCCAAAGTTGAAATAAACAATAACATGACCATTCTCAGCTTTGCCAGACTGTAAGAGAGATAATGGTGTCTGAGACGTTAATGATGTAGTCTTTGAAATAATGGGATGCAGTTCCCCCCCCTCACCCACCTTGCAAAAGACAAAATGCTCTGAACATTCAAAGAGGTAATGAGGGAGTGAGATTCAATGTCTATATATAGAAACTCAATTTGTATATATGTTACACAGCCTTTGTTAAAGAAAATAAGGTGCTTATTTACCTGCATAGTCTTTCTTTCATGTGCTAAACAGCTGTAGGTTGACTGCTAGAGATACAAGCGTAATCTGTTCCTCCGTATTAAGTAACTGTCTGGGAACACTTCCCTGTTCTTCATATACAGTATGTGGTTGTACATGTTTCCTTACAAGCTTTGTTATTAGCCACATAAGCCTTTGATAGTGTCCCAGGGCTCATAACATTTAAACGCTGGTTACAAAAGCAGGAGGAAAGAAAACCTTTTGGTCCTGTATGTTATCAGAGATTCACTTGAGGTGACCCTGTGGAAATGTTACTGATGGTTTTACGTCTGAAGGCAGACCGTAAGTAGACATGATTTGCTCCAGAAAGGAAATCATATGAACTGCACAGAGCACAATGAAAGGCAAATGGCTGATTTATTGTGAAAATTTATGGCTTTCTGGCATTACCTCGTTTTTATGTTAATCTTGTTAGGTGAAGTGTTTGTTACGGGATACCGGAGAATGATGCCAGGTTATAGTAGCTCTTTGAGGCCGAGTGTTGTTATCTTCATTATCTCAAGAATGTAAGTTACAATTCAGACCAACAGCATATTTGGGTTTTTTTATGATTACCATATATACTCGTTCATTAGCCCGTTGGTTTATAAGCTGACCCCGCAAGATGGACAGGTAAAAATAGCAAAAACTGTATGACCCTTTCATAAGCTGACCCTATATTTCAGGGGTTGGCAAACTTTGGCTCCTGACCCATTAGGGTAAGCCGCTAGCAGGCCTGGACGTTTTGTTTACCTGGAGCATCTGAAGGCGCACGGAGCCCCTCAGCGCCTAGTGGCCGTGGTTCGCCGTTCCCAGCCAATGGGAGCAGTGAACTGCGGCCACAGGGAGCTGAGGGGCTCCGTGCCTGCAGACGCTTCAGGTAAACAAAACGACATTGTATTAGATATTCAATTCAATGATTCCATAGAGTTTAAAATCATCAAATTTTGGTGTAGACCCGTTTATAAGCCGACCCCCGCTCTTTGATGCGTCACTTTTTTACCAAAAATATTCGGCTTATGAACGAGTATATACGGTACCTCATTTTCCAAAAGTCCAGTTGCTCCAAGCTGTTTAATGAATAGACGAGGCAGAGTTCAGGACAAACCTGTCTGATATGCTAGGACGCTTTTTGGCTTTTCTTGGCCCTTTAAACTCCAAGGCTAATTTTCTATGCAGAAGAAGGAAAGGGGAGAGATGAGATTTAAAAAAAAAAAAGTTGCAGCAGAACCCGCTTATAGTAAGTCCCACTGTAGCTAATGCCACTTATAATGAAGTTAGAATAAAATACAGCTGCCTCAGAGCTTTGTGCTGCAGAAACTGCAGTGGGAGAGCCATACACTTTAAAAAACAGTTTTTTCGCAAAAAAAACAAACAAACAAAAAAAAAAACATGGGGAAGCAGATAGAGCACAGAATTGGGTGCTACCCACCAACTTGTATGAATTTGAGCAAGTCATTTTAATGTGTCTTGAAATATACAGACATGTCTGCAAAATGGGCACAATGAGACTTACCTCACAGGAGTGTAATAAAGATTAATTATTATACTTTGAGATCCTCGACTAAATGCCCCTAGAGGAGTGCAAAGTGTTGTTATTAGAGGTTTACTTGCTCTTTTTAAATTATTTATCTTTGTATTATGCTACTGCCTATGTGTCAACCAGGAATAGAGTCCATTGTACTATGGGAAAACACGTAGTGACAGAGAGTTCTTGCTGTGAAGAGCTCACCACCTTAATAGAAAAGAGAAAGGGAGGACAACTTTAATAGTTAAAAGATAGGAAACAAAGGGGTGTAGACATTAATGGTCAGTTTCCACAAAGAGAGAGTTAAATAGTAGGGTCCCTGAAGGATCTGTACTGGGACCTATTGTGCTGTTCAACATAATCATAGATGATCTGGAAAAGGGGGTAAACCAGTGAGGTGGCAAAATTTGTAGACAATACAAAATTAGTCAAGATCACAAAGTCCAAAGCAGACTGTGAAGAGTTACAAAGGGATGTCATTAAACTGGATGTTTAGGCAACAAAATGGCAGATGAAATTCAATGTTGATAAGTGGAAAGTAATGAACATTAGAAAAAATACTCACAACTATGCATAAAAAATGGTGTGATCTAAATTAGTTGTTACTACTCAAGAAAGAAATCTTGGAGTCATCGTGGATAGACTGCTCAACGTGCAATAGCAGTGAAAAAAGCGAACAGAATGTTAGGAACCATTAGGAAAGGGATAGACAATATAACAAAAAATATCATAATGCCACTCTATAAATCCATGGTATGCCCACATATTGAATACTGCGTGCAGTTCTGGTCACCCCATCTCAAAAAAGACACATTAAAATTGGAAAAGTTACAGAGAAAGGCAACAAAATTGATTAGGGGTTTGGAAAAGCTCCTGTATGAGGAGAGATTAAAAAGACTGGGTCTGTTCAGTTAGACAAGAGATGACCAAGGGGTGGAGGGGGGAAGATATGATAGAGGTCTATAAAATCATGACTGGTGTGGAGAAAGCGAATAGCGAAGTGTTATTTACCCCGTCACATAACACAAGAACTAGGGGCCACCCAATGAAATTAATAGGCTGCAAGTTTAAAACAAACATAAAGAAGTACTTCTTCACACAACACACAATCAACCTGTAGAACTCATTGCCAGGAGATGTTGTGCAGGTCAAAATTATAACCAGGTTCCAAAAAGGGTTAATTGGATAAATTCATGGAGGAGAGGTCCATCAATGGCTATTAGCCAAGATGGTGAGGGACGCACCCCATACTCTGTGTATCCCTAAACCTCTGACTGTCAGATGCTGGGACTAGATGACGGAATGGATTGCTCAATAAATTACCCTGTTCTGTTAATTTCCTCTGAAGCATTTGGACTGGCTGCTGTCAGAAGACAGGATATTGGTCTAGATATACCTATCTCATAGAGCTGGAAGGGACCTCGAAAGGTCAACAAGTCCAGCCCCCTTCATTAGCAGGACCAAGTACTGATTTTGCCCCAGATCCGTAAGTGGCCCCCTTAAGAATTGAACTCACAACCCTGGGTTTAGTAGGCTAATGCTCAAACCACTGAGCTATCCCTCCCACCTATCATCTTTCTAGACCACTGTACCCCTTTCAGGAGTCTGATTTGTCTTGCGTACCCTCCTCCTCCAAATTTCACCTCACTTAAAAACTACTTGCTTACAAAATCATAGAAATACAAAAGCGTAACAGGAAACTATTAATGAAAAATTGCTTCCTGTCTCATTTTTACCATATAATTATATAATAAATCAATTGGAATATAAATATTGCACTTACATTTCAGTGCATAGCATATAGAGCAGTATAAATAAGTCATTGTCTGTATGAAATTTTAGTTTGTGCTGACTTTGCTAGGCAAATATCTAGATGAGTTGCTATATCCCCTAGAAGACCTCTAAGTACCCCCATGGGTACATGTACCCCTAGTTGAGAACCACTGGTCTGGATGGACCATTGATCTGAACCAGTATAGCTGTTCGTAGGATATCAGCACTACTAGCGGAGGGGGAAAGAATAATGTTTATGTTAGAAGGGTGAAGAATCACCAGTAGTAGATGAATGTATTAAAGTGTGAGGTGCTATTACCTGATATGGAATAGCAATCTATGTAATACGGGGTATCTGAGATAGTTAAGAGAGTGTATTGACTCTGTTGGGTCCCATACTAATTAGTGTTTAAACTGCCTTACAGTTTGGTGGTAGGAATTCACAGGTTCCCCTCTGGCTTCCTTGTCGTCTGGAGAGTAAGAGGCACATTCAGGCTTATGGTGAATTGAACTTATCATTGTCAGTCTGTCATCTCACAAGCAGCAAAATAAAAGGTACAAAGAAATGCTGTCCCACAGCAGGGCTTAGCTTTCTCATTTCTTGTGCTGTAGGGAGATTAGGGTTTTCTCTACCTCTTTACTCTTGGTATTTTTCCTTGTTGTTTTTTAATTGCAATGCAATATGTTGCCTCCTCTCCTGTCTAGAGAATTGGCACACGGCACACCGGTGCTTTAAAAGCTGCTGCATTAATCACCTCACACAGGGTATGGTGGGAGAGCAAAGCCTTTGCTCTATCCCTCAGTAGATAGCTTTGCACTGGGCCAACCCCTGGTAGCTTGAGGAGTGGATTCCCAAAACCAGATTTCAGGTTGGTTTTCTCTCTTGCTTTTCCGCTTGAACTTGCATTGTTTGAAATGTTGACTATATTAATCTCAGCTACAATATAGTTGCTAATGTGGCATTGTTGGTAGGTACAACTGTAGAGTAGGTACAGTTGTTGGTAGGTGCAGCCTGTTTTGCAAACCTGTAAATAAATCCTCATTTACAGAGGTACCTGAAAAACAGGTAAACTATTGATTGCCACTGATTGTTCTAGGATGATGTCACTTTCAAAGGAATGCTGCTAGTTTCTGGTAACACAGCAAGTATGGGGGGTGACTAGCACCCGAAGGCGGAAAAGAAAACAAAATAAGTGTTCCGTTCTGGAAAGGCTGGGATATGAAGAGTTAATGAGCTGCCAATCTTAGTTGAAGAGGTCAGATTTTTCTACAAATTCCTGTTCGCTCTGCAGTTGAGTGGGAAGTTTAAGCATGTGGTACAAATACACTACAAATATGAAGCAAAATTCTCACTTTACACCGGCCCACTTATACTCCAGCCCAGTTTTAGATGCAGATGAACACCATGATTTAACTTGTTGAGGTCAATTTGAGGAGGGAGCTGGATCAGGGTAAAAGGCGATAATCTTCATCTAGAGTAGTAGAAAGGTCACGGTTAGTTACAACATGTCAGCTAACCTCGACCTCATCCTAATCATTTATCCGGGTCTAGACATACTCATAGGTCTCAGCCTGGGAGAGCACTTCAACACATGCTTAATTTTAAGCAGCTGTGTAATCTCACTGATTTCTGTGGAACTTCCCAGGTGTTGAAAATTGAGCTTGTGCTGACGTGCTCTGCTGGATCAGGGCCTGACTGCTGCAGTGATAAAATCTGCATTTGATTTGAGCAATTTCTAAGCCTTTGAAAATCACACTCATTCTCGCACAACTTTTTTCTCTTGTGAAGTCTGCAGCTAGGAGAGGCCAGGCTTCTGTGTATAGCTACGTTTAGTTGCACAGACAATAACATCAAATGATGCTTAGATGCCCAGTTCCCACTGAAAGCCAATAGGTGTTGGGTGCCGAACTGCCATTTGTACCTCTGAAAAATCTTCCCCTTAGTGAAGGTGGATAATAAATGATGAGGAATGGCCCCTGAAGAGCCATTCCTTCATTCACTCTGCTACTGTATCTGGAGTCTTTCATGCATCCATCTTATAAAGTTTTCAACATTTGAAAACCATGGTATGCGCTGTCTGTGTGACGTTTTTCCGTGTGAAGTACTGGGAGGTTGAGACCGCTTCAGCTTTTTGCACTAGATACATCAACCATTCTGTGTTCTGGAGAACTTTGTGCCGAGGGTGCATAAAGTTTTCCACGCATTCATCTGGATGTGTGGTGAGTTACTGCTTAGCACCAACAGTTCCCAGGAAAAGAGTTCCCTATCGCAGACTTTTAAAGATGCGCAGGAACAGGGATTACTCAGGCAAAGGACTGTGTGTTCCAGCAGTGTCTAATGAACTGTTTCCTTATCAAAAGCTTTCTTTCTTTAGGGGATAAGGCTAATTCCATAAAAAATTATGTCAAGCGAATGATTATGATTAAGCACTGAAAATTCAGGAGATGATCACGTTTGGGCCCTAATTCTGCAAAACTTAAGCATGTGCTCAACTTTCCCACTGTGAGTACTCTGAATGCCTTCGTTGGGACTGTTCATAGTGCTTAAATTTAAATGCGTGTTAGTCTTTGCAAGATCGAGACCTTAGCTTGCATGCACAACTTTAACTCTGTGTGTATGTATATATTACCATGTAGTTTTAATTATAGTCATATTGTAACTCCATTAAAATGCAATACTTATACAGCCTTATAAATATACATGTGCACTGTCATCTGGTATTGTGTGCACTATTCTGTATATACCAGAAAGCCATGAAATTCATTTTTATAAAAAGTACTCAGTAAACTATTTTTACATAGCATACCATAGGTCAAGTCTAAATAGTGAAAACTTGCTGGCTTATATAGGCTGACTGTTTTGAATCAGGTGAATTAGGTCTATCGTCAACTGCCTCAATCCTTGTGTTGTATCTAAGAAAGTCCACGCTGCTGATCATAAAGAAGTTGCCGGGTGTGCAGCTGTGAGAGAGAAGCAAAGTAATGTTGGGGCATTAGTATAGTACAATAAAAGTGTGAATATACAAGGATGAAATGACCATTGCAGGATGCTGCACATGTATCTAAGGTTGTAGAAAAAAATCACGATGATGATGATAATAATACCCAGCTTTTGTATATAACACTTTTCATCAGTCGATCTCAAAGCATTTTACAACGGAGGTAAGTATCGTTATCCCCACTTTACAGATGGTGAGACTGAGGCACAGAGAGGAGAAGTGACTTGCCCCAGATCATCTAGCATGTCAGTAGAAGTTCTGGGAATAGAGCCTAAGTCTCTATCCACTAGGCCACACTGCTTCCTATTTCTAATATACATTATTAGCATTACATGTACCTTTCATCTGAGGATCTCAAAGCACTTTCAAAGTATTAAAGGAAGCCTCACAAAAGGCCTCTGAGGGAGCTGATTATTATACTATCTAAGCTAGAGGTAGGTAGACTGATACACAAAGGCCTAGTCTTCACTTACCGGCTGGTCCGGCGGCACGCCATCGATGTTCTGGGATCGATTTATCGCGTCTGGTTAAGATGCGATAAATCGATCCCGGATCGATCCCGGAAGTGCTCACAGTCGGCGCCGGTACTTCAGCTCGCCGAGAGGAGTACGCGGCGTCGACGGGGGGAGACTTCCGGCCGCGTCTGGACCGCGGTAAGTCCGGACTAAGGTACTTCGAATTCAGCTACGTTATTAACGTAGCTGAATTTGCGTACCTTAGTCCGAAGTCCGGACTAAGTGGGGACCAGGCCTAAGTAACCTTAGTCCCCCTGGCCGCCGTTGGAATTGCGGGTTTTCCACAGTTCAGAAAATCAGACCTTGTATGACTAGCCCACAGCCAAATGAGTCAGTCGTGGAGCTGGTAGCAGAACCCAGGTGTCCTGATGTCCAGACAGCACTGCTAGTACATATTAGTTTGTTTCTGAAAATCTTTAATTTCTGAAAGCAGGCAAGGTTGGCATGCAATGTAAATTTCCCTGGTTTTTTTGAACGTAAGTACCTTGGATATGAAACAAGGACATAGCAGAGCAATTCTTCAGCCCTAACAACCTTTCCTGTGTCCGTGTGGTTGTTTCCTCTATAGGACTCTTGCAAACAGTGCACAAATTAAGAATGCTTGAAAAGCAGAAAAAGGAATCATTTTATAGTAGAGGAGGCTGCTTCTTTCCCCGGTGGGACAGGAAGCCCATCAACTAAACAGCTGCTCTGCTCTAAAAAAGACACACTCAAGGTTCTCCGGCCCTAGAAAAATGATGATGGTTTCTTATGGATGGAGCTGCTTTGAGGATGCTTGGATATTTAATTTTCCAATCAGTTGGTGAAACTAGAGGGAGAATAAAACCGTGAGTCACTTACTGTGGCTCTTGTCAAGTCTCACAGAGCTGAAGTGGAGCCATTGCACTCTTAGTTTGGGATTGGCTTCCACATCTTACAGTGGCTTTATTATTATGATACAGTAACTCCTCACTTAAAGTCGTCCCGGTTAACGGTGTTTTGTTGTTACGTTGCTGATCAATTAGGGAACATGCTCGTTTAAAGTTGTGCAATGCTTCCTTCTAACGTTGTTTGGCAGCCGCGTGCTTTGTCCCCTGCTTGCAGGAAGAGCAGCCCGTTGCAGCTAGCTGGTGGGGGCTTGGAACCAGGGTGGACCGGCAGCCCCCCATCAGCTCCCCCATCAGCTCCCCACTCCCCTAAGTTCCCTGTGCAGCAGCTGTCTGCAGTTCAGCTGTGTCCCTCCCCCCACTGCCATGTGCTGCTCCTGCCCTCTGCCTTGGAGCTGCTCCCAGAAACTCCTGCTTGCTGTGCGGGGGAGGAAGGAAAGGAAGAGGGAGGCTAATGTCAGGGTGTCTCCCTCCCCTCTGGTCCTGCACCTCACTTACCCCATCTTCCATAGAGCAGGGGGGACACACCAGGGTTCAGGACGGAGGGAGCTTGCAGCAGCTGCGGTCTCAGCAAGCTGATCTAATTAACAAAGCAGTGTACTTAAGGGAAATGCACACATCTCCCTCCATTCCTGCTGCCTTGTAGAGTGAGAGTTAAGCCTTGAGGGCTCAGCCAATTGCTAGTTCATCATTTAGCAGTAAGGGAAATATCCCACCCTCTGACTCCTCCACCTCAACCAAGCTTCACAATCATCATCACTGTGACCAGTATTAAATTGCCAAAAAATCTTACCGCGTTATAGGTTAGGGTTACCATATTTGCACAATCAAAAAAGAGGACACGGGGGGGGGAGGGGCAGGAGCCCCGCTCTTGCCCTGCCCCTTCCCTGACCCGCCCCCATCCACTCCCTCCCACTTCCCAGCCCCTGACTGCCCCCCTCAGAATCCCCAACCCCTCCTGCTCCTTGTCCTCTGACTGCCCCCTCCTGGGACCCCTGCCACTAACAGCCCTCTACAGGGCAGGGCGAGGAGCTGGCCGGGGTCCCCCCCCAGCCGATAAACTTTATGTGCCCACTCGCGCGGCCCTGAGCCGCTCTCCCCCACCGCTGCCGGGGTCTGGAGCCCTGTGCCTCTCGCTCCAGCAGCTCCTTCCCCGTGGGGCAGCGGGATGTGCCGCATGTGCCCTGGGGGAGGGGCAGCAGCCACGGCGCGGCCAGCACCTGCAAAACAGCTTTTTTTTTTTTTTTTTACCCGATATCCCCCCTTCTCCCTCCCCCCGCGTCCCGATATTTCCCGTCAGTGATCTGGTCACCCTACCCTTACCTGCCGCATCCACAGGTTCGGCCGATCGCGGCTCCCACTGGCCGCGGTTCGCTGCTCCAGGCCAACGGGGGCTGTGGGAAGGGCGGCCAGCACATCCCTCGGCCCACACCACTTCCCGCAGCCTCCGTTGGCCTGGAGCGGCGGTGGTTTGAGAACCACTGTATAGGGTTTTTAAAACTTGGTAGCAGGGGTATTTAAGTAGTTGCATATTCCTAGCTAGTTTACTGGGCAGGGAAACTGTGTTGGAACTGGACTGGAAGCTGTTTAAATATGGTTGACATCTGCATGATTTGGAGTCCAGTGTAAAGAGGGATTTAGACAAATTTCCTCTGAGAGGAGCCTGCATAGCTCCTACCCAGCCAGTTGGGCGCCCAAATGGTGACTGGATCAAAGAATGATCCTGGTTTAAACCTTCTGGGTCTGTTTAATCATTATATTTGACCTAGTTTTTTAATTCTGAATAATTAATGTATAGATGCATGAATAAGTGTTCAGGATGTGTCTGCTACAGGTGTTTGCTTCACTTTCTGAAATTAGAGCACAAGAAAATTACGTACCTGTGTATTTTTATTTTTTTTAAAAATTGTCCATGTGCACAAAACGCAGAAGAGAATTCTTAGCACACAACTCCATTAATATTCCCATTTAAGAAGTCACACCTTGCAGGTGCTTTCCGTGTTTTGTTTTGTTTTCCAACTTACTATTGCAGTGATAGGGGAATTTTGTAAAATATAACAGACAATCGCATAATAACATGGCTGCTGACTTATAGAGCTGTAGAGGGATTTTTACTGGTCTGGAAGTAGAAATGGAGTGGACCATCTGGGCAAACCATTATATATGGGGATCCTTTTGGTTGGGTGACTTCTCTGTATATTTTAGGGAGCTTGTCTGACTCTTCTGTGTATTTCCACTGCAGACATCTATCTCCAGGGATTGTTTTCTGGAAGAACATGCCAACCTGGCCTGCCTGAGTATCTGCAGTTGTGTTCTGCTGCCCATCACTATGGTATCTGAGTGCCTCCCATACAAAACAGATTGGCAATAGTGGACTTTTCGTGGAGTATCTGGTGCTTCTGTTTCTTCAGGTTATTGGGATGGAGCTATTTCTTTTAATCAGGAGGAGAGTGGTTGGTACTGTAACTGTCAATAAGGTCGGGCAGCGTTTCTTAAAGGTGATCCTTTACTCCCCTCTGGAAGTTCATTCCACAGCCAGATCCCCTACAGTGACAATGCTTTGGTTCCAGTTCTCATGTGTTTCTCCCCCACCCCCCTCAGCTTTGTGATCTGTGTATTTTTGAGCAGCATTATTGTCTTAGTGGTTCAGAGAAGGAGACACTGTCTCCAACGATGCAGGGGCCTGATACATCGGTTGTTTTAAAGATTGTTACAGCCTTAAGCAGGGGTGAAAGTAAGCCGGTACGGCGTACCGGTAAAAAGTGGCCGCTAGTACCGGCCTGTACCCCGCTGACTTTAAAACGCTGCCGCGGCACAGGACCCTGCTTAGGACGGAAGAATCCCATACACTGCTACAGGGACCAACTACCTAGGCAGCAGTTCTGCAGAAAAGGACCTGGGGATTACAGTGGATGCGAAGCTGGATATGAGTCGGCAGTGTGCCCTTGTTGCCAAGAAGGTTATTGGGCAGCATTAGTAGCAGCGTTGCCAGCAGATTGAGGGAAGTGATTATTCCCCTCTATTCGGCACTGGTGAGGCCACACCTGGAGTATTGCATCCAGTTTTGGGGCCCCCACTACAGAAAGGATGTGGACAAATTGGAGAGAGTCCAGCGGAGGGCAACGAAAATGATTAGGGGGCTGGGGCACATGACTTATGAGGAGAGGCTGAGGGAACTGGGGTTATTTAGTCTGCAGAAGAGAAGAGTGAGGGGGGATTTGATAGCAGCCTTCAACTACCTGAAGGGGGGTTCCAAAGAGGATGGAGCTCGGCTGTTCTTAGTGGTGGCAGATGACAGAACAAGAAGTAATGGTCTCAAGTTGCAGTGGGGCTTGGAGCTTTCCTCAGCCTTAACGTTGCTGTCCCTTTTGCCCTCCTCCCGGGGGTGGGGTGGGGTGAGGGGAAGGAGCAGCTGCCCCGGGCCGGCAATCTAAAAGGGCCCAGGGCAGCCTGCGGATGGGCTGGCTGGGGGAACGTTGACACCCCCCCCCCTTTCCACCCGAGGCCTCGCCCCTTCCAGGGGCTGGAGCCGGCCTCCGTACTGGTAAGTCTTTGCCGTTACTTTCACTCCTGGCCTTAAGTTGATAGCAGTTTCTTATAAGGTCCAACGCTTCCTGGTTTGGGCCATGTTGGCATTACCTTCCTGTGCTGACCTAAATCATTATTGGGGTAGAGAGAAATTTTTTAAATGAATGCCAACTTTACATTAACCCGGGAAATAGGTTAGGATTTGCTGTGCAAAATGACATGGAACATGAATAGGAGGGAAAGGCATTCACTTGGGAGTTTGTTTTGAACAACTAAAAAGATAGTAGTCCAAAGTCTAAGTCAAAATTAACTAATAGTTTTTATTTTAATGGAAGGCTTAAAATACCGTGCATTATGTGACCGATATATTGGTGGCCATTCAAAACTTAACATTTGTTTCCTTACATAAATCAATAGTTTCCTTGGTAATTGTAGTATCCCTTGTAGGGGCAAGTATGGGAGATACTGCAGAAAGCGTATCTATTTATCTAAGGAAAACTCAGCAAATTTTTAAACAGCTATAAGAAAATGGCTGCGCTCAGAACTGTACTGCCTATTAAGAGGAATGGTCTCTCTGTGTGTGGTTTATATGGTATTGTAAAGGTACCAACCATAGTCTTAGGTTGTTAGCTTTATGGGGTGAATATGATCAATTACTGGAAAAAGCCCTGAGGATTAGGAAGGTTTGATCTGAGGGCACTATGTGGCTATTATATAAAGTATTGATTTGTAATTTATCGTGAAAATATTAGCAGGGAGAATCTGACATACAGCGAACATTGTTTGCCTATAGCAGCAGTTCTCAATTGGGGATCCAGGGAGCCTAGCTAATCCCTCCCTGCACTCCCCTCTGCCTGCACACAGCCCCTAGCTACCCCCTCCTTGCACCTGAACTCCCCTCTGCCTTCACACAGCCCCTAGCTACACCCTCCTTGCACCCTGAGCTCCCCTCTGCCTGCACACAGCCCCTAGCTTCCCCCTTCCTGCACCCTGAACAGTTTTCAAACTTTTTGAGTTGAAGGCCCCTCCACCCTTGAGTTATAATTTTTGGTCTCTCGCCCCCCAACCAGACAGGCTGGGTGGCCTGCTGGGCAAGTCAGGGAGTGGAGGTGGTGCTCGCTCCCTGAACTTCACCATGCGGAGCCAGCCCAAGCCCCCCCAGACCCTGCCCCCTCAATAGAAGTCAAACTACACCTATGGAGGGCCCCCCCGCCCAGTGTTCAAGCCCCGAGGGCCCCCCCCACCAGGCCCTGGAGTTTGTTTTGAGTTTGAAAAAGGTTGAGAACCCCTGGCCTATGGCATTCTAAATGTGATTGGTAGGGTAAGGTGATCAGCAGGATGGATTTTAGAGGCCAGACAGCGTTGAGGGTGAATTTGGAGAGCCCCGAATAGACAAGGAACACCAGTAGTAAACTGAAGATGCCCAGACTATGTAACGAGAAAGAAAAAAAGATGTAGAGAATGGAAGGGCAGTGGGGATGGGGTGGAGCAGTGGAATTGATGCCAAAGACCCATAGTCACTGAGATGATGGCTAGGTACCTAGAACCTGATCCTCACCATAGTGAAGCCAGAGGGAATTCTTCCATTAACTTCAATGAGTGGTGGTCACAAGGAAATCTATAAAGAAGAAATATCTATAGGACCATGTTTTCATGTTGACAATAGGAGCTGCTCAGGGAGCTGATGGTTCTGAGCACTTTTGAAATGTGGCCATTTCAGTGGGATTTTTAAAAGCGCCCGCGTGAGATAGGTGCACAATTCCCATTGCTTTCAATAGAACTTTTGTGCCTAAATTGCTTGAATGCTTTTGAAAATCCCACCCAGGAACTAAATGTGAGCTGAGCTCTTGTGAAAATCTGGTCTGTATTGTATTATCTTCACCGGCTGGTGTCAGGGAATGCTGAGGGTTTTGTGGGTATAGTTGTGAGTATATTCTGATATTTCTTCTTTTCCCGCAAAAGCCAAGGTTGATTCCACCTTCTTTTCCATTGTTCTGCCAAAACCCCATCAGATTATAGGCTGTATTGGCAGAAACAAAAGAAACTTTGTAAAGGGAGGAATTTAATTCCATTGCTTGCCTGATTCAAGGACTTGTTGATTCATGTGCTATGGTGTCAGGTTTTGCTTAACAATTAGTTGATGCATCAGTACTTAGTGCTTCACTGAAAGATCTCAAAACATGAAAATGAGACGACACGCTCCTAAATCTTATTGGTTTGTTATTTGGACAGCTCATGTCTGTTTCTCGCCTTCTGATTCTTCTTCGCCTGGCACGTGGCTATCCTCAAACCTGGTTGCTTTACTGTATGATTCTGCCATTGATAATATACTTGAGGCTTACTATAAATCCTGAAATTGGGGTCATCACAATGGGTTAAGAAAAGTTTCCAAAATTATTTTCTAAGGATCTCTGAATGGAGCTGCTATCCAAACTCTACACTTTTGGGTTTATAGCCTTGTGAGCTCTGAGAATAGAAAAAAATTCTAATTCTGGTTATAAGAAGGCAGAGTAGTGGGTAGTGAAAGATTAACCAGTTTAGATAAGAACAAAACTTTCATCCAAAAAGGAGTGTTTAGAGTAGGAGACTGTGGTACTTAATCAGAACTCCTGGGATCTGTTGATGCCTCTGCCACTGATCTGTTTCTGTGGCAAGTCATTTTTAGCCTTTCTTGTTCTCAGTTTATCCATCTCTAAAATGGGAATAAGAATAGTTCTCACCTACCTACCAATGGCTTTGTGAGGCTATGTTGTTTGTAAATGGCCTGGAGATAATTGGATGAAAGATGATGTATGCATTAAGTGTAAAGTATTATTAAAACTGTAACCAAGCCCAAACTGAACCTTTTTTTGTAGTTAGAAAAACTTTCACTTTAAAAACAAAAATTGAAACTATGTTTAACTTCCACATTTCCTGGTTTCCTCTGGCATCAGAAACTAAATATACTAGACGTTTCACTGGAAAGTATGATCTTGCAAGATTCCCAACCCAATTTTTGTAGACCAGCTTGGAGAAGGTTCGGTTTGGACAGAATGTCCTGCGTTCAAGTCATTGGACTGGTCCTGGGAAAGAAGAAATACCTTGCAGCTTTTAAAATGTGGCTGTGTGAGCTGGAGTTAATAAAAACGCTTCTAAAAGTGAAGCCCTCATTTGAGAGATGGATGTAAATATTTATTTGAATGGTTAGGTCTGTCACTAGTTTTTCTTGTTTGTTTGTCAAAAAAAAAAAAAAAGAAAAAGTAAAACTACAGAGCAATTACTGGATATGTAATGAAAAAAGACTCCATAAAACAGGCACAGGGAAATTAGTCAAGTCCTGTATTGATTTTATTTTTAGCAGCTAATTACTGTAAATCAGCTTGGCAGCGAATTGCATAATTCACTAGGAAACCAAATTGGAAAGGGTCTGTAACCCAAAAACAACTGTTTCCTTATACGAACATTTCAAACGGCACTGACAACTGAAGGCAGATCTGCCATTCGTGATGCTGATGCATTATGAAATGTTGCTGCATGTGTTAGAAATGAGAGGATGCTGCTCCCTGAATATCACAGCTCTGGAACACCACAGAAACAGAGAGAAGATTTATGATATTGCATTCACATTCTGTCCTAGCTCATTGGGAGAGCTCACAATCTAACAATTGCGGAGGCGGAGAATGCTAGCCTTTTCAAGGAAGAAATCATAAGGTTGACGTGATTTAAGTGCCCATTCACTGATTCTCCTCCCCCCTCCCCTTTTTAAAAAAAAAAATGTTGTTACTTTTATTTGTTTTAAATGTGAGATTGCAGATCTGGTGCATTTCCCCTCCTTCTCCTTTCTCTGTCATTTTGTCTGTGGTGCTCACAGTAGCTAGTCAACAGCAGTTGATGATTGATGTCAAGGCTGGGAGCAAACAGCTGCTGATTTGATTATTACTGTTTTATCTCCTAACCTTTGGAGCATTATGGGAATATTTATTCACCTAGTCACGCTTAATGGCATTTGGTGCGGTGTTTCCACAGGAACAATGAAGGAATGGTATTATACAGAGATAGTTCAGAAATTCACATTCTTGTTCATGTATTTATTTAAAGATATGAGAAGAAGTGAAGTACAGGGTTTTGGCAATATGGAAGGATGTGAATTTTGGCTATGCCTTTTTCTCTTTGGGAGCAACTACAGGCATTGATGAGTAGATAGAGAGAGATGCATTATGTTAATCAAGTAATTGTACTATGTTGCCGTAAAGAGGATCGCTTCATTATAAAATTCTTGTTTTAATACTGTCATTATAGCAGACGTATAGCATATGAACTAATTTGCATGCAGATAAGGAAGCCCTGACAGCTTGGTAGCATAATTACTCCATAGCATACAGTACATTACTAGTAGGGGCTGAACCTTTTACTGGAGGTGTGCTCATGGGACTAATTACATTGGCTTTGTTAAATTTAAAAATGATATGCAAGCCGGCAATAGTCATTTCTATGATGCTCTGTTATTTTATGTTCAGTAACTTATGGAAGATCTGAGCTTCTGCAGCCATTTTAAGCCATGCAAATACAAAGATGTCAGCACCTCTTGACACAGCCAGAGTAGCAGACTTTTATTTAACCAAGTAATCTGCATTAGGAATTTGTGTGAACAAGATGTGATCACCTTTAATGGTAAACCAAGTCATCCAATCACAGGTTAACAAAAAGGAAGTAGGGAAAAAAGCGGGGGGAGGAGGGGTTTGAAATAAGGTTTTAAAAATTGTGATATTGTGATTCTAGTAGTGGGTGAGAGAGGGGTTTCAGTGCGTGAACAAGACGGTAGTTACATTATCTTTTTCTCTTAGTATCTGATAAGAGTAGATGCCAAACTTTAAAACAGTTTCATTCTTAGAATGGATTCCCCCCACCCTCCCATCTGCATTGCTTTTTTCTTACCATGTCTGTGTTCTGCTGATTGATTGGTGTCCACTTAGTTCCAGATATATTTTTGCTATAGGAGTTTCTTCTTGCTTTACATGAGTCTGCACTTAAAAAAATAAACAAAAGTATAGAGAATCCTTTATGTATTGGGAGGTGTATGTTTATTTCATCAACAATAATAATATATTGTAAACGGTAAACAACTTGCTTATTTATGTATTTATTTTCCTACAGAAATCAAATCAGTAGCATGGCATATGTTCAGGAGATGGAGTTAGAATTTGTGAATGATTGCGCTTATCATGTAAGCTTGAAGCTGACATACATTATAGATTGATTTTAATTTCAGTAACTTTAAATATATATTGCTAATCCCCTGAGGAGTTAGACAAATGGGGAGCCAAGCAGCAACTGTATGTATTTTTCTGAACTGTCACATGGTAGGGGAAGCGGTATGCAGTTATGAACTGAAAAGAGCTGGGAGGGTTCTATGGTATTCCAGGGTCACAGCCCTTCAGAACTGCTGCTTGTTAAAGGTAGTCTGAAAGGAACATTGTTTGGTTTGTGCCTGTTGGGCTGACAGGTGGTTAAGGTTTCTCCAAGGGCTCTTTGTGATTGATTGCAGATGGCTGGGAAAGACAGAAAGGAACACATGCCTTTCTCACACTGAGTAGCCCTATTGAAGGAAATGGGATTCTACTCACTGTAAGCGAGGGTGGTAGAATCCACCCCGTAGCTAACAGTTTGAACTTGTAGGTGAAATCCTGGTTTCCCTGAAGTCAAGGGAGTTTTGCCCTTGACATCAGCAGGGCCAAGATTTCATTCCTAAACTTCACTCTGCTGTACTGGTTAATGTATTTTCATCTATTTTCAATTCCATTAAAAGTTTCTTTACTAACGCTGAAGAAGATCGGGTTTGTATTCACATATGTGACGTCTCAGGTCCCAGCATGTAACTGTGCTCCTAGAAAGCATTCTGTTTGGTATTGCTAGGGGACAGCTGTCTGGAACTGAATCTGATCCATTTATCTTGTCATCTCTCCCAGTTAGTCAGTTTCATCCCTATGTGAAAGGCTGTGTGGTGTTCCCTGTCTTTGTACATTAATTGTTTGCAGGGTATACGCTACAGAGTCTTTGTATTTATTTCATAATGCCCAGGAGTGTACAAATATTCGCTTACACTTCTTTCTGTTGCATTAAATGTTGACTCATGTAGTTTGTTTTGACAGATTCCAAGCTCATCTGAGTCAGTTGCTTGCATTTCCCTAATCTGGGGAAAGGTATGCAAGATTAATAATCTGTTGGCCGTGCTGTCAATTTAGTTTACTTATTTTATGGGATGAATATGATCGTGAAGTTTGAGAATGGTTTGTTAAGCTTATCAAAATCTGCTATGTATTTTTAATGGTAACTAGAGCTGGTCGAAGTTTTGCAGTTGAAACTTTTTTCTGACCCCACCAAAAAAGGCCATTTTACACCCTTTCTTTTCCTTTTCCCCCTTTTTACCACTGAAGAAAGGAAATTAAAAAAAAAAAAAATAGAGGGAGAACAAGGAAGAAAATATAGGGAGGAAAAAGAGGCGGAACAAGTTCCAAAACTTGAAAAAAAAAATAAAACCTTTTATTTTTAGATTTTTGTTTTTCTCCTCAAAGGTCAGAAAGCTTCAAGGAAAACTACATTTTTTTCACAAAACATACTCACTGGTTTTCAACCAGCTCTAATGGTAACTAACAGCTCAGGTTTGGTTTGGTTTTGGACAGCTCAGGTTTGGTGCTGAACTTCAGTAGGGTGACCAGATAGCAAGTGTGAAAAATTGGGACAGTTTTTTTCCGAGTGTGAGTGAGGGGTATAGTTACGTATATAAGACAAAGCCCCTAATACTGGGACATCTAGTCACCCTAAACTTGAGGCACCTTAAAGAGGCCTGATTTTCAGAGGGCAGGAAGGAGCACAGCTCTTTTGAAAATCAGATGCCTTTATGGCATCTCAAATTGGGCACCCAAACCAATTAGTCACTTTTAAAAATCTTGGCCGTCATTTTTGTTGTATTAACTTTATGGGCAAGAATGAACTTCTGGGTATCCTGTTGAGGGCACGAATCCTAATTGGATTCTCTAGATGTACTACAATAAAAATAGATGCAGGTTTCAGAATGTAGTAAATGTGCCAAAATATACTTTAGATTTACCAATTGTAAATACAGTATGAAGTCCTATAGAGCTGCTATAGTGCATCAAGCATTTTAAAATATATAATTAACAGGCTAGTAATATTTTGTAAGAAGTCTTACATGCATATTTATTCAGTTATGAACATGGTGCCTAATTTCATGTGGCTTTTTTCCCCACAGTTGTTTTCCTTTAATTTTGCCCTTTCCCATCTCTTCCACTCTGCCTCTCCACCCCCTCCAGGACCATGAATTGAGGGTGGGATTTAGCAGGTGTTCTTCGAAGCATTCCTTTAATGTTTGATCATCTTGTCTCTGGATAGCACCTACCCAGTCCCCCCTAAAGTCTCAGACGGTGCCAGGCTTCCTTCTCCCCCACCTCCTTCCGGGCTCTTGGTTATCAAACTAATGCCAATGAAGTACCAAAGTGATGAATGTAATGTACTGTATGAGTTTTGACACATTGGCCTATGCTTCATTATCAACTCTGGTGCTTACAGTGGTTGCTATAATTTATAAGCAATAGATAACAGAGCCTTGAAGGGCTGGGCTGATGTATTCATATTCCACCCAACTGCTCCTCATTTGTGTATTTATGGAAGCTAAACTACGGTAGCGATGTCTTGTTTATTTCCACTGAGCTGGAGAGAATAAACGTTCTGAGGGAAAAGCGCCAGGTATGCTTGTAATTTCACAAAGGTAATTATGTATTATCCAGCCTGCTTTCTCTCAGGGAGATGCTTGAGGAGAGGAGCCTAGGGCAGGAGAAGATTTGAACAAGACCTTAATAAAAGCTGCTGGTGCCTGGAAGATGATGACACAACTTTAGTGCTCTGCTGTCCCATGATGCACTCCCTATGCTTCTGGGCTTCAGCTGTAATTGAAACGAGTGAGCCATGTAAAAGAGCCCTCATTTATGTTACACAAAATCAGCAATGTGCCATCTGAAAAGCCCTGCAGCTCAGGGCAGGTAGAGGAGAGCTATATATGGGAAGCAAGAGGGGTACCTGCACTTACAACGAGGCTAAACTTCCTGAAGGAGAGTCTCTTTAAAGAGTACGTTTTTTTTGTCTGTGTGGTTTTTGCCATGATGTGCATAATGTGTGAGCATTCTACAATGCAGTCAACACCTAAGTTTGTTAACCCACCACAGCTAGATACATGATGTGTTCTGCTGTTTAATCCTCGTAGATAGCAAAGACGTTTTCAGCATACAAATCAGGTTAGCTTTCAGAGATGTGGATAACTCAGATTACATATAGCAGCCTGGGCAGAGAAATCGAATCCTCTTGTGTTCTCTGGCAAACTTTGATTTGCAGAAGTCTACTTTTTCTCTCCCTTCATGTGTGTATAAGTAGAGGAAAATAAACCACTAATAAATTATATTCCTAATAATATCGAAGCATCTAGATGCCTCAGTGATGTGAGTTCTAGAAACCACCAAGATCGGTATGTTAGGAACCTTATCTATCTCAGGTGAGGCATCTGCTGAAGGTCCTGCAGGCCCTAACCCTGTGTTGTGAGTGATGTAAGGTTCTTTTCTCCCAAAAGTATGTAAAACAAGTGGCACATTCAGTCTGCAGCAAAAAGCTGCGTAGGTTCTACACTGCTCTGAGCGTTTGGGGGAAAAACTGGTTCTTTCATTTGGACAATTTACTGATTCCAAGGAGAGTTAAAAACAAAAAACCTGCACGGAAACCAAACAAAAACAAACCGAACACACCCCCACCCTCCCAACTGAGGCCATTGGCTTTCAGAATTTATGTGGATCACAGGGTAAGGAATCTAAAATGTGGATCTGAACTTCCCTTCGAATTTCTGGTCACTGTAGAGCCTTTTCACAACTATATGGGGGCAGTGCTCACTGCTCCATTGTGAAGGCTGAAGCTAGCTTCCTAGAGCCTGATTTTTCAAACATGACCCCCCTTAAATTCTCCAAAAAGAAGCCAGTTCCTTGGAATTTCAGGTGCAACATCTAATCCAGGGGTTCTCAAACTTCATTGCACCGCAACCCCCTTCTGACAACAAAAATTACTACGTGACCCCAGGAGGAGGGGGACTGAAGCCTGAGCCCACACAAGCTCTGCTGCCCTGGGGGTGCCAAATCTGTAGACCAAGGGCTTCAGCCCCAGGCAGGGGACCTATAATCTGAGCTCCTCTGCCCAGGGCTAAAGCCCTGAGGGCTAGGCTTTGGCCCCAAGCGGTGGGGCTTGGGCTTCAGCCCTGGACCCCAGTAAGTCTAAAGCCAACCATGGCAACCACATTAAAATGGGGTCGCGACTCACTTTGGGCTCCCGACCCACAGTTTGAGAACCGCTGATCTAATCCCAAGGTAGAAAGGAAAAAAGCAGAGTTTTAAATTCTGGCAGTGTGAGTGAGGGTGGGAGGTTGAGTTAGCTGTAAATGTCCATATGGTTGATTTTAACCATTTTCTAATGGTTTTGGTTCATCCTGTTTCCCACATGCCTTGGCTTATGAACTCCAAATTTGGGCCATTATCTACCAAATACATAACTGGCAGAAAAGGCTCTGTCTCCCAATACCTCGGGCCAGGGAGTAGCAAAGCGCTCCACAGAAATGTATGTGCTTTAAAACTGTAGAATACAGTCATTTGAGTTTTTTTAATTCTCTCCTCCCCCTTCCCGCCTGCCCCCACCAGCTTTTGTCCACTGGCTGCGTTCATACACAGCTGTTTCCAAGGGTATATGGAATGCCATTTAAAATTAGTTTGTTTAAATATAGACTTCTTTACTGCTGATGCTAGACTGTGTTGCTCTCTCTGCTGCTACGAGAAGGAGCCAGATGTGAGGAGGATTAAAGTGTGTGTGTGGCGGGGAGGGGGGGCGGGGCATAGGTAGAGTGAAAGGGATGGGTACTGGAGATAGGGAACTGAGTCCTATTGAAGTGTGTCAGGCTCTGTGGAGTGGATAAAATCTACAAGACAACATAGAGGGCCTCAAGTTCTGTCAGAGCAGAGTCCGTTCTGGTGCACTTTTTACACCAGAATGATATTAACATCTGGTGCTCATTTTTATTTTAAGAAAAGGCATGGGAAGAATCCCTGAACTAGCTCTTTGCTTAAACCAAAAAGCTGCAAGTGTGTTTCGTTGGAGACCAGCTGACAACCGGTCTCCATATTTTCATCTTTAGCAAAATTCTACACCTTACAAATATTTCAAACTTTAACCTGTGGTGTGTGACTCACTGTGAAATCCTGCATGTATAAATTACCACATGCCATAGTTAGTGCAGCTTTTAAAAAAAACAGCCTTGCAAGGTCTGCCTTCGCTTACGTAAACCCACCATGAACTGTAATCAACACATTTCTTAACTCTAAACAGATGAATCATTACAATTTGATGTATTATTTTTTACTACTCTACCAGCACATCATTCTGTGGTAAAACTTGTAGACCTTTGACATAACACACTTTATGCTCCTTTATCAATTCCTATTACACAATTAGGATGTTGTTAACTTTCATTACTTTATTGTGAGTTTCACAATATTTGGTGTTTTTCTGTATTTGGTGAGTTTCTATTCTTCATGGTTAGAGAGAAAAGGTTGAAAATGTGACCCAAGTATATTCTAGCACGGGGCGGGCAAACTTTTTGGCCTGAGGGCCACATCGAGTTTCCAAAATTGTGTGGAGGGCTGGTTAGGGGAGGTTATGCCTCCCCAAACAGCCAGGCATGTCCTGGCCCTCACCCCCTATCTGATGCCCCCTGCTTCTTGCCCCCTGACGGCCCCCCTGGGACCCCTGCCCCATCCACCCCTCCCTGTCCCCTAACCGCCCCATCCAACCTCCCTCTCCTTCCTGACTGTTCCTCTTCCCCCTCCCCCCCGGACCTCTGCCCCCATTCAACCCCCATGTTCCCCACCCTCTAACCGCCCCAACCCCTATCCACACCCCTGCCCTCTATCCACCACCACCACCACCCACTCCCTGCCCCCTTACCGCGCTGGCTGGAGCACCGGTGGCTGGCGGCACTACAGCCACGCACCGCGCAGCACAGAGACCGGGTCAGGCCGAGCTCTGCAGCTGCGCTGCCCCAGGAACTTGCAGCCCCACTGCCCAGAGCACTGCGTCGGCGGTGGGATGAGCTGAGGCTGTGGGGGAGGGGGAATATCAGGGGGAAGGGTGGGGGCAGCCTCCCAGGCCAGGAGCTCAGGGGCCAGGCAGGAGGGTCCAGTGGGCCTGATGTGGCCCGCGGGCCGTAGTTTGCCCACCTCTGCTCTAGAGGTTAAAACAGAAGTACCATTGAAATTGTGATTAGCTTAAAAACTTTTTTTTAAAAGAACATCTCAGGATTTGGGGAGGCGGGGGAGGAGAGCTGTCTCAATGCTTAGGCTTGGCAACACTGCAACTGGGCCAGATTGACGCACCGAAATAAGAAGATCCCTCAGCATTTTGGTTCCCTTAACAATTTGTCCATAAGCAGATGCTGGGCACTGTTGGAAATCTGGCCCTTGGCTTACATTTAAATAGCTAAGGAAGTTCTTTGGAAAATGTGGCCCTTTAATAAACAATACATCAAATGAATATTTGACAAACAACGTATTTTCAGTTGTGCAGTAACTGGGTATAGTTTAAGGTTTGGTGAGTGGTCTGATCCAAGAAGGAGAGAGTGCGTGCTGAAAGGTTGAGAAAACAGTTATTTAAAATCTCCCATGGTTAGCAAACAAACAAAAACAACTCTCACATTTGATCCCTTGTAGCCTGTTATGGATTTATATTGGCCCAATTTAATTACCTTTTTTTTCTCCTTTTCTCTTTTGTAAATTCAAATAATCTCAAAATTTGTAGCTGCAGCCTCAAGACAGAACAGACACACAAGGTAAAAAACATATGAAATAGTATCTTAAAACAGCCCTTAGATATTTTTCAGCACTTGAGTATTATTGGGCGTCTTCTCCCAACCACACCCCCAAATCCCATTGACAACAGTGGAAATTACACAAATCGGGGGTGGGGGGAAGGAAGGGAGACAAGGGGAATAGACCACTAAGTCATTTATTTGTCCTCGAGGGACAAGGTATATTTTGCCATGTGACAAGCAAGAGTCACAGCTGGCATCATTAACTGGGAACCCTCTCTGCTGAGTGACATTGATGCGGGCTGCAGAAAATGTTTGCTTGTGTTTGTGATAATAGATTTTCACTAACTAGAAAAGCATATCACAAAGTTAGATGCTTAAACGTCTGTTTTTGAAGTATAAATTCATATCTGAGCATTTTATGCTGTGTGTAGTAAAATCCTGAACCTAGATTAGATCTTTGCTGATTGTATTAATTATATACTAAGAGCCCAATTCTTCCAGCCTTACTCCCGTTGAGTACTACTATACTCCAGGAGAGACTGAATCAATTATCCAGGTTGGACAAATTCACTTAAAGTCTGAATTTACACAAGATCTCAAGGGAAGATCCAGTTTCAAGTCTTTTAAATAATAAATGAGAATCCCATTAAGCAACAAAGAGGAGGTATGATCCAGGAAATCAACTCCCATTCTCTGAATAATGGTTATGTAACTTCTGATAGAGGAGAGAGGAGAATTGATGGATTTAAGGTAGTGATGGCTCTCTCTCCGAATTGCCCCTTCCACAATCCTGAATCGGTGGGGGTTGGATAAAATGAAACCCAAATCACTCCTGGTTTTTTCCTTCTCTCTGTATAATTAAAATTCTAAACATGGCTCCCTTAAAAAAAAAAAAAACTTAGAAAACAATTAAGTTAATTAGTGAATAAATTTCAAAGTACAGGATTAAATATATGTATGTGGAATGTGTCAACCTAGCTCAGAGAGAATCACTATATTAGTAGTAGTACTATCTGTAATACCAGAGCACCTAGGGGCCCAGTCATGGAGCAGTACCCCATTGTTGTAGGCGCTATAGAATCACAGAACCATAAGATGGTCTCTGCACCAAGGAGCTTACAATCTAGAGTGTTAAAAATAAATAAATAAGAGCTACAGTGTGTAAAAGGCACTGCTTAGTATCTGAATAACAAATGTCAGTTCAAAACATTTTCTGAGACTATCAGCAAAGTTTTTTCCCCCCTCTATCTACATCTATTTTTTCCAGAGCACATGTTTAGAGGCATTAATAATTGTGTTTTCCTCTTCACCTCTAAAAGCTGCCTAATTTGGCTTAACAGTCAGAGTGAAAAATAATAATTAATGTGACTCATCCATCTAGAAAGTGTAACACATAACACAAACTGAACTGAAATAATGGCAAGAGAAATCCTGTAGATAATGTTTTATAGTATAATTTCCTGCGGAGGAATGAAGTGATCTGAATGAGGAGGATGCCAGTTAATCAGCTGGATTTAGAATTTCTTTCAATATTCTTCAGTTCTTTCTTTTTGTATTTTACTAGTTTCAATGGTAATTGCTACAAATATATGCAATAATGGATTATTCCTGCACAAGGCTGTACTTTATTTTACAGGCAAATTGCTGATGTCATCAATGGTGGAAGTGTGGCTTAGCTGGTTTGTGATCTGCAGTATTGTCCCAAGAGCCTGTTTAGCCGATATATTTTACTGCGTGGTCATCTGTTGTTTAGCGGTGGGTTTTTGCTCCTGTAGTAAAGGCTGAGTCAGCAGTTCTATTATAAATTCCTTTTCTTGTGAATCTGTCACTGTGGAGTGCCTTGAACCCACTTCTCACAACAATAACTGCAGAGTCATGGGACTTAGGAGACTCACGTTTAATTCCCTGCTCCTTCACAAACTTCCTGTGTGACTTTGGGTTTAGACCAGGGGTCGGCAACCTTTCAGAAATGGTGTGCCGAGTCTTCATTTATTCACTCTAACTTAAGGTTTCGCGTACCAGTAATATATTTTAACGTTTTTAGAAGGTCTCTTTCTATAAGTCTATAATCTATAACTAAACTATTGTTGTATGTAAAGTAAATAAGGTTTTTAAAATACTTAAGAAGTTTCATTTAAAATTAAATTAAAATGCGAAGCCCCCCGGACCGGTGACCAGGACCTGGGCAGTGTGAGTGCCACTGAAAATCAGCTTGGGGGCCGCCTTCGGCACACATGCCATAGGTTGTCTACCCCTGGTTTAGACCATGTGTCTCTGGGCCTCAATTCCCCATCTGTAAAATGGACATAACAGCACTTCCCTACCACATCGAGAGGTGCAGATTTTGAGGTATTTGTTATATTTAATTGCAAACACATAAGTGATACTGTATCCCTAGGGCCTTGCACATTCTGTGGTTCTGAAACTGTGGAATCCGCCTCTTGGCATGGAATTTTGTTCCAGAATCTAAATTTTCACAATTATAAAACACTTGCTTATTGAGATGTGAGATGGTTTTCTCAAGTAACAGAAATTTCCAGTTATTTATCTCATGAAGTGACATTTGACCAGTCATGTTGCTGAATGTTTGAGCTTTATTGTCTTTTGTTGTTGAATTCACTAAACATACACCAGCCTCTTGCCCAGAATTTCAAATCCTAGCAAACAGCTTTTGTGAGTTGTTAGTCTGGGTACTAATTAGAGCAGAAACAAATTCTCTAGCCAAAATGTGCCTTATTGCATATAGGCACTAATCCTGAAAATATTTAAGCATCTGCTTAACTTTAAGCATGTTAGTAGGCCCTTGAAGTCAATGGAACTATTCATGTGCTTAAAGTTAAACAAGTGTGTTCAGGATTGTGCCCATAAAGGGTACCTTTTAACTTTTCTTATCAGCATCCACCTGGTAAAATGACTTCACCTGCATCAGTCATTTGGAGGACCAGAAATAGCTGTTGAGGGATAAATGTCTCCCACTTTGAAAATAAATGTCTGAGCTTAGCTTTAAAATTTATTTTTTGATAAAGCCTTATGTGCCATAGGAGAGCCTAAAAACTTTATATTCCACTAATAATCTCATTTAAGTCAGATACTGTTTTGGTATTTTAAAGAAAACTCATCTTAATGGTTTCAAGAAGCACAGGTATGACTTCATATTTTCAGGGGAGCTGGGGGGGGGGAGGAGGGAGGGAGCTGTGAATTTATTGAGTTTTGATAGCCTTGGAAGCTGGTTTCTATTCATCCATCAGACGCATTGTGCTCAGGCAAGCTTTTCTCGGAACACCTCTACCAAATGTGTTTTGATTCTAATTTGGAGGGGCTGTGTCTCAGCTGAGAAAATAATGGTGCTTATGAAAATTAAATCCCTGCCTCTGACAGCAGATAGGTCCTTAGACGTGATGTTGGTTTTTGTAATGTGTGCATCTGTTCACTAAGAATTGGACTGGGACAAGCAGCAATTCATTTAAATTGGGCCCTGAAACCATTATTGCATAGTGATGATTTTTGTTGCTATCGACTTGGGCTGAATTAAAACCCGTGACTACAGATGATCCAAAGGAACCCCGTACCTATTCACAGAGTATACAAGTATTGGATGCACATGGCAAATGAGAGCCAACCTCATCATGGCAGCGGAGGGAGCTCGTGTGGACTATCATGTTCATTTCTGGGCACCCAAACAGAAAGAGATTGATATACTGGCAGGTATTTTGAGAATTGCATCTAATATTAAGGGATTTGAGAAGAATGTCTCATAAGACGATCCTAAAAAGACTGTATGTATGGCTTAGCCAAAGAATGATTTTGCAGAGAGGGGCTAATGCTAAATGTCTGCAAACATTAGAAAGGTTTAATCAGAGAGAAGGGGTGTAACTAGGAGTAAAAGGATTAAATGAAGCAAAACTCTAAACATCATGTTCAATTTCCTAACACAGAACTAAAGTGTTTTGTTGGATCAGGGCAATGCTACAGAAATGCAAGTAAACTATTTCATGGCTATCATCAAGTGAAATTCATGAGTCTTGCTGATTGCTGTTAATGTGTAACAAACAAAACTATAATAATCAGAAAAAACTATTTCTGTTCCATACTATGATGGTTTGCGTTGACTTGAAAAGAAACCTTGGAATTAAAGGCCATCTACCCAAAATTCTTCCTACATCAGAAAACTTTTCAGTAAATGGAGGAAGTAGTGTAAATCAGGCTTTCTTCAGTGTCCTATTTCACACATCAGTAATAGGAAGATGAGGATTTCATCATGCTGAGGAAAAGGGATATTTAATTTACAATTAAGGATATGTCTGCTTTCAGTAACTTTTATATCATCTGAACAGTAAATGGATGAAGGGTTCCTTTTTTTGTTTAATGATTTAAAAGCTGCATGGGATAACTAGAGCTGGACCCTAAATCCAAACACCACTAAACTTCAGTGAACGAGAAGAAAATATAAAACCAACTAAAATATTGGAACCCACGAAGAGTAAAACCATGCTATGCAAAAAATGTACTGATAAATTATAGAAAGGGGGTGGGTAATGTCAAATTAGATTAAAGGAGAGATTGATCCCGTTGGGAATAAAATCCCAAATGGGTATGTTACCGTCATTTTCTAACCCTCCCCTTGAATTTTAATGTAACTAACTCCAGATGGCTACATAACTGCATATGTCTGCACCCTTGTTATACTAAAAATGCATAACGTCCCCCATTTGTTGGTCAGTTCTTTTAACTATTTTGAGTATGAAGCTGCAGAGCATCTAAGCCAAGCCATGATTTGTTTGTGAACAAGACCCACCTGAACGAATGGACTGGTAGTGAGCAAACTTCTGTCTTGCTGAAAATTGGAGTGTCACAGGAGACACTTGGGTTTGTAAGAGTGTGATGACATTATCACAGTTGGAAGTCCATTAAGTCTATAGTTTTTCACAGCTATAGGCAATGGGAGAAAATGTACCGGGAAGAAGATACTGCCAGCATTCACTACTCAGTAAAAGGCCTGCTTTAAATAATAGCATTGAGGCCCTATAAAAGCATATCAGGATGTTGTTGTGTAAAAAATCTCCTGGTTAGAGAACATGAGGTCACCATATTAGCCTTCAGGCACCGTCTCCATATTTAACCGCACATGTTTTACATTAATCCTTCCACTTGTGATGGAACCGGACAGGGAAGAGACTAATCGATGGCTACTGTTAGGTGAGTTGTTTTATGGAGCCATTGGACAGCGTGTTAAGGGCCTGATACAAGCACAGTTGAAGTTAATGGGAGTATTCTGTACAACACCTGATGAAAAGTGGCCCACGTTTTGCTGAATATCTGAATTTTTCTGAAAATAGAAGAAAAACAGCAAGGGAGATGAGTAGTGTTTGTTGAGGAGGCTGAAATCATTCAATTTCCTATTTATTACTACACCTCTACCCCAATATAACGCTGTCCTCGGGAGCCAAAAAAATCTTACCGCATTATAGGTGAAACCATGTTATATTGAACTTGCTTTGATCTGCCGGAGCACGCAGCCCTTCCCCCCCCGGAGCACTGCTTTACCGCGTTATATCCAAATTCGTGTTATATCGGGTCGCGTTATATCGGGGTAGAGGTGTAGATCTTTAATATCCAGAATACTTTTCTGTGTGTGTGTGTGCGTGCGCATGTAAGCATATGTATGTGTACATATGTGACTCAGGGACCCATTTGGTGCCAGTTGGCAGAGGACACAGAGTGTGTACAGGGTGGGGGTGCCCCTGGATTAGATATATGCATGATAGTTCATCAAAGGATGGCATGTGACATCTCTTCCATGAGCCATTAGCCCACTGGTCGTCATAATCGCTGCAACATATTTGTATGGAAAATAGTTTGAGAGATGTAAAAATATTAGGTTCCAAAACTGTTAAAGCTTAAAGGTTGTCACCTGAGTTGAGGGGAGCCTCAGGGCTGACTCAGTCAGCAGATAGAATGATGGGCGTCTCTGGAGACAGGTTGTGTTTCCTCGCTGGGCCAGGTGTGGGTCTGAGGACAAAGACAAAGGTGCTCCAAGATAAGTCTCTGAAGAGGGGACTCCTGGGGTAAGAGATAATAGACTATAACTACCTAAAAAGAGGAAAGGGGGCATGGTTTTATCTTTCAGTGAGGAGGTATGCTGACAGACTGGTTGTCTCATGAAAAGAGGGTCGCAGCCAGCCTGGCTGTAAAGCGCTGGTGAGCAATGCTTTATGAGACATGGGAGGATCATGTTCAGTAAGGCTAGGCTGTAGAATGCATGATATGATTTTATTTTATATGTAACCATTGGTTTGCAATACTTGCTACCACTTTGAATCTCTATTTGTTAAATGAACCTCTTGATTTCACTATGAGCATATCTAAATTCTGTGTGTTAAGCAGAGTGGTGATCGAAGGTAAGCTGGGGAGTACTGTTTCTTTGGAAGTACACCTCTACCCCAATGTAACGCGACGTGATATAACATGAATTCGGATATAACGCGGTAAAGCAGCGCTCCGGCGGGGCGGGGCTGCACACTCCAGTGGATCAAAGCAAGTTCAATATAACGCGGTTTCACCTATAATGCGGTAAGATTTTTTTGGCTCCCGAGGACAGCGTTATATCGAGGTAGAGGTGTAGTGAGCCTGTACATACTGCGAGGGTCCAGTGAAATAGTCGCTGGACACTATAGGAGATGCTCGTAGGGCTTGATGGTTGGAGAATGCCTGTCATAAAGAAACAGCAGAGGTGGCAAGGTCAAGAGGGGAGTGCTTGGGTTGCTCGGTGGAGCTGGCGAGCTGACCCCCAGTTGGCACAGAACAGGCTTCCCGAAGTGCCTCACAGCCCTAGGTACCCGTGGGAAGTGTCACCACATATAAACCTAAAATTGTTTTTGAATAAAGTTTTCTCAGAACGCCATCAAAACAAATACTACAAGCACTTAACACACTCTTGAAAGAGTTCCCAAAATAGGTTAAGTGTAGCGTCAATTCTCAGGACATCTCTAAAGCCTTTGATTGATGTTGATAATGAGATACCTTGCTTTTTGGTATGTTTTCATACCCAAGCTTGAGGGCCCCATTTTTCTGCAGCCTATATACCTGAAGAGGGGTCTTTTTTACTCTCAAAGATGACATTAGCTTGTGTACCTGCTCCATTTTTGAGGCCCCAGCTCTTGCTAAAATTAATGGAAAGACTCCCACTGATTTAACTGGTAGATGGAGAGGGCCTTATCTTGGCTACGCAGTCACGTGTTACCCAAAGGGTTTATTCATATTTATTTAATAGTTAAAATAACCCTGAGTTGTCGTTCATTGAGCTTCCACCTCCAGATTCCATCTTGCATCTTCCCACAAATTGTGAAGCACCGTCAGGACTTTATGTAGGATGAAAAGTGTTCTTGAATAGCACACAATCCTTTAAGTACTCCTGGAAAGCTAGTCACCTCGGCTTGCCTGACCGATACTTGCATGACTTTGCCTTCTGTCTCTGCCTTATGTCCTGGTGATTTCTTTACAAGAGTTTCCAGCACACACATCCTTCTATTCTTGTATCAGATGGAGTCTTGACACCCCTTCTTTCCCGTTTCTAGACAGAGCCTCCACACCTCTGAGGTTAAGCACATTTTTTTTGCTACAGCATTATCATGCTGCACTATTACCTGCTCGTACCTTAAACATGGTACCCAGCAGATAAAGATCTAATAGCTAATGGGAAAGTGGCTGACTTCTGGAACTGGGCCTCCTCAAGAGACCACTTATTTTCCTTGTTCTTTTGCTTTTGCTTACACTTAAGTTTAGTCTTTCAGCACAATTTCTCACTCTAGTATGTATAACTGGTTTGTGGATCTTTCTCAATGAAACTGAGCTCATGAAACTGCCAGGCTTGATTTTTACCCTCTTTCTCTTTGGAGAGCTCTATGCATTATATAGAGGGGCAAATATACATGTCCTTCACATTTCTTTTGTGACTTACCTTCCTGAAAAAAGCTGATAACGACAAGAGATTCACTGCAGCTCTAGATAATTTATTTTCTTTAATAGGAGGAAATAAAACATACCTGTTGTGGTGGGGTGTGTGTAAAAGGCCAATCACCATACGATTTGTCTACACGGCAAAAACCACCCCCACGGCAGGGAGTCTCAGAGCCCAGCTGTACAGACTCTATGGCACTAAAAGTAGCTGTGTAGATGTTCGGGCGTGGGCTGGTGCTCAGGGCATGAAGTCCAGGGAGATGGGCTGGTTTCAGAGCCCAAGCCGAAACATCTACGCTGCCAGTTTTAGCAGCGTAGCGCGAGCCCGAGTCTGTAGACCGGGGCACTGAGACTTGCTGCCTGCCGCAAGCCGTTGTTTTTTGTCTTTGCCGTGTAGACATACACAGAGGACTGGAAGGGACCTCCTGGGCCACTGAGTCCATCCCTTGGTATCACAGGCAACCCTGTGATATAATCCCATATAGTTATAAAACACCTAGAGTAAGGGGCAATACACTGCCCCAAGAGTAGCTGGGAAGGTGATTCAGTCGCAGTCTCCTATCCAGTTCCCCCTTAGGAAGTAAATAGCGCCAGGTCTATAAATGGCTCAGAGTTGGCTCTCCAATCCCCTGACACTGCTATGTGGCCAGTGTGCTTTGGGGTGGGGGAGGGAGATGCATCCATGACTCCTTTCACTCCTTGCCCCTTCCCACTGTTCTTTTGCAACTGGTGGCAGGGCTGTAGTAGCTCTGCAGTTCTACACAGGATGCAAGTAGCGGTTGCAGGGGTGTAAAAGGGGACTGGCCACTTCTTGGTCTTTCATGTTTAGGTTTGTATGGATGGAGGTAGAAGCATGTATAATAAAATAATCAGTTTTATATCTGTTTTAGGAGTCAGTCCAGCCTTTTGCATCCTACATCTGTGTGCTGAGACAAGGGCTGATATGACCAACACATGGCATCACATGTCAGAGGGGAGGATCTAAGAGTCAGCTGAGAATTTTCAGTATTACAAATAACCAGATTATGAGAGTGCATCCAAAGCATGTAGAGCGAATAATATGGTGTATGCTTAGCATACTCATACCTATATCTGTCTTCTGGATTTCTCCAAAAGATATAGTTCTCACTTAAAAGAACATAAAAAAAAATACTGCACAGAAAAGATTTATTTCTGAAGAAAACATTTCTTTGTTGTAACTTTGTAACTGTTGCCTTATCAAGAATGTTTAAGTTGTATATATGTATGTGTGTATATATATCTCCTCAATATATGTTCCATTCTATATGCATCCGAAGAAGTGGGCTGTAGTCCACGAAAGCTTATGCTCTAATAAATTTGTTAGTCTCTAAGGTGCCACAAGTACTCCTGTTCTTCTTTTTACGGATACAGACTAACACGGCTGTTACTCTGAAACCTGTAAGTTGTATATATGAGAGAGTACATGAAATATTCCTGAACAGATCTAAAGAATCACCTTGTTAATTCACATTTAGCTAATCCACTCTCCCCATAATTCGTGCCCGCAAAAAGTGCAGTCTCTCCTCGCTTCCTAGCAAAGCCTTAAGAACAGAGCACTGTAATGAGGTCCCATTACTAAGGCTTGATTGGTTATGAAAATATTCTCTAGTACATTAACTAGTGTATTATGGAGAATAACGTAAATAATGACAGCTAAACTCCACTCCACAAATCAATGAACAAAGTACATTTTGTATTGCATTGTCCTTGCTTTTTCATCAACAGTTTATGTACAGCCTGGTCATGCACCATTTAAATTAGCAGGTGCTATATTCTTGAGTTCAGTGGGCACAGGATTGGGCCCTTATTCACAAATTCATGAAATTCAGCCATTCCCCATGGGTGTCCTCATCATTAGTGTTAATTAACAAGATTCCCACAAAGCATTTGAGATGGCAAGTATTTTACTCTCCATATTATCCAGCAGCCAACTCAGCCACAAAATGAACTCGGTAACAAGGGTTGCTAATAATGATCATTGGATGAAGGCAACATCCTATTGGAGTGTTTCTATGTGAAGAGATATGAGAATTACTTGTCTCATGAATCATAATCTAATCTGTAGGATCTCTGCGTCCATGAGTCAGTGGCGGTGTGGAGCATCCAGAGGAAGGCCAAGCCTTTTCACAGTCCATTGTTCTTGTTGATGGGCCATCCGCCCTGTCTGGCTTTTCCATTGTTGTATCTGAAGTGTTAGCAGTGGGCATCACCCAAAGAAGCATAGTTGAAATACAGATACATGGTCAATATTCACAAAAAGAACAGGAGTGCTTGTGTCACTTTAGGGCTTGGCTACACTTGCAGCTGTACAGCACTGTGAGGTAAACCTGTCTTCGTAGAAGTAGGGAAAAGCGCTGCAGTCTGTCCACACTGACAGCTGCCAGCGCAGTGGTGTGGCCACACTTGCAACATTTGCAGCTATGTTGGAAGCGGTGCATTATGGGCAGCTATCCCAGCATTCATGTGGCTGCAACGTGCTTTTCAGAACGGGGAGGTTGGGGTGGAGTGTGACAGGGAGTGTCGGGGGAGAGAGTGCTTTTTGGAGCATGTCAGCTCTCTATTTTGCAAGTTCCAAACTCCCGGCCCCCTGCTCATTCATTCACTCATTCAAAGCAAGCTGCAAACTGTTTGCTTTTCTCTGTGTTAGGAGCTTTGAAACCGGCACTTCCGCATTCCTGCAGCGGGTCACAACAATGGAGAGGATTGGCCACTTGACAAGGTGATTAGTACAGCGGTGCAAGCGTTTACACTCACACCCGTGAGTCGTAGCCACTCCGCTGCAGCTGTTATTCCTCCCGGAGATGTGGAGTACCTGCAGCGGTGTACCCAGGGAGATACAGAGCTGTAAGTGCCCTGCCAGTGTGGACGGGGAGTTAGTTACAGCGCTGGGGGAGGCTTTACAGCGCTGTAACTTGCAAGTGTAGCCAAGGCCTTAAAGACTAACAAATTTATTAGAGCATAAGCTTTCGTGGGGTACAGCCCACTTCTTCGGATGCATATAGAATGGAACATATGATATGTGTATGTATCTGTAACAAATATGATATGTTCCACTCTATATGCATCCGAAGAAGTGGGCTGTAGCCCACGAAACCTTATGCTCTAATAAATTTGTTAGTCTCTAAGGTGCCACAAGTACACCTGTTCTTTTTGCGGATACAGACTAACACGGCTGCTACTCTGAAACACGGTCAATATTCCTAACTTCAGATACAGAAATGATACAGGCATACAAATTGGACAATCACGTTCAGTAAATTATAACTTTTTCCAGTGATATCTTCTTACAAGACCCATCTTGCATAAAGTACATCTCAGTTATGTCATATTCATATCATAAGCCTATTTCCATAAAGAATAATGAGTGAAATATCACAGTGGTAGTATTATTACTTCTTTGAGAGGAAAGAAAAGGAGTGATGTGATTGGATACAGGGTCAAAAAGAAATTCACTGTCATTTATGAGAGGCTGATGATTGGCATCATTCCTTTTCTTGTAAATAGCTAACAGTTGCTAAAAAAAAAAAAGGTGGGATTTGCAAAAGCGCTCAGCATTGACTTAACTCTACTCGCATTAAAGCCAGAGAGTTTTGCTGTTGACTCCAATGAGAACAAAGTTAGGCCAATGCTGAATGCTTCTGAAAATGCCAAGAGTAAGCTGGATTCTGTTCCTGTTCACGCGTCTTTTACAGAGCTCTGAAAGCATTTCTAAAATAAGACCATATTCTTCCCTAACTTGCACCTCTGCTACTCCATTGAACACCTGACTTGTACCTTAACTGCATATTTAACGCACTTCCGATTGGTTAGCGTAATGGCTGATGATGCACAAGAAGGAAAGAGCTCATCTTAACTTTCAACTCTCAGAATGAGTTTACTAAGCGGAGAGTTAGAAAAAAAATATCTGTTTATAAACTGTAAATTTGGTCTGTAACAAACATGAACCCTACAATGCCATTTTTACAGAGTCAATTGTCAGGGTACAACCATACATTGGTGGACAAAAGAAATATGTGAATGCAATAAGACTATCCGAGACTTAACTCCATGCAGACCTTCTTGAAGAAAATGCCAGCAGTGTCTATTTGGATAATACCTAAATTGACCATATTGAAGAATACTGTGCCACAAAGTTGCTAATGGAAGTGTTGCACTTAATTTTGTATTAATACAAGCAAGTCTCATCTTACGCAGGGGTTCCGTTCCGCGGTTAGCACGTAAAGCGAAAACTGTGTACAGTCAAAATTACATTGCGTTGAATGGCGGGCGGAATCGCCCGCACTACAGGTACAGTATTAAAATTGTTATTTTTCTCTCTTTTTTTGTTTTTGTTTTTGCCGACCACGTAAAGCTGAAATCGCGCATGTTAAATGCGCGTAAGATGCGACAGACCTGTATACTATTCATAGATCAGGCTATTTTAAATTATATGCCATATATGAGCCATTCTTGTTCGAGCCTGGCAATGAATCGGGTGTCTTTTCTGGAGACAGAACAGGTTGTTCCTGTCTGTTTGCTTTTCTTGTTGCCATCAGCAGGCCTGCAGAGCTTGCCCTGCCTTTCGTTTATCTGGTGATTTAAATGACAGATGCAAAAGAGACAAAATAGACTTCCCAAATTATCTAATGACATGAGAGAAGAGGGTGACCTTTAAACAACATTTGTTTCCCCGTGGTTGTTGAAAATTTTCCCAGGGGCAACCTCCTCCTACAAATGCTAAAAAACCTTCTGGGATGCCTCCAGAACACATACTAGAATGATGGTGCTGCTTCTAAGCACTCTCCGAAAGATATTTCATAAAACTCCAGCCATAAAACTTTAGCTTTTTTATCTTTTCAATCTGATGCTATTGTTCATGCATCTTGCATCATACTTTTTGCTACAGACTGTTTGACAAGGTGCAAACACCCTTTGTATAAATATGGAGAAAAAATGTATAGGAACCGTGTTGTGAAACTTAATATACAGTCTGAGTACGCAAGTCTCTAATTAGGTGTCAGCTCTGGGGTTTTAAATGAAACCTGAGTGCAGCCTCTTCTTATCAGGCAGTAAGTATAAAGATATTTTCCTGCAAATTATATAGTTTTAAGAAACGGTGTATGCCCCTGGGCTCCCTCAGATTCTAAACAGCAACCAACAGGAGTGGGTGAGGAGATTACGAAAATTACAGCTGTCAATGGGAGGTGAGGGTGTTCAGCACCTTTGAAAATCAACCTCTAAATGATTTGCTGGCAACTGATTAGGTGCAATAATTGCATTACAATGCTAGAGAATTGTTTTCTTCTAACAAGAAGGTAATTGAGGTGACTGACTATGGGCTCTTTGAAGTCTTATGCTTAGATTACAATAAGTAAGATTCTGATTAATTTAGCAGCAGGGCGTCAGAGGCTTTTAACAACTTGACATGAGGCCCTGGTAGAATGATAAGGAGATAAACAGCCTCTGAATCTCATATTAACAATTTGGCCATGCTATCCTTTAGGCTTATGTTGGATCATTGTCAGCATGGTTGTTCGATAGGCCATATAATGGCGTTTTCAATTTGTCTTTAAAATGGACACTGTTATATTACTGAATTCAGAACCATGGTAGGCAGATTAGCGTTCTAGTATCTGGTCTAACCCCCCCCTATGAGAAGCTGATGGTGCAAACTTGAGTGCTGATGTAGTCTCTTTTATGGCTACAGGAGAAAAGGTACAAGTGGTTAGATTGTGAATGTAAGGTCACTAGCTACCTTCATACAACAGGGAGGACTTTTGCCAAATATTGTAAAAATTTATGAACCATAAAATGCACGCAAGGAGTCCATAATCACCCAGCCTTTTCTTCCGTGCCTTCTTGTTGCAGCATTAGCAATTCTGAGCGAGTCTCACAGCAGGGCATAGCACAAATTAATTAGCTAAATTACTATCTAATGGCAGTAACATTTGATACTGCTAAATATTTCAGTGCAAATATGGCAGCCAGGTTAACATATTTAAATATGATTGGCTCCTGTTTTCAAGCTGAACATCTCACTCCGGCCAGGGTAGCCGACAAAGCTCAGTGTGTTTAATTAGTTCTGCCATTAGCCATGTTCTAATCTGCCATTAGTGCTGCTCTGCTCTGATGAAGTGGACCATGATCCTCCAAGTCTTCTCTCAGCAAAGACCATCACACTCTAAAGATGATGAAATGGAATGTAAAGAAAAGTCTATGCTGTGCACATAATTAAATCCCATTAATAACAAGGGACCTAATTACTATTTCAGATTCATCAGCAGAACATTATGGTGACAGGTTCCTGGCTGGGAAGGTGTTGGGGGTAATCTCTAACATACATGCTGCAAATTAGTCATGCATTTGTGTCTAGGCCATATACAATCTGAGAATGGAAGACACTGGTTATTTTTAGCATGCCCTTCCTGAGACAGGGAATAGAATTTGCTTGGCTTTTTTTTTTTGTTGTTGTTGAGAAGAAACCCTTCTGGCTTTGTTGTAAGTGTGGTTTGTAATCATTGTACACATCCCAGATGGTTTATGAAAACTCTTTGAAATGCCATCTGCCAGGCGTGTGTCCAGCCGGCAAGCCTGTCATTCTGCTACAAGAAAGGAGGAGGCGGGGTTTCCCTTCCTTCTTTCTTTCTGAATCGCAGTCAGTAACACTTGCTCAGATTCAAGGCAGGATGGATAGCAGCACAAACATCTGAGAACAATCTTTGTGCTAGACAATAACATGGATAGTTGTTGTTGTTTTTTTTTAAACCTTCCCCCAAATAGGGCACCCTAACGTGTGTTGTTTTATTTCCTTACATTCGTTATTGGAGACTGATGCGAGGTGACAAATGTTATCTAGCTGATGTAATGTTTTTCTTTTTACGCTACGGCTCAGCATTTCTAATGCATTCAATGTGTGTCACAGACAGTCCTGCTGATAACAAGCCCATCTGCGTGTTTTTTTTTTTTTTTTTTACTTGAACATTTTCAGGAAATTAAGAACGCTGAAATGAAACACATAAATCCATCCAAATGGCTCAGAGGAATTATGGCAAAGATATAATTGTCATGTAAAAAAGCCAGCCAGTACAGTAAACCACTAGCTGCAGTTTTGCCATCATAAAAAACAGAAGAAGGAAAAAAATGGTTAATTAATAATCTCAGGAGGAAGGTAGGAATAAAGAAATTATGGGGAGGTTTGAAATGAATCCCGAAGTTCCCTGATCTTTATTTTATTAAATAATTTATTCCCCTTCTTATCTGTGTGTTTGTGTTTAATAAGTAAGTTACATGATAAATCATTTACTATACATTGTATTCATGAGTGTCCGATGGTCCCGGGCGACATTTGACCGTTACACTGGATGAGGAAAGACAGAGGGTCTAACTCTCCGTTACATTTTAGCTCCTTTACACTGCTCCAGCAAAGTAAAGTAAAAGGTGACGGGAACAGGTCATTAGAAATACCCAGTGTGTAAGTTGGTTTCCAGGGCAGTGTAGTTCTGTGCCTTCCCTCTCCCCTACTGTCCATCATAGCCCCTACTTTAGGTGTGCCGGGGGAAAACAGGGTATGGCTGGCGCATGCTGTGTTCTGGCTATTCTAAGTTGGCAGATGGTTCGTGAGGAGGGGGTCATTGCAGCTAGAGCATCAGCAAGGGTGGCCTGGACAGCCCAAGAATACAAGGAGTGCAAAGGTGCTGTAAAGTCACCATTGCTTCGCATCCTGTCCCCCCCACACCCCCCTCCCCCCCGCCGATTTCTCAGGAGTGACCTCGTGGACCATATTTCAAATGGATGGCGTAGAAACCTACTTTTCCCTTCCCTGGCACTTGAAAACCTTTGCCAAGTTGTCAGTGGGACAGGAACGTTATGCCCGAACAGCTTCTGTGAGCTTCAGTCTCCCCTGTAAATTCCCAAGAGCTCCCACTTCTTTCTACGTGCAGTCATGGAATTCAGCCTTTTTGTGGAGGGCTGAGACAGATGCCTGGGCTGAGGAGGTTCTGCCGGCGGGAAGGAAGAGTGCTCCGATAATGAGCAGTCAGGCTTAGGCCTGGTCTACACTGGGGGAGGAATCAATCTAAGATACGCAACTTCAGCTACGAGAATAGCGTAGCTGAAGTCGACGTATCTTAGACCGATTTAGAATGACTTACTTCACGTCCTCGCAGTGCGGGATCGACGGCCGCAGCTCCCCCATTGACTTTGCTTCCACCTCTTGCCGAGCTGGAGTTCAGCAGTCGATGGGAGAGCGAACAGGGATCGATTTATTGCGTCTAAACTACATGCGATAAATCGATCCCCAATAGATCGATCGCTACCCGCCGATCCGGCAGGTAGTGTAGATGTACCTTTAGTGCTACAGCCTTCTGCTGCTTTCAGGTTATTTCTGAACCAGCAGATTGATTGTGGACAAAAGTGCCCACACCCCTCCAAGCATCTTACGCTACACTTTCTTCTGAGGTTGAATGTGTGTTAATATCTGTGAATGTGTCATCATACTTATCGTTAGACTGACAGAATTCGCACATCCTGTGGCCTCAGGAGTCACTTAAAGAAAATAAATACTATTGAACATAAAACCGATCAGTATCAATTAAATGAACTGTACCTTATGATCTAAAGCACAGTGGAATATGCCACCGCACAAAAAGTTATGAAAAGACTCCTCTTCCATCACACTCGCTGAACTTAAGCTGATGGGGAGAACGGAATTTCAGGATAGATGATGTACCAGTGAGGGAAGCCTGTTCCCAGACTTCTCATATTCATACTAAAGGGCTATGTCCCAGTTGCTCTCAGTCTCTGGGATGCTGCATTGGGAAACAGGCAGCCTCAGAAATAGTAGCCAGACCCCAAACCATACAGATTTTTATTGTAGATTGAAGTCAGTAGCTTGAATTGCATCCAGCAGCAAACTGAGAGCTGGAGTAGTCTTTGGGGGACCAGGAGGTGACAGTTGTGAAGTCATGGGCCACCCTGTTCTACGCTAGCTGAAGCTTCTAAGATGCCGGTCACAGATAACTCCTTGAAGACCTTACTACAATAATCTAATCTGGAGGTCACATCAACATGAATGTGGGGAGGTCGAATTCCGTGAGGAAGGGTTATATTATTCCATATCTAATATAAGTGATAAGGGCTGCTCCGGTCAGCAGCATTATGTGAGACTCCAGGAGCAGCCAGGAATCCAAGAGAATCACGAGGTTACGAGGAGGGCAGGTAGAAAAACAGGAAAAATTTGTCTCCATTTTCCATTGAAATATTTCCAGGTTCCGGGTGGATTTTGTGTGTGTGTGTGTTTGTTTTTTGCCAACTCCTACTATGAGCCTCAGTGGCAAATTCAGAACATGCCCCTTGACAGAGAAAGCAATACCACCCCGTCAACTACCGTCACTGCCATTTTGTGTGGATTGAACTTTAGCCAACTCATTCAGTCATGGACAGGCACATAAATGGTTGGGTGTCGTAATCCTGTTTCTGTTTCAATATATTCATGCTCATGTTATACATAGCCTTTGCGAAACAGAGATGGTACAACAGGGGCAAGGAGCTGTTTACCCGGAGAACCTTAACACACTCATGTATTTTCAAACATTTTTTGAATGTTTAAACTTGTAATCTTACCATTACCGGAACAAATTGTGGATACAATATAAAAAAATCATTCTAGTTTTTAGAGATGATATAAGTTTAAGATAATTCTCTGTACTTAAAATGAGGGATACTCAGTAATATTTCTTGAACTGGAATGAAGGTTTTAGGTGAACCTACTGTACCAGCATGTACATGGGTTACCTAGGGAGATGGTGGAATCTCCTTCCTTATAGGTTTTTAAGATCAGGCTTGACAAAGCCCTGGCTGGAATGATTTAGTTGGGGTTGGCCCTGCTTTGAGAAGGGGGTTGGACTAGATGACCTCCTGAGGTCCCTTCCAACCCTGATATTCTATGATTCTACCAGGTGTGTGTATGTGTCTGTGTCTGTGAGAGAAAGTGAGTTTTAACATTTTTGTATAACAACTGTGCCCCACAACACTTTCTAGTGATAAGTACAAAGTAATAGCAAAAGTAGGGAGAAATTAACAGGTACGTGCAAGGGAGAAAAGATATCTTGAGCTGAGATGTGAGAGGAGAGAGTTGCTGCACTGGAGACATACAAATAGAAGCTGCAAAGAAGCCTCCTTATCTAGAAACATACTTTGTGTAGCGAGAGGAATTTTATTGCTGGCAACTCACAGGGGAGTCAGTAAAATAAAATCCCAAACTAGCCGCAGGCATAATTGTTGGTGTGTTCCCAACACCAAATTCTGGCAGATGTCTTTTCTGCATACGCCGCAAGAGATCGTTTGGCACAGCCCAGCGAATACAGGAGGGTAAACTGATTGGTAATACATGTCTGCGAAGGACAGAATTACTGCACCTATTCGGTATTTGGGTTGGGCTGTAAATTCTAGAATTTGTGCTAACTGACTCTCAAGGTTTCTTTCCACATAGCTGACATGGGAGAATTTATTTCCTGATACTGTTATTTCTATGGAAGATGTTTCAATGTCCCATTTAATTCCTGATAATATTGATGTTGCACTAACTTGTAGTTTTCTCCATTTAGGCACAACCCGTCCTCCGCGAGAAGGAGAAGTGCCTGGTGTGGACTATAACTTTCTGACTGTGCAGGAGTTTCTGGACCTTGAGCAGAGTGGAACTCTTCTTGAAGTGGGAACATATGAAGGTATGGCATAGCGGGAAACTGATTCAGTAACAGAAGCTGAAGGAAACACTTATATAGTCACTATAAAGGTGTGTAGGCCAGTGTCTTTATCTACTTCTTAGGTTTTGTCTTCACAAAGGAAAAGATGGTCTGTTCTTAACTCTAGTTAGCTAACTCAAGATAAAATCCCAGTGAAGGCAAGACAGTACACAGTTTTCACACAAATTAGCAGGTCAAGTTAGGCTATGGGGGAAGCCTAGTTTTTAACTTGACCGGATAAATTGTGTGAAAACTACAAACTATGCTAGGATTTTGTCTCCAGCTGGTTAACTTGCGTTTACACACCTTTTATCCTAGTGAAGACACAGTCCATTTTCTTTGCATTAGTGACCAACCCTAATACACTTACTTTGAAATTTAGAGAATTCCCATATCACTGTGGTATAAAGTTTTTCTTCCTGCTGGTAGTCCAGTTACCTATCATACAAAATTACATCGGTAGCTATCCTTTTGTAGCATTTGAAGTGCTTGCGAGCCACCCAATAGCATTTTCATCAGCACAATGAAGGGCCCTAAGGCCACCATGAAATCTAGTCACTTGACACTGGTCAACAACATGCACCATTGACTGGCGAAGGTCAGAGTGACAAAGTGGGTCGTTGTGTAGACCCCATATGTAGAGGTTGGCTGCACATCTTCCTTGGCCAGTTTGGAATCTGTTCAGCAGAGTCCAACAGTGATGTGACAGGTCAAATCCCAGCAGTCGAACTGTTAGATCAGCGACAAGGAAACCATTCCAAATGTTTTTAGCTGACCACTCATCGCGCCATAGGGTTGCTGCTGACAGATTTCAATCTGGCAGTTGAGACCACACTGGACGCTTGGACGTAAGTTGTGCTTTGGGGTGACTGAAAATGTCTGTGAACAGTGGGAGACCTGAACTGGCACATAGCTTTTCCATCAGTCTGGCTGTAGACTCTTCGCAATGAATGTGTGTGTGGGTGGGAGAGATGGCACCATGTTGCTCAGAACTGGTAGCCATGGGATAGGAGTGGGGCGCTGGGTGCCTGTGATGATACTCATGGTTGAGTTCAGTTTGATGTCAACCAATTTAGCATGAGGCGATTGACACCACACACGGGCACAGTATTTCTCTGAGGATTAGCACAGTGCCAGAGTTAGGGTACGATGCGTCTGTGCCTATGCCCCATGTTGAGCTGGCTAATTTGCCGATTAGATTATTCCTGGTCCTGACTTTGGCAGCAGTCTTTTCTAGATGGTTGTGGAAAGTCAAAAAGAGGTCCAGTGTGACCCCAAGATAGACCGGTTTTGTCTCGTGTTTATCATTTTCCTTTTGAGGAAGACACTTGCACTTTGGAGTTGGAAGACGCTTGAAACTGTCTTAGTCACACTTGGTTCGAGGCACAAACTGCTACAGTAGGCTGCCATCTTGGCCAGGCCGGTGTTCAAGATGTTCTCCAATTCAGTGAAAGAGCACGATGGGGCACTGCAGCAGATGTCATCTGCATAGGTAGACTTGCGTGACTGAGTCAGTGGCAGGTCATTTGTCTACAGATTGAAAAGAGGGAGCGCAAGCATGGAGCTTTGGGGTAAGCCGTTGGGTTGAACAAATGCATGGAGAAGACAATCTCCGATATATACCCGAAAATGCCTATCACAAAGTAGAAGTTCACAAGTAGACATTCAACCCATGCTAAGAGAGCTCTTGATAATTTTACCAGAAGACCAGTGTGCCATACTGTATCGTAGGCCACTGTCAGGTCTAAGAAAACAGCTCCTGTCTTCAGGTTTTGTTGAAACCTGTTTTCTATATATGTAACAAGGGCTAGGACTTGATCTCATGTGTTTTGACCCTTCCAGAAGCCAGCTTGGTCGACACTGAGAGCTGTCTCCACCTCTGAGATATACACTGAAGGATAAGCTGCTCCGGACTTTGAAGACAATAGATAGTAGAGAGATTGGTCGGTAGCTTGCCACATTGTGTGGGTCCTTTCCAGATTTTAAAAGGGGGATCACTTTTGACATCCTCCAGATCCTTGGCAGGTTACCCTCATTAACAACCCATATCAGGAATTTGGATAGCCATTGACAGGCATTGGTTCCAAGATATTTCAGGAACTCTGGTGAAATATTGTTGTATCCTGTCGCCATTCCGGATTTGATGTTGCTAAGTACAGTGTCTAATTCAGTGCTTGTGAATGTTCCTATACACTGATTAAGTGGATTACATCATGTGAATTGCTGCCATTTCATTGTGACTCTGCTGTTTTAAGAGCTTATTCAGGGGAACTTTTGCAGTCTGAAGCAAGTGGCTAGCCACTTGGTTTGGGCTGACAGGAGGACAGGGCAGCACTGGTGGGGGGTTGTGCTGAGCCAAGTTGATGCAGAAGTTTCCATGATTTCTGACGGGAATGGGTGAAATTCATATTCCCTGTTGTTTCCTCCCATCTTGCTTGTCTCGTAGCATCTAAGGACTGTATTAAGTGGTCAGCAATAACTGGCTCCCCAGACTGTTTGTACCACTTCAATAGTTTTGAACATTTAGCATTTAAACAAGGAATTTAGACAGGGCGATAGCCTCATGGAATGGGAACACGCACAGCCTTGAAGGTGGCTCCACAGAAAAGGCTGCAGGCTTTGTTGATTGGGTTGGAAAGCCAGGGGATCGTAACGATACTTCATTCTAGGGTTTCACTGAACTTCTCCCAGTTAGGTTTCCTGAAAGTTCGTCTTTTCTTGAAGCTTCTAACAATGGGCAGGTGAAGGCCGACATGGACGCGTGATGGTCTATGTTGACTATGTGGAAAGTTTTCCAGGAGCACACCTGATGCTGGGTGGGGTGACTGTCTAGTGATGTCACCCAGCAGAGGTCAGGTGAGTAATCACGTGACCATCTAGCCAAGTGAAATGTACCCTGTTGTTTTGGGTCATGGATGAAAATAAGGTCATCGTTTGATGCGCACTCCACCAGTCATTTGCCGTCTGGTTCTGAGTAACCCCACTCAGTATCGTGGCTGTTGAAATCGCTCACAGTGGTAGCCATGAGAACATGCTGTCCCTGAAAATAAAACCATATGAGAAAATGAAATACTAATGGAAGATGACCAGAAAAGTTTACACACCACTGGTTCATTCTTCTAGGGTCCTCTAGCCTCGTTCCTCCTTTCCGTTCATTTCTCTTCCTCCTGCTGTCTCACGTTTTCTCTTATCCTCCCACTTGGGCATCCTTCATCATCCAGCTCTTTGTTTCAGTCTCTGCTCCTGTCCATTTAAAGACTTGTTCCCTTTCAGGCTGGTTTTCTGGAATTGATTTTATTTTCCCCTCCCCAAGGAGACCTCACCCTCTCTCCAGGTCCTTTGACCAGACAAAAATGCTGCTAAAGAGTGATTTGAGGAGCTCCCAGTCCTCTGGAGTTTGAGAGTATTATTTCCATAGAATTGGTCCACCCTGAGTTCTGTCCCAATCTGATATGTGCTGTCATAAAGCCACTGATGCACCTTACCAAACCCTTGTTTCTCAGTTTCCTTCCCCTCTCATCTCCATTTATGTCTGTCTCTCCCATCAAGTTCTCCATCAGGAACATATCTGACCATGCTCCTGAGGCTGGTTTTCTACAATGAGAAATGGTAGGGGAAGGTGTGTGGTTCCCATGATCTTGTGCTGACTTTCACTCCCAGAGTCCTGGGAGTTAACTTTTAGGAGACGATAGCAGTTAGGGGGAAAGCCTTCCAGAGTCTACTTGTGCATTTGCTGTCTACAATATAAGCACGAGTCAGTCAGAGAGAAATTCACAAAGAAAAAACAATAGCCATTGTTTTGGCATTATGACCTATGAATGGTGTGTAAATAACTGCCGTTTTCCAGCCATAAGTTAGTGTGGGCCTGATTCTCATTTCCACTGCGGTGCCTTTACACCACTCTGGCCGCATAACAGGGCCTTGACGGGGGCACGAGTTATATTTATACTTTCTTTAGGGCCCCTTTAGACTTATAGAGCTGTGTAAAGAGGCCTTGGTATAAATTAGATGCATGCCATTATTTGTAAAGCAGTGCTTCATCACCTTACAACGTTGATGAAGGTGATGCACCATCAAAGAAACAACAAGAGCAACAAGGAGATAAAACCACGCTCAAGCTACATTGCCATGTGCTGGGCAGATCAATACTGCCAAATGGATCCTGACATAAGTAGGGAAGTGGGTGAAGACATGCTTATTTTGCAGCCCTTAAGGAACTAATGCAAAATATGTGCAAAAGAAATCCAAAGTACAGCTAATTATCTGCTTAAAGTTGGCCCACAATGTTTTTTTTTGTTTTTTTTTTGCATCTTTTTTGCTTCTTTATGCTGTATAGTGAAGTCCTGAATTTTTTTTAAACCCAATTTTTTTATACTCCTTTGTAGCGTCAACTTTAGACATTGCACTTGAATCCTCCCCTACAGCTGCACCGGGCAAAATGATTTCAATGTCAAATCTTTATGGGTTTAGCATTGCATGACGTTACTAATTTTATAGTTTGGCTTCGCTCTTCCGCTGCTATGAGTTGATTAGCATCGCTGCTAATGTTCCAATAGCAAAACTACCCCGAAGTGAGCTTTTTTTCTTTTCCTGTGTTTAACTATAAAACTCAATTAGTTTTCGTTGTCATGATGCTCAAAATAGATCAGCTGAACTGCCTCCCTATCACATCCCAGTCCTCTTTTGACCTTTCCACTTTGAAAGGGAAAATGAGTACCTGTCTCTAAGCTGGCTCTTGGGACAGTCTGGAAATTAGTTTTCAGTTAATGGTGTGTTCAGTTGGGGCAGTTTAAATATGGCCATTTCACAGTACACATGTTTATATGTGAAACTGATTAAACATATATTATTTATATTTCAGATATTTTTTCCAGTTCAAAAGAATATTGCTGTTGATTTAATCATTTGCTAATGATACAGGGAAATTTAATATTGGTTGGTATAGTAGAGGCATGTCAAAAGTTGGCATCTCATTTTCAGGAGTTTGAACAGTCTCGTCTCCCATTGATGTCAACTGGATTTTCTGATGCTTGGCACATATGAAAATCCATTGTACTCTCCAAAGGAAAATCCATGTGAATAAAGAAATAATTATGATAATAGAGATGTGTGAATCTTGATACATACAATTCCATTGTAATATGCAATAAATAACAGTCCAGGGAATGATTTTTCCAGCTTTGTGAGATTTGTTTATGGGTTTGTTGTTGTTATTGTTTGTTGTTAAACATACTTTACATTTGGTTTGACCAGTGTTGATCTTGATTATGATCCAGTCAGTGATGTAATTAAAAGTCAATGTTGTGATCATAACAGATTCTGTTAAAAGAAATAGAGAAGACAAAGTTAAACCCTTCAGATACCTGGGTTATTCGTCCAGCTTTTCATTCCAAGTCAACTGTATTCTTCCTTTACCTTTCCTCCTCTTTACCTACCCTAGTCCTGATTTGTATATATTATCAGTGTGGAGGTTAGAATTCTTCTGAAGCTGCCACTAATGTTGTACTGTAAACTGGGTTCATAGAACTCAATAATTTCTGCTACTCCTGATGTAGCCATTTGGCTCATGAACTTCAGGTGAAATTGTAGTTTCTGCTGTACACCAGCCATACGAAAGAAGAAGGTAAGGTAAAACTCAACAAAAGTGAAAGTCTCACATACGTCTACTGGAGACCAACATAACTATCACCTTCATAGAATCATGGAATATCAGGGTTGAAAGGGACCTCAGGAGGTCATCTAGTCCAACCCCCTGCTCAAAGCAGGACCAATCCCCAACTAAATCAACCTTGATGCTCTTCGTCTTCTTAGAATAATACGAATATATTGCTCTAGATGGTTTTCAGACAGGAAAAAGAGACTTGAGTTCCTGCCCTGGAGAGCTTATAATGTAATTAGACAACCTAAACATGATTGAAGGGGGAATGGTATGCAATGTTTGATTAGCAAGCACTCCACGCTGGGCAGGGTTTACAGGACTTTTGGAAGAAGCATACAAAGGTAGAAACATTCTAAATTAGTAAAAATGCTGTGCCTACTTGTGTTATGCATTTCCAGTTTACGTTTTGGTAGTTTCTCTGGTAGTCTAATGGAAGTACAGTCTAGGAAGTATAGAGAGTGTTTTGACATTAGAAGGTGAGTTTGCCTTTTGAGGGTTTATCAAGGCATCTAGTGATGAATTTATTGCTGGATACCACTGCAGATCCCAATTTTACTTCTACATGCACATTAGGCCTCTGCCCTGCTACATCTCAGAGGTCTTTATTTCAGAAATTGATGAGAAGCCATCGCCACCCCTTTGCTAAGGTAGCACTTGGAAAGTTGACAGTGAGGGCAAGGCCAAAAGACGCAGCGAAGCCTTGTGAAAATTGACATCATTTTAAAAGCTCTCTTGCACTTAGCTTATTGAGGGAAAGGAGGATTATAAAACAGGCCACGGGAGTGATAAGAGGAAGGGTAACACACAGGATATTGACTGCATCGTGGAGACTGTGGATTCTGCTTTAGAAAGAGAAAAGAACTGAAGTTGGAGCCACAAAAGGCTGGGAGATTGGATTGGATGCAGCCTGTTATGAGAGTGCTCTGTCGGTCTATATGTAAATAGTCAATAGATAATTGTCAGTAGATAGCACTCAAGAATATGTAGCCTAGCTCCTGAGTTAGGACCCACATAGCTTGTGGTTGTGTATTGCAAATAGCTTCCTTTTCGAAGCAGAGTGGTATGGCAGTTACTTCCAAATGGCTCAGGGGGGTGCTACCTTTTCCCCTGTGGGCGAGTGCTGCACCAGCCCATTTACCTTCTGAATCTCCTCCAAAAGTGTTGCCAAACTAAAACATTCCAAAATCACGGGATTTTCAGTAAGTGTTGGGTTCTTTTAATTTGCCTTCTTGTTTCGGAGGTTAACACAGACCAGGCTTTACTTTTAAAGCTTTTTCTCCTCGACATTATTTTTAGTGAAAGCTGAGATTCTCCAGGATTCGTCTGGCTTCAGGTGCTAGGCCTGTAAGTAAAACATCCAGTACCATCAGATGCACTTTAAAATGGCGAGAGTTGGTAGGACTGCTCTGACACTGGGAGATTCTATGGTGTGTGCATGCTGCGTGGAATGGTGATCCAATGTGATCGACTGTAATGCCCTCACCCTATGGTGATACATTTAGCACGGTCCACCCCTCAGGAAGAAAAAGTCCATTTATAGCGACGTGGGCAAAAGTCCCCGGCCCCTTCCCCGTTCCCCCTCCTCCCCTGCAGCCACGCCGCTGCGTGGGCCACACTCTGGCCCGCCGCTCTCACTGGCTGCATGGGGAGCGCAGCTGGCTCTGGCCGGGTGTCGCGGCTGCGAGCTCCTGCTGCTGGTAAGGGGGCAGGGAGCGGGGGGGTTGGGTAAGGGAGCGGGGAGTCCTGGGGGGCAGTCAGGGAGAATGGGGCGGTTGGATGGGGCTGGGAGCGGGGGCGGCGGTCAGGGGATGGGGAACAGGGAGGGTTGGGAGTGGGGGTCTGTCAGAGGGTGGGGATGTGGATAGGAGTCGGGAGGGCAGTCAGGGAGCGGGGGTGGGGGGAAGGGTTGGATGGGGTGGGGCCCCAGGGGGTTGGTTAGGGGACAAGGAGTGGGGGGTGGATGGGTTGGGAGTTCTGAGGTGGGCAGTCAGGGGGCGGGAAGTGGGAGGGGGGGCAGATAGGGGGCAGTACCAGGCTGTTTGGAGAGGCACAGCCTTCCCTACCCGGCCCTCCATACAGTTGTGCAACCCTGATGTGGCCCTCGGATCAAAAAGTTTGCCCACCCCTGCTTTACAGTATGCCTCACCTAGAACACGGTGATGATTGCAGTCGCAGATTTTTGACTGATCCTGCCCTGCATTCAGTGCGTAGAGCGCCTACCGATGCCATGGAAGTAATGCTATAGGTTACTCATTGCTTTTGCAAATGCGTTGCCTAGGAAGAGATCATGGCTCCCCCAGGTGCCGTGAGTTTCATGCAGGAATCCTGTTCAGTAGTTAGAACAGGATATTAGATCACTGCTTCTTCCCCTGGCTCGCTATGTGGCTTTGAGTAAGTGAGATAACTGCTCTGTGCCTCAGTTTACTGATCTGGAGAAGAGAATTGTAACACCTACCATAATCCCCGTTAAAAACTCAACAGATACTGCAGTGTGTATGCGGTTATTTTCTGTGACAAATACAGAGGTAAATCTGTGGTATCTCAGATTATAATTATTAATATCATTACCTTGACCAAAGGCAGATTTAGGATCGGCACCCATTTGAAGTAGGTGCTGTACAAACACACAGGGCGATGAAACACGGTTTGCAAATGTTGACTCTTGAATGGTGACTGCTGAGTGTCACTGTGGTGTTACGGGGCTTCATTAATGAATGCTTATAAAGCACTTAGTGATCCTCAGCTGAAAAAGTGCTGTAATGTGTAATGTGTGAAGGGTTGTTAAATTATAGAGCATTATTGTCAAGGCATCATCTTTCATTCTCGGGACGGGCGTTGTGAGAGTGCCAAGAAAAGTAATAAGTAATCCGCATTCGTTTCATCACTTAAAAGGTAATGGGTGACTTATTAGCATATATAATATTAAACTGGCTACTTTAGACAGGGACCCTGATTACAAGTACTTAATGACTGTAATCAGCTACCTTAACGGTCCATCTAGAATAGCAGTAAAAGTCCCAGGATGCATTCAGAAACCAGCACTTGAATTCCAAGAAACTTCCTTTTTGCCTACTATTTCTGATGTGTTTGTTCTGCTCATATTTCTGTCCACTGGCCCTCCTCCCCCATCCGTTTCTATAGAACGGCTGCTTTTCGTTGTTCTAGTTTCTTTGTTGAGTTGCATTCTGTTGAGTTGCCAACTTCGTACAGCCCCGAAATGAGTGTTGTGGCCATGGTATGCAAAACGTGAAGAGAAAGATCAGAAGACTGGGGTGGCAGATGCTGTGGATGCACATGTAGCGGAACAAACATGTTCCGCTTAATAAGATAAGATCCGCTTATTAACGTCTCCGTACTACAGATTGACTCAATAAATCATAATGGCTCCTTTAGATCATGTCAAAGATCCACTTATTAACATCTACATATTGTGGAAAGATTTTTCCCCCCCTCTTGACTTCATGCTTTTCTTTTCCTTTTCTCTGGTAAAAAGGAAGAGAGTAGTTAGTTGCATTCTAAAATGGGACATAAATTCCTATTTTTCTCAAAATATAGGTAGACAATTGGTGTGAAATTTCATAGAAGGTTAATTTTTATGCCCTTTGAATTTTCTATGGATTTTTTGACTGGCTCATACATTTTTAATAGGACATCTTTGGCTCTGGCTAAACTTTTTCCTCGGTAGCACTACTCTTCATTGTGGACAGCTAGCTCTTAAAATCATTGCCTGTCGACCCAAACCTTGGTAGAGAAGTTGATCCTGAGGATTTCTAGCACAAAGGACCGAGGGGTTTTGTTCTTTTTTTGAGGGGGGCGTTTGAATGTTAGATTTAGGGATATTTTTAGCTGTTACGGACACAGTATGTGCTATGCACACAAGTCTGATCTGTGGAGGTTGGGAATACAGGAGCGATTGATGATAGGAGCCTCATTGATGGGCACTGAACACACATGAAATATTATCAGTTGTGAGCTAGGCTTTCTGGTACATTTTATCTTGCAGCAAGGAAGGACTCATGGCTACTAACAGACAAAATATTTTCTGCTGCAGCTGTACTTCTGTGTTTCAGAGGTCTGGCCCCTACCTCCACCTCCTCCAACTCCCACCTTACATTGAAGCATTCAAAGAACCTGTATGAAATAATACACAAAAATCTTTGTTATGAAGCCATTAGGGTTGCTATGCACACAACATACCTGACACCTAGCCCTAAGAGCAAGGCGGTGAAAGGGTAAGCCACCTAATAGTGCATACCTTCTACGCTTCCGTCTACGAACATGCTTCTTACCCCTTTCCACTACAACAACCACATACTACAGCCCATGCACTCTGCAACCTGCACTCTGGCCTCATAGGACACCAGCCTTCCATCCCCCTCAGAACCACCTTGTGCACACAATCCTTCTCCAAACTACCCTCGTCCAACATAACCACCTAGCGCATCAAACACGCATGACCATGTTGGGGTATGGGGTTGTGTGTGAAAAGGCTCAGCAGTAAGGCTGAGATGAATAGTCTGTCGTGTATGGTCGTTGTCATGCTAAGGGAAGTGTTTGTGGCGGGAGTAGTAGAACATATGTACTGTTCCTTGCTTTTTATGGGTTCATGTTAGATAGAGCATATGGCATGCATAGCAATCTGATCTACTTCCCAGCACTTTTGGGTTTGTATTTATATATACCTATATGTATGCACCTGTGTTTGTATATACATACCAGATTGTGTGTGTACAACAGATACTCCAATGTGATGTTAACGTTAATGGTCCCTGCCTGACTTCAGGAAAGAGTCTTGAGAGTTCATAGAGTCCACCGCAGCCTGTGGTGCCAAGATATCCCTGCTTGCCTGTTACGGTCAGACACCCACACCCCCCCACCCCCAACACACACACACACACACAAACTGTGCTGCAATGCTAAAGCCTAACTGGGGAAGTGGAGGATATCGTAGTTTTAGCTCTGTGAAAATCGTTGTTTAATTTATTATAAGAGAGACTGTTGTGTGCATTAAATCTGTTTGCATGCAGGTATATACAGATTGAACAATAGCTGTGTGGTTGGGGTGATAGCTAATGATTTTCTGTTAGCTGTCGTTCACCGTAATGGTGATGATTTTGAGACATCCACATGGTAGAAAACGATTTTGAAGTTATTTATTATGTCTCGGTTTTTCATGAACCCTAAGGGAGTTCGGTGTCCATATCCCCGTCTTCATTAAGCCCAAATGAAAATCCCAGCCTATTTGGCCAATGAGATCATAATGCAAGATTCTTGGTTGTTACCCAAGAATTTAAGCCATAAATTAAAATATGCCTATTGTAACATTTTGGCTAATTCCCAACAAAACATCCAGACTGATCTCTCAGCTAGCCCATTTTGAACCGCCTCAAGAGAATCAGAAATATAAAGGAGATTTGATTTACATACATTGTAATTTAATTTCTCAGTGCTCTCTTTCATTGCCGACTGCAAAACCATGCTGTGCTTTGCTTCCTGTTCCAGATGCTACATCCCTGTCCGCCTCTTGGTTGCCTGGATACTCTGAGTTTCCTCAAGGCAATTGCTAATCAATGTGGGTTGCAGTTAGGTGATTCCTGCAGACAGCAGCCAGATCTGACATCTAAACGTAGAAATCCGTAGCCAAATACAGTCTGGGAAGTGAACAGCTAAAACACTGTAGTCCTATCTCCGCTTCCAGGAATCAATTCGTCTTGTGCTAACCAGACACAAGCACTCTCACTGGATTAGATGAACAGAGGCACTTTTAGTAAAATTAAGGGTCAATCATTTTGGCTCTTCTGGAGAGCGGACAAAAGAGGCATGGCTCAAAAAACAAATTACATTAATAATTACATTTTGATTCTGCATGTCAAGACCTTGCTTAATTTTCGTATTTATCTACATTTCTTCCCGAGAGGGCCATTTTGAATTAATATAGAATGCAACAGAGACTGCTTTTTAAGATGTAAGCCATTAGTAGAAACATTGTCAAAGCACAATATTGGAGCTTTGAAGATAGTATGTGTCCTCTCAATTGTTAGCTCCTCAGTGCAAAGAGAGGGCTTTTCTTTTATCATTGCAAAATTATGCTTTGCTATAGGAGTCAGTGAATTCAGAACTGCAGACATAATTTTCAGAGGTGCCGGGGGCACTCCAGATCTCCTATTGACTTCTGTAGGAGCACAGCACCTCTGAAAGTCAGGCCATAACTACTGTATGTCGTTTGTAAAATGCTTTAGGATCCTCTGGGATAATGGGTGTTGTGTGCTGTAAGGGTAAGATGTTGTTAATAATTAGAGTTGAGTGGATGATTCAATACAAATTATATTTGTTATGAATTTAGCCCCTCTTGGTTCATAAATTTTTCAAAAACCAATGCTAAGTTGCCTTTTCATGTATACATTCTTTATGTTTATTAGCAGGATACTTGAAACAAATAATTTCCAGCTTATGGGTGGTTCATAAACTCTTTGCTTTGACTGTTCACTGTTCCGTTATTCATGGTGTGTGGCTGGGTTGCTAAGACAGAGGGTGGTGTTGCCTCTTCCTGATTGGTTGATTGAAATAATTGATATAGAAGTTGAAAAAACAACAAATAACAAATACTCAAAATTCCAATAGAAATTTTCTGAATGGATGATCATTTGTACTAAGCTTTTTGAGGCTTTCAAGACTGACTTCCTTCTGGTAGTCCAAATACTCATTAATAGGCAGTGATGTGACTTTCCACCCAAAGAACAGCAAACCAAACAGAAGTCTTTTAAATTTTGATCATGAAATGAGGGATATTTTAAAAACTATTCAACCAGCTCTGTAAAAAATAAACAGTTAGAAGAATTTTAAAAAGAGGAATCTCAGAGGATCAGAGAAACTACTTGATATAGATTCAAATATTTTTTTAAAAAATGTGAGACCTGTGAGCAGATATGAGAGAGCTACATTCAATATTGACATGTTGGTTTTTTGCATTGGTCAAAATCAAGGCCAAATTGCTGCTAATTACAGTCAGTGACAAAAGGCGATGTTTGTTTTGGGTTGTTGCTTGATTGTGTTGGAAGTTAAATGGAGGCAGCCCAGCTTCAACGTTTACACACTTTCAGGAGATGACAATTATACCAAATGTTGCTGGTTTTGTTTGAAAAGGGAAAACCTGGCAGATGCCACAAAATAGCTTCCCGCCCCCACAAATCTGTTGTCTCCCTCTCAGCCCTTCTGCCTAATGGTGCAGAGAGAACCCTTTCATTGACCGCACATCTCCCCTGTCTGCTTCTGTACCCACGAGTCTGGAAGCTCTAGATGCCATTTCTTGTAGAGTACATGCGTGGGAGCAAACGTGAGCTTTAGTTACAGCATCCATTATTAAAGAGCCAAAGGTTGTAATAGGAGCCTTGGGGTCCATTCATGCTCCAAAGGACCAGTGCTCTGTTGAATCATAGAATCATAGAATCTCAGGGTTGGAAGGGACCTCAGGAGGTCATCTAGTCCAACCCCCTGCTCAAAGCAGGACCAATCCCCAACTAAATCATCCCAGCCAGGGCTTTGTCAAGCCGGGCCTTAAAAACCTCCAAGGAAGGTTGCAGCACCTTCCAAATGAACTGAGCAGTGAAGAGAAATATACTCATTTGAATGCAGCGAACACGAATTTTAGACACACAAGAAAATTTCCATTGGTTCTAGTAGTCTTCGGTTGATGTCCTGAGAGCCAGGCTGTGGGTATGGCATTTCCGCAGGTTGAGATTTTTATTCATGGTGAGTTTTTATCTTCAAGATACCCTGGCAAAACACAGAAAAAGAATCAGTTCCTACCCCAAGGACCATCCATTTTAAGTTACACAGACAGTCTAAATGTATTGCCGCACTGAAATACATACGAATCTCAGAGTTACAAACACCCCCGTAATGGAGGTTGTTCGTGACTCTGAAATGAGATGTTGTGGTGGTTCTTTCAAGTTTACAACTGAACATGGACTTAATACAGCTTTGAAACTTTACTATGAAGAAGAAAAATGCTGCTTTACCTTTATTTTTTTAGTAGTTTACATTTAACACAGTGCTGTCCTGTATTTGCGTATTTATTTATTTGGGGGGGGGGGGCACGCCGTTGCTGACTGATTATGTACTTCTGGTTCCAAATGAGGTGTGTGGTTGACTGGTCAATTTGTAAATCTGGTGTTTGGAACTCTGAGGTTCTACTGTGCGGACATTGAAACGTATAGCTTGAAAAAATATGAGTAGATGAGTAATTTGGGTAATTGGAAGTAAGAGGGGAATTAAAGGTGTTTTTAGGGAAGTTTGGTGATATTCTCCCTTGGGGGAAAAACAAATGTGTGGATTCAATATGATATATTCCAAAAGCAAAAAAAAAAAAAAAATTAAAAAAATACTGACCAAGTGACTAGTGACTTTGGTTGTCAAACTTGAGACATTTTTGCCTGATTTTTTTCAGAAAGTGATTGCCACTACTCATGTTTTTATGAACACTCTCTCTAAATCCAGTGGTTCTCAATCTATTTACCATTGTGAGCCACACAAGCAGATCTCTGTGTTATGTGGCCGCATCCAAACCATATATATACATACTACCTGTCTGGCCCTGAGGATGTCACATGGGCTGCAGCTGTGTGCTGGTTGGGCGCAGGTTGAGACCCATTGATCTAAATAATTACTGGAAGAGATGAGAGGGGGGTGAACTCATCAGAGGCAGGGAGAAATCATCCTAGCCTTTCCTTGAATTTGGTGGTGGAATTTTAACAAAGGGGTCCCCAAGAGACCTCTTCAGCACATCTGTCTTACATACTTACCAAGATTATCAAAATTCTGTCCCCATTACACACCTAAATACCCTTTGTCTAAAAGTTTATACGTGTTACATATTTGTAGGTCTAACAGCTTACAAAATCACTGAAATAAATGCTGGACGAAGTATCTGTGTTCAGTGCCACACATACAAGCTGAATTGCTACCCAGGTATTTTATACATTCGTAAAATACACAAAGCTTAAAAAAGAAATAACCAAGTAATATTGAATCTCTGGAGAAGTACAAAATAGAGTAGGATAGATTATCTTCTCTTCCTACCTCTTTTATGTTCCCCCTCCTTTCTCTCTCACATTCCTCCACCTCCTCCTCCATAAAATATTCTTGCAGCAAACAGAACGTAAGAATCATTTCTCTAGCAGAGATTGCACCTGCTGTAAGATTCGACATCCCCATTAGGGGCTCTTTCCAGAGGAAGTCATTTCCTTCTCCCTATAAATTATGCATCTGTGTACATTTAAGATTCCGAAATGAAGACTAAAACAAAAAGGTAATGCTGAACATTGCCCTGCTCTACGGAGTTGACTCCTTGATCCTTTATAGATACTTGAATGGAGCTTACCAAGAATGAAGCTCTGTGCGTTGCTGCTGTCATAGCGTTTCTACATCGCTAAATGCTCTGAGAAGGGAGTCCCTCTGATTTCCAGAAACCGTGAATTTTGAATCCTAGTCCTTGTACTCTAAGACGGCAGTGCGATGGGTAAGAGCTTTGTGCAGGGTAAGCCGGGAAGGCATACTGGGATTTGCTTAGCAGCAGAAGCTGGCTTTCCTTTCGCAGCCCCCCCCCCCCCCCGATGAACTCTGCTGATCCTTTCTCCTGGTTGGACTTTTTCTAACTCCCTGTTGCCCCAATCTAGCTGCATGCCCTTCACAGGGCCCACAGGTGTTTGCTTGGTTTTTCACTCTCCTTCCTGCACACAGCCCTCAGACTGCTCGGGCATGATTCCTGTCTTAATTCACCCCAAAGGCCAATGGAAATAGAGCTTCAGGGATGGACTAGAGTAGAAGCTTGAAAGGAGAAGATTGATTCAACCACTCAAATGGCTGTTCAGATAAACGTTATGTTTTATGAATTAAAATTCATAATGTATGTGATTTCCACATCAAGCTCTAGTGAGCTGTAACTGGGCATTGTAAAATAACTGCCTGTTCTACTGCAAACCTAGGGATTACTGCATTTTAGCTGTGTGTACAGCAGGTTTGTCTACATCTGTGTGTAAATCGTTTATTAATTTTAAACACATACAACACATTCTCCTATAGGCAGGGGTTTTTGTTTGTAATATATATGGCATATATATACAGTACATGATGGTTTGGTGCGGTGGATAGGTTTCATGTGTATTTATTTGGGATAATCTGCATTTTGTGTGTATATGTGTATCTACACACACACATTGTGTACTCTGAATGTCTCTATGTATAAGAGGGAGCGAATATACAGTATATAGGATGGTACGGTGCACTAAAAAGGTTTTATCAGCAAGAGTTGGATTCTGATAAAACTTTTATGCCAAATTATTCTCTCGTTATTTCCTTATAGGTAATCTAGTTAGTTGTAGATAAAATGCATAATGTAATCAAATTTACCTGTGTGTTTTCAGAGTAGAATTTGGAAAATAATTATGGCTGATATAAATAATGTTTATAGAGAATGTATGTGCATATATAAACATGCACATTTATATTGGGGGTAGAGAGGTAAAAATGTATTTTTGAAACTGCTTTGGGATCCCTGAGAATAAAAGGCTATATTTAAATGGACAATATTTTAAGTCCATTTCTGTGACCCAAGGGAAGAAATTAAAATATGTAATAATTGTTGAAACTGGTATGGATAACTGATATCTTAAATATAGACTTGTTTGCTTATAATCGCAAATAATATAAACTGTATTCTGAATATCATAAATTCACTTGTGTCATAAATTCTTTGGGACAGGGACTTGCTTTTTGCTCTGTGTTCATACAGCGCCTAGCGCAATGGGCTCTAAATGACGGGAGTTCATAAGTGCTTCTGCAAAGTGAAGTAGAATGGAAATGCTGAAATATTTCACTATGAAGATTCCTATCCGGGCTAGAACGAACCTGCACTTATAGTGAATTTGCCATAAGATGGGATTTCACTGAAAGGATCAAAATTGCCCCTGGGAGTTGCATGTGGGTATAAGGGGCAAATATCACCCTTGCCTTGGTAAGAGTCTTGCTTTAAAGATTTGGCTAGTTCACTTCTACCCTAGCTGACCCCAACAGATGAAATTCCTCTTTGAAGAAAGCAGGTGGCACTTGGTGTTTTCCTTTGACAAAGTGTTACTTTAGAGAGAGATTACTTTTTCAAAAATGCAACAGCCACCCAAAAGAGCTCTTCTATTAAAGCAGGTCATCCCAGCTTTTCATCACTTATCTGGTGATAGCAGTAATGAATTTTTTATTTTCTGCAGGGCTCACTCTAAATCTGACACAGGAGTGTGTGGTGCATACATATAAAAAGGCCACTAATTGAAATTCAAATGTAATGAGATGAAGGTTTGCTATTCACCACAGCTGCCTTTGTTTTAGTCCTTGTACGCTCAGTGCACCTAAACAATGCAACCCTCGCTTCTACTTTTAAATTCAACATGAATAAATTAAAAGGAAAGAAATCTTTCTAGTCTATTCCAGAAGTGAAATATAGTTTGAAAAACAAGAACCATTTTTTTTTGTCTTTTGCGGGGAGAAAGGTTTTGATGAAATAAGAAGAAGAATAAAAAATCTTGCTGCTTAAAATCTACTTTTTTGAACATGCAAATGTGTTTCTATTGCCTAGGTAACTATTATGGAACACCCAAGCCTCCCAGCCAACCCGTCAGTGGGAAAGTGATTACCACTGATGCTTTGCAAAACTTTCAGTCCAACTCCAAGCAGTCGACTCCAAAACGAACCAAGTCTTATAATGATATGCAAAATGCTGGCATAGTGCATACGGAGAATGAGGATGAGGATGACGTCCCTGAAATGAACAGTAGCTTTACAGGTAAAGCAAAAAATATTCTTGTCCATATTATAGGATGCATTGCATTTCCCCCCCCCCCCCCCCCTCTCAATAGGAGCCCTGCAATGCTGCCAGTTCTGGATTGAACCACATTGTAATCTGGGTTAGAAGTATTTCTACTGTCTTCTATTAACAACACATTTTCCCTAGCTCACAGAATAGTTTAAAAATGACAGGGATTAACCTAGATGTGTATCTGTTTCCCATGCAAAATTATATAGCCCTTGATTCCATTTCCCCCCCTTAACCTATCACTATACTCAACATAGCTAATTTGGTAAATGAAGAAGATTAGAGAATTCTAAGAAAATTCATTGCATCTTTACCTTTTTGATATCTTATGTTAATGATGGTCAGAGTCTGATTAAACAGCACAGGGAGAAGTTGTGTATTTTCTTCAGAACCTCATGTAGTCACTTAATTTTACAGTCTTACATAATCATAGATGCCTCTAAAATGGGAAGTAGCGCTGAGTAGATATCTCTTGCTGTATAGAATAATTGAGAATTTCTCAGCTAGTGTACAGGATGGGGCACATTTGTCATTTGAGGTACATTCATGTTACTTTAATAGTGTCCCCTTAATTCAGTGGGCCAGATTTTGCTCTCAATTGCATTAGGATAGATCTAGATGACTCCATCAATTCCAAACGAGATGGAGCCCATCTAACAGGAGTGTATGTTCAGAATGATTGGACAGCACCTAGTGGAAAGTAAAAGAAATTATTTTAAATCCTTATAAGCATCACGCGAATCATTTTGCTCTTGGAGAGGTTGAAGCTGTTTCGTAAAAAGACGTGATGTAGTATTGGAGAGCATGTAAACATTCTGAACCTTTTCCTGTGGACTATTAAAAACAGCTGCTATTGCAAAAGTTTTAATGAAAATCTGAAACTCTTTGTCGTCTTGAAATATTTTGAACAATGTGTAGGAAGCTATTTTGTTGGAAACCAAATATGCGTAGATCCTCACTTCCACCTGTGACTTTTCCCTCTGCCGTTTTCGCTTGATTTTCAGCCAGGCTGCAAAAAGTCAAGGCAGTGTTCATTACCACTGACACTTCTACCCATTGTAACATGGGCTCTGTGGGGTCCCTCTTTCCCCCCACTTTTTTTCCTTTTAATTGCTGGCCACATATTTCTTACCTACACCAAGGGCTCCTCAAGCACGTACAGTTTACTCCTTCTTCTGTTCCCTGTGGTACATCCCCAAGCAAGCTGGGGCTGGCCCACAGAGGGGCTATGAGACGTGAAAGCAAACTCGGTCTGCTTAAGAAGTCCTGGAGTTTCACTTTCTAAAATGTCCTGTGCCTATCGACAGGTCTCACACTGATCTCTCTGATGTTAATCTGATCTCATGCTTCAGCCTGCAGGGGTCTTGAAGGAACTTTTTTTTCTCTGATGCACAATCTGGGTTGTTTTTTTTCACCTTCCTCTGAACCATCAAAGATCAGCCACAACTGGAGATGGGATACCAGTTGGAGTGGACCAGTGCTCTGAGATGGTACAGATAATCCTCTGTTTGAGATGTCTGGCAGATGTGTCTTGTCCACATGCTCAGGGTCTATCTGATACCAGATTTAGGGTTAGGAAGGAATTTTGCCCCAAGTGAGATTGGCAGGGACTTTGGTTTTGTTCTGCCTTTCTCTGCAGCGGGGCATGGATCACCTAGGCATATCTCACCTTCTCAATTCCCTCCAATCTCCAGCACCTCAGGGTCTCCAGTTCTCTGCCTGTGGCACCCAAGAGTTTAGTCTCCCAAGGACTAAAATCCATTAATTATACTGAAGTCACTGGGCTCAACATGAGGGTATTTGGGTGAAATTTGGCTTGTGAAATGCAGGAGGTCAGACTACATGATCTAACAGTCCCTTGTGGCCTTAAACTGCATGAAACTATGGTGCTGCCCTTCTGGCCAACAGACCAGGAGCATTGTGCGAAAGCTGTCCCCTGCCAGAGGCTGACCACCCCGCTGCTCACTGCTGGCAGGCTCAGAGCAAGAGACTAAATGGCTCTGTCCAGATTCCATTGAGGTCAATGGGAACTGGCTCAAGCCCTTAGGATTTAAACCCTGGTCCTGGATCTTGGTAGCCCAGAACTTCCAAGTAGCGTCCTTATGATTTATATAGGTCTTCCCATCTCTTCAGCCGCGGTGCAAGTGTTAATTATTCCTCACAATGCTCCCGTGAGGCGTGGAAGCAGTGAACGGCGTTATTCCCGTTTTCACAACCAGGAAACTTGAAGCAGAGAGAAGTAAATTTACTCATTTCCGAGCTGGTTGAACTCCATGTGCATTGCAAGCACTCAGTGTCTCTGAAAATCAGGCCTGAAGTGATTGGCACAGGATTATGTAGCAGGTTGGTGGAAGAGCCAGGACTAGAACTCAGAAGCCCTTGGCTCACATTCCTCTGCTTAATCAACACCACCACCTAGTTTCTTTCCAAACTACGGGCAAGATTCTCAGTTGCTGTCAATTAGCTTAGATCCTGTTATTTCAGAGGAGCTGTGCTGTTGATTTCCACCAGCTGAAGATCTGGCTCTAGCGGCCAGATTTTCAAAGTTACTTAGGTGATGAAACATGTTCCTGGTGGGATTTTCAGAAGCTGTGTATCTCACTCTCATTGGTGTTAGCACTTAGGGACCAGATTTTCAAAAGTATGTAAGTCCTTCTGCCAGTGCAGCGCATTCTATTGACCTCCGCAAGTTCCTTCCATGTGTAGAAGCCTGGTTGTCAGGTCTGCTGAAACATTTTCACTTGCAGATAGATATCCATGGGAGGACATGCCGCGTTCTGTATGAGATAGCAAGTGGTAGTCACTGGAGAGATGCCTGTGCCCGTTCTTTCCTTGATCTTTATTCAGCCTCATGTTGCACTTTAAAGCTGAGTCAGCACCCACAGCATTACTGTAACAGATCAGAACCAGAGAAGCCAACTAAGATCTTTACAGTTGCTCTTGTTTCAGAAACACAGAAGTTAACTGAGGTTTTAGAAATGCTCCTGCACTTTCCTTTCGTTGTTTTCTCTTTGTTTTTAAGAGCATTCAAAGAACGCAGCTGTCAGAAAGCATAGCATTGACACACAGAACAGGAGGCTTTGCTGCTCTCATCACTCTATCCATGTTATTGGGTCGGGTCCTGATCCCACTCTCACCAGTGCACATCGTGAGTCACTCGGTTGAAGTCACTGGAGTTATACCCGTGTGAAATGCGTTTCAGACCCATCCTCCACTCTGGCCCATAGGCATTTCCTGTGCATTTGTACATACGTTGTATTGAAATTGCCAGCTGTTATTCCCTTGTCCTCGGTCTACTTGTGAGCTTCTTGGAGCAGGGACCATCCTTCTTAAGTGTTTGGAAAGCACATGTAGTGGGCACTAGAGCAAATGAATAGGAACAAGAGTACTGGGGCAGACTACAGCCCTGGAAACAGCAAGCCTTATGGATAAGGATTCTTTGATCCATGCCCTTCTTGACCAAGAACCCCAAGACGTGGGAGAAATCTCCAGACATTCTTTTCCCTTAATTCTCTCTCCATTCTCTCTTGGGCCTGGTTTGCATGAAATATTCCCCAAATCAACTGTCTACGACCATTAAACCCAAGATTCATTAAAAACAGGGAAGAAAGTTCAGATTAACAAAACAAGTGATATTCACAATTAATTACTATTATTATTTATATTTCAGTGACATCTGGGAACCCCAGTGATGCAGGGGCGCTGGAAAAATTTGTATAGTGGGGGTGCTGAGACTCACTGAAGCAAACTGTAAATGCTGTATATACACCTGCAGCACCTCCTACAGCCCTAATTCCAGCACCTATGCAGTGATGGACCATAACCCCCTTGTGCTGGGCGCTGCACAAACACAGAACAAAAAGACCCCAAGGAGCTTACAATATGTCAGGCTTGGCATATGACAGAGGCTCGTCTGGCTAGGTGCACAGGTTTCCTTGTAATGGACAGGAGATCTGTGGCCTGTCAGGGGAGTTCTATGGCCCATGTTATGTAGGGGATTAGATTAGAGGCTCACAATGGTCCCTTCTGGTCATAGGGCAGATCTACACTTAAAACACTGCATCGGCTCTACTGCACCGCTATAGTGCATCAGTGAAGAAGCTCTATGCCGACGGGAGAGAGCTCGCCTATCAGCATAGTTAATCTGGCAGTAACTATGTTGACGGGAAAATTTCTCCTGCTACACTGAGGGTTGGGTCGGTGTAACTACATCACTCAGGGGCATGGATTTTTCACACCCCTGAGCGACATAGTTATACCAATGTAAGTCTGTAGTATAGACCAGATCTTAGAATCTACGACTCTGTAATGGCTTTCTTAGGAAAAGCATCTGTTCTCTTCTATCTCCTTGGTCAACTTCTCAGCCTATTAGCCAGACAGTATCTCAGAGGCACATCCTCTTGTGTCTGTTTTTTTTCCTCAGTCCTGTTGATTCTCTGAGTCTCTTTGCCAGCCCATTAAGTCCCTTTGATATGCCTGGCTCCTCCTTTTAGCAGTCACCCCCTTTTCCCTATTCCCCCCAGGTGAAATTCCCAGATTTTTTTCAGGATTGTGTTCAGTTTGTTTGTTCCATCTTTGCTTCTTACCAGCCCCAAAAGTTCATAGAACATAGAATATCAGGGGGACCTCAGGAGGTCATCTAGTCCAACCCCCTGCTCAAAGCAGGACCAATCCCCAAAGGTCCCCTCAAGGATTGAACTCACAAATGCTCAAATCACTGAACTATCCTTTTGAAGGTAAATCTCTCTGTGGTTTGGAGCCCTTATCCCAGCTCCGCATCCCTTTTGCAAAACTCCCTACTGCTGAATATAAATATAAATATAAAGTGACTTTGCAACTCCCACCCCATCCCACCCTCACAGGACCTGTTGTTGGGAAAAGGCCATTCTGAGATCTAATTAATCTCCTTTCTAATGGGAACTGGCCCTGACTAGAACAGTTTAACGGTGAAACTAACACACTGCTTTGCCTTTTACAGAGACAGGAGGTATATATTTACTATAATTCCCTCTGACTAGTGTTTTCTACTCTGTGAGTTAATGAAAGATACAAATAATCTGTCATCATGAGATCAGACTTTGGCCCCTTGTCTCCACCAAATGAGCACGAAATCTGGATAGAAGAGCATTGGTTTGAGCATTGGCCTGCTAAACCCAGGGTTGTGAGTTCAATCCTTGAGGGGGCCACTTAGGGATCTGGGGCAAAATCAGTACTTGGTCCTGCTAGTGAAGGCAGGGGACTGGACTCGATGACCTTTCAAGGTCCCTTCCAGTTCTAGGAGACAGGATATCTCCATTATTTGATGCAAGGGATAATCCTGCTAACCAACTTAAAATTCTCCCTGTTCTGCAGAGGGTCTTTCTTAGACTTGTGTTTTCAAGCTTTGGCATGTTTACACTAATGATCTGATGGGTGGGAAGGGATGAATCATATTTTAGTTTCTTAATCTTGCCAATCTCTACTTTAAAATATTGAAAGGAGCTAATGCAGGAAGCAGACTGTAAGGGTGTTGAACTAATCTTGGTCTTTTCTGGTTTAGAAAATATTATATCAGTGCCTTTCTTGTTCACAGAAACAGCAGGCAGGGGTTTACCATGGCAAGGAGTTTTTAAGTGTCCAGTAGCTCTGGTTTTGGAAGACTGCTGTGGATTTCCACCTCCCTTCAAGAAGCAAAGCTGTCCCCAGGGGACGGCGAATTGGGGCAACTGCTCCAGGCCCTGCACTTTGGGGGCCCCGTGGGTTGGCGCGAGTGGCCAGTGCTGCATGGGTGGCGGGTGAACTGCTGGCTGGGGGAGGCTACCCTCAGCCCCACCCCTTCCACCCGTGGGAGAGTGCACCCAGTCCCAGGAAGGCGGGCGGCATGGCCCCAGCCCCCTGGAGCCCAGCGGCCCCGCCAAAGCAGGGCCCTGGAGGGGGGCATTGTCATCGGGGCCGCGCCTGGCTTTTTGAGGAGGCACCGCCTCCACCAGCCTCCTCTACCCGCCCCTGGCATGGTCGGTCCTGGAAGTGATGTGACTTCCGTCCCGGGCCCTGCACCCCCCTAGGGACAGCCCTGCTCCCTTTACTAAGCTATGTCTACACTTAGCAGCCTATAGTGGCACAGCTTCAGGGCTGCTGCTGCGCCACTGTAGCGCTTCGGTATAGACCAGTGGTTCTCACACCGTAAGCTGCTTGTGGGCCAATCAGCACACAGCTGCAGCCCATGTGACATCCTCACGGTCATACAGGTAGTATATATATTGTGTCCATATGGCCCACATAACACATAGAGAGATGCATATGAAGCCTACTGTGGTAAATTGGTTGAGAACTACTGGTGTAGACACTCACTACAGCAACAGGAGGGATTCTCCTGTCACCGTAGTAAATGCAGCTTCCCGAGAGGCAGTAACTAAGTCGACGGTTGACCTAGTCCTGTCTCCATGGGGACGTAGGTCAGCTTAACTTTGTCACTCAGGGGTGTGGATTTTTCACACCCCCGAGCATGACATAGCTGGGTCGATCTAATTTTCTAGTGTAGGCCAGCCCCAAGACACAGCAGTGTTTATAACATCTGTAAACCAAGGCCTGGTCTACACTGGAAAGTTATCTCAATGTAGCTATGTCAGTCGGAGTGTGAATAAACTTATGCTGACCTAAACTCCCAGTGTAGATGCCAACAGAAGAGTTCCCTTGACATAGCTAACTTAGGCCTGGTCACACCCAAAATTTAAGCTGTCCTAGAAGTATCACTCAGGGCTGTTAAAATGTTTGCACCACTGTAGACTCAGCTAAGATGACAGAGCAATTCTTCCACTGGCCTAGCTACAGCCTCTTGCGAGGGTAAATTTACTGCAGTGACGGTAGTCACTACAGGAAGTGTCTCCACTACAGCGGCGTAGCTGCAGCTGTGCCATTCTATTGCTTATGTGTAGACGTAGCCTTGCTCAGGGAGTTAGTGTTTGTACACTCACAGGAAAACCCCTTCTGAGGGTGCAGGCCAAGCCTACGCTACTGGGCTATGCCAACATAGCTATGTAACTAGAGGCTCCGTCGTGTAATTAGGAGCAGAGATCCAGTTTGTGTGGAGCAGCTCCTAAGGGTTAAGGATGTGAGGAGTTGCTGCAGAGACCCTACACCGTTGCCATTTTGGAGGGCGGGTTATGGTCTGCAGGGATCCAATAACCCCCTATTCCCTCCCTCCCCTCTGACCCCTGCCCCCCAAATACTGCAAACAGAGATTTTTCCTCAAGAGAGAGGAGAACCATGCAGCCGTCACTAGGGACTGTACTACTGCTATGGATTTTACCTGGAGGGCACTTAGAGGCTCTGGAGATGAACAGCGTTGTAAAACCCTAGGGATGGGGGCAGAACAGAGTGTTGCAAGCTGCCCCTTACAGCAGGATCTCACGGCTCGATTATAAAACATTGAAATAAATTATTGCAGTTGCTCAGTATGAAATTGTTTAATATGAAAGAACACCACCGCATCATTGACTTGTGCTCCAAGGTACCTTAGACAATTCTGAAACTCTGCCAATCAATCTTTCTGCTGAAAGGAAATCTTATTCTCCAATCCCATAAGCAGTTCTTTGTGGGTGGGCCCCTGCACCCTTTCAGAGCCCCACTGAACTCAGTTACTTCAGCAGGCTCCAGTTTGCAGGATTGGGGCTTCAGAAGGAATAGCTACAGGAAAACTCACTATCCGTCTCCCAAGTCCTGTGCTTTGAAAGGTAAGGTGAGGCTTTGGAACAAATACCAACGCAGGTATGGACACAAACAAATGAACAAGGAAGAAAAGGTGGTACAAATATTTGAGTGTGATTACCGATAATTCTTTTTGTGATTCTACAGCAGATTCTGGTGACCAAGACGAGCACAATATACATAGTATAAGAGAAACAGCGCCACCTCCTGTGAATATTAGCATCACCGCCGTTCCCACCACGGAACCATCTCAGAAGCTCCCTCAATACCTACCTCCTTCTGCAGAGGAAAACCTAGGTCCTCTACCTGAAAACTGGGAGATGGCCTATACCGAGAATGGAGAAGTCTATTTTATAGAGTAAAGCTCATACTTTGTTGTCTTTTGTGTGTGTGTGTTTGTGTGTGTGTGTGTGTAATCTCTGTCTGCAAATGTACATACATACAAACCATGTGTATTTAATGTCTACAGTTGCTTTTAAGAACTAAAAGATCTTGACCAGTTGTAAGACATTGTTGCTCCTACTTGTGCATTTCCTGAGTGGATCAAGCAGCCAAACTCTTGCAGAGTTCAGAGGTGTTGGAGATCCAATATATTTGCAGAGCAACTGTAGTTTTTTTACAAAGATAGTTACAAGAGCCACAGGCAGTTAAAAATATTGGTTAGTTTTCTAGTTTGGGATGAAAGCTCCTAACTGAAAGACGTTAAGAACTCTCTTTCAGAGCCTGCCTGTGTACATCAGACTGGTCAGGGGAAAATTCCTCCAACCCCATGCTCAGTCAATAGCAGAGCCAGGGAGCTAACTCGGTGCACTGCTGTTCTCATTAAAGAGAAGGGTCCAAATTGGATGCTGACGTGCTCCAGTGGGCTTGCACAGGGCATAACTCAGAGCAGAATTTGGCACACAGTATTTGGAAGAGCCAGGAAGACATAGTGCCGTGGATACTTTTTGCTTGACAGCTTTGTAGTGTCAGCCGTTTTAAGGTGGTCTTAAGATTGATTTTTTTCGTACCATAAATAATGGTCTCTAATTGTACTTAGAGACTTATTAAGACTGTAGAAGCTGCTAAAACAGGACTGGCGAATACGAGAGATTCCGCCAACAGAGTTAGCTAGTCATCAGAAGAGTGCAAATAGTGTTTGCAACTGGAAAACAAGAAGCTAAACAAATCCCTTATCTGGCTTTATGGATATGAGGCAAGGAATTCAAATTTGGTTTTGATGGTTAGTATACGGTAGTAATGGAAACTGAGCCCCTCTAGCTACAGACCAAATACAACGCATCCAGATACAAAGCTGGCTTTTCTTTTATATTGTATTTAGACCAGAACCTCAGCTTTGACATGTTTAAAAACCCCAACTGTTTTCCTATGGGTAAGATAACAGCCAAACTGACTTTGATTTAAAGGAGTTACGCTACATTATTTGCTGGTGGAGTGGCTCTGATCCTCTAATGTCTAGAATTGAAGCGATCATGTCCTTTGGGAGAGATTCTGGGGAGGTCACTCCGCCAGCAGGGGCAGACTGGCAGGCACTTCAAAATGGCACCCTCTGTGCAGCATGGCCTCGCATACACTGTGTGTGCAAGATTATGCTAGTGGAGGTGAGGTCATGCCTCTGAGATAGGCACAAAAGTACCAGAATGCCCAGTATTCTGAGGATATAGCAGTATTCATCCTATTTGTGCTTCAATTTGAATCGCGGCATGTTCATTATACTAAACATGGTGCTCTGCCCTCAGTTGTATCTGAATGGTGATTTTGTGCTACTACCTTCATTCTTTGAAACACTTTTTGGAGGCAGAGTGATTTATTACATGTTTATGCAGTCTTTTAATGAGCGAAAGCCCTGAATTTCCAAATGGTCTTTAAAGACTTGTTAGCCCTTTTGTGACAAAAATTAGGTAGGAGAAGGATGTTTCTGTTATTAAAATCATGTACGTGTCCATGATTACTTCTGGATCTGTCCTTACTTCTATGTGCGTTCTTGATTCTTTAATGCTGTTGCAAGTTATGCCACAAAGCAGGGAGAAGAGAGAGGATGGGTGTGATTCTGTTCATAACAAATAATAATGATCTCAACTATTGCCTGCAGTTCAACTGCGTTTCAGTGTAACTTTAGAAAAAGAAAACAAATCCCACCCAATGATTTTGTACACCTCGCTGGTTACAGGGTCAGGAGCAGAAATTCCATGTGAAAGGCTGCTTTTATAATATGCCCTATCCAAACAAAACCCAGGAATATTGCAAAGAGCACAAAAGTTTGTTCTCATGAGTTTATCCGATGGAGGAGGCTCAGATAAATGTTGTATGCTTAAGCTAACAAGAGCTTATGGGGTTCTCCTGTCATTGGGAATGACCTACCGGACTGACACTTGCTAAAAATATGCAAATACTGTACCCATCCATATCACCACCATTTTCCCTAGCGAACCGCAAACTTTTTATACATTGGAGGAACCCCTCTGCTTTATTATTGATGATTTGCCTTGCATTGCTAGAGTTCAATTTACTAGTCTGAGAAACCCAAACCACGACCAATGAATTCATCAGAAACTCTCTGAAGTGCACAAAAGAATTGAATGTCTTCCTTCTGCATTGGGAAGGCTGACTAATGAAATGGGTGAAACCAAGGACCTTTTACTACAGTACTCAGACACAAGAATAAGTCAGACATCGAGTCATGCTGGTTGGCTGTTGGTCCCGAAAGGAACATAGTCCTCATTACATCATGCCTTAGTTCACAATGGGTGTTGTGAGGCGTAGTTAAAGTTTGTTAAACCTCTTTGAGAACCTTGAATGTGGAGTGAACAGTATTGATATGACATTAGAACTAAGAACTATTAAGGAGAGCCAAAGGTGAAGCTAGATAAATGATATTTCAGTTTTAGAAGAGGTTCGTCTCTCCAGGTTAGCTAATATGCAGAAGAATGCACCAAGCACCAGGACTAGCTTATAGATTTAAGAGGTTATCTTACCCCTCGTTCTAAGACACAAATCAAAATTAGGAGAAAAGCATCCCTACAAAGTATAGTTAAAGAGGACGTACACACAATCTTCATCCTTGGGACCGAAGTCAGGAGCTGGTCCATGGACTCGTGAATAGAAATAGAAAGAGTTGGAAGTTGCGCTCGTCACGATTTCCATCACAGTCCTGTTAACAGGAACATTTTCTCTGGAAATATCTGTTCTGATTGATGTTTTCTGTCAAAACCCAACAAATTTCAAAATAAAATTTAGATGAAAATAAAAAAAAAAGTTGAAAATTTTCCGGAGGAAATAACCCATTTCCCAACCAGTTCTCATTGGTCGATGAGTTCACCAGTTAGCCTCCGCATTCAAATGTGATCAGAGTGTCCTTGCTATAGTTACTCCTGTGGCCTTACACGTGAATTTCTGACTTCTAGTGGTGACTATTCTTAAAATCTCAGATATTTTTTTCTGTCAATGCTGAAAGTCTCCTGACTTGCTAGCCTGTTTTATAAACCATAAAATTGTTGTTATATTTCTTCTGAAATAAAAAACGCTTTCAGCTCAGTTGAATAATAGAGGGGCCCATGTTTTTCTGTCACTGGTACTTTAGCTCGGTTTATTAACAAAGGTCATATTTCCATTTCTGGTTTGCAGCCATAATACTAAAACAACATCTTGGCTAGACCCACGGTGCCTGAACAAACAGCAGAAGCCACTAGAAGAATGTGAAGATGACGGTAAGGGACTGAAAATAGTGAACTAAACTTAGTGTGTTTGCTCTAATTTAGAATTTTCCCCCCCGAAAACAATACTATGATTGCAAAATGTAAAACAAAGAACAGGGATAACCAGTATGAACTCACACGTAAGGTGAATCATCATGATTTTCAAATGATCTCGAGTCAAACAATCGCAGAAGTACTAGAACTAGGAGGCATCCACTTTTGCACAAAAGGATTTAAATGTTCATTGTTGCTGAATGAGACCAAGATCCTTTGAATGCATGTGCTAGCTAGCACTCCTGTGCAGGCACAGAGTAAATGTACTCTGCATGGCCCATTGCTTTATACTGTGGTTAGTATGTTTTAAGTGGCTCCAAAGGAAATTATTATTTCCTCATTTGGGTAGAATTAAAAGGTTAATGTATTGCTTCACTTTGGAATGTTACATTCTGATTGTCTAGTTAGCATTATGTTTGCTAAAGAGAAATTATATTTGAAATCATGGATTTTTATCACTTAATTTGCACCAATATCATTTTGCATTCCTTGAGATGTTGAAAATGCAAGCCAATGTCCAGTTTGAAGGCACATAAATAAATCAAGCATCCCAATATGTGACTGGAAGAGGAGGTATTTTACTTAAGTTTACCTTTAAAACTTGCAAAAATAATAAAGGCCAGTAAAACGGTGAAAATATGCACACAAATTTTGGTCCGTTGACCTTTAACACATACACAAAAAACCAAAACAGGAAAACAGTGGCATTTTAACTGGCACAGTGCTAGCCAGGAGCATTTTAGAGTGTCTGCATTATTATCCTAAAGCTAATTTGGAGATTATGATCAATCTCCTTCTCGCTCAAGCTATTTGTGAATCAGGCTCCTATGTTTTAGGGATATTATCTTACTTAGGAAAGGAACGGACCTGATTGGTTCAGAAGTCACCTCTAAAGTTGCTGTTACAATCTTGTAAATTGTTGACCTCCGTTTTTTTCACATCTGAGTTTTTTTCACATGTAATGCCTGGATTTGACTGACCAAACCACTTTTACATGAGAAAACCAGGTACTTGTACACATGGCGAATGGACTTGAATGCTCGCAAAATACAAGATGTCTTGTGATTGCACAAATTTTAGACAAGACACTATGCATTCAGTTTTTAGAGGCCTGCTTGAGAGCCCTTTGAAATTTTGGCCCCTTCTGTCCGAGACTAGATCCTGCAAAGTCTGTAGGACTCCAGGCACGGAGATCCTTCATCCCGGGTTGATCCCTTCGCAGGACTAGGGTCTAAAAATAGATGCATCACTGGGACCTCGGAGAAACGATTTAAAATAGAACATAAATGACAGCCTAAGCTTTCTCCTGGCTGAGGCTAGAGTTTTCCCTGAAGCACATCCTCTGTCCTAACTCCCTCTTCAGAGTGCGGCTCCAACTCCTGTTTATAATCTGGATGAAGTTAACAAGATGCACCTGCCACCGTGACTCAGCAGGAAACACCCTGCACTTTCATACAGGGTCAGGATACAAGAATCAGGATGACTTACCAGAGGATGCCCTTCATTCTGGTACCACATGCCAGAGTCTGCCATTCTGTTATACCCTCAGACTTTTCAATTAAAAAATAGGTGCCTGAACAGCTTGTGTAATTGGGACAGTTAATTTAGAACAGGGTAATCTTTTTTTAAAAAGTAGCTGTGTCTTGGTTCGGCAGTTCCTTACTTTCAGCTCATTTTATCGTTCCTGCCTCTATTTGCTAATTCATTAGTATTTTTCTAACAGCAAGTAGTAAAACTCATTACGTATTTAGTGCACTGCACACTTCTACTTCGCTGTTCTAGTCTTTCTTTATAGTTCAATAAAAGCTCCTAGGTGTGAAGAAAAGGTAAAATAACATTGCAAATCCCAAATCCCAAATGATCCAGCTAGTGTGGACAAAAGATTATTCATGTGAGTAGCTCCACTGAAGGCTCTGGGGCCACTCCCAGGAGTAAAGTTGCATGTCTGTTTTCAGGCTTGGTCACATCATGTGTACAGTGGAAAAAGTAAATACTTTGAGTGTTATACATCTTTTCAAACTTGCTTTGAATTTTAGCTGTGTTGTATTCTTTCCATGGCAGGGTACAAATCTCTGAAAGTTTTCTATTGTTTATCATATGAAGAAAATGCCTATTAGCATTTCACACACAAATGTCTAACCAATTATTCTGGCCTACTATAATACAAACAGTTCATGGGTAAGTTAGAGCACATAAAGTATTTCTTCAGTGTCATAGTTATCAACAGCAATTTAATGGTATTGTATCTCTTATGTGTGTCATTTAGTAACATAGCTAAAACTTTTCTGTTACGTCCCAGCTTGTTTTACCATCTGCATTCTAGTTGGGTCATCACCTTTCATGTTCTGACTGCGGTATTATTCATAAGCTAAGCGATACCTTAATCATCTGTCATTGTTAACTGATGAAAATGAGGCCTCTTTGAAGCTAATGCAGCTCCATCTGAGTGTCAGGGTCATTACTGTGCATCTGTTTTGCAGGATTGGAGGCTTAGGCCCCAACTGAGCAAGGCACTTAAGCACATGCGTAACTTAAGTGCATAAGGTAGTCCCAGTTAAGTCAGTAGAGCTAGCTACGTATTCCATTTAGATGCTTGTTTAAATACCACACTGAACTGGGTTCTAAATGACATCCTACTTAGGAGCAAAGAGTTCCTCTCAGATCTGCACTCCGCTTTGATCTCCTGATAAATATATAGCCAGCTGCATCTGAGAGGAGTGTTTTGCCAGAAAAATGATGACCATGCAAATTTGTTTATCAATCTAATCAAACGATGGCATGAAAGTAGCTGATCCACAATTATTTTAACAGTGCAAGAACCTGTTCTTTTATGACCCACATCAAGATCCATAAATACTCTGATCACTAAGATGTGATAAACTGAGAGTTTGGTCTGTGCAAAATTGGTGTTGGTTCTTCTGTTTACTATAGCAATATCTTACTTGGTGCTGGTATCTGAAATTTTCTTTTAATTTTTTCTGTCTCATTTACTGCTCTTCCCTTGGAGAAGAAGGGGTACACACGGAGGAACTGGACAGTGAACTAGGTAAATCATCCATCTCTCATTTTGCTGTATGACTGACTGTACCATTTTTAGCCTCTCATTGCTTGACCTCTCTTTTGTGTCATTTTGCATCTTTCAATTTTTAATTTCAACGAGGCCTAATTCAGTAACAAAATGTATCAGGATTTTTGGCACTGAAAATAGATGTTTTTCCCATGATGTGGAATCTTAAGGCACAGTTCCTATGGTATTGGATCCCAAAGAAGAGAAACAAAGTAAAGCCTCAATCTTGCAAAGGCTTGAGAAAATGTTCACCCTTATGCACAGTGGGTTTTAATTTTCACCCTGATGAAGTCAATGGAGTTTTGCCATTGACTTCAGTGAGGTTGGGATTTCACCCAATGAGTAGCTCCATTGACTTCCAAATTATGTGAAGGGTAAGCACATACATAAGACTTTTTGGGGGGTTAGTACCCAGCTTTCCAGATTAGAGAAGCTAAGTGAAATTTGGAAAACTGACTAAAAATATCCCACAGAATGTTTTTGCTGAATTTGTCAATGAAACAGCAGAAATTTTGCCCCAGTAGTTGATGTTATAAATCAAGAATAAATTGATTTTAGATGGCGTGGCCTAGTGATAGTTTCTAAGTGTTTTTGAAGAATGCAATCATAATATCTAATCTCATGTAGCATTAGTTAGTTCAGTCTGTAATTCTAGTGCAGAGAACTATTAGATCATTATTTCTGCTCCACATTCTAGTCCATTTTGAGAGCTGAAAGGGATCAATATGTTATATGTGACTGTATTTTCCTTAGGTCGTTCATTGCTTTAAAGAAATTTATAGCTTTGTATGGTAGCCAATTATATTACAGTGGAATTAATCTCTGGTTTCCGTAATTACTTGAAAGCGCAGACTGCGTCCCACTTCTGTGTGATTGATATGCCAGAAGCCGTCAATAAATATTGACTGCTTTTTAAAATGCTATGCAAGAAGCTGCTCTTGTGGTTAGTGTGGCTGGAATAATGTTAAGAACCTAACTCCTTTTAGTGCAACACTTGGAAAGAGATTACATAAAGGAATAATTTATCAATTCCTGTAGCAGGTGTTGGCACAACCCACAGCGCTAAGGTTTCCATTGCGATGGCTGGTAATCTTTCACAGACTAAAATAACATCAAGAATAAGTGCATGAAGACAGCTGAACCGAAATGTATTTTTAATTAAAATGTCTCAAAAACAGTAAAGATGAAGTAATAGTAGTATAAAATAACAAGGTTATGGGTAACAACTAAACGTAAATGTTTACTCCTTCTATTACCCTTCAGCACACAGTGTAACTCTAAGGGAAGGATGGACAGAGGCAGTAGATTCAGGGAAGACCATTGGTTGATAACCATGGCCCTGATCCTGCACCAACTCACACATGTGCTTAACTTTACTAACACGAGTAGTTCAATTGATATCCGTGGGACTCCTCACAGTAGTATAGACAAGTGTTTGTAAAATCGGGGTCCATATAAATACTACAGGGGTTTACAAGCATTTGTATGTCAAGAAAGAAGTTTAACATTTGCAGTTGTTCAGTCAGTGCCAGCAAGGTCAGAGAAGTATTGTCAAAACAGATCAACAAAATCTCCAGTACAATAGGAACACCAGTGGTTAGTATAAATTGGTTTGTGCCAGAGATTAACGCACCTAGTTTAACTAAAGCTTAACATTTGTTTTCTGATTGTGAGAAAATTAAATAGAAATCCACTTGAAACTTTCACAATATTTTGTATTTATCTTATATTTTCTAAAGAAACTGATTTAATAGGTAGTAATATAGATGCCCTCTGTTTTAACAGAACAGTGCCATTTTAGGATAGAAATTAAACACTTAGGGAAAGATTTAACACTGTTACACATGGGCAACTCCTACTAGTCTTGTCTACACTAGGAACACTGAGACCTGTAATTCACTTCTGTGCAGCTCAACCAGTCGTAGCAATATCGGAGACTGCAGAATAAATTGCAGGCTGGTAAAAATCTCTGAGCCCGACTTCCAAAATGGCTATGATCAGTCAAGCTCTAGTGAATTTCAGGGCTTAGTTTTCTAGTGTAGGTCCATTGGCATTTATGAGCTATGACTCATAAAGGATGGAATGCTCTAGCAAAAGGTCTTAGGGCTAGATTCTTACATGGGTGCAGAGGGGCAAGGAAACTCTCAATCTGGGCTGGTGGCTTTCCTGATTTTCAGGGCTTTATCACTCTTGTAGGTTGGAACACTGACCAACAGGCTCTCAGCTAGGAACGTGTTTTGACACCATGCTTAAAAATATAAGTTGGGCACTTAAGGCCAAATGAATAGGTTGCTGCTCTTGCTCTGAATTAATATTAGATTATAATCCTCCATGGGGGTCCACACGAGTGTGCCCTCATAGAACCACATGGGACTGCAGGAATGGCGATTCCTTTCCTGGGTCGGAGCTATACTCTATGATCTAATTGCTCTGGCTCATCTTGAAGATTGGGGGGAAGCATTTAAAACAACCCAGATATTGGACTTTGCAAAGTGGGTACTGCTAATGCAGAGTAATTTCTTGCTTTAGAGCATTTCAAAAGACTTTTTATTAGAGTCGTCGATGTGGATCTACATAATAGACTACTTATGGCTCCAAAGAATCCGTTCTTATCTTGTTGGTTTTCAACACATGTAGAAATGTGTTTTGTTAAATTTAAAACAGCTTAAAGAAGTATTTATCCAATAGCCTGGAATGTCAGTGGAGTAATTCCAAGGTCCTTGTTTTGTGACCTTCCATAAATGTTCTTTTCTTTTACAGAAAACAAAAATGAAATGTTAATACTAAAAACATTTTAAATAAAGATAAGGCAATGACACTGGCCAAAAACAATAGCATGACATTTGAAAATAAAATAAACATTATTTAAGGTTGTGACACAAAAAGCGTAGCCAACAAACTGAAGCATCACTCTCCAACTTTAACTCTTGTTTTGGTGCTCTACTTCCGTCTCTCGTTCCAACCTGGCCTCCACAGCCGTCTGCTTCCACAGTGGAATAAATTAAGAATGAAATGTCAGCCAATACTTTTGACTCTTTTGATTCTTGTCTGTGTTAGATATTTAATGGTTTGAAACTTTTTGACTAAACCCCAGTCTTTCCATCATTCAAATCAGTGGGAGTTTCAACTGAGTAAAGACTTCCAGGACGTGGCCTTTAGTTTTGCGCTTCCATTTTAATATTGACATTACTTTTGTGCTTTGTAGAGGAATGTCAATTTCAAACCCATTCATTTGGTAAGCATGCAAAAGAGATCTGCTCAGAAGATTGCAAAGTGGTTTCATACCCAAAGGTTAGCACTGGCTTGCATTTGGTTGCTTATGTCTCAAGGAATCCAAAGATACTTAAACTTGATAAGTGTAAAAATAAAGAACAGGGGGGAAACATGGCTTTTATTTGCAAACAAGGGACTTGTGGAGCAAAACCCACAAAATTAATTTCTTCTGATGTTCAGCCAATTCTGAATGCAAACATAAACTCTGAGTAATTACCCCATATGTATTTGTGTGGCTTCTCTTCATTTTCAGTCTGGAATTATTTGTGCCTTTATGGCAGTGTAGCTGATGTCGGTAAATACTGAACAATACAGTTACATTATTCTGATTAATGGGCCACTGCTTGATTGTATTGGCTACGCAACTGATACCATTAATAAAAATAAATCTTTGCATTCCATAATGAATAAACACAGATTATTTCCCATTGGTCTTGTCAACTTGGCAATAAGTGCTGCTTTTATGAGGAATTCTTTCTCACTGGGGTATTTTAATAGTCTTCATATGCATGATTATTATATGGCGATGGTTCTTTCTTTAAAGTAACTTGGGCTGGCCTTACCATAAGGCGAACTGAGGCGGCCACCTCAGGTGCCAGACTGTGGGGGAGACAGGAGGGGTGCCACTAGGACCCAGAGTGTAGAAAATTGTGTCTGTTGCTGGTGCATATGTATTCTGTCTGCTCTAGATGCACAGAGATGGTGGAGTGCTTTGCTGGAGGAAGGCAGAATTGAGACCTTTCAAAGCGAGGGCGCATGGGGGCGTCATTTGAGCTCCCCGCCTCAGGTGCCAAAATGTTGTGGGCTGGCCCTGGTAGTACCTCAGGCCCTAAAGCCATTGGGAGCTTTGTTTGATTCAGTGGGAGTAGGATCAGGCCCTTGAGTAATACATACAGTTCAAATAACCCTCACTACTATGCTGAAGAATCATAGAGTGAAAGGGACCTCGAGAGGTCATCTAGTCCAGTCCCCTGCATTTGTGGCAGGACTAAGTATTATCTAGACCTTCCCTGACAGGTCTTTGGAGATTTTTAAGAGCAGGTTAGACAATGATGGAGATTCCACAACCCTCCTAGGCAATTTATTCCAGTGCTTAACCACGCTGACAGGAAGTTTTTCCTAATGTCCAACCTAAACCTCCCTTGCTACAGTTTAAGCCCATTGCTTCTTGTCCTATCATCAGAGGTTAAGATGTTCACTGATTGTGGATAAAGAAGTACCATATGCCTCCAGTCTAGAAAATCTGCAGGCACAAAGTGGGGATAGATTTCCAAATGCAAATTTCATCTTCGGACCTGTTTTTAGTAATTGTTCTAATTAAAAAAAAATGAAAATGACTGTTACATGTGCTTATGGCATTAAATGCTTTTATATCAAGTATTCTACAGTGAAGTACATTTGTGTTTGCATAGCATCTAGCATAATGGGCTCCTGGTCCTGAGGGGGACATTTGGGTGCTAATGTAGAAATCATGGTAAATGCTGAAATGTATTTAAGGACGGTTACTGCAAATACTTAGCAGAGGAGTAAAAAAAATTTACTTTTCCCTAACCAAAACATCTACAGAGAGGCACCTCCTAGAGACTCTTAAACAAGGAATGCATGACTGTTCATTTAACCCAGGAATCTAAATAATAAAATGAAACAAAATATTGACCTGCTAAAACTATAGGCAATGGGCAGAGGTGACTGCTTTCCACAGGTTTGTTAACCCCCCTCCCGGTAAGGTTACAGTAATATTTGTGCTCATTAGACTATGTACTGATACGGAAATGATGGCTGTGATGATCCTCTTTCCTGATAGTTATTCTCTAGGTGAGATTATGAGCTGATGTGGAATTCTGTAAGCTAAGTGAAACCGGGACGCCTGTCTGAAAACTATATCTTTAAGGCATTCATGTACCTTTTCTCCTGCCCCCAGAATTGCCTGCTGGTTGGGAAAAGATTGAAGATCCTGTATATGGAGTCTACTATGTAGAGTAAGTGTTGCTTGACGTTTCTGTTTTCAGTGTCAAGTAGATAAGAACTTTTTCCAGCTGAATTTGCTGTATCTTTATCATTCATTGCAACTGAATGGCTCACAGCTGGGGGTAGTGGTGTTTGCCTCCACCACCACCAAAAAAGAGTCACCCACACTGATTGCTTTGTTTGTAGCTCGCAGTACTATCACAATGCACAGGCAACCTAAAGACTCGTACTTCTCCAGATACTGGAAGTGAAGAGTTAATATTCTTGGTCTCAAGAAGGAAGGCACATCATATGTTGCTCTTCTGCCCCCCCTGGTGGCTGGCTGTGGCTCAGCATTACAGGATGTGACCTAAACAGGAGTGCTGTACACTTAGGGCTTGCCAACACGAGCGTTTAGTTTGTGGCAAGCTATCCACCGCACGCTACCCTGCTGCGGATTAACAGTCCATTGGCCCTGCTGATGCATATTAACAGTTGGTTATTGCACTTTGATTTAGTCCATTGTGAAACGGTACCAGATCAAAGTTCATGAATGAGCTGTTCTGCACATGGAGCCGGGGATGTGATTCCCGGCTTGCGGAGATATACTTCTTCTAGCTCTCATCAAGCTAGTGCACTCACAATAGCAACGTGGCTGCAGTAGCACGGGCAGCAGTCAGTGGCAGCATGGGCTAGCCATTCTGAGTACAAATGCCTCCAGACCTCAAGGGTATGTACTCAGGCACCGAGCGCAATCCGCTGCCTGTGCCCCCGTAGCTTACGCTATTATTGGTTTTGCACGAGTATGTCTCCTCGAGCTGGAAATCACACACCCCAGCTCCAAGTGTAGGGCTTGTTCAGCAGTATTACTGCAAGTGGTCTTATATAGTGAAGAGGCCTAGTGGGATTGGAGCATTGGGAAACCTCAGAGGCCTGAATTCCTTAATAAATGCATAGCTAGAAGTAAAGGCAAGGAGGAGTACTGTTCTCTAGATGCCTGAGACCCATTCTTGGCAAAGACACAGAATTCTTTTTAGCCGAGATACCCATTCTAGCTTTGAATAAATGTATGTGATTAATTTAGCAATTTCCTTAGTAAAGCAGTGTGATCAAAATGTGTTCTCATAAAACAGATTACCGATTCAATAAAAAAAAAAAAACAAGACATGAAAAATGACAGTGCTTGTGTAATCAAATAGTAACCATAAAGGTTCCTGTATTGTATTGTAAAGAATTATGGGTTTAATGTAACTCTCTCCAGAATTTGAACAGCTTCCTCTTTATCTAGCTGACAGATCGCTCCCTTGGGAAATCGGAGAACCAAGTTTTGTTTCATCACTGACCCCATAAAATGAATTTTTAATTATGTGTACGCTCCTGTCTGTTAGGATGGCTTAGGATAGCCTTCAGAATAGACATGGAATACGGATTCTATCTGCTTTGGCTCATTTTTGACCCCACCATCTGTGCCTTGGGAAACAAGGTTTAGCAAACTGTATAATTAAGGCCTGACATTTATTTGCCAGAGATATCGGGGGTATTTTTCATCTATTAAATGTCATGCCAAGAGGTCTCTTTCCAGCATTTCCAATGCCACTTTGCATATGCATGCCCATTAATTTCGGGCCACTCCCTAGTGTGAGATTAACTAGGACTGTAACAACAATGTGATATAAAAGACCATTTTACTTAATATCTATCATCTACTAATACAGATATAAAATAGATTTCTCTCTCTTACACAAACACATGTATGTTCTGTTACACTGAATGTTTTTCATTTCATGAAAAACTTAAGTGATGTCATTTTTTGGAAACCATTAAATTCTTCTCAGCCTTCCACTGATATATGAAATTGACAGTCTCTTATAGGTTTCATGAATTTGTTTTCATATGCTTATTAGATTCATTAAATCAACAGTCTAGCATCAGGCTTATTTTTAAAAAAATTATCCTTTTTGTGAACCCAAGGAAGACCATTCTGAGTGGAACTCTGTAGTGAATGTTCTGCAGTTATTTGCAAACAGTTGTTTTGAAGATAACTATGGAACGGACTTCGAGACAGCAAAACACACTTTCTTAATGGTAAACTTTTGTACTGGACTATAGTTGAATTTTAACCAAAAACCGTTAACACTGGCTAGGTGCTTAAAGCAACCGATGCTTGAAATTCACAGATAAGCATTAGAGAAATTGTGTGTCCGCGCATTAGGATTTTTAAGATATTCATCTCAGTAAGTTTTATGCAAAGAGATGCCATTGTGTAAAGAGTAACTGAAATTGTCCCTATGACTTGTGTGAAAATTGCACCCGAATCAATATATCGATGTACTGTAGTTTCTGATACAGATTTTCACTATTTTGTATTGACTCTTCAAATAGGTGTATTTTGCTAGTGCTTTACCTATCGTTTTCTCAGTAGAACCAATCCAGAGAAGACCATCCTGATGATATGTCTCCACAATTGGCTAATGTTTTCATGCTGGTGAGACATGTTAAATTTCACCACGCTTTTTCCTACCTTTGTCATCAGTTCTCCAAGTATTCAAACAACTGACGATCCCGCAGAGTGCAGCTCTGCAGGCCATTTCAGCTGGGCCTGTGATTCAGAATAAACCTGAAATATTGAGTCCATACCATGCCAGCCTCTTTTGAAATAGAACTTATTGAGGTGTTGCAATTTGATTGATTGCCTACAGTAAGTGCAGCACATCGTACCTCAGTGCTGGATTGGTCTTTTTCACAGTTCTGTTATCATTCTCATAAAATTGCTAATGACTGTTTGCAGTCAACACATCTTGCTAGGCTTGCCTTGTGCCATCAAAGCAGAGGGCAGTTGAGAATTGCCCTAGTATAGGGAAATTATAATCTACCATAAAACTGGGATAGCTGGTTTTAAACCAGCCTCTCCTGATCCCCTTCACCGTCAGCATAGATTTTAAGGCCAGAAGGGACCATTGTGATCACCTGGTCTGATCTCCTGTAAAACAGGCCAGAAAATTACACGGATTAATTTTTGTATCGAGCCCTTCTGTTTGAGCTAGAACAGATCTCTTAAAAAGGTATCCATCCAGTCTTGATTGAAAGACTTCAAGTGATAGAGAATCTATCACATCCCCATTTAAGTTGTTCCAATGGTTGAGTACCCTCCCTGTTAAACATCTGTCCCTTGTTTCGAGTCTGAATGTGTAGATGTTACGTCTGATATGGGTGTGTTCCTGGCCTGTGGTGGAACACAATGCACTCTGACCTGTAGACTGTCCCTCGCATATTATAGAGGAAGTTAACGCAGTTCTGTGGCTCTGCTAAATTGCATAGCCAGGGAATCTCAAGATAAGGAGTGCGATAAAGATGTCTCAGATACAGCTGCGTGTGAGAGAGAGAGGGAGGGAGGGAGTTCAACATGCCTGAATATTGTGTTTAACACACTGGTTAATACTTTTTCTACTGAATCTCTGACTCCATTAAGAAGCTGTCTAATTCACAAGCCATGTAAATTCCAGCAGAACTTTAACCGCTTCAACAGATTAGTAGTTCTTTAGCAATTTTGTGGCGCTGTCATTTTTTCCATGGGTTTCACAAAAGGGTTAACTCTGTCCATCTGATGCAATGTATGATGCATAGACATTAGGAGTTCCTACACACATTTACAGGTAAGTAATCTTATTTTGTAGCCGACTTGGATTGATTTATGTTGGTTTCAAACCAGATTATTTAATGGTTGCTAATTCAAAATACTTCTTGTGCCAAGGTCACACATTCCCCTTCATTCCATCTGTCTTGCTGCCCATATCTGCAGTGCAAAGCTTTGCAAGTATTTTTCACCCACCATATTAATATTGTGCATTGATTAGATAGCTGACAGATGTTACCAGATTTTTATTTTTATATTTTTTTTAACTTCCCTGAGCCGGGGAATGACTGCACCTCTGGGAATCTGATTAAAGCCGGGATGATGTAGGTCTGTCTTTTAACATGTAGTCAGACAGGGCATCCTTTCTGCCTTAATCTCATTTTCACAGTTAAACTGCTTCTTATTGTAGTTGAAAGAATTAGCCATTCCTGTTCAAGATGTCCCAGCAGATAAGTTGTGCTTGTTTTCCTAAATGAGCATTTGGCACAAGTTGGTGAGTGTTTCGCCATATGCCTGGCTGTTCGCTTTTTTGCCCCCTTTGTCTCGGGAATTTCGAGTCTGGCTGTCATTTTTGTTTGCCACACAAAATGTTTCCTAATTTATTGCTCTCTTTCTTCTCCAGCCACATTAACAGGAAGACACAATATGAGAATCCAGTTCTGGAAGCGAAACGGAAAAAACAGCTTGAGCAGCAGCAACAACCACCAGAAGGTTGGCACCCGTGGAGAGCATTATGCTTGAGAGATTTGTTAACAGAATATGCGCTCCCTTGAGTTTACAACCCCACATGGACATATTGGTCCTTCATTAAAATACTTACATAGTGATCCCTGTGATTTTAAGGGGTGGATTGTACCCACAATGAGATATGAAGGGGCATGTAGTTTGCGCTCCTACTAGAAGACTGAATAGCACGAGGCAAAGGAGAAATGATCAAATATATTAGCTCTTAATGGCTTTGAATCTCTGAAATTGGGAGAATTTTTTAACTACTTTTCACTTATTTCTGAAAGATTGATCGGTTACAAAGCAAGCTTGCTTGCTCCCCGGGAATTATAAAAATCGACTGGTGAGCCTGAACTATGATTTTTTTTTTCAAGAGGTCATTTTTATATTTGTCCTGGTACTAATAAAACTTAAAGAAAGATGAGAGAGTAGTATCAAATATGAATTAAACTCCTTTTTACATTTATGCTAAGAGTAAATTCTTGGGTATTGCAAACATGTTCCGCATCAGTCAGTTATTTCATTATTTTGACACATTTTTGGATGATTATAAATCATGTAATGCAGCAATAGCACTGAAATGAAACCGTCTCAGCCATTTAGAATGCAGGTATGCGATGGAATTTCTGCATGACACTTTGATTGGCTGCATCCCTTGGAACTCCCAATGCAAATCCACGCAACCAACATGGCCTCCTCCACTTTTCAGTCCTCTCCTCCTCCTCCAGTCTCCTTGCTTTTCTAGAAGGTTTAGTCCTACTCAGGTGGGTGATTTTGTTCTACTATAGTTATGTTTTATATATTTTTTATCTCTAGAATGGACAGAAGAGCATCCATCTCTTGGTCCACCGGCTGTTCCAAACCATGCTCCAAACACCCAAGAGCCAGTTCGAGAAGCACCAGTACAAGGTAACATCCAATAAGTTTTTTCCATTATAATGAAACTTTCAGAAACAGGACCTTCAATAGTAGTGTAGTGAGGACACAAAACACCAATTTCCGGAATTTCTCTGGACTTTGAGAACTGTGGGTCTTACACAGAAGAGTGTATAGGCATGGGAATAGGTGTGCCTCTTAGAGAACGGATTTCTGCAAATCTCTCTCTCGCATTTCAGGTCTTTCAAAAGATACTGAAAATATGAATTAGAATCTTATTAACAGATTAAAAGCAAATTGTTTAAAGTACGATATAATGGGTGTGTGCAAACGCATATAGAACTCACCCCCTTCTTGCAATACTGTGTGGTCAAACTATGTTAGAACACATTTGGCTGTTGTTATTTTCTTGCCTGTATGGACAGGAAACAAATCTACCAAGGATAAAGTGTGGTTCTTATAATATGTAATAATGCAGGCTAACAATATTTTATGTTATAATATGATCAGGGCAGAAATGGGGTAGAGGGTGTGTGGTTGGATATTATTGCGGCCAAAGCTAGTGTATAATTGTTACCCCTGTCATTTGCTAAACATGAGCAAGTAGGCTGAGAGAGTCATGCAAATTAAAATTGTTTGACACCATTGTCCTCCTAGAGCTGGTCAATACTTTCTGGTGCCAAAACAATGCATACTGTGTTTGCCACAGTTTCACAGCAGACTGTTTGTGAAGTGCTCATTAGCTCTGTGACGCTCACGTTCCTTCACAAATAGCCACTTCTGTGTCTCACATTTAGACTTGCCAGGAGTGGGTCCTGGCAGAGAGGTGACTTGGTCAGTGTTTCCTTTTACTTCTGTGTTGTGAAGCTTTCCATGCCAGAAATGTTTTGGGAAGACCATTGTAACGTGGCTGATGAGGGAGCTGTGCTAGTCAGAGTGCAGGGCAGGGGTACTGACCTCCACATGAAAGCCCTGACACTCTAGATGTCTCAGTAACTGAGGGCTTGGAAGGAAAAATCATATCCCACCACTGGGATGATTAAGTGGAAACTCCATGAGATGAAATTCAGTGAGTTCCTAGAGCCTCTACAAATTTTTCCTGTGTAGGCATTATGATAGGTGCCTATCGCAACTGAAGCAAAGTGCACTCCATAAAACACACAAGCATCAACTCCACTTCTGCAAATACTCATGCACGTGCTTCCGTTTAAAATGAAGAGAACTGCTGCTGTGCTTAAAGGGAAGCAAGTGCAAAAGTGTTTGCAGGGTGAGGACCTTATTTACTGATGCCATTTCAATGCTCGTGCAACATTCTGCGTATGTCCCACCACTCCTGGAAAAGCGGCTTGTCATAACCATCCCACCGGCCAGGAAGATAAATGCTCGGAGCAACATAAAGGACTGCATAGAAGGGCTGCAGCGTGATCTGAAACTTGCTAGAGTGCAAGGCAAGATCCCCAGGTGAGAGCCTTCCCCAGCCAGCCATGGATTAACTAAGTCCAAGTATCAACAGCAGCCGTAACTATGTGTAAAGAGAGGGAGCTGGTCTCTCCAATAACTAGAGCTCAGGCCTTGCAGGTTTGTCGCTAGCACTGTAAATCATTCTCTGACTCGAATAAATAGATAGTGCAGTGGGCTGCAGGTGCTAGGCACTCGTCCCTGCAGAACAGGGTGAGCCATGCTGCAAAGCGGATGCAACCCAAGGGCAATTAGAATAGAATGCAGTCATCCAGACTGGCAGAGGGAAAGCCATTGGAGGGCAGAGGTGAGGTCTGGTGCAGCTTCCTGGTCAGTGGGAGTTGGGAATCATCGTTACCTGAAGCTCCCTGCCCATCCAGGAGGAGAACCACAGGACAGCGAATCATGTTGGACAAGAGCGACCATACCACCCAATAGAACCATCAATGTCACATCTCTCCGTTATGCCTTAAGAACAAAGCAAAGGCTGTCCAAGCGGCTGCATATTGTAATGCAGGGGTACTGATCATGTGGAATGTAGTTGAGCCAACCAGGCTCCTTCATAAGAACGGCCATACTGGGTCAGACCAAGATCCATCTAGCCCAGTATCCTGTCTTCCGACAGTGGCCAATGCCAGGTGCCCCAGAGGGAATGAACAGAACAGGGAATCATCAAGTGATCCATCCCCTGTCACCCATTCCCAGCTTTTGGCAAAAAGAGGCTAGGGACACCATCCTTGCCCATTTCTGAAGTCGATAGAAATCTTTGCAATGAGTGCGCCAATCGGTCAATATAATTGTTTCAGTAATTAACGCTCCCTGGCAGATTTTTAATTAAAATGTTTGCTTCAAACTTATTTAAATGTGGGGAGAAAATAAACAGGCAATTTGGAGCCATTGTTTCTGTGCTCTGCAGCTTACATTATAAGCAATGAGCAATAAGAGAATCTTGAATCTATCATGAGAACGGTATTTTTGTCATGATACTTTTTTTAAGACTAAATAGGGTGTATTTGTCAAAGCAAAAATATGCAGTCATGGAACAGGTAGAATGGATTCAAGTGAAAAGAGGAAACAGCTGTCCATCCTTTGGGATGGATTCTGTACTGCTTCTCACGGGCCCGTGCCACGTGGCGGGGAATGCACCAGCTGAAGGCAGCCTTACTCTGGATCCCTATGCACCGTGCTGCAGTCTGGGATAGCCCAGAATCTCCCATTCCTTTCTGTTCCGGGGGCTGTGGTGGGGAGCAACATAGGGCCATATCCAATAGCCCTGACATTCTCCTGCTCCAGTGGAAGTTCTCCCCTGGCCCGCGGCAGTGCCTTTACACGCCCTCTACACAGCTGGAGCGGCATAAAGTGGCCAAAATCAGACCCATTGTTTTTAAAAAAAATTATATATAATACAGACTTTACCTCTCATGCCCCACGTGGGAGGTGAATGCTGCGCTTTGACTCTGTACTTGGTCGGTTTTTAGCTCTTATCCTCTTGAATTTACTTTAAACGTAAGGGTTTATGGTTACTTTGGGGACCTTTTCTCAGCTGATCAGCCTCTCCTGCTCTGACCACTTTCCCTCATGGTGACATTACGTGAAAGCTCTAGTCTCCCGGTCGCTCGGTCAGATGTTCACTGGCACACTTCCTCACAGCGTGTGCCCTCGCTTGTACTTGCCTCCTCTCTCTCACTCACTCACACCCATGGCTCCTCTCTCACTCGTGGCAATTATTTCACTCTCACACTTGCTCACTTTCTTTGGGAGAGCTCAGCTGAGGTGCCCCCTCTTTCGTTTCAGGCTCTGCTGTCTGGGAGTGTTGCACAAAGCCCGGAAGAGCAGCAGCTACCACTCGGCAACTTGGTGTGTAGCTTTGTCTTTCGGCATCCAGTTATAACGTTCATTTAGGGTTAAAAAAATGGACCCCCTTCACCTCCCATTACAGCCAAGAGGCAGCATAAAAATGCTGCTCTTAGCACGATGGATTCGTATACACAAGGATTGTGTTCTTGTGTTTCAAAGAGGCCATGAGGCGAGTCATTACCTCACATCTTGCTAACATTTTCTGGGGGGAGAACACTTTTTGCACACCTGAAACACTTGTGGGGGGTCACATCCCGCAAAGCAAGCAGCACCCTAGAGATCTGCCTTTCGGAGCAGAAACTTGGTGATGAGTTCTTAAATGCACATTGGGCGTTCTGATTATAATGCACCTCAAGCCCTGTCAATCCTAGAGTTGTCACCAGGGGTCTCAGTGGTACAGCTTTTTCCCTCCAGGGACCTGGGTAAAAAACAGTCACAAGTGCAGAGATGTTTGATCTCCTGGCAGCAGAGCAGGCAATGTGACTACTTTTCAGAACCCATGCAGTGTCTTTTACATGGACCCTACCTCCATAGGATGTTTTATTTATTTATTAAGCATTTAAAGCTCTCTGCACTCCATAGCAAGCTCCCAGGGAGCACGGATAACGCCCCTCCGGCACAGCCAGTCTGGCCCTGTGATTCCTTTTGTGGTTCCCATGCACCACTGTCGATACTGTTTCATGCACTTCAGGCAGAGTGTGGAGAGGAGCACGAGTCAAAGGCAGTGCTTTGGTTGAGCAGGGCAGCATCTGAAGAACATTGCAGTTAATATATACAGGGTGGGGGATTATACTCAAGGAAGCGAGATCCCCTCACAAAGCTTCCTTTATTTTGGTGCAGTTGGGGATGAAAGACTGGGGTGGGGATGAAGGGGTCAGGGGCTTTATGGACAGAGTAATATGGTCAAAAACTTTTTTAGCTTTCCGTTCGCCCAGAAATTCCCGCAGCAGCCTGCTCTAGCAGTCGTTTGCGCAGTCTCTAGACTGCTCAAGAAATTACCAACGCTGAAACAGCAGAGGTGTCGCAAGTCAGGTTTGAAAAGCACTGGCAGAGCCATGAAAGTCCACTTAGCACAGAACCTGCTCCCTGAGGCGAGTGTTACAAGTGCCTCGCTTTCATGAGCTCTCATTTCGTCCATTGTTTTTTAAAGATATGACATTTGCCTTTACATGTGTTTTTGTGCTTCCTAAACTGTCTCGGGAGAAAGAGCTAGTAAATCTATCCAGATTGTCTGTGTATTCCATCTCCCACCATCGGTAGCCTATGCACGTTACTGCATCTGTTTTTAAAATTAAAATATATACTCTGCCTTGAGATGGACACCCACAATCAATAAGCAGAGGGCCAGATTCTGATACCATTACTCACATAAAAAGCAACAGAGGGTCCTGTGGCACCTTTGAGACTAACAGAAGTATTGGGAGCATAAGCTTTCGTGGGTAAGAACCTCACTTCTTCAGATGCTAGTCTCAAAGGTGCCACAGGACCCTCTGTTGCCTTTTACAGATTCAGACTAACTCTGATACATTACTCACATGTAGCACTTGACTCCATGAGTGGTCCTAGTGAAGTCAATGGAGTGGAGTAAGACGCTAGTAAACCGGAGTAAAATTGCGAATCTGTCCCATTCTCTTCTGCGCATACACACGAGTGTCTGTCCATTAAATTGCTAGCATGGGCCGGGGAAGGAAAAAGGGATAGAATATTTTTCTAGCATATTTATGGACTTTCAAAACTTCCTAAACAGGAAAACCATTTTTCACGCGAAACCCTTCGGAGTTGAAAGGGAAGTTCATCCACACCAAGCTGAGGAAGAGCAGCAGGGGGTTCGGCTTCACTGTGGTTGGAGGGGACGAACCGGATGAATTTCTCCAAATCAAGAGTTTGGTGCTTGATGGCCCTGCTGCCCTGGATGGCAAAATGGAGACAGGTAACGCTCTGGGAACAACAATTTAAATAACACCCCACTTTGCGCTTAACAGCGTCTGTTATCTGAAGCTCTCCAACAGTTTTAAGACTCATCGTAACACTCTGAAATCAATAAGTAGTATTGTCCCCATTTTGTAAGTGGAGAAACTGAAACACAGACCAGCTGAGGGACTTTCTGAAGGTCTTGTAGCAAGTTACCGGCAATGCCGATACCAGATCTCGAGAGCAGTCGTAGCCAGTGGTCTGCTCTGACTGCTAAGCCATTGATGCTAAACCCTGGGAAAACGAGCAACCGCTTCAGTTTCTGGTGCAGTCCCAGAGAGCCACCCGACACTGCACGGCAATAGGCACTTTGGGATGCATTGACAGCTCCTAAGGAGGAAAACCCCTCAAGGGTATTGTGTCGCGTATTTTGCACCTCTCTGTGATTCCTTTTCATCTCGCCCCTTCTTCCTAGCTACTGCCAAGAAGTGGGGAAGGGGCTGTTCTGCCCAGTCCCTCCTGCTGCTCTTCATGTCTGGAGGCATCCTGAGCCGTGTCTGTTTTTTCAGTAGTGACATTAGTGCATTGCCTATGCCAGGCGCTACAGGAAGCAATGGGGGTGGGTTTTTCGCTCTGACTGGGCAGAGCAGGAAGAGACAATTGTGACGTGGCCCATAGCTCTGGAGCCAGTGATTGAGCGTCACTGTTTTAAACAGCCCTGCCTGGCAGCTACAGGGTAAAACAAATCACAACTTAATCAGTACTTAGGCTTGAGACATTTACGTCTGAGACGCTATTGCACCGTATTTATGCAGTCGCTAGCTGCAATCATTCTGTTTTTATTCTTCATGTGATCTCCACTGTGTTTCTGTCATATGTCAGCTGTATTAATAGCAAGAGCTGAGCTTTGCAAAAACTGTTAAATGGGCCATATAGTGTCATTTTGCTTGATTTTTTTTTTTTTTTTTTTTTTAATAAGCCAAGTTCTGTTTTCCTTTCCAAAACACGTTTGTATGTAAAACATTATTCAGTGACTCTCTTGGATACAGATTGCTTTCGCTCACCTCAGCACAGCTACTCTTGTCGTTTGCTGAGAGGCAGGAGTATTTAGATAAAGTATCTGTGCAGACGTTTATGCCGGTACAAGTCTATCAGCATGGAAGCAGAGTGGTACCCATTGTTCAGTGCTGATAAGAGTCCGTTGTTAATGTTCTGAAAAGAGATTGGGGCATTAAAGCGATGAATTGACAGTGTATGTTTTTTTGTTTTGTTTTGTTTCATCCATAGGAGATGTTATAGTCAGCGTGAATGATACCTGTGTGCTGGGACATACACATGCTCAAGTTGTCAAAATCTTCCAGTCCATTCCCATCGGTGCCAGTGTGGACCTTGAACTGTGTCGAGGTTACCCTCTGCCCTTTGACCCCGATGACCCCAACACAAGCCTGGTGACGTCTGTGGCAATTCTAGATAAAGAACCGATCATTGTGAACGGGCAGGAAAATTATGATTCTCCAGCAAGCCACAGTAGTAAAACGGGGAAAGTAAATGGCTTGAAGGAGCAAAGGCCAAGTAGTCCCGCTGAAGTCTCTTCAAATGGATCCCATGGTTACCCCAACGATACTGTCTCTTTGGCTTCTTCTATAGCAACACAGCCTGAACTCATCACTGTACATATAGTGAAAGGGCCCATGGGCTTTGGTTTTACTATAGCAGATAGTCCTGGTGGTGGGGGCCAAAGAGTGAAACAAATTGTAGACAGCCCCAGGTGCCGAGGCCTAAAAGAAGGGGATCTTATCGTTGAAGTGAATAAGAAGAATGTGCAAAACCTCACTCACAACCAAGTCGTGGATATGCTGATTGAATGTCCTAAAGGAAGCGAAGTCACATTACTTGTGCAACGAGGAGGTATGTCTTGGGGGGAGGGTTTAAAGTAGTTTTGTCTGGAAGGCTTGCAATCCTTAATTCAAGTTATAAGATGTAGAAATTGACCACCCCTCACAGTTTTCTCATATTACATATCGTATATTAAAAAAACATGATTTTAACCCATTTTTATTGCAGTGGGAAATGTATGTCTATAGATACATTATACATAACATTTATATGTAATATTAATATCTATCTGTGTCTTTTGATAGCAAGTGTTCTGATTAAATCAGGATTTAGATCATAACCCCTGTTTTCATATACTGGTAAAAGTTTGCCTCTGGGATAGAAACTTTCTTTGGATTTCCAAAGAAATTGTGGGCAGTCCTTTGACTGTTTTTGGAAAGTGAAGAGAGCAGAAATAATCCACATTCTTCTTTTTTTTTTTTTTTTTTTTTTAAGCTCAACAGTAACTCAAAAGTATCCAGGGAAAATCACCCGCCGAACTTTGAATGTGCATAGTCCTCGTTGCAGGACCAGCCCTTCTCCGGATGTGGGATGGGCCAAAAAAAAAAAAAAAAATTAAACTCAGAAAGTTTTAAGCATTTGAAAAATTACTTCTGAGCATGCTCAGTTGGCATCTGTTAGGAGTTTAGCCATCCTGATGAAGTTTCACCTCTTTTTTTGTGGCTTTGCAAAGCACAGTGTCCCAGAAAGGCGCTGGGACAACCTCCACTGAGCAGTAGTAAGTCACAAGCTCCTGCTGTACTTATTTAAAAATAAAAAAGGGCAGAGGGGAGCAACGTGCAAGAGGAGAGGGAACATGTGGGGCTTACATGGGTTTATGGATATATAAGCACAAGGCAAAGAGAGATGAGCCCAGAGGAGAAGATGTTGATGAGATGCTGTTTGACCACCAACTTACCCCTGCCTAGTGGAAAGAATAAAGCATGGTAAAAATAATTCTGGGTGTAGTGAGCGTGTCTGGGAGAGCGTAGACTTGGGCTTCTAATTCAGTGCAAGGCAAAGTGTAATGAGGAGAAGTACGCTAATGAGGCATTCCCCTTGTAAGCCTCACTCCTGCTAGGAGGCCAAAGTCACTTGGTGTCTGCACAGCAGCTGTTGCTGCCTTCTTAGGGGGGTTGTCTACACTGCGATTGCAGCTTGTGGACACCTACCCGAGTTCACTTTCATCTTACTAGCTCAGGTCCTGGAGCAGTGAAGCTGTAGCAGCCTGGGCCTCAGTGGGGACTAGCCCTGTGTGGAATTACCCAGGGTTCCAGACAGACTTGTACAGCCCCGTGCTGCTGCAGGGTCACTGCTACCGGGACTTGAGCTAGGTGCTCATAGAAAGCCAGGGTCCTCTGTGCTCCCTGCCCCTCAAACCACTTTTTACCGTGTGCATGTCTGCGCCACCATTGACGCCTATACCGGGCAGGGTCAAGCTGTCAGAGATGAGCTGCAGAGCTAAAATAAGCACAAAGTTAAGACCGTAAATATGTGCTGAATGCCACCTCCTAGCCAAGCTGTGGGGAACATCTGGCACAGGAATACTTCTCTACTGGCTTTCCAAATGGTTTTTAGTGGAGTCAGCATGAAGCCAGAAAGGGCTAGGGAATGTCAGTGGGGAACTAGTGGTTTCCAAAAAGGTGTACTGGATGGATGGCCCTGCCACCATGGCGAGTGAGAGAGGGGTGGCCAATGTGTGTTGCTGTACTTGATTTCATTTGCATTTCAGCTCTCCAGTTGTTTCCCTTTAATCAGCCCCCTGATAAAGAGCGTGCGCAACATAAGGGTGTAAATTAAGGCCCCTGCTAACACACCAAGTCCTTTCATTCCCTTGCAAAGTCCCCTTGGCTTGCAAGATTGGGATCTTAATTTGCATGTTTTGAGTTTTCCAGGGCAGGGGGTGGGACGGTTATTAGCTGGACCTACATTTTCCAAGCTGATCGGTGATTTTGGGGTTGCTTGTCTTGACACCTTGTGAGATGGTGGTGAGTGCTCATCCATTTCTGAAAATCACGGCACCTTTCTGGTGTCTCAGACTCATCTCTTGCGAACGCAAGCCAAGAATTCTAGTGCAGAGATTGAGCAATGAATGAGGGCTGTAGTAAAATGAAACCTTTCCTTCCCTTCCGCCTCAAAAATTTTATTGAATTTTATATTTTTATAATAAATTAAAAAGTAAGGAATGGAATATATTAAGACGAGTTCTCTAGTTTTATTACTGGCATCTGCAGAACCTGAGTAATTTAAAATCACTCTAATATTGAGAGCTTTTAAAATACACCATAAGTCTCATGTTTGATTTATGTATTTGGTAGAAAGTTTCTCCAACTACAGTTGGAAAGGAAACAGCAGATATTATTAATCTTCCTGGAAAGAACATAAATATCTCTGTTACCACTGTACATTAGTTAGTCGAACTGTGGCCGACATTCAATCATCCTTCTTTTGCCGCTGGGGTATAATGAGACGGTTTGATCGGGAAATCAAGGTATTGAGTTTTAATGGGAAAGTAAATGGTCAGTCTACTGCTAATATTAATGAATCTCTTATCTACCTCATCTTTTCCAGCATGTGGATTGATCGATGAACACAGATAGCTGTGGAGCTGCTATAAGTGTCTCAAATTTTGTACCAATCTCCTGACTTATCCCTGTATCTAGAGGCCTAGTTGTCTTGGCATTTGTATCTAATTGCACTGTATTTGCAATTCTGAGTTTCATGTTGTCATGGTACAGAAGCTTGAATTTGTTGTGACCCTGGTGCCCAATAAATAATTAAAATGAGCTTCTCTCCACATCAAAATAAAGTTACGCTGAGAGGTTGCTAATCATGGTTCATAAATTTAGCAAAATATAGGGGGAGGAGGGAATTGGCCTGCTAAACCCAGGGTTGAGAGTTCAATCCTTGAGGGGGCCATTTAGGAATCTGGGGCAAAAATCTGTCTGGGGATTGGTCCTGCTTTGAGCAGGGGGTTGGACTAGATGACCTCCTGAGGCCCCTTCCAACCCTAATATTCTATGATTCTATGGTCTAAGCATGAGACTAGCTACAATGTGGAAAACAGGGTGTCTGGTTTAAAAGTTAGAGAAGGTACTTAGCTAGGATGCACTGTGACTATGGTGTTTAGATCAGATGGGCTTAGATCCTCTCTGCAGTAACTTTACCTTGCATTGCCTCTGCCAATTCCTTTATCAGCAGTGCCTGCCCTAGACAAAGTGCCACTATTTATTTTGATCTGATTCCAGAAGTGTACTTGGCTCCATTCTGTGATAAGATCCTTCATGCCTCTTGAAGTGGTTCTTCTTTAGGTCTCTCTGCTGGCTGTCCTTTCCTCCTCCTTCCTCTGGTGTCCAGTGAAGAGAGTGCTAGGAGAGCTTGCCGTCAGGCATTCTTTTATTAGCATAACATTTGCATTCAATCAGACTTTGCCGGAATCATCCCCATCACACTGACGCTCGTGTTCAGAACTGTCCAAAGGATTTATCAGTAGTGATTACTAATCAGGCAGAAAAATATCAGAAAGAGATGCGTAATCTATGTGAAAAGCTCTGCCGGCTCCAAGCCACTGGTGCACTCCCGACAATTACGCCCAGTTGTTGAAATGCAAAGCGTGTAGCCACTGAGAGCGGCCTGTAAAATATTTACTGTAATGTAGCTTCAGCTGAAGCTTTGACTTCCAGAAATTAGATGGGTTGTGCCAACCAAGTCTTGCAATTGTTTTGAGAGAGGAAATACAGGACACTTCGTAAAAAGTATAAAGTTGAAACACCTATTCCCTTAGGATTTTAGCATGGTCTTGCAGTATTTGCACATTGCAGTATTCTGCCTATGCACGGGAACCTGAAAGTGAATCTATGTAGAAACAAAAGTGAAATTCACTGGACTCTTTTCACTTTTCATGCTTCAAGGAATTCAAAAAACTATACAAACACTACTACTTACCAAGTCCAAAGTCAAGTGTGAGTCTTTGCAGGATCGTGGCCTACAATTGTACAAATTATTTCAGTTTCAGTAATCTTGAAGTATTGTTAATAATCAAAACAGTAAGTATAGGACATTTTTATTTTAAATGTTATTTATAACCTGATGTTGTCCTATTAATATTGGAGCTTTCAAACAAATGAAATCCTTTCCTCGTATTTGGTGCTTCAAAGTTGATTCAATACTAAAATGTTCATTCCATATAGAGTGACCAAATGTCCCGATTTTATAGGGACAGTCCCGATTTTGGGATCTTTTTCTTATATAAGCTCCTATTACCCCCCACCCTCATCTCAATTTTTCATACTTGCTATCTGGTCACCCAAATTCCATGGAATCCCCTTTCATTAAGGCCTTGTCTACACGCAGAAATTGACTGGAATAAGCTATTCCGGAATAGCTCTCTGTGTGAACTCTCTGTTCTGTTAATTGTTAGAATAGCTGTTCTGGTTAATTTCCTGGTGTGAATAAGACCTAATATCCGACTGTGAGAGAATATTTGTCTTATTATTCCTAGTTTTAGAATGACCTCAGGTTAGGGGGTTGAAAGCAGTATACAAATCTTTCACTTTCAGATCACTGGTTCTAATACAGCCAGGTGTGTAGTTACCAAAAGTTGTTGCCATCTGCCTGGTATGCCGTGACTTACTGTTGGGTGGTCTTTTTGTAGTTCTGACTGAACAGGTGTCCACTTTCATACAGCTGTCCCAACTGGTGCTTATCTGTACCTTGGTTGGTGTAAAAGCCAATGATAAAATGGGTCTGGAGTCTGATCTACGTACTCATCTCAAAGACGCATCCTTCTACCCTACTCCAAGACAAGAGTTAATGCTCAGCTTAACTTCATGGGTAGATAAACAGAGATCTTCAGTTTCTAAATACTTTCCACTAGCACCAAATTCACTTCTAATTGAAGACGGAGAGCTGCCTGAGAAAAGAAAACCAATCTTTTGAGGCGGTTTGGCTGGGGTTTCAGAGCCAACTGAGGGTAGGCAGAAGATTTAGAATGTTACAACGGGGAACTGTATAAACAACATTTATCTGTCTATCTTAGAGTTTTATACTGCCACCTATCACCATAATAACGGAGTGCCTGCAATATAAAATCAGTGGCAACAACAAAGTCTTTGGCTGAATCCTCAACCAATAGTGCAACTCCTTTGGCCTCAGTTCCTGCTGACTTCCACAGGAGTTCAGGGTGTTCCACACCTTTTAGTTTCAGGCCTTTAAACCAAAGGACGGGCTGGGTACATGTTGCTTAGCAAAAGTCCCCTCACAGAAGAAGAAATCTCTTCACCTTACCCAACTTATCACCAGCACTGCAGAAAGATCATTTAATGGAGCCAAACGAAAAGCAATATCTAATCTCACATCATTAGTATTATATCTGCTTTTTAGCTGCTTTCCCTAATGATGCGAAACCATCATAATTATAGCTGCCTGCAATTAGCTATTGCCGGAGACTTGAACTCTGTTGAACAAGCCGCTCACTTCTGTTTGCCCTTTAGGCTTGCAATGAAGAGTGATTCGAAAGTCATGCTGCTTAAGTGTCTAGCTGCCAGAAAATTTCAAACGGTTATAGCAGCTGCTGAATCGAGAGAGACTCCAGCATTCAGGACAAGCTCACAACCCGGGAACTATATGACTGTTACCATAGCATGTCTGTGCATGTGCCAGGGCTTCAGAAAGGGGAAGACAGGGTTCCTCTTTCAAATAGCATTTTCATTTATTTTGTCTTTGTTGCAGGGCAAGGGTATTTCACACAGACTGAGGACTTGGTCCTGCAGTTGCATCCATTCAGGGGGACCTTTAGAGATAAATGGTGCCCCATTGAAGTCAATGTCAGCATAGCTTGTGCATGAATGCAAAGATCTGCCTGTGCTGGTCTGATTGCAGGATCAGGGCCTACATTATGAATGTCTCTTAATCTGCATTCCCAGTGATTTATTTTTATTTTCTGGGTGGGGAGCAGGCAGTGTATCTGACTTGCTGAACTCCTTGCTTTTATTAAATGTGTGGCCCTGAATACTTTTTGAAGCGACAGTTTGTATCTTAGCGTACCTGAGTATTTTGCTAATGGAAATAATTTTCTCCCGTGTTTATTTGTTTTTTAAATCATGTGTGTTCATTGCAATCCAGTAGTAAATATCACATCCTTCAAAATGCCCTACCTCATGTCTTCCCCTGGTCTCATCTTGAGTAATTCCCTCAATTATAATTGGTCTCCCTTACTTCCCCACTCACCAAACTACCATTAGCCCAAACTGCGGCAGCTTCTTCTTTCATCAGAAATCTCTAATTCCTCATCCTTGGAAATCAGCCTGATGTTCTTGCCATACAGCGTGCCCAACTGACCCTAGCTCTTTTCAAATCCCATCTCAGGAGTCCTCTCTTCTCCTTGGCTTCTCTCTCCTAACCCTCTGTCATGGATAAAACAACCAGAACTTCCCACTCACTTGTATTCAGTCATCTCCCTTGAAACCTGTTCATTGGATCCTTCGCCAACACGTTATCATCTCTGTATAAGCTATTTGCAAATATACAAGGTAATGCTCCATGGTGCCTTAGCATGAATAATGCTATCCATAAATAGATTGTGATGGCTTATGTTTGATAGCTTATAAGTGCCAAAGATAAGGTGGAAAATGATGTAAATATGTGTCAGAATTGTAGCATGATTAAAAATAGAAGTAAACTAAACTGACTTTGATGGTTAAGATTCTGTATTACAAGGTGTTTTCCTCATTTAATTAGGACTCTTATTAGAAATCTTTAAAATATGTAATAAATCAGTTAACTTCATGTGCTATTTCAAGTTACTGTTTCCTTTAGAGAAATTTGTATGGGAAGGAGGAAATCAGATGAGTGAAAATTAGAGCCGGTCTGAAAATTGCATTGAAAAATACACATCACATTTCATGAACATTTTCTCACACTGGACTTTTTTCTCTAGTAAAAATAAATTAGGGGGCAAGTTAAAGCCCCCAAAGTTGATATAATTTTAACATACGCTTCCTGTTTTTCATGGATTACTTAATTAGTGGAGAAGTAGCAGTTCTGAAGGAACATTTAAATCTGGGAATGGTGACTTCTCTTTCCCAAAGTATCTGGTCATCTTTTGCCCATTCTCTTCCTTCCATTGAATGGATTTAAATTCTAAAAGGCTCACCAAACTTGGTGAGACTTTAAAGCAAGTTTAAATATCACATTTTCTCAGTCTCTTACTGTGGTCATTCCGCTTAGTAACTGGTTTACAGAGTAACAGAAACAGGAATTGGCTAAAATCAGAGGAATAGATTAAATGAAAGGTTGATATCTGTAAGAGAAAAGTTGAGAGTTAGATAGGCTTGGAAGAATTAGATTTTTATCAGTAAATGTTGGTAAACGTCAATTTCACGGTACGCACACAAACCAATGACAAAATGTTTCCATCAATGATGATAGCAATTTACAGATAGACAAAGTAAGAAAAATCTGCGTGAGAACTTATTAACGTTTGACTTAAGAATATTTGGGGTTTTGGTAAATTTTGAAATGTGATGTTGACAGTTTGTGTTGTAGTGGTTAGAAAGCTTTAACTTTTTGAATTTCAACACCTAGTGTCATTAAATAATTGTTGTCTGACCTCTCCCATCATTTCTCGTAACCATGCAACTTTCAATAGATTAAAAAAAAAAGTTTAAAACCCATAATTTTGGCCAACTGTGACAATTGATAAAAATAAAAAGCTTAAAAATAAACATCAGAGTATTATCCTTTGAAATTATTTAAAAAAATAAAAATTGAATTCTGCCAGGCCTGTTCATATTTCATATGAACATTTTGGGCTGGGTGTGTTTTTCACATTCACAATGAAAGTTACCTCTTCTCTCTAAGCAGCAAGGGAGCGTCAGATGTGCCTTTTTGGGTCAGTGCTCTGTATTGCTATGCAGCATGGTGCACTGATTTCCAGTAATTGGTTTGTAAACAGCCCGACAGAAACTTGTTTTCTCTTTTCCTCAATTAACGTTTAAAATCAGTTCTTCGCATTAATAATATTTATCCATTTTGTGGCCAGAACTTGCATCCACAAAAAACACAGAGTGGGAAATCGTATCCCCACTGAATGGCAAAACTTCAGTTTTCTTCAGGCCAGAATTTCACCTGGTCTTTGAATGCCTACAGTGAAGTATCAGAGGGGTAGCCGTGTTAGTCTGAATCTGTAAAAAGCAACAGAGGGTCCTGTGGCACCTTTGAGACTAACAGAAGTATTGGGAGCATAAGTTTATGCTCCCAATACTTCTGTTAGTCTCAAAGGTGCCACAGGACCCTCTGTTGCTTTTTACAGTGAAGTGTGTGTTCAGGTTTTAATAGTTGCGTATCAAGTTGTCTTGATGTATAGTTACTAATATTTGCACTAAAAGGGCATTTGCAGGTATAAATTAGACCCACAAACAAAGAGACTGGGCCTCAGTTTAGATTAAAATTGCTGCTAATTCGTTAATCTGAGATAGAGAGAGAAAGCTGAATCATGTCACTTGACTTAGAAACTCTGGTGTGAATGGCTAAATGACAGTAATCCAGATCAAATGGGAATCTAGTACTAGAAACAAAAGTCAGTATTACCAACCCTAGGCATTCTAGAATCATGAGCCAGGCCCCTACAAATCAAGAAATATACTTAATTTCATGAGATTTTTAAAATATTAAATGTGGGGATTCTTTTTGCTATGTTGTGGAGCTTTCGGGGTTCTTATTTTCAAGCTTTTTTTGCTGTAGACATGTCGGCTAGAAACTTTTTTTAGTAAAAGTTGAGAGTCTCACATAATCACCTGACTCCAGGAGCTCAAGCTTTAAGGGAATCACCAAATACCATAACACTCATGACAATATTGTGAGAATTGGAAACACTGATCTGTATGCATTTTCATTGCCAATAGGACTCTCCAGTTTCTGATGGTATGGTGTATAAAACTACCCAAGATTAATCCATTAGTCATTTAAAACATAGCATTGTTTTTATCTCCACTACCTATAATCAACTTGTCTAGTGTTGCTACTATTTGAGCATGAAGTGAAGTGGAGCAAACTGATAAATGTCCATGTAATCTGTATTTAGGGCAAATATTAGTGTTACATCAGTTACCGTTCATTCTTACGATAGTATGACACGTCTGTGTTAGACTGTTTGTTCCTCATAGATGTGTATGTCATCTGATCTCCACAGTCACTTTGAATATTAGGATAGGGGAAAAGTCAGTAACTGATATAGTTCCTGGTGTTTCATCACACAACTCCTTTTTTAAGGGCTAAAAATGATTTCCTAAACTTGTACGGTGTATGGAAGAGTTCAGATCAGTTATAAATCATCAAGAAAAATCAAAGGATTTTCTAGCAGCAAATTGCCTGAAATCCTCTCATTGTGTGAACTATTTTAACTTTCAGAAGTGACTAGGCCCTTGTCAGATGAAAAGATGGGGCTGGCTTAAGAAAAGAATTACTAAAGCTATGGCACTTTTAAGGGTTTTTTTTAAGTTTGTGGGTTTTGAAAGTTTTTTTCTTCATTGTTGAACTTGTAGCGTAGGAGCAAGTCAAGCCGCGCACCATTGTTTTATATCAGATGTGATGCGATGTAACACAAGGTGGCACAGCAGAACCTTAGACGATGCATTAAATGATGCCGATTTAACTAGAGACATGCCTCACGGTTCCCTCGACATTTCTCGCATACCAGCGAATCGGGCAGACTTGGAACAATGAGCTAGGGGAATGCAGCGCATTTTATTCTAGCTTCTAAAACCAAACCCTTTCCTCCCACCTTTGTATGATGAGCTTGTGGGGCAGCTTGAGTGTCTACACGTTTGTGGTTAATGTAGTTCTTGGCCACATCCGGGCTGGGTGAAAAGGCTGCAGTCAGACTGATTAAACATCATAATATCAACAATAACAGAATTAATGAGGTGCCTGGCTTCAAGGAAAAGGGCTCCGGTTATTGGTATAATTGATTAAATGGAGAGTAACAGTCCCTTAACAGCAGTCGTGGGTCAGTAAAAGTTGACAGAGACGGTAAGTCTCTCCTAATGGTTTGAGTTTTATTTGATTGTGGTTTTATTTTGAGACCAACTATGCAGTATAATAAATGCCCCAGCACTTGGCAGTTCTGTACCTCTCCATGCTGAGTTTAACTACAGATATACCTTCATGTTCTTAGTGTGATTCTTTTTTTTCCCCATCCAGACCATGGTGCATCCTCTGTGTGCGTGTGTGTGTGTGTGGGGGGGGTGTACTAAATGCTCTGAGACTGCTCTTAGTACCATTATTTTTATTTCTTATTATTTATATGACAGTAACGCGTAGAGGCCCCAGTTGGGATCAGGGCCCCTTTGTGCTAGGCGCTGAATTCCCACGGCATTACTAGAGCTTCAGAGACATTTGAGCTCCAACCCACCCCCGTGACAGACCAGCTACCTCAAGCTCAAGATCCCACTTAACTTGAGCTGGAGTTTTGGGATGTGGATGGGAGTCGGGTTAGGTGCAAATTATCCCTCAAGCTAAGAATGCAGGGCAGACATACCCACAGTGAGAGACAGTCCCTGCCTTGCAGAGCTCACCCTCTCGATAAACAAGGCAGATGAAGCGTGGGAGGGGAAGCAGAGTTCCAGGGCTGGGAAGTGGCAGGCCCAAGGTGTCACAAGAGGTCAGTCGTACTGTGGTACATGGAGGAACCAGCAAGGATCTATTTTTAGTGGCAGAATCATAGAACTGTAGGAGTGGAAGGGACAAACAAACTGCATTCTAGGACTAGTTAACTCCCCTCTGTGTCTAAAGGGTTAGGATTTTAGGGAATGCTTTGAATCAAATGATTGAAAGAGGTCTGTTTAGCCCCTCATTTCTTTTAGAGTAAATGTATATTTGAATTTTAATACATTCAGCCCTCCTGAAAGTGGGTATAACTCCATTGTGTTCAGTCACAATCCGCCTGCTTACCTTCCAATGGCTGGAACAGGCCTCTTACTTAATATATCAGCTCATTATTGAAAACATTGTTTATTGGTACTAATACCACAGTTGTGCCCAGCGGCCCATTGTGCCGGCTGTTGTACACACACAAAAGAAGAACGCTTGTCCCAAACGGAACATTACTGGGGTTTGAATTTATACCTTGTTAATAGTGCTATAAAAGCCCCGGAGATAAAAATTGCCTGTGATCAGAACGAATGCAACACTGACAACAGCAGAATATGTTTTTTGTGCACTCCTTCACCGATGTGCCTCAATGCTTAACCCGGAGGGCATCCCTTCGAATGGTCGGAGGTAGTTCAGCCTCCATGCTCACTGAATTCTTGGCCTTTCTGCTTGACCTGCCAGCAGGCGTGCCTGTTGTTATGGTGGTGGGACTTATAGTCAGACAACTGTGCACTGGAAATTGGGTTGAGATGCTGAATTCATTGCAGTTCGTTCAGTGAAGAGCTTCAGACGGCGGCAACCTCTGGCAGCATTGTCTGCCCCAAGTGATCAAAACATATGAGTCATGTGCCAAAAATCACGAGAACGGCCTACAAATCATCATTTTTATTTTTAAAAAGGGCTCATTTTAGTTTACTTCTTGTATTGGAGGCTTTAAGGTTCATGTTCTCAGGCTTTTCTTTACAACCAGGACTAGAAATACTGGGTTTTTTAATGAATGCTGAGAATCTCACAGAAACACATGAATCCAGGGGCTTGGGCTTTAAGAAAAAGACTTAATTTAATGAGATTTGCAATAAAATCATAAAAATTGGTGAAACTACTTTGGTCATGAAATGGTGACTCTTTATGTAATTACCAATCCCTCAAGCTATCTGATTACCGTAATGTCATCTTTATTAGTGGTTAACGACTACCTAAGTGATACATATCTTGTTACACAGTTGCATTGATATACTTGGAGTAATCAATTAGCATTTTATTAACATTTCACATCTTTCTTATTACTTCTAATATAAGTTCTTATTTGAGACCTTGAAAGTATGACCACAGAATCAAAATTCAAATTATTGATAATTTGTTTAGCATCCAGAACAGTAGCAAATAATAATTGAGGATATGATTTAACTTCTTAAGGTCCACTGGGACTGAAACTCTTGTCGATGGCAATAATATACTATGCATTGTGGTGTGTTTTTTGGGAACTCTATTTGCTCGTGCCAGTGGGTTAATAATACCTACGTTTGGGCTCCTAAAAAACATGTTTCTCAAGCATTAGCATTTTAGAACTGGAGCATTGTTCATTTTGTTTGCTAGTCAGCAACCTTTGATTTATAGCAGGCCTACGTTCCTTCGGTGCAAATTATTCTTTGGCTTAAAGCTAGTATTGCATAGCTTATCTTTATGCTAGTACAGTAACGCTATTATAATGCAGAGCACTATGACAAGCAGAAAAGTTATACTGTTGCAGGATTGGGTCTTTTTCTTGGTGGTGCTGTTTATGGCTGTATGCAAACTTGTGCTCTCTTTTTTTCAATTACTGCGTGGGTGGTGGGTTTTTTTTGTTTTTGTTTTTTGTTTTTGTTTTTCCAATCTGGAAAAGAGCAACTCCCATCAATTTTTAAAAATAGTATGCATCCTATATTAAAAATCTTTTGGCAATGGATTATAAAGAATTATTTTTCCCAACAACATGAATGGCCATTACTGTTAATTATTTAGAGCTCCTTGTTTTTCACTCAGAAAACATAGAGATTGATGTGTGCTGCTGGGTAAGTAGGCCTTTACCTCTGGCTCCAGTATTTCCCTGCACCTCTTGCCAAATATGTGTCTTGGTGGATGATATCCTTTGGTCTTTATTCAGCACAGTGTAAAAAAGCAGTATTCGGTGGGCTTATTATTTTTTCATGCAGCGGTTTTTCCCCAGTAAATGTTAGCCCACTGCCACAATCCTTAATGTTTTTATTGTGTTTTTATTGTGGGGGAGCTGGATGCACAGAGGCTCATTGAGGGGGTTCCAGGTGCAGGGGCAATGGGATTTTTCAGGGGCTTCCAAGAGAAAGTGGTTGGGGTTCAGTGGAGGGGTTTGGGTGTGGAGGTCTCAGCAGGGGGATCTGGGTGCTGGAGGAGTGGGGCTTGGTGGGGGGTCTGGGTGCAGCTAGTTGGGGGTCAGTGGTTTGGGGATCTGGATGTGGGAGCACAAGGGGGTGGGGCTAGTCAGGGTGGGGGTTTGAGTGCAGGGAGCTCAGTGGTGGTGGTCTGGGTGCCAGGAGGCTCCAGACGTTGGGGGGGGCGGGGAAGCTGCTTCCTGTACAGTGACCCCTCCGCCCACAGCTGAGGAGCGATAGGGGCAGGAAGCAGGGGAGGATGTGAGCTTCCTGCAGCTGGGGGAGATTTCTGGGGGTGGGTCGGACACAGCCCCAGCCACTCCTTGCAGGGGAAGAGGAAATCTCGTCCTCTCCTGCCTCCAGCCCAGCCAAGATTAGCAATTGATGCCAGCTCAGGGTAGGAGCCATTAGCTGGGGTGTCCCCAACCCTGCGGTGATTTACCTCTCCACCAGCTGCTCCGGGTGCCTGAAACAATGTATCTGCGCAGCTAGGGAGTGGTGCGGGACTGCACTTGCAGCTTCCCTTTGCTTCCCTGTCAGAAAGCCATTTTTCTGCAAGGGAACAAAGAAATCTGTGGGGAACATGAATTCTGCGCATGCACAGTGGCACAAAATTCCCCCAGGAGTAGTATTATACAAGAATTGGGTAGTGTCCCTTTAAATAGTTTGTGAGCCCTCTAGCGGCCCTCATTGTCTCTTATGTTTCAGGGGACACCAGAACCCTGCCAGTCTGCGGTGTGTGAATCCTTGCATTTTGCATATGTTCAGTAAACACGGATGTTTGGAATTTGGATACTTTATATACTAGAAACAGCAGAATTTGGGGTTGATTTCACATGGTGTATCCAGCTTTTGTATGGCTCGCATAACTGTTTTTTTATCAGTGCTTTCTAGATTTGAAATAGACCAAAAAGACCTTTAAAATGATGCAGTTTTAAAACAGAATAAACATACCAGCTAATATTAAATTAAAACTCTGTGTCTAATCCATGAGTTACAATGCCTCCTTCACAGCGTTTCATAGGAAGGTTGCTCTAGATAGAATGTCATTGAAATAGTGAAATTGTGGTACAAAACTCACTGAGCAATTTACATTTTTCTCCCTATGTTCCAAAATATAGTCTAGCAGATGGATGTGGCCAGCTGTACATAGAGCTTTAGGGAGTTCTGGGGAAGAAAATGAGAGTTTTTTGTTAAGATAACTGTGATAATCTCACTGATAACTGGCTTAATTTAGATCCCTGCATTTGGTTAGTTTTTTACTAACCGTGTATGTACCCGTTCTTGGCGACTCTGTGAATTTAGATTACAATCCCTTTTTGTATTTAAAGATTGCGCAGCGACCACTGGTATTTTGCCATTAAGCAGTTGCTTGATTACACTGGCTTTTTACAGCGGAGTAATTTGTGTTTTCTGAGTGATTTAATTGGAGTCACATTTGTAAGTATTCTCTATGAGGATTCTTGCCCATTGGAGGGGCTCTTGGTCAGTGTTTCTCAACGACCAGGCTGTGGACCGGCACTGGTCCCTGAGATCTCCCTGACGCAATTTAGGAAGGCAGCAAGCCAGTCCCTGGTATCAAAAAGGTTGAGAAACACATATCTAGGTCATATGGAGAGTGCGTCCCAGGTGTGCTGTTTTGTTTTAACCACCGCTAACTGATGGCAACAGCCCCTCTTTTGCTATTTGAATGCACTTTCCAAAAAAGATTTTGATAGTGTATTGAGCCTTTTTTAATTAAATCATTTTAGATGAATTTAGTGCGTGTGAAAGATGTCAGCCTTGTTGCCCCAGGGACATATTTTAAACGGTATTTGGTTGTCTAGTGGGCTTTGAAACCAATGGCAGTAGACACCTAGATACACCTCTACCCCGATATAACGCTGTCCTCGAGAGCCAAAAAAATCTTACCACATTATAGGTGAAACCGCATTATATTGAACTTGCTTTGATCCACCGGAGTGCGCAGCCTCGCCCCCCCGAGCACTGCTTTACCGCGTTATATCCGAATTCGTGTTATATTGGGTCCCGTTATATCAGGGTAGAGGTGTACTTTAGAAAATCTCCGTAGGGGCCTAAGTACCTTTAAAAGTCTGGCCCTAAATTGCTATATTTAACCACAGAGCAGGTACAACCTAGACAGTGGCAATACAGACTTTCCCATGCCTCCCCAGTGCATGGTTTCCACCATGACCTGCTATGACCCCTGTAGAGAGAAACCGGTCATTCGTTCTTTGTGCCTTTTAAGTCCTCTCTGATTTCCAACCAAGATGCCAGTTGTAGCGATGTGTGTTTCAGATGCAGATGTATATCTGCTAGGGGTTGGAGACTATCACCAGCTTTACAGAAACCACTCACCAGCCAATAGCACCTTTGGTCCTTACCATCCTGAATTTGATGAGCAGTGGCAACTGGTTAAAAGTTACGTTGCCCATTACTTTGTGCCATTAGTTCCCGCCCCCCCCCCCCCCCCCCCAATGAGTGTGTTCTCACTAGTAACAGCCCCCATAGGAGTTGTCTCTGTATGCAGATGATGTGTCTTATTGCTCTATACTGTATCCTTTCCTTCAGCTGGGAATGCATATTAGAAACTGGGGTCTATTATCTCCAAGTTTGGCCCACAACTGCAGGAACTCGGATTTTAAATTAGGTCTTGATTTAAAATAAACAAATTTTCACAGCAAAGTATTAACGCAAGTTATCACCTGCTTTAGTCCCAACAAAAGTTACTGATGTGTTTTGAACATGTACAGTTGCTTGTTTTGGTAAAAAGCCAATTATTGTTTGCTCTGTAGCAAAGATTGGCATAAAGCAGTGACACAATAAGATTCATGAGCCTTTAGAGGGCCTGTCAAATAATGGCCTTGTGTGTATTTTCCATCATTTTTCAGCCATTTTCGATCTTTTTGGATTGCAGCAGCTGAAATTAATGACAAATTTTGAAGGAGAGGTTTGTTCAGAAGTTCATATTTATTAAAATGTAATGACCCTGGTGCAATAAACTAAATCTCTAGTTCACTTTAAACCTACAGTTCAGTTGCATCTACAGTTTTAACTTTTGGAGAACAACTGGATTGCTGTAGAGCCAACTCTGCAGTGGGTGTATGTGTGTGTGTGTGTGGGTGGGTGTGATGTATCCATTTAATCAGAAAGAGTGTCTCTTGCAAAGAATGCAAATATATAATATGTGATAAACTGCCTATTACAAATGTGACTTGCCATGAAAACTACTGGTGCTTTATTCTTTGAGTGTGTTACATGAATGCAGGCAACGTCTGCAGAAAAACAAAGCTGCACTCGTATTTGTTTAGTGTAAACAGTTTTGATGTTCCACTACCCAACAATCAATCACTGCCCTAGAGGGTCTTAGTTATTTGCTGATAATGCACCAAACAGGATAATGTCTAGAGCACTAATACTCCCCAGTCGTTGAAAACAATTAATTTAAAATCCGACTACAGCATTTGGTATTATGCAGTCTTATTTACATACAAGTCTGACAGCAGGCGGTAAGCGGGTACTGTTTATCATTTGTAATTGTGAACATTCCATATTCAGAGATGATATCTTGCAAATTACCGTAAGATCAGCTTCTTGCTATAACAATTCATGTTTCAGTTGCATAACTTGTTTTACTTCCTGTATAAAAGTTAGACAGGAGCATGGTTTTTAGCACAAATGAAGTGTATAAAGTAGGAACCATAATGCTGCATAAATGCAAAATTAGTCGCATCCTAAAGATGAAAGCAGATTTTGAGTGTCCGAATTACTGAGCACTTAAATGTGCACTGTAATCTGTGTTTTGTTTTTATATTTATTTTTTCTGGAATGCCACATAAGGAAACAGGTTTGAGGCGAGAGGCTTTTTTTTTTTTTTTTATTGAAAATAATTTATTTTTCTCTTTGATCTATCTGCTCAGAATAGCCTTTCCTATATCGTAGGTCATCTCCAATAAGTTTACAGCTCGCTGCCATTGTCCATTGTGCCACTGATAGAGGAAGTCAACAGAAATCGGTCTTGAGATCTCCCACGTCTGTGAGCTCATCATACCAACTAAGGGGCTGGCTTCAAATGGCAAAATCACCCTTCTCTCTTCTACTGAGTGCTTTAAATTGTTTTTCTTTACATTTTGATCATGATCATTGATCATCCCCCAAAATTCCCGTCATCCAGAACTACCTAAACCTTTCACTTCAGCCCACTACCTGCACATCAGGGTCAAGACATTCTTAGCATTTTATTTTCAAGCTACAGCAATCTGAAATTTATAGCTACGTATCTAGGGTGGACTTGAAAAAAACTTGTGTGTTTTGTCAGTAACATCCATATTTTAAATGATCCCTTTTAGGGATAAAGATTATCCCTCTTTGTGCTTTTGTTTTGCTTTGCCAGCCTGAGCCTCTCATCTAAAGCCAGTACAAATTTGCTTTTAAAAATCTATTTCTAGAGAGACACTTTTTTAAAAATCAACCTGTTTCTCTTCGGCGGTTCTGATTGGTCCGATAAAATTGACAAGCCAATCGCGTCAAAAGGAAATATCCTTGGCTTAATTGTAAGCTAAGTCTCTCTTAATCCAGGGGAGCATTTGAGATTCTGTCCAAGTGTTCAATTTCCCAGGCCGCTGAGGTCTGTGAATTTCTTTCCCCAGCCTCCAGGCTGCTGCAGCACAAGTCAGCATAGCTAATGCAGATCTCTCTCTCTCTCTCCTCTTTGATTCGATATGAACAGACTGGTAACTCCAATGCTAGAGCGAAATCTGACATAACTCTGCAGATGGCTACATTCAGATGATACACCTAGGGATTTTTTCTTAAAGGAAAGTAACATTTATATGCTAATGTTTATTTTTTCCTTGTTGCCTTTTTCAGGATTGCCAGTCCCAAAGAAGAGCCCAAAGTCGGTAAGTACCTTCTCACCTACTGTTTTGTGTGAAGGGGCTGGTGGTTTTGATTTTTTTTTTTTTTGAATGTGGGGTGTTGATTGTTTTAAGTTGTCTTTCGGTTCCAACGCGGATTGACTTGCACAGCTTGTGCTGCGTGGTGAATTGAGAGAAGAATTCAGAACAGAAAGGGAGCTTGTTGGCAAATAAGGCTGGAGGTTTACTGATCCTCTTCCCCGCTGAGTGAGCTTCTCCTCCGTTACCTCCCCCCTTAAATCCCCCCAAAAGCCATTGTTTGCTTTTTGAAAGATGGGACACTCCACCTTCTTTCCAGCAAGCAATTCCTATCAGCGGTGTCCATAGACTCTGACCTTTTGAATTTACTCCCTGATCTTTCTCATTCACCAGCTGCTGAATGATTTTATGAAATATTAAAGCATGTGTATTTACAGAAAGACAAATCATGCATATTTACAGTTTCCGGCGGATACTGCTAGCTGCCCCAGCACTGGAAATATTTTGATTGTTGTGTAGGGCATCTTTTGTTGTTTAGCTTGGCTTTAGCAGCATTGTACTGCAGGTGTGAGATCCTTTATTTAAAAAAAAAAAAAAAAAGGCAAGAGAAGAAAAAAATCAATATTTTCCTCTCCTTTCTAATCTTGTTTCCCTGTAGAACCGTTAGCTGGTTGACATGTTAGCTAATAGCTTAGAAGCTACGGTCTAAAGTGTCATTAGAGCTCAGCTCCTAGTATAGTGGAACAAAAATAGCGTGATGTTTATGAGCCTGGAAAAGGGATGAATATTTTACGGGAAATGAGATATTTACAAGGGGAAAGTTTCCATTTATTTGAAGGGGTAGTGAAGAAGGTAGGCTTATTTCCCAATAGCTTTGGGAAAGTCACATGAGTGAGGTCTTTGCAATACTATAAGACACTGTGAAAGTTTGCTGACGGTCTGTTGTGGGTGCCGATAGCTGCAGCTGCTAACAGTCCACCTTTCGGTAAAGCTCAGTAAGAGGTTTGTTAAGAAGATGAGCAGAATCTCCTGCTTTTAATGCAAGTTCTCTGTTCATCCAAAAAGATAGCCCTGAAATAATTAATGTGATTCTGATGGCATAGAGCAGTGCTGATTAAAGTCACATGACTTCAGGCCTATACCATTGTCAGTTTGCATTAATGTTGAGAGGGAGAAGTGCAGTTTGTGCTCTCACTCAAATCACAGAAATGTCAGACCGCATGCATTTACTTCTGTGTCATAGTCAAAGATTAATTCAGCCTTTGGAAAAATAGAAACAAGTGTGTAAAAATGTACACGCCAAGCAGATTATTTTTTGCTGCTGCATTTTTTCCCCTGTCAGAGAAGGAATAGTTGAATTGATGTTAGACATTTATAAACTTTATTCATTAAACCGCCATGTGATGAATGATCTTTGATTTTTGAAAACAGATGTCCTCACAGAATCAGGTAATGTAGCATCATCTCCTTATTAATCTGATGCTGTGCTAAACACCTGCCAAGTGAACAATGATTCATTAGAAGCATTTTAAATCTGTGAGACACCTAAATCCATTTAGGGATAATCCTCTCTGTATGAACAAAGAGACTGTTTACAAACAGGTGTAGTTCTGGAGTCTTTAGTGAATTTACCAGCCCCCAGCTGTAGATTATTTTTTCCCCCATGGAATTTGCTTGCAGAGAAACCATTTCGTTCACTGAAAGCAACCAGATTCCTTGCATGTTACACTCCTGAAAGCTCTCTTACCTTTCTGCATAGCCCTTCGATATTTTTCACCACAGCCCCTGGCAGTGCTGTTCCATCCGAAGAGGAAGAATCCAATAAAAACAGTCTTCCTCCTCTGTTTAGATATTAAACGGAATGTTTGCACCAGCAACTAGTGGATAATACTATCTTATGTCGATATATCATGGCAGCTATTTTAGAGTACCTGGAAGTCTAACAGTCACACTACTTAAAGGAAAAGGAGGAGAATGACCAGCCTATAGAATACAATCTCTTTTAGTCTAAGTGAAAAGGATAAAAACATTATCAATATTTTACTTGTATTGTTAATATAACTCCCTTTAACTTCCTTTTTATGGTTAATAAAATACAGGTTCTGTGTTTAATTATGTGATGTGGGAGTGGAGGAGGTTTCAGAATATAACTGCATTGGTGTTGAGTCTCAGCCATTCCAGTCGATACAGACCATTCCACGACCGGAGGGAGGGACTTACCTGAGGTTCTGCCTTGAAAATGCCCTGCAAGATTTTTAGGGCTTGACTCTTTGGCACACCTAGAGGTTGCCAGGGCAGTGTGATGATGCAAACATCACAGCCTCCTGGCACAAATGCCAAAGCCCAAAGTCTTTCTCCCAGGTGCCCCATGTGATCTAGTGTAGCGGCACCTATGTAAAATGGGGCATTAATGTAGCCCCTGTTGTCGTCTTCACCTTCACTGTTCTCCAAGAGGCCTTTGAAACAAAGTTTACTTCTTGATTAATAAGTTAGCTGCTATTAAATAAGTCACCTGCAGTCAGTCCTTATGTTGGTAGACTGATCTTAAACCAAGCCCACTCCCTCCCGCCCCCAGTGTAGACCTAGCCTAAGACCACACCAGAGCAGGGAGATGACTTCCTTACGCTCCTTTAGATGAACTAATTTTATCAGCTGTAGCAAGGAGGGCGGGAGCGAAAGGGGAGGGGACATAGGCCTAGAGCAGTGGTTCTCAAACTTTTGTACCGGTGACCCCTTTCAAATAGCAAGCCTCTGAATGCGACCCCGCCTTATAAATTAAAAACACTTTTTATATATTTAACACCATTATAAATGCTGGCGACAAAGCAGGGTTTGGGGTGGCAGCTCGCGACCCCCCTATGTAACAACCTCACGACCCCCTGAGGGGTCCCTACCCCCAGTTTGAGAACCCTTGGCCTAGAGAGCCAGAACATAGGTCTTGGTAGGTAAATAAAGGAGGAAGTGACTTTGAATGATTTTGTTTTAGAATATATGCCTGTGTAATATTTAGCCATATATATGTGCATTCTGGAATATTTTGTGTTTATTTGCCTTTTAGAGCGAGAGTTTTTCAGCTGAGCTTGAAGGCCCAACAGGGCTGGCTCTGGCTTTTTGGCCACCCCAAGCAAAAAAAAAAACGGGGCGGCCAGAATGGCAAAGCAAAAAAAACAACCTGCGGCGCGGCCAGAGTGCGGGTGTAGGGGGACCGGCTTGGGGGGGGAGGGGGAAGGGGGCGGGCGGGAGAGAGAGAGAAGGGGGCTGCCATGGCTATAGCAGGGGCGCTGCCACGTGTCCCCTCCCACTGCGCCGCCTCCTGCCGCGAGGGCTCCGCTCCGGTCAGCGGGGAGGGAAGGAAGAGGACTGCCCTGCAGGGCGCTCTGGTTCTCCGCGCCACCGACCCCTACAGGGCGGCCCGAGCGGAACAAGAACAAAAAAAAAAAAGTAGCCGTGCCGCCCTAGGATTGGGCGGAATGCCGCCTCCAACAATCTGCCGCCCCAAGCACCAGCTTGCTCAGCTGGTGCCTGGAGCCGGGCCTGAGGCCCGAAGTTGTAAAAGTGCTGGGTGACCGATTTCAAGTGTTCTGCTCTAGGGCTGGTTGAAGTTTCCAGTAAAAACTATATTTCAGCAGAATTTTGGGTGTTCGAGTAAACGAAAATGTTCACAGAAAATGTTTGCTTGCTTTGACAGTGTTTTGATTTTTTCACCCAAGTACCAAAAGTAAACATTTTCAGCCAAAAAATGAAAATTTTTCAGTTTTTGTCAGTTTGGGGCTGACATTTTTCTGTTTTGGGGTTCTTGATATTTTTGGCTGAAAAGTAAACATTTTCCCAGAAAACTTTGATGAAAGCTAACATTTTTTGGTTTGTATCAAAATATCCCACATGGGGAAAAGGACTTTTTCCCGGCAGCTCTTCTTAGCACCCAAATTGGGGCCAGATTTTCCAAAGAGACTTCAGTTCCAATCTAGGCACCGAAATATCTGGTCAGTCCTCAGGGCAGCTAAGCATTCTGGGTGCTGAGCTCTTTTGAAAGTGTTACCATTGTTTAGGTGCCTATATAGAAGCTGAGCTCTTCTGAATTTCCCAGCCTTAAAATTGTTCATGTTCACAACCTCTCCCCACAAACTACTGCTCCCTTTCGGCCCAAGCAGTTAGCCGGTATGTAGGGGCGGGCCGGCCTCTTTCTGTTAGGAGGAGAAATGGACGATATGAGTCAGGTGTTTCTTTGGCACAATCTCGTTAGTTTACAAAGTATGTCCATGAAGTCCTGTTTCCCTGAACACAGTAGGAAAAAACAATATCAGACCGTTTCCATGCTCACCATTTCCAAGTCTGCTTTTCCAGCAAGTCCTGTGCCCGAAGGGCTCTGCCTTTGCGCTCTCTCTCTCTCTCTCTCTCTCTCAGGCATAGGCGCCGACTCTGTTGGTGCTACGGGGCTGGCGGCCCCCCAATCAGCTCCTTCCTCTCCCCCCAGCGCCTTCCACCCACCGGCGGCCCTGCCAATCAGTGCCTCTCCCCCTCCCAGCGCTTCCCGCCCGCCGCGATCAGCTGTTCCACAGCATGCAGGAGGCACTGGGGGGGAGGAGCGAGGGTGAGGCGTGCTTGGGGGAGTGTGGAATGAGCTGGAGCAGGGGTGGGAAGAGGCAGGGCGGGGGTGGGAAGGGGTGGAGTGGGGGCGGGGCCTGGAGAAGAGCCGGGGGTAGGGCACCTCCCGGCACATTAGAAAGTCGTCACCGCTGCTCTCAGGGCCACATTCCCCACCACTTCCCTCGCTGTCTGCTGGTCCCGGCCTTGCCATATAGCTACTGCCGTAGGTGGTGGCTTCTGTTGTTTCAGCAGTCACATTTAGCTTGAAGGAATGGTGCTTAGTACATCCAGGTCTGTGTTTGGTGGCAGTTAACGCCTTCCAGCATGACACTACTCTGTGAGATACTTACAATCCTATTTCCTCGCCCTAATTTTGCAGTATAATTGCTCCACACTCCCTTGAATGTATAGTTTTCCTTGTCTTCCTTTAATCATCGCAGCTTTTTGCAAGGGAAGGTGCAGTGTACTGTATCAACACATGAGCTTTCTCAGGTGACTAGCGCTGTATTAACATTGCAGCCTTGTTGAAGGCTGGCTCGACCCTGAGCTTCATGGCAAATAGAGTGATTGTGGCTGGAAATGGTATTGCATAAGGCTGAAAAATGAGCCCAGAATGCAGGCATGTGTATAACTACATGAAGCCATGTTCAGAATGGCTCAACCTACTGTGTAATCGCTAAACTAGGACAGTAACTAACTTCTTGTTATTCATTTTTACCAGTGGTCTAAGTAAAAACAGTACAGTCAGAGGAGTTTGCAGCACTTACATTGCAAACATAGGGAGGGGAAAATCTGATTGTAACTGGGATACATGTGGGTGAATAATCAGTCAAAGGGAGGTCACTTTTAGAATAATGGAATCATAGGGTTAGAAGGAACCGCAAGGGTCATCTAGGCTAATCCCCTGCCAAGATGTAGAATTTGTTGTGTCTAAACCATCCAAGGAAGATGACTATCCGGCCTCTTTCTGAAAACCCTCCAGTGAAGGAGCTTCCACGACTTCCCTAGGCAGTTTGTTCCATTGTCCTCCTGTCCTGACATTTAGGAAGTGTTTCCTGAGATTTAATCTAAATCTGCTACGCTGTAGTTTGAACCCATTGCCTCTTGTCCTCCCCTCTGTGGCAAGAGAGAACAACTTTTCTCCATATTTTTTATGGCAGCCTTTCAAGTATTAGAAGACAACTATCATGTCCCCTCCTTAATCACCTCTTTTCCAAACTAAACATACCCAGTTCCTTCGGACTTTGCTCATATGGTTTGCATTCCATCCCTTTGATCATCTTTGTCTCTTGCCACTGGATCCTTTCCAGTTTCTCTACATCCTTTCTATACATTGGTGCCCAAAATTGGACACAGTATTCCAGCCGAGGCCTAACCAGGTTGGAGTAGAGCAGTACTATCGCATCCTGTGAATTGCGTGCTATGCATCTCTCAATCCAACCCAAAATTTCATCCCCCCCCCCCCCTTTTTTTTTTTTTTTTTTTTGCAACAGTATCACATTGTTGATCCACCCCAACTCCCAGATCCTTCTCAGCAGTGCTGCTGCCACACCAGTTATCCCCCATTCTGTATTTGTGCTCGTTATCCAGCAACAGCAAACAGTGCTAAAGATGGCAGCAATACTTTGCTGTAGTGCTTCTTGGTGCTGATTGGTGCTTCTTGGTTAAGATACACTCCACTACACAGTTATGTCGACTACACTGCCTTACATCGACCTAACTCTGTAAGCATCTACACTAAAATGTTGCTCCCGCCGATATAACTCACCCACTGTACCAACTTAATAAATCCACCTCCACAAGAGGCGTAGAATCAATGTAGATGTAGTTAGATCAGTGCAGTGTGAGTGACTCTGCATTGCTTACATGGACTGTCGCTGCCTTTCAGAAGCTGTCCCACAGTGCCCCACACTGACAGTAAAATCAGTGCTGGCGATCCTGGCGAGTACATGCACCACCGATACAAGGAGCAAAGCATAGACACACACAAGCAAAGGAATTACTGCAGCGGCTGTATGCCGGTGTAAATTGGGTCCTTTAATTTTGTAGTGGAGACATGCCCTCAGTCTATCAACACGAGTGAAATAGTTCAGTTAGATAGGGTTACCATATTTAACAAATAAAAAAAGAGGACCCTCCCTGGGGCCCTGGTCCCGCCCATTTCCCGCCCCAGCCCCGCCCCTTCTCCGCCACCTCCTCTCTCCCACTCCCAGCCACACGAAAAGGGCTGCCCGAGCGCTACCGGCTTCACGGTTTGCCGGGCAGCCCCCAGACCCTGCGCCCCCGGCCAGCGCTTCCCCAGTGCAGCTGGAGCCCCGGAGGGGAAGCGCCCAGCCGGGGCCGCAGGGTCTGGAGGCTGCCCGGCAAACCGTGAAGTCGGTAGTGCTTGGGCTTTGGGCAGCCCCTATGCCTCCGGACCCTGCGCCCCCGGCCGGGCACTTCCCCTCCCGGGCTCCGGCGGCGCAGGGTCCGGAGGCACGGGGCTGCCCGAAGCCGGTAGCACTCGGGCAGCCCGGCTCTTAAACAGAGCCGAAGAGTCGGGGAGGAGCAGAGCCGCCGCGGCTGGAGGCTCTGCTCCTCTTCGGCTCTGTTTAAGAGCCGGGCTGCCCGAGAGCTACCGGCTTCGGGCAGCCCCGTGCCTCCGGACCCTGCGCCGCCGGAGCCCGGGAGGGGAAGTGCCCGGCCAGCGGCTGGGATCCGGAGGCAAGGGGGCTGCCTGAAGCCCATAGCGCTCGGGCAGCTCGGCTCTTAAACAGAGCCGAAGAGTCAGGGGAGGAGCAGAGCAGCCGCGGGAGGGGAAGTGCCCGGCCGGCATTTTCCCAGACATGTTCGGCTTTTTGGCAGTTCCCCCCGGACGGGGGTTTGATTGCTGAAAAGCCGGACATGTCCGGGAAAAAACGGACGTATGGTAACCCTAAGTTAGATCCCTTCAGGATTTTCAGCATTCCTGATGTGGTAAAGACCTGCATTGTTTGAAAATAGGGTTGTCTCCAAATGTTTGTTAATCTGTCATGGCATATTTGTGGCTGATTGGGTGACCTTAATTGTCCATTTCCAGACTTTTTATTTCTGTTTTATTTTAAAGAGCACCCTGAACTTAGAGATTCCTGGCTCTCTCTAGTTGTTTTGTCGTTGCAGAAGGACTTTTCCTTCTTACACAATTGGTGTACATTTACAGGAGTAACTCCAGCTTAATGAAGGAGTTGGGAGGTGGGGGTTGTTTTTTGGCTTCCTTGCTTGCTTGTTTGTTTTGCTTAGGACATACAGAAAGTTTCAGTTTGATACAAAATACAGATTAGAACTCTAGAATTGAATGCTAGTTTTAAATGGTTTACATTTCTCACATAATAAGTGAAATGAGATTTTTTTTAACTTCCTCATCTAAAGAAAAGATTATTATCCAGGTAGATAGTATTAGTGCCTTGTTCTTGTGTTTACAAGTGTTACCTAAGACTTGAATACAATTTTCTGTTGTAGTTCCTATTATCAGGGTTCTTTAAATCAGCTATATTCAATCACACTGGCTTGAAACCTGGCATACTGTGCTCACAAGGTGCTTTTGTTGTTTAATTATTTGCCACAAAATAAAACAGCAACAACAACAACAAAAAACATGCTGCAAAAATGACATTTTTGCTTATAAAACTGTTGTTTAAGGAGTGGGCATCCACAACTCAGAGGCTGTTTGCAGAGCTCTGTCTTAAAATGGCTTACTTTAAAACCTGGGATTTTGTAGGCAAGTAAGGCTGTATGTGAATTAGCTTCTTTCGCCACTTAGAAGAGGGGGAAAAAATGTTTGAAATTGGTTAGAGTATTTGTGTTTGAAAACTGGTTGCTGGGCAATCACAGCAGGCATGCGCCGTTGAAAATGACTTTCAAGTATACAGTTAATTTAATATTCACGTCAGTGGAGACATCAGTTAAAGCAGGGGGGTCTCAAACTTCACTGCACCGCGACCCACCTTCTGAAAACAATAATGACTACTACATGACCCCAGGAGGGGGGACCGAAGTCTGAGCCTGCCCGAGCCCCATCACCCCGGGCTGGAACCCTTGGGCTTCGGCCCCAGGCAGTGGGGCTCCAGCTTTGGCTTCGGCCCTGGGCCCCAGCCAGTCTAATGTCAGCCCTGGTGACCCACGTGCCTCTGTTTCCCCTCCCATCCCGGGTCTCTGTCTTGCTTGTTTATATTGCAAGCTCCTGGAGGCCATGGTTTCTTTTACAATGTATCTGTACACCACCGAAAGCCAGGAGGCCTTGATCTTGCTTCGGGACTCTGTGTGCTGCTGTCTTGCAAATAATGACAATGGGATGGTCCCACACCCTGGACAGTATCAGTGTAATTTGGGTGGTTCTTTACAGACATGGGCTACAGTGCTATGCATATTGGGGGTGCGCCGAAGACACGTCTTCGTTTTGCTTTGTTTGTGAAGTGAATTTATAGGGTCTGATCCAGTGCTTACTTTGTGCAGGGCTGAGCCCCAGCCCCTGTGGGCCTGGCGGTTCAGAGCCCCGGCCCCTCTGGGCCTGGCGGTTCAGAGCCCCGGCCCCTCTGGGCCTGGCGGTTCAGAGCCCCGGCCCCTCTGGGCTTGGCGGTTCAGAGCCCCGGCCCCTCTGGGCTTGCTGCATCAGTTATAAATGTAAAAAAATTGCTTGAGCCCCAGCACCTCTTTTATTACAAATTAAGCGCTGGTCTGATCCAAAGGCCCTTTAAAGCCAATGTGGGTCTTTCTATTAACTTCAATGGGCTTTGGATCAAGCCCTTGGTGCCTAGAAGAGAAACCAGATAAATATCATTAGAAATTGAAGGAGTCTGGTTAGCTATAAAAGAAGCATACAAGACAGACAATGGCATTGCATGTTTCCCACATTGGTGCACCAATGTGCTTTAAAGTTGCACTTCTAGATGAGAATATAGTTCAGTTCCCATGACCTTTTAGTCTTTGATCTCTCTGGTGAAACCTTTCATAGGAATTAAACGTAAATAGGAATTAATCTTTCACAGAATTAAAAGTGAAAATTGGCTTTACTTTTTAATGTGAGATTTGACATTTGCTAATCAATTAACAGCAACAAGGCCCTTTTGTAATGTGGAAACAAGAGAATACACTGAGCATTGTTTTAAACATATTTACTGTAGGGTGACCAGATGTCCCGATTTTATAGGGACAGGCCTGGTTTTTGGGTCTTTTTCTTATATAGGCTCCTATTACCCCCCACTCCCTGTCCCGATTTTTCACATTTGCTGTTTGGTCACCCTAATTTACTGTCCATTCTTGGTAACTTTTCAGAAACATTTTTACTGCATATTTAGTAGCATGAATTCTTGCAATGCAAATGGGACTCTTGTTAATTTGTATACATTATGGTAGCCAATTATGTGAATGTGAGTTAAGGACAACATACTCAGTGTAGCTAAATATTGACAAGACAGGTCTTTTGACATGCTGGGTAGAATGAGCCTTGAATTTAAGTAGAAACATTTTTCTTTGTTTTACTATACTTGCTTAAAACAAGGAAATTAAATTGCAAGTAAATATTTTTAGGTAATGTTAAGGCTCTAATGTAAGACTTGAACCTCATAGCATTACATCTTAATTTCCTTGAACTCTGTTCCCAACCAACTCATTATAACTTGAGGATTGCAAAGATCTGTGAATGAGGTGTGATTTCGCATATCATGGTCTGTAATGCCTACATCCAGTAGCAGTTAAGAATGGCTTTTCACTCTGAATTCTGATATTTTTTTGTCCTTGTTTTTGTGGGTTTATGTTAAACCCTTAAAGTTATCTGAATACAGATATTTGTAGTTTAACACAGAGGGGAAAAAATTATATTGAAACTGGTATCCCATAATGAAATTTTGATCTGTTTTGTGGTGAGACATAAAAGGCTGGATGTTTTTTGTGATTAATCGCTTTCCATTTTACATACTACTTCTGCCAGTCTGTCTGTCAAAGTGTGTCTCAGGGAAATTTTCTGCAGTCAGCATTAACTGGAAATGATGGCCGCCAAAATGTGATGTATATATTTATTTGTATGCATGCAGAAACAATGAACAAAGAAGGGGGAGGAAAGAATGACGGAAAACACCCACTCAGAGACCAATAACCTTCTGTTTTTTTCTCTTTCCACTTGCTTTCTTACGTCCAGCAACCACTTGAAAGGAAAGACAGCCAAAACAGTTCCCAGCATAGCGTCTCTAGCCACCACAGCACGCACACTGCTTCACCCATCCATCCCACTCAGGTGCTTCCCGACTACCCTGCCACTGAAGCACCAGCTGTGGAGCAGCCGGACAACTCTGGACAGAAAAAGCCAGATCCATTCAAAATCTGGGCCCAGTCCAGGAGCATGTATGAAAGCCGACGTGAGTACTGAACAGGTGTGGTTGCTAAGGCTACAAGCTCTGGCAGCCACTCTTTATGATTTTCATCTATAGGAATTGAATCTCTTAAATTGTTATTGGAAAATATAGGGCTTTCAACTAAATTGATAGGTGTAAATGAAGTTCTGGGAAAAAGCTGCGAAGATCAGCAAATTATGTCTAGTTTATGTTAACAAAGAATCAATTTTGTCTTGGATGAAGAATGAGCTTTTATTGCCTCCGATAAGTGGCTTTAGACCATAACGCTGTTCAAAACCCAGTAAAAGATTTTAAGTATTGAGGTCCTTCTTTTCATCCCTTTTTTATTTATTTTCAAATCAGGCATTAAAGAGACTTTCAAAGACGTGACGCAGAGTTAGTTGCCCAGCTGCCCCTGAAAATAACTCAAAGTTCTCATAGCAAGTTAATGCTGCTTGGTTATGTAGCTTAGACAAATTCAAATGACTGTTTTACAAATAACAGGTTTCTCATTCTAACGGCTACTTAAGAAAATTTTATTCAGGTTGAGTTTGAGATTGTTGGGTACACACAGAGACCTAAAAATCAAGAACCAAAACCATCCACAAATGAAAAATACAGAGCATTAAATAGAAGTAAAGTGCAAAGCAATCCACAGAGTTGACATATGCACATCATGGTCATGAAAACAGAGACAGGGTAGGTCATCATCAGTGGCAGTGACAGTTTTGGCTGTTGCCTATTATGTCATTCCAATGAAGCTACCAGAAAACATACATGCATCAATTTTGATACACATTTTTTACACATTAACGTATCTGTTACTATATGTAATTAAGCCTTTGTCTTTTGCCTGTATGGGGCCTTCCAAGGGATCATAACTGGTGGTCTGATTATTGACATAGCTATTTGCATCAGTGCATTTGTGAATAATTCCAATGCCTCAACCTGGTTAGCCGTACAGGTACATGTTGCTCAACTCTCTTCCCCCCCCCCCCCCCCCAAATTCCATTAAGATATCATTGCTTTGTTCCCTCCGATTAACTTGTTTTTGACAAAAACAACGAGGAGTCCTTGTGGCACCTTAGAGACTAACAAATGTATTTGGGCATAAGCTTTCGTGGGCTAAAACCCACTTCATCAGATGCATGGAGTGGAACATACAGTAGGGAGGTATAAATACACAGCATATGAAGAGATGGGAGTTGCCTTACCAAGTGGGGGATCAGTGCAAACGAGCCAATTCAATGAAGGTGGATGTGGGCTATTCTCAACAGTTGACAAGAAGGGGTGGAAATCACTTTTGTAGTGCTGAGGCGGCCCATGTAAACAAGGTGGCCCATTTCAAAATAAATGTGTTAGTCTCTAAGGTGCCACAAGGACTCCTCGTTGTTTTTGCTGATACAGACTAACACGGCTGCCACTCTGAAACTTGTTTATGGCAAAAACTCTTATTGCTTTTACAGTAGGTCACTTAATTATGGTTAAGACTTATGCCTCCTATGCTAACAAACCTATACCTGCTAGGCCTCCGCCTGATGCCAAGCCTATCTTAATGTTAATTTTTTTTTTTATGTTTTCCTACTTGCATTTCAACTATATTAGCATCAGTCACAGCAAATTACACACACACACATACATATGAGTAAGCTTATATTATAACCTTGGTAGGATCAGGTCAGGGGTCACAGGTCAACTCACAGGTCACAGTTACTACAAAAGGGAGCTACAATCAGTGAAAGAAAAATTTGTTTGACAAAACTCAGGTGAAATGCATTCCCATTTCACTCCTGGTGGGCAGGAATACTGCTGAGCTGTTCTGTCTTTACCAGCATATACTACCCTAACAATACACAAAACCAAATGCATGCAGTAAGTGCATTTATTTTAATTATTAATACATGCACTCGGCTAATAGTTGAGCAGGGTTTGACTCCGCTCCAAGAGTATAAAATTGGTTTCAATTGGTTCCTTCTTTGCAATGAAAATAAACATGTTTGCCTCATTTTAATCACAATGCCTAAGAGAGAAGAACCTCTAAAAACTTCTCAGAGCAATATTTAAAGCATAGTAGGCATACTTTCAGACAATATTATTCTTTTAATTAGACACAAGAGAGCTTGAAACAGTTTGTGCCAAAGGAGCACATTCTAGTTTTTGTTTTTATTTATGTAAAGGATGATCTTCTTGCACAAAATCTTCATAACATGCAAAATGTAAGTTTTTACGGACAATATAAAAATATACATTACCCCAGAACGTACAGCAGTTGGGTTGGTTTTTCCACCAATTGAATCATTTTTAAATCTTATGGCATGGAAAAAAAAACACAAAAAAACTAATCATGAGTGACAGGTTTCTTGGCTGCAGAAGTATCTCTCCGGATTGGATGCCACAGCAATGTGTCTTCGTGCTTTTGTGCTTCTCTGACTTTCTCTCTTTCCCTTCTAAGGATCTGACATAGTTTTTCTGGTTCTGCAGGCCTGGTTCTTTCCATGGGCCAGATATCCCTCTTCTTGGCCCACTTGAACAGTGGGACCCTAGGTGATTGAAATTACCTCAATGAGTATTCAAGAGATCATTAGGAAGGAGGGGTAGGGTGGTTTTCCAATCCTGCAGGGCCACCCTGCCAGAATTGCAGGGGTAGAAGCCACCCTGTAGGGACACTAGCCAGTCTAGCCTGGCTGCATTGGCCCCCCTCTTCTCCCTGCAGCATGGCTGCATTGGGAACTGTGCTGTCATTGTCTTTGACCCCCGGCAGCTTTTTAGATCATTTGTCATTAACTGCGGAGCTCATACTAATTAGTCATTAGTATTAGCTCAGCAGCATTAACACCTGCCTCCAGGCTGAAATCTGAGGCCGAGCAGGGTAAGTCCCCTGCCCCTCCCTGTCCACCTGCAAATGGATGCAAGGAATGCTACCCTCATTCATGCACTCATTCCAGCATGGCCGTGGGTATTTCCCAGTTTTGTTCTTCCATCTGTGTAACAGGAGGGGACAACACAAGCCTTTCAGAGGCCAGTCCTCATCTCTCTCCATCGGCTTGTTTCTGAGGTTCCCTCCTTGTTTGTTCTAGAATTCCCTTTTCCCCCTTTCTTCCTTCTGAGAGTCCTTTCTGTACATGCTCCTGTCCCCCCATCGTACCCTTCCAGCTTCCGTCCTTAAGTTCTCTTTTGGTCACAAACACTCATCCTGATGGCTTCTTGAGGCACTCAGAAACTATGGTAAGGAGAGCCATAGAAATACTCTGTTATGTACGTAAAATAATCCAGTCAGCCCAAGGTGATAGCATTCACCTAAGAATCTTAATTAGTTCCTTGGAACGTAATTAGTTCCGGGGAACTGCGACTCTATTTAATACATATATGAACTAATGTTCTTCTGTGAAGCCTGCTTTACTCTCACTGACACTGGATATGGGTGATGAGTGCTCTGCTCCCAATTCAACAAAGCTTAACTTCAGATACTAAAGCCAATGGGGCTATTCATATGCTTGAAGTTAAAGCTGAGCTAAAGTGCTTCGTTGCATCATGGTCCAAAGACAGGCACTTTGGATAGGGTGACCAGATGTCCCGATTTTATAGGGCCAGTCCTGATATTCAGGGCTTTTTCTTCTATAAGCACCTATTACCCCACCCCCGTCCCGATTTTTCACATATGCTATCTGGTCACCCTAACTTTGGAGTATCAAGCCCTTAAAGAATGGAGAGTGAAGGAGTGAGTCCTGAAACCAGATCATTTAGTGGTGGTAATACTTTACCACTTACTTTTGCTAAGTTTTAGCAGCGTGATCTCCTTTATGATTAAAACTCATTACTGCTAATGGGAGTTGTGTGTGTATATGAGGGGAGAATGTGCCTTGAGTTTGAAAAATGGATCCTTTCCAAGATCCAGAAATTATATGGGTGGAGAGCATTCAGTAGAAGGAGGAGTAATTGAAGGGTTATCAGTGTCACAGTTCTAACATCTTACGCCCTTTTATTGAAAATATATTTTTATAATATGCTTTTTATATTGCAATTTATTATTGAACTTCCTTAAGGATTAGCACAATCTGTTGTCACATTTTTCTCATGTGGCCTGATTGCTTTGCAAAATACCATATCCTACATATGGCCATCTGTCAAAACAGCAGTGACAAAACGAATTAATCTGAATTGCAGATGTGTTAATGAATCTCTTTGAAGGACTTAAACGTTTAATTAAAAGTAAAGCAGAAGACTATAGAATAATCTTAAAGCTTTTAAAATATTCTACTTCTCTTTAGTATTTGAATTTGGTTTTCAGGCACAGAATGTATAATTTTTGTTCGAAATCTGATTAGAAAGAAAAAACAAAGCTGACACGGTAGGTAGCATTCGCTCGGCAGCAATTGAATAAAAAAATATTAGCACAATATCAAATGGTACACCTCCCCCGCTATAAAACAAGACACTCAGGAAATTGCCAACTGTCTTCTGATCAGACTGGCTTTAAAGACAATAGTCTAGTAAAAGGGCCTTCTGTAGGGCTATGTTCTCTGTCATTATATTAATATGAAACAAACAGTTACATTCATACACTTGGACGCACAGATGTGCCCATACCCTTAGAGAATGTCTTGTTTAAAAGGATCTTAATATTTACAGCATGCTGTATGAACAGAAATGGCTGCAGAGAAGGTCTGTTTACAAAGCTGATTCGTGGGTGCACTTTGCTAATGGACATCTGTCACAAACGTAGTCCCTTGATAAGCAAGGTACTGAAGCACTTGACTGACTTTAAGCACATGAGTAGCAGTATTCTTGCCAACCCCAAGCGTTCTAATATCACAAGTGTTTGGGGTTTTGTTTTTTAAAATAAACAGTATCTTTTGGGTTCTTTTTGTCTGTCTTCTGGTTTGAGGAAGCGCCCAGGTCATGTTTTCAAGCTATTTTCCTTCACCGGGAGCACTAGAAAATTAATGGGAAAAAAACTCTGAGATTATAATGTAATCACTGTAAAGCTGGGGCTTTAAGACGAATATAAAGTATCATGAGATTGGCATCAAATCACAGTAGTTTTCAATACTGCAATAGTCCTATTGGCTTCAATGGGATTACTTATGTATTGAAAGTTAGGTATATACTTAAGTCACCTTGCTGAATCAGGGCCTTAAAACTTTTGTGCCTAGCCCAGTACATCATCATTACTAAGGGTGTCGACTCCTAGATGATCCAATTGATTCTGCCAGGTATATTTGCATGTCCCTCATTTTGTTTAAGTTGTTGCAATGGACAATAGATTTTTACCCAACGTGAAAGGATAGAGGTTAGAACTTACAGACAACACTTAGTTAAAATGAACTCTAATAAAGCACCAGTGTATGAAAATGTTTTCAGTGTTCATTTTCATATGTTTATAGACGCTTCTAATGCTGGAGATTAGACTGATATCCTGTAGAAATTGAATACAGGAGCTGTCTCATGACAGTGGACATTGTGTTATGTGAGCTGTAAAGGTGTTTTGTAAAAATCTGTTTTTCAAGTATTTCCAGACAGATATGTACATTGTGACAAAAACTAGTATTCAGATCTATCAGATTCAATAGACCAGCAGATTCTGCTTTAATCCATAGCAGCTATGACCTTTGCAATAATACATGTGAAAGCCTAACTGAATCCATATCAGTCAAAAGTAAATTAAAATGAATTTAACAAGAAAGGGGATCCATTAAGCTTTGCAAAATTGTAAAATTAATATTGCAGCTATGTCACCTTCGCCTGCAACTGGACTGAGCAAGGGTGAGAGAGAGAGAGAAATCAATTCCACGAATTTTGGAGAATGTAAGGATGAGCTGAGAACTTTATTTCTGTCTTGTTTTTCTTCTTGTTTGGTGTTCTTGCTACTCTGTGCTTGGGAACAACACATCACCAAGGGAGGCGATTGTTTAGCTCTCCATTGGCAAGCAGCAGATATTCAATATTTGTGTTAAAACCACACACTCTCTGGTCGTGCTCCATGCACCTACCCTGCCATATCTCGTTGCTCTGAATGGAGTCACTCTAAGCTGCTGGTTCAATTCCTTCTCATAATCCCTACACAACTCTTTTTACAACTTTTTCAGTGTTACTCAAAATGGTTGCCCTTAAAAGGAGACTTTAGCCATCTGAGCTAATGCTAAGGTCACTACTTTAGAAACACACTGGGGAATGAAGGCAGGGCTGTGAGACCGAAGCCTTACAAATGCATCCCGCAGGTCCTCACTGTTAAAATTTAAGAGTTAAAGGCCCAAAGAAACATTTGATTTTGTTTTAATTTGTAAGGAAAATGGTTTCTCCTAAACCACAAGGAGAGGACTGGGGTCAATTCTCCAAAACATAATTGCACTGTGTGTTAAAGTCGTACATTAAGTTCGGTATATTAAGCCAGTGAGATGGACAGTTTTTTGTTAGCAGTCTGGACTATGCCAGTAAAAAAATCTAATTGGCAAGCAGATTCCAGAAGCTGTAAAAGGAGTTCTGTTTCTTTTGTATCTATCGTGTGTGTGTGTGTGTGTGTGGTGGTGGTGTTGTTTCATCTTCCTTTGGTCCTTTAAGATCTGTCACCGTGAATGCATTATGGAAATGTGCTAGATACACTTCAGTTTTAGACTCAATGTTTCACTGCTCTGATGGGAAGCTCTAATTAAAGCCAGCCTTGCATTACCCGTGCTGGCCATTAATAGAGTAGACTCTATCTGAACGAGGAACAGAAGGCAACAGTTGGTGACACTGTAGGTTGATAAATGTGAACATATTAAGAGATACTGAGAAAATGGGCCCATGCTGAAGATCTCTGTGGAAGCCATTTTGTTTCTGACAGGCAGGGCATGCACTCTAATTGGCTTGGCCAGTCTCTGCCAAAAAGCTTGAGAAAAATTGGAGAGAATCTTTCGTATGTGTCTGTGTTTTTCATGCCTGGATTAACAAAGACAGTGACAAACACCAATTAATTTATTGTCTAAATTCTGTTGTTATACAGAATGTCCTTCATAGAGCAAATAGCCTTCAGCCAGCTATTCTTAACTAATCAAAATTAGTGACTTCCAGCATGTTTGTAGTCTTATTATTCTGTAATTATATTTACAGGAAAATTAGGTTATAGCTTAGAGTGAGATGATACATATAGGTCTAAAGCTTAATTTATTACCACAAAGCAGCTAAAATGAGACAATATTGTGTAAAAAGGTCTAGAAATCATTGGCTGTAAAATGGTGTGAATGGAAATGTCAATTCACACTTCTATGACTTACGTTCACCTGTTCATTTCATTTCCCCTCTTCCAGTCTGTGTATTCATATTACATTTTCAATATATTGTTGAGTCTTTGAAAGAG